>NC_050578.1:47989566-49342066 GCF_011100635.1 Trichosurus vulpecula
TCCAGTCATCCTAGGGAATACCTGGCCACTGGACCCAGATGGCTCTGGAGGAGAAAGTGAGGCTGGTGACCTTGCACAGCCCTCCCTCACTCAAATCAAAGTCAACTGCAAGTCATGTCATCGTCTCCCTGATGTCATGGTCCTCTTCCAGAACTAAGGACAGACACAACAATGGACTTTTCTCACTACTTACCTTCCCTTTTGATGGCATTTCATAGCGAACATCTGCTCTTTAGCCTTTCTTCCTTGGCTTCTATGACACTATACTTTCTTGATTCTCCTCCTACCTCTTAAACTAATGCTTCATCTGCTTTGCCACCTAAATCACTGTTTCTGAATCTCTATTCTTCCTTTTCTCTCTAGATAGATTAGATAGCTATCTAGCTCGAGGTAGATATAGATACCCGTATATGCGTTTGTGTACAGATCTAAGTATATACACATATATTCTCTCTCCATGTTATTATTACCCTATCATCAATAATATGTGATTATACTTCATATGCATATATGTATATCAATATATTTTACATAATATTTATTTTATTCCATTTCTGCCCTTGGAGTCACCACCATATGATTTAATATTTTGAGTTCCCTAGCTGTTGAATGTAAATCAGTTGGGGCATCTCAAGTAAATTGTGCCTCCTTTCTCTGCCAAATAGACCTAGGCATAAATGAGGGTTTCAAAATTCTTATTTCAATGGATGGCTGCTTAATCACTAAATGCATAATAATGCTAGCAACGGCCTTCTCTGCTTGACTCAATTTTGTCTTGCCCTGCTAATTTATTCCTTTCTACATCACTACATTCTACACTACTTTCTACATTCCTTTCTACATCTACAAAGTCATGCAAGCACATGACTTTACTAATATTACCTGGCAAGGTAAGAAAAAGCTCTAGAAGAGCTTTATTGATCATATAACTAATTTTAACTAATGAAACATTAGTAGGCCTTGCAGAAACGTCTGCTCCTTGGTTCAACCTCATTTTCTTTACCTTTTTAAAAAACCTTTTCTCTTTGTTCTATATCTGAAAAATACAAAAGGAAACATGTTTAAGGTTTGGGAAAGTGTTGCTTTAGTGAGTTAACTTGCAGCGTATATAGTCAACAATTTGATTTAGGATCCCAAAGGGCAAGGATATTAGCTATAAGCATCAGCCCTGCTGTTATTAAGCTCCACTTTTCCAATTTGACTTCCCTCTACATACACGTATATCAGTGGTGGGATTCAAATAAGCTAACAACCGGTTCTCCACAGAACTGAGCCAAGGCACAGCTGCCACTACTGACGAGGGGGGAAGCCCGCCCCCACTAACAACCGGTTTGCCAAATTCAACCTAAAATTAGGTACTGATTCTACCGAACCAGTATGAATCAGCTGAATCCCACCACTGATGTATATGTGTATCTACAGAGTGTTTGAAGTGTAAAATTACTGTATTATTTATTACTTAGTGACTGAGAATTGTATCTAATGACAAGATTTGGTCACTGATCAGATATGTGGGATGAGAGAAAGAAGCTAAGAACATTGAGATTGTGAACCTGAGTGATTAGAAGATTTTGGTGCCCTTGACAGGTAATAGGGAAACTCAGAAGGGAGACATGATGAGTTTGAGATGCCTATGGAACATTGAGTTCAAAATATCCAACAGGTAGTTAGTTGATGATGTGGGACAGGAGGTCAGGAGAGAGACTGGGACTGAAAGATAGATCTGCATAGATATTATATTTGAACCCACAAAAGCTGACAAGATCACCAAATGAAAGAGCATGGAGAGAAAAGATAAGAGGGCCCAGGGCAGAGTCTTGGGGGATACCCAAAGTTAGTGTGCAAAACCTGGATGAAGATGTAGCAAAAGAGACTGAGAAATGAACAGATAGATAGAAGGAAAATCGAGAAAGCAGAATCATGGAAACCAAGAGAGGGAAAGTGATTAAATAGTGTCAAATGTTTCAGAGAGGTCCAGAAGAATGTTAAGGCAGCTCGGAGGCACAGTGCATAGAGTTCTGGGTCTGGAGTCAGAGAGACCTGAGTTCAAATCTGGCATTAGACACTATCTCTGTGACTCCAGGTAAGTCCCTTAAGCTCTGTCTGCCTTAGTTTCCTCAACTGTCAAATGAGGATAATAAATAGCACCTATCTCCCAGGATTGTTGTGAGGATTAAATTAGATAATAATAGTACTTGGCATATAGTAAGCTATATAAATGTTAGCTATCATTATTTCTCTCAGCTGTTAGCACAGTGCCTGGCACATAGTCGGTGCTTAATAAATGTTTATCGATTTAATGAGGAATAAGAAAATATCATTCAATTTGGCAATTATAAGAGTGCTGGTAATTTTGGAGAGAGCAGTTTGAGCTGAATGATGAGGTCAAATTTCACAGTATTTAGAAAAGAGTCAGAGAAATGGAGACACTAGATTGTAGCCAGTCTTTTCAAGGAGTTTAGCTGGAAAAGGGAGGAGAGATATAGGCTGGCACTCGGCGGGTAAAGTAGGACTTACAGGTGTTTTGTTTTTGTTTCTTAGGATCAGAGAGATTCGGTTGTGTTTGTAGGTGTCTAGGAGGGAGGGAGGAGATAGGAAATGACTGAAAATTAGAAGCTAAGGATAATGTTGGGAGCAATCCGCTAGAGCAGACAGGAAGGGTGAGATCAAAGGTACATGTCAAGGGGTTGGCTTTGGCTCCTCTATGTACACTCAGAGACTGGAGTGAAGGAGGAAACATTGGGGAATAGTAATATTAGAGGAATGTGAGCCACTTGAATGAATAAAGAGTGAGTTTTGGTCATGGGGAATAGCTCATGCTAATTCAGAGGTAGGAAATGAAATATTAATTTCAGGAACTGCTAAGAGTTGAGGTTGGCTAGAACTTAGTGCCCTCTGCCTCCTTTTTCACTACTTCATTACTAACTGAGGTTAATTTTTTATTTGTAGCTATTGCAGGGCTTAGCATGGCCAAAAATTTTATTATTTTTTGGCCAATTTACTGGCAGTTAGACTCTTTGTGCATAGCTAAGTTGGTCCTCAGATAGCAGTCCGGCAATCTGGACCATAATTCAAGTCTTTCTAGCTTGATATAAATGTTCACAGTTTTTGTTTGATTGTCATAGCTTTTGTCAGAGAAGGCATTTAAGCTGAGCCTTGGCAGAGATTAAGAGTTCTAGCTGGCCTACGTAAGCAACAAAGGCACAAAATGGCACAGAGAACAGCAAGTGCTTGTAGTGATTTTATATGTATCAAAGGAGCAAGATTTGGGGTAATCCAAAGGACAATGGAGAGAGATGTAAAGTGGGTTAAGTAGACTCCCACCCATTTCCAGCAATGTCTTACATGCACAAAGAACGTATAAGACACCATCAAGGACATGTATGAATAGAAAAGGACATGACAACAGTGAGGGTAACAGATGGATGGCCAGCCAACATGTGGCTCTGGTATTTTGGGAATAGTGAAAGACCTAGAAGAACACTAATATGTTGGATATCTCCTTCACAGAGAATTTATGGAAATATTTTTTAAAAAGAACTTCAGGATGAGAGGGCATGAATACATTGTAATTTACATACATAAGTGAAGAGTGTAACATCACACGTCCTTCAAAGGCAAGTAGTGTAGCAGATAGAACACTTGGAGTCAGACCTGAGTTTGAATCCTGCTTCAGACATTCCCTAGCTTTGTGATCATGGCCGAGTCATTTAACATCTCTGTGCCTCAGTTTACTCATCTGTAGAATAGCAATAAAAACCACACCTCCCTTACAGGGTTGTTGTGAGGATCAAATAAGTTCATGTGTACAACACCGGGCAAACCTTAAGGCACTGTATAAATGCTAGCTATCATTAAATAATGTACAAGATACGGTATATTTATAAGGCACCACACTGATAATATAATACCAAATGATTATACATCATTTCATTCCATAGCCTGCACTCCATGAGACATTTGTTTTCATTTTAATTTGCCAGGCAGTTAAGTTTCGAGCAATTAGCAATAAAAAACCCTCTGCTTCCTAACTTAAGCTTTAATATTTCTCATAAACTGTACCTCTTCTTCAGGTGTAAGGCAGAATCAGTGATAGGTAATTTCAATCTGGCATCATTATGGGACACAGGGGACAAAACAGCCTTTGATTCTAAAGGGCTTCACGTGGGAGTTCTTGGGGAATAAATTACGGAACAGCCTGGCTGGCTCAAGCCAATTTATATTTGCTGTAGTTCATGCTTCCCATTTCATTTCATGTCTCACTGGAGAGAACAAGACTTCTTATTCTATCACTACTGAAGCCATGGTTTTCAAATTACTACCAGAGTTCAAGAGAGAACCCTGCTGGGTTTATGTATCTTCAACTTTACAGGACTAGATACAAAATGTGTCTTTCATTGCAGGTGTTAGGATAGCACTGTGTGGTTGCATGTGGGCACTTCCAGGTGACCATAAAAACAGCAGACCTGTGAAGTCAGCTTCATTGGTAGTCATTTGTCCTGTAAGTTAGCAGGGCAAACAGTAAATTGCCCCCCCTAAGTTTCAAGCCTATTCAAGACCATATGAACTTAACTACATTGCTCTTTTAAAAGGCAATCTGTTAGCTGTTTCAGTTGTTAGCATCAGCTTCTATAAGCATCATTTTCAGATTATCAGGTATATCATTCATTAGGCAACTCATAAAACTGTTCAAAAAGAGAAAAATACCATCATGTTTATGAAAGGTAAGAAAAGTAATCTCTAGTTTAGGTAGGAAGTGTGATTTATATGTGCTGTCTGTTCATTTGCTTGGTTTTGCTTAAATATTACTAAAGGCAGATGGACTAGATTATTTCTCCAGGACCCTCACCACCCTCTGGTTTGATTTCATGTTTTCCTGTTTAAGAGAAACATTTTAAAGGATTCTCACAGATCTCTCTCTCTCTCTCTCTCTCTCTCTCTCTCTCTCTCTCTCTCTCTCTCTCTCTCTCTCTCTCCCCCCTCCGTCTCTGTCTGTCTCTCTCTCTTCCCTCTCTCTCTCTTTTCTCTCTCTCTCCTTCTCTTTCTCTCTCCTTCTCTCTCTGTCTCTTTCTCTCTCTCTCTCTCTGGTTTTCTAATTGCTTCTTTGAAACAAACAAAAAAACCAATCATTTAAAATAAAGGAACTAAGAATTGTGCCCCTAGTATCTACAAAACCAGTCCAGACAGCTCCTTTCTAGGTAACCTCCTCCAGAATCATCAGCATTGTCCATTCCTATATTTGCTGGAATATTATGTTTGTATGGGTTTATTTTTTAAAACTGAATTCTTAATTACAGCCATTTTCTATCTTAGAGGTGTGTATGTTTAATCACCTGTCATGCTTTTGATTAAGGCTGAAATGAACACAATCAATTTTATTGTAGAGATGATGTCACTGAGAGACTTGTTAGAGTGGTTTAATTAAGTTTTGCTTTGATGAATCTGAGATCTCATCAATGTTTTTACTCCTTCCAGCAATGTGGACTGCAACCCATCCATTGCCCTCTCAACCTGCTTGACTCTTGTCCATATCTTTCTAGAAATTTCCCACAGAAGTGTCTTCCCAGTGGCCCAAGGGGATTATTCTATATCCCTTGACATTGTCTAGATACCAAGGAAGTATATGGGCCAACCCTCCTTCTCACTACATGACTGGCCTACCTTCTCTGCCACATACAGTTCATTTGGACTGTACCTATAATTTCATTTTATAAGGAACCCATGGTGATGGAACTTCCCATATAATGATGCTTGTTCTGCAACTTATCCAAAGAATCCCAGAAATCTAAGTAAAATTTAAAGCCTTAATAACTCGAAATTGTAGTAAGACTTTTTAGGACACCCTGTATTACTCTTACAGAAGTGCCTGAGGGGTGGCACAGCCAAAAAGTGTCAAAAGCAGGACCTGAACTCAGACCCTCTTGATTCAAAGTTTGGTTCTCTCTACCTACTACACCACAGCTATTTTTCAGTTAAATATCAAGAATCAAATACTGAAATCAAAAAAGAGAATTGTAAGTTTTTTAAAATAATGGTATTTGTAAGTTTCCTGCAATTCTGAGATGCAAATAGGAAATATGGATCAGAGAAAGGTGTTTTTATTAAATGACATTCACAAGACCTCCAGATAAACACCAGGAAGCAAACCCCAGGTCTCAGCAAAGTGTAAGATTCCAGGATGGATTTTTAAAATAATGAGAATCAATAGACCTTCTGGATCCTCTAAGCCGGGGCTTTAGAGATGAAGAAATTCAGTTATTCTGATAGCAAGCACAGCCACTGAAGAGTTTTCTCCCAATTGGTTTTCTTCAGAACTTTTGAAGAGGAAGCAGACTCAATAAAGCTATTGCAGGAAACAATCAATCCTCTTGGAGTTGTGATTTGCAGGCTTAAATATTCACAGTGAGCCATGCCAACCCACGCTCCCTCCTCAAATAGCATAATTATGCTTTGTTACTGTCGTCTCTCCATACTGTTATAATCAGTATGTGGCAGCTTTACAATATTAATTCCTACCCCTAATCAAGGTACCCAAAAGACCCAAGAGGAAAGAAAATGGGCATTGATGATCATTATAATACAGCACAAATGGAATTCCCATTTTGCAAGATTCTCTAGTAAGAAATTCAGTGAATGGTAAGGTTCTGCCAAATTGGTGGTTGTAATAACAAACTTCCATAATACATATGTACTTTTAAAGGCAGAGAATAACCAGTGCACCCTTGTACCTGAAACACACACACAACTTTCTCATCTTAAATATTTTTGATTATAAACCTGTGATTTTCATCAGTCCAGGAACTCCCACTTAGGGAATTCTTTTTGCCAAAGCAAAATTCTTAGAAAGTACCTAGGTGCACTAAAAAGGTAAGTGACATATCCAGGGTCGTACACTGTGTCAGAGGGAGGATCTGATGGCAAGAATTCCTTTTCCTTTTTCTCTCTGGACACTATCCCTCCTCCATCATTCTGCTGGTATTTCTCTTGCTTTTTATTTTTGTTTGTTCTCTAATGGGAGACATAACATCCGTATGAATTAGTGTATATAAGATAAATCTAGGGTGTTCTAAAAATTTTATTGCAGTCTTTAAGCTACCAAAACATAAAACTGTATAGAGTAGAGAGAAAGGAGTGATTGTTAAAAGACTGAAAAGATTAGCATTAGGTTGCGAATAGCTTTTAATGCCAAACAAATGACTTTGTATTTGATTCTAGACGTAATAAGGAACCATTGGAATTTATTGAGTTGGGGGAGGGGCATGAATTGGTCAGACCTATATTTGAGGAAAATCACTAGCAGCTGTGAGGAGGAGGATTGATGTAAAGAGAAACTTAGGGAGACCAAGTCGGGGGGGGGGGAGGCTATTGCAATAGTTCAGATGAGAGGTGATGAGAGCCTAAACTGGAGTGGTGACTGTATCATAAAGGGGATAAATGTGAGAGATGTTATGGGGAAAGAAATTACAAGACTTGGTAACAGATTATATATGTGTGAATTAGACTAAGGAATTGAAGGTGATACCAAGGTTTTGCAAGCATGGGTGATTGTGAGAGTGGTGATGCCCTCAACAGTAATAGGGAAATTCAGAAAAAGGAAGATTAGGGGGGAAAGATGGTGACTGCTGTTTTGCAGATGGTGAGTTTGAGATGTCGACTCATCGAGTTTGAAATGTCTAATAGACACTTGGCGATGCAGGACATGCTCATCTTTCTCTACATCCTCAGAAGAGTTGATTATTAAACAAATGTAGTAGTATATGTCAGTGTGCCACATTGGTAACGTTGTCTCTTGTTGATACATTTTTCCAACAGAGGATTACTACCTTAACTGTCACGGTAATTCCTATTGCATGCTTTGCTCTGGTTCATAAATGTGTCTCTTCTGTGTGGTTGCATGTTGGTCATAATGGCCCTCCTCTAGCACTCTCATTTCCTGATATTTATCTCTGGGTTTCCTCACAGTAATAAATTCCTACATCATGCTAGTCCTGGTTGAGTTATACTAAATTCTATCTTATGGCAGAAAAAAAGTCTCTGTCACTTTTAGCTTATAAAAAAACATGGTTAAAAACATGGAGATTATACTATGAGATGAAGCTGGTGGAAACTTATTAAATATCACAGCTATGGCTTTAAATGTTCATAAAATCTGGCTTAGGGTGAGGGAACATCCAGAAAAGTAAATATTTATAAGCTAAGTGTCCTAAAAGAATGAATGCAAGGGCCTAGTGGCAAACTTCCATTGCCAAAGAATTCCCATTGCTACTTTGACCTAAATGTTTTTGTTTATCATTAACATATGAAATTATAGAATTCTCCTAACTTAGTGGTCTGTTCATGCCCTGTAGGATTATTCCAAGCTATAAATCAGCTTTTATCACAATCATTGTTTTTGTGTGTAGCATTTGTGTACTAGCTGTTTTCTAGAGTTGTTTCAGTACCTAATCCTGCTCTCATTTTTGACATCTATTTTTCTTTCTCGATTTAGGGACCCCCAGGACCTCCCGGACCACAAGGATTGCAGGGACCAAAGGTTATCTTTTATTTTACTTGCTTCCATTAGCAATATGTACATGTATCCATGCACAGTTCCCTGAAGTAGATAGGAAGATCCTTGAAGTTCAGCAGTAATTTTAGTTAGGGAAACAGGGACAGAAACAACCACTCGGGAGGGGTGAAATTTAATCAATGAACTAAAGTATGAGTCTGGCATTTCAAGAAAGTTCACTTCAACTCTGGATGTGCAAGATTCTGGTTGTGTCTTCTTAATTGTCATTAAGTTAATCATGATCATTCAAACAACTTCAAAAATATAGTATGTGTTTATGCGTTTTAAAATGCTCTACTTGCTAGACTCTCCCATCTCCAAGGGCACGATGCCATCCCTGTTTAAAAGCAGATTTGCCAAGTGATGCAGTACACCGCAAGGGCTGTTGTGATGGTGATATGGTAGACAGGAAATGTAAAGGTACTTACAGCTGAACACCTTACGGGTATACAGTTTCAAAAAGATTTCCTACGTTGCATTGGAAGTAATGAAACAATTATATCATGCTTGGTAACCACTTCCACTTTGGTGTTCAGCTAAATTGCAATCTATTGTGGTCTCATTCAGTATTTTGTTTCTTGGCAAAATAGTACTTTCTGAATTCTTGCACGTCAAATTACAATATTCTGGTGAGTGAGGGGTCAATGAATTCATACATGTGGATTACATTTCCCTGTAAACATATGGGGTTAAACATCTAAAGGGGTAAATGCTTAGAAAAACAATCATTATCCAGGCCACAGTGACAGCACTGAGTGCCATTTCGGCAGTGAGCAAGACTAGGACCTGGCCAGTTCACCTCGTTCCAGTATTCCTTGCCATTTGTGTACAACTGTACTTTGCTCCTATAATAAAGAGAAAGAACACCAAGATAAGAAAGCTCTTTTTTCACCATATGGATTTCATATGTTCAATTTCGTACTTTCCCAAATAAGCCTTGGAAAGCTTTAAAATTATGTTGTAGTCCACGAAACTCAGAGTTTTGTTTTCTTTTGTTTTTCAACCGATGAGAGCAACTTTAGTCATTTCATGTTGTGTTTTCTTTTTCCATCACACCAAATCTTTCTACAAAATACAAACATGAGCCCCCCTCCTTGAAAAATGCTCTGTTTGGCAGATCAATCAGGTTCTTAAAAGTTCACTTGTAGATAGTCACGGATAATTGTCAGAGAATCTGGTCTATAGAATTTAATAGATGATATCTTATGATATAGATTCAAATATATACAGCGCATCAAGGCATCTCCCCTAAAACACAGTAAATATGCCCAGCCTGTGAAATTGTTTTTCACATAAAAACTACCTCTATAATAAATATTATCAGACCTCTCATGAAATCTGTTGGCTTATTGTTTTTCCAAATGAAATAGAGCCAGATGTCTGTAAATTAAATAAAACTTGGTCTGGTGTCTGTGGCACAAGTTAATATTTTTAATAGCTTCAATTAAAGATATAAATCATTATACTTGTAGCATAAAGTAAATCAAGAAATTCCATCATAATGTGAATTGTAAATAGTAGCTCCTTCCTAGAATGGTGTAGGATATTAAATTTACCTGGAAGTAATTTTATAATCAGATGCTCTTTGATTTATTGTATTCTCCAACAGTCATGACTCAAATCACAACATATTCACACTGGTTATCATTTTTCAATCAGTTTTCAAAACAGTGCTAGTTTTGGTAATGGTGGTGTCCTCTGATAGCTGCTATTAGGGAAACTGAGTTTGGTGGATTGCTTAAGTTCTGGAGTTCTGAGCTACAGTAGGCTAAGGGCACTGAGTCTGGCACCATTATAGTAAGCCCCCAGGCAAGGGAAGCAGGGATGTCAGGTTTTCTAAGGTAGGGAGAGCCATCCTGGGTAGGAAACAGAGCAAGTCAAAGCTTCCATGCCTGTCAGTGGCCATTGTACTTCCAGCCTGGAGAAGAGAGAGACCTAGTCTCAAAACAAAGGAAAACTGTGCCAGTTAAAATAGAGCTGTAAATTCAAGAAGCATTGCTTATTATGCTTTGGGAAAACTTTCAGTGCTTGACTTTGTTCCAACCCTGGGTTACCAAGAGTGAATATAGAGGATTTTGGAATAAAAAGAACTTAACTCAGGCTTATAGATTTTTGCTGCAGGGCATGGCCTGACCTGCCTTTAAATTCCCTTGATGGGTTTACTCTTTCTGAAAACATTTAGCCTAGTTCTGTTGTCACAATTGCAGTACTGGGTCCTAGATACTACAGACAAGCACTGAAGAGATCAATTTTGGGAAGCACACACTTCCCAAGTTCGACATACACTATGATGTCAGAATTTCTTATTCGGTTCTGATTTGGATCATTTTGATTTATTTCATCTGATGGGTTAGAGTGTGCTGGTACTTAGTGAAGCAAATGATGAATGAAAGCCAGGAAATACTGTTTATTTTTCCTTTTTAACAGGGCGAGCCAGGATCTCCGGGAACACCAGGAGTTGATGGTGAACAGGTATACCCCAAGTATATCATCTATGCTGTTGCTGTTGCACATTACTTCCATTTTTATTATACAACAGGAGTTTAAGATCTGTAAAAATTGGTCCATGACCATTACATAGTTTGACAAATGATTTGAAGTTATTTATTCTAGTCAGAATTTTAAATCAATCATATTTCATTTCAGAGATCACATTTAATTTCAGAAAATATAACTTATTTGATGCTTTAGCATTAAACATAATAGTGGTTATAATATATAATTTTTTAAAATAATAGTCACTTTATTTAGAGCTTAAATGTTTACAAAAAAATCATCATGTATGGAGGCATATAATTATGAGGCAGACAGAACAGGTATTACTTTCATTCCCATTTACATATAAAGAAACCCCAGATCAGAGATTAAATAACTTATCCATGGTCACAGCTAATAAGCATCAGAAATAGTATCTGAACTGAGGTCTTCTAGCCACTACACCATGCTTCCTCTCTATGATATCAGTGTCACTTTGTACTTGTATAACAATTTTATCTTAATACTTTTACATCTTTTAGTCCCAATTTGGCCTCAACAACCTTATGAAATAGGCAGGCCTTGGATCAAAGTGAAAAAGACAGAATAATATATCAAGATTTACATACCATATCATTTGAACTAACTTTTTTCATTCAGTAATGAATTAAGGAAGAAATAATTTTTTAAGATGCTCTATACCAATGGTCCTCAGTATATAGTCTGGGTACCCTTTGCAGACCACATATTGGTTTCTTTTAACAATGATGTTCATAATATGTTATACATAAGTCATATAGTCTTTGAGCTGAGTGAAATAATGAAATTATCCAGTCCAACCCTCTTATTTAGCATGGATGGAACATGTGGACATGAAGCAGGGAGGGGAGGAGTTGTCCCAAGTTACAAAGCTCCTTTTTTCTATTCCAGGGTCCTTTTCAATAGAGCACATTATCTCCATTTTACAGATGAGAAAGTTGAATTTCTAAGAGATCTTATGATTTACCTATGTAACAACAATGTTACCAGCAGCTGCTGTGGGGGTGTAAGATCAATAACACCAGCACACAGGAGGGCTGCTAGCACAGTTTCTTTGATCTGCTTTTCTAAAGGAAAGCAACTTTAAGGGGTTAACAATCTTACTTTAATTGAACATCCATACATCATTCACTTAGTTCAGGGGAAAAAGTCAGCACTCTGAACTTCAGAGAAAATACAAACAGAAATTACAAGCAGAAATTATAAACAGAGCAAAATAACACAAATCAACAGACAGGGCTTCTAACTGTCTGACCAAGACAATACATACATAGTTACCAGAGAGAGAGAAACACTAACATCTGGATTTTCAAAGCTGGGGGTCTCCTTAACCACTACCCAGTGTCTCATCTGGCTACATAACATGAACGCTCTTCCAATGAACAAGCTCCCAAAGCAAAACCTCACCTCAGAGTATATATACTGTTTCTAATCAATGATTCTTGATTCAGTCAAAGACTCTTGATTCAAACAAAGGCAAGACTCAATCAAAGGTACTTGATTGCCCAAGTGCTGAGAAGTACTCCAAAAGAAAAAAACAGCAAAATGTCTCGCTTTGCTTACCCTTACAACCTATAGTCACAAGCGTCAGATCTTGGATTAAAACCCAGGACTTCATACTTCAAGTACAACACTCATTGCTGTATGCCTTACTGCCTTGTCACATCCCATTTGATTTTCTAAAAAAATTTGTGCCCCTATTTCACATAGTCTCAGAAGACGTCTTCATCTTTAGGATGGCTTTATTGCATCTTACGATGAGAGATCCATGGTGAATGGAGATCTGGCCTCTCAGATTCAGGCATTCAGAGATTTGAGTTTCACCCTGACACATGTTAGTTTTATGACTCTGAACAAATCATCTAACCTTTCAATGGCCCCTGGAAACTCTCATAGACTATAAGCAGCAGAAGTTGCTGTTCTCATTGATAATGATAATAAAGATACTTAACATTTATATGGTGCTTTAAGGTTTACAAAGCACTTTACAAATATTATTTCATTTTATCATTATTGTGAAGGTCAAATGAAATATTTGTAAAGAACTTATCATGGTTCCTGGCACATAGTAAGGGCTATATAAATGCTTAAAATCTTACCTTTTGTTCCCCAGTTATCATCACAAAATGATGGTACCATTATTATGCCCAATTTACAGATCAGAAAACTGAGGCAGACAGAGGTTAAGTTACTTGCTCAGGGTTACACAGTTGATAAATGCCTGAGACCCAATTTGAACTCAGGTCTCCCTGACTCCAGTCCAGCACTCCATCTATCTACTGTGCCATCAGTAAAGGAAATTTCCTCACTGGTAGTTCCCTATATAAATGAAATCACAGGTCTAGATAAAAACAAAAACAAAACTCTCAGTATCACTTTTCAATCACTTTTCAATAATTACCAAGGATAGATATAAAGATATGCTAGCAAAGGTAATATCACCTTGATATGATAACTTGGCTCTCCTAGAGTCTATACAGGAACCTGTTCCTATTTGTAATTTATTTATAAATATTTGTAAAGTATTCTTATCATTCAGTCTCACTAAGTGGAGTCACACTAGGATAAGATTTCTGGGTATAATTAAGATCAGACTGATCCACAAACTGTGAAAATACTGATCCAACAGATTCCTTCATAATTGTTGGTTCATTCATGACAATTTATTAAATTACATTCATGGTTCTGTATGAGGTATTATAAAGCCAAGTAAAGAATAAGAAAAGACTATTCTTGTCCTTCATTTATTCCTAACCTAGAGAAGGACACTATTCTGTAGTTTGAGAGACTATGGTTTATCATCTGTGATGTTTCGTGAAAAGAAATGAGTATTTCCTTTTGGGCACATGCCATCTCCAGTCTGAGCAGGACCCAGCCAGGGACACGGCATTGATGACAATTCTTTCCCGATGGAAATCACTTCAGTGCTGATCTTCTGAAGCTACAATCCAATGATCCTCTCAGCAGACAAACTCATCCATTTCTTATTTGTTAAATGGATATAATAATACCTGTACTGCCTCTTTCAAAGGGCTGTGAAGAGGATAAAATCAGATAAGGGATCTGAAAAAACATTTAGGAAGAGCACTAATGACAAATATGAAACATCATTAAGCACTTGGGGCTTAGTAAACTTTGTAGCAGCAAGAGGAATTGATTGTTTCAATGGATAATGTCAACAATGTTTACTTGTACTTAAAAAAATAACCTCAGTTAGGTGGCAGAGTGCCAGGCCTGGAGTCAGGAAGACTCATCTTCATGAGTTTAAACCTGGCCTCAGATACTAGCTATGCGACCCTGGGCAAGCCACTTGACCCTGTTTGCCTCTACTTCCTCATTTGCAAAATGAGCTGGAGAAGGCCACGGCAAACCACTCTTTGCCAAGAAAACCCCAAATGGGGTCATGAAGAGTTGGATACAACTGAGCATCCACAACAAGAAAAAAATAGAGACATATTTGATCTTCAATTTTGAATTGGCATCCAGTTTTATGAGAAGCAACATGAAGTAGTGGATAGAGAGCTGGCTTTGGAGCCAGGAAGACCAGGATTCAAGTCCTTCTTCTGAAATATGCTGGCTGTCTGACCATGGACAAGTTATGTTGCATCCGAGCACTCTAGATGACTCTTGAAGACTATATGTTGCAGAGAATTGCCAACTTGTATTAAGAGAGGGAGTTTCTTCATCTGAGAGGTTCCTTATTCCATTGAAATCATAGGTCCAGTCCCTAGTCCCCTATCCAGTTTTATAACAAATGTAAGTTACACTGTTGAAATTTGAGCTGAGCACTTTGCTCCCATAAAGGGGAACGATGCCAAGTTTGAATGGTGAAGTCAAATATCAGGGCACAGACTGCCACCACCCCATGCCATGTTTTTCATACTTCACTGAAACGAACAAAGCACTTTTAGGTCTTCCTTTAAATGAGAAAAGCAGTTTTGATTTACTTTATGGGCTTTTTGCAGTGAGAGTAATAAAAGCATCATCTAGCTGTGTGACCCCAGGCAAGTCACTTCTGTCTGGGTCTCACAGTTTCTTCCCCTATATAATGAGAAAGGTGGATTAGATGGTCTCTAAGGCATATGCCAACTCTGACATTCTGTGATTCCATGCCTTTGCAATTTTACTGGGGTCTGGATATGGCTGTTCAGAATCAGAATCATTATAATCATTCCAGTGTTGAGGAGGAAAAAAAGGTCTTTGTTTACCTGCCCGTTGAGGCAGCTGTTCTGGAAATATGCCTAACCCCAAATCTGACCAACAGGTGTCCATATGATTTGTTATATGTTTTAGGGTCCTAAAGGCTCAAAGGGAGAAATGGGGGATTCAGGTCAGCCAGGTGAAAAGGGAGGAATTGGACTTCCTGGATTACCGGTGAGTGTATATGTGCATAAAGGTTTGGGGAGTAGTGTGTATGTGTGTGTGTGTGCATTCATGTGTGTGTTTGTGTGTATGTGTGTGTTTATGTATATGTGTGTTTGTGTGTATGTGTGTATGTGTGTGTGTGTGCACGTGCATGTGTGTGTGAGTGTGTGCTGACTTCCAGATCAGGAAATATCAAATCACTAAGAAAGATTATTTGTTAGCTTCAGAATCAGAGTGATGGGCGCCATGATTTTTCTGTTGGAAGGATGGGAGTGTTGATTTATTTCCGCAGCTCTGAATACCAGATCATATTGGCAAACATCTGTAATGATAATAATGCTCCAAACCAGGGTGGCTGTGGGTGGGAAGGGTAACTCTGTAGAAACCTTTGGACAGGCAGAGCTCACCAGAATGTTGGGGGTTGCCTGTCTATCAATTCCAAGTTCACTTCCCTTCCGAGCAGAGTTCAAACTATAAGCTTGCAGAGTACCTTGCCATACATTCTCTCACTTGATCCTCTCAATAACTTCCTGAGATAGGTGCTATTATGATCCCCGTTTTACAGATGAGAAAACTGAAATTCATAAAGTTCACAACAAACTTTCATGGCGAGTGTCTCAGGTGGAATTTGAAACCGAGTCCTCTGGACTCCAAGACTAGCACTGTGCCATGCTGACTTTCTGTAGGAATATGACTAACTGATCAGAGAATACAACCTCCCATTTTTTCTAAATCATGTTCATTGGAGGAAATAATGAAAAACCCTGCTTCGCCACATTCCTGTTAATTTGTCCTCCTGGAAACTCAGCAAATAGATGTCAGGAAGTCAACTAGAAGCATAAAAAGAATCAGTTTTTTTTAGAATAACTAATAATGGAGTGGGAGCAGAGAGAGCACTTTGGTACCCTGTTTGTGGGTGTGTTAAAACAAACAAACCCTCCCTGAGAATTTGTATGTACTTATTTATAGGAAAAGTAGATGTATAGTTGAAGTTTATGGGAGACTTCTCTCCTATTTCCCCTGTGAAATGCTTGTCAAGTTAGCACTGGTAATTTGGGTAAAATCCTTTACATCAGGGGATGAATGGAGTTTAGATTTTATGTGCAATTAATAATGGAGTGACTGCCACTGATAAGATTTTATAGAGGTTTTTATTTTAGTCAAAAAAAAACTATTAAGTACCTAATATAGACCAGGCATAGTGCAAAGAACTGGGGATACAAAAAGAGGCAAAAGACAGTCCCTGTCCTTAAGGAGCTTACAATCTAAATAAACAAATATATACAAACAAGCTATTCACAAGATAAATAGAAAATAATTAAGGGGGAAGGCATTAGAATTAAGAGAGGATGGGGCAGCTAGGAGGCGCAGTGAGTAGAGCACCGGCCCTGGAGTCAGGAGGACCTGAGTTCAAATTCAGCCTCAGACACTTGACCTACTTACTAGCTGTGTGACTTTGGGCAAGTCACTTAACCCCCAATTGCCCTGCCTTCCTCCCCTGTGGAAAAAAAAAAGAATTAAGAGAGGTTGTGAAAGACTTCCTGGAGAAGATGGGAGTTTAGCCGAGACTCGAAGGAAACCAGGGAAACTAGTTGGTGGAGATGAGGAGGGATAACATCGCAGGTGTGAGAGACTGCTGGAGAAAATATCCTGAGCCAAGAGATGAGGGTCCTGTTCAAGGAACAAACAGCAAGGAGGCCATTGTCACTGGATTGGAGTATGGGATATGGAATAAGTTTTAAGAGGACCCACCAGCAGGCTTTTGCAATTGTCCAAGAGTGAGTTAAGGAGGTCCTGCACCACAGTGGTGGCAGTATCAGAGGAGAGAAGGAAGTGTATTTGAGAGATGTTGCAAAGGTGATTGCAAGGTCTTGGCAACAGATTGGATATGGGGGAGGCGAGTGAGAGACAGGAGTGGAGTAGGACATCTAGTTTGTGAGTCTGAGGGACTGGGAGGATGGTCTTGCCCTTGACAGTATTAAGGAGGTTAAGAGAGGGGAGGAGAGTTTAGGGGGAAAGATCATGAGTTTAGTTTTGAATATATTTAGTTTAAGATGTCTATTGGACATACATCCAGTTTGAGATGTCTGAAAGGCAGCTGGAGACGCAAGAATGGAGGTCAGCAGAGAGACAGAGGCTGCATAAATAGATTTAAGAGTCATCAGCGTAGAGAGGACAATTAAATGGGCAGAAAGTGAAGAGGGACCAAGAGAAACCCTAAGGGACACCTATGGTTGGACAGTATGGTCTGGAAGAGGATCTAACAAAGGAGATTTCTAATCAAGTTTCTAGATCAACGAAAGCTGCTTGAGGAAAGGGATTATTGTGGTGTTTATCTTTGTGTCCACAGCACCTAGCATACAGTACCTGGCACATAGTCCTGTAAGAGAGTGTTAAATTATGAAGATCAGCTTCTAACCAAAAAGAAAAAAAAGCATAGCATAGTCTGCAAATATATTTAAATTAGTTAGAAAATCTAGGAGTAGAGGTGTTCCTTTGCAATATAGAGAAATATTAAAGTAAATTTTAAGTAAAACACAAAAATCAAAAGTCTCTACTGTATTTTTGGATTGATATGCCCAAAAGAACTTGGAGGTTTCAACAAGCTTTTTAAACATAGCGAGGAGACAATACTATTTGTGTGTTGAACGTACGTAATTTTGCAATCCTTCTGAAAATAAGCAACACATTTCTGTAGCATGTTATAATAGCAATTGCTAGTAGCCCAAGTGGGCCCAGTTACATGGGGGTAATGAACACTAAAGTGAATTTTTTCATGTTCTTTGTAGGGTGCCAATGGCATGAAAGGAGAAAAAGGAGATTCTGGTTTACCAGGACCCCAGGGACCCTCTGTAAGTTCTTTGTGGTTATATTCCTGTGGTTGTCCATAAAACATTGGAAAACAGGTCTTACATTTACTGAGCCCAGACCTGCACCAGATGGTTTAACAACTGTAGGAACTGCTAATGTCTTGGTGTGTCAAACTGTAAAGGAAATTTCTGTCAGCCTTGTACAATGGGTGTCTCAGGAGAACAGGTTGGAAGTAATTTTTCAGAGGGCTGTCTAACTCCAAGGAAAAAAATCAATGGCTTTCCATCACTGTTTGTGGGTAGAATTTTGAAGGCAGAACATACTTTCAGTTGTCTCCAGAGCCATGTTTTTGCTCATTGTAATATTTGGAAATATGGTAGTAGCTGTAGCATTTACGGTACTTAATAATTGGTTGCTTCCTTTTTTGGACCAATTGGTATTTGGTGGAAGGAATCTAAAACATAGAGAATTTAATGCATCACTTTCCTTGGAAGGCCCTTCTCCCTATTCTAATAATGAGAGCAGCAAACTAGAGGGATTCAATCTAACTTATCTGAAGGAAATAAACACATTTTATTTTTAATATGTAGATCATCGGCCCACCAGGCCCACCAGGCCCCCATGGTCCACCAGGTCCAATGGTAAGTCTTCTTTTTCTTTAGCAACTAATGTTTTATTTATGAGCCTATAACTAGAGAGAGCCTGAACACAGCTGGGCTCATCTTGTTGACCAGAGAAAATTGCTAGCCATGTTTGTTTTATTCACCAAGAACCACGTAGAAAGAAACTAAACTGGTGCTTTGAACTACAAAGACTTAGAACAGTATCTTTTCCTCACACAAAGGTATGACTTAGTTACTAACTTTGAAGGACATATGGAATCCTTGTGAAAAGATAACAGGTAGGTTCAGGGGTCTACTGGAACTAGCTCCTACTGCTTTGACAAGAGCTGGTCATTAAAGTTTCAGTGTGAGAATTTATATCTCAGAAATCACCAAAGGCTATACATTAGTTCTTGATATGTTGTTTAATTGATTGTCTAAAGAAGAAATAATAATGCAGAATACACTTAAAAGTGCATCCTGGGTAAATTGTTCTTTTCTAGAGATCCAGTTTTTAAACAGTTTAGAAGCACACCCTTGAGGGTAGCTTCTACTCATCTTCAACAAATAAAATTCTGGCCAGCAGATAATATTTCTGAAAGGTTTTGATTTATATAACATAATTGTTTTCTATTGCAAATAAACTTCGTATACACTTGGGGTTTTTTTAACAGTTTTCAGCAAGGCAGGCAATGAAAAAAATCAAATCTATCTCCACCATTGTTCAACAGAGATCTCTTTCATACACACACACACACACGCACACACATATACAAACACATATGTATATGTGTATATAAATACAAACATGTGTTTATATGTTTAATGCATGTACTATGTCTATAAATATACTTGCATATAGCTATATCTCTATATCTGTCTACACACACACGCACACACACACGCACACACACACTACCCAGGGATGTGCTGGTAAATGTTTAACAACTGGGTCTCAGGGAGGATATACACACATTTGCATAAAAGTGCCACATATAATACATGTATGTATATACATAGACATGTATACATATGTGTATAATGAATGTGTTGTGTGTATATATAAATATAGATTATGTATATGTCTATATCCTATATTTCTATATCTATACATGTACACATACTCCCCAAGAGTCTACTGGTAAATGTTTAACAACTGGATCTCGGGAGGGGGGCAATATATGTGTATGGAGATATACACATATATTATAATGTATATGTATATGCATCCATCTGTACGTTATTATATGATAAACTGTGGTCCCTCTTCCTTTCTACTGTGTTCCAGTGCTTAGCTCAGTGCCTGGCACATAGTAGAAGCTTAATAAATGTTTGACTAAATAAAGAGAAGGCTGGTAAAATGGTTGAAAAGACCTGAGTCCCAAGCTGTAGCACCAGCCACAATCCCACCGTCTCATAAATGACCACTTCCATTCTGCAGTGGGTGGCACCTCCATATACTTTCTCAGGGCACTACAGTTACTAGCCCATTAAGCCTAGTGATTATGATGTTGGCACTCCAACACTCCCTCCCAAAGCTTTAGAAAAAAGGAAGTGAGATGACATTGTATCCGTTTCATCTATTCTTAGTAATGGCTCTTGGGAAGTACATTCTAGCCAAGTTAAAAGTGGAGACAACTTCTGATAAACCAACAAGCTGATTCCAGAAAAATGTTTATCAGTCATCTGTCTGAAGGGAGCATACTGCTGCAATTAAAAAAAAATGCCACACATAGTCATGCAATATTTCATTACGTGATAAATTCTTTCTTATTATTTTACATGAAACATATTTACCCCTTCCTATTTTCTAAATAGAGTCCTTTGAGATAATTATTAAAAACCAAAATAGGATTTAAAGGGCACAGTTCTGTTCAGATGTCTACTTAGTCTCTCTGGATTTCTTATCAACTTCCCCACAATGCATTATTTTGTAGCCTGATTCACTCACTTGCAAGATCTTTCTAGTAAGTGATTAGACTGATTGATACTGTGATATGTCATCACTGAGCCATTGAAGACATTTGCCTGCACTCACCCCTCTGCCTGAATTCTACTTTTTTTCCCAGTGGGGCAGAGAGTTGGACAATGATTAATAGTTCTCCCTGCAGGTTAAGAGATCTCTTAGTGAGTGCATGAAAGCCCGAGATTCTAGATTTCTTTCCACTTCTGACTTCCCAGTCTTTCTTTTTTACGTGCTCCTCACCATCCTGACGTGACCTTTTGCCTGCCCCAATACCCTTATTGACAAAATATCCCATAGTTTTTAGGTTTTGGACAGTTGTTCCTACGAATTCCATTCTGTCAGAGGACACACACACAGACATGCTGGCCAAAAAGAGTCTTCATGCAGTTTAAAGCTTTAATAGTTTTAAGGTTTGTTTTTTTTTTAAGGCAACCGGGGGTAAGTGACTTTCCCAGGGTCACACGACTAGTAAGTGTCAAGTGTCTGAGACGAAATTTGAACTCAGGTCCTCCTGACTCCCAACCTTGTTCTCTATTCACTGTGCTACCTAACTACCCCATAATTTTAAATTTTAATACCTTAAAATTGCACTAAGGTTTTTGGGACAACCTGTATAATGATCTCAAGAGAAAAACGTAAATCATACACCACAGTTCTTGGCACATAGAAAGTGTTTAATAAGTTGTTTTTCAGTCATTGTAACAGTTCACCAAAATTTTAATGAGCCCTTATTTAACTGTGAGACTTGTTTTCCCCTCCTTCATATTTTCCTGTTGCGTTTTTTTTAAATAAGGCAATTCCATCATGAACCTACCATACCCTCCTATGATAAGTTTTTATCCCAAACTAGTGTTGCCCTTGGCTCATGTCTCTTCACCTACAAAGGAGATCAAATACTGCCTGACATAGTTCCTAGACTCTTTTGACCTCCTCATTGTAGCGACTGCTTTACATTAGTTAAACTTCTGTGATAGATAATGACAAAGTCAATATCTTTACCCATTTCCCTTTTTTTCAGTGTAAGTAGCTTGTAAGAATAGGTCAGGTTTGAATAAGTCAGATTTCAGGTGTTGTAATATGCCTCATCCTTATTCTTCTCGTTTGTTGTTGATTCTGACGTTTGCTCTCCCTGCACACTGACAGCTGATTCAGAAATTATTTTCATCTAAGGAACCAGTTAACCTGTCAGTTTAGGTACAATCAATTTCATTTTTGATATAATTTGGTGCTTTTTGTATGTCCCCACTTTAAGAAAGTGTTAATAATATGCAATAGTGAAGCTTGGGGCTTTTTTATTTCGTAATTTTGAACAATATTTTCTATCAGAGTTTTCACTCTCTTGACCTTTGCATTGAAGTCACCAAGTACTAAAGGTTATACTAATTCACTTTGAAGATCTTGTCAGGTTCTTCACAGGATTCCTCTACTACTTCACCCACTACAACCAGTTTTGAAGCATAAATTTCAATTATTGTCAGGGTAGTCTGTTTATATTCTTCATGAGTCTTTCAGGGTGAGATGACCCAGGAATGATCTTTCTTATTGCCTTTGGATATAGTTGTGTGACATCCAAGCAAGCCAGGTTATACACTGAGTGTTTTTAGCAGATAAATAAAAAGGGGACGATGAAAAGAAGGAAAATGAAACAGATATGCCAGTATTTCTACACCATCCTGGTCTTGCTATCAAAAGCAAAGGAACCGCTAAAACTCAATTTAGCAATCACCCCATTACGCCTCAGTAATCAACGTACTATTTGAAAAGGGAGAAACGGTGGCTAAGGAAAAAAAGTTAGGAAACATGACTCAGCCAGATAATGCACACACAGAAGAAAGATATACTGGAGCTTATATAATTTTGAAACTATTAATGGATTGATTACTCAAAGAAGGAAAGACACCAAACAATTGTAAAAAATCTCAAATGGTATTATTATTTCTCCAAAAAGTGATCAAGAACACATCAGTAACTAACTAACCTATATGACCACTTTTCCATCTTTATAAAATCTTTGCATTATTTTACTGTGAAAAATTATGAATATGAGAATTCAGAAAAAATAGTGAAGGACATAAAATTGGTGCAGAGTAAATATGCAGAACCAGGAAATCTATATGCAATGTAAACAGAAGAGAATCTAAAATAGAATTGAATATTTATAATGTCCCAGTGAAGAATTAGAAAATATACCTTGAAGAAGAAATATCCATGAAGAACACATGAGAAGAGAATAGGCAGGCTTTCGTAGATGATTTTATCTATATCTTTATAATATACATATCTTTTTAATTATACAATTGACTGAGAGGTGTAGATCCTACTGTGTTTATTCTATTGGGTACAGAAAGAAATTTGATTCAATAGAGCAAATTGCCTTAATGACTCTGTTCCAACCATGTATCTACCATGAATGTCTTAGGACCATATAAGAGTCCTAGAATCTCAAGCCTCTAATCATCAAAAAGTGCTCCTCTGAAGTCCAAATGGAGGATGGATTCATTGTAGATGGTGAGGTCTTCCACATGTTGTTAGCTTGTCATCAAGCCTCAGAATATCATAGGACCTGTTCAGTGAGAAACATAATCAATCGAAAGAGAATGACATCATGCTAATGATCTATGAAAAAATGGAATGGAAAATATCCATTGTTTTATATATATATATATATATATATATATATATATATATATATATATATATATATATACACACACACACACACACACACATACATATATATACATATACATATATATGTATATATGTATGTGTGTGTGTATGTGTGTGTGTGTGTGTGTGTATATATATATATATATGTCTTGGATAGGCTCTGAAGATGGATGGGAAGCAGAGCCTTCAAAAGAAAAGTAACTGGGCTACATTGTATTTGGGAGGTTGTGCAGTATTTCCAATGATTTCAAGACATTCATACACTCAATTTTTTTAAACACCCATTAGTTTTCTCTTGGTAGTAGTATATAATCACAGAACATGGAAAACCACAATTCTCCAAAGTCAAGATTGCCGGCAGCCCAAAGGACAATGGAGTAGGCATCATATTACCCGTGATGACTTGCCTCCAAAAAGTGATATTGAAGAAATGAATGACTAGAAAATTAGGTTGTCTAAGCACATAGTTACAGTGAGAGACAACTCATAGACAACCCAAGTGCTATCCTGATGGTCACAAAATGAGACCTTTCCATCTGACTTGCTGTTCAAATCTTCCACCTTTAGAATGTGAGCCTTTGAGAGCAGGGAGTGTCTTACTTTTCTATTTCTATCTCTAGCAAGTAGCACAATAGTTTGTATATAATAATTTCTTAATAAGTGCTTTATTCAGGGTAGCTAGGTGGCACAGTGAGTAGAGCACTGGCCCTGGAGTCAGGAGGACCTGCGTTCAAATCTGGCTTCAGGCACTTGACATACTTACTAGCTTTGTGACCTTGGGCAAGTCACTTAACCCCAATCGCTCTGCCTTCCCCCCTCCCAAAAAAAGATTAAAAAATAAATGCTTTATTCATTCATTCTTTGAAAGGAAGGCTGCTCCAGTGCTGGGTATAATTGTTATAGATTTATGGGAGAACACGAACAAGAATCAAATGGGTCAAGTAGGGGTGAATGACTCCAAATCTACATTGTTATATAAAGTATCCGTATCAATGAGCTCCTGATTTCACTGAAATATTGAAGTATGTGTAAGGCACAGTGTTGGGCACCGTGGGGGGATTGATATGACAACTAACTAGTCACTATCCTCAAGGAACTTACATTTGGATGTTAGGGCCATTAAACAGATGTACAGAAATAACTCTTAGACAATTCTTTCTCAAATTCTCCCTATTCCTCCCTGTACCCAGACACATTTTCCCCACTGACAAGTGATTTTCTTAATGGAAATCTTATCGTGATGGAATTTCAAGATCTGATAGAGATGTCAAAAAGTTATTTTGAATTTTATATATACAATATATATATGATTATATGCTTGAGGATAAGATATTAATGTACTCCATACATGTATGTTTTGAATAATACATGTTATATGATGTAACATTAATAACATGTTGTTAGTAATGTGTGAGTAGGATTTAGTAGTAATATTTAAGCAGTATGTATGATCTTATATGTTAGGGGAATAAATAGGTATGTGGTATGTACATTAATGTCTTGTAAAATGACACAAGCCATCACATATGCCTCGATGAAAAGCATAGATTAGCTGAATAGGAACAAATGGACATGCAGTAGCAACCAGTAGCCAGCCAGAGAGAATTAGATCCAACCACAATTCATGGGCCTGCTCTGAAGGATCCAAAGCCTTGAGAGGGAGGGATGGTGATCTCTAATGAGGAGGGGGTGAAGGTGTGATTAAAGATGAGGATAAGCTAGCAGATAAAGGATTTAGATTTAAGAATCATTGACTGCAATGTTTATGTAATTCAACAATTAATGTCAAATGACACAAAAGGTGTCAAATCTAAACCAACCCTCTTTCCCTAACTATATCCCTAAACAAGCACATTGTTGCTCTTATATTTGTTTTATGTAAGTTAAGTATAATGTATTATATGTTATATTTTTGTATTATCTATTATCTATTTTATACATTATATATATTTTCAGATTGTATATTATATGTATATTCAATAATTTGTTTTTGATTACAAATGACCAATAGTGGTCTAGTTCTTAATCAGAAATTTCTTCTCTACTTCCAGGGACCCCATGGACTTCCTGGGCCAAAGGTAATCAAACAACCTCCTGGCTCCTTTCTATTAAATTTCTTTGTTAATCATTGTGAAGCATGACCCCAAGCATGTTTGTCTCTGTCTCATTCATTTGTCAAATACCGGTGGTATTCTTTAAGCCTTTAAGCATCCAGATGTTTAAATCTTATGATGCTGAATGACTCACAGCAAATTTAAATGATATCACCCAGAGATGGATTTCTTCTTTTTGCATTTCTTCCAAGCACAACTCACATTTATGGTATTGAGATAATAAAAATCAACCCATCATACAGGGAGCTGATGAAAGTTTCAGACTCTCCCAGGTGTTGCTTTGTAACTATGCTATCTTTAGAACCAATTTAGCTTACATTTTAAAAATCGCTGAGTGTTATTAATATGTGCTTCCTGAAGTTTATATAAGCTCATGGATCTAGAGCTAAGAAGAGTGTCAGGACCATCTAGTCCAACCTCTTTTACGGATTTTACAGATACTGAGGCCCCAAGAGTTTAAGTAACTAGTCCAAGACCACATAAATAATGACAGAGAGGGGATTTGAATCTAGATTCTCTGTCTCTAAATCTAACATTTATTTCATCACGCTATGAATATGATATTGCCATACTTCTAAATTTCCATTTAATTTTTAGTGTCTGCCATTTTCAAATTTCAACTACCCTGCAGGGCATTTATGAGATTACACGTATGTTTTATATTCATGGAGATGGAGAGTGTTACCAGACACAGTCCCCTAGAAACCCTGCTTAGTAGTAACGTCTCCTTCTGCTTTGCAGAAGAGATAACCTCATCTTGCCCTTTGTCTTTGTTAAGAAGAAACATTAGAACTTTAGCGGTGAAAGGCAGTGTAAAGGTGATTAATTCCAGTGCCCTCAGGAAGCATCACCTGCCTATGGAATACTGAGAGCTGAAAATGAACCTAATGAAAGAGACAGACCCACTTCTAAGAGTGGTGTGACTCTTTGCAAAGGCAAAGAATTCCACAGATGTCTCAAAGTCTAGAAAAAAAGTAGGCAGAAGAGGAGTAAAAGAGTAACCACTGGAGAGAGAGAGAGAGAGAGAGAGAGACAGAGAGACAGAGAGAGAGAGAGAGACAGAGACAGAGACAGAGACAGAGACAGAGACAGAGAGACAGAGAGAGACAGAGACAGAGAGACAGAGACAGAGAGACAGACAGAGAAAGAGAGAGAGACAGAGAGAGAAGAGAGACAAAGAGACAGAGAAACAGAGAGAGAGGAGAGAGAGAAAGAAGAAAGAAAGGAGACAGAGAGAAAGAAAGAAAAGAGAGAAAGGAGAGAGAGAGGAGAGAGACAGAGAAAGAGAAAGAAAGAAGAGAGAGAGAAAGGAGAGAGACAGAGAGAGAAGAGACAGAAACAGAGACAGAGACAGTGAGACTGAGAGACAAAAACAGAGAAACAGAGAGAGGAGAGAGGAGAGAGGAGAGAGGAGAGAGAGAAGAGAGAAAGGAGAGAGGAGAGAGACAGAGACAGACAGAGAGAAAGAAAAAAGAGAGAGAGAGAAATCCACCCAACCCAAGTGTTGGCAAAATTTCTGCATTGTTTGTATTGTGTCAAAAAAAAAATCCTTGTACCAACCTTGCCTCCAAGACTGCCTCTTTAGAGAATGGGAGCCTACTTCCCTGGAAGCCTGGTGTTTCCTTTGAGGACATCCAGACTGTACTGAAGAAAAGTAGATTTGGGAAACTTCTTTCCCTCTCTGAATTAGAGAAATGGTAATGATGTTTATATTCAACAACTCGAGAAATATTTATTCCTGTCCTGTGTACGAAGTACTGTGCTAGACACCAAGGGAGATTAAAAAAAAAACAGATAAAGCATGTCTTGCCCTCAATAAGCTTACAATCTAATTGGGGAGACAACATGCACACACACACACACACACACACACACACATGCCCTATAATACATAGTGTGTATGTGTGTGTATGCATAGAATAGGAAGGAAAGAAACAGGAATTTATGAAGTCCCACTATGTACCAGGAACTTCACAAATATTATCTCCTTTGATATTCAAAAAGAATCCTAAGAGGTAGATGCTATTACAATCCCCATTTTGTTGTAGTTCGGTCATTTTTCAGCCATATCCAACTCTTTATTACTCCATTCAAGGTTTTCTTGGCAAAGAAACTAGAGTGGTTTACCATTTCCTTCTCCAGCTCATTTGACAGATGAGGAAACTGAAGCAAACAGGGTTAAGTGACTTGCCCAGGGTCACACAGCTAGGAAAAATCTGAGGCCAGATTTGAACTCAGATCTTCTGAGTCTGTCCACTAAGCCACCTAGCTGGATAATTTTACAGTTTAAGAACCTAAGTCAGATAGAGGTTAAGTGACTTGTCCACAGTTACACAGCTAACAAGTGTCTGAAGCTGGATTTGAACTCAGGTCTCCTTGACTCTGGGCCCAACACTCTATTTACTATTTCATCTAGTTCCCTCAGGTACAAATATATGTAACTTACACTGGTATACTATATATATATATATGTATATATGTATATATGTGTATATATATATGTGTATATGTATATATATATATATATATATATATATATATATATATATATATATATATATATATATATATATATATATATATGTGAAAAGTTTCAAAAGTGCCATGGAAGCTCCAGGGAAGGAGACATGATTTATAGGTGGAGGGAACTAAAAAGCCTTAGTGGACAAGGAAACATGAATCACGTCTTGAAAGATGGGAAGGATTTCTGCAGGGGGATTGGGAGCAAGGGAAGAAAGCTAAGGAGGACATTCCAGGTATAGCCCGTACTTAGGGTTTGGTGTGTATTAAAGTTTGGCCAGAGTACAGAGTATGAGAAAGAGTGCGTGCGAGATAAGGAGAGAGGAAAAATGTAAGATGATGTGGAGAGAGTGATGTCACTTTACAAGGAGCCTTGGACTTAATTCAGCAGCCAATAGGGTTTTGAGCAGAGGAATGATATTTCTTGTACATGAGGAAAATCTGAAAGGGATTTGAAGGATAGATAAGGGGCTGGAGACAGGGAGACGGGGTTAAAGAAGAGAATAAGGGAAGAAAATAAGCATCTATTAAGCACCTACTATGTGCCTGGCATTGTGCTAAGCCCTTTATAAATAATGTCTCATTGATCCTCACAACAACCCTGTGAGTTAAGTACTACTATTATCCCCATTTACAGTTAAGGAGCCTGAAGGGGAGGTTAAGTGACTTGCCCAGGGTCACGCAGCTAATTCAGTCTGAGCCTGAATTTTAATTCGGGTCTGCCTGTCCCCAGGCCCAATTCTCTATCCACTGTGACACCTAGGTGGCTCACTATTTGCCCTTCTATGGGAGGTAGGTGATTAGAGGTTGGACTAGGGCACTGCATACGGAAACAATGTGTATGAGGCATTGTTCATGGAGTGACAGGACCCAACAGCTGACTGCATGTAAGGTGGGAGAAAGGTATTAAAGTCTTAAATTTTGAGCATAGTGATTGAATGAATAGCATACAGCAGGGTTGTCCAAAATACTGCCTGCAGTGCGATTTTATGCAGCCCACCTGTGGGTTTTAATTTTCACGAGTGAAAAAATAAAATAATAATTTGCATGGAATGCATAGGTTTTTTAATTTCATCACTAATAAGTAATCTCATTGATTTTAATTTTCTTTGGTGTTTTTAAGCAGTATTACGGATGGAACGTATTGCACGGAATTTCCGAACAATCTGTGGGATGCGTTCCGTCTGTACGATGCAGGCTAGTCAGTATGCACCTACCTTTATACTGTTGTGTTGTCGCTTTCTTGTTTTGTGCTTGCTTTCGTGCTTCCTCGTATTGATGACACGCGTTCCCCCACTTTCTATTAATGTTCTGTATTTTTTATTCTGGGCGTAGCCCTTGAATAATTATTTTATTTTAATGCAGCCCTAAGATTGGACAGCCCTAAGGTTGGACAGCCCTCGTATGCAGAAACAGACTATTTCCCTTTTCTTGGGGATGTGCTGAGCCCAGAGAAAATATCTCATAAGCCAGATGGTGTCTTGGCAACACAGAGAGTCAGATGACCTGCATTCTAGCTGTAGGACTTTGGGTATAACACTTCTAGCCTTCAGTGTCTCTGACTATAAAAAGTTTTTTAAAATTATCATCTGAAATTATATTATTCAAAAAGTTATCAGTTAAGGTCCCTTCCCTCTTTAAAATTCCATTTATTAATCCATGGCTAATCTCAAGTGGATTCTATTTGCATTATTCAGACTTGCTGTTCCTCTGAAACTAGGCATTTTCATAGTGAAATCTTCCCACTTAAT
Source organism: Trichosurus vulpecula (assembly GCF_011100635.1). Taxonomy (NCBI): domain Eukaryota; kingdom Metazoa; phylum Chordata; class Mammalia; order Diprotodontia; family Phalangeridae; genus Trichosurus; species Trichosurus vulpecula. The sequence goes on from NC_050578.1 coordinate 48,019,428, forward strand.
TCTCGACTTTTATGAGTCAAAACTTCTTACTGAGTAATATCACATGAAGAAAGATTACCTTGTCATTATGAGCTCAATACCATATTTGATAATCTATACATATACAAGGCTATGGACCTCAAATTGAAATTAGATAATCAATCTGACGACTTGAGCTTTTTTAGATTCTCATTAATTGCTATTTTGCAGAGTTCACTGAATGTAGGCATTCCACCTTGTTGGACACAAGAGAAATTAAACGAGTGAGGGCCGGGGGACCAGAATGTATGTTTCTTCTCCCCTTGGACTGCTCCATCCCTTAACTAACTTATCCCCTCTTGGAGTGTAGCCACAAATTTTTCCATACAGAGACAATATGGTAGGTTTAATTCTGAAATATTACCTTCCCGGTTCTTTGAGGTTGTTCCTGGTATATTTAAAGTCTACACATGAAAGTCACAAAGACTTTGGGCCAGGGCTGCCTGTAGTTGACTCTTTAGTAGTGGAAAAATCTTATCTTTGTTTTCCAGTCTTATGGAGACGTTAGGTAATTCTGATCTCCCACCTCCCAATGTAAAAAGAAAAGCACCACAAATTAATATATTTGAAACATTTATCAATGTGGTACGGTGCTGGAGTCAGGAGACCTGAGTTCAAATCTAGCTTTGGACATTTACTAGCTGTCTGACTCTTGGCTAGTCGTAAGTTTCCTCAACGATAAAATGGGGATAATAATAGCTCTTATCTCCTCTGGTTATTGTGAGGATCAAACAAGATTATAATTGTAAGACACTTAGTACAGAGCAGGGCACGTAGGAAGCACTATATAAAAGTTAGCTATTATCAATATTTTATTATGATACAGATGATGTGATTATAAATGGATGAAAAGAGCAGATATTAAACGTCTGCTATGACACAAAGTGGGGAGGTATAGCTAGCACATTAAAAGGCAAAGGAAGGATCCAAAAAGATCTCTGAAAGATGGAGAAATCTTAGATTAAACCCAAGCAAGGCAAATGTTAAATCCTACAGTTGAATTGAAGGAATGAACTGTACTATGTCACGACATAGATATGACTAGAAAAAGAATTCCCATGCAAAAATATGGATTGTGTTTTTTATTTTTTATTTTTGTGTGTACGGGACAAGCCCAATATGACTAGAATATGGCAGCCAAAAAGAGGCAAATTTAAGTTGCATTGAGAAGTATGGTGCCCAGAACAATTCAGTTCTGGGTACCAACTCTAAGAAAGGACTGAATAAAATGGTGATATATTGCCTAAAGAAGAGGAGATTAGGTGGGGAGTGGCCAGTGAAGGCTGTTTTCAATCGTTAGTAGAACAGGTGGTATCCAGAGAGAAAAAAGGAGCAATGGGCAGGAGCTGAAAAGTGGAAGACTTAGTCTCAATAAAAGGGAAAAACTTGCCAACCATGAGAACAATCCCAAAGCAGAATGGGGACGCTGGGTGGCGCCGTAGTGCATAGAGCGCTGAGCCTGGAGTCAGGAAGAAAACTCATCTTCCTAAATTCAAATCTGGCCTCAGATTTTTCCTAGCTGTGTGACCCTGGGCAAGTCACTTAACCCTGTTTGCTTCAGTTTCCTCATCTGTAAAATGAGCTGGAGAAGGAAATGGCAAACCACTATAGTATCTTTGCCAAGAAAACCCTAAATGGAATCGAGGAGAGTTGGACACGACTGAAATGACTGAACAACAAACAGAGGAGGTAGTGGATTTCCCTTCACTAAAGATCCTGAGGCAGAATCCAAATGACCTCTTTTGGGAGCTGTCATAGAAGGAAATTCCTGAGTTGGATTAGATGACTTGAAATTCTGTGATTCTATGATAATTTTTTGTTGTACCAATGACTTATATGGGGTGTCCCAAAAGCCTTAGTGCAGTTACAAGTCATAAAGCTTTACCTATCATGTTAAATTCAATAATTAATTATTAATTCATTATTTTTCTTTTATTAAGTTATTTATTTTAAATATGAAATTAAAGCTATCACAGTAGACGCTTAGCTTTAAAGGTATTAAAGCTGCACTAAGACTTTTAGGACACATCTTGAGCTACCATTTATTCTCCCTTTAATCTAATATTAGACATATGAATGATAAAAAAAATTTCCAAAAACTTTATTTTTCCATATGGGATAGCAGAGACCGGATATAGGCATTCTGGGCATTTAGTCTCTACCATCCTGATTCAGCTGCATATATTGTTTGGTGAGGTCAGTGGATTTAGGCTTCCTAAATGGCATTATTTCAGAACATCAGGCATTGTATCCTCTTTGGGTGAAAACAAAATGCTTAAAGATTTAAAGTATCCATCCTCAAGACTCTCCTGCATATTACAGTTTGCCGTTCCAGCAGAATGGGCTTTTGTAACAAAAACTCCCCCAGCACCTTCCCCTTTGGTTTTTACCAGTGCATTTTGCCACATCTGTGTGATGCAAATATTTCATTTCCAGATGTGAGCAAAGAGGAGGGACATAATCCCACCCCTAAATTAATTCAGTCAGGAGGATTTTTTCCTTCTATGAAGATGATGTCAACAATTCCAGTTTTTTTATTCTATCATTCATTTCAATTAACTCATAGTAATCATCCTCCCTTCCCCCCCACAAAAACCCCATAAATAAATATTGAATTGATAATAGGTAATTCTAACTTGCCTCTGCTGCTACTTAAAACTGCAATTTGCAGCCATTTCTAAGACTGGCTCTTTCTTCTGTCCCAGCTTTAAACACCCATAATAGCAACCAAAATTGGCATTTACTTTTGCATTTAGGGTGAACCAGGGTTAAATGGTCTTAAAGGATTGAAGGGTGACCCAGGTCAAAAGGGTGACAGAGGACCCCTTGGTCTTCCAGTAAGTAAAGAAAACTATTCAATTTTTAGTGCAAATCTCAGACTTGTCTTTCTATTTTAACCAATAACTCTGGTTTACTCAGGAGCACTTGAATGTTGTCGATATTCCTGTTGTTGAAAGCACCATCTTTTGGAGCAGAGCTCAGTCCCATTCAGTTTTCCCCAGAATTTGCATTTTTTGTCACTTTTGCCACCTCATTCAGTCGCATCCATGTCAGCTCTCACCATAAACAAGTGAAAGTGTCCCCCCCTTCCCTCTTAAAGCCAACCCATTCACTGTTTCGCATGGTTATGCCAAAAACATTCCCATAATTCAGTGTAGATTTAAAGACTTCTGGAAGTTCTTTTTCTCCCCCAATGCCACACTTTGTAGCTCCCTAGCATTGGCCAGCATGCAGTTCATCATTGTTCCTGGTGTGAGGACAATGCTGTGTGATTCCCTACATTAATCCTATTGTGTTCTGAATGTTTCATGTTGTTTGTTTTGCACATACCATTCCAGAAGGTGGTGGTAGACCCTGAAGAGGGGAATTTTTAAATAAGTTTTCAAAACAATGAAAGTTAGACTCCTCCTTCTTCCCCATGCTTCATACCAATCTTCTCTCTCCAACTACCACAAGAGAAAAGGAACTAGATCTAAGTTTTAATCACATTTGATAAAAATGTAATTTTTGTAAGCAATTGTGAGCAACCTTCCAATTTAGGGTTATATGGCAAATAAAAAATCCAAATAATAACTGACCAAAAAGCCAATTATTAGTTGATTGAATTTTTTTAATCTTTTCTGGAAGGGCTACATGTTTAGACTATCTCCATGCCTGAAAAATTTCTGCCAGTATTCCCCAAACTTGTCAATATCCCAGGTGATGAAAGAGCATCCACTTGAATTTTCATTTCTTAAATTAAGTTCCCAAAATGATTTCTTTCGATCAACCTTAAGTTCAAGTTCTGGCCCTACAGTAATTTGCCTGGTTACTGCTCTAAAGCAGTGACCCAAATGACTTGCCTACCGAAACAAGAAATATTTTCTTATCATCGCTGTTGGAGAAGTACAATTACCCATCAGAATTTTTTGTAAGAACAGATACCTATAAATATGAATGTAGGTAGCATCATTTGTACTATTTGCTGTAGGAATCAGATTTCCCCCCTCAGTTTTGCATTACAAACTACTTCTGAAGGTATAAGATGGGAATGCAAGTTAGTTCACCTGCAATCTAGCCAAGAATAGGGCCAGTGCCTCATCTTTCTTACATACTCAGTCACATCAATGATATGAGTAAAAAGAGCATATATAAATATTTTAACCTTTAAAATCTATGATCCATATCAAGTCAAAAATAGTGCTTACAGTCATTCTTGAAGTAAGCATTGGAAATCTGTCAGGTGCACAATTTAAATTCTACCCAATTGATCCCAGGCAGTAATCAAGCATCAAAGAAAACATACATTTTTTTAAAAGAACAAATAGAGAAATTGAAGTAATTACCATTTGATCTCTGATATGTACCTTATTTAGGGATGATTTTGATTTAGAAGATTTTCATATTTAGATATTTTGTTTGTCAGACATTCTCTGTTCAAAGCGGTCCCTCTAGTGGTAAATAAAATGAATGTTTGATGGTCTGGCAGTGAACCCACGTCTGATAGAATTTACCAGGTGTCATCTCAGCCCCTGCCCAAAGCCACACCATGTAACCCCACCAGAAAAGGGAGGGGTGATGGCGAGAGATACAGTTTAGCCCAGGAGTTTTGTGCTTTATGTCAGAGACACTCTTGGCAGGCTGGTGAAGCCTATGGACTCCTCAGAATAATTTTTTTTTAAATAATGGAAGGAAATGCTAAATTTCAGTTAGAAGTTAGTGAAAATAAAGATATATTTTTCCCATCCAACTTCTTTTTTTAAATTTTATTTTTGATTTATAGAATAAAACAAGCATTCTCACAACATAGTACAATATAAAAGACAATTGTACATGAAACTGCAAATCTATAAGGCACAATTTGCTATTCCCTTCAAATATATAACAAAATTATCATGCAAAGTTTTGTTCATTTTTTTCTTCCCTCCCTACCTCCACCCTAGAGATGGCCACTATTAGACACAAATAGGCATATTCTCAGACCCCCTGAAAGCTAACTACAGACAGTTGAAAATCCCTGATCTAGTCATTCACTTTATCATTCTCAAAATTCTAACTTGTAAAAACAGATTTTCTTCCCCTTCATCTTTTGAAATGGTGAAATGTAACATTTGGCTCTTTAAATGAAGTTTTTCCTGGGGCAGCTAGGTGGTGCCAATCTTGAAATCAGGAAGACCTAAGTTCAAATATGACCTCAGACACTAGCTGTGTAACCTTGGGCAAGTCACTTAACCCTGATTGCCTCCAAAAGGGAAAACAAATTAAGCTTTTCTTATGAAATTGAGCCACTTGTTAAAAGAAATGAATATGTTGTGAATTTTATAGTCTCTATAAAAATCATCTGTTATGGTCTAGGTAGAACTTTATGAGTATTATGAGTTATTATGGTAGACTCTTTAGTCTACTTTATAAACCTCATTAGACTGATTTTTAAAGAAGGCTTTGTTGGATAGAAATGTCATAAAAATGTCAGGGTCTGGGGGACATTTATTGTTCTGTGTTGTTGTTGTTTTTTTAACTAACAAGTTGTAGCAATGTGGTAGTTCAGAACCCTATAGCCACAGATTCTGTTGTTTGAATTGTTATATTTGTTCATCAGTTCTACTTACTAATTTCATGTTCTTGTCATCCGTGTTACACCCACCAACCATGCTTCCAACCTAACCATACAGGGAGCATCTGGCTTAGACGGAAAGCCAGGATCCCGGGTGAGTCCCTTGTCTTCCTCCGCATGCCTTCCTCACGAGTTTGTGGTACTCTGGGACGCATCTCTTGGCTCAGTTTGTTTGAGTAAAATGATGAATAATGTTCTTGGTGCTGAAATGGAAGAGGGAAGCAAACATGCTGGGAAGACTGGGGGAATGAAATTTCAGCTTTCTGTGGATGAAGCCCAGAACCACCAAAAGACTTATCTCTAGGGCTGGAACTTAGGTCCAAATTTTGTTTACCGATGGACAGGTATGGCTCATGTCTCCAAGAAAACTCAACTCTGTTGTTTTAGTCCACGTAATTTCATGGGACCCTTCCTCCAATGGCACAAAAGAAGATTTGATCCTAGCCTTTGTTTTTACTTACTGTTCATTCTCTGTTGATTTATATTTCAAATATATATGTGTGTGTGTATACATACACATACACACACACACACACACACAGAGTGCTTCTTTGTGAGCATTATAATCCTTATGTAAGCGCATCATCTCTTTTAAATGAGAAGTATCCATTTGATGTAGCTTTGACTCCTGTCTTGGCTTCATAATAACACCTTTCCCTCCATTTCTTGGATTTCAGCATTTGAAATGTTTTGAGGGTGGCTTTTGAAGCTAAAGGCAGAACTGGTTGAGATTGAGCACTCACAAACATATTGGATTAGATTTCTAGAGATGGGTTTTTAAATCCGGATTGCCATTTCATCAGTGTTACCAGTATGCAGCCTACAAAGTAGAGAATCAGTAGGAATATTCTAAATTCCTTCCTGAGACCCATATATTATTTATATTTTTTATATATTTATATATTTTTATTTAAAAATAGACCTTGCAACTCACTTGCCCAAACAATATTTTTTTTCCATACAGCATCTCTTAAGAGCTTCCTACATGCCATTCACTTTGCTAAGTGGTCAGGATACAGATACAGAAATCAAATAGTTCCTGACCTTAATGGGGCTTACATTCTATTGGCAACCTAAACCAGTCTCACTAGAAGTAGCAATTACATCAGAAGCCCCCAGTAGCATTTCTAGAAGCCGAAAGGAAAGAAAAATGTATGAAAGGCCAACCTCTGTTATTTTTAAAAAACAAAACAAAAGAGCTTTCCTTTACGCTGTCATTCTTTTCATTGAGACCTCTGTGTTTCTTTCTATATGCTATATTTATTCACACAACTCCCACTTCTTTTCGTGGCTATTTTACCACTAAAATGGAAGGGAGAAGGGAATCCTGCCAGCGAGTTGTCCAAGCTGCCTGCTGCTGCTAACAGGATAACCCTAGGGATCCTAGCCAGGGGAATAATTCCTTCCCTTCACCCCGTTCTCTTCCTCCTCCTCTTCACTCTTCTCCACCCACCCCACTTCCTCAAAAGATCCTCTGAAGGTTCGATCTGGGCAGGGAAACTTTGTTGACAATCACACTTCACTTGACTTTTAGCAAAAGGTTGTTCAGCTCTCTTCCAAATGTTCTGGCCAAGCCTTCAGAGGAACTCCAGCTGCTGCTGACAACCAAAGCAGCCCACCAAGGAAAAATAATGCGTGTGCGGTCAGGGAAGTCCTATATTTCTGCCTTAAAGATAGAGGATGGGAGAAGAGTGATGTACGAGGAGAGAAGATATGTGAGTGAGTATGGTCAATGGAGTTTTTTACCCTCACTGGAACGTGCCATTCACATAAACCTCTAAAAAGTAGTTAATCTGAAGAAATAAAACATAAGAAAAAGATGAGGAGCAGCAAAATATCCCTATGGCTTCCTAAGGCTACATTTAATTATGAAACCTCTATGGCTTTTTAGTAGCTTTTGAATTATATTTCTGTTACATTTTCTTTTTTTAGGGTACAGATGGCCCTATTGGACCCCATGGACCTGCAGGACCTAAAGGAGAAAGAGTAAGTTCCTCCTATGTTCCTACACTTATTCAAATGGATCTGTGGAATGAAGAAAGATCTTTGGCCAAGGTTTCAAAGCAAAGCACAAAAAGGGGCTTCCATCTTTTTCTCCCCAGGGGAATGGATGCCACTATTTAATGTTAGTAAAGAATAGGGAGGGTCCTAAGTTCTCTTCTATGAAGAGAGGTGAAGGGAGGTGAGAACCTCACACTAGAAGGTGACTCAAAAGACTACATAACACAAAGATTTACATAGCTAAATACACAGCTGTGCAACCATAAGGAAGATGTTTTCACATGGCATTAGGCCAGAGAGCTTTAGTCATTGGGGCTAAAATCTCCAGGATTTGGAAGCAACCTTTCGTAGAAAGCTACTGTTTTCATTCAGAGGAGAAAACCATAGCTTTCTACCCCTGTTCTCCCTTAGTGAAGAAGATCAAAGAACACAAATCATCATGACCATTCGCGCCACCAACAAAAATGAATCTTTTTCCACTCCATCTCTCAAAAAAACCTCTTCCTTCTTTAGCCATAAGGAAACAATTTCAGAGTCTGAAGAGAGCAAAACTTTCCCCTAACCTCAAATTAGAAGACACTCTCTTCACATGTTGGTTGTGAACCACAGGACAATAGCAAAATTTATGCAACAGCAGAAATTAGTCACCTAACCAGAGAATCTCTCTCCCTCTTCCTTTTTTGTATCACAGACCTCTTTGGTTGTGCAGTGAATAAAAATAAATGATAATAATAATAGCATTTACATAGAGCTTTGACATTTGCAAAGAACTTTACACACATGCGTGTGCACACACACACGCACATGGCAGAATATATGCAAGGTGGTTTGGAGAGGTGATGTTAGTAGTAGCTAGAGAATGAAGAAAGAAAGTAAATGATAATAATAATAGCATTTACATAGAGCTTTGACATTTGCAAAGAACTTTACACACATGCACACACACCCCTATGCAGAATCTATACGAGGTGATTTGGGGAGGTGATAATTAGGACTCACATTGTGCCTCCCCACTCCCAGCCCTCTTACGCCAGGAGATCCTTGAGATCAGGAATTGTCTCTTGCCTTTCTTTGTATCCCCATCACTTAGTAGAGTGCCTGGCATATTATTACTGCTTAATAAACACTAATAAACTAACTGACTAGCTGGCAGGTCCAAGATGGCTTGAGGCAGTTAGATGTCACCACGGACAGAGTACTGGACCTAGAGTTGCAAAGACCTCAGTTCAAATGTAACCTGGGGCTAGTCACTTCTTCTTTGTCTCAATTTCCTCATCTGTAAAATGGGCATAATACCAACACCTACTTTGTTGTGAGGACCAAATGAGATATTTGAAAAGCACTTAGCTCAGTGCCCAGTACATAGTAGGTGCTTAATAATTGCTCATTTCCTCCATTTCTTCTCCAGAGGTTTTGAGGTACACTTATCTCTTCATCTACAATCTGATCTGTGAATTCTATAGGTGAAAAGGGCAGTATTTATCTAAATTTAAAATAAACATTTTACCATTTAAACACAGCTAACTTCAAGCTTTCCCACAGGATTGGGTTTACCAGCGTGATGTCAAGAAAGGCAGTGACTATTTCTAGAAATAGATCAGTAAATCTCCCAAGTTCTTTTGGTAGCATGCCCTGAGGCTAGAATGGGGGGTGGGGGCATGGATTTAACCATTTGGCAAATCAGCTGTTACTTCCGATGCTCCTGATGTGTCACAAGGGTATCAGGTCTCCTTGCTGGAGCAGAGAGAATCGAGAGATCAGCTGTAGGAGCCAAGACCGCCATTGATAGCATAGCTGGATCCAAATGGAGCTGCACAGGAGCGTTCATTCAGAGTGTTCAAGTCTCAGAAGAGAACCTGGTATCAGGTCTCTGGAAGTCCCCCTCGTCAGGACACTGGGGACATTGTGGCCATTCATCTGGTATGGCGCTGCTTCAGCTTGGCCACCGTTTTTTTAATACAAGGTTGTAGAGAGTGACATTAGAGCACATTAGAAAGCCCCAGAAAAATTAAGCCAGCCTAAATGAAATCAGGCTTTTAGGCAGGCAGGTTTTCATGAACAACATTAGTTCTCTGGCTTATTCCCTGCCACCGGATGCTTGATTCCAGTGACGCTGGAAATACTAGGCAGTTCTGATGAAAATATTGATAGTTTAAAAAAGAAAAATTTCTTCATCTTATAAAGGTACCTAGGCAGCAAGGTGGCACAACTGGGCCTGTAGTCAGGAAGACCTGAATTCAAATCCAGCCTTAGATAATAGCTGTGGGAAGTTACTTACCTCCTGGGCGAGTTAGTTAACCTCGGTCTTATTTTCCTTAATTGTAAAATAGACATAATAATAGTACGTACCTCACAAAGTTGTTATAAAAATAAAACTAAATAATTTCTGTAAAGCACTTAGCACAGTGCCTGGCACATGGTAGGTACTTAATAAATGCTTATTCTCTCTGTCTCTTCCTTGTAACATGAAGGACTTAACCAAGATGGCCCCTGATGGTCCTTCCAGCTCTTGATCTGTGATTCTGTGTATACTCCCTCTTTGCCTCCTCCCTCCCTCCGTCTCTGTCTCTCTGTCTGGCTCTCTCTGTCTCTGTCTCTCTCTCTCTCTCTCTCTCTCTCTCTCTCTCTCTCTCTGTCTCTCTCTCTCTCTCTCTGTCTCTCTCTCTCTCTGTCTCTCTCTCTCTCTCTCTCTCACACACACACACACACACACACACACACCATACACACACACAAAATCTTGCTCTCTCTCAGATTGCCTTATCTAGAACTGAAAGTCAAACATCCTGCTTCAGTATCTAACTTTGAGAAGTAAATAAAGAAGGATGTTCCAACAAAATGTCCGGAAGACCTGCCATGTGGGAATTCCCTCTTTAGTGGATAAGTCTTAGGGAGTTAATTGAGGTGAAGTGACTTTTCCTTGGTTGCACATCTAAGAAGGGTTTCCTGACCAGGTTCAAAGAACAACATTCTAATTACTAAGTACATATTTTAAGTATACCTGAATCAACACGCATATTATGAGTATCTTCTTTCAATGGAACCATGTAATAACCTGATGCTACTGTTGCTACGCAGCTATAGATCCCCTCTTTTAGAACTGGCTTCTGAACCATTTGAGCCAATATTCGAGAAACCTAATCATCAACAACCTTGTATATAGTGCCGACTATGTGCAAGGCACTATGCTAAATCTTTTACAATTATCATCTCATTTGATGCTCACAACAACCCTAGAGCTAGGTTCTAGTCTTATTCCCATTTTACAGAGGAGGAAACAGAGACAAATGGATGTTTAGACTTGCCCAGGGTCACACAGCTACTAAGTGGCTGAGGCCAGATTTGAAGCCAGGTCTTCCTAATTCTCGACCCAGTATTCTGTCCACTGCACCAGAAGCTACAAGGCACTGTGGTAAATGCTGGGGTCACAAAGACAAAAATTAAACAATACACACCTTCTAGGACCTTATATTCTAACATCCACCCTCAGAAAACTAAGGTCTAGAGAGATTAAATGATTTATCCAAGGTCAGATAGTAGTCAAGGACAGTTTCATCTCATTTTGACTAGAAAATGGTCGATCTTACTCAGCTTGACCACACATTTTATTCACTAGACTTTGGGACTGCTTCTCAGAAAATCAAATCCATCCACTAAAGATGAAAATGGGCCCTTTTTGAGGATATTCAATGAAAAACAGCCCAAGATGTGAATACAGTTCCAAAGGAGGGGGTCCATAAGTGTGTAAAGCAATGGATCAAGGGCCAACCCTTGCAAGGGGGAAGGCTTTAAGGCCATACTCACGTAGGTGTATGAACTCTGGCCTGCTTAATTTCAAGTCTATAACTGTAGATCCATTGCTATACTTTGGCCATGAAGAATTTTATTCAGCTATAAGGGTCGGAATGGAGATCAGGGTGGCTGCCCAATGAGGAGCCTGTCTTAAAGCTCAAAAATTTCAAAGCAACTTTAAAATGCCAGGATGAGTAATTTGGTAACCCTTCAAATTCTGCCATCAATTGATTTCCACACAGTGGCTTGCCAGAATTGAGGCTGTATCTTTCCTCTGGTCACCTGCTTAGATGTCGGTTTCACAGGCAAAGTCTTCATACCACAACCGATAAGGTTTAATTTAGCAAAACAGAATCAGAGGGAAGTGGTGTTTGAAATAGAGCTACCCTCTGTTTCCCCAGCCATTATCATAGCCATGTCACTGTCATGAGGCCATCCCCCTGACTGGATCAACTGCTCTTTAAATTCCTTCCTTAACTTCTCATAGATTGGCTGAGGTTGATTGCCTAGTTTAAAAAAGCAGAATGGAGAGAGAGAAATAGATCTACCAAAGATTTTGATCAATAGGCATATCTTAACCATGGGGGTGTGCTATAGTGGAGGGAGATCTGGTGTCTGAGGGCTATATAAATTCTAGCTATCACTAGTAATTACAATGAGTAATTACAAGTAATATTTTAATTAATTAATAATCTTAATCAGTAATTATTAGTAGTAGTAGCTATTAATAGCTGTGTGACTTAACTACTAAGTAGCCTTGGCAGTTCTCCAAGATTCTAAATTACAGATTCTAAATTACAAGCAAGTTCCTAGCCTGTGCTCACAGAAGGTATCCTCTGTATTAATGTAATCACAGGCCTATATCTTCCCAATAACTTCTAATAAGGAGGATTAATAGTTTTTAAATGCCCTTTGAAGGAGAAGCAGCAAATTAACACCACTATAGCTGGGTCTAGTACAGGGGTGGGGAACCTGTGGCCTCAAGGCCACATATGGACCTCTAGGTCTTCAAGTGCTGCCCTTTGACTAAGTTGAAACTTCATAGAAAAAAAATCCCCTTAATAAAAGGATTTTTTCTGTAAAACTTGGACTCAGTCAAAAGGCCACACCCAAGGACCTAGAAGGCCACATGTAGCCTTAAGGCTGCAGGTTCCCCACTTGTGGACTCCAGTAGAAGATATCAGAATATTTCATCCTTGCATTTATAAAAAACTAACAAATAGAAAAGATAAGTCTGTACTGTAACAAATGAAGTTCTGGCACAATGTTTTAGACGAATAAGCTTTCAGACAGAGCTGATGGGAACTGGTTACCGTAGGACCTGTGATTTCAGTAAAGTATGTTCTGTGTGTTACAACTGTAAGTTACTAATAACAAATTGCTTGACATGACTGGCTGAGATCATTTTCTCTGCGATTTTGACAGAATGCTATGGGTTAACTTTAAATAGAAAATTTAAGGATAGGTGATTACAAAAATAAAGAGTGTATATGTGTTTGAATGTCTTTTTTGCATTATTATGTTTCTTTTAGGGTGAAAAGGGAGCCGTGGGAGAGCCTGGACCCAGAGGACCTTATGGTTTGCCTGTGAGTTGACTGTAACTTTCATTAGTCCATACGTTGATGAAATGTCATTTATTTTCCCAGTCATTTCCTTAAGCAGCAGAATAATCATTCAAGGAAAACAGTAAAATAATCACCTGAAATACAGCCTTAATTATGTCTGTTTCTTTCAGCATTATTCTTTCTTGAACTCATACACACACACACACACACACACACACACACAATGGAAAACACCAGATTATCGCTGGAACAAACCAGGGTAATGTGCAATCGGGGGCTCAAGTTATTTCTAATTCTTCACTTGTAACATTTGCTTTGACTAGGTGCCCATCATTAAAAGTTTAGTCCATAAAAATTAGATACAGAAATTCTACCAAGAAATTAGAATTTAACAGTCTTACTACTCTGTTTATTTTATCCAGTTAGCTCTAAAAAAGACTAACACAGAATAACATTATGCACGTTATTCAATATGTTATATAGAAAAGTATGTTAAGAATGACCTTTTCCAAAATTGTTGAGGTTAATGCTCTTTTTTCATTTCTGTCTTGTAGTGAGGCCCTAGACATCAGCACCCACAGTCCTCACAAGCTTCCAAGAGGCTTAAATATAAAGGCCTTGAGGACTTTTCCCAGTCCATAGATCTAGGGTCTGCGATGCCTCACTACAAATGTGAAGAAAAAATAATCCTTGGAATAATAAGTGGTCTCCTGGGAAAACTAAACCTAACACATCTTTTCATTCCTCCTCTGAAAATCCTCAGGCACATGGAAATAAAATTATAAAGCAAATAATAAAATGTATATAACTACAGTTGAATTTTGTTAAAATACTTGACATAACGTCAACATACAACACATTGCTAAAATACGATCAAGTTTTTTTCGGGTTGTTTTACTCTACATATATGTCCCTTCTTTTTTAATTAAAAAACAAACAAAACTTAAACTATGACCTTAACACACTGTGATTTTGAGATGAATCACCAAAAGATTGGTGGAGTCAAAGCAGATTTCTTGCTGAAGTTGAATGGATCACTGAACTTGACAGAGGAAGTACATTGTTTTAATAGTATGTGCTATACTCTAAGAAAGGATGGATTGATCATCACTGCGCAACCAGCTTGTGATTTCTTTTATTTTTGACCAGCATTTATTTACAAAATCTGCTTAAAAAGTAGCATTTTTAAAACTTTCTCCCTTTGTGTCCTTTTCACTTACAGAGAGACCAGAAGTGTGTCTTGAACAAAAATCAATATAACATTTAGCCATGAAACATGTTTCACTTCCTTCACTATGAAGGAGCTAGAATCTTACTAATTTAGAGGCAGATAAAAGGCATAGTGGATAGAGAATAAGACTTGGAGTCAAGAAGACCTCAATTCAAATTCTGCCTCCCAAAGTTATGAGCTATGTCACTGTGGGCAAGTCTCTTTACTGATACCTGCCTCAGTTTTCTCCAAAAATGGGGCTGAAAAATGTACCCAAATCCCAGGATCATTGTGAGGATCAAATGAGGTAATATTTGTCAAGTACTTTACAAAATTTAAAACACTATATATATATATGCATATATATACATATATATGCTAGCTATTATTATTATTTCATGTTAAAGATATGCAGAAACATTAAGAAGCATATACACTCAGAATTTAACATGGCTTTAAAATGACTGAAGCTTTCCTCCATAAAATCAACTCCTGGAATAATGACTTGGTTACCAAGCTTCAAAAACAGAAAAAAGTTTATATTTGACCTCTGAACACCATAAAAATGCAATCAAGTCATGGAGCTTTAATAAGAAAGTGTATAGCATTTGTAGGAATTATGAATCATCATCTTTCACCAGGCTAGTGGAAGAAACATGTGTGACTCCACTCAAAAGTCCAGCTTCTGTACTTCCAATGTAGTCATTTTGATACTTGTGTGCTCACATGCTGGCACAACCATCCTGAGTAGGATGTGTCCTGAGTAGGGAAAACAACAGCCTAAGCTTAGGAACAATAATATAGCTCATATGGTTCTTTGGCAGGGGAAGGATGGAGAACCTGGTCTTGATGTAAGTAAAACATATAATGAACATATTCCTGTAGTAACAGATACTAGTGTGCTTTGTGGCTATAACAGCATGGATATTGCTTATTTATTTACCATTCACTGTGTATACTAGGAATTTAGGGAGTGATGTGGAATGTATTTCAAGTGTTTGTGTGTAATGAATATAGGACAAAGACAATTAGAGTGGAGAAAGTTAACATAGGGTAGTATATGGTAACATTTTAAAACTACTTTCTCAAATAGAAATGGTATCATGGAAAAACTGCTAGATTTGGAGTTAAAAGACTTAATAATGCCAGTGGTATCTGGTCTAATCTTTTAACCTCTATGGGTTCCAGTTTCCTAATCTGGATGCAAGGAGGTTGGACTACATGACCTCTAAGGTTCCTCCCAACTTTTCATCTATGATCCAGTGATCTAAACCTAGTGCTCAGTCCACAGCAGCTGCCTAATAAGATTTGACTAGATTAAACTGGATTGGAATGAGAGAAAGCTTAATTATGATTTTACCGGTGGAGTCAGAGCCAGGTTATGTGAAAGAATGCGCAAAACACAAACCCTGCTCACATGTGGTGATTCAAAGTTGTTGATGTAGTTTCTGTCACCATTATTAATATCCTTATTAATTATAATTAACATTATTAACAATAATAGTTGACACATAGGTTGTTTTAAGGTTTGTAAAGCTTTATATACATTATCTCAAGAATTCTTCAGTTCCCTCTTAATCTAAGCTTAACCTAAATTGTATACTATCCCTAGTTTATATCTCATAAAATGTTAGCCACGAATGTCTCCAGAGTCCAGCGTCCTGCAAACAATAAGCATTTGTTAAGCACCGTACTATATGCCAAGCATTGTGCTAGGGACTGGGAATACAAAGACAAAAATAAAACTGTCTCTCCCCTCAAGGAGCTTACATTCCATTGAATACATTTAATTGAATACATTAGTTGAGAAAGCTTATGAAGGACAAGTCAAGAAGCTGTTAGACTTCATTGAAAAGCATCAATGCAGGAGCTAAAGGGAGTTTTGACAACTTAAGGAAGTTGATCAGACTTGCATAAATGGTTTAATAGTTGCTATTTTGTGAAGTTTACTTTGCAAACCTTAAAACACCATAATGGCATCAGCTATTATTATTGTTGTGGTGGTTAATTTGATCCTGAAGTTATTTGGGATACTTTTAACTCTTTCTGTGTCTGTAGAAAAATAATAAATCTGAATATTTTCCCCAACATAATTGTCACACATTAGACCAATGGATACTTTTGGTTTTGTTTGTTTTTCTTTTTTTCCTACAGGGTTTTCCAGGTCCTCGAGGAGAGAAGGGTGATTTAGGAGAGAAAGGAGAAAAGGTGACCTTGACGTTGCTGGCAATTGCTTTGTTTTGTTTCATCCTATTCCATCCACTCCTTTTTGTTTTCCCAGGCTCATAATTATCTCATATGCTTAGTCTTTTCCTCATCCTGTGTGCCAAAAATAAGCAGACACTAGGACCTACAGAGTCAAGGCTCAGAGGGAGACTAGAGAAGCCTGTGAAGTCAACTGTTGTTAATGTTGTCTCTGATGAAGGATAGATTTGAACCCCTGTCTTCAGCAGACTATATTTTCCCCAGGCTTTCCTGTGAGATGTAGTAGATGGGGCACAGGTTCTGGCAAATGAAGGCTAATGACATTGACTAAATCATTGAATGGAGTTAAATTGTACCCTTCAGTGATGCTTTTCCGGTGTGGATTCCATCTTTATGACATAAACCCCTTTGCATGAAAAAGAACCACAGGTTCTATTTTTCAGATAGGGAAAGTAAGGAGTAGGCTGGGTAATTGTTTTACCCTTTATAAACTTCAGTTTGTGTGGCATCAGGAACCAGGCTCTCCCACTTTCTGAAGTTTCAATGAAAAATATGAGTTTTTAAATGAGAAATCTTAATGTTTTATAGTTGATATGATCAGATTCTACATTACTGATATCAAACTCAGGCTTTAGAAACTCAAAGAATGAAGTTTTCATGACATTAACTGTAACAGGTAGCAACAAACGTAGTATCAGGCTTCAGCAAACTGTAGAAAAACCTTTCGTATTTATACTGCAGAGAAGATGTAGGACTGTTTATGTCTTGCCTTGTCCTGACATCATTAGCTTTTGTAATGCATTAACTGTTTAAAAAGGAAAAAAAATTACGGATTGGGGAACACTTGATATCTATATTTTCTTTTTCTGGCAGTACTGTTTCAGCTGCAGTATGGAATGACTGTAGTTTAGACTGTGGATATGTGTGTCCACTACTAGTACTGCATTTTATTCAATAGGTCAAAGTCATCAGGTGCCATCTGTCCATAGGAGACACTGGCCCCGGTGAATGTGTGTATGTCAACATCATTGGATTTCAGACAGTGATAAATTAAACAAAAAAAGTAAATGTCAGAGAATTAAAAGAAAATATAGATTTCTTTCCCTTCTATCTATCCTATTATTTTATTAGGCATGTCCTAGAACCAAAAAGTTAACCTGGCTATGAACATAGATGTCTAGTTTAATTTCCAACTGTTTGTGGAGAAAATAGTCATCATAGTGAAAGATTAGCTCACTTAAAATACAATGTTTAATCCTCTAACTTAAAATAAACATTAAAATAGTTAGCATTTATATAGCTCTTTAAGGATTACAAAGCATTTTACATATTTCTCACTGGAGCCTCATAATAACCCTGGGAGGTAGATGCTAATTAAAAGATTTCTATTATTTAAAAAAAGAAAATTGAGTTTATTTTTTAAACTATAAATATTGTTTAAAAGGGAGTACAATATAGTGGATAGAAGGCTAGCCTTGGAGTCAAAAAGACCTAGGTTCAAGGCTTGCCTTTGATAAATACTAGGTTATTTGAAGGTCAGTGAACCTTTGAAAGCCCTGGGCAACTTGGTAAAACAAGTTACCTTCACATTACACATTTCTATTAAACAGCTCTGAATTCTTGTTCTCAAATTATTCTGTAGGACTCAACCAAGGCAGCAACAGGATCTGAATTATCTCAGAGAGAAGAGAACATTTTAATTTGTATTATAAAAATGACTCTTCTCGTTTCCTAAATCATATATTTGTCTGTTTTTACAACTTTGTATTTTTTTATCTGTACAGTATAACTGCCTGTTTACATTACTGGAGAGATTTTCCACACCAGGAGGTTTTCCAACCTAATGAAATTACAGTCTTTATGTATAGATTCATGAGAGGGAGGGAGGGAAAGAGAGAGACAGGCTTAGAGTCAGGAAGACTCCTCTTCTTGAGTTCAAATCTAGCCTCAGACACTTACTAACTGTGACCCTGGGCAAGTCACTTCACCCTGTTTGCCTCAGTTTCTGTATCTGTAAAATCAGCTGAAGAAAGAAATGTTAAACCACTCCAATATCTTTGCCAAGAAAAACCCTAATGGGGTGGTGAAGAGTTGGACACAACTGAACAACAACAGTGACATAGTCTTTGAATATTTTAGAATTTCTAGGACTGGAGTAATAATTTTACCTTTTGGGGAATTGTAAGCTAAACCTGAATGCCTTGTGTGCCTCAACCCTCATCATGGCACATGGAAATTAGCAATGGCAGACACCCAGTCTACCTGTGGGGACAGATATTTTGAGCTCCACAAAAAGACACTACAGATTTTCGATAATTGTGATGATTAACAGTGACAATGATGCCTTAGCCTTTGTAGAGTAATACCTCTTCCCCTGAAGCCTGAAGCATGCCAGGGGCTTATTATCTGATTTGATTCACAAACCCTTTCCCCACTGGCATTCATTTGGCAGCCTCAAGCTCTGGAGTTGGATAGTCTGTGTCCAATGTACTTTAATCATCAAAATAACATAAATGTAAATCTGCAAGATTCATTCCTATGATGTCTAGTCATGGTCACATGTAGCACAGAGAGAATTAACCATGACTCAGGAGGTGAACCGTGGAACCCCAGATCAGTTCTCTTCCCAGGACAGGAATAGAGACTAGACTAGCAATTTCATTGCTATAGAGATCTCTCTGCCAATGTAACCTACGGTCTTAGAATAGGGCAGCATAGTGGAAAGAGTCCAAAGCTTGGAGTCAGGAAGACTCATCTTCATGAGTTCAAATCTGGCCTTAGCCGCTTACTAACTGTGTGACCCTGAGCAAGTCACTTAACCGTGTTTGCCTCAGTTTCCTCATCTTTAAAATGAGCTGGAGAAGGAAATGGCAAACCACTGTAGCATCTTTGTCAATAAAACCCCAAATGGGTTTGCCAAGAGTCAGACATGAACGAAAAATGAGTGAACAAATAGTCTTAGAGAATTGTTTAAAGGTCACACAGACAATATGTGTCAGAGGTAGGACTTGAATCCAGATATTCCTGGTTCTTTATCCACTTTGCTGCACTAAAAAGAAGATAGTGTTAAACAAGGACATGCATTCACTTTACAAGACTGAAGTCTTAAAATATTACTTGGTCTATCCGCTTTCCTAATGACCTGTGATACCTGTCTTTGTTCAGAGACTCTAACAGAATTTCTCATCTCCCCTCAGCATTAAAGTAAGACATACCTACCCAGGGCTTTGATTTGAAGCCTTTTGATGTCTCCTTTTTGGCACCCAGGTGCCCGATGAGGAACTTTCCACTCACCCTCTGGCAGAATTAATGCATATACTTGGATGTTTCTCTGATAGTACTTTGTGGTCCCCATGTATGTGTTCTTTGATGAGTCTGATTCTTTGCTTCAGCATTTATTTTAAGCTTAATTTCATTATATAGCCTGATTGCCAAATGAACGTACTAATCTAAATGTGGAATTCATTACATTTTGTGTTCTCCTTTAAATACTGATTTGCCTTATAAATTATTTTTAAAGTGTTAAAAGCTGCCTCTGCCTTGCATATAGATTATCCATGTGGTTTTGCCTTGGTGAAAACTGTTGGTTATCTATTTGCTGGCTAATTTTCCCTATCCAGAGGGGCATTCCTTCCTTTTCCTCTTTGTGCTGCCTTTCCTGAAAATTCCTCCATCCAAACAATCCTTCTTGCCAATTAAATTTCCTACCTTGACAGCTGATACTAATTTCCTATGGCTATTATTCCACCTCATAATCATCCTGACTCCTTCATTTTTTTTGTTAGTATTAGTGCCACCGAGTCCACCTTGCTTTTCCTATTTTAAACAGGATGACTTTTGCTTTTGCTAAATTGAGAGTACGCCAGAAACTCATCTACCACTCTGATCATCTGGCAAGGGATCAATGGGGAAATAACTGGAGGGAAAAAAAACCGCACAAAACCTGAGGCTTATAAATATTCCTGACTCTTTAATTGGCCTTCAGGAAAATAAATAAACAAACAAAAAAGAAAGCGTTTTCAGTGACTCGTTTCAGTGACCCATCCATAAAAGCCACACTAACCTTTGGAAAAAAGGATTCCATTGTTAATAGAGGCTGTGACTAAATATCTGTATGTTTTAAGATTCTGAACAATTTTTAGATAGCCTTATAAAATGGTACCAACAGTTGAGAAAGAAAGCAAAGACATCTGGTATCGTTTCTGAAAGGTAGGGGCCTGAGCGTTCTTTCTAGTATTCCTAGATTAGCACGACTTCAGTCTGCAGCTGCAAGGTTCAAAATGTCCGTGCCCACAAGTGAGGTAAGTTCAACAAAGAAGCCGCCCCTCCCCACCGGGAACTTCATTTGCCACAGTTAGTGGGTCCTTCCGGGACCCACTCTGCCGTTTTGCCCCTGACAAAACTGACTACTATTGTTTATGTCAGCCCAGCTAGGCTATGTGTCACTGAAACAAGTCATCCGTGAGGATACTGTGGGTGGAGTAAACACCGGCATTAGCCTTCCACTCTGTCTGTCTGTCTGTTCTCCACTTCAAGATTGCCCGAGTCTCTCAAACCCTGCCCCACACGCAGATGCCCAGGACTCATCTGGGTTGCCGATGTGGTCTGCTAATACAATTGGGTTTTCCACTCATTCTTCAACCCAGTCACAACAGAGTGGTAAATGTCTGTTCAGGCTTCTGTTGGCTAAAACTGTCCTTTGAACCAGTATATATGCATATATGTGTATGCATATATATATATATATTTTTTACCACTCCCACCCCCAAAATGAAATCTCTGTTTTATCCAAACTATTGTGTCCACAGGGGGAAAAGGGAAAGAAAGGCAGAAAGGGTCCCAAAGGGGAGAAAGGAGAACAGGGTGCCCCTGGATTAGATGCACCTTGCCCGTTGGTATGTCTCATTCATAGAAGTCTGTCTTGATATCTAGTGTAAAACAAGACATAGAATAAAATGGGAGAGGAGCAAACTGGAAGTATCTTGCTACAGTCACTCATTAAAGATGTTAATCAGTCCTAAGGAACCTACTGGTCACAGGATCTTTTCTTCTCAAGCCTAGTACCTTGAATATATTAATCCTAAAGAAATGATTTTAAAATGGACCCCCCCTCCCAAACACACAGGTGAGACTGAAAGAGAAAACAGCATAGGCTGAATGGCATCTCGATTTGGTGCTTAAAAAAAGGGAAGTCATTGAAAAGATTAACCCATTACTTCGTGGAGCTGTGCCCCGATCTCATTCCCATCCACCAACCATCGAAAGGTACTCCAGAATTGTTCCTCTCCCAGTCTTTCATGGCTACAAATTCTTGCTTTCTTCAGCTGCCTCAGTACTTAAGGACATTTCTTTTGTCAGTAATGTTACAAGTTGATCTTCATCAAACAGGGATTCCGTGGAGTTAAGGGGGAAAAAGGGGAGCCGGGTCAGCCTGGCCTGGATGGGCTGGATGCCCCTTGCCAATTGGTACAGTATTTCTCTTTCCTACCAAACCTGCATGTGGTTCCTTTGTGTGATCACACGTCAGTCTCTAGCAATGTAAAGCAAGCCTTTCTGAAGCAAGCTTTACATGTTCAACACATTTACATGCATGTGCATGGATCATTTGGCTTCTCCAGAGACTAATGCAAGATGGAGAGAGCCAGTGTGGGCTTGGGGTTTTTTTATTTTTGTTTTTAATCAGTGAATGTGAATTAACTCCCTGGTCTTTTGCTTACACTTGACATGGCCACCATATTTCTGTGTCCTTTGAAATAGGCCATAAACTTATTACTTTCTTATAATTTAATTTTTTATTTTGTTTTTTCTTTAAAAAGAAGAAAAATAAATCTTTGTCTTAATCAGCAAGTTCCTATCTATACAAGGACAAGAGCAGGCTGCCAGAGTTATGCTTTAGAAGCCCACTTTCACTTTACTTTGTAAAGTGGAATGGAAGGCTATAACTTCTCAAGGAAGAGATAAACCACCTGATGGGACCAGACCATCTCTACCCAGGAACCTCCTAGTTCGCCTTGTTTTATCCCCTTCAGCAAACCCATGTCTCCAGTTTACCAATGACTTCCTCAGATTTCATTTTTCCACATCTCACTCCAAATTTCTAGATTTCACCAAACTCCTGACTCCTTACAATGGAAAAATTAGAATCATCTTTATAGATAGGTGGCATAGCAGATGGAGTGTTAGACTTAGAGTCTAAATCTTACCTCAGACACTTACTAGTTGTGAGATCCTGGATAAGTCACTTACCTTTTCTCTGTTTCTGGTTCCTCTTAAGTAAAATGAGGGGGCTCGACTAGAGGACCCCCATGGTCCTTTCCAGATCTAAAATAAAGTCTATGATCCCTACTTCCTAATAATAGCAAATCACGTCAAATGATTTAAGATAGGTGGCACCATAAAGTGTTAAAAGTTAAAAAATAAAGGTCCACCATTCACAGCTTGCAAAGAAAGCCTCTTATGATATAAGCCTAGTTCTGGAGAAATGGAGAATATCTGCAAGCTTTATCTCTTTCCCGACTAAACTCAGTCTGGGCCTTAATATTAAAATGAAATTTGCTAAGCATCTTCTTGTCTAGTCCTAGATAAGGCTCATGAGAATAGAGGGCCCAGGCAAAAACTTTTCACCTACAACCACCTAGACTCAATCATTTAGTTAGGGATATGTTCACCTTAAACCTACCAAGGCCTGGGAAAACTTATCCACCAAACATATAGATAGATAGACAGACAGACAGACAGACAGACAGACAGACAGACAGAGATGGATGGATGGATGGATGGATAAATAGATAGATAGATAGATAGATAGATAGATGGACAGACTGATGGACAGACAGACAGATAGATAGAATGATAGAATGATAGGTAGATATACAGATATAGATTCAATATAGATATCTCCCAGCTAAAAAGGGCCCACCTCCATCTCTGCACCAAATTTCTACTTGACCCTCATTGGTATATCCCACACATACTCTTCCATGTCAGGAATTTCAGATCTCCATGCTTCTTGCAGCTTATCAGGAAGTGCCCATGCTCCTATACTAAACAAAAGGTTCACTTTTTTATCGTGCCCTGCCTCACTAGTCTGTCTGGTCCATTGAAGGAAGATCTAGCATGAGCAGATTGCGCAGTCCATAATAGGAAAAAGAATCTCCTCCTCCACCTATGCCAAGACCCCCTGACTTGGGTCTATGTGTCCATATTCCTGCTAACATAGTTCTCTCTCTAGTTCTAAGAGCTCCCAGGTAGGCCCCCTCTTGCTTCCCAGGATTGGCTGAACCAATCTTATTGATGGACCTAAGGGCTAATAGAGGTTATCAGGGGTGAGAAGTCTGAGGCCTCCTCTGGACATGACCCTTCTGGTGTGGATCTGACAGACTAGTGTTGTTAGCATTATTACATATAAGAACTCAACGTAATAATGAAGTAGCAACACAGTCTCTCTGCCCCAAAATTGGCAGGCTCATTTCATCATCCTTTTAAAGATGATAATGGTCCGCAGCCAAATACCTTGCTCTCCTTTTTGCTTAACATTTCCAACTTAATGGTCTTTCCTTTTAGAACTTACTTGACGAAGTCCATCACACTTCCTCACTCTGTGTTAACGTGAACTCCAATTCCTCTTTATACTAAAATTCTTCTGTTGATCCTTTTCCTGGTACCAATCTGGCAATGCTAAAAAAAAAAAATTTCCCCCATATCTAGAGATATTTTTAAGGATTTTGGTTTTTTTATATACTTTTTGTTATTTTTATTTTTAAAAGAAGAATATTTCTTGAAGTCTCCTATTTTATGATTAGGTTGGGGGGTTATATCTGGTCTGCATGTTATTTTATGATTTGTTAGCCAAGCACGCTTCTGGAAAGATGAACGTTCCTAAGATTAGATTTTTCAGAATAGAATATATTAATTCTCTACCTAGAGAATTATAATAAAAAGTATCCAGTCTTTTCTTTTGTTTGCTTTGGATCCATGGTTATCTTTCATGGGGAAAACACAAGCATGCTTTCATGATATATCAAATGTTATGGTCTTGGTAATATTTGTATGTGGAGCATGTCTACATTTATTAGCAGAATGTGTTTTGTAATAGAAGGAAAGTTCCCTGCACACTAAAAATTAGATGACTTTTCAGTCCAATTGAACAAATAAGAAAATTAGTGGATATTTAATACCTGATAAATTTCAAATAGATGGATTACTGTGCACTATATAAAAGGTATACAAATAGTGGTGCACTAAGAAATGTTAACAACCAGCTTTCTGAAGAAGAATATCGTCCTGTGCTTTTATGTTTGATCTGCATTATTTAAATTTTCTCTATCACTTTCTCAAGTTTAAATTAATAAAACAATAAATCAAAACCTGCTTTTTAGCATTTGCCAACTTCTAAGATGTAAATGCTCACACTGAAAATTTAACCATTGGCTCTCCTGAGCCAGATTCAAGCTGGCTCCAGCGCACCCCTCTACAGATAAGGAATGGTTAATAGAATTCTTTGACTGCAGCATGACTTTTAATTCAGTTAGATTCTACTGTGATTGATGATCTAAAGGGAAAAATGAAGTGGAAGGAAGTATAGTCTTAAGCATGCTGTGAATTGGAAGCTTCAGATAGAAATGACAAGGCTTTGATCATTTATCTTTGTCATGCATAGGCTATTCTGATCAGGTAGGGTTCAGTATAGATAAATCGGAAGGCTTAATAAAGATAATGAAAAGATAAGCACATTTAAATTACAGCTGCAGTACAGCACTTGATATTTAAAGACGAAGCCGTGAGGAGCCATACTATAATTTGTCAATTTCTTAGTTTGCTTTTCAAAATTGTTTTCTTCTTAGTTCATTTTGTTTGTTGAGTTACAGCTATTCCCTCTCTAGAGGAAATCCGAATTGAAATGCTATATGCTACTTAAAGAAATCCTAGTAAGAAAAAAAGGCAGAAGTATAGACTCAACCTTTAGGGTTAGAGAATCAGGTTTTTTTAAGCCTTTGAGCGTAACTATGAAGTTCTCTTTCCTTTTGGGATACTGAGAAGTGTCCTTTCTGTTCTCCTTGGAACAGGGGCCGGATGGATTACCGATGCCTGGGTGTTGGCAAAAGGTAAGATCAAAGAAGTATTTCTCTTCACATGGCTTCTCCCTTTGCTTTGATGTGAACTAAAGCTTTCTGGACCTTTTCGTGTATTTTAAAGTGACCTTCAGGAAAGTCAGGTCACGAACAAGCATGAAGTCAAGTCTCTTCTGGAGAGATGTCTTTATGTAAGCTTGTTCACAGGTTATTGATCAGGGGGCCACCCTAAAAAGGGATGGAAAAAAGTTCTTGATTCTTACCACTTATGTTTTGAAGGTGATTTAATCTTGGAAAGGGGCAGTCCGTCTTAATAGTAACAGTTTGCCTCTCCCACAAACTAAAATATTCCCAATTTCTCTCTCTCTCTCTCTCTCTCTTTCTCTCTCTCTCTCTCTCTCTCTCTCTCTTTCTCTCTCTCTCTCTCCTCTTTATCTCTCTGTCTCTCTCTTCATATATTATATATATACACATACATACATATATACACATATTTATATATACACACACACACACACACATATATATATATATATTTAACAGCAGTGGGTAAAACATTGCTTGGATAAATCACTGGGTTTGAAAATGGTATCAGTCTGATCTATAAAGCAGAGCAGGAAGAAAATCTAAAGGTTTATTTCCCCCCCTTCAATGCTACATTGATTGTTAGATAAAAGTCAGGTAAACTTAAGATGTTTTTAAAGGTATGTGACTATTCATTCAAAGAATTAGAAATTTGGAGCTGGAAGAGACCTCAGAATTCATCCAATCCAACCCCTCATTTTACAGATAAGGAAACTGAGGCCTAATAAGGTGAATTAATCAAGTTAATTAATCAAGTTGATTAATTAATTAATCAAGGTTAATCAAATTCATTTAGTAGCAGGTGGCAAAGCTAGAACTCCAGAGACAACTTTGTAACACTGCACCACAGTTTGTTAGTTCCACTGATTTTGTCTATATATTAAAGGAAGAGGCACTGGTATATAATGGAACAAAAGGGATCCTCAATTCAGAATTCCATTTTGAAAACCGATGGTGCTGACTTGCTTTACCTACAAGCACTTTTTCGTTAAGTGGCAAAGTGAATAGAGCGCCAGACCTGGAGTCAGGAAGACTTGAGTCCGAATGTGGCCTCAGACACTTACTAGCTGTGTGACCCTGGGCAAGTCACTTAGCCCTGTTTGCCTCAGTTTCCTCACCTGTAAAATGAGCTGGGGAAGGAAATGACAAACCACTTCAGGAGCTTTGCCAAGAAAACCCCAAATGGGAAGAGGCGGACATGACACAAGAAGAATAACAAGCCTGTTTAGTTATAATGTACACTGCCAACTAAAACCATTCATTGTCATTTAAGGGGAGGTTTCTGAGTCAAAGCCAATGCTTATTATGCTTCTGAAACTTTGAGGTAGCGAAGTGGTGGAGCACTGGACCTGGAATCAGGAAGAACTAACTTTGTACTCAGTCTCAAATACTTACTAACTGTGTAAATCCCAGATCCTGAGCAAGTGGCTTGGCCTGAGTTTCTTCATCTTTAAAATGGGGATGCTAAGAGCCTTTACTCCCCAGGGTTGTTGTGAGTATCAGATGAGACAGATACACATTAAACACTTCGCAAACTTTACAATTCAAAATCCATCTTTCTGCACTCAATCACCACTGCGAGGGCAAGCTGTTCCAATAAACGTGCTGTGCTTAGCTAGATGAACATGGAAAATATCCAAAACAGCTTGGACTTTTTAAATATTTAGTTAATCTTTTGTTTCAGATCTGTGTCCTAGCTTGAGGCAAGAGTTTACATACATAGAAGGTTTCCTTGGCTTAAAAGACCTTGCACCTCTCTGGCTTTGAAGATATTTCTTTGAAAATATAAAGTACTCAAAGTAGATATGAGCCTTTGAAAGCCCTTCTTTTTCATTTTTAGCGTCCACCTGATACTGGCATTTTTTCGAAAAAATAATTCCACCAGATTCTTTGTACAGTAACAGTATTGTGAAACACAGACCCAGAGTATATACACTTGTTAAGCCATTTAATAAAATGTAATGATGATTTGATCCATCAAAAGGGGGCTGATTTCATCCAACTTTCTCTACTCTTATAGATGGCAACCCTTCTGAACCTTAGTCTTTGGAGTCTAAAAATTCATCATCTGTCACTATGAGTTATAAAGTAGAGCAGGCAGAAAATTTAAAGGCAATCCCCTCTTTTCCCCTTTGGTCATGGCTGACCTGTTGGTGCTGCAGCTCTTCAAAATTAGCTCTACTGGTCCTTGCACAAGCAATCCATTTCTGGGCCTGTATGCAATCTCTCCAGCTTGGTGGGGCAGACCAGAGGAAACAGGCACTTCACTAAGTATTAGCTTCAAGAACCCAGAGTTCCCTCCATACCATGCGAAGGTATCAAAGATGGGCTTTAGTGAAAGAAAGGTCATTGTAAAAGGTGTTGGGCACTAATTAGAGAATGAATATGCCATAGAGAATAGAAAGATAGCCTTAGATCAGTTCAAGACCCACTTCTTAAATCCCACCTTCATGGGGCATTTAATCTGTTAGTACCTGAGACTATAAATTGAAGAATAGTTACTATACCAATTAAGTCACAGGTCCAGACCTAGAAAAAAATCACTAGCTAATTAAAAAGGAGAAATCCAACTAAAGGGGAGAAAAAAGCACTAAACAAGAAAAGGACTAAGTGAAATTAAACCATGAAGCCAGTGTCACCTGCATTTGTTTGGTTCATTTCCCCAATTTTCTGTGGCTCATTTATGCATGGGGGCTCTTGGAGGCATAGAAAAGAGCTCTCAGCTTCCATTCACCCTGAAACTTCTGGAAGTGGGTCAGCCCCTGCACAACTCTTTCCCTTGAAAGTTTCCTCACCAGAACCTTGAAACAAACAAAATTTCACCCGCTTGGTCAAGTAATACAATTGACTGGGGAAAACAAAGATTTTCCGTTGATGACTTCATTTGCTTAATGCTCCTACCTGTACTTCTTTTTCAAACTATCAGATAAGTTGCTATCTACATTTGGGATCAGATGATTCTCAAAGAGGTAGATCATGATGTGCTCCTTCTTATGCGTGAAAACTACCCAGTGACAATCGTAGTCCAATCAAAGAGTATTTCAATGGCATGCAGTGCTAGAATTACCATTTATTTTCAACTCCTTGTAATTGAAGTACTGTAATGATTTTTAATCCTATCCAAAAGGCTGGCTCTTTCAGTTTGCAAGCCTTGAATATGAAAAAGGAAAGGTTTAATTTCTCCAAGTTTCTAACCCACTCATAACATATTTATTTTTGACTAGCAACACCTGGCTGTCTGCAGCTCAAGGGTATGTCCAGTAGCATCAATATGCCTTTGAAAGAATTAGAACCATGAGGTGGTTAGGGTGGAACAGTGGATTGAGAGTCAAGAAGATCCGGATTCAAATCCAACCTCAGATAATTGCTATCTGTGTGATTCTGCCCAAGTCATTTAACTTCTGTCTTCCCATCTGTAAAATGGAGGATGATAGTAACACCTACCTCCCAGGGTTTCAATGAGGAGAAAATGAGATTAACATATGGAAAACTCAATATAAAAATGAGCTTATGTTTATTTATTACATTTTGATGTTGGTCAGTCATTTCAGTTGTACCTGCCTCTTTGTGAGCTCACCTCCTTCTCCAGCTCATTTTATAGATGAGGAAGCTGAGGCTGTGTGACTTCCCCAAGGTCACACAGTTAATAAGTGTCTGAAGCCATTTGAACTCAAGAAAAGGAGTCTTCCTGACTTTAGGCCTGGCACTCTATGATTAATCACTTTCTTGAGAAGTAGCATGAAGCTGTGAATGGAGAGCTGATGTTACAGTGAGGAAAACATGGATTCACGCTCCACCTCCAACACATCCTAGCTGTGTGAGCCTTGGCAAATCATTTGACCTTTCATGCCTCAGGGAATGCTTTAAGACTGTCAGGTGCAAAGCTGGTGCTAATTTGGAAGAGAAAGCTTCCTCACCAGAAGCTCCCTAAACTAATATAATCACAAGTCTAGTCTAAAAAACCAAACCAAACCAAACCAGAAAACCCTACCTGAACCAGCATCACAGGACTATAAATCACTGTGATTAATTAGCCAAGTCTCTTTAGTCAGGGCCTCATTCCAACAGCAATTTGCTCACTCATTTGTTCAGTCCATCAAAAGCCATGTATTGAGCTCTAAATGAAGGAATGTACAAGCTCATGCAAGGTCAATTGATCTTGGTTCAAATCCCTTTTGTTTCTGGTTTGTATGTTCACATTTCTAAGTGAAATGGCCCCAGGAGATAAAGTAGGCAACCTGGAGTGGTCCATCAAATAACTGTATTTTATTCCTAAGAAGGATGTATAAAGATCTTCCTTCTTCAAACGGTCCTAGTATGGCCAGGCTGGTGATAGCTTCTAATTTGCTGAGGAGTTTAGGGGATTTTTAAAACTTAGAACATCAGAACCTTTCACTTCTAATAATTAATCCTGTTTATAGATCACAGTAAGTTCTCTACAAATGCTTTACTCATAACATACTTGTAGGCTAGGTCATGCTGGAGAAGTAGAAAGTCCTTCCAGCTATAAAGTGTCTGAGCCAGAATCTGAACCCAAGTCAGCTAACCCTTTGAGCACTACTACATTTTTGAAGGGTTTTCTTCTTTCTTCTGAAAATTACATCACAGTTGCAGATTAGTATGAGCCTGGGGAAAAGGGAGGTTTCATGAAAACATATTTTCTTATGATAAGTTTAATATGTTTAAAATATTATTAATTTCCAGCTTCAGGAAATACGTACTACTTTTACACATGTATTTGGTGGTGTTGGAGGTTGGGGGTTGGAGAGGAGGGATCCAGACCTGTGATTTCATCTACATGGGGAATTTCCAGTGTGGGATTTCTCTCCACCAATGCATATTAGCAACTCATTTGTAATTTGGCTTCTTTGAGAGTTGCCTGGAGGCCCTGAAGGGTTAAATAAATTATTTGCCCTGGATTATATAGCTAGTACAAGTTGGTTATATGATCAGTCAACAAGCATTTATTAAATATTTAACATGTGCCAGGCACTGTGCTGGATGTGTTAGGGGAGGGAGGGAGAGAGG
Source organism: Trichosurus vulpecula (assembly GCF_011100635.1). Taxonomy (NCBI): domain Eukaryota; kingdom Metazoa; phylum Chordata; class Mammalia; order Diprotodontia; family Phalangeridae; genus Trichosurus; species Trichosurus vulpecula. Next base: position 48,049,995 of record NC_050578.1, read on the forward strand.
GAGGGAGAGACAGAAAGAGAGAGAGAGAGAGAGAGAGAGAGAGAGAGAGAGAGAGAGAGAGAGAGAGAGAGAGAGAGAGAGAAAGATACTACTCTCAAGCAGCTTACATTCTAACAGGGGATATATGAGAGTGATGTCAATCAAGTTGGTAAGTGTGCTCTGCCAAGCACTGAGGATACAAAGTTAAGGATGGGTGCTCTGCCCTCAGGAAGCTCCCAATAGATAACATGCAAATAACTGTGAGCATGCAAGTTACATACAGGATCAGTTGGTGGTACTCTCAGAGGGAAGGCACTAATTTTGAGGGGGACCGGGAAAGACCTCTTGTAGTAAGTGGGATTTGAATGAAGACTTGAAGGTAGCTAGGGAAGCCTGAGGAGGGAGAGGCATGAGAAGATCTAGGACCCAGGGTCGGGGAGCCTGTGGCCACAAGCAGCTCTCTAGGTCCTTGGGTGCAGCCCTTTGACTGAGTCCAAGTTTTACAGAACAAATCCTTTTATCAAGGGGATTTGTTCTGTGAAGTTTGGATTCAGTCAAAGGGCCACACTTGAGGATCTAGAAGGTCACATGTGACCTCGAGGCCAAAGGTTCCCCACCCCTGGCTCTAGGCAGCCACAAGTTTCCATTGTGAATGAAGTCATACAGCAGGAAATTGTGATATCCTTTCAAATAGATCAAAGGATCCTAGACTTCAAGCTAGAAGGTACCTTAGAGGTGATCAAGTGAAGTCACCATATTTTACAGATGTTCACTGCCTTAACCTCACACAGGTACTAAGTAGCTGAGACAGAGTTTGAACTTGTATCTTCCTGACTGCAAATCCAGCACTTTGCTATGCCATATCTTTGCTATCCTATGTGATTCCAATGACTCCATAAGTCAGAGGCTAAAAGATATTTTCATTACTAAAAAGGAAATGCTAAGCCATCCACACAAGACAGATGTTTTCATAGCTTCTGAGAGGGCTGGACCAGCATAGTAAAGGGCTGGACACATAGAATAGAGCCGGTAGTTTTGGTTTTGAAGCAGAAATAGGATTTCATTAATAATCATTTTGTTGCTGTTCAGTCATTTTAGTCATGTCTAACTCTTTGTGACCCCATTTGGGGTTTTCTTGGCAAAGATACTGAAGTGTTTCGCCATTTCCTTTTCCAGCTCACTTTATTGATGAGGAAACTGAGGCAAACAGGGTTAAACGACTTGCTCAGGGTCACACAGCTAGTAAGTGTCTGAAGCCAGATTTGAACTCAAGAAGATGAGTCTTTCTGGCTTTAGATCTGGCACTGTATCCTCTGCACCACCTAGCTGCCTTTAGTAGTAATAGCTAGCATTTATATAGTGCTTTAAGATTTACAAAGTGCTTTACAAATTTCATCTCATTTTTGGCCACACAGTAACCCCAGGAGATAAATGCTGTCATTATTCCCAATTTATGGATAAGAAAACTGAAACAGATAAAGGTCAAGTGACTTGCCCAGGGTCACACAGCTAGCAAGTATCTGAGACTATATTTGAACTCAAGGCCTCCTGTCCCCAAACCCAGTGCTCCATGCATTGTTATACCCACCTGCCTCCTCTTGAGCTCTCTTAAAAAGGAAGCTTCCTGTAGAAGTAATCCAGTTGAGGATTAGTTAACAAACAATAATCTCTATTCTCTCAGTTGTTGTTTTGTTCACCAAATTTTCTGTGGCTTAATTTCCAGATTACTAATTTTACTTATTTTTGTTTGTTCCCCTGCAGTGATGAATCTAACCTTACAAGCATGAAGTTGTGTATATAATGCTCTACGTTTTGTATTTATAGTTGAAAAATGAAATAGAGATTTTACAAGTCTGAGATATGTTTACATGTAGCTGCTTCTACCTGTCTGAATTGGCCGTGTGTGCATCTTTTCTTCACTCACATCTGAAGTTAGGCAGTATAGGACACCATGGGGAGAGAAACCTGAAACCACACAGATCGAGAGCTCTCTGGTATGATGACATGTAGCCATGTGGAAATAGCAGAGATAGAGCACGATTGTACCTGCCATGATGTTCCCTTCCATTGGACTCCCATGGACAATAAGTTCTATGAACTAGTCGTTTACATGAAAACGTGACCAAATATGAACTAAACGCTATGAATTGTATGGTACTGACTGATTGTATGTAGAGCCGTATGTCTTCTCATCCACATTCACCTCGGCCACCACCACTGACCCACGCCCCCTTATCTGTTCAAACAAACTAAAAGAGCATGAAGTGTGTGCCCAACCTGTTTGTCTAATGCTAACTCGCTGCTTGCTCCCACCTTTGATCCCAGTCACTGAACGTTTTTGTTCCTTTTGTCGTTCCCAAGGGGGTCACACCGTGGCTTATTGCCAAAAAGAGATAAGTCCGTGGAGCAAGAACACGAAAAAGGTCTTGTATTTTGAGGGAGCTGCAGTCCTGACTGCAGAGCGACAGCTTCCAGTTTTGTGGGATTCCATGGGCCACCTTGGTTGAAAACACAAGGTTCCAGGCCTGTTGCCCACCAGCAGTTTTCCTTGTACCGCTCCTGGCAGTGAAGACGTGCAAGGCGGACAAGTTCAGCGTCACGCGCTGTCTCTTGTGTGACTGAGTAGGGAAGAGGTTTACAAAAGCAAACACCCAGAGGAGAACAAAAAAATTTTTTAATTTAAAACAAGTTTAAAAAAAAAGAATTCCACAACTGAAAACATGGGTGATTTGGAAAGATGACGGAGATGTCCAGTGGTTCTTCTGAGGTAGGAGATATTTGAAACAACAGAACTTCTCTCTGAGGAATGGGACAACTGGTGGTCACCATGTTGCATGACAGGGTTGCTAAAGATAGGACGGGCTTTGATGAGAAGTCAAAATCACACACTCTCCTACGGAGTAAAGTGGCCAAGTTCATCTGGACAGTCCATGCTGCAACATGACTGGACAGTGTATTTTTTGAGAAACAATCCATGTTGAACCTTTTCTACAGGGTTTTGGAAACTGATGATATTTTCAATTCTTTTCATTTTTTTTCGTTTTTTTTTTCCTTTTGGCCACTACCTTTTCCTTGTACTTTACCCCCTCCCAAATATTTGTTTATTTGTTTCTAATTTCTTTTATATTTGTTGTGACCAATTTTTAAGCACTGGAAGTCCTTCAAATCACGTGAGCCTATTTCTAAAAAAAAAAAATTACTTTTTTTTTAACTTTGAGTATTCTTATACCCAAAAAAAGATACCCTCTCCTCTCCAGCACTGTGACACATTTGGCCTGTAGTGATTATCCCATTGAGGACAGCTGGAACAGCCGAAGGAGAAGAAGAAAAGAAGAAGAGAGGCTCAAACTCCTGACTTTGTTAACATTTAAGCTTCCAAGTGATGCATTTTCATAATTTCTGTGCTTTTGTGTTGACTTTCTTTGATATGGTAAATATATGCTATGTAAGGTCACTCCCTGCCTGAAACATGGCTCCAGGTGCCTCTAACCGTGCAGAATTGCTTTCTATTCCTCATGGTTCTATTTAGAGCTGTTTTGTCTGTATTCAGATTCTTTTATAATTATGGTTACGTACCTGAATGTTTGTCTTATCCGCAGACCAAATCTGAGCTATCAGAAAGATGTCAGAGATACAGCAGTTCTTTCAGAAACGGAGCATCTGTTTCCACCTATTTGTCCCAAAGCCCCTAACCATCTCAGGCTGTCTATTTCTTTGAAAGGGAAATGCTTTCCTGGCTATTCAGAATGGAAAGGTTACCTCAAAACAAGTCTCAGTGGAGGAAGGTCTATAGTTTTGAGCCATGCTGTAATTCAGATCCCCTCCTGAGTGTGCGTCCTTTCAAGGGGAAGTTCCCATTCCATGCACGCATTTTCAATGACTGAAAGGAAAAACAGATGATCTCCATCTCACTTTTTATTCAGTTGCCAGCATTTCAGAGGGATCCATGATCTCTCTTTTACACTATGTAGCAGAATGATCAATCATACCAAATGTCCTCTTCTTTTTTTCTTGGTTTCTTTTTTCTTTTTTTTTAACCTCCATACCTTTTATTCTTCAGTGACTTCTTTCTAGGGTGGGCAGGGTGGGGTAATCAAACCACTGGATTAATTCATCCAAGTGGTAACATTTTTGGTAACATTCCACCCCGGAGCCCTGTCCATCATTCTTGGGAGCCTTTGAGGAGCAACTTCTAATCCTCTGTGCTATGACTTAGGTTAGGGTGGAGGGGACTTGGGTGATTGGGGCAAAGAGCTCCTTCTTTGCCTGAAGCAATTTGTCTTAAGCCAGTGTTGAACAGACCCTGAAAGAGGCTAGAGCTCTGGAGTCTTTAAGAAAATAGTATAAGAATTTGGCAGGTAGATTTCATCCTTGTTATTTTTTTTTCTTTTCCTCTTATGGAAACGAATGGAGATGAATTACTCGTTAGAGTTTGCATAGATTCAAAACAGAACAAAAAGAAACTTTTCTCAATCTTTTACCCCATTGGGATGGCCTTCAATAAAGTTTTTGCTTGGTTTTTTTTTTGTTTTTAATTTTTTAAGGGCCTGTTCCAATATATCTGCATATACAGTTTTGTAACTGATTTGACAAAGCTGTTTTTTATTCAGTGAATAAAGGAAGCTGTGAACCTGGTTTCTGTGTGCTTGGGAATATGACCAAAGGTACTTCTCAGCCCAGGGAGAACACCTAGTATATAGGCATAAAATACACCTGGAGGACAACTCAAAATATCATCCAAAACTTTTCTTTCCAATCTGCACATGTGGTAAACTTCTCTGTCTTGCAACAAAAGATGTAGTTATCCATTTCATTGACTGGAGAAGAAATCCTATTAATGTGAGGGTCTCTTTGAATGACATTCAGTGTGATCTAATGAATTAGTCATATCTTTGGATGCAGATTTTGGAAAGATGCCTGTTTTCCTTGTGGATCTTTTTGTACGTATAAGAAGTTTTGGATATAAAAAAACAAGCTTAGTCTAGTTATAAAAAGAGAGGATCCTTTGAAAACACAGAACTGGTTGTTTTATCTTTAAAACTATTTTGACCTTGTTTTAGTGCTAATATATTATTTTTCTTGGATGAGCAGAGAGAGGAAGTAGGCTCCATCATGGGCCGTGTCTTGTCTGTTTAGCAGCCTGCTTCAGCTAGCTTGGGGGTAGGAGAGGAGGGGAATCCTTTTTAAAAGAGCAGACTTGCAGGGATGGGGATTCAATGACCAGCCCTCCCAACTGCCAAAATGTTTCACTGACCTGTGTTTACATAGAATGTGTATCCTCTCACTTAGTGTCTCATGGTTTATCTTATTTCTTATTTTGTATATTCATTTATCGACTTCCACACTCACTCCAATCAATAACAATAACAGAGTCCCTCTCTAGAGGGGCCAAGTTGACATGTACTACCTACACTTGAATGCAGGACATAAATATGTGTACATTTTCTCTGGTTTTAATTTATCTTAGTCTCAATCTAGCTTGAGGAAATATTTCCTCTCCCCCCACCCCCGCCACTTTTTCTTTGGATAATGTTTATGGAAAATTAAATCTATGACAGAGGTTGTTGGTGCTATACACAAACTTCCTTTCTTTTTTCCTTTCTTTTTGTGAATTTCTCATCAGCGTATAATGTTTTGATAAGACAGGGAGTACCTGTATATCTGGTTTCATATACATGTTTTTTGACAATAGCGAAAGTGTATTTATAAATACAGGTTTGGAAAATGGTCGAATCAGCATGCCTACAACTATGAAAACATTGTGTATAGATAGCATTTTGAAATGTCCGATCCCTTCCAAACTCATCCTTTATCTTGCTGATGTAGCATGAAAAGTTGAAATTCTCATTTTCTAGTTGTATGTTATTAAAAGTAAGGCCCTATGTAGAAATGGGTGATATCTTTGTTCTGATGTTTGGACACCTTTCAATAAATGAAAACATCATAGTGGGCAAACAGATATCAGTATTTCAAGCTTCATTAGCTCAACAGATATCAGTATTTCAAGCTTCATTGCCTGGCAATCAAATTGTTTGGTTTTTATCAGCAAGTCTTCAAGATTATCCAGGAGAGAGCCCTTCAATTTCTATAGAGTCTTATTTCATTTTCATTTTTTAAACTGAAAACTTTGGTACCTCTAGAAGCTTGGTTCTGTATGGGAACCCATGGTTAGACTTAAGTTTGAACAGATTTAATGATATGATGTTGCTGCAATTAAAATACTACATCTAAGGTTTTATTAACATTTGTAAGCATTTACTAGAATCCTGCTGACTTATTAGGAAAATAATTTCCCTGAAGTGTTGGCTTGGTTAGCTGGATTCATTGAGACCCATAGTAGGGAATCACCTCCAACCTTAATTTCTGGTGGAGTTTGTACTAACCCACTACAGAACGAATAGCATGAAAACTAATGCCACTTTAAATGTAGTTTTTAAAAAAACTAATCATGCTGCTGATAAATGGAATTATCCTTACTTGGTAAACAGGGGTACCTTACTCAACCTAGAACTTTTATTTCATCATTTGTTGATGTTTAACCAAAAATTGTCAGAATTTCTCATGATGTAGTTGGTACTTGCATACATCTCAGAAATACTATTGAATTAGATTCATGGAGGGTGTTTTACATATTGTTAACACTTTTGTGGATATGCTTTTTATTCTTGTACATGTTTGGAAAAATAGAATACCATGCGACTGATTAACATTTGTAAAAGATGTATCTGACCACCTTTTTCCTTTGGAAAATATATTTTTATTTGTATTTTTTACTTTTTTTAAGTTCATCAATATGTGCAGTTATTTTTGTATTACAGAAGACCAGTGATCTCATCGATACGTGACAGGAGAAAAATGCAAAAAGTATTTTAACAAACTTTCCACTGCTTCTGGTTGAAACCTTCTATGGGCCAGTCTCATGTCATTGATTATATTAAGAATATGTTGTGTCTTATCGCTGTAAATATGGCACAAATCTGGATTTCCCAGTTATGTAAATATTAGCAAAGTTGCATTTTGATGACTTATTTTATCTTCATTGTAACCTTGATGTCTGACTTTGTTGAAACAGGAGAAAAACCAGCATGCTGGATTTGATTTTTGGTTTGAAAATATTGCCTTGGTTTTCCATTTTCCATTTGTTTTATTTGAGGTTTTTTTAAACTTGTCTAGGGGGTCCCTAGTTTGTGAGAAGTTGATCTTCAGAATTATTTTTACACTATTTATGACTTATTTTCATAATGTAAAAAGTGTGTAATTATTAAAATATTAATCCAAACATTGATACTGGTTTGTCTTAAGTTCTGTGTTCATGAAAGTTTTGGTCTGATCTCTTGGATGAAAACAAAGTCTGTAAAGAAGGATGATCCATTATTCCCTCAGTTAAAGGAGTGATTCACAAAGTGTGGGCTGGGAACCCTACAGGTTCCCAGAGACTTTCAGGGGCTCCACAGGGTTGAAACTATTTTCATGATAATTCTAAGAAATTTAAATTTCTAATATGACAAATATTGATAGATATGACCCACACAAGCCAACATTCTTTGAGAGTTCTTCCATAATTTTTAAGATTGTAAAGGATTCCTGTGACCAAAAAGTTTGAGAACCAGTACATTAGGGGTAGCTAGGTGGCACAGTGGATGGAGCACTGTGCTTGGCATCAGGAGAACCTGAGTTCAAATCTGGCCTCAGACACTTACTAGCTGTGTGACCTTGGGCAAGTCGCTTAACCCCAGTTGCCTCCTAAAAGAAAGAGAACCACTACATCAGAGTTACTACAATACACAGTCAATGATTATTACATAATACAACTATTCCCACAGAAGTGAGCCCCTAATATTTTTTACCGTTTGAGTTGCAAACAAGTAAACTACAAGGACCAAGACCAACAACTTCACTCAGGGTGTAGGATGAGGAAAACAACCCAGGTATCCAATTCTTGCTAGTAGTTCATGTTAATTCATATTAACTGTTAAGTTGATATAAAAACACAGGTCAAGGTCAGCTCAATGTTCAAAGCCTTTCATAAACATTACTGACCACAGAGACCTTTCATACCAGGTGTTCATGGCTACCATCAAAGCCTCCCTCTTTGACTCTGAATGTAAATTAGCTCTGCTGATGTTGAACCAGTTTTCCCCATCCAATTAATGCCAAATACTTTCTTCAGCCCACTTCTGTGATCCTCTCCCTTTGGAAGCCAGGCAGTATCCCCACCAAAAGGTACAGCTGCTTGGTCAGACAAGGAGCCCTGACTCGTTGTATTGACCTCATTTCCCTCCTGCAGAGGATGCTCATAGATCCCAGCATCTAGGACTCTAATTAAATGCTAGGGACTCAGCGAAAGATGGAGGTGGTGGCAGACCTTTTTCTTTTATACTCTGGGTGGGGTTGGGGTAGGGAGTGGACTCAAGCATTATAACTCTCTTTCTCTCTTTCACACACACACACACACACACACACACACACACACACATTCTCTCTCTCTCTCTCTCTTTCTCTTTCTCTTACACACACACACACACACACACACACACACAATTTAATACTAAAAAATGATCCCTAGAGGTTTTTAATTATTTTATTTTTGTCTTCCTCACAATATCATAATGATATTAATGCAATGAATGTTACTCAAAAGTATCTACATTGTTTATGAAAGCTATTATGAGATTTACAACTGTATTTCAATTTTAAAAAGCATTTGCTATGTGCTAAGCACTTCAGGATAAGAAAAAATTAGTCTCTACTCCCAAGGATCCTCTATTCTAATAAAGGAAATAATATATTGTAAAGGCAATCAGTGAATGGGAAGATCTTCCCCCACCCCCATTTGAGTGGGCTTTGGGGGCAGGGCTCTCAGGGTCCTGGGGGGAGTGGCCAGGACTAGAGCCAATGGAAGCCTGTGGTAGGAGGAGCTTGCTGAATGGTTGGAGTAGAGATAAGAGGCAGTTGATGGGAGCAGTTAAGAACTGAAGGAGAGAGGAAGCAGTCAGTTAGCTGGAACACAGCTTGGAGATTACAGCGGAAGCAGAGGCTACTGCAGCAGGTGCTACAAAAAGCAGGACTGACCCTCATGGAGACCGGAGAATGTTGGGCAGGGGCTTGAGGCCAGTGGATGGTATTCTTGCTGGATGGCCCTGGAATTGGGGGGGAAGCACCAGTATGGCTTGGCTTGCTGCCATAATGTTTTTCTGTGGCCTCCTGGTCACTATTGTGAGATGGGCATACTGGTTTTGCAAGGTTCTTGCCAAGATGTTGAATTGGGGACACTGCTCCGTGGGTCTGCTACTTTTGAGTTTCAATAAATGCTTTAACTCCTCTGCCTTCTACTTAGAGAATTCCTTATATCCTGCAATTCTGGACCATTCAGGCATATTCATGGTTATCTTTGAATTCATGAATTCTGCCTTACTGATATTTATATATATATATATATATATGTAAATTAGAACGTAAAAGATAATTTCAGATGGAAGGTAGCCTTAGAGGGAATGGCACTTGTACCTGGGAAGACCAGGAAAGGCATCCCTGAAGGGAGGTGGTATTTGAGCTGAGTATTAGAGGAGACCAGGAATTCTGATAATCAAATGTCTGGAGGGAGAACATTTTAAGCATGGGGGATAACCAACTCAAAAACATGAAGATGGTAGATGGAGTATCATGTGTAAGAAATGGCAGGTGAACCAGTATACTGGACCTCAGAGTATGTGGAAAGGGGTAGAATGTAAGAAAATTGGAGAAGTGGAAAGAGGCTAGGTTGTGAAAAACTTTAGATACTAAAGAAAGACAAAATTATATTTTATCCTGGAGGCAACAGGAAGCCACAGGAGTTTATTAGGTAAAGAGGGTGCTATTGTTGGGCTTAGAAAAATCACTCTTTCTAGGCAGAGAGACCAAGAGAAGGCTATACATCCAAGTAAGAGGTGGCAAGGGCCTGAACTAGGGTGATGGCCATTTAAGTGATGACAAGGGGATGAATGCAAGAGATATTCTAGAGAAGGAAATTACAAGATCTGTCAAGCTATTGGATATGTAGGGTGAGAGAGAGAAAGACATGAGGTTGTGAACCTGGCTGACAAAAAAAGGTAGTGGTGCCATCCACAGTAACAGGGAAATTCAGAAGAGGGTTAGAATTTTGGGGAAAAGATAACAGAGTTCTCTTTTGTCTGTGCTATATTTGAGATGCCTACCCTCAAGGGGCTCACATTCTGTTAGGGTATTATTCTAAGCTGGGCCTGACTCAGGCCAGTCCCCTGGTAGTTTAGGTTTGCTACTGGAACAAAGTGAGGTACTTTAAGTTCATTTGATAGTTAACAAAAGATTTACTTAGCCATAGCAAGAGAAGAATAAACAAGGATAGACAGTAAGGACACCTTGAATTTATTCCGTTGCTCATTATGATTCTCCAGCCAAGCATCAGTAAAAGACCTTAAAAGTCCTTGTGGCTTTTTTTGTACTCAAGCAATGAGGAGGGGGTGGAGTTAGGTAGCATTAGGTGGCACAGTGAGCACTGGGCTTCGAATGAGGAATGAGGAAGACTCATCTTCACCCTTTCAAATCTGGCCTCAGACACCAGGTGTATGACCCTGGGGAAGTCATTTAATCCTGTTTGCTTTAGTTCCTCATCTGTAAAATGAGCTAGAAAAGGAAACCACTCCAGTATCTTTACCAAGAAAACCCCAAAAAGAGTCATGAAGAGTTAGACACAACTGAAATAACCGAACAACAAAAAATGAGAGTCATCAACCATCTGAACCTTTCTTCCCCTAAGCTAATCAAGTCTCACGCATACTCTCAATACTTTTAAAGGAAAAACTATCCTACCTTGCATGGGGTTGGGGGTTTGGATTTTCGACTGCAGAGAGACAACATTTACATAAATCAGCATATGCAAAATAAAGATAAAGTAAATTATATGTGTGTTTCCTCACATCAACTCTGGGGAGATGGGTAGTGCGATTGGTACTACCCCCATTTTACAGATGAGAAAACCAAGAGAAGTGATACAGCCATACAACTAGTAAGTGCCAGAGTCTTGATTCAGGCCCCCATCTCTTTCACTGTGCACACAGTCACCCAGTGGTTATATAAATAATTGGATATTGGAAGACACTGTGCGATGGTGATATCATAGAACCTTAATGAATTTCACATTGCTATACCACTGACTGATAAATCATAAGGAAGACGAGACACTCTTTAGGCACAGGGTGGGAGTGATGACTTAAGGTCTATTCAATCTTGTAAGTTCCCAAACTGATAGAGGATTCACTGCCAAAATCTTCACAGCTCTTCAGATGTGCTTTGTTCATCCGTTTAAGAGCTGATTTTAACCCTGAGCCATATATTCAAGGGACTGGTGAGAATCAACAAAAGGTATTTCCAGTGAATGCAAGAAAATAAGAAGACACATCTTATCACTGCATGCCTCCCATGGCTTGGGCTTTACTCATATACGTTAGATAAGATTGGGACTTGTCCTGCTGGTTTTGCTCAAGTGATAAAAGTCAGCCTTAGGATATGAACAAATTTAGTAAATCTATAATCCTAGAACCCTAGGAAGACCCTGTCTGTCCTAGGTAATTTGGAATGATGCTTGATGAATTTCAGTCCCAAAACTCCATGACAGTCAAACACTGAATTTAACTGGGGTTAATTGGACTCAATAGGATCCCTTCTGATAAGCCAATAAGTTAATCAACACACTAACCTTATGACAGGCACTGTGATAGATGCTAGAGATTTGGAGACAAAAAGAAAACCATCTTTTCCCTGGCAGAACTTATATTCTATGGGGGGAAAACATGCATGCATGTATAGAAATAGAAATATATTCAAAGTAAGTGCAAATTAACTTCATGGAGGTACTAGCAACTGGAGGGGTCAAGAAAATCTTAAATTTAAGAGGTGACACTTGAGTTTCAGCTTTGAAGGGAACTAGGGATATTAAGAGGTGGGGATAGGAAAGGAGTGAATTCCACCCAAAGGCATGGAGAAAGAAAATCGATTTTTGTATTTAAAAAATAGCAAGTAGGCCATTTTGAATGAAACTTGCATTAGAGACTATGACATGTAACTGACCTGCAAAGGTAAATGGGTACCAGATTGGAAAGTGCTTGTTATGAAAGAAATATGCCCTCTCTGAGTTCACATGGTAGGTAAATGTTGCCAAATATATATGTACCACAATGCAGAAATTATAGAGGTAAAAACCTAAGTTTTACTATTGTGCTCAAGCACAAATTCAAGCCACAGAGAAAACCTCAACAATCAGGAGAATGCTGACAAGGCTTCTCATAGGCAAAATTATATCAGTGAAGAGAAATAATTCTTTTACAAAATGCAATCTTGCATATTCCTCTTAAACCACAACAGTTAAAGACAGGTCTTTAATCCCAATGTTTCCTTCAATGTCAAAAAAGTTGAACAAACTTAGTTAAAAGGACTCTTACATATCACCTAAGGAAACAAATCAAATAAATTATGTAAACTAAGTTAGGTTACAGGGTGAGCTTCATTTAGAGCTTTCACAAATAGGTGATTGACAGGGAATATTTACATGTTATCAAGATAACCAAGACTAGGCAGAAGGGAAAGTGTTCCTTTAATGGTTCAGCAAGGGGAGCTAACACATAACTAAATCACTTTGGTTTCCCTTTGGCTTCTATCTGAGGGATGTCAAATACTGTTCCCTTATTTCATGAGTCAAATTTTGGTTAAGTAAGGTTAATATTAATAGAAGAGGACAGGCTTTTAGTGAACCAAACTTTGCAAGGGAAATGGCCCTGAGATCTGAATAATAAAAAGAAATAAAAATTCCCATGACAGACTTTGAGTTTTCTTCCCCCTGAAATCTTTAATCATTTCAATCTTTTCAAACTTTTTTCCAAACTTTTTTTCTTCTTATAACCCCCCATCACTCAATTTCTGATGCTTCCTTTGAGTATGGCTTTTCTGGAGAACAGATCTCAAAGTCATCTAAGCCTCTTCCCACACTAGGCAACTCACCGATTTCAGACTCCGCCCAAAGTGGCCTACGAGGGAACAGAACAGGCCCCAGTTGGATTCTGGGCTCTTTCCTTCAGGCCTAGTGAAGTGCCACCAGACCATTTGCACATATGCATCCTGCCTCAGTTCCCTTTGTTGAGGCACAGAGCTCTGGGGTGCTACCATCCCATCCTAAGCAATCTTCTGCCTTTTATATTTCCATGGCACTGGGGAAAAGGGAGAGTAGGTTTGAGTTTTGTCTAGAGTCAGTAGATAGGCTTGTAAAGGCACCCCCTGAAAAAGCTGGTGAGGGACAGGAGGCTGAGTGACTTAAAGGGTTAGCCTTCTCTGCTCTTTTTCACTGAATTCTTGCCTTGTTTGGGTATCCCTTGTAGACCATAGAGTCACATAGGGAGAGATTAAAGGAGAGAGGGGAGAGAGTGATGACAGTGGGAACAAACTGCCAGAGGAAACATGAAGAAATGAGATAAAGGTTAGAAGCAGAGGTTTTCGCTTTGAGGGGGAAAGGGCTGCTTCTTCATCAGAGAGTGGAATAAAAGGAGAATGCAAGGTGATGTTGAAGAGTTTTGGGATGTAGAGTAGGGGAGAAAAGAGAGCTCATGGAGAATGGACTTATTTTCTTGGTCTGGCAATGTTTAACCATAAATTGGATCATCTTTATTAACAGACAAGTTTTCTATGACTAAAAGAAAGTAAACAAAAATGGGGTGACAAATGGTTAGAGATGTTGCAGAAGGGTTCCATGTTTGGAGTGATAATTGGAAAAGATGGCCTGTAAAATCCCTCCTAACTCCAAATCCATTATCTTATGACTAAGACTCCATGGTATCTTAAGAGCCTTTCTTCCTTCCTTCCTTCCTTCCTTCCTTCCTTCCTTCCTTCCTTTCCTCCTTTCTTTCTTTCTTCCTTTCTTTCTTCCTTCTTTCCTTCGTTCCTCCTGTAATATGAAGGCAGAATTTATAATTTCAAAGAGAATCATATATATGTCTGAAAGGTTCGGAACTGTAGGATATGAGGAATTCTCTAGGTAGGCGGCAGAAGAATTAAAGCATGTATTTAAGCTCCAGAGTAACAGACCCACAAACCAGCATCCCCATTTTGATATTTTGATCAAAAGCTTCCAGGCCCAGTAAGTCCACCTCACAAGAGTAACTAGGAGGCCACAGAGAAGCATGATGGTATAAAGCAAAATCATATACATGCTTCCCCTCTACAGTAAAAAGGTTACCCACTGGCCTCAAGTCCTTGTTCAGCACTCCTCAATCCACACGTAGGTCAGCTCTGCTACCGGCAGCTCCTGCTTCAGCTTCGGCTGTAGCTGTCTCTGGCTCCAACGGAAGCTGTTTTTAACCATCCGGCTAGCAGCTTCTGCAGGGTTGTAAGATCCACCCACAGCTTCTGCCAGCGCGCCGGGGAAGCACAGGTTCTTTCTATCTGCTTAATCAAGGGAAGCAAGGTGAAGGGGCTGACAAGCTTACTTCAATCCATCATACAGACAGCATTCAGTTAGTTCAGGGGAAAAAGCCAGCACCCCGAACTTCAGAACATTCATTTAGTTCAGGGAAGAAAAAAAAAGCCTCTGCTATCCCAGACATGTAAACTAGTCCCTCCCCGGAGTTAGCCCTACCCCACCAAGGTTCCACACCTAACAGGGCTCTGGGCCTGGGGCCCAGCACCCAGCAAGGCTCATTGAGATAAACTGAGTCACTCAAAGAAAACAAAGGCTATTCTGCTTACACCTCCCTCCCTCCCTTCCTTCCTTTCTTTTTTTCTTTCTTTCTTTCTTTCTTCCTTCCTTCCTTTCTTTCCTTTCTCCTTTCTTTCTTTTCTTCCTTCCTTCTTTCTTTCTTTCCTTCCTTCCTTCTTTCTGCCTTCCTCCCTTCCTCCCTCTCTCTCTTTCTTCCTTCCTTTCTTTCCTTTCTCCTTTCTTTCTTTCCTTCCTTCCTTTCTTTCCTTTCTCCTTTCTTTCTTTCCTTCCTTCCTCCCTCCCTCCCTCCTTCCCTTTCTTTCTTCCTCCCTTCATTCCTTCCTTCCTTTCTTTCTTTCCTTCCTTCCTCCCTCCCTCCTTCCCTTTCTTTCTTCTTCCCTTCCTCCCCTCCTTCCTTTCTTTCTTTCCTTCCTTCCTTCCTCCCTCCCTTCCTTCCTTTCTTTCTTTCTTTCTTCCTTCCTACCTTCCTTCCTTCCTTCCTTTCTTTCTTTCTTTCTTTCTTTCTTGTTGTGATTAGACATCTCATATCTTCTGAGGAAACATCAAATGAATGGACAGGGAAGGAGAAAAATTGAACACCAAATTTATTAATATGCCTGTGGTTTTTTGTAATCCAGTACTCCCCCTGGATTTGTCAAGCCTGAGTAATAGATGGACCCATATTGTATGCTAGAAGAAAGCTCTCTCAACTCAAATCTCTACTATGCTTTGCTGGGTACAGAAACAGGAGATTCCACAATACAAGTGGATCTTGTTTGTAAGTCCTTGTTTGGTGTCCCTTGTGCAATGGAAAACTACCAGAGCTCAGATGCCTATGATTCAGATACACTGTACTGGACAGAAGCCTATTTTAGAGTTCTTCATCATTGCTCACTCCGTACTTGTATACACTTCTAGACAGATTTAGAGCTGGAAGGCATCTTTGAGACCATTTAGTGCAGCCTCCTCATTTTACCAGCGAAAAAAACTGAAGCCCAGAAAGGTTAAGTGTCTTACCTTAGGTCATATAGGTAATAAATAGCAGAGTCAGGATCTGAACTCAGGTCCAACGACTCCAAGGTCATTGTGCTGGTGGGGGGGGGGAGGTAGGGTGAAGAATGAAGAGGAGAGAGGACTTGGGCCACAACTTGGCCACAAACGTTAAGATTATGCATGTTCTATGATGCTCTTGCAAGGTAAGAACCTCTATAGCAAGCTGCTTGGTGCTAAGGTTCTCCCAGATTCTGCTCTTAGGGCAAATTTTTACTGACTGTCTCTCAAGCCAAAATCAAATATATACTCATAGTAGTAGCAGCAGCAGCAGCAGCTAGCATTTATATAGTACTTGTTATGTGCCAGTAACAGGCCTGGAGTCAGGAAGACTCATCTTCCTAAGTTCAAATCCAGCCTCAGACACTTAGTACCTGTGTTACCTTGGGCAAGTCACTTTACCCTTTTTGCCTCAGTTTCCTCATCTGAGCTGAGTTGCAAACCCAAGTGCTCTCATTCCATACCCAGAACTCTTCCTACTGTCCCCCGTAGTATTCTCCTCTGCATGTATTTTCCTATTTCAGTACTTCAAGGATCTATGATTTAATTAGGGAAACCCACAGAGGCAGGTTTCCATCTTTCCTCACCTTGGTCCATAGTCTGTGATCTGTTATGGTCAACAAATCCATTCCTTGAGCAGCGATCACAGTGAGCACTTATACAGCACTCCAAGGTTGGGAAAGCACTAGCTGTATTTTTATGACATTTGATCCTTACAACAATCCTGTGAGGTGTTATTGTCCCCATTTTGCTGGTGAAGAAATTGAGACCGAGAAAGGATAAGTGGCCTGCTCAGGGTCACACTGCTAGCAAATGTATCAGTTAGGATTTGAACTCAGGTCTTCTCGATCCCAAGTCCAGCACTCTTACCCACTGTTCCTCCCATTACCAATTTTTGGTAATGAACTTTTTTGTAATTTAGCTGGGGCAGCACACTGAGTAGTAGATACCCTAGTCCACCCTCCACTCAGCTACCAAAGTGATCTTCCTAAACCAGGTCACCCCTGTGAGTGTACACACATACACACACAGACACACAGACACACAGACACACAGACACACACACACACACACACACACACACACACACACATGCATACTCAGTAAAACTCCAGTAGCTCCTCATCACCTCCAGGATCCTTCATAATCTGGCCCCTTCTTACCTTTCCATTCTCCTTACATTTTACACACCTCCTTTTCCGTCTCTCCACATATTCTGCAACCCAATGATTCTGTTGTTCCTTGAACAAGACAATCCATCTCCCAACTCCGGGCATCTTTGCTGGCTGCTGTCCCTCATGCATGGAATACTCTCCCTCCTCACCTCTACCCCCTGGCTTCCCTGGCTTCCTTCAAGTCCCAGCTAAAATCCTACCTTCTCCATGAAGCCTTTCCCAATCCCCCTAAATTCTACTGCTGTTACTGTTTTGATCTTCTCTAATTTATCCCGAACATATTTTGTTTTACATAATTGTCTCCGTGTTATTGCCCACATTAGACTGTGAACTCTCCAAGGTAGTGAGACTCTTTCTTCTAATCTTTGTAACCCCATCACTTAGGACAGTGCCTGACATATAGTAAGCTTAATAAGTGTTCACTGATGGACACAATGTCGTCTGCCAGTGGGTCCATACCATAAGTCTTCCAGGCTTGGTAGGACTTGACATAGCTTGTGTTCACTCTATAGGGATAACATTTGAGAACCCAGGATCTTGTCTCCTTGCTATATCAAAGAAGCAAAATAGGACTTTAGTGGAATGCTTATTTAATTTCCATTATATTTATATCCATACCTTCTAGATCTCCCCTGTTAGATTGTAAGCTTTTTGAGCATAGGGACTATGCCATTTTTCATCTTCGTATCCTCAGTGCCTTAGACATAGATGTTTAATAATTTTTTATTGAGTCAAATTTTCTGGAAGGAGAAGAGCAAAAAGGATATAGAATATAGAGGCAGTCCAGTAAAGTAGATAAAGAGCAGACCTAGGAGTCAGGAAGAATGGGCTTCAAATTCCCTCACAACCCTTGCTGTGCTGGTGGACAAAATACTTAAGCTCTCAGTGCCTCCGGGCAACTAACTGTCTAAGATTATGTAGCAGAGCAGGAGTTAATCTGCTTTGGCAGAGAGTTTCCTGACTGGGAGTTCCCTATACCAATTAAATCATGGATCCAAAACAAAAATATAAGTTATAAGGAAAAGAATTCTGAATATTGACCTCAAAAGTTTCTGTTAGGTCTTCATAACCTCATCAGTATCTTTTATGAGATTTCCCCAAACCCTCTTAATTCTAGAGGCTTCCTGCTGTTATTTCCTATTTATCCTGAATATTGCTTGCTTTACGTATACTTATTCTCATCCATTAGATTGTAAACTCCTTGAAGGCAGGGACTGTACATTGCCTTTTTGTATCTCTAGTACTCAGCACAGTGCCTGGCACAGAGTAGGTGCTTAATAAATGTTTATTGATTCATTAGTTGATCTGATCAGTATACCAGGAATTCCTCTTTCCATGTGAATCCCAGCTCTTCTCTGCCTTATGAACCATAAAAAGACATCTCCTCAGGCGCAAGTGCCAATGCCTTCATATCTATTTTATCCTTTTACTTTTCTTGGGCACAATTTAGTTGGTCATAATTACTGGTTTTTTCAATAGTTTGTCTGCCCTGCCCCATGATTTTTCTGGTTTCTTGTTCATCAGCTCCCCTTTCTGATTGCTGTACAAGGGACTTGTTTAAGAATGAATTTATGGATGGACAACCGGGTCACCAAAAAGCCAAGGAATCAATTCAAATTCACCCATTATGTGGTTAATGGCAGGGCATAGAATAAAGTTAATGTAAAGATTCATTTGCCTCCTTCACTGTTCAACTCCTCCAGCAATGTTTTATTAGGACGGTACAAGCAGCAGACATAAAAAAAATTTTAAGTGATTTTTTAAACAGAGCGTTACAAAATAAGCTAGAAAGTACTTTGGTTCTCATGACTTTAGGGTTAATTTTTAAGCTTACTTGGATGGATTCCATTAGAGTTCTCCTCTGATGTTGTCTTGCGGCATGGAGTTCTCAAAGGCTCTATCAGTGGAATATAACCACAGGCAAGTCTTAACAGAAGGGTAGTCTTCTGTATAGGACAGGCAATAGATCTCATATTTGTTCATCCAAGCACTAGCTTAATTAAATTCAAAGATAATCATCACCATTTGGTTGGAGGTGGCTAAAATTCTTCTCCATAGCAACTAAAGAAGACTATCTATAAAGGCCTAGCAGAACTAGGATCTGCATTGGTATACTAGAAGTATTACTGGCAATATCAATCCCAAAAGATTAAATTGGTACCCCTTTTTGTTTGTACCATGTGGAACAGCAGGACCTTCTCTCTGGATACCACTCTTGAAAAAGCAACATAATAACTGAGAAACAGATGCCATCACCTTTTACATCATGAACACCCTGGGAGTCTTCTAAAGAAGTCAGCAGCTTGAACATTTTGCTTTTGTTGTTCAGTTGTTTCAATCACGTCCAACGCTTCATGATGCCATTTGAGATTTTTTTGCTAAGGCTATTGAAATGGCTTGCCATTTTCTTCTCTTGCTCATTTTACCCATGAGGAAATGTAGGTAAACAGGGTTAATTGACTTGCCCAGGGTCACATAGCTAGGAAGTGTCTGAGGTAGGATTTGAACTCACTTCTTCCTGACTCCAAACCTGGTGCTCTATCTACCGTACTACCTAGCTATCCTATTTAAACATTTCTACTTATACAGATGCTATAAGCTCAGAGCAGTTCTTCTGCTTCTTAGGAATACCTAGCACAGTGTAAGGTACTTAATACTCATAGATTTCTCTTGATTTTCAAAATAACTGTCAGCTTTGTATATTTCTGAGTTGACTTTTAACAAACTGAGGAAGTTGAGGCTTAGACAAGTTGAATAATTTTCCTATGGTGACAAAGCTAGTTGATATCAAGGCCTGTGTATCCTATTTGAGGTGGGGCTGTTCGGCAGAAATGAAGTAGCCAGGCACATGGCCAACAGGTGGGGCTGGGACAGTAATTCTTTTCATATCCTGCGCTGGCTGATAGCTAGGAGGTCGGTCACGGCCAGTTGACAGTAATTGGTAGTTGTGAGAGATATTCTAATCCAATATGAGTGGCAAAGCTTGGGGCCATGCATTGAAGGCAGTCAGTAAGGAAGGACTCAAGACCTGAGTAAGAGAAACAATGCATGGTATAAGATGGCATATCAAATAGGCAGAGTAAGAGCATGTGCCAGGACTTTAAGACAAAGATGGGGGAGAATGGTAACCAAAGCAGCAGAACAGGTTAAGAAGCAAGCTGTTGTATGGGACAGACATAGTAGAGAAGATCAATTTTAGGAGGTTGGGGGAAGAGAAATATACATACACACACACACACACACACACACACACACACATACATATACATATATATGTATATGTATATATATGTATGTGTGTGTATATGTGTTCATGTATGTATATGTGTGTATATATGTTATAAATAAATGTTCTTTACAAGTCCACACAGACTTTTGACCTGAAGAAGATGGATTATCTCTACTCTAAAAAGAAATCTTCAGAATAAGAAAGCCAACTGAATGTCCTTGGGATAAGTGGGCTCCTGATAGTAACAAGAGGATATAACAGGGATCAAAGCTGCAGATTATTGGTGGGGGAAGCAGAGATGCTCAACTAGGCACTTTGAATGGGGACTCAGACTAGAGTAATGGGGTAGCTTGAGCTCCTCTCTCAGCTTATCCCTTTACCTCTTCAAATCCCTAAGAAGAGAACGTGGTTGGAAGAGATTGGAGCTGAGATCAGCTAAAGGACAGTGAAGATTTAATTCCCTTATCCCACCCCACCCCCCCACTGATTGCAGCCAGTAGACATTTTCTACAAGATTTCTATATATCTTTATGGTGTTCTTAATTCCTAGTTTTTCGTAAAACTATGATATAACTGCTATGTGATCTGTGTTTGTTGTTAATTATGATCAGGGCCTGCAATTGAGGGGCCAGTGAGTGGCTGGGATTTGGTACAAAGAAAGGAAGACAGAGATCTGACCTTTCAGTCTAAAATATCTAGGGTTATTTTTTTTTAATTCCAGCTTGGAGGCTTTATATAATAATCATGATAGAACAATATATAAATCCCTACTGTTAATAACTTTTGATGAGCTTCCCCAAAGCAGAATTTAAACCAGATCTGCATTTTCATTTGGTTCCTTAAGCTAAAAACACTGTAAGCTGGCTTGCGATGATGCTCTAGGAAGGGAGGTAAGTGTGTAGTAAGTAAATCACATTGTCTTCTTCCTCCATTATTTTCTTCTGAAGCATGTTCAATGGAGCAAGAGTACTGACTAAGAAGTAATTCCTCAATATGGGAAGAGAAAGGTGTGATCTGGAAAGAGTTTCCATGCCGACTAATTCCAAAAAAGAAAGATAAAAAATTCTCCCTTTTTTTTTCCATTTTCTGCCTTAAATCTCCAAACCTTGACAGACAGTGACACCTAGTGGTTACAAAAACCTCATACGTGACAGAGAAATGGAAAGACCATAAAATCCTTTTGTACCTATCATTTGTTGATTTAAAAAAAAAAAAGGCATTAGACTGAGTATCATAGAATCTAGTATCTTAGAAGCCAAGCCATACTAACCAAGAATCTCTTCCACAACACTGCTAACAGATCATTTAGTTTCTGTCAGAGCCTCCACCACCTCCACCACCCATTCTACTTCTAGAGAACTCTAAAATTTATGTCAAAAGTAAATTTTCCCCTCTGTAACATCTATTCATTGCTCTTAGCTGTTCCCTCCTGGAAGAACAATATCACACCTAAAGACATCAAAGTAAACATCTCCCATGAATATCTTAAAATCATACAGCATTCTGTGACAGATGTGACCATTCATATAACTTCATTTAGTGTTCTACAGAGTATTAACATCAAACAAAAGCCACTAGTGGTGTTCATTAGTGTCATGGAAGAAATGATCTACCAAGTCCAGATAGAAAAATTGCCTTTGATAGAGTCTTCTGATGCTTCTGTCTACATCAGATGTACTCAGATTGCCTCAGGCCCCTGAATGCCACAAGACCTCCTCAGTGAGAAGCTGTGTCATGTAATACAAATTGCTAGATCTGGAATCAGAGGGTCTAGGTTAAAACCTGAAAGTGGCTGTCTTACTCATTACCTATGTATAAGATAAATCATTTAAATACTTTGAACCTTACTTCCCTCATCTGTAAAATAAAGAGTTTAGACTTTGCTAATCTCTCAGCTCTAAAACTATGATCCTACGAATGAGGTGTATAATCATTCAAAAGAGATCAGACTAACTATCCACACTTGGAAAACAAAATTGATGAAAAATATTTCCCTAGATTATATTAGATTCAGTTAGATAAGCAGCTAGTTGCACTGGATGAGATAAACAGATGGATGGACAGATGAGTGGATGAAGGAAAAAGAAAAAAAGAGGGAAAGATATCATGTATAGACACCACATATAGGCAACAAGGCTGGCTATGGAATTAGAAGGAAGAGAGTAGATAAATTGCATTTTGGGAAACTGCTCATCACTTTTAGTGATACCCACCTGCTCTTGAAACAAAAATCCATTTTTAAAACATCATTATTATTTTAGAGATATCACATGGTCAGAAAGCACAAGTCACAATCTCTGACGAGTCAAAACTTTAGGTGACTTAAAGGGTAATAGCAAAAGATATCTTAAACATAAGTGAGTGTCAGCACTAACAGTGGCTTACATGCAAGAACTGGGATAAAAGATATAATTCACTTGATATATGATCAGCAAAGGAGGTGGGATCTGTGACATACCAAGAATGAGGGGTAACAGATGGTTGGCCCAAGGATTGATCTGGTCCCTGTGTAAGGTCAGAATGGATGGATGATTAATTGGAAGATTAATTGGATTAATTGGATTAATTGGAAGAAGAATATGGACAAGAACTCCTCAGAATGAGAAGCTGTGTAGATGGGTTATGGCCAGCAGCACTGGAAAGAGGACCAATGTTTATGAGATCATAGAGCCCTTCAAATATATGAAGAGAAAAGGCCAGTTGTACAGCTAGAGATGCAAAGCCTTACTGACACAGAATTGATCATAGCTCAAGCTATAAAGGATTTTAGAAATTGTCTTTTTAACCCTACTCCAATCCCCAACATTTTACAGAAAAGGAAACTAAGACCCCCCAGGAAGGTTAAATAACTTAATTAAAGTCACACAGCGAGTAAGCAGTAAGCATCACAGATAAGATTTGAATGCCATATCCTGGGACTCCTACTTTCTGCACTAAACTATGCTATGGATGAGAAAACAAGCTACAAAGTATTTACAATGTTCAAAACAAAGATTTCTCTAATTCAGGCAAACCTAAAGCATATTTTTGGGATTGTTTTTTGTTGTTCAGTTGTTTCAGTCACGTCTGACTCTTTGTGACTCCTTTTGGGGTTTTCTTGGCAAAGATAGTGGAGTGGTTCACCATTTTCTTCTCCAGCTCATTTTACAGATGAAGAAATGGAAACAAACAGGGTTAAGTGACTTGCCCAGGGTCATACAACTAGGAAGTGTCTGAGATTGGATTTGAACTCAAGCATTCCTGACTCCAGGCCTGGCACTCTATCCACTGTGCCACCTAGCTACCCCCATTTTGGGAACATTTCTAGCTAACTGAACATCACTTCCCCTCTCAAAAAAAAGTGGGAAAAATAAACATCACTAGAATGTTCTAAGCTGTCAAGGACAATGTGTCTCTTGAATTCATGTCAAGAATCTTTTGCATAAATATTAGGTGTGCTAATTTCAGGAAATAGGATTTTCATTCCTATCTACAATAAGCACATGAAACAAGTTCTTCTTGAAAGCTAATACTTAGCAATTGTCCATAAACAACTATCTGAAGTTTCTGACTTGTTCTGCTCCGAAGTCAGGATTGATTGGAGCTCAGGCTCAGTCAGTGAAAGAATTGGCTGGACAGGGCATAGTCAGGCCCTAGGAACTGTAAAGACCCACCCAGGTGTGCCAGATGATCAGGAAATATCTCAGCAGCTGATAATAGAAGGAAGTCTAAGGAAATGTACAATGGAATGCAGGGAGGTCCAGCACTCAGAGACAGGCTGATGTCTGAAGGACATGGATGGAACAAAAGAACAAGAGAGTCAGCCAGAGGCATCAAGGAAGTGCCAGAGCATAAGCAGGGACTGAGACAAGGAGACTGGCCTTCAGGAGCAGGATTCCAATCTGAGGGGGAGCTAAGATCATCATGGCAGATGCCCAGTCCCAGGGGGGGACTTGAACCAGTAGGAACTTGGGCTCAGAGAACAAGGAACAAGAACCCAGTCAGTCTGGTCCCAAGGGTCAAGACAAGATTTGTCCATTTTTTTGTTATTACACCCATGATACAAAGTTAGATTTGTATGAGTAATGAGGTTGGTAATATTGGGCCACTAAGCTATGGATCCTAAGGTCCACATAGATCTCCCCTGTCTTGAGACTGGATTAGTTATAGAGTCTGAGGTAGAGTTAAGCTCCCAGGTGGGAGTTACATGGCCTGAGCTACTGACCAGAATTCAACCAGAATTCAACCAGAATTTATTAAGCACATACCACTGTGTTCAGTGCTAGGGACAAAAAAACAAAAATAAAGCAGTCCCCGCAGCTTACATTCTGATGAGCAAAACCAAACATGTTTGTATACAAGCTTATACAAAATATAAATAAGGAAGTTTTGGTGGAAAGGGCCCCTTGTGAAGGCTATAGAAAGACAAAAGTAAAATAGATTCCCAGCTATTTGACAAAAAATACTGAGAAAACTGGACAGCAGCTTGGAAGAAATTAGGTTTAGACCGATCCCTTACACCATGTACACATAAGTTCCGAGTGGATACACATCCTAGATATAAAAAGTCACATCATAAACAAATTAGAGGAACAAGGAAGAAGTTACCTTTCAGAGCTATGAATAAGGAAGAGTTTGCGACCACACAAGAAATAGAAAGGATCATGGAAGAAAAAATGGACAGTATGGATTATATAAAATCAAGAGGATTTTGCATAAATTCCACCAATGTAGCAAAAATTATGAAGAAATCAGATAAGTAGGGGAGAAATCTTTGCAACAAGTTTCTCTGAAAAAAAAAAACGCAATATGTGAGTGGATAGAAATAGATTGAATGGAATAGAGACAGAGCGATGGATAGAGCCTTTGATCTGGAGTCAGGAAGACCTGAATTCAAATTCAGCTCTAGACATTTATTGGCTTTGTGACCCTGGGCAAGTCACTTATCCTCTGTCTGTCTTAATTTCCTCATTTGTAAAATGGGGATAAATATAGCACCTATCTTACAGGGTTGTTGTAAAAATAAACTACTATTTGTAAAGTGCTTTGCAAACCTTAAAGGGCTATCTATATAAATGCTAGCTACTCCTATTATTATAATAAATGTTTCATTTCCAAAACATGAATAATTGATTCAAATTGATAAGAATAAGACTTATTCACTCAATTGTTAAATGATTGAAGGATATGAACTCATAGTTCTCAAGGGAAGAAATCCAAGCTATCAATATTCACATAAAAAATTCTCTAAATCACTAATTATTATAGAAATTCAAACTAAAGAAACTCTGAGATTCTATACCATACCCATCAGGTTGGTAAAATTAACTAAAGGTAAAATTAAATAAAGGACAAACATTGGAAAAGCTGTGGGAAAACAAGCACATTAATAAGCAGCTGGTAGGGCTGTGAAATTGTACAACCACTCTAGGAAACAATTTGGAATTATGCCCATAAAGTTAGTAAACTGTGTTTTATATGGTGATACAACCATTAGAACCTATGCCCCAAGGAGATTTTAAAAAAAGAGGAAAAGGGTCCTATAGGTATGAAAAGTATTGATTACAGTTCTTGTAGTGGCAAAAATCCAGAAATTAAGCAAATGTCCATCATTTCGATGAATGAAGCATTAAGTGCTTACTATACCCAAAGCACTGTGCTGAATGCTAAGGAAATAAATTGAAATTAATTTAGAAATATATTAATATTTCTATATAGAACTATATCATATTATTATAATAGAACTATAGATTTTATAATAGAATATATTAAACATTAACATAATATAAATGTAATGATAGAATTATAATAGAAATAAGTAGAAACAGGCCCTACTTTCAAGAGGACTCACATTCTATGGGGGATGGCTCAACAAATTGTGGCATATAAATGTAATGGAATACTATTGTGCTGTAAGAAATGAAGAGGAAATAATTTCAGAGAAACCTGGGAAGATTTTATGAATTTGTATGAACAGAATAAAATGAGAAGAACCAGAACACTCAGATTTGAGAGACTTAAGAACTGTGATCAGCACAATAATTCACCATAATTCCCAAGGATCCATAATAAAGAATGCCACTCACTTTGGGGCAGATATGATGGACTAATATACAGAAGGAAATGCATCTTTTTGGAGATGGATAATATAAGAATTTGCTTTAGTTGACTATGTTTATTTGTTACAAAGGTTTGGGGTTGCCCCTACTGCTCCTTTCTCTCTCTCTCTCTCTCTCTCACTCTCTCTCTCTCTGTCTCTCTTTCTGTGTGTGTGTGTGTGTGTGTGTGTGTGTGTGTAAACTTGATAATTAAAAAAAAATAATAAATCATGAAAGTTTTTTTTTAAGTGAAATATTCCCTGCCTTCAAGAGGCATGCATTCTGTCAAGGAGAAAATATGTACATGTCATATGGTTGCTCTGGCCCTACTCCCTCAGAACCTCTTCAGGGTTCTCTGATATCCCAAAGGGGTTGGGAAATCTCTTTTCTCTGCCATTGGCTCATGTCTCCACTCATGTTCCCCCCACCACCATTTAAGGGATGCAACAACTAGCACCCTAGTTCCATTTAACCATTTGATATCAGATCAGTTTTTACAAAAGGATATTTACTTCAAAGATATAAAAAGAACAAATATATAAACATTTTCCCCACTACCTCAGGGGCATAATCTCCCCCACACACAAACCACCTCAGTCTCTGGGGTGGGAAGGAGAAGTAAACTCACAGTTTAGCTCGGTTTCTGCATTGCAGATAGATACAAATAGACAGACAGACAGAGATAGATCAGACAGACAGAGCATTAGGAAACATTCATTAGGTGCCAGGGACTGATTGTTCTAGAAAAGGGTGGACTAAAGCCATGTGACAGTTTTAGCACTCACTGATTGACAGGAAGACTCATCCTTAGCCATCACCTGTCAAGACCAAAAGAAACAGGACTGTTTTGTGCAACCCCGACCAGAGATCTCAGAGCTGGGTTGAAGTTGTTGTCAATTAGTCATTGGGAATTCTGAGGACATTGCCCTAGTGAGCTGCTCAATCTGCCAAAACAGTTACATAACCCTGCCCTCGTTGTCCCAAGACTAGCTCTCAGCAGCATGTTTTAAGTGAACAAAGAGATTATTAACACCTAGTTCAGGGTCAGATGCCTTTCATGGGACTTTATCTTGCTGGTTGAATTCATAAAACAGGCCGCGTGGTTGCCAGTTGGTAAATGTTAACTAAATAATAATATTTTCATATGTTATTTCAGCACTCAAGGTATTTGTGACTTCCTGGAGTGGGTGTGTCCAGGTGGTTCTAGGAAGACCTAGGTCCTCTTCCCCGCTTGCGTCATTTTATAAAAGTGTAAATTTCCTAGAAAGAGAAGAAATTCCCATTTTTTGGAATCCTCTTTGCTCTGCTGATGAAAGATTGTGTTTTGACAGTGACAATGATTTACATGTGTTATCTCATTTGCTCCTCACAGCAACTCTGTAAGGCAAGTGTTACGATTTTACATTTTACAGATGAGGAAACTGAGACAAACAGAGGTTAAGTGACTTGCCCAGGGTCACACGGCTGGCAAATATCAGAGGCAGGATTTGAACTTAAGTTTTCTTAACTCCAAGTTCAACACTATGCTATCCAGCTGCTCTTGTAATAGAAAAAAAAAACCAGGGGGACAGATCAGTTAAATATTGGGGACATGAAATGAATAATAGTTTGCAACTGATTGGAGATAGGGGAATGGAGATGAGAAAAGAGCCGATTGAGGCCTGGGTAACTGGGAGGTTGGTAAGAGAATCAATGGAAATAAAGAAGTTAACATTAACAAGTGTTCATTGAGTGCCTACTATGTGCCAGTATTGTGCTAAGATAGGGATACTAAGAAAGACAAAAAAAAAAAAAAACTAGATCCCGATCTTAATAAAAAGCAAAGTCTAACTAATCTAATTAGTCTTCATAAAGAGCAAAGTCTAATTTAATAAAAGAGGGTCAGAATTTCAGGGGAAGATGATGACAATTATACCTCATTTAAAAAAAAAAAGTTCTTTTCAAAATTTGTACCAACATCATAAATTGTGAGCTCCTTGAAAGTGATGGTTTGTTAAAAAAAAATTTCCTTTGTATATCTAGCATTTAGTACAGTGTCTTATGTACAGTAGGTACTTAATAAATGCTAGTTGATTGACTGATAGATGTAGTTTTTAAAACTTTTTTCCCCCAGGGTTGTTCTACACTTGAAAAACATTGATACAGTGGAACTAGTGCTTGATTTGGAGACAGAGGGCCTGGTTCAAATCTCAGTTTTATATGACAGATGGACAGATAGACAAATAGACAGACAGACAGATAGATAAATAGATAGATAGATAGATAGATAGATAGATAGATAGATAGATTATAGATAGATAGACAGACGAGCAGACAGATACGAGAGAGAGAGAGAGAGAGAGAGAGAGAGAGAGAGAGAGCTCTTCCCTGTGTGACCTCAGCAAGTCACTTATAACCTCCCTGGGACTTATTTCATTCTCACAAGGTGACAACACCATAAGGAGTTGGACAAGATGTTTTCTAAAGCCTAGCTTTAAATCCAGATACTACCATGTTAGCAATCATGGAATATCGTGGAAGAGAAAAAGAAAAAAGAGAAACAAAGATATCCCTGATAGGGAAACAGTTCTTCCTCATTTTCTGCCAAGGCAGCAGATGTTTGTGATATTTGTGGAGAATCTTCAGGAGGCCAGGAAACAACACCAGGTGGGACTGATTTACATCAACTGGTGATTTGGGAAACTGACTTGCGAGGTGTGAGCCTTGTAGTATGGGAGATGAGTAAGTAGTCTCAGTCGTGCTGAGAGTGTGTTCTGGGCATTGCATTCATGTGAGATTTCAGAGCCAGAGGGGACAAGTGTGAGTGTGATTCTGGGAAGGTTACATCAGATTGGGGGGTGAATTAGGACAGGTGTTCTCTCCTAGTCAAACTTCTGAACAAAGTTGTCAGTGCTTATTACTTCCATTTTCTCATTTCTGACTCACATTTCTCAAAACCTTGCTATTTAGCTTCACACCAGATTTACTCAACAGAATGTCCTCTCCAAAAGTCACCAACGATCTCTTTATTTTAGATCCATTGGTTTTTTTTTTCCTTAGATCTCATTCTTGATTCCTCTGCAGCCTTTGTACTTGTTGTACTCTCCCCACCTTTTCTAGGTCCTTTCTCCTCTTACTATTCCTCAGTCTCCTTTGCAAGATCATCATCCATATCCCATGCCCTTTCTTCAGATGTACCATAGGTCTCTGGTGCCCTCTTCTTTCTCTACTGTCTCATCATCTCCTGGGGGTATGTCATCTCTATTCAGATGATGTCCAGATCTATGTTTCCAGTCTTAGATCTATAACTGCCTGCTGAACACCTCTACCTGGTTGTCCCATAACAACATATCCAATGTGGGACTCACTATTTTCCTTTAAAAACCTTCCCTGGTTCCTAATTTTCCAGTTTCTGTTGAGGGCATCATTATTCTTCCAGTCGCTCTCCTAATCACTCTGGCTCACAACCTAGAAGTCAACCATGATTCTCCACTTTCACTCAGCCCCCATATTCAATCAGTACGCAAGTATTGGTAATTCTGCCATCACAATAGCTCCTATACATATCTCTTTTTCTACATTTCCGCAAAACTATCCTCATTCTGGGCCTCATCATCTCTTCTCTAGAGTACTACAGTAGCCTTCTAATTCATTTCCTTGACTTCTTCAATCAATCCACTAGGCTACTGCCAAACTGGTATTCGAAAAGCTCAGTTCTGACCTTTTCACTCAGGCTTAAAAAATTTTAGTGGCTCTCTTGTATTTAAGATACAAAACAAGCTCCTTTGTTTGACATTTTAAGCCCTTCCTTCTCCATCTAGCTCCAGCTGGCCTTTCTAGGCTTATTATTTTTGACACCTTGTATCAGGAGGGCAGAGTTTATAATCTCAAAGAGGATCATAAACATGTCTGAAAGGTTCGGAATCGCCGGATATAAGAAACTCTCAAAGTAGAAGGCAGAAGAATCAAAACATTTATTTAGGCTCCACAGTAACCAACCCATGAACCAGAAGCCCCATTTTGATATGTTGATCCAAATCTTCCAGGCCCAATAAGTACGCCTTGAAAGAGTAACCAGGAGGCTACAGAGAAACATGATTGCGTAAAGCAAAATCATGTTTCCCCCTTTATGGTAATAAGATTACCCACTGGACTGAAGTCTTTGTTCAGCTTCCTCCCGTAGATCAGCTCTGCTACTGGCAGCTCCTGCCTCAGCTGTGTCTGTGTCTGTAACTGAAGCTGCAACTGTAACTGACGATGTAACTGTCGTAACTGCCTCTGTAACGGTCGTTGTAACTGTCGCTGGCTCCAACCGGAAAAGGAAAGAGAATCTTCAAGCTGTCCTCTCCCCTCTTATAGGGTTTTTGACATCATCAAGCTCCGCCCGAATGACCAGGGCCGATTGGTTCCTGAGTTGGCCCCTCCCCCTAGCATAGACATTAACACCTCCCCTCAGCCAGCCCCATGACTCATCACACAGGAAGTTGTCTGGTCCTGCCCCGGAAGAGCAAGCCCCAGCGTCCAGGGAAGCTCAATGAGGTAAGCTGAGTCATTCAAAGAAAACAAAGGCCATTCTGGTTACACTCCACCCCTTGTTATAGGATACATAATCTAATCAGCCATGTATCCTAGAACATACATTGTGATTCAATTACAAAGGAAACTAAAACATATCATTCATTATAAAGCAAAACATATCATTTGGTGACATTCCTAAATATTGGTTTACGATTCAAATGTGATCCACCCCTAGGTCCCAGCAAGATAATCTCTTCAATCAATCATTCCCAAAATAATTATTAATAATTCAAATGTCCACCCCTAAATCCTTGTATCCATTACATAGGATCAATAATATCATAACAATAAAACAACACAGCAAGGATAACACAAAATAAGTAAACAGAACACTATCATCATTTCCACCCCCCTTGAACGATTGGGGCTCAAAATCTTGGGGTGAGGGGTGAAGGTCTCATTTTCCATAGCTTCTTCATGCTGAAATTGGATGTAGAGATGGCCCTGCCCCCAAAAAGTCCCATTCCAGAGGTCATTTCTTTAACGAGCTGGCAGGAATTCCAAGAATGCTACATGCTTAGGCAGTCACCGGAAAGTGCAGGGTGCTTAAGCCTGAAGGAAACAAAACTAGCAACAAGGTTAGCCAAAACAAAGGACAAAAAGAATAGACAAGTATGGACTATAATTCTTCAAATAAAATCATCTCAAGTTTGGTTGAGATTTCAGTTATGCAAAGATCCAACATCAGAGCCAAACTCAGGTGGGAAATGTTTCTTTTCAAAAGGAACATAATGAGGAAGCCAAGAGGATCCCACCCTAGATATAGACTAAGATTGTCCTCCCAGCCTTTCCCCAGATGTACAAGTTTTCATCCGTTGATCACACAAGGTCACCTTCACTCTGAGTGGCTTGTAGGCTTGCAGGAGCAGTTCTTATTTCCCTATTTCTCGTGTTATCAAGTCCTCTATACATTCTATATAATTCATTGGTTGGAATTCCATCTATCATTTCAAAACCTACCCCTGCTCTCAATAAAGTAGTAAACATTTCTTTCCTTGTTACTCTCCTTTGGCGCCAAGTTTGCTGGTTATTCACCCTTCTCTCTCGAGGAGATCTATCCCTTCCCCAGTCACCTAAGTCATGTAACTGTAAAATCTTATTTATCACTGTTGTAAGACGGCTCCCTACTTCTCCAAGTAATAAATTCAAAATTAGTTGTTTATAAGCAGGGGGAGCTGTCTTAATTATTAAATTCCTATGAGGCAGTTCCATTGAATCATTGTAATATTTGTCTGCAGTTCCTGTCATAATGGCAGTCTTCATTACCTCCTCCTTTAGTCTCATGATACAATCTCTAAGTGAATACCAGGGTCTGTGCTCAGTGGGCCACATAGAATCAGTAGCATATCTCTTATTGCATCCCACAGCGGCTAATGCCAACAGAGTAGTCCTGCTATCACCATCTCCTTGCTGATGATGTTCCCTAAAAGCTTGTTGAACTAGAGGATCATGGCTGATACCTATGAATCTCATGCAGTCTGTCCCATCTACTGATATTCCACCGGCCCCTTGATCACTGAGTCTTACCATCCAAGATATCAATGGTTCTCCTATTCTTTGGCTGAATCTACTCAAAATATCTGTGACCTCTTGCGGTGAGAAATCTTCCTGAATTTCCCTTGTAACTGAATCTTCACCTCGGGTTTCTGTCTTCCTCCTTTGTATGGGTCGAGCCCTTGTCTGATCATTTAACCATCTCCTATTCTCTGTGTGAGGCACATCCTGAACCCCAGTAGTGTTTTGTGCCTCAGCCCCTAACATTGTCTCATTCTCCCCCCACTCACTTCCTCTGCCACCATGGCTAGGACGAAGCAGGCAGTCAGGCTCTTTCTGGGCTGGGTTGAAATGCACTCTGGGCTTTTTTGGTCTCCTGTTGCTCTTAGCTACATTAATAGAAAAGTTCTCATTTGAGTCAGTTTGGTCTCCTGCTATCTGAGATTCCTCTTCTTCCTGTGGGGTAAGAGTGCCCCCATGTCTTTCACTTAATCTCAATCTTTCGTATACTAGCCGGTAGGCTGATAACACTATCCAGCTTTGCCTAGATAGTGATGCCCCTGACTGAATCCCAACTTCTCGTAAACACTTTTC
Source organism: Trichosurus vulpecula (assembly GCF_011100635.1). Classification (NCBI taxonomy): domain Eukaryota; kingdom Metazoa; phylum Chordata; class Mammalia; order Diprotodontia; family Phalangeridae; genus Trichosurus; species Trichosurus vulpecula. Next base: position 48,082,848 of record NC_050578.1, read on the forward strand.
CAAATCCCTAGGATCTCCTCTCCGTAGCCTTGGTTCCCAGTTTTCACAGGGTCCAGCTTTTTTAGCCAATTCTTTTGCTAGGGAGGAATAAAATGGATCCTCCCATCCTGGGATATTCATCTCTTCCTCTGGAATTGTTCTGCTTCTAAATAGAGATCTTATACCTAGCGATCCTGTTCGTGACGCCAAATGTATCAGGAGGGCAGAGTTTATAATCTCAAAGAGGATCATAAACATGTCTGAAAGGTTCGGAATCGCCGGATATAAGAAACTCTCAAAGTAGAAGGCAGAAGAATCAAAACATTTATTTAGGCTCCACAGTAACCAACCCATGAACCAGAAGCCCCATTTTGATATGTTGATCCAAATCTTCCAGGCCCAATAAGTACGCCTTGAAAGAGTAACCAGGAGGCTACAGAGAAACATGATTGCGTAAAGCAAAATCATGTTTCCCCCTTTATGGTAATAAGATTACCCACTGGACTGAAGTCTTTGTTCAGCTTCCTCCCGTAGATCAGCTCTGCTACTGGCAGCTCCTGCCTCGGCTGTGTCTGTGTCTATAACTGAAGCTGCAACTGTAACTGACGATGTAACTGTCGTAACTGCCTCTGTAACGGTCGTTGTAACTGTCGCTGGCTCCAACCGGAAAAGGAAAGAGAATCTTCAAGCTGTCCTCTCCCCTCTTATAGGGTTTTTGACATCATCAAGCTCCGCCCGAATGACCAGGGCCGATTGGTTCCTGAGTTGGCCCCTCCCCCTAGCATAGACATTAACACCTCCCCTCAGCCAGCCCCATGACTCATCACACAGGAAGTTGTCTGGTCCTGCCCCGGAAGAGCAAGCCCCAGCGTCCAGGGAAGCTCAATGAGGTAAGCTGAGTCATTCAAAGAAAACAAAGGCCATTCTGGTTACACACCTCTTCATGCCCTCTACAATTTAGTCAAACCACCCCATATGTTCCCCATACGCAACATTCTACCTTCTATCTCCAGGTTACAGGCTCTGCCCCATGTGTGAAATGCTCTCCTTCTTCACCTCTGACTCTTGGAACCCCTGGATTCTTCAAGACTCAGTACAAGGGCCTCCTCTTTCAAGAGGCTTTTCTAGAGTACAGATACAGACTCTGGCCTATACTTGCTGCTCCTCACATGCAAAGCTCCATCTCCCATATCTTCTAACCTGTGATTCTTAGAATCTCTTGTCTCCTTTAAGACTCAACTCAAGCATCACTTACCGAAGAAGGCCTTTCCTAGCTGACAGTGCCTTCTCTTCTAAAGCTATATTCTATCTACTTTTTTATATATTATATGCCCCAATTTATTTATGTATATGAAATCTCTCCTATTAGAACGTTAAGTTGCTTAAGGGTTAAGACTTTCATTTTTGTCGTTATATCCTAAGAGCCTAGAACAGTGTTTGGCACGTAGTAACTACTTAATGATTGCTCCTTGACTGATTAATTGACTGATAGATTGGCTTAGTCCCCAGGTAAATGATACATGTGACCACAAACACAGTGTCTGGCACATGATAGGCCCTTAGTTTTTGATCGATTAATTTATTGGATTACACAACCTCTAAGGAACCATGTACATCTGAGCATCATCTCTAAACAAAGGCAGAAGAGGAAGAGAGAGAGAAAAGATGAGAGTCACAGGGAGATACCACTTCTTTAGAAAATGCAGTAGAATGTCCCACCTACCAGAACTAAAAACCTGGGGTTTGTTACCAAAGTTCTGGGACTTCAAATACCAGGTTCAATGTTGAAGCCTTCTCAAAATTCACTCTAACACTTGTGCTGGAGTTTTCCTTAGCTGCCCAGAGTCCCCTTGGAAACGTCAGAATTTGATCTGGTGATCAAACATACCTGCCCGACCTGGCCTTCAGTGCTAAATCCCCTCCCTCCAATAGGATATCCCTTTAAACACAGTGAATGGGAGGCCCTGGACTGGGTGCACAGCACATGGTACTAGAATTGCCCACAATTCTGTAACACCCTGGCACTTGATAGTTGGGTACCCTGGGGGAGGAGAGGGGATCTAATCATCAGGCTGGACTATGCTATCATCATAAGAACCTGACCCTTTTTTAATTTGCCCAGGGGAGAGAGAGAGAGAGAGAGAGAGAGAGAGAGAGAGAGAGAGAGAGAGAGAGAGAGAGAGGGAGAAGTCGAAGAAGAAGAAGAAGAAGAAGAAGAAGAAGAAGAAGAAGAAGAAGAAGAAGAAGAAGAAGAAGAAGAAGAAGAAGAAGAAGAAGAAGAAGGAGGAGGAGGAGGAGGAGAAGGAGAAGGAGGAGGAGGAGGAGGAGAAGGAGAAGGAGGAGGAGGAGGAGGAGGAGGAGGAGGAGGAGGAGGAGGAGGAGGAGAAGGAGGAGGAGAAGGAGGAGGAGGAGGAGGAGGAGGAGGAAGAAGAAGGAGAGGGAAGAAGAAGGAGGAAGAAGAAACCAGAGCCTACTACCCAGAGTTTCTTCTTCTGTCATCCCCTACCAGATGAAGAGAATTCAACATGTCAATTTCACCTTGTTTTATTTTTTTTTCTAACTTTGAATACACTGGAAAAAAAAGAAATGTAGTACAATCATTTCAGAAAACAATTTTGAATTATGCAAATAAAGTAACTAAAAGGTTTATATTCTCTGACCCAGAGATTCCATTCCTAGTTTTGTATCCCAAGGAGGCCATCGATTGATAAGAAATAAGCCCCCATGTACACCAAAATATTTGTAGCAGCACTTTTTGTGACAGCAAAGAATTGGAAATAAAGTTGATGCCCATTGACTAGAAATAGCTAAATGAATTATGACACATGAATGTAATAGCATATTATTGTACTATAAGAAATGACAAATGTTATGAATACAGAAAAGCGCGGAAACATCTGCACGAACTGAAGCAGCACAGCCAAGAAAACACTGACTACAGCAATGTAAGCAAAGAAAACAATCCCCCCCCACACACACACACACAAAATCAGAAGTGAATGTTGCAAAATTATAAAGAAAAAGCATGGCTCAAAGGAAGAAACATGAGAAAACACCACTTTGCAGAGGCCGGAGGTCCACAAGTGTTAACATGTGACATATATTTTTCAGAAGTATTGATCAGTTCTGCTGATTTTTCCCTCTTTTGTTGTCTTAAAAAAATATTTGTTATATGGGATAGTTTTCTGGAAGGAGAAGGGAGAAGGATACTGGGGGAAATTTATGTAAAAAAAAAAAACAAAAGACATCAATAAAACTGTATTTTTAAAAAAGAAATAAAATATGAGCAGAAGGTGTTGAATAACATGTTATTATGCAATATGCTATTACATTCGTGTACCGTAATTCATTTAGCTATTTCTAGTCAATGGGCATCAACGATTCTATGCTGTCACAAAAAGCGTTGCTGCAAATATTTTGGTGTACATGGGGACTTATTTCTTATCCATCAATGGCCTCCCTGGGATACAAGACTAGGAATGGAATCTCTGGGTCAGAGAGTATAAACCTTTTAGTTACTTTATTTGCATAATTCCAAATTGTTTTCTAAAATGTTTGTACTGGGTAAAACCTTCATTTTTCTTGTTGAAGAACTAGGCTTTGACCAAGCAAATGGTCTATCCATTTTGCAGTGCCTTGCATGGAAATCATCATTGAAAGACGCACAAATCCAATTAATGGAAGGAATGGTCTAACAGGAAGGTAAAGGGTTACAACTCTTGATAGTTCAAAAGATACTCGCTACCTAAAAAATTGCTTCTTTAGAAAACAGCAAAGATTAGATCTGAACAATCTCGTGGTGGAGTGAGCTTCCAGTCTTCTTTAGATTTTAATCTCTTTGGTATGGATACTTCCTCGCATGGCACAGATCACAGTTCACTTTCCCCTTCTCATCCTGTGTAACTCTTTGTCTATGTCCTGCCAAGACTTCTACTTTTGTTGAGTTATGGACCCCTTTGGCAATTGAATGAAGCCCACGGACATGTTCTGGGAATAGTTTTTTAAATATTAATGATATCTAGAACTTATATAGTGCCTACTATGTGCTGGGCACTATAGTAAGCACTTTACAAATATGACATTTGAGCCTCCCAAAAACCCCAGAGATAAGGTACTGTTATTAACTCCATTTTATAGATGAGGTAACTGAGGCAGAGGTTAAGTGATTTTCCCAGGGTCACACAGCTAGTGATGGCTAACATTTACATAAGGTTTATTATTGTATGCCAGGCATTGGTAATTATGACTTCATTTAATCCTCACAACAACCCTGGGAGGTAGGTGCTATTTTTAAACCCATTTTACAGATGAGGTCACTGAGTGACAGCATCTGAGACTGGATTTGAATTTCCATCTTCCTGACTTCATGTCTAGTGCTCTGTCCATTGAGCCAACATAAAATATACAGGTTGTGAAGGAAATTAATTATATTGAAATAGTTTGTCACTCTATTTTTAAAAATCAGGTTCACAGATCCCCATGTTAAGAGTGGTTGTTACTAAGAGAAAGGTAGCTTCTGTAATTATTACTTTTTAGATTAATTATTAGAGTTCTTTGAGTTGGACAAAAGCAAAACGAATGGATATAAATTATTTTGACTTTCAGAAAGTGCTAGAAAATTTTCCCTAGAAAAGCTATAAAACAAAAACCTGGCTCATCCTAGGATTGTGGGAGGGGAAAAATATTTTGTTGTGAACTAGCTTAGAGAAATGAAAGTCTAATGGCTATGGTTTCTGTATTTGGAGAAGTATGAACAGTGGGATCCCCAGGGATCTGTGCACATACTAGTCCTACTGAATATTTTTATAAACATCCTGGTCCCCATTGAAATCCTTGTCAATGCCTCATGCCATCTTGCACCTTGACTTTTCAAAGATTCACACATTTGCTCAGCACATGCTCTAGGTAGTCCTACTAAGTCAAGTCAAGTCAACAAGCATTTATTAAGTTCCTAGTATGTGCCAGACACTGTGCTAAACACTTGGGACACAAATACGAACAAAAATTATAACAGTTACTGTTATTATTGCTTAGATTTACATATTTATACAAATCATAATAACAACTATTTGGCACATAGTAGGTACTCTATAAATGCTAGTGATAATTCTAATCTTAATAATAATTATCTACAACTGCTAACACTAATAATAATGTTGTGGTAATAGTGAGATAATATTTGTAAAGTACTTAGCACAGTATCTGGCACATAGTAGGTGCTATATAAATCCTAATAATAATTTGCATTAGTATTTGTATATATTGTAGATAGATAGATAGATAGATAGATAGATAGATAGATAGATAGATAGATATTGGGCTAAGCATTTTACAAATATGATCTCATTTGATCCTCACAACAACTTTGGAAACTAAGTGCTATTATCTGCTTTTTACAGTTGAGGAAACTGAAGCAAACAAAGGTTAAGTGGTTTGTTCAAGGTCATGCTGAGTCCAGATATGAACTCGAGTCTTCCTGACTTCAAGTCCAGTGCCCTATCCACTGTGCCTCCAACTGTCCTCAAGAAGCTTATATTCTAATGGGGAAAGATAACACATTAAAAAAAGAGTTAAAAAGCAAGAGGTGGGAATTGAGGCATAAAATAGTTAAATGACTTGCCCAACTCTCCCTCGTGACCTTATTCCTCAAAACTAATCTCAGTCTAATTCACCTCCTCTTAGATTAATTCAATTTATTTCAGAAGACCATAGGCACATAGATTTAGAGTTAAGAGATATTGGCTCAGATTCAATCTAGCTCAGTAGGTTGAATCTGGCCCGCTTGTGAAAACATCACAAATGGTGAGATTTCTTAAGACAACCCAATATGGCAAAATCTTTAATAAACTTTGTCTTTTTCCTTGGCTGAGAAGGCTTCAGTCAAATTCATTCGGCAGGACCCCTTGTATCAGTTTTTTGGGGTCTCTAGCACCCCGCAATACCAAACCTCATCAAGACCATTGTGTGGTAGAAATGGTATTATAGCCATTTTAATCTGATTTTGATATATACGAATTGAGTTTTTTTAAAAAAGGATGTGATAAAAAATTTGATAATTTGAAACTTTTATATTTGGATGGTTTAAAGTTATAGTTTCAATATATTAATGATGAAATGAAAGATTCTCTGTGCAAGGAGATTTAGAAATGCATTCACCTAAATTGATAATGAATTGTTTCAAGCTTTGAATAGATAATAATATTTTGGGCATTGTTACATTTCTAAATCATGTAATTTGGCAAACAGATGTATCAGCAATATTGTTGCAAAAGCAATTCCTCTTGTGTTAGATTAAGATGTTAGATGTTAAGAATTGTACAAAAAATAGGGGTGTGATTTTCAAGCCTGTTTCATCTAAGGAAAAGCCTGGTAAAATGTTATTGTGATAAGGCCAATTTAATTGGGTATGTTCTTCTTAACTTATAGAAATTAAGTATCCTCTCCATTGCAACACCTTTTTGACTGAGGAACTTTGTGATATCTAGGAATTCTCTATAATACTTTGGGAACAAGGACATTTTGCACCAACTTAGTTTTAATGAATTCCAATGTTTAAAGGTTTATTTTTGCTTTAAGGAAGAAGAAAGAGATTTCTATCATTTTAAAACTTTCCAAATAATTTTCTTCATAAAAGTTTAGTGACTATTCCTCTTAACATCAGGATAAATTTTAAAACTGTTTTAAAAGGGGAAACACTTTTAGAAGAAATGTTTTTTAAAAAATCTTTTTTGTGATTCTTAGAAGGCCTACTCTGAATTTGTAATCATTCAATGGCCTAAGCAAGAGTTGAAATTGGTGTTTGAACTTATCATATATGTATAAGATTCAATTCCTGAAGTGTCTCTTTCTTCCAGAATGAGTATAATTGGGGAAGAATAAACAAGCTTGAGAAACAAAGATGTGTATCTATTCAGTAGTGAGATCAAAGTCAAGAGCCTCTTTCATTTAAGGCAGATAAGAAAGTTTGGGGACAAATGGGAGTTATCCAAGTCCCTACATAGTTGTTAAGTTGAGAGAATGTAAGGAAGTATTCTAGAAGACAGAAAAGTTATGTAACTTGATTTGAATAAATTCTCAATCAAATTTGGGTCAGTCCTATCTGAAAGATAACAGCCCATATTTATTTGCTATTTGAGATTTTATGGGACTAAAATTTAATATTGTTTTAAGCTCTGATTACAGGGGTAGGTGTCATAAAGCCAATAGTAGAATGGCATGCGCTACAGGCTGAGAACTTCTAAAGGTAGATGTCTATGCCTGGGAAAAAGTTTTGAAGACAACCTTGGACACAGCTCTTCCTAACTATTTCCCAATTGTGCTATTTCCTTTCTGAAAAGGAAAATTCCCCACCTGATTACTCCTAAGCCCTGCTTTCAGCATCTAGTGACTACATGATTGGCTATCAGATATGACTCATGCCTGGAATCAAACATAACTAAGAAAGTCCTTTCCTTCTGTTAAGATATATGACATTGTCCCTCTTTTCTTTCATAGCAAATTTATATTGTCAAGAAGTTTGGTAAACACGATGCTAAATCTATTTGGTGATAGATGGATATTGGAATATCTCCGAGCTACCATGATGGGATGCAGGAATGAATAGCTTACAATTTTGACCTATGTTCATGGCCAAATAAAAATAATTTAGAGATAACATCCTCCAAAAGAAGGAAATGATTAGGCCAAGTAATAAGACAAAGATGTAATGTGATAGATGTCTAATTAAAAAAAGGATAGCAAATTTTGAGAAAAGCGACAGGATCAGATTGATTCCTCTAAGAATTATATACAGATGTATATGATTGACTTCGAAAATTATATCTATCATGGAAATTCAAGCTATACACATGTCTTGGTAATAAGATCTCAAATTTCAATTTTTGCACAAGAAAATTGCATAAGATAGTAGTAAAAGTGAAATTATATCTCCCTTATTAAAGCATTTATCTGATAATTTTAAAATGAAGATGAGTTCATTTTATGGTTGGACCTTCACATTTTAAAGGATTCTTATACCAGGTATAAGATTTAGGTAAGGATAGAAACAACAAATAATATATAAACTGAAATTCTCTGAAGTTTCAAAAAATGGAGAACCAAATTTAAGTGATTGTACTAAGTTATATTAAGTAAGAATTATCTGGGAATTCCTGTATCTGAACCAGAGAATCAGAACTCTCTTTTAGAACTGTCCTAAGAATAAGACCTTTTTGTCAAAGAAAAGATATCTAGGGGCCAGCTAACTGCGTCAGGCATCTGGGATTCAAAAAAGTGCTGCTTTAAATGGACATTGGGAATAAGTAATTGGGATACTGAACCATTTATTGCACTGTTTGAACTTAGTCCTGCATGGCTGGTAAACTGAACCATTTCTATGTGTCTTTAGTCAAGGAGCTTTGTTGTGTGGTTTACTCCCAATTATCAAATCATTTGTGTTCTGGGAGCCCCTGTCAGGTCTGACTACTATAGCTGCCAACTTGTGGATATGGACCCCTTGATCCCTCTGTCACATCTAAAGTTTGCCCCTGCTCCTGAGTGGACATCTGAGTCCATAGGAGACCTTGCCCTCCGGTTTCAAAGGGGCCTGAAAAAGATGACATCAGATGTAGACAGCTTTCCCAAGAGTTTGGACCAGACCTGCACAAAGAGTAACTCCCTCCCCTACCTGAACCACTTGCATTCCCAAGACTGGTTACCTATATTATTGGTATCTTTAGCTTATTTTACTTAGTTGCTCTATTTTTCCCATTATGCTCCCTACCCTGATCCCCCTTGCAACTTGCTCCTTCTGCTTGTTTACAATTACTTTGCAGTATCTGTCTCTGGGGATATCCAACCACAGGGGGGGGGGAAAAATGAATCCACCTAGATAAGGATTTTTAGAACTTCACCCCTGAGGAAAAGAGAGGTTTTTCCATACCTTCCTTGGTCTATGGGTAACGCTTTAAGCTTGCCTTTGACCAAAAGGAGGAAAGGACAATCATTTAATATCAATTTAGTAACTTCAATAAGGGCCAGATCCTGAACTCATTAACCAGAAGAAGAGACTGAACTGATTAACCAGAAGAAGAGTCTGAACCTAACAACCTCTTTGTTCTCTGAGTAAACTCAGAAAATGCCTCTTCCTATGTCAACAAGGCCAGATAGGGCTGACTTAAGAGCATTCGCTTCTCTGTCTATGGCCATTAAGGATGAGACCTTAACCTGAGACACTATCTTTAATAATGTGACTTCTTCTTTTATGGGCATATACTATGTTACGGCAATGTTGATGGTAAATTGAACACAGAAATGCTGGGTTGTAGTTTCAATTGACCCTTGTCAACTCTCTTATTGTATTTAATACCTATTCAATTTAGAAAAATCCTTTCTTGTATCATGGTTTAACATACATGGAGATCATAATACTGAGTAACACAGACATGCTGAGTTGTGACTGTTCTAAAAATGTATTTAAACCTTCTCATTCTTCTGTTTGGGCAGTCAAATTTTGTCTGGCTTCATACATGTATGTATCTGCTAGCTTTAAGGAAATAAACAATATGAATTTACATATCAAAAAAGAGATATCTCAGAGCCTATCAAATTCAATCCTCCCACTTTACAAATGAATAAATTAAAGCCAAGAGAAGTTGCAAACTACATACAGAAAGGGAAATGTACACTGAAATATATACAATTTGGAAGGAAGAGATGTACCCTGAAATCTGAAGTTCCTCATTAATAGATAAGTTGAAGGACCCGGAGTCAGAAAGTCCTGGGTTCAAATCTCCCCTAGATACTCAATTAGCTATGTAACCTTCATCAGGTTTTCCTCATCCATAAAATGAAGAGGTTGGACTTGATGAGTCTATAGTACCTCTTAGCTCCAAATGTATGACCTTGTAGTCTCGCTCTTCTAAAGATTAAAATGGCAAACCAGAAAGGACAATTCTTGGGGCTATGTGAAGTAAGAGAAAAGAGGTGGTTGGATTTTCCCATGAAGGAATACAAAATTAAATAGAGCAAAGTAAATAGAAGCAAGATCAATTTTTATACTGACCATTGCAATATAAACAACAATAATAACAATACTAAATTCTGTCCATTGCAGTGTCCCCATCATGACATCCAATGAGGAAGAATGCCTCCTGCCTTTCCAAAGAGAGGTAGTGGACTATAGGCATTGAATATGGCATGCATGTTCACATATGGCCAATTTGTTGATTCGTTTTGCTTGATATACTTTTTTGTTATGAGAGGGTTCTATTGGGGGGTCAAGAAAGGGGGTGGAGAAAAATTGAAGCAATGGAAAAAGGCACCAATAAAACATTTTCATAAAAAAAGAGATATGTAAAGTAATGATGGGGTTTAGACTGTGGGATCTGCCTTGAACCCAGCCTGAATCTTTCCACTTCATCTGGCTTTTCATGCCCAAATAGCTTAGCCTAGTCTTCCATAGTCTGGTTACCTTCAGATTGCCTTCTGGCCAGTTCCCACCCTTGGTCCTATCAAAATATCTATACTCAAGTCAGTTACCCTAGCCCTCTATGGTCTGTCAATCTCCAGATAGCCTTCAGCTATTTCCCACCCTGGAGTCTGACCTTACCCCAGTCACCCCAGTCCTCCCTAAACCCCTCTTCTCATCACCCCAGACTATTTGACCACACTAGATCCTTCCCACAACCTTTCTGTATATAAGATTCATCTTACCTCCATGAAGGTGCTCAGCTGCCTGGCTTGTCAAAACAAGCATCGCAAATGGTGAGATTTCTGAAGACTCTACCCAATTTGGAGAATCTTTAATAAACTTGGTTTTTCTTTGGCTGTAAGAAGGCTTGAGTCTAATTCATTCGGCAGGACTCAGTGCATCGGTACTTTGGGGTCTCTGAGCACCCCTAAACCTCAACATATGGTTCCCTGACCTCATCAGTAACACATGATTGTTTTTGTTGTTTGTCCTTTGTTCTGGAAGAACACCATGGCATAAAGGAAATGATGCCATGATGTACAAGTGAATAGCATTTAAGTGAGGATGGGCTGTGCGAAGTCACCAGCCTCACTTTCTCATTCAGAGCCATCTGGGTCCAGTGGCAATATGTTGAGATTGAAAATGTGGGTTCAGATCCTTTCCTTGCTACTTGTTACCTGTGTGACCATGGGCAAGTCAGTTCACTAAGCTTCCTGATCAGCAAAATGAGGGAGTAGGATTACGTAATCTCTAAATACCTTCTAGCTCAAGAATTCCATGACCCATAGTGAAAGCCAAAACATCAGACTTAAATCCAGTGCTTTCCCCACTTACCAGCTAAGTGATACTGGGCAAGTCATCTAGACTTTCTCAACTTCAGTTTTCCTCATCCTATGCTACAGTGGAGAAAAAACGAAATAAAGCATGGGAAATCATTCGTAAATGTAAAGTGCTATACAAATGGGTTCCTATTTATTTGTGTATTTATTTCTACCGGGTTACAAAAAACAAAAACCTATGGCTAAGCAGGAAAAGAGTATTCTGGCTATGAACCATAACTTAGTTATCTTTGTACCCTGCCCTCCTCCAGTCCCCAAACACATATCCCTTGCACAGTGCCTTTCACAAAGTAGAGGCACATAATTGTTTGTTGAATAAACAAATGAATGAATGGATTTCTATTCAGTGCAGAATTCTAAGGCAGGAAATATCCTTCTGTATATGTTGCCAATAGAGGGCAGACTTTGAATGTTCAAAAAAGTGCTTTGTCCTTAAATGCCCTGGCAATTGGATTTAGGTACTCCAAGGGGTCACTCATAATAATTACAAATACTACCTGTGGCTTTAAGTCTTTTTTGTCCGTTTGCAAATGTATGGCCATTCATCTGCAAAGTTACCAGACTTTTTCTGTGTATCTTGCTACAGGAATCCTATATCCTAAACAATATCTTCCTATTTTTGGAAGAGAATCAAAAAAACCAAAACAACAAAAAACCTCTCCATCTAAAAACCCAACTGAATGAAATTCTAAAACAAGCTTAGAATGGCTTTTTGTACTTAAAGCTCTTTGCTTTTCTGTAGTAAATCTGAGGGTGTTTTTCATACAGAGAGGTTTTAAGCGCATGACATAATAAACCCAAAGTGATCTATCGGCAAACTGTCAGAAGTAACCTATCCACGTGCAAGAAAAGCCTTGATTCTAGGTTTTATGATACAATGAAATTAATTTAGTTAAAAAAAAAACTTTCCTGGAGTTGAAAAATAGTTCAAAATTAATTGTTAATTTTTATGAGGACATAAATGACATTTAAAAGTAAATTGATAATAAAAAGCATCAAGGAAGTTGTTTTAAAAGAAGTGCGATTGATGGGGTACAGGCCTAAGCCAAGACCTTTGTCCCTTAACCCAAAAGAAATCTCCTTGGATTTTCCCACTAGATCTGGTGTTCCCTGGAGGCCATAAGCCTTTGGTTATCTCTAAATCCAAATCTCGGTACAGTGATTCCTTACCCTTAATCCCATTCTTCAGGCTACTGGCCACTCCCATCAAGATCTTTCCTAGATTTGACCTCTAGTCACCCCAGGATACTGGTCATTCCCATCAAGATCTTTGCCCCAGGCTATTGACTACTCCCATCAAGACCATCCCTGGAGCTCCCCCTACTCCTCCAGACACTCCAGACTACTTGGACACCCCTGGATCCCTCAGTCTTTCCGTATATAAGATCCATCTTGTTTCCATGAAAATGGTCAGATTCTATGTAGTCTGCTTACATTAGCAATACGAAGGCTCAAGGTTCAGTCTGGCCCACTGGCATTAGCGATACAAAGGCCCAGATTCCTCAAAGAGTGTACCCAATATGGTGGATCTTTAATAAACTTTTTTTTACTTCGGCTGAAGGAAAGTTTGAAGTAAAGTCGAATGCATTGGAGCAGGATCTGGCATGTCGCTATTTTGGGGTCCCCGCTGTCTTTTAATTCATGGAGATAACTTTCTAAATTATTTTCACCGGAGACCAGCAAAGATGGCAGAGTAGTAAGAAGTAATGCAGCCTAACTCTCTTCCACAATTTTTCTAACAAAGACCTGGAAAGAGCATTAGACTAAGCCATGATCAGGAATTCCAACAAAAACTCATAGTGAATAATTTCTTCAGCTTGGGTCAGCAAGCACAGAGACACAGAGGTCTACAGTTACTAGAGACAATATAGAGACAGATCTATGGCTGTGTACTAGCAGAGACAGGCTTGATCCTTCCAGAGAGAAGGAATAGGAGTTAACTGGCAGCTTTGTTGATCATATCCCAGAGCTGAATCACAGATCCTACATGGACTGAGGTTACTTGCCCCTAAGGATGGAGAACCTGTGACTTCATCATAGTAAAGAGCAGTAGCAGGCCTAAAGCTATGTTCTGGGCAAGGAGTGGTAACAAAAGCAAGCTGTTTCTGTGGCTATGACTCTTGAGTAAGGTCTCAGATTCTTTACCCCCTAACCTTGTCTAAAGACTAGCTGAGCGACCAGGACATAGACCTCAGACTAATAGCGAACAATTCTCTTGTGAACCTATAGCGCTCTCTAGCTACCTGACAGGGGGCTGGGGCCAGCAGCAATCTACTGGGACTCCAGCCAGGGACAAACCTATAGTTGTGTTACTCAAACCTAAACAAGGGTTAAGAGTTTGCAAAACTAAGAGTAGGAGGGTAACAATTAGTTTTTGTCTTAAATCAGACAGCAAGTTTACAGGTAACTGGCCTGCGTTTCCTCTGAGATCTCTTAAGAATATGGTATTTGATACCTAAAGAAAGCAGTAGTAGGACCCCAGAAAACACAGTGCAGACCAAATACAGCCAATGTATGACATCCAGAAGTGCACAGAGCCTAGTCTTAACACAAGATCCCAATTCAGGAAGTAAGGTTAGAAGAATAATTTTTAAAAAGATTCCCACCACAAAAAGTTATTATGGTAACAGGGCCACTCAGGAAACAAATCTAGAAAAAGGGAGTAACTTCAAATATCTACAAACAATGTCTCAAAGAAAAACACAGTTAAGACCAAAGTTCAACTTAAATTCCTAGGAGAAATGAAGCAAGAGTTTTTTAAATGATTTCATAAATGAAATGAAGAATGTTATAGGAAAGAATTGGAAAAGAAATTAAAACTTTGGAGGAAAGATTAGTTCAAGAGGCATGAAACCTTACTCACACATCAGACTCCTTGAAAATCAGATTAAAGACCCCATGAGCAACTAGAATTTTTTTTCCTCTCTTAGAGGCAATCAGGTTTAAGTGACTTGTCTAGGGTCACACAGCTAATAATGGTCTGAGGCTGAATTTGAACTCAGGTCCTCCTGACTACAGGTTCAGTGCTTTATCCACTGTGCCACTGAAGAGGTTAAAGAAAAATGAAGATGGTAGTGAACCATACGTTTCTAGGGGTTCTCGAGACCCCAAAATACCTACACTCCAGGTCCCGCCAAAAGAATTCGACTCAAGCCTTCTCAGCCAGGGCAAAAGACAAAATACATTAAGGATTCACCATAATGGGTTGTCTTTAAGAAATCCCACCCTTCATGATGCCTGTTTGCACAAGCAGGCCAGATTCAATCTACTGAGCAAAGATTGTGGGAGGGATTGAGGGGTGGTCTGGGGTGACTAGAGGAGGGTTTTAGGGAGGGTCTTGAGGAGGATTCTAAGGAGGAGCTTGATGGGACCCGAATGAGGTCAGACTCCAGGGACTAGGATGAGGTCAGACTCCAGGGTGGGAAATAGCTGAAGGCTAGCTGGAGATGAAAGACAAAAGAAGGCTAGGGTAATAGGGCTTTTGCAAAAGGCAAAAGAATGATTTACCCAGCAAAACTGACTGTGTTCCTACAGGGGCAAAAATGGAACCTCGGCTCCAAATCCCTTCCCTTTTCTCATCTTGTTTGACTGCTCCTTCATACTTGATTTTATAAAGCGACTTCTTTCCTGATTACTTTTCTTCCCAGAGCAGCTTGGTGTGATGGATAGAGCATGTTACTTGGAGGCAAGAACTGGGTTTAAACCCTGCCTTAGATATGTACTAGTTGTATGTTCCTGGGCAAGTTTCTTAAGTTTTCTGTGCCTCAGTTTCTTTATCCATGAAAGATAGAAAACTGAGCTCAAAGCACTCTAAGGCAGGGCTTCTTAAACTTTTTCAACTGGAGACCCCTTTTCACCCAAGAAATTTTTGCATGACCCCAGGTATACAGGTATATAAAACAGGAATACAGAAACCTTTTACTGTTGCCAAATTTTTTGTGACCCCACATTCAGTTATGTGACCCCGTATGGAATCATGACCCACAGTTTAAAAAGAGATACTTTAAAGTTCCTTCCCCTTCTAAATTCATGATCCTATAAATGAGTATTTCCTTGACAGTTTGTCAAATGGGTAGCCCCATTTATTTAGAAATGAGCTGTTTTTTGCATGCGGCATTTAACATCAATTTTTTAATATGTAGATTGGAAGGACTGCAAACTGCCTCAGGTCACTGTGTGATACCTGAGTAGCCAGCTATTGCTAGAAAAACCCTGCCCCCAGCCACTAACTGCAAACCCCAGTCTGCATAAGGAAAAAACAGACTGAGTTCCTGCCGTTTGGCGAGTGTCCTGGGCCCCTAAGACATTTCCAAGGAATGTAAGCTAATTACCAGGATGGAAGCCTTGGCCCTAGACATTATCTTGAATTATATGACTTTTACCATATCTTGAGCCTTCCTAGCTTCAAGAGTTATGGCAAAAATTGGACACAGAGATCCTGGGTTGTAATTCCAATTGACACTTTGTCAGCTATCTGATATGTTGTATTTACAATCTATTTAGGAGGTTCCTCTTATTGTATCATGGTCATAAACAGTGAAATAACACAGGCTTGCTGAGTCTGCAAAATAACATATGTAAACTTCAAGAGATAATTAAGCACTGAATCCTGTATTGTCTATATAAACTACCCTCTCCCTTTAAACATGGTCGTTTGATTTGGGATAATTTCCCCGAATGACCGCCGGCTAATAAACTTCTCCATTCAAAACTTATACTCTGTGGCGTGTCTCACTCGCTTCTGGTATAACAACTGAAAGCACTATTTGTAGGCCAATGGATTCCTTAATACGTTCCCAGAAATTTGGTACAGTTCTGGGGCCATAGGGCAGCTGAAATCAGAAGGATTAAAATAATAACTGTGTCTAGGAAGCTCTATCAAAATTTATAAAAATTATATATGACAGATACGGCTAAAGCAGCAAGTCCTGTTCTGCGTTCTCTCCTAATTGCTGCTGGTGTGTCTCTAAGCACAAAATAAGGCTAATGAAATCTACCTTGCAAAATGAGGTGATGGAGGGAGACAGGAGAGATGTGGTAATCCCTAAGCAGTCGAGCACCTATGCATTAACATTAAATTAATAACCCAACTAGAATACCACATCTGATGTGTGTCACTAAAACGGCCACCTTCATGACATGTAGACAATTTCCAATTATCCTTTGTCATGACACACAAATAAGCCAAACCCCTCCACCCTCACCCACCCCTCCAATGTTTCTCTAGTAAATAGTTTCCCAGACTTGGGAAGCAGTTTGTGTAATAATAAGAAAATTGGACCAGCTCTACCTGGAATCTGGTGGGAGAGGAGGAGGTTACTTCTGATTTTGCCACTTTAGTTAACTTTGTGACCTTGGGTAAGTCTCTTCACTTTTACAGGCTTCATTTTCTTCAACTCTAGGAGACTGGACTAGATAATCTCTAAGATCTCTTCCCATACCAGGATTCTATTATTGAATTTTATAACCATTAGGTTGTTCCTTTACCAAAGGTTTAGGTATTAACCTAAAGGAGCAATAATAAATAATAAAAATAAAATTAGCAAAAAACTACATTCAAAATTAATAGCACTAACAGAAAACAAAATAGTTAAAAGCTGAGAAAGAGAAAAACAGATAATTAACCTCATTAGAATTGCATTTAAAATAAAAGAAAACAAATTCCGAAAAAGACCTTAGCCTTTCCTTTGAGTAGAGTACATGAGCTTTAGAACATGAACTTTGACACATCTGCTTTGGTCACTCAAAAGGTTGTTTTTCTTGTTTTGTTTGAGTTTTTTATCCTACTTTGACATTGTCTGCTGAGTCTAATTTCATTGAAGGGGCCAATTGAGTAACTTTCAACTGCGTGCTACTGCGACCTTCTCGTGATGTCCGGAGTCATTTTAATTCTGGGGAAAGACGAAAGGTGTACCCCACACACGTTGGAACACAGAGAGCCCCACTCCCTGAACTGTCCCTGGCGAGGAAGGAAGGAAAGAAGGATGGGAAGGAAGAAGGGAAGGAGGGAAGGAAGGAAGGAAGGAAGGAAGGAAGGAAGGAAGGAAGGAAGGAAGGAAGGAAGGAGGAAGGGAAGGAAGGAAGGAAGGAAGGAAGGAAAGAAGGAAGGAAGGAAGGAAGGAAGGAAGGAAGGAGGGAGGGAGGGAAGGAAGGAAGTGAGGAAGGAGAGAGAGAAGGAAGGAAGGAGGGAGGGAAGGAAGGAAGGAAGGAAGGAAGGAAAGAAGGAAGGAAGGAAGGAAGGAAGGAAGGAAGGAAGGCGAGAAGGAAGGAAGGAAGGAAGGAGGGAGGGAAGGAAGGAAGCGAGGAAGGAGAGAGAGAAGGAAGGAAGGAGGGAGGGAAGGAAGGAAGGAGGGATGGAAAGAAGGAGGAGGGAAGGAAGGAAGGAAGGAAAGAAGGAAGGAAGGAATGTTGGGGTTGAGAGAAAGGAAAACAAAACCTCTTGGAAGAAATTATACAGCAGGGATAGACAACTCTGATAACCAAAAACACAGAAAGCTAATCTGAGTGACTGCCTGAGGAAGGAGGGGGTGGGGGGGAAGGGATAGTATGCAATTGGCAGAAGGGAGACAGGCTGGAGCTGCAAGGAAATGGTGATAGAAGGAAAGAAATGTAGGAAGGCATTTCTTAGATTGACCAGTCTGCTTTTTCCAAAGAAAACAAAATCACCAGCATCAACTACATTGTTTGCCTTTAGCCCAGAGGTTCTTTACCATTTTGTGGATCACTTTAGAAGTCTGGTGAAGCCTGTGGGCCCCTTCTCAGAATAATGCATGCAATAAATATATGGGATGACAAAGCAAACCAATTATATTGCAATACAGTTATCAAATATTTAAAACCAACAACAACCAAGTTCACAAATCCCAAATTAAGAATTCCTGATTTAACTAGAGGTACAGGACTGCTATTAGTAAGAGGTAAAAGGCCCATAGCTAGCCAAAGCTGTAATAGGACTTTATGATCTGTCCTATAATGCTGCACTGATGTGTGGTCTCACTGGTATAAGTACTGCCCTGCTTGGGTGCAAGCAGACTACAACTTCTCTGTAACTTAGGAGACATTTGTATCTCATTTTATCTACTCTTTATGTATCTTGTTTGTAAACTTATTTTCAGGTTCTCTTCCCTGTTTAAATGGTAGCTCATTGAAGATAGGCACTATTTTTTTGCCATTCTGTGCCTGACACATATAAATGCTTATTGATTGATTAATTAATTGATATACAAGAGCTGCCAAGGCCAAAAAACTCATCACTCAATTTCACTTTGTAACGTCATCGGCTCCTAATGGATTTAATTATCATCTCTATACTAATGATTTTCATATCTACTTATCCAGCCCTAAATTCTTTGCTGAGCCACAGTCTCACATCTCCAACTGCTATCTCAAACTGGATGCTCTGTAGACATCTTCAGCTCAACATGTCCAAAACTGAACTCATTATCTTCCCCACTTCCAAACTTTCCTATTACTATAAGGGACATCACCATCCTTCCAGCCCCTAGGCTCGACCCTTGAGGCGTGATCTTTAATTCTGCACTCTCTCTTCCCCTCACCACCACCCCCCCCATAGCCAATCTGTTGCCAAAGGCAATTGATTTTACCTCTGTAACACCTCTTGAATACTCCCTTTTCTCTCTTCTGACACTGGCCCTCATCATTTGGTGCCTGGATTATTGCAATAGCCAGCTGGTGGATCGGGCTGCCTCAAGTCTCTTCCCACTCCAGTCTTTTCTCCATTCAGCTGCCAAAGTGAGCTTTCTAAAGCACAGTCTTGACCATGTCACCCCGGTACTCAATAAACTCTAGTAGTCCTCTATGACCTCAAATACAAAATCCTGTTTGACATTCAAAGTCCCCCATGACCTATTCCCTTACTCTACATTTTCAGTCTTCTTACAGCTTATATGCCACCACATACTCATCGATCCAGTGACTAAGGCTTCCTTGTTGTTCCTCAAATAAGACACTCCATCTCCTAACTCCAGGCATTTTTGCTGATTGTCCTGCGTGCATGGAATGCTTTCTGTTTTTATTCCCAACTCTTGGCTACCTTGGCTTCCTTCAAGTCTTTGCCAAAGTGTTACATTCTACAGGAAGCCTTTTGTGATCTTTCTTAATTCTGGTGCTTTCTCTCTGTTTGCTAATACATATATACACACACGTATATTTATACACATATATACATATATACTATATACATATATACTATCTATCTATCTTGTTTATACACAGTTATTTGCATATCATCTCTCCCATTAAGTCATGAGTTCCTCCAAGGCAGGGACTGTATTTCACCTTTATTTGTTTCTCCAGAGCTCAGCACTGTGCCTGGCACATAACCGGGACTTGGAAAATGTTTATTGACTGACTAACTGACTAGTCAACTGGCTGGAATATGAACTTCTTCAAATAGAATCTGGTTCTCAGAAAACAGATATATAATCTATCACCTGACCCGTGCTCAAAGTCTTTCAAGCTTCCTCATTTCTCACCCAGCTGCACTATTTTGGGATTTCTCTCTCTTTTCCACCATCCCCAGCAGGCTAGGAATGCCCCTGCCTACTCTACACTGCCCCCTCCCATAACTTATATGTAAAATAGACTGAAGTTTGTTTGAGAAGTCTGTGGGACATCCAGGTGGTAGACAAGTCCAGCAGGCATTTGGAAATTATAATCACAATACCTGGCATTTATACAGTACTTCAAGGTTTGCAACACAATTTACATATATTATCTCACTTGTTCCTCCGGACCCGTTGTTGTGAAGTAGGTGCTACTATAATTCACATTTAGCAGATAAGAAAACTAAGGTTGGAGGGCAAAGTGAATTGTCAAGGGTCACGTTGCTATTAAGGGTATCAGGTGGGATCAGACCCTTAGAGCCAGTTCAGAGCTGATTCTTAAATTTTCTGTGTGAGCATTTACACCTTGGAAACTGACAAATGCTACAAATCAGGCCTTCACATATTGTTTTGTTGGTTATCTAGACTTGAGAAAGTGATGGAGAAAATGTTTACGTGCAAATTAAACTTAAAAGTGTGTTGAGGTTAAACGTTTACCAGCACACCAGCACATCTCCCAGTGGTGTTCAAACTCTGGTTTCCTGATTCCAAGTACCTCACTGTATTCACTGGGCCATCTAGCTTCATATTGCAGAACTAAAATTCAGTAGATAAATTAGGGCTGGAGATAAAGATTTGGGAGTCATCTTTGTAGAGATAATTCAGGCCAAAGATTAGGACTAGATATATAAATTTGCAAGTCATCTGCATAGAGTTGATCGGTATCCCCAATCTTGAATGTAAGCAACACAAACACTCTAAAATATAAGGATGCATCAGAGGCCAAAGTTACAAAACGCTTGCCCAGAATCTACGATATTTAAAGCAGTGTGAGAAACGTGGTTTTGGGGATCACTGGACTTCCTAGGCAGGGCCAAAGTCCTGAGGAATAACCCTGTGATAATCCCTAGGGAAGGCTGTACAGACCACAGGACTCCCAGATGAAGACCAAGTAGTAGCACCCCCTTAATCTGTGGGGATCACAGGGCCTCCTAGGGGTCAGACCCTAAGGAGGACCTAAGTGATGGACCCTTAGGATGGCAGTAAGATCACCAGGCTCCTGAAACAGGGCCAGAAGTTCCAAGTGATGTCCCCTTAAGAAGGCTGTGCAGACCACAGGGTTCCCCAAGGGAATCCAGACTGGTAGCCCTCTTAACAACACCATAGTGGGGATCCCAGGACACCCCAATCCAGGAGTAGGCCCTGCAAGCTTCCACTGCCTATTGCTTCTCTTCACTTGACTTTAGGAAGATCCATGTGATTTGCCCATTCTCACCCAAAGAATTCAAGACCAGAGTGGGCAGAGGAAGGCATTTTATTACACTCTTCAAGAGAATAGGCGTAGTGCTCATGGGAACACTCACACTGACACAACTGCAGGAGCAGGGGTAACCATTCCCTCCACTCCTGCTAGAGTTATGGTTAGTTTACAATCTGTGTTTTTTACATAGTTTTCCTAGGTTATACAGTTTATATAAATAGGATAATAAGGATACAGAAGCAAAAGTGAAGTTAATTAGATGTTCCTTGTCTTAGTTTAGGATTAAACTATATTCTTTTACTTCCCCTACTTTCCCTCTTTAACATGCAAATTATGCAAATCAGTAGGCCTGGACTCTTGACCAAGACCAGACCCTAGATAAGCTTGAACTGGTCCAAGAGGGTTTGGCCTCTCTAATTCCCTTGACTGCCTTCTCAAAAAGCATGCCCATGGGTACAAGCCTCTGACCTCTCACCTGACCGACCTTGAGGCCTGGTCTGTGCTAGAGCTGGGGTGGGGGAGGGCAGGGAAGCACACCTTTAGTTCTGTGGAAACAAAACTCCTCCTCCCATTTCTTACAGCAGTAATAAAAGTGGAAGTTTTCAAAAGCAACATCAACATATTGGTTTTTTCCTCATGGAAAAAATGAACATGTAACAACTGAATTTGAGATAAATTTCACTGTGACAATAAAAGAAATAATTCATTCCTATATACATACATAGTCCCCTTGGGCTCCTTGCTGACCTCTGCTGCTCTGAGTCACAGCTAGGAGCACTCCTGGAAAAAAGATCCTCCCTCTCTAAACACTGCCATGCCAATAGACTGCCAGAGATGAGAAACTTCCAGCACTGCTGCCTCCCAGCAGATACCCTGGCTAGAGCGTTCTTTGGAGAAGTCAGGATCACATCACATTTCTAGAGAGAGCACCCTCTTCTCTGCTGAATGTGTGCACATGTACATACAAGCACACACTCCTACACACACGTGCGCACATACACAGAACAAATAAAGAACATTAATTGGCAGCAGTTCTTCACCCTTAACGTATAAAGTATTAGCTTTAAATCTGTCAGTAACGAGGTTAAGCCAGCAATCAGAAGCTCAGATGAAAACCAGCGTTTCCCTAAGAGAGGATTTCCTTGGATGAGGGATTACCGCCACTACACTCTCTGGAATTTGGGGAAGTGAGGGAGAGTCGTTCAAACAGACAAACCTACCAGCTCCATATTTTGTGTATTACAAGATTCAGTAGGAAACCCTGCCTGCCCCGCCTCTGCACCTATCCAAACAGCATGCACTGTCCCCTAGACTTGTGCCATTTCAGAATTCCTGTGCCTCATGAGTAAGCCAAACGCTGAGGTGGTTTTATGAGAGTTGGAAATAATATATACTCAGTGCTTTGAGTTCTCTGGAAAAATGATACTAGATAAATCCATGATGTTACATTATGGCTGCTTTCTCCAAAAGCAATTCGATGTTATCCTAGGACAAAAGCAAATACTGTATAAATTTAGCATCAGAGCTAATCTGAAATTTTCAATTTCTGACCAATGCGTAGAAACTCTAAGGAGCATCTGTGCTATTCAGCTACTTTCTAGTCACCACTAGAAGTTACTTATCACCCCACCACTCTATTCTGTGTCTCTTGACCAGAGAAATTCAATTCAATCTAACAGACATTTATTAAGTACCTCATTTGTGCAGAGCCCGGTGTTAAGCCTGGAGGGAAATGGTATAAATTTAGATAAGGCTCAATCTTCGGCCTCAAGGAACAGAAACTGAGTGTCAAGTGCTGAGGAGGAGATGAGGAGTGAACAAAAGCCCTTTGGATTAGGAACCTTTCAGTATAGTGTTGGAGGCAAGACCCAGGTTACAAGGAGTTGAGAGTAGATTGTGAGGAGATTTGAAGGGAGAGACTAGAAAGATACCAAGGTCTGCCATGGACTGTGCCTAAAGGGATCATTTTCAGTCTTCCCCTAGTCATGAAATATGTCCTCTAACAAGCTTGGTGGAGGAGGTGGGGCTGTTAGAAAGAGTGGGGAGGGGTGGAATTACAGGTTACTTCCAGGACTCTCTCATCATCAAGAATTCCACACCATTCTAAAGAAGTTCTGACATCTCAGATCAAACAATTTCCTCACTTTCTACTGTAAATGATTTCAGAGCCCCATCACTTCAAAACTGACCTCCTGCCTCCACAGAGGTAGAGGTACCAGCCTGAGAGCTAGCCTAAATCCATATCAAAATGCTAACTGAAAGAACTCCCAAAGCTTCCATTTAAAGAGGACTCCCAGGCCAGCCTTCTCTTCGTTCCCCATAAGCTGCATTCTTTTGGACTGTACTCCATCATGTCCAAGTACTAATACCTACTTCCCTTCTTCCTTCTCCCCCTCCTTTTCAATTTTCTTGCGTGTGTGTTGTCTGCCCTCATTAGACTGTACACTCCTTGAAGGCAGGAACTATTTTCTTCTTTTCCTGTTTGTATCCCCTGCACTTAGCACACTCTTTGGTACATAGTAGTTTCTTAATAAATGTTTATGGTCTGACTAATCTCAGGATTTTTTTTTCTCCACAAACTTATCTTGATTCTGGCTGGAACTTTTAGGGCAAACTAGAGAATCTTTGACATTTTTCTGATAATAATGCTCTTATATACCGCTCTCCCATTGGATCTTGTCAAAGAGGCAGGGGACTATGAAAGTGAAATGCTCCATATACTGTTCAATGGAGTTGCTGTGTAGGCCATTTTCCCTTCTTCTTGTTCAATCATTTTCAGTCGTGTCTGTCTCTTCATGACCCCATTTGGAGTTTTCTTGGCAGAGATACTGGGGTGCTTTGCCATTTCCTTCTCCAGCTTGTTTTACAGATGAGGAAGTGAAGCAACAGGGTTAAGTGACTTGCCCCAGGTGATACAGTAAGTGTCTGCAGTTGGATTTGAATTTAGTGTGAGAAATGGGAGGAGGAATTTTGTTTCCACAGAACTAAAGGTGTACTTCCCCCCCACCCCAGCTTTAGCAGAAACCAGGCCTCAAGGTCTGTCAGGTGAGAGGTCAGAGGCTTGTACCCATGGGCATACTTTTTGAGAAGGCAGTCAGGGGAATTAGAGAGGTCAAACCAGTTGAACCAGTTCAAGCTTATCTAGGGTCTGGTCTTGGTCAAGAGTCCAGGCCTACTGATTTGCATAATTTGCATGTTAAAGAGGGAAAGTAGGGGAAGTAAAAGAAAGTAGATTAATCCTAAACTAAGACAAGGAAAATCTAAGTAACTTCACTTTTGATTCTGTATCCTTATTGTCCTACCTATATAAACTGTATAACCTAGGAAAACTATGTAAAATATAAAGAATGTAAACTAACCATAACTCTAGCAGGAGTGGAGGGAATGGTTACCCCTGCTCCTGCAGCCATATCAGTGAGGGTATTCCAGTAAGCACTATACCCGATCTCTGGAGGAGCGTAATAAATGCCTTCTTCTGCCCACCATGGTCTTGAGTTCTTTGGGTGAGAATGGGTAAATCACATGGATCTCCCCAAGGTCATGCAACCAGGAAAGCAACAAGCGGGGGAACCCTGTGGTTTGCATAGCCTTCTTAAGAGGACATCACTTGGGTCTTCTGGCCCTGTCTCCTGTCTCAGGAGCTTTATGATTTTACCGCTGTCCTAAGGGGCCATCATTTGGGTCCTCCTTAGGGTCTGACCTCTAGGAGGCCCTGTGATTCCCACACATTAAGGGGGACTACCACTTTCTCTGGTCTTCCTCTGGGAGTCCTGTGGTCTACACAGCCATCCTTAAGGGTCATCATGTGGCTCTTTCCTGGGGTCCAACCCTAGGAGGTCCTGTGATTTCCCCACAACCATTCTAAGGTGGCCATCACTCAGGTCCTCCTTAGGGTCTGACCCCTAGGGGGGCCTGTGATCCCCACAGATTAAG
The DNA here is from genome assembly GCF_011100635.1 of Trichosurus vulpecula. Classification (NCBI taxonomy): domain Eukaryota; kingdom Metazoa; phylum Chordata; class Mammalia; order Diprotodontia; family Phalangeridae; genus Trichosurus; species Trichosurus vulpecula. The sequence continues at coordinate 48,107,874 of NC_050578.1, forward strand.
GGGGGGCTATCACTTGGTCTTCCTCTGGAGGTCCTGTGGTCTGTACAGCCTTCCCTAGGGATTATCACTGGGTTCTTCCTCAGGACTTTGGCCCTGCCTAGGAAGTCCAGTGATCCCCAAAACCACGTTTCTCACATTAGGAAAAGGAGTCTTCCTGACTCCAGGCCCAGCATTCTATCCATTGTGCCACCTAGCTGCCCTCATTTTTACTTCACTGTGTTTTTTGTGGAAGATTTGGTGGGAGATTGGATTCAGTTTTGAGGGAACGGAGCAGCATTTTTAGAAATTTTAGAAATAACCACAATATGATACAAAAACAAAAGCCATCAATCAGACATTAATACCAATAATGTTCCATTGTCATCACATCCAGAATATGCCTCCGCTACACAAAAGCAGAGGGTACACTCTTCACCCCCATGAAATGTTGCCAGACTTTGAGGGTAAACAATGAGAGAAGGCAGTATCGTGTGATAGAAAACACTCAATTCAGGGACAGAGGATCTCAATTTAAATTGACAAATCATTTCAATTCTCTGGACCTCAATTTTCCTTATCTATAAAATGGGGGAGTTGCACACTATGACCTCTAAGGTTCCTCCTGGCTCTAAATGGTCCTATGAACTTTACTATTTATTTGAGGATTCTCATAACTGAAAAAAAAAAACAAGTTATCACACCCAGAATTTGTTCCAGATGATACATAGATCTTGGGTGGGGTGGGGTAGGGTAGGATAGGGTAAGCTGGGGTGGGGTGGGGTAGGGTAGGGTAGGGTAGGGTAGTGTAGGGTAGGGCAGCAGGAGATAGTATGTGGATAGTCAAAGCCCACATTCAATCTTCAATATAGTAAAATACTCTGCAATTAACTGGTTAGTGAGGACATGAAATATATTTTAATCTGCACTTTTCTCATTGACAAGTCAATTCAACTCAACCTCTTACTGAATGGTAAGCAGATTGGTAGGTATTACTAACAACCTTCAACGCAAGCTTTTACTGAATAGAAGTCTAAATTCCTGATGGAGTTCTAGATTTTTATAACTCATCCAGGCGTGGTTCACCTGGTCCTGCCTGTCCATTATTGAGAAATCTCTGACCTTTGGGTCAGGGCTTACGCTCTGAATACAATCAATAGGGTCAGGACAAAAACGGAGCAAACATCAGTTTTTGGGGAGGAAAGCCACTCCAGCATATAAATTTGACTCATAAAAATACTTTAAAATATTATTTCTACATAACCAGATTTTTTTTGCTTTTTTGAGAAAGCCTAGATGTGAGCTATTGACTTAGCTTCACTTTAGTTTTATGCATGTATATTCATTTTGTGCAAAAGGGCAAAGATTCTTTAAAAGGGAATGAGTATTAAAGGTGTATTAACATCAGTATTATAAAGTTAATGCAGTTAGGGAGCCAAGTAGCTTCTGAATTTCTGAGTTTTTTCTCAACAAAAGATCTAAATTCCTTGTCTACTAAGTAAATTGGACAATAGAATCATAGCCCTAGAGCAGGATGGGATATCAGAGGCCATGTAGTCCAATCCCCTCATTCTATAGGCTAAGAAATAAAGGTCAAAGATGTGGAATGATTTGTCCAAGGTCAGACAGACAGTAAATGCCAGAGAAGGGATTTGAACCCAGGGCCAGGGTAAACTGATTGTCACTTTTAGCTTTTAGAATCAATACATGCTAAGGATGTAGCAACAAAAAGAAAATCTTCCTTAGTGTTTAGTTGTACTTCATCCTACACTAGGTACTATACAAAAAGAATAAAAGAATTAGCATTTTTATAGCACTTTTAGGGTTACAAACTACTTAATAAACATTATTTCATTTTATCCTCACAATCCCTAGGAGATAGGGGCTAGAATTATTCCTATTTCACAGATGAAACAACTGAGGCAGATGGAGGGGAAATGGCTTGCCCAGGGTCACACAGCTAGCTTCCTTAAATTCAAAAGCAAAAGTACATATGCATGCTTTCCATACAAGCAGCAGAATAAAAATGTTAAATCGATAAAGACACTAAACATTAAACAATCACTAAAGCAATGTTATGTGTTGGAGTAGGCATGACACATGGGTTGTAATTGGAAGCCCTGAGATTAAGTCCTGACTCAGCCACACACTGGCTGTTTGTTCTAGAGAAATCATCTGTAAAATGAGGGTGATAATATTCACACAGTCTGCTTCCCAGGGTTGCGAATGTATGCACACTATACGTATTACATACGTATGTTTATTGTATGCATGCGTACATGTCTTGGTGTATTGTGCACATGTCTGGATGTGTACATGCATACATGCATGTGGTTATATGTATTGTGTGTGCATGTATGTATTTGTACTGTTGTGTATTGTGTGCACATACGTATGTGTATATAAGTATGTGTGCCATCTATATGCATATGTATGTGTATCATGTACGTGTGGTATGAGTGTATTTGTATGCGTGTTATATGTTGTATATGTATACGTGTGTATGTACTGTCTATATACATGTGTATTGTATTGACATAAACATAAATATGTACAAACATATCTATAGAAGAGTTACCTTTTGATTAAATTCAATAAACATTTATTAAGCATCCATCGCGACACCATGACAGACACCGAGGATATAAAAGCCTGAAATTAAATGATTCCTTGTCCTGAAGGGGCTTACCAGGCTCAGGTAGCATATACCTCCTTCATAGAGAAGTACGTACAAAACAATACACAGATAGAGTTTAAGAGTCAGTATGAACTGGAGGATTCCCCCAGGGCCTCCAGGGAAGGTCACATCTCAGAAGTGGTACCTGAGCTGTGCTTTGAAAGAAGATAGGGATTTGAAGAAGGGAAGGTTAGGAGAGATTGCCTTCCAGTGCTGGGTGGTGGTTTGTGCTTAAGGGCACTGAATTGGGGGCTAGAATGTCAGGAACAGAGGTCAGACAGCAGTTTGGCTAGAAATGAGAGTATGTGAAAGGTAGCCACAGGAAATAAGATCAGAAAGGTGGGTGTAATAAAGATTGCAGAGGGTTTTAAATGCCAGGCTGATGGGTTTCTATTTTCTCTAAGTGGCAGCAGAGAGTCACTATTTGAATGGGAAATGACATGGTGTGATCTGTGCTTTAAGAATATCAATTCGGCAGCTGTGTTTGGAAGATGGATTTGGAAGGGGAAGCAGGAAGACCAATTAGGCCATTGCAATCCTTTTAATTGCTGATGAAGATCTAAAGGAAGGAAACAAGCATTTATTAAGCACCCACTATGTGCCAGGCACTGTGCTGAGCAAGCACTTTACAAATATCATCTCATTCGATCCAACCCTGAGAGCTAGGTGCTATTATTATCCTCATTTGAGGAAGCCATGTGAGGCAGAGATTAAGTCATTGCCTAGGGTCACACAGCCAATGTCTAAGGCAGGATTTGAACTCAGATCTTCCTGACTCCAGCTCTGCACTGTTCCACTTTGCCAGAATAGTGACTTGATGGAAAGAAAGGGAGAGATGGAAAAGATTCTATGGAAGTAGAATTGAAGACTTGGCAAATTCTTGGATATGAAAGATGAGAAACAGGAAAGCATCAAGAATGACTTTAAGGTTGAAAAACTGGCAGGATGGTGGTAGCCTCAACAAAATAGGGAAGTTTGGAGGATGGATGAGTTTGCAGGAAAAATAAAATTAGTTGTTTCAGAAACATTGAGTTGGAGATGCATCTAGGTGGAGATGTCTGACAGGCAGTGCCTAATGAAGAGACTAAGGCTGAATAGAAAGATGTCAGAGTTATCTTTATAGAGACAATAATTGAAGAGACATATTAGGACTAGATATATAAATTGGAAATCATCTTCATAGAATTGATTGCTGAACCCATGGGAGCTGAGGAGCTGACTAAGAAGAGAGTGAGAAGAAAACAGGACAGAGCCTTAATGTAATATAATGGATAGCGTTCAATTTAACATCAGCAGAGCTGAGCTCCAGTTGTGTCTCAGACTAGCGCTAGCTAAGTAACCACAGGCATGTTACAGAACCTCTCAAAGCTTTAGTTTCTTCATCTGTAAAATGGAATTGTTGAGTCGTGTCCAACTTTTTGTGACCCCTTTGAGAGTTTTCTTGGCAAAGATACTGTGGAATGGTTTGCTATTTCCTTCTCTAGCTCATTTTTACAGACAGGGAAACTGAGGCAAACCAGATTAAATAATTTGCCCAGGGTTTCACAGCTAGTATCTGAGGCCAGATTTGAACTCAGGTCTTTCTTCCTCTTGGCCTGGCACTCTATCCATTGCACCACCTAGCTGCTCCTAAAATGGGGAGGGAAGAGTGTTATAATGTCTATTGTAAAAGGTATGAACAGGAGTCTGATTAACTTAATAAGGTTAAAAGATGAGGACTTTGTACAACCACCTCAATCACCCACTAGGGAGATGTTATCAAAGTCTCATTCTTGGGGATCTTTCTACCATATGTAGAGAGAAATACTAGAACAAAATCCTTGTCCTTTAACTTTCTTTAGGGAAGAGGGTTGACCCAAAATGGAAAAGAAGGAACTCCTTAGGTGGAAAAGGGGAAACAAGATTGTTTCAGGGTGACAGTCATGGTGGCAAATTCAGGAGAATCAGATGCACAGCCAGGAGGGGAATGATCAATTCATAATAAACATAAATAAGTATAACCCCACCACATTTTCATTGAAACTGTTAAAAGGAAAATATTACTACTAATACTGCGCTCCTCACTTAGGCACTGGTTGCCCAAAAGCTATTTAATTTAATATTAATCAAAATCCAAGCCATTTCTAGTTTGGAGATGTCCAAATTGGCATAGTTCCCCATGCCCTCTAATATGTCTATGTGATCCCAAGAATACTTCAGGTACCATTTTTAGGAATGTCAAACAAGAGATCTTCAAATATAGTATGGGTTAGCATTCTAGAATTGAGGTTTATTCTCCTGTAGGAATCTCCAATAGAATAGATTATGAGCTCTTTGAGGGTAGACACTATCTTTTACCTCTTTTTATTTGTATACCCAAGGCTTGACACAATGACTGGCACTTAGTAGGTGCTCAGTAACTCAATAATGATTGATTGATTGAGATCTATATCAAGAATTCAAAAAGAATTGGAGGTGGTTTGAGTGTGGACCATAAGGGATTACCCTTCTGGGAACTGAAGGAGATTGTCTTTAGGTTTGTCAAAAGTCTAGTCAATTTGTGGTAGGAAAAGCAATGATAATGTTCTTAGCCAGACAAGAAGTATTTGTTAAATTTCCAATTATCACCTTTAATCCATCCACCAGTTGAAAGCTTTTTTGTCCTCCACCTTTCACAGAAGCTTTTCCAAGGAAAAAAGGGCTTTAGAGAAAATTATCATTTCTCAAATATTTCTAGAGAAACTAAAAATGAGATTTTTCATTTGCTTCCAAACTATGGTCCTAGACCTTAGTGGAAAACGGGAGAGCACATGCATTCTTTAGCCTCCTTAGCTTGTTAACTGTTTAGTTGTTCACTAAATGTGAAATTAGATAATAAGCATTAGTGCAATCAATAGATTATATATTCTGTACCAATTGCATTTTGTATCCATAAGTAAGAATAAATGGTAATGAAATAGAGAACTGAATAAAAGCTAATTTTCCATGTGGTAGCTTTAAAGTTGACAAGTTAAACACGAGTTCATTTGATCCCCCAACAATCCTGTGAAGGTAGGCACACAGATGAAATTCCTTTTTTATAAATGAGGAAACAGAAGTTCAGACAAGTATACCAGTAGATGTATAGCTATTGAGTGCCAGAAGCTGGATTCAGCTCCCGACTTCAAGTTCAGTGATTTTAAATCCACATTACCTCACTGGCGGGGAAGAGGAGGAGTGGAAAGAGGGGATGTGTGAAAACAAAGTTAGAAAGGATAAAAAGAGAAAAGAAAAATAGAGATAGGGAGTAGTAGGAAATCAATCGGGAAAGCTAAGAACCAATAAATCTGGGGTGGGTGGGGGGAATGGTGCTGGGGATGGCAAATTACCTGAAAGCGGGGTTACTAACCAAGCAATAGGCGGCACCAGGAGGAGGAGGAGGAGGAGAGGAAGGAGGGGTTTGGCAAAAGGCAAAGACAGGGCAAGACATAAAAGGAAGATGACACTAACCGGCTAATGCCATCGCTAACCTACCACAGAAAGCAGTTTGAAGAGTTAACAGCAACAACAAACAACAACAACGAACACCAAAGGGAGGTAAGTGCTGGAACCTGGGTCTGGTTCAGTGCTGGAGCTGGAAAGTGACCAGACCGCATCCGCCGCTACCAGTGCTGGGACCTTGAGAAGCGCAACTTGATCAATTCGCAGAAGTGCCTGGGTCCCCAGCAGCCGCAGAAATATGAGTGAGCTGTACAGCAAAGCCGAGACCGTCATGCTCCGGAAAAAATACCTCGGGTGAGCTGCTGGGCGCAGACCAACATGGGCTGAGGGTCGAGGTGGGGGTGTAGACTGACGGAAAGTACGCAAAGGACTGCTGTGCCACAGACCTGGGAATGGGGCCGATCCTAAGCCTTCTGAAGCCTCTCTCTAACAGAGGGTCAGAAGTGAGGAAATGAGAGTGGTCCCGGGTAGCCAAGGCTGGGAGAAGATCTGGCCACCCAGACCCAAGTAGAGCCAGGGTGCGTCCGCTCGCGTCCCCAGCCTAGGGCTCGCGGCGTGCTCCCTGGCTGCACATCTGCATATGTTAATACCTACCCTGCATATACACACCTACGTTTGTTAATACCTGCGTACCTGCATATATTAATACGTACCCTGAATATGCACACCTGCATATGTTAATACCTGCCCAGCCTGGCCGCCGGATTTCTCGACTGTCTGGGGTTTGGGGATGGGGGTGGGGGGTAAGGATGGATTGCAGAGAGACAGACAGACAGACAGAGACAGAGAGAGACCAAAACAGAGACAGAGAAAGAGTCTCCACCTCGATCTCCAAGAGTCAGTCCCGAGCCCAGCGGTGAAGATGACGGTCTCTGCTCCTTACTCTGCTCAAGGAACAGGACCGAGTCAGCTTCTCTCTAGAAAGGTAAAGAGGTGACATCTCGGCTGCCTCCCCTCGTCCTCCTCTTCTCCTGTCCCACCCCTCCTCCTGTGCCACCTGGGGCTCCCCTGGCCAGGGCTGCGCAGCTTCCCAGGGAGCCTCTGCGGGTGGGTAACAGGAATCGTGCATCATAGCCTCGAAGAAATGCACTACTCCCACCCCCATCACCTTCTCAGAAAACTTTCCACTAGAACCTCGGGACGAACAGACACGCCGGTTTGTGGCCAGCACGGCAGCCACTAGTCCGTCAGAAGTCTCTCAGACCCAGAGAGGTCGCGTTCTTTAGTGGGGACCTTTCCTTCCCCCCACCCTCACCCCAGCGTTTAACAGTGCGTGGCACAGAGTAGGAGCCTAATAAATCCTTGCTGCCTGACAGCACACCACCACCACCACCACCACCCCTGACTCCTGCCCAGCAGGTACTGGGGCTAGAGCAAATGGGATGGGACCGACTGGCCCAGTCAAGCAAGTCTCTGGGGTAGGAGTAGAGGGGTAGGGGATGGGAGTGCCAGCCGGGCTCTAGCTCTAATGCCTCCCCATAGCCTGTTCCGAAGTACCTTGAATTGTATATTCTTAGACATACACATTGTCTTCAGGGTTTGTTTCATTTTTGTATTTATACAAAATATATGTGCTCCTGGCACATAGTGGGGGTACTTAAGAAATGCCTTTTGATTGACGTGATTGGCACCAGTGGGTAGAGGGATTCTGTTCTCTCTCTGGGGCTATGGCAAGTAGCATGCTAATAGAGGAGGATCTTAGAGAACTCTGAGTGTTCTCTAATTTTGTTCTTAGAGAAAGAAATATTCAGGCTACCCAAGCTAAGGAGTGGTTGCCAAAGCCAGCCAAAGAGAAGCTTTGTCCTCTGAGAACTAAGCACCAGTTTTGTTGTTTTGTTGAGGGGGAAAAAAATCTCACATGTTTTTGGAAGCAAATAATAAAAGGAAATTGTATTTGATGAGTGAGTTCCTAATACCTTATAGTCATAGTTCCTAGGTGACAACTGAATTTGATTTAACTAACATTTAATAAGTGCTTACTATGTATTAGGTGCCACAATTTAAACACCAAACAACAATTAGTCTCTGTCCTCAAGGATTCTAAGAAGGAAAGACTATAGAATTTCTTTTTATTTTTCCCCACTTAAGAGTATCTTTTTAATTACATGTAAAGATAGTTTTTCAACATTCACTTTTATACGATTTTGAGTTGCAAATTTTTTTCTCCCTTCCTCCCTCCTTTCCCTCTCCTCTTTCCCTTTCTCCCATCTCTCCAAGTCAGCAAGCAATCTGATATAGGCTATACATATACAATCATATTAAACATTTTTCTATGTTAAAGACTATAGAATTTCAAACTGAACAGGGCCTTAGAAATCATCCAGTCAAATCATCTCATTTTACAAGTGAGGAAACTGAGGCCCTCAAAAATCAACCATTAAGAGATAGACTGAAGACTCAAATCCCACTCATGATCCAAATCCATCAGTCTCTCCGGAATGCTTTATGGTACAATAGCTAATTTAATCATGCAAGAAAAACCTCTGGGACCATCCTTATCTGATAAGCCCCTAGGTCTCATTATTGAACTCCCTGTTTCATTTGCTTCCATTCCCTTGTTATTACATCATTCTTAGAATACATATACACATATTTATGTATGTATGTATATATCTACATTCATTCACTGATATGAGAAGGTGTAGTAGAGAACTGTGTTAAATTGTGCTGTCTCTGGCACTGCTGGCTGTGTGACCCTGAACAAATCACTTAACCACACAATAATCTAGGCAACTATTTATGACTCTGAGTTGCAGAGTTGGTTCTCTAGACCAATGTAATCAAATCAGTGTAATCCTTAATAGATCACACATTTGCTCTGATGATCATAGATGTACAGCCCCACCTATCTACAGTTTTTCTTGAAGCAACCAGAGTTAAGTGACTTGCTCAGGGTCACCCACCTAGTAAGTGTCTGAGTATGGATTTGAACTCAGGTCCTCCTGACTCCAGGGCTGGTGCTCTGTTTACTGAGCCACCTAGCTGCCCCTATAAATGTTTGAAGGAAAGGTTACCTTCTAGTCACAAAAATAAGAAAAGTTTATAAGCAGTTAATAGAATGGAAATTCATTTTCTAACTGCTCATAATAGGCATGGTGGATAACAAGCTGGTCTTGTACTTGAGAAGATATGGGTTCAGTTCCTGCCTCTGATTTATAACTGTTGTGTGACCCCAAACATGTTATTTAACCAGTCAACAAACATTTATTAAGTACCTCCAATGTGCCAAGTATGGCACTAAGCACTGGGGGTATAAAGAAAGGCAAAAGCAATACCTGCCCTTGAGGAGTTTAATCAGGTGGACAATCAGCAAACAATTGTGTGCAAACAGATATATACAGAATAAACCTAGCATAATCAGTAGAGAGAAGGCTCCAGCATTAAAGTTGATCCCAAAGGATACCCTTGGGTTCTCTTAATGAACTATGCATAGGATTTTTATGAAATTTGTCACAATTTTAATAAACCTACAAGTTGCAAAATTAGTGCTGATCTGTGTTGACACAGGAAGTTTCTGCACCTAGGAGCTCCACAGACTGATGAAATTAATGGTTGGGGGAGGGAGGAATTACTACCTTTAACTTATAGATTGTTTTATGTGTTAATTAGTCATTCAATCATGTCCAGCTCTTCATGACCCAGTTGGGGTTTTCTTAGCAAAGATACTGACTCAGTTTGCCATTTCCTTCTCCACCTCATTTTACAGATGAGGAAACTGAGGTAAATATGGTTAAGTGACTTGCCCAGGGTCACACAGCTAGTAAGTGCCTGAGGCTAGATTAGAACTCAGGAAGATGAGTCTTCCTGTCTTCAGGCCTAGCACTCTAAAAGCTACCTTGTTTTATAGCTAGTACTGTCAAGGATTTCAACTATTATGGAGAAGTTTATTTTTAAATGTTCATAGATATCCTCAGTGGAAACACTGAGCTTTCATACTTATGTTCTCTCTGGAAGAACCTTTATGACAAGTCTAAATTATTAATATTAAGTCAGCTAAGTGGCATAATGGATAGAGTGGTGGGCCTGGAGTCCCTTCTAAGGGTCCTTCCTGCTCTGAATTTGTGATCCTATATGGTTGTGCCTTTGTTTACCCACCTGTAAAATGAAGATGTTGGACTTGATGGCCTCTGAGGTCCCTTCTAGCTATGTCTGATTCTATGAAATGTAGTATATGTACTTATGAAGGTTTTTTTTTAAAGTAATCTTTGAGGTTTTGGCATAGCCCCTTGATCTGAGCCTTCCCTAAGAAGTTTAGGGGTACTCTGTCAATCTATAGGTTCTACTCTGTGTCCTTTGAAGTACTTTCCAGTTTTGAGACTCTCAGACTCTACAATTCTGAGTAATGGCTACCAGACCAAGACTGCCTTTCTGTCTTGATTTTTAGGCCATCCTGTAAAGTTTTCTTCGCCAAGGACCCCCTGAAGATAGTTCGGGCCAAGGGCCAATACATGTTTGATGAAAATGGGGAACAATACCTGGACTGCATCAATAATGTTGCTCACGGTGAGTACAGAGGGATACGTTTCGTGGCCAGCACAGATTTATGGGAGCTAAGCTACATTGCTGCAGTTGTCAGTGGTTCCTTCAGGCGCTGGCTAGTGCCACTTGGCTGGGCCAAGAGTTGGGAAGGGGAAACAACCACATTTCTTCTGTGCTACTTGGTTCTTCCCTTCGTTTCCCAGGCACTTGGAATTGTAATGAGTTTCCTGGGCTTTTTGTTTCCTAAATTTCAGTGGGACACAGTCACCCAGAAGTGATCAAGGCTGCCGTGAAACAGATGGAGTTGCTAAATACAAATTCTCGATTCCTCCATGACAGCATTGTTGAGTATGCCAAGCGCCTTTCCGAAACTCTGCCAGAGAAACTATCTGTTTGCTATTTTGCTAATTCAGGGTATGTTTCAGGCTTTGTTTGCTTGTTTGTTTTCTTTTCATCCTTCTTTCTTCTCTCCCCTTCTCATTTTATTTCTTTCATATAAATATATCACCAATTATGTTTTCTGGTCCATATATTCCTGAAAGTGACTGTAGATTATTTCCTAGAGCATATGGAACACCTGAGAAGGTGCTCAAATACTTTGAGGACAGCCTAGGCTAATAATTTACTGATTAGTATGGGGCAAACCAGCTCAATCCAATTCAACAAACATTTATTAAAATCTTAGCATGAGCCAACCATTGTGCTAAGGGCTCAGCAGAGGGAGACAGAAATAAAACAGGTCCTGCCCTCAAGAAGTTTACATTCTATTAGAGATAACCTATTTTTTTTAAGTGGCTCAGCTTCCTGTTTTCCAGTGGAGAGAAAAAGACCGGATGTTACCGAAACTTAAAGTCGTCATGGGCACTACATTCAATGTAGTAAAAGCCATGTCAAAGATATCAATGTGTGGTGCTCATGTTGGTAAACATAACCATTCAAAGTCTGCCCCAAAATGATTAGCACCACAGTGTAGGGAGTAGTCAGAGATCTGATGGAAATTCTCAACAGAAGAATCTGTATTGAGATATACAGTACAGGAATGTTCAAGACAATACAGGAATAAGGGATTTTGCCAAAATGGGAGAAAGTGTCTCAACAGATTATCATTTCTATGAGACATTTCTTAAGACAGTCAATCGAGCACCTTCCACAAGCACTGAAATATAGCTTAAAGAAATCCAAGTCATTAGGTTCCTTTCATTTCTAAAAGTCTATTTCTATGATTTTCAAGACATTCTAGAATGAAGTGTTTATTTAACCCAAACTTTTTTCCTGGGTAAAGAATTTCAAGACAATGCTGGGATCTAAATTACAGTTGTGAAGCATTCTTGTCTTCTCTAAGTGAAATCTCATGAAGTAATGGTTGATTCAGTCTCTGGAGATTCACGTGCTGATGGAGATGCATAAGCTAAATAATTTCATAAAGTCCTTCTTACCTCTGATGCCCAGCATCTCTATCCATCTGACTTTCTAAGACTCTCCAAAGAATTTGCCTCTTTTTTTAGTTCCCAGTGTTGGGAGGTAGTATTACGTCTTCTTCTTTTAGGGGCAGCTAAGTTGTGCAGTGGATAGAGTGCAAGCCTAAACTCAGAAAGACTCGTCTTCCTGGGTTCAAATCTGGTCTCAGACATTTACTGGCTGTGTGACCCTGGGCAAGTCACTTAACTCTGCCTCAGTTTCCTCATCTGTAAAATGAACCAAATGGCAAACCACTCTAGTATCTTTGCCAAGAAAACCTCCAATGGGGTAGCAAAGAGTTGGATACAACTGAACAACAACTTCTTTTAATGTAATGTCTTTAGGTTCTACGAAGGTGAAACAAGTGGGGAACAATTACTGTTGCCTCCATCTCGTAAGAAAATGAAACAATTAGTATTTGCCAGACACAACTTACTCTTGGTAATAGCAAATAGGAACAGAATTTGTACTTCTCTCTGTTGTAACCAAGCTTAACAAAGCCTTCTTATTGTCCTAAATGTTAGCTTTACTGCTGTGAGTGGGTGAGACTAAGGCTTAAATGGGACCAACAGTACTCCTTTTCTTAAATATGTCTGACTCCATATCAATGCTGAAGCAAAATAGCCAGAAATGTATGAGGCAGCATGGCATAGTAGATAAGACCTGGGAAGTCGTATCTCAGACACTTATTAACTGTGTGACCCTAAGCAAGTCACTCATCTTCTGGGGTCCAGTTCCCTCTTCCATAAAATGAGGGGGTTGGATTCAGTGGTTTCTAAGTTCTCTTGCTACCTTTAAATCCATAATCCCATGGTCTTTTGATAGGAGTCAGGAGGACCTAGGTTCTAGTCCTGCCTCTGACAAATACTGAATTTTTTATTGTTGGCAAGCCTCCTAACTTGCTCCTTGGTAACTTTTTGAGGCTACCTGTTACAAAGAAGATGCATTGGAAGTGGGAGCTTCTTCATTGTGAATTCTATGGACCAAATAGAATTCAAATTCTAGTAAAAGAAAGCAGAGAGGAGAGAGAGAGAAAGGAAAGAAGGAAGGAAGACAGGAAGACAGGAAGGAAGGAAAGAAGGATGGAAGGATAGAAAGGAGGGAAGTAGGAAGGAAGGGAGAGAGGGAGGGAGAGAGGAGAAGAGAGGGAGAGAACAAAAGAAGGAGGGAGGAAGAGAGGGAGAAAAGGAGAGAGGAAAGAAGGGAAGGAGGGAAGAAGGAAATGATTGTCTGATATCAAGTACAGCTGAGAGGCCTGGGATCTGAAATGCATATTGTTCACATAATAACTTCATTTGGAATTATAGTTCATGCTGCTGTTGCTTTTCCTAGCTGATGAGAATTAAAATAAGGTGTGAGGTTTATATGGAAGACTCAGTGAGGATCAAGGAATACAACCAATGCTTCGGACGATGAAGAACTAGCCACTTTTATGGACTATCCATGTTAGTATCAAGTGATACTACTAAGACATATTTGCATCTAGCATTTTACTTTATCTTTCAGTTGAGTTGTTTCTTTCTGCAAACACATTAGCAAACAATTATGTGAATGAGGATATCAAAAAAGGACTACATGTCACCTGCCACCCTAATGTGTCTCTTTCTAGATCTGAAGCCAATGATCTTGCTTTACGCCTGGCTCGGCAATACAGAGATCACCAAGATGTGATCACACTTGACCAGTAAGTCTGCAATTATGTAATTATGAAGGAATCCAGCTGATTTTTCGGCACTATTTTGAGTTGGAGTAGAAGACAAAGCTACAAATTTATGTTTCAATAGACATCTCAGTATAGTAAGTGAAAGGTGGATGTAGGGTTTAATGTTGTTTATTTTTTATTAATTGTGGATTTGCAAGGACAGTACTGTAGAGGCTGTTCTAATTGCCAAGGGCTTTGCTTGAGAAAAGGGTAAGCTGACTCCAGGAGGATAGTAGTGCTTTGCTTATAATATTTGGACCTCCTGAACCAAATAACTAGGACTTTCAATCGCTACACATAACGTGAGGAGCAGGTGAGGGGAGCAATGTTTTTCCACTCAATCATTATTTTTTAAATATTCAACCTTATTTAAATTATAAACTACTATGTAGGCCACTTCAAGAAAAATTTTTAAAGAAAAATATATAAGTGCATTTATGTGTGTAGGTATAAACTGAAGAAGGAATACATGTAATTATCATATAAAATATTTGCTGGGTTTTTTTTTTACATTTTCTCATGCAAATATAAGCATTCTATTCAAGTTCATCCCCACCAGTCTCAGTCTTTATCACATTTGGTGTTTTCTCTCTCTTTTCACAATGTTGTTCTTTACCATCTATCTCAAACAGCATTCTTAGAAGTCACAGTTCATATGTTGAGGAAAGACTCTTTCCTATACAGTTAAAATCCTGATACAGAAGCATGCCCCACCCCACCCCCGCCCCCAACAAAAGTCAATCAGAGGACACAACGGCAAGTTGCCTTCCAGTGATTTATTCACAACCACTATTCTTTATAATTTAAACGTGTTTAGCAACTGTTAAACTCCAAGTGATAACTGTGTAACTCTGTCTCATCTCCTGGGTCACTGTACAAAAAAAGGAGTTGAGATGATCACCCATATGCATCAGTGAACTCATCCAAATTATTAATAAAAAAGAATGATATTTTCGGACTTAGTATATTGAAATTCCACAGAGATACATATTGATAAAAGAGGCTATTTTCAGATTTAGTGTATTGAAATTCTATGCATACATACGTACACATAAACATATATGTACACAGACATGCTACATACATATACTTAGATGTCTATAATTAAACTCATAGACATGTATATTCATATGCATTTATGTAAGGCTGTGTTATGCTTGTTTGTCCTCTGTTTCTCTGGGGTGGATAACATCTTACTTGATAGGTCCATGCCTTTCCATATTTTTCTAAGTCCACCAACTCATCATTTCCTATACCCCAGCAGTACTCCAACCTCATACTGTCTAGTTATTTTAAATAATCTAAAACAATATTGATTAACATGGCTGGCATATAGTGTAGTTGCCCTGTTTTTCTCTTTTGATTAAATCTATTTTAGCTTTAAATGTAACTTTATCTGGCATCATGAGTACTACCCCTGCTTTTTTTTTTCCTAATAAATTCTCCTGATCTTTATTTTATATTTGTGTGTATCTCTTCACTTCCTATCCCTCCTGACTTCTCTGCTTTACTTCTACCTGCTACCTTGTCCTACTATTACTTAACCTATCCCCCCAAAGATCCCTCCTTTTTCCTTTCCCCCTCATTGATCTAGACACCCTTTTATACCCTTGCTTATCCTGTTCCCTCACCTTCTTCCCTCTAAAAATCCCTTCCCCCCTTCTTATCCCCTTAGCCTTTTATTTCTTTCTGAATTTAGAAGACTTTTATACCCTTCTAGATACATATATATAGTATATATATATATGTATGTATATATATACATATACATACATATATATATATATATATATATATATATATATATATATATATATATATATATATATATATATATATATATATATACCTTGTTCCCTGTTTAACCCATTCCTGATGAGAGTAGGGTTCCAGAACTACCAGCCCTCCTCCCCCATCTGTGTCAGTTCTTCCTCTTGCACCTCATTTGTATAAGATTATTACTCTTTTTACCTTTTCCTAGATGATATTACTTTTGAGAATCACATCATATTCAGCTCTATCCCAATTTTTCTTTTGAACTACCCAATTACTAATTATGATCTTAGACATACAGTTTACATTTCCTTGTATAGAAAGTAAACAGTCTGTCCTTACTGAATACCTTGTAGTTATTCTTTGATGTTTACCTTATTTTTCTCTTGGATCTTGTATGTCAAATTTTCTATTAAGTTCAGGTCTTTTTGCAATAAAATCCTGAAAGTCTGGCAATTCATTGACCATTTTTTTTGTTCATGATTATGCTTAATTTTGCTGGATATGATATTATCAGCTGCAACTCCAGTTCTTTTGCCCTTCAATATATGGGGTTCCCAAACCTGTGATCTTTTAGTGTAGCTGCTGCTAGGTCTTGTGTGTTCTAACCGTGACTCTGCCATATTTGAATTGTTTTTTTCTTATTGCCCATATTTTCTCCTTGACCTGGGGGCTTTGGAATTTAGCTATGCTATTCCTTTAGGTTTTCCTCACAGGATCTCTTTCAGGTGGTGATCAGTGAATTTTTTCTATTTCTATCTCTTGTTCTAATGCTTCAGGACAAATTTCTTTAATTATTTCTTATATTATATCAAGATTCTTTTTTTGATCGTAGCTTTCACGTAGTCTGATTATTATGTTTTCTCTTCTTGATCTATTTTCCAGATCCATTGTTTTTCTTATGAGATGTTTCACATTCTCTTCTATTTCTCTATTCTTTATATTTTATTTTTTCTTGATTTCTTATAACTTTGCTGGCTTCCCCTTGCTCAATTCTGATTTTTCAAGTTGTTGTCTTCTTTAAGATTCTGGATCTCCTTTTCTAATTGGTTGAGTTTCTTTTCATAATCTTCCTTTTTTTCTTGGATTGTTCTAATTTTGTTTTTTTAGTTTTTCCTCAATCTCTCTCATTTGATATTTAAAGTTCTATGAATTTTTTATAATTAATTTTTATTTTCTAATTTCTAATTTTTATTAGTTTTAACATTTACTTCCATAAGATTTTGAGTTTTGAATTTTATCCCCCACCTTCTCCTCCCCCTTCCCAAGAAGGCATGCAATCTGATATACATATACATTGATATTAAACCTATTTTCACATTAGACATGACATAAAGAATTAGAACTAATGGGAGGAACCATGAGAAAGAAGAAATAAAACAAAACAATGAGAGAAAAGGAGAGCAAATACTATGCTTCCATCTGCATCCAGACTCCCAAGTTCTTTCTCTGGATGTGTTTAGCATTTTGTAGCATGAGTCTTTTGGAGTTGTCTTAAATCCTTGCATTGCTGAAAAAAGTTAAGTCTATCAAGGTCAGTCATAGCACAACGTGGCTGTTACTGTGTACAATATTCTCCTGGTTCTGCTCATTTCACTCAGCATCAGTTCATGTAAGTCTTTCCAGGTTTTCCTGAAGTTTGCCTGCTCATCATTTCTTTATAGCACAACAGTATTCCATTACATTCATATACCACAACTTGTTCAGCCATTCCCCAATTGATGGGCATCCCCTCAATTTTGAATTCTTGGCACCACAAAAAGAGCTGCTATAAATATTTTTGTACATGCGGGTCCTTTTACCATTTTTATGATCTCTGGGACATAGCCCTAGAAGTGATATTGCTGGGCAAAGGGTGTACACAATTTTATAGCCCTTTGGTCATAGTTCCAAATTGCTCTCCAGAATGGTTGGATCAATTAAGAATTCTTTTTGGGCAGGTAACCATTTGACATTACTCTTTGGGGTAGAAGAAGCTTTTTTTGCTTCAGCATCCCCCTCTGAAGATAAACCTTGGTCTTCTCTATTCCCATAGTATCTTTCTATAGTTAGGTTCTTTCTCTTTTGCTTGCTCATTTAAAAAAAAATAAGTTGCTATATTGTAATCATCTCTAGTCCTGGGGCATGAGGGGTGGTGCCTCTGGCCTCACATCCTCTTTCACTTTTCTCCTCCTGGCCTGGAACTGAAACCAAGGACTCTGCCCTCCTCAAAGTGTCCACAACCAGCAGTGTCCTGCCCTACTGCTTCAGCATTCATATCAGCAGAGTCTCAATCTTCCCCTGCTCGGATGTCCCAATTCCCTACACTGTTCAAGAAGTGAAAATTCCTATGGTTCGAGTCGAGGCTACCTCCCAACATAGCTAGCCCCACTTGACTGTTTCAGCAGAACTAGCCTGGAGGTGTTTGACCTTCGCAGGGACCAAACCTCAGTCCTGGGATTTTTCTTCCATTCTTCTCCCGTTGTTTTCAGAGGACTACTGTTCTGCCCCAACTCTTGTTTATTTTCACTTCTCTACATTTGCCCCGAGGTGCTATTTTTGTCTTGTTTGTGAGGGAAATCTGGAGAGCTTGAAATTTTCTGACCTACTCTGCCATCTTCCCAGAATCCTCCAAAATAATTTCTTTAAGAGCTCAAAGGTACAGAATATAATTTAACTCTTAAAAATGCCTTTAAATAAAGGTTTTAAGAATGGTATCTATAGTGGTGAGGATTAGGTGGTGGTGGCGGGGGCAACTCCTGGACAAGTAACTCCATTGAAGGGCACCATTGCCATTGGGGAAGATGGAGAAAACAGCTCATCACCTCCCCACCCCAGAACTGATAGGCTTAGCTTTTTTTACATTCCCCTCCCACAGAGGCAGCTAATTTTTTGCAAGCCAATGGCCAACTGACTTTCTAAATGTGTCAGAGAAACTTTTTCACACTTCATAAACACTTTAAGTTATATATGTGTGTGTATGCAATATATGTAACATAGTTTACCACATTAATACCTTATTACCTACCCATTACTTTCCATGATTATGTGGGTGGGGAGGGGGAGAGACTAAATCTATCTAATATATAAAAGTTAATTCTACCTATATGATTTCAAAGCTCAGCAAGGCAAGGTAGGAAATCTCAAAACAAAATGAATTATGTCCACTTTACCAAACCTAATATTTTATTAGCAAAAACATTTGTTTAAGTCCCAAATCTTTCCCTTTCATGCATGTGTGTGTACATATATATATACACACACACATATACACACACATGTACACATATGTATACATACACACATATATGTGTGTGTGTGTGTGTGTGTGTGTTATATACGCATGATGCTGAAGGGGCCAAAGGAGTTCTATTGCCAACTTGACCATGTTAAGTAGGGTGTGCTTCCTAGAATCATGTGCTATTTTCTTCATTTTTCTTGATTATGGAATAATATTAATCTTAACATATTAGAAGAAAACTTCCTTCAAAGTTGTATGTATCACTCTTCCTTTCAGTGCCTACCATGGTCATGTTTCTTCCTTGATTGAAATTAGTCCATACAAATTTCGAAAAGGCAAAGACGTCAAGAAAGAATTTGTGCATGTAGTAAGTATATACGTTAATCTCACCTACCCTGGGAAATAAGATTGCACTTTGACCCACCACCTTCACCAAGATTAGTTTCTAGGGGTGGCAGCTATCAATGTGCCCTTGAGTCTTGTTTGCCATTACCCTTGCCAGAGTGGACAGCCTCATCACTGTCCTTAAGTCTGAGTTGCTTTATCACAACTTAACACAAAATGATAGTAGTCAATTTTTAAAAACACTTGTGATCCTATAATTTGTAATCTTCTTTAAAAATATAATAACTAAAGATTGATTCCCTTCTTTGCGTTCTCAAAAAGAACAACTGCCTTTTTTCCCCATAATTTTAAGCTTTGCAAGTAACATTTGGTAAAGCATTCATCAGTTAGCTAAAATGAGCATTACCTCTTCTCCCCTTTCTTCCCTGCCCTCCCCCCGCCCCCCACCTCATGGTAGACAATATGTTACAGTGGAAAGGACAATGAATGGCTCTAAAGTCAGAAGTTGTTTTTGTTGAGTCTTTTCAGTTGCATCTGACTCTTTGTGACCCCATTTGGGGTTTTTGTAGCAGAGATACTGGAGTGGTTTGCCATTTCCCTCTCCAGCTCACTTTAGAGATGAGGATATTGAGGTAAACAGGGTTAAATGACTTACCGGGGGTCACACAGGTAGTTAAGTGTCTGAGGCCAGATTTGAACTCAGGAAGATGAGTCTTTCTGACTCCAGATTCAGCTCCCTATCTGGGTGGCCCAGCACCACCTAGTTGCCCAGAGTCAGAAGACATAGGTGCAAATCTTGTCTCTGATGTTCGCTACCTGCATGAGCTTAGGCTGCTAAAGCCCCTGGGGCCTCAGTTTCTTCATGTATGAATCAGGGGGATTAGACTAGGTGGCCTCTGAGATCTCTTCCAGATCTAAATTTTAGGTTCCTATCACCTATAACACAATATGGTTGGGTGGCTCTAGATCTATGATTCTATACAAAGATCATGCTAAATTTTCAATGTAGAAATCCTATCTCCTGATGCTTTCAGGCACCAACTCCAGATATCTACCGAGGGAAATATAGGGAGGACCACCCAGATCCAGCTGGTGCTTATGCAGATGAGGTGAAGAAAATTATCGAAGAAGCCCAGAAAAATGGGCGGAAGGTTTGTATTGACCTCTACAGACATAATTTAACATCTTTCATAAATTGGTTTGAAAAGGGACTTGGAATTGAGGGGAGAACCAAATCTTATGGACCTAAATTTTCATGAGAGTCTTTTATGATATTCTTTTTGTATTTTCATTGGTACAAACTACAAAAGGGTGGGAGCACTGAGGTTTGTCTGCAAGAAGAATGGGGGACTGAGCCTGGGATTTCCTCAGTGTATGACCACTGCTTTCTCCCCAATGCAGTGTGAGATCATGCTCTGGGGGTCAAAGTGCTGGGCAAATGGCACCTTCATGTCTCTTCTCCAGTGGTCCATTTCTAACCTACCAAAAGGAGTGAGGGCAAAGACCCTCAGCATTCTGGGAGAAGTATTCATTTCATTTGCAAATGGCACCAAGGGCTAATGTTGGCTTGAGAAGGGGACATAGTGACCCTTGGGTTCCAGGACCATGCTAGGTTTCAGACCAATATTTTAGAGCATCCTCAGAACTGGCTCAGTCTTTGGAAACTAGGGAAGATCTGGACCTAGTCAGATCTACAAAGTCTGAAGGAGAAACCTATCAATATACCTGACATTTAAAGTCTAAGCGAGTTGCCAATAGTCAAAAAACAGAGCAGGGCTGAGAAGTGTTAGCCAGCCCTTTTTCACCTCAACTGAGTTCAGTTTAATGTCCTATACTGGACTTACTTTGGGATTTTGAAAAGCATAGAATTTTGAGAGGCTCCATGACATAGTGAAGAAGGTGCCAGACTTGGAATCAGGAAGATGTGGATTCAGATCCTAACTGTGATCTTTGATAGTTGTATGACTCTGAGTAAGCCCCAATAACATCTCAGCATCTCAAGGAATTCCATAGAATTGCCTAGTATGTCACAGAGCAATGCTGATGAAATCATAGACATGGTCCTAGGTCCTGGTCCATTAGTCATATTATAGTCTATATCGAGAGTTCTTAACCTGGAATATGTGACCTGTGTTTTTAAAATATTTTAGTAACTATTTCAATAGAATTGGTTTCTTTCAAAATCCTTTTTATTTCATTATGCATATAAAACATCCCAAAAAGGGGTCCCCGGGCTTTATCAGACTGCCAAAGGGGTACAGGACATAGAGGTTGTAAACCCCTAGCCCAGATATAATACCTAACATTTGGGGCTTTAAAAAACATTATATTTATTACTAACAGAGAGTCTTCTCATCTTCCTCCTTCTCCTTCTCTTTCTCCTGTATCTTCCTTCCCCTCTCTCCCTGCCCTCCTTCTACATGTTTTCTTCTAGGTCTTGGCACTGTATACCAGCAGCAGCAAAAAAAACCAGTTGCACAAGAGGTGAAAGTTGCTTATGCTCTTGGGAGCTTCCTGCTTTTTGACTATAATGGGTTCCTTCAATGTAACGTCCACTTCTTAATGCACATGTTGCTCATCAGCAATGTTTCCAGGAAGATTGCCCTCTCCATTTCATGGCAAACCTTGGTGCCAAGAGAGGGTTGCCTAAGTTGTATAGGAGGCAGTCAATAAAATAAGATTGGTGCTCTCTCCCTCCCCTTACAGAGAGTTGGTTGACATCCTACCCACAGGATGCAGAGCTGACAGAGGAAGCCAGACATAAGATGAAAGTTTCAAGAATGTGAGAACTACAGATTTTGTCCTTTGTTCTCAAAGAATCATTTTCTCTTTTCCATCTTTAGTCACTGGAAATACTCCAGCTGGTGGCACACCATGTGAAAACCTTTGAACTAATGTAAGGGTTCTATATGCAAGAAAGCCATAAGCTAGGGGGTATAGTAGCTCCAAGTACTGGACTTGGAGCTAGGAAGTCCTGAGTTCAAATCCTAACTCAGGTACTGACTTTCTCTGAGCATCCACAAAATGAGGATGATAGTAATAATCCTACTTCTTTTGTGTTATTGTAATGATCAAATGAGAGAATACCTGTAAAGTACTTTGCAGATCGTAATATGCTCTATAAATGTTAGCCAAAATTGTTATTAGAGAGGCAATATTGCATAGTGAATAGAGGTATGGCCTTGGAACCAAGAAAATCTGGGTTCAAATATGTTCTCTGATAATTACTGGCTACGTGACCCTGGGCAAGTAAGTCACTTAACCTCAGTAATTTATCCAACTCTTTAAGATTATAAATTGCAGAGAAGGTACCAATCTGCATTGACTGTTTCCTCATCTGGAAGTTTTCTATACCAATGCAACAGCAAGCCCAGTCATCATCATCATCATCATCGTCATCATCATCATTGTAACTGTGTAGAGAGAAGGCAATTCAAGTTTTCTTTGCTTTCATGGATTGGCATTATTAGTACTACATATTTTCAAAATGTGTTCAGACTCAGTGCATTGTAATGATATCTCTGAGTAAAAATTAAATTTTTAAATATCAATTGATCCCTCTTTTTTTTCCCTCCATGCCTTACAGTTGATGATGTAACCCTTTGGAACCACACTGAATGGGTGACTCATGCCTCACACCTTGTGCTTGATGAACTCCTAATGAGAGATTTTCCATGGAATCATTGTATGGCTTCTTTGTCCCGCCTGCAGTGTTCTCTTCTTTTCTAGCACATTCTTGAAATTAACTGATTTATAAGGAAAATCATTCTGGTTACTGCGTATACAAAGGGGAGACAATCAGCTTGATGGATTCTGATTTCATCTCCTTTCATGTAGATTGCTGCCTTTATTGCTGAGTCCATGCAGAGCTGTGGAGGCCAAGTCATTCCACCAGCAGGCTACTTCCAGAAAGTGGCAGAGTACGTACTGGACTTGGGGCACACTGAGCATTGTGACAGTCACCAACTGGAGACTATTTTTGCCCACTTTAGTCTTCTTTACTCTCCAATATCATAATAGTCATTTTACCTGGTGCAAATCAAATCATAATTCATTTAGTAAGCTTACACTGAAATGCGATGTATCCCTACATTTTAATATGGCAATTCAGTAATTGTCTTGTAAAGCTATTGGGAAAACTATCCCCTTTTTTGATAATCATGGGTGCCTTTATAGGATCTCAAGAGTACCATGTCTTTTTGCTTTTCATCGTGCCCCTTTACTTTTCAGATATGTCCACAAAGCAGGGGGCGTATTTATAGCTGATGAAGTTCAAGTTGGTTTTGGTCGAATTGGGAAACATTTTTGGAGCTTCCAAATGTATGGTGAAGACTTTGTACCAGACATTGTTACCATGGGTAAACCTATGGGCAATGGACACCCACTGTCTTGTGTCGTGACAACCCAAGAAATTGCAGAAGCTTTCAGTGCTTCCGGAATGGAGTATTTTAACACGGTAAATTTTGTTTTCAGACAAACATTTTTTATAAAAGGGGAAAGTGATATGTGCTCCTTTGTTTTCTCCAAACTTGGTAACAGGTAAAGTTAGCATTCTATCAAATAAGTTTCTTCCTTCAATTCGATATGCTTTTATTGTCAGTGATTTTGAGGAAACCACTTCCTTAGTTACTTCATCTGTAAAATAAGGGAGGTTGGTCCCTTAGGTAGGTCCCTTCTAGCTCATTTAGGTAGGATCCTATGAACTTCTTCAGGGGCTGGTATATGAAAGACAATGCTCTGGGTCCTAGGAGTTCCAAGATGAAACAGGACACACAGTTGCTGCTCTTTAGGAACTTACAAGTGAATAGATTGGAAATAATTACTCCAACCCCTCACCAAAAAAAAAAAATCCCTTTGGTGGGGAGATAAGTTCAAAGGAGAGCTCCAAAAAAAATGCTATTAAAAAAATCCGAACAAGGGTCTTTATTTGGCAGAGGCACAAAGAGAATCCATTTCTGGCAGGAGAAGACAGCAAGCAGGAAGGCAGAAGCAGAAACAGGACAGTACAGGTTAAGAACTTAGAGACTAGAATAGGACAGTTACATAAAAATAAGAGAGCTATCCCCAGAATCCTAGCCAAACTCTGACTAGAGTAAGTTAGGTGCCATTTGTCCCAACTCAGCCAGTGATCTCTCCTTGGTCTTAATCATTTTTTCCCAACTATTTTGTCATGTTTACATATACTAATAAATAGTTGTCTTGCTAAACCACAGGCATAGTTGCATTTCATTCGTGGATGACATGATCCTTGCATGTGTTTCACATTACATATAAATTCATAAATCATCTTTTAAAGCCTTTAGATTATGAGGCACCATTTTAAAAATAACCTAAGGATGTAAGGCTTCTGCCATAACAGTTGCTGAACTTTTATCCTGGGAGAGTTTTGTTACTTTGAAGATTTATCCCCAGTCACTTTTAACTTTAAGGCTTGAAAAGTTGGTGCTTGTAGAGCATAAGATAAAAGAATTTGGTATCACTCAAAGTTGGATTCAAATCTAGTGAAATTCAAATCTCATAAAACTATTAGTGACGGGCCAGAAGAGGACATTTTAGCTTTAGCTGTTGGCTTTGCCTAAAATTGCCTCATATTAAACAATCAATGAACAAAACTTAAAAAATAATATTTGTACTAATCTGTGACAGCCAATGTTTTCCTAGATATTGAATTATAAAAGGTTTGATGGTAAGTAAAAAAAATGCCCTTCAGAGTTAATTTTCACTTGCTTCTGAGCTCAAGAATTTTGGCAGGATTGCTGGTAGATGCAGGGAGACCACTCATCTAACTGCTGGGTTTTGTCTTCCATCTTTGTGCACAGTATGGAGGAAATCCAGTGTCTTGTGCTATTGGCTTGGCTGTCCTGGATATAATTGAAAAGGAAGATCTCCAAGGAAATGCCACACAGGTTGGAAATTACCTAATTGAGTTACTGAAAAAGCAAAAAGCAAAACATCCATTGATAGGGGATATCAGGTATGTTCATCAAGGAGGGTGGCTAGATAATTGTATGATAATATTTTGACCCTAGAAGTATGTTCCTAACCCAATACCCAAAAAGTCTAAAAATAATGAGTTTTCCTTCCATTTTACACTGCATATCTTGTAGGTGCATGGTTATTTGAGTACATGAGAATATAAGCTCATTGAGAATAGGGACTGTTTTTTGTCTCTTTATATCCCCAGTGCTTAGCAGATAGTAGGTGCCTAACTGATGCTTCATGATGTTGTTGTTCAAATTAAGTGAGAATCTGTCTTTTTCAAAAGTGTATGCTGCCATCTACTAGGCAGCTGGGGAAGGCAGTTAATAGAATGCTAGGTCTGGAGTCAGGAAAAACCTGGGTTCAAAACCTGCCTTAGTCACTTATTAGTTGTATGACCGTGGGCAAGTACCTTAACCTTCCTAATCCTGAATTTCTTCATCTGTAAAATGAGGCTAATTGCTAGGAGCACAAAATGAGCTAATATATGTAAAATATTTTGTAAACATTACTATTATTATAACAATTGTGCTAAGAAGCTAAAGAAAGTTGAATTATTATCTTTAGAAAGGCAGTGTGGCATTATGAATAGAAAAGTGACCTTGGAATCAAGAAAGTCTAGGTTCAAGTCTGTTCTCTGTTACTTACAGGCTGTATGATCCTAGGCAAGTCACTTAATTTCTGAATAGGTCAAAAGACTTGGAAAAGAGAAACTTTTTTCATTTGTTAGTCAAGTAGGAAAAAAAATCTTATTTTGAAAGAAATTGTTTCTAAAAACAATTAGTAGCCTCTGACTATGGTTTTGGTACCTTAAACTAGCCTGAATCTGCAATGGTTAGACATGGAAGGTCAGAGACCCACTTCATTACCAGTAAGTGAAGGTTAAACAGAAGCATTGGGGATAATTTTTTTTTAAGAAAATGAGGCATTCTCTCCTGATAGAATGAATATCAGTTCTTCCTCCATCTTTCCTAGGGGCATTGGCTTTTTTATTGGAATTGACTTAGTGAAGGACCAACAGAAAAGGACCCCTGCCACTGCTGAAGCACAACATATCATCTATAAGTAAATATACCTTTTGTTTCTGTGTCTAGTTTGACAGATCAGTTATTTGCCAATCCAACCATGTCATACGGAGCTTGAGAATTCTAGTCTTTGCTCCTCTTCCATCCAGGAAAAGGACAATTAATCATCTGCTATATGGGTGGGATTGTGTGAATTTGAGAAAGAGAAAATGGATGGGGGTGGTGGTACATTTGTGTCTATGTGCTACCTGACCCTCCTGGAGGAGCTCTTTGCATTTTGCATTTTTATTCTAACGTTTGACATTTATTCACATCTAAACATATTTCTCTTACTAGGATGAAAGAACAGAGAATACTTATGAGTGCTGATGGTCCCCACAGGAATGTTCTTAAAATAAAACCGCCAATGTGCTTCACAAAAGAAGATGCTAAGTTCATGGTGGAACAACTGGATAAAATTCTCACGGGTTAGTTTTGCAATTCCCTAGATTATCCCTCTTTTTCGTTTTCCTCTGATCTCATCTGTCCAAAACCCATCTAACTTTTACTCTCTATGCCCACAGCCTTTGAAGACAGAAATGCCTACGTAACTTTAGATTTAAAAATGGGGGATGGGAGGAGAGGGGGAAAGAAATCTGGTAGAATGCAGTCCCACTCCAAAAGTAAGACTGCACTGAGAAAAGAAAATAATTTGCTTTTAGGGGAGGGGGAGGGCTTGAATTGTGATTTCTTTAATATAGGGAAAAGTCATAGTGAAGGCCTCTTCTGATAAACATCATCACCTGCTTTGCATCTGAGGACATTGAGGTGTTAAGTGATGCCCAAGATCACCCAGCTAGTATGTGTCAGAGTCAGAATTTGAACTCAGATTTTTCTGATTATAAAGCCAGCTCTACCCACTACGTCCTACTGCCTCACAAATACATCCCTAGAATAAGGTTATTATAAATTCATGTGCTTCAGTCTCACAAAATATGTGTATCCCCATTTGGCACAAATAATTTTGGTGCTCAGAGTTCTAAGATTCCAACTAAAAGTCATTTCACTGATTGCAACACTTTTATTCCAAAACAATATATGATCTTTTCCGTTCCGTTTTAAAGAAGGGCCAGAGACATACATTGCAGCTTCTCAGTTGTTTCTCTCCTTAATATCCATTATGTAGAGTCTGTAGTTCATAGAATCACAGATCTAAAGCCATCTATCACAACTCCTTCATCTTACAGATGAGGAAACTGAGACACAGAGAAGTGAAAGCCTTGCCCAAGTAGTAAGTGTCAAAGGTAGGAATCAAATGAAATCCTCTGTCCATTCTTTCTTTGGCATTTTACTGCCTCCTCTGTAAGCAGAGTACTAGCTTTCCTACCACTTACCATTTTCTGTCAGTTCACTGACAAACCATTAGAGAGAGTAGGGGAAGCAAATGACTATTTGATGAATACAAACCCATTTAGTGAGGTGAGTCCAAAAGACATGGTCTCACAATAGGATGGACATTTTTCAAGTATATGTTGCACATTGCTACAACAAAAAGGGAAAGATGGCAGTTGGCCTTATAGAATATTAGAGCTAGAAGGGCTGGTCCTACCCCTTCTTTGTGTAAGCCGAGACCCAGAGAAGGAAAACGGCATGTAGTATCATAGATTTAGTTCTGGAAGTGCCCTTAGAGGCCAGTGAGTCCAAATCCCTCATTTTACACTTGAGACAACTGAGGCACAGAGACTTGCCCAGGGTCACACATAGTGGGTAGACAGTTGGTTTCATAATCGGGCACAGTGCTCAACTACTATTCCACACTAGTGTCATGTTAAATATAAATAATCAATCGATATTCCCAGCAAAACAATCATCTGGATTTATCTTCAATGTTACAATTCAAATATACCATATACCTACTAATTTCTTTTTTAAAAAATTAATTTATTTTTAGTCTTCAACATTCACTTCTGTAAGATTTTTGAGTTATAAAGTTTCTCCTCTTCTTTACTCTCCCCCCTCCCTGAGATGGCGTGCAGTCTGACATAGTATGCCTATTAATTTTAAGGCACTGTGATAGAGACCAAGAATACAAAGATGAAATGAAATGTACTTTCTGCTTCATGGAAATTGCAGTTTAATGGAGAGAGGATAAAACTTGGAAACAAATATATATATGATGAAAGGTAGACTGACAAGTGTAGAAGGAGAGATCCAAAGTGCTTTGAGAAGATTGAGGAGGGAGAGATCTCTTTAAGTCAGGTTTCAGGGAGGGAATAGTTCCTGAATTGGGCTTTGAAGCAAGGCAAGGATCTTTATAGGTGGAAGTGTGGTATTTCAGGTACAAAGGAAGAGTGTAAGTAAATGAATGGAGACAAGAGACAATGGCAGGATGAGAACAAGGCACGATGAATAGGCTAGAGTGGTAGGGATCTCCACTACATTTGAATTACCACTCTTTTTTAAAGCATTTCCTCTTAATTGTTAGAGTTTACTAAAGGAGACAATCAGGCTTTCTTTCCCCCTCACTTTTCAGAAGGACGTTCCCCACAGTCTAAATCACTAATTGGAGAAAGATTCAGGACACTGCTCTCCCTTGACAGAGGGAATCTTCATTAGCACTTCACAACATTTCTCTTTCCCTTGAACATCTCAGCCAAAGCCTTCCTAATAACGGCAGAAAGCAGTAAAAGTTTGGTAACTGATTTTCTAATACGATTATATTTTCCTTTATATAGTTTTAGAAGAAGCCACAGGACCCAAGAGTGAAGTAAGATCCAACTTTCCTTTCTTTGTTTTTAATGGGGGTGGAGGGTGGTGAGGGATTAAACATTTTCTAATGAGGTGCAGTGACCAAGTCTCCCTTGTGAAACTCGTGGTTTTGTATACACACAAAAAAATATTTGCCAGACTAAAGATCTAGCAAGGATAATTCCCTTTTTCCCCTTGAATAAGTCAAGAACATCTCAGGCTGAACTATCTAGGGCCCCTTACCATTGGCGAACAAGTAAAAGGGACTCTCATATTTCATCAAAAATATTCCCTTTTCTGTTGGGAAAGGGCTCCTACAAGATGCTAATATAGGGTGTTCCTAAAG
This sequence comes from Trichosurus vulpecula, assembly GCF_011100635.1. Lineage (NCBI taxonomy): Eukaryota > Metazoa > Chordata > Mammalia > Diprotodontia > Phalangeridae > Trichosurus > Trichosurus vulpecula. The sequence continues at coordinate 48,137,040 of NC_050578.1, forward strand.
TCTGGACACATAGGCAAAAGTATATATTTTCAAGAAATAAAATGAATGAAATTTTCAACACCATTTTATTTATTTGGAATATTAACAAATAACATCTTCAATTCATTTGTGATGCAAAGGTTGATGCGCTTTGCAAGATTCACATGAACTCCATGCAATAGCTCCACATTGCCATCAATTGTCTATGTGTCCAGACATTAGGAACACCCTGTAGAGAGGGTGTTCAAAGAACAGATCCCAACTGCAGAAAGGCCTTGATGATTTAAGCCCCTGTCTTGGCTCTTAGGCACCAATATACCCATCTCCAGACTCCAACACAACAGTTACCTTCACATCAGCAAAAGATCCATACAGAGAAACCAAAAGACCATTAGTTCACCCTGAAACGAGGTGAATTAAAGTGGAAGGCCCTAATGGAACCAGGACCTTGCAAACTAACAGTTCTGTTATAACATGGCCTGGTTCCTGCGTGTTTGGGGTTCTCCCAGCAGAGGGCCATACTCCAGCTGCAGTCCCTACTCACTATTGTGATGTCATTGCTACTGGAATGAACTGCTACTGGAAACTGGGTTGGCGCATTTCCAGTCAGTCAGTAAGCGATGGGCTTACAATGTGCTGTTCGCTGTGTTAAGTGTTGAGGATACAAAGAGAGGAAAAAATGCCACCCTTGCCCTCAAGGAGCTTACCTTCTCATGGGGGAGACATCATAGAAACAACTACATATGTACAAAATATATACGGTATAAACAGGAAGTAAACTCAGAGGGAGACTTTTTCTCAATTTAGAAGCTAAGAGAGTTGCTTAGAGCACCAAGAGGTCAACTTGCCCTGGTCACACAGTCAATATGTCTCAGAGTCAGGACTTGACTCCTTGTTTTTCTGGTTCCAAGGCTATTTCTCTCTCCACTGTACCTGGCCTGCCTTATGACTATAAATATTTGTCAGGACATCCTGTGAAGGAAAGGATCCTTGTCCACTAGAAACCTGGCTATATTTTACTATTCAAGTTTAAGGGACATAAATTTGGCCCATTGTTCCCATATTACAGATTAGAAAACTGAGGTCTAGAGAAGTTAAGTAAGGGATTTGCTCAAGACCACACAGGTCCTTAGTGTCTATTTTCTGAAACTTCGGCCTTGATTCAAATTTGGTTGGGGAAGATTCTTGTAATTAACATAGTGCCTGACACAGAGTAAGTGCTTAATAAATACTTAGATTACACCCATTAAGATTGGGAATGTCAGGGGGCAGCTAGGTGGAGCAATGAGTTCAATTCCAGCCTCAGATACTTGCCTGTGTGACCTTGGGCAAGTCACTTAACTCCAATTGCCCTGCCTCCCCACCTCCAAAAAAAAGAAAAGATTGAGGATGTCAACTTTTTGGATCCAGTAGAATTTGCCTAAAGGAAAACCACTAGGTTTCCCAAAAATCACTCTCAAGTTTGTTTCAGACAAATTATTTCACATTCATTTACATATACAGATACATATATACATACATACACATTTTTTTCATATGAATTGAAATAAAAGATCTGTGAAAGGGGAACGGGCTTAGGGACTTGAGTTCAGATTTTATAGAAAGACCAGAGAGGAAGAGGTTCAATTCTTGTCAATTTTACAGAGTAAATTTACCCAGGGAAACTTGTTTAGCTTTGAATAATTCACTGGAATTTACTTGGTCTTGTGTTGTAGAGGCTTAATGAGGCAAGCTCAAACAGTGCCAGTGACAGCACCAGTCAGGCTGGCGAAAACACCAATAAAAAGAGGAACGGATTGTACGAAGAAAAACATACGGTGCCTGGGAAAAGGATCCGGACGTGAAACTCGTGGCTACAGACAAACGGAACAGTGGGCTTTAAAGAGAAGGAGCACAAGGGCCTGGCAGTTTTCTTGACTTTTCCTGCTGTGATTAGCCTGTGCACTTAACAGCGGGATGTAGAGTTTTTGTTCATTCTGTATGGATTTGTAAATAACCCAATCAATAAGCGATGTGTAAAAACGAACTGCTAATCAAAACGCTTGTCCTAGGAAATCCTTACTTGACCTTTGTGAATCAGAGTGCTTAATTTATTCTGTTTTATGTAAAATTTAAATATGTAAATTGAACATTAAGTCCAATGTGTACTGTTCACATTTTAATGATTAATGTTAGAAGGCAAAACACAATAAGCTTCTCAGTTTTGAAGCTTAAGGGATCTAAATAAAATTTAGCCTTACAACAATTTAATATGTAAAAGTATGTTTATAGATTACAATAAAATCACATCTTAATTTTCTATCAAAAGAGTGTCAAGTTGATACGCACACACACCCCAAACATTAACTAGGGGGTAATAATATACCCAAAGTCTCAGAAGAAAAAAAAAAAGAAAATTGAAAAGGTCTAACTTTTAAAGAGCAGATTAATGAAAACATTATTAGGGAAAAGATCAGCAGATGATAGATATAGCTCTGGAAAGGACCTTAGAAGCCACTCTGACACTAGGGCCCAGGACTCCACAATCACTTTGACTACACCATGCTACTGCCATTATTATTTAAATTAAGCACTCCTCTTAAAGATATTTATAGGCATATGATTAAAGATATCTCTGGGCATATGAAAAAATGCTCTAAATCACTATTGATTAGAGAAATGCAAATCAAAACAACTCTTAGGTACCACATCTCTCCTGTCAGATTGGCTAACATGACAAAACAGGAAAATGATAAATGCTGGAGAGGATGTGGGAAAATTGGAACATTGTTACATGACTGGTGGAGTTGTGAACTGATCCAGCCATTCTGGAGAGCAATTTGGAACTATGCCTAAAGGGCTATAAAAATGCTCATACCCTTTGACCCAGCAATACCACTTCTATGGTTGTATCCTGAAGAGATCACACAAGTGGGAAAAGGACCCATATGTACAAAAATATTGATAGCAGCTCTTTTTGTAGTAGCAAAGAATTGGAAATCAAGGGGATGCCCATCAACTGGGGAATGGCTGAACAAGCTGTAGTATGTGAAGGTAATGGAATACTATTGTGCTAAAAGAAATGGGGATGATATGGACTTCATAACAACCTGGAAAAACCTACACGATATAATGCTGAGTGAGCGGAGCAGAGCCAGGAGAACATTATATAGAACCACAGATATATGGATTCTGTGACGACTAACCCTGTGAGACTTTGCCCTTCTCAGCAACACAAGGTGCAAAGACAATTCAAAGGAATCACGATGGAGAATGCTATCTACATGCAGAGAAAGAACTAAGGAGTCTGAATGCAGATTGAGGCACACTTTATGCTTGCCTTTTTTTTCCCCTTTTTTTTCTCTTTTGTTTTTGTTTTTGGGGTTTTTTTTTTTTGGTTCTGTTTCCTTTTTCTCATGATTCATTCCATTGGTCATAATTCTTCTTCACAACTTTACTAGTGCATTTTACATAGAAGATATATCAGTCTTGGGGAGGGAGGTGAAAGGAGGGGAGGGGAAGAAAACTTGGAACTCAAAATTATGTAGAACCAAGTGTTGTAAACTAAAAATAAAAACTCTCAAAAAAAAAAAGTAAATTAAGCACTCCTCAAGGCCCATGCTCAAAATTCCACAGAAGAGACAGCTCAGTAATGACCTAAACATTATTTATACTAAATACTCCCCTTCCAAGTTACAACATTTCAACTTTGGGGTTGGACCAGGCACTTGATAAGATACAAAGCTGTTTTCTGAGAAAAGTAGTACTTGACTTGCCGGTACTCCTATATTACACACCTGTAACACAGGGCACGTTCTTTTTATTTTATGTATTTTTATTTATTTCATTAAATATTTCCCATGTAAAATTTTTTTAACATTCATTTTTTAAAATTTTGAGTTACAAATGTCATCTCTCCTGCCCTTTCCCTACCCCCTAAGAAGGTAAGTAATATATGTGTTACACATGTGAAGTAATGTGAAACATTACCATATTAGCAGTATTCCAAAAGAAAACACAAGAAGGAAAAAAAAGAAAGTTTAAAAAAAAAACATGCTTCAATCTGCACTCAGAGTTCATCAGTTCTCTCTGGAGGTAGATAACACTTTTCATCATGGATCCTTAGGAATTGTCTTGTATAGTTGTCTTAAACAGAATAGTTAAGTCCTTCATGATCAGATGTATTCTTGGCAGAGGATCAAATCCAACCCTTCATCTTTTCCAACAACCACAAAAAAATCAACACTTACTTTGCGTGTGATATATCATTTACACAGTTCTCACTTTACCAAAAGCTAGAATATCTGGAAATATAGTGGCCTATACAAGTGAGTCAGGCTAGGCTAAAGCAGTGTTCCCCACCTTTGGGAATTTAATAAAACATTTGGGGCACAAGAGCAGAAAAGCAGGAGACGCATGCAAACTAATATATGCACTGGTCATTCTCCCTCCTCCCCTCCACAGTTACTGTTTCCCTTAACTCCAATCCTCCATGCTAATATTAAAAAATTGGCAAGAAAGAGGAAAGGTATGATGTACCAAGAACATCATGAAACACCAGTGTTATGGCACCTCCACTGGGAGACAAATGATACAGATGGTAAAATTATTACAGTTAGAGAGAAAGGATATCTTAACTATCCTTCCCAATGTCTTGCTCTATGAATTCAGAGAAGCCATTTAAATTTTGAGCCTTGATTTTTCCTACAAAATGAAAATAAAAGTTTGCATTTGTGCCTTCATGCTATGAAGGGATATTACAAGGAGAAAGGAGATAATTGCTAGGAAAGCATTCTGAATTCTTCAAAAGAAAATGTTATAGGAACACAGGGCAATTATGAATAGTGCTTTTAGGAGTGAATCCGGGAATAGATCTTGGAAATATTTTGTTTATTCTACCATCCATATACAGCTTCACTCAGATTAAGGACATAAAATAATTAGAGTAGATTTTAATGGGTATATGGGTCACAGTTATAAAGCTTCTAAAGAGAGGTTCAAAAGATGTTATTTTATTATTGTAGGTACTAGGTCTGAGAGTTCACTGGCATAGGGAACTGCCATATAAGGAAACTCTACCAATTCAAGTCACCAACATATCATCTTAAGGGAATTGCCTGGGAAATAGAGTGATGGATCAGTAGAATAGATTAGGTATACAAGACACAGTAGTAAATGACCATAGTAACCTAGTGTTTGATAAACCCAAGGATCCCAGTTTCTGAGATAAGAACTCACTATTTGACAAAAAATGCTGGGAAAACTGGAAAACAATAGGGCACAAACTAAGTATAGACCAACATCTCACACATTATACCAAGGTAAGGTCAAAATGGGTACGTGATTTAGACATAAAGGGTGACACCATAAGCAAATTAGAAGAGCAAGGAATTATCTATTTGATAGATCTGCAGAGAAGGGAAGAATTCATAACCAAATAAGAGATAGAGAGCATTACAAAATGTAAAATAGATCATTTTGATTATATTAAATTTAAAAGTTTTTACACAAACAAAACCAATGCTACCAAGATTAGAAAGAAAACAGAAAGCTGGGAAACAATCTTTACCGCAAGTGTCTCTGGCAAAGGCTTCATTTCTCAAATATATAGAGAACTAAGTCGGATTTATGAGAATACAAGTCATTCCCAAATTGATAAATGGTCAAAGGATATAACGGATCAATAGTTATATGAAGTGGTTTAAATTCCTTTGGATTAGGAAATGCAAATGAAAACATCTCTGAGGTACCACCTCACACCTATCAGATTGGCTAATAAGACAAAGAAGGAAAGTGATAAATGTCAGAGAGGATATGGGAAAATTGGGACCCACTGCATTGCTGGTGGAGGTGTGAACTGATCCAACCAAAGGGTAATCAAACTGCTCACCCTTTGATCCAGCAATACCACTACTAGATCTATATCCCTAAGAGATCATAAGAAAGGGAAAAGGACTTACCTGTGCAAAAAATATTTATAGCAGCCCTTATCATGGTCATAAAGAATTAGAAATTGAGGGGATGCTCACCACTTGGGGAATGGTTGAACAAGTTGTGGTATATGAATGTAATGGAATACTATTGTGCTATAAGAAATGATGGGCAGGCAGGTTTCAGAAAAACCTGGAAAGACTTGTAAAAGCTGATGCAAATTGAAATGAACAGAACCAGGAAAATATTGGACACAGTATCAGCAACATTGTGTGATGATCAACATGAATGACTCAACTCTTCTCAGCAACACAATGATCCAAGACAATTACAAAGGACTCATGGTGGAAAATGCTGTCCACTTCCAGATAAAGAACTGATGGACTTTGAATGCAGATCGAAGCATATTTTTTTCACTTACTTTATTTTTTCTTATTATTTTCCTTTTGGTCTATTTCTTCTTTCACAGCTGTGACTAATACGGAAATATGTTTTACATTATTGCACATAAAAAACTTATATCAAATTGTTTACCATTTTAGGAAGAGGGGAAGGCAGGGAGGGAGGGAGAAAATTTAGAACTCAAAATCTTGTTAAAAAATGAATGCTAAAAACTTTCTTCATGTATAATTGGGAAAAAATAAAATATTATTTAAAAAAGAGGAAAAGCATTGCCTGGGGCACTTAGAAGTTAAATGATCAATCTAGGGTCACACAGTAAATCTCAAATGTAGGACTTGAGTTCAGATCTTCAAGGATATGCTTCTATTTGAAAAATATACCCTCCCTGTGGGATTTTTTAAAATCAGTCCTGATATTTAATAATGATGTCTTCATCAAAATTTTGGTTGCTGTTCATCTGACCATGCACTTCCTCTCATGTGCCTAGGAAGATGAACATGTATAGTGCATATTTAAATTCTAAAGGTATATTCTGTGCCATAATATCTGTATCTGTGAGTTTGATGAAGTATAGTACAGATTCAAAGTCTAATTTCTCCATTTCCAATACTAAATTTTTCTATTTTCAGCCTTAAGTTCTCCATTCTCCTTTTAGTTATTTAAGACAAATTACTTGTGAAAGAGGACTTAGATCATTAATGGTGTTGCACTGTTAATACTGGTGCTGGCTATAGTGTCTGACCATCTCAACTAATTATTATCTGTTTTCTAGCTATTTCTGACTATATAAATTAAAATCACTATTTTCATTTTTTTTTGGAGGGGAAGGCAGGGCAATTGGGGTTAAGTGACTTGCCCAAGGTCACACAGCTAGTAAGTGTGTCAAGCGTCTGAGGCTGGATTTGAACTCAGGTCCTCCTGACTCCAGGGCTGGTGCTCTACTCACTGTGCCCCACGTAGCTGCCCCCAAATCATTATTTTCAATGTGGAAATCTTCCCATCCTTTTTTGTTAGATCATCATTGACTACATACATTTCCTAAACGTCAAATTCTTCCTCCAATGTCTCATCATGGTATGAAAGTGACCCCAGGGTCTTAAAGATTTTATCAGTGGAATTCAAGGCTACAGAGCTATGCTGGTAAATGTTTAACAACAGCCTCTCTTGGGGGGGAGGGGAATATTACCACAACATAATTGTCAATTTAATCTGCGTTATTAACATTTCCCCCATCACTTTCCTAAGTCTGATCAACAAAACAAATCAAGCCCTGATTTGTAGCGTTTGCCAGTTTCTGAGATGTGATAACTCATTTTTGTGGTTCAGTCATTATAGTCATGTCTGACTATGTATGTACACACATATCTACATAAATATATGTGTGTATACACACATGTATGTGTATGCACATCATAGACCTATAGGGGCCACTTTTCAAAGTGAGCCTCTTTTTTTGTATTACTGGTAGAAGATTCAATACATGAATATTTAATTATCACTTCAGGGAAGCTAAGTGATACAGTTCTGGGTTCAAATGCAGCCTCAGACACTTACTAGCTGTGTGACCCTAGGCAAATCATTTAACCCTATTTGCCTCAGTTTCCTCATCTGTAAAATAAGCTGAAGAAGGAAATGGCAAACCACTCCAGTATCTTTGCCAAGAAAATCCCATATGGGGTCACAAAGAGTTGGACAATAATGAAAAAATCACTGAGCCAAAAAAACAATTCAAGGTATCCTTTTAATGTCACGGTTTAACAGCCAAGGATGCAAAGAGGGCATGAGGAGATAGGCGCACTGATATAGCTTAACATAACTAACTCCTACGCAGACCTTGCCTTGTCGTGCACCAAGAGGACCATAAGCATACATATGTCACTTGTGTCAGTAACAAAAAGTAAAAGTGTACTTTCTGATATTTTTGTTGAGAGAATTTGCATTGTCCGCTTCAGGCGTTACTTACAGATTTTTCAGGGTGGCCAAAATGTCTTCTCGTGGTTTGGCCTTTGATTGTTCATCTGATAAAGGACCAGAACAAAACCACCTCATACTCAACAGATAAAATCAGCTTCATGGCCAGGACAGAGACAGTTGCCAAGTGGAGCTCACCTTGTGCTCAGGTTAGCTTTAATTGTTATGTCGATTTCCTGGGAAAACGTTGGCATACTTAATATCCTCTGTTCTGTCCAAGTCACACTCCAATATTCCAGTGCATCCATGATAAATGTTTATTGGTAGATTGATTGGAATCTCATCACTATTGATAGATCGGTCATATTCAGCTAGAGAAATGAATGCCACCATGGTACATATGAGATAGACTTACGTATCATCATGCATATATTAACTTACAGAAGCCATTTTTCAAGGTGAGCCTTTTTTTGTCCTGTTGGTAGAAAAATTGAGTATGTAAATATTTTATCATCACTTCAAGGTATGCTTGCTAGTCTCCCTCATTTCTAAGATTTTTATTACACCAAGCTTTCTTATTTACAGTTTTTGTAAATAAGAAATGTAGACGTCTCAGGGTTGCTAAGACCCATGACTAAATATCCTCATGAAAGAGCCCATGGTCCCCTGACAAGGAGGAAGGATGCCTAAGCTCAGATTCTGTATCTGTCACTTTGGGCAAGCTATTCTACTCCAGTAAAGCAGATGGCACATCTCCAAAGTAATTCAATCAATCAACAAGTATTTTTTAAGCACCTACTACACGCCAGGTACTATAAATGCTAGGCATACAAATACAAAGAATGAAAAAATCCCTACTTTCACAAAATGGAATCAAACACACAAAGTCCTAAACTATGACATGTATGTGTAGGTGTAGTGAACCCAGGAAATTCTCTCAAATTTGAGGTTACAGAATCATTTCTGATCTGCTGTGGCATAGATATGGATAAGTCAGGTGATGTGCATTGGTAGAAGGAATTTCCTCACTCAGAGTTCCCTAAACTAATAAAAACACTTTTGCGGACCCCCTACCCCCCAAGAAAATGAAAAAAGATCTGTGAACTAAATGAAATACCAAGTCAGAGAACAATGTCCAGAGATTGAGTCATGTAGAAAGAAGAGTTCTGTGAGAAACAACAGGCTTCCTATTAGAATTGCTGATACACTATAATTCAATGCCAGCACAATCACCCTGCTTGTTATTTACTCTTTTGCTCATCTAAATGCTTATCCTATTAGGCTTATGAGGGACATACCATGTCCTACCCTGAAAGAAACTGCCACTTCTCTGGAAAATATTGCTGGCATTCAAATCAGAGTGGCCAAAGATAACACTGAACACCAAGGAGGAATGGTGGCCTCCCTCCCGAAATAGCCACTGTGGGATGTTTGGTGAGGGTGTTTGCAAAAGGAAAATTCTGCATGAGTGCACATTGTTTCTGCAGTGACTGAAACCACTTTCCTTGTTCATTCCATGTCAGTGTTCTCAGAATGAGTAGTCATAGAGGCTGCCTTTCAAAAAAATACATGAGCAAGTATCTACATGGGGCCCTCACACATTTCTCTTGGGAGCTAGCATTTCTGCACATTAAATCTTCATTTATTGCAACAGCTTGACACACGTTTTAGGGCTCCACTAATTATGAAAATGGAGAGTCATTACAAAACACTTTTAGATGATGGGGAGATGACCTCAGTTTTGAAATCATTTGCAGGTTAAGTGGTTAGGTTAGAAAAGAGGACCTCAGAAGAAATGGGCTATATCATCTAGGTGTGATGGAAAGACCTAGTATTTTCTTTTCTCACCTAAAAAATAATAATTGATATTTCTACAACACTTCAATCAATCAATAAACACTTAATAAAACTTTGTGTGACGGATACTGTGCTTAACAACTGGGGATAGAAAGAAAGGCAAAAACAGTCCCTGTCCTCTAGTTAATATTCTAATGGGGAAGACAACATGCACCTACGTTGGTACATCCATGATACATAATGAATAAATGGAATATGACCTTAGAAGAGAAGGCACTAGCAGCTAGGGGGAACCAGGAAAGACTCCCACTTCAAGTTTTGTGAAGTACTTTTCGCGACCTCTCAGGTCCTTCCTGCTCAAAATCTATGATCTCATGATAAGAAATATTAGCTCAAAGGATCTTCTCAGTAATCCTTTGAGAAAAATACTTCTATAGTTTTTATTATCCCTGTTTTACAATTGAAGAAAATGAGATTCTGAAGTGTTAAGTGACAAGTGTTAATGGTCACAAATCTAATTAAGGGAAGAGCCAAGATTCAAGACCTCTCCTGATTCCCAGCACAGTATTCTTTCCACTGTTCTTTCTCTGTTTTAAAGGATTAACAAATCTTTTACAATACTGGCCTCTGGGAATAAGGGTCACACACACCTTCTGGAATTCGGATTATTAGGAGAGAGATGCCAACTTGTATGTACATGAGGATATGTCTTGATGCAAATTGTAACTGAATTCATACGTAGTAAACTGCTTTAGATAATGCTAATGATGATTATGATATATGGTATATGATTATGGGATATGGTATAATAAAGATAATAGTGGTGTTGGTGATGATGATGATGATGGTGATGGTGATAACAATGATGATGAAGATGAGGATGAGGATGATAGAAGGTAGCATGGCTTGATGAACATTGGAAGCCCTAGTGCAGAAAGTCAGTGACTAGACCCCTGATCATAGAAAGCTACTATGATGACAGAGAAGATCAAAACACAAATATGGAAGAGGACAACAATGTAAAAAGCCTATGTCAAAGCTTCAAAGAAGAATATGAATTGGTCTCAAGCCCAAAAATTCCTCTTGAAAGAGCCCAAAAAGGATTTTAAAAGTGAAATAAGAGTTGGAGGCAAAATTGGGAGAAAAAATTGAGAATGATGCAAGAGAATCACGAAAAAAACAGCTTGGGAAAAAAGAAAACAACTCCTTAAAATGTAGGATTGGCAAAATGGAAAAGGAGGCACAAAAGCTAACTGAAGGAAATAATTTCTTAAAAAGTAGAGACAAATGGAAGCTAATGACTCTGTGAGACATCAAGAATCAATCAAACAAAGTTAAAAGAATGAAAAAATAGAAGAAAATGTACCTCATTGAAAAAACAACTGACCTGGAAAATAGATCCAGGAGAGATAATTTAAGAATTATTGGACTACTTAAAAGCCATGATCAAAAAAAGAGCCTGGACAGCATCTTTCAAGAACTTATTAAGGAAAACTGCCCTGATGTTCTAGAATGAGAAGGTAAAATAGTAATTGAAAGACCCCACCAATCACTTCCTCAAAGAGATCCCAAAATGAAAACTCCAAGGAATATGATGCCAAATTCCAGAACTCTCAGGTAAAGGAGAAAACACTACTAGCAGAGAGAAAGAATCAATTCAAATATCAAGGAGCCACAGTCAGGATTACACAGGATTTAGTAACTTCTACATTAAAGGATCAGTGGGTTTGCAATATCATAATCTGGATGGCAAAAGATGCCAACCAAGAATTACCTACCCAGAAAAACTGAGCATAGTCTTTCAGGGGTAAAAATGGACATTCAATGAAATACGGGACTTTCACACCTTCCTGATGAAAAGACCAGGGCTTAACAGAAAATTCAATTTTTAAGTACAAGACTCAAGAGAAGTTTAAAAACTTAAAAAGAAGAGAGAAAAAAACATTATTCAATAAGGTTAAACTGTTTATATTCCTACATGGGAAGAAGATACTTGTGACTCTGAGGAACTGTATCTCTGTTAGGACTGTAAGAAAGAGTATTTACATGGACAAACGGTGTGGGTATAAATTGACTTTGATGTGATGATTTAAAAAAATTAAGGGGTAAAAAAAAAGATTGTAGTGGGAGAAGAGGGAAGAAGGAGGCAAAATGTATTCCATTCCATCATATGAAGAGGCAAGAAAGATCTATTACAGGAGATGGAAAGAAGGGAAGGAAATGAGCATTGTTCAAACCTCAATCTCATTGAGTTTGGCTCAAAGAGAGAATAACACACACATTCAGTTGGGTATAGATACCTATCTTACCCTATAGGGAAGTAGGAGGGGAAGGGAAAAATAAAAGGGGGTAGGGCAGATTGAGGGAGGCAGTGGTCAGAAGCAAAACAGTGGTGAGGAAGGACAGGGTAAAAGGAGAAAGAAAAGTATAAACAAGGGAAAATAGAATGAGTTAGCAGAGTGAATTAAAAAGCAGAATCCTACAATTTTTGTTTAAGAAAAACACACTTGGTCTACAGGGACAGAGACAAAATGGCAGCTGGAAAGCAGGGACTTGCTTAAGCTCCCCCCCAGGTCCCTCCAAACACCCATGAAAAATGGCTCTGAACAAATTCTAGAGCTGTAGAACCCATGAAATAGCAGAGGGAAGCAGGGCTCCAGCCCAGGACAACCTGGATGGTTGCTGGGTAAGGTCTATTGCACAGAGCTGGGATTGGTGCTGAGCAGAGCCCAGCGTGGGCTGTGCCAGGACCAACCAAACCAGGAGCCCAGATGGAACAGGCCCTAGCACCCTGAATCAGTGAGCTGTGGCAGTTACCAGACTTCTCAACCCACAAACACCAAAGACAACAGAGAAGGTTAGTGGGAAAAGCTGCGGGGACAGAGTGAAAGGAGTTGGCAGTTCAGCCACTGCCCTGGGAGCAGCAGGGGTGGTGCAGCTACGGAACTACAGCTTCAGTTGCTTCTGGCCCCAGGCCCACCTGGTGGGAGGAATAAAGTGGCAGATCAGAGTGGGAGTACAGAGCCTGCTTAAGATCTGAGTCCAGTCCAGGTTGGCGGTTCTTGGGGGAGGAAGAGCACCAGTGTGGCAGAGCTTGCTGTGTAGAAATAGTTCTGAAAACAACAGCGCATCCCCTCAAACTTGGAACAAAGTACTCTCTACTCTACAAGCAGTCATACCCCAACGAAAAACTCAAGGGTCAATTGGTTGGCTAGGAACATGGCCAGGCAGCAAAAACGGACTCAGATTCAGACTCAGACTTTGGAATCTTTGTTTGGTGACAAAAAAGAACAAAGCGCACAGCCAGAAGAAATCCACAAAGTCAGAGAGCCTACATCAAAAGCCTCCAAGAAAAACATGAACTAGTCTCAGGCCATGAAAGAGCTCAAAAAGGATTTGGAAAAGGAAGTTAGAGAAGTAGAGGAAAAATTGGGAAGAGAAATGAGAGTGATGCGAGAAAACCATGAAAAACAAGTCAATGACTTGCTAAAGGAGACCCAAAAAAATACTGAAGAAAATAACACCTTAAAAATAGACTAACTCAAATGGCAAAAGAGCTCCAAAAAGCCAATGAGGAGAAGAATGCCTTGAAAGGCAGAATTAGCCAAATGGAAAAGGACATCCAAAAGACCACTGAAGAAAATACTATCTTAAAAATTAGATTGGAGCAAGTGGAAGCTAGTGACTTGATGAGAAATCAAGATATTATCAAACAGAACCAAAGGAATGAAAAAGTGGAAGACAATGTGAAATATCTCATTGGAGAAACCACTGACCTGGAAAATAGATCCAGGAGAGATAATCTAAAAATTATTGGACTACCTGAAAGCCATGATCAAAAAAAGAGCCTAGATAGCATCTTTCAAGAAATTATCAAGGAGAACTGCCTTGATATTCCAGAGCCAGAGGGTAAAATAGAAATTGAAAGAATCCACCAATCACCTCCTGAAAAAGATCCCAAAAAGAAAACTCCTAGGAATATTGTCACCAAACTCCAGAGCTCCCAGATCAAGGAGAAAATACTGCAAGCAGCCAGAAAGAAACAATTTGAGTATTGGGAAAACACAATCAGAATAACACAAGATCTAGCAGCTTCTACATTAAGGGATCAAAGGGCTTGGAATATAATATTCTGGAGGTCAATGCAGCTAGGATTAAAACCAAGAATCACCTACCCAGCAAAACTGAGTATCATGCTCCAAGGCAAAATATGGAATTTCAATAAAATAGAGGACTTTCAAGCTTTCTCAGTGAAAAGACCAGAGCTGAATAGAAAATTTGACTTTCAAACACAGGAATCAAGAGAAGCATGAAAAGGTAAACAAGAAAGAGAAATCAAAAGGGACTTACTAAAGTTGAACTGTTTTGTTTACATTCCACATGGAAAGATGATGTGTATAACTAATGAGACCTCAGTTTTAGGGTGGCTGAAGGGAAAATATATATATATATATATATATATATATATATCACCAGAGGGGACAAGGTGAGTTGAATATGAAGGGATGATATCTAAAAGAAATAAAATCAAATTAAGGGATGGGAGACAGATATTTTGAGAGAGGGAGAAAGGGAGAGAAAAATGGGGTAAATTATCTCACATAAAAGTGACAAGAAAAATCAGTCCTGTTGGAAGGGAAGAGGGGCAGGGGAGGGGGAATGAGTGAATCTTGCTCTTATCGGATTTGACTTGAGGAGGGAATACCATACACACTCAATTGGTTATCTTACCCCTCAGGAAAGAAGGAGGAAGGGGATAAAAAGAGATAAAAAGATAGAAGAGAGGGTAGATAGGGGGAGGAGGTAATCAAAAGCAAACACTTCTTAAAAGGGACAGGGTCAAGGGAGAAAATTGAATAAAGGGGGACTAGATAGGAGGGAGCAAAATATATTTAGTCTTTCACAACATGAGTATTGTGGAGGGGTTTTACATAATGATGCGAGTGTGACCTATGTTGAATTGCTTGCCTTCTTAGGGAGGGTGGGTGGGGAGGGAAGAGGGGAGAGAATTTGGAATTCAAAGTTTTAAAACCAGATGTTCAAAAAAAAGTTGTTTTTGCATGTAACTGGGAAATAAAATATACAGGCAATGGGGCATAGAAATCTATCTTGTCCTACAAGAAAGTAAGGGAAAAGGGGATGGGGAGGAGTGGGGTGACAGAAGGGAGGGCTGACTGGGGAATAGAGCAATCAGAATATATGCCATCTTGGAGTGGTAAGGAGGGTAGAAATGGGGAGAAAATTTGTAATTCAAAATCTTGTGGAGATCAATGCTAAAAACTAAAATATTAAATAAATAATAAATTTTTTTTAAAAAAAGAAAAACACATTTGAAGCAGAGAGACACACACAGAGTAAGTTAGAAGACTAGAGCAGAATATATTTATGCTTCAGCCGAAGTTAAAAAAAAAAAAGCAAGCATAGCAACTGTGATCTCAGACAAAGTAAAAGCAAGAGTAGATCTAATTAAAAGAGATAAGGAAGGAAACTATATCTTGTTAGGTACCATAAACAATGAAACAATATCAATACCAAACATATATGCACCAAATGGCATAGCATCCAGATTTCTAGAGGAGAAGTTAAATGAGTTACAGGAGAATATAGACAGTAAATTTTTACTAGTTGAGTTTTTACTCAACCTTCCCCTTTCAGAACAAGATAAGTCTAACCACAAAATAAATAAGATTGAAGTCAAGAAGATGAATAGAATTTTATAAAAGTTAGCTATGATAGACTGCTGGAGAAAACTGAATGGGAATAGAAAGGAATATACCTTTTTATTAGCAGTACATGGCACCTACACAAAAACTGACCAACCATTAGGGCACAAAAACCTCACAATCAAATGCAGAAAAGCAGAAATATTAAATGTATACTTTTCAGATAATGATGCAATAAAACATGCATTTAATAAAGGGTCATGGGAAAGATAGATTAAAAACTAGTTGGAAATTAAATAATCTAATCCTAAAGAATAGGTGGGTCAAACAACAAATCATAGAAACAATCAATAATTTCATCATAGAGAATGACAATAATGTGAAAAGATACCAAAATTTACAGGATACTGCCAAAGCAGTATTTAGGGGGAAATTTTATATCTCTGAATACTTACATCAGTAAAATAGGGAAAGAATAGATCAATGAATTGGGCACGCAACTAAAAAAATCTAGAAAAAGAACAAATTAAAAATCCCCAATTAAACATCAAATTAGAAATCCTGAAAATCAAAAGAAAAGATCAATAAATTTGAAAGTAAGAGAACTATTAAACCAATAAATAAAATTAAGAGCTGGTTTTATGAAAGTAACCCCAATAAAATAGATAAACCTTTGGCTAATTTGATTTTTAAAAAGAAAAAAAAAACAAATTACCAGTATCAAAAGTGAAAAAGAGTGAATTCACCACCAATGAAGATGAAATTAAAACAATAATTCAGAGCTATAAATACTTAAATAACCCAATCTTAGAAAAAGAAATTGAACAAGCCATCAATGCACTCCCTAAGAAAAAATCCCCAGGGCCAAATGGATTTACAAGTGAATTTTACCAAACATTTAAAGAACAATTAATTTTAATATTGTATAAACTATTTGGGAAAACAGGCAAAGAAGAAACCCTACCAAATTCCTTTGATGATGCAAATATTGTTCTGATACCTAAACCAGGAAAAGCCAAAACAGAGAAAGGAAATTATAGACCAATTTCCCTAATGAATGTTGATGCAAAATTTTTAAATAAAATATTAACAAGATTACAACAATTTATCACCAGCATAAAGCACTATGACAAGATGGGAATTATACTAATAATGCAGGGCTGGTTCAATATTAAGAAAATTATCAGCATAATTGACCATACCAATAACAAAATGAACAGAAATCATATGATTATCTCAATAGATGCAGAAAAAGCTTTTGACGAAATGCAGCAACCATTCCTATTAAAAATACTAGTGAGCATAGGAATAAATGGAGCTTTCCTTAGAATTATAAGTCTATCTAAAACCATCAGCAAGTATTATCTGTAATGGAAATAAGCTAGAGATTTCATCAGTTTAGGGGACTCCCACATGACAAAACCTCTATTCTCAAGCACTGTACTTCCCAAAGCTCACATTTTGCTTCTTCTCTCTGTCCTTCTCCGGACAACTACCAGTGCCCACAAGAATCTTTCCTTAATTTATGAGGCAACAAACTAGAATAAAAATCTCCATTTAAAAATGTTGAGGTCAAATGTCCAAGACAGCAGGTGCCAGAAGCTATTAATAAAATGCTGTAGAACCAGTTCTGATGAATTGGTTTCCAAGGGCTAGCAAGGCAAAGAGGGAGGAAATGCAGCACATCATTTGGTGACAGACCTGAATATACAGAGCAGAAAAATTCATGCAGGTAGCTCTGGAAATCATTCCAAATGTCAAGTCTGCTATAAAGATTCTAAGGAGGGAGATGGCATAAGTACCATAAAGACAGGATGATTCTTTTATGTAAGCCTGACTTGGTTATAACGAAATATTGCTCATTGTGGGTACTGTCGTCCCTACACCAGTTCTTTGGGTTTCTTGTTTTAATTATTCAATGACCCTGGAAACCACATGCCAAAATGGATTGCTAGCCTTGAGATCTTCTCTTGTTTCCTAGAAAGGAAAAAACCACAGCAGCCAAGTGTGATTGGAGGTGTAAACATGAGGGAAGTAACAAAGGATATATAATCAAAGGTCACAGAATCATATTTAGAGCTAGAATTGATAACTCAACCTAATCTTCCTTCATCCACATTTTGCATATGAGGAAACTGAGGCCCAGACAGGTTAAGTGATTTACCCAGAGTCACACAGCTAGTATCAGAAACAGGGTTTTCTGACTCTAAGTAAAGCTCACTATTCACTAATAATAATATTTATAAAGCATTTTAAAGTTTGCAAAGCCCTCTATAAATATTTTTATTTTATATTATATATTATAGTTTTATATTACAAATATATTTTTATATTATAAACATCTTATATTTATAAAAAAATTTTATAAATTATTTTTATCCTCATAACATCTCCAGAAGATATTATCCTCCTCATTTTACAGATGAGGAAACAGGCACAAGGAGGCTGATTTACCCAGGGTCACTCAGCTGTGTTTCAATTCAGCTCTTTCTGATTCCAAGTCCAACACTTATTCTCACAACATTGCTGTTGTTCAGTTGTTTTCAGTCAGTCTTATTCTTCATTACTCCATTTGGGGTTTACTTGGCAAAGATATTAGAGTGGTTTGCCATTTTCTTCTCCAGTTCATTTTACAGATGAGGAAACCGAGGCAAACAGGGTGAAGTGACTTGCCCAGAGTCTTGCAGCTAGTAAGTGTATGAGGCCAGATTTGAACTCAGGAAGATGAATTTTCCTGACTTCAGGCCTGGCACTCTATCCACTGCACCACTTAGCTGCCTTAACCTTGGCCACATTCAAAAATATATGTTTCATCCAGTATCTTGAGTCAATCATCTCTCCATCAAGAATTGGGTAGCATTGGCCCCTTGAAATCATGGTTGGTCATTGATTTGATTAGAGTACTTAAGTCATTCAAAGTCTTTTCAGCATTGTCATTACATAAATTGTTCTAGCTCTGCTCACTCCTTTCTGCATCAGTTTACAGAGGTCTTCTAAGGTTTTTCTGAAGCCATCCCCTTCTTATAACACAATAAGTATTCTATTTCTTTCATGCATCATAACTTGTATAGCCATTTCCCAATTAATGGGCACCCCCTTAGTCTCCATCTCTTTATCACTAAAAAAAACCTGTTCTCTCTCTCTCTCTCTCTCTCTCTCTCTCTCTCTCTCTCTCTCTCTCTCTCTCTCTCCCTCCTCCCCCTCCTCCTCCTCTTTCTTCTTCTTCTTCTTCTTCTTCTTCTCTCTCTCTCTTTCTCTCTCTCTCTCTCTCTCTCTCTCTCTCTCTCTCTCATATGTGTATATGTATAACATAAATATTTTCCTTCATCTCTTCAAGGTAGGTATAGGCCTAGTAGTGGCATTGTTATGTCAATGGTCATGTACAGCTTAGTGACTTTTGAGGGAATGGTTTTGAAATGCTTTTCCAAATATGGATATTTGTTACAGGGATTTTGTTTTTTTTTTCAATGGAAAAGATAGGCATGATTCAGAGGTAAGAACAGCTCTTCCTCCTCCTCCACCCCCACTCCCCAAAAATGAAAAGAGAACAAAAGGTCAGACGAAATCATAGACAAACAGGAAAATTTTAAAAGCTACATGTTAAATTTATTGTATACTTGAAAAGCAAGGTTTAAGTAATAGAGATTCATAGTTCCACACGCAATCCCATCTCCTGTTTCATGTTGTGTATGGAAATGTTCATTTTAAAAAAATAAAATGGGGGAAAAAGAATAAGAGGAAAACTTCCAGTATGCTTAAACCTACAGGACAAAAAAGTATCTGCATTGATGGAGAGAACAGCTCCCAAAGTGAAATAACGGATTCAACAAAGCATCCCAATGCTCGACCATCTCCACAATTCAGCAGAGTGATCTGTGATCTCATTGATGTGGATAGAGCTCCAACCCAATGGTGCAAATCACAATCCATCCGCGCCTTTTTATGAAGGTTGATTCGAGCATGTCTCTCAATAAACCTTCCAGGATCCTCCCAGAGGACTAGAGGATTTCCTCTATGCCTTTTAACATTACAAAGGGCAAGAGTACATGATAGTGGATAAAGAGCTGGCCTTGGAGTTAGAAAGACCTGGGTTCAAGTCCTGCCTCTGCTACATACTTTCTGTGAGACTCTGGACAAGACCGTTATCCTTTCAGTGTTTCAGCCAACTCCATAAGACCATAGATTTCAGAGAAGCCTCTAAACTGTGTTGGCAGAAGAAGTTCCTATGCTGATGAAATCACAAGTTTGGTCTCAAGAAAATAATTTCGAAGGTAGCATTTCAAGTTTTGGATTTGGTGCTATCTATAATATTTGCCAAGTTGAATTAAACTCAGAATTTATGAGGAAGAGACCCTAGTGGTCTTAGTTGTAGAATCATCAAGTGTATAATATCTTTTGAGAAGGCACTGAAAGGTCTCTCTGACACTGGCCTGCCGTGGTTTCAGAATTTCCCATTAAAGGAGTTTTGTACGTTTAGGAAGCTGATGAAAAGGCACATATTTGTACCCGCCAATGTCTGGACAGGGGTAACTTTGTCAGTGTTGCCAGCTGCTAGCAGGCCCCAAAAAGAATGTGGCAACACATTATGGGTCATGTTGATGGTGAGGAGAGGGCTACATGGGAGTAACTAAAGAGGGCATTGAAACGTGGTGGAGAGTAAGGAGAGAGCAGTGAGATCACATCACCAATATTTATTGAACACCCTCTGTTGTGGCCAGGTTCTGTGCTTTTTGACATAGTATTTTTATGAAGTAAATTAATTAACACTAAAAGATCACTGGTTTTAGAGTGGGAGAGGGTAGGTTCCAATTACACATTTTACACTTATTAATTGGGTGGCCTAGTGAAGGGTTAAGGGAATATTATATCTTTCCTGTCCATTTATAGGCCTATGTGACCACATGGATTCTCCTTTTTCCTTGGAACAGGGACCAGATTCCCAGGTTTAAAGGTACACAGGTATTTCAATGAATGTCTTGCTGCTTTGAACTCTGGCTCGGTTCACAGCTGTGATACATTCCATGCTGAGTCACATAGAGCCCATCAGGTCAAAACTATATATATTAAGGGAGATTGATATTGCCTTGTGGGAGGAAGCTGGCTTAAGAGGAAGATTGCTTAAGGGGAAGCTTGCTTGGGAGCAGGGGCTCACTTATGGAAAGACGTTTAGCCATTGTCAAGAGGGCCCCTCCCCTCCACTTGAACCCAGATGTTGGCGCTCTCTCTCGGTCTGGTAATGTATAGAGACAGGAGACCTCTGATGAAGAGAGGAGACCTCTGATACCAACCCGTGTGAGAACACTGGAACATTGGATTAGAATAAAATACTAAAGGCAAGTATGGGGTTTAGTGAGACCTGGATAATTATCTGTTGTTTTCCAATTATTGTATTGTTTTGCTATGCCCAGAGAACAGACCAGAGCAGCCCCACCCCATGTGAAGGTGGGGGAGGATGAGCTGGCCCGGAGTTGGGGTAGAGCAACCCAGCACAGGGGCCCCAGAGCCTGCTGTGCTGGACTCAGGCAGGAACAGGGAGAATTTGGAGTGGAATAGTCCCCTCCCCCATGAGGTGGGACACGGAGCAGGAGGGGAGAGCTGCCTTTGTGTGAATCCAGGCAGGAGCCAGGCCCCTGGACCTGAAGGAGGAGGAACCCTGGAGCCTGGGACTCAGCCCGGAGTCGGATGAAGGCTTTGCAGCAGGGAACGTGCTTTCCTACCTCGCCTCACCTGTCCACCCCCCCCCCCCCAGCCCATGGGTTGGGACCCGGGGGTGGCGTTGCCTATGGGGGGAGGGGGGAAGTGCCATGGCCCCCGGGGACCCGCCCTATCGGCTTTGTTGCCCAGCTGCCCCTCAGGACTCGGAAGCGGAGGCTGGAGCAGTGTTGGGATGTGGACTCTTTAGCTCATTCGAGATGTGTGCACCTGAGAGTGCCAAGTAGAAGCGTGTGACAGCAGCATGGGGAGAAGGACACACCCCCAAGAGGACTTTACTTTACTGGCCTGGGATCCCCTGATTGTATAAATAAGTATAAGGTGGGAGAGGGGTACGCTATGTTATAATAATAAGTCTCTAGAAAATTAGATGACTCCCAAATGCATTTTCTAAATAGTAAAAGGACCATATAGAAGACTTCTTTGTGCAAGGTGCAGTAAAGCTCTTTGAAAGAGTAAAGAAGAGAATTTTGGGGTGGGAAGATCAGGGTGGAGAATGTAAAGGCAGCAGAATTGCTTCATGTCAAGTAATGAAAAGAAGATGGATCTAGCACTAAGAAGAGTTGAGCTCTAGGCTCTCCTCTGCTGCTTCCTACCCATGTAGCCTAGGTAAATGATTAAGTGCGTTTCATAGAATCAGGTTTAGAAGGGGTCCCATAAGTCATCCAGTCCAACCTAAACCTAAGAATGTCCTCTACAACCTCAAGGCAAGGCAAGGAGCATCTTAAAAATGTCTACTGTGTGCTGGTCACTGCTAAGCACTGGGGACAAAAAGCATGGCAAAAAAAAAAAGCCTCTGCTCTCCATGAGCTCACAGTCTAATGGGGGAGATGCTATGCAAACAGCTATATGCAAACAAGAGATACAGAGGATAAACTAGGGGTGGTCTTAGAGGGAAGGCACTGACTAGCATTAAGGGAGATTGGGAAAGGCTTCTTGTAGAAGGCTGCATGTTAGCTGAGATGTGAAGGAAGCCAGGGAATCCACGGGACAGATGAAGACAGAGAAACGAGGGTTCAGCCTGTGAAAATGCAGTCAGGTGATGGAATGTCACGCAGGAAAAACAAGGAGGCTAGTGTCACCGGATTACATGAAAAGAAGTAAAAGTGTAAAACTGGAAAGATAGGAAGGGGCCAATAAAGCAGACTGCCAGACAGCACCTCATTTTTTCCAGTAAAGAGGAACGCTGAGGAAGCTTGTTCTCCTTCTGGACAGCTCCGATTATTAGGAAGTTTTTCCTTAAGCCAAACCTAAGCCTGGCTCTCTGCAACATCTACCCATAGTTCTTAAGTCTGCTCTCTAGGACCAAGCAAAGCAAGTCTCATGCCTTGCCTGCATGCCATCCCTTCAAACTCTTGAAGACAGCTATCATATCCTCCCTAAGTCTTCTCTTTTCCAAGCTAATCATCCCCATTTCCTAAAATTAATTTTCATATGGCAAAGTCTTTTTTTAGTTTTATTGATGTATTTTGTTTTCACATTACAAACATTTACAGATAACAACCCCCACTCTCTGAGAGATTTAGAACAAAGTAAACGATTAAGATTAACAGTGTAGGACCTCATCTAAAAATATGTGCAATATTTCACATCTGTAGCAACCCTCCTCTATTTTTTTAAATGAATAGAAATTTATTTTCACTCTCTCCCACCTCCCAGGCTTTTGGAGAGAGAGAGAGAGAGAAAGAGAGAGAAAGAGAGAGAGAGAGAGAGAGAGAGAGAGAGAGAGCAAGCGCGAGAGAGAGATTTTTTTAATAACAAATATTCAAAGTCCAGCAAAACAAATCTCCTCATTGACTCTATAAAAATCCAGATCTAGGTCTCAATACAGATTTTTTTACAAAGCTCTTTATCTAGATAAGTCTCATTCTGCACCCTAAATCTATAACCTTTTTGCCAGGAGATGGAAAGTATGTTTCATTATCAATTCTCTGGAATCATGAATGGTCATTGTATCAATCATGCAACACTCAGTTTCCAAA
This sequence comes from Trichosurus vulpecula, assembly GCF_011100635.1. Taxonomy (NCBI): domain Eukaryota; kingdom Metazoa; phylum Chordata; class Mammalia; order Diprotodontia; family Phalangeridae; genus Trichosurus; species Trichosurus vulpecula. The sequence goes on from NC_050578.1 coordinate 48,160,396, forward strand.
GCTGTTTGTCTTTACCATGTTATTATTATATAAGTTGCTTTCCTGGTTTAGTTCATTTCATTCTTCATCAATTTATAAAACTCTTAAAATTGTTCATTTTTATAATATCAGTGTCATAGTATAAATTATTCTCTTGGTTCTTTTTACTTCACACTGCCTCAGTTTATGTTTTTCTATTGGTCTGAAATCATGTTTCCTTATTTTTTACAGCATAGTAGTATTCCAGCACATTCATGTACTCCTACTCATTCAACCATTCCTCAATTGATGAGCATCTCTTTAGTTTACAATCTTTTGCTGTCACAAAATTTTTTGATGGTATATAGCAAGATCTTCAGTTTCTTCAACACTTTGTCAGTGTCCTCTAGGTGTGGTCCAGCATGTGAAGCAAAATACTCCAGATATGTTCTGAGCGCGGCAGAGAAAAGCAATATTATTACTCCCATTGTTCTGCACACCACACTTCTGCCAATGCAGTCTAACATCGTATTGGGGTTTTTGGCTACCTATTGACTCAGGTTGAGCTCATAATTTACTAAAACTACCACATGTTTTTACAAATGAGCTATTTTCTTAGCCATGGCTATTCCATCCTCCACTTGTCCATTTGATTATTTCAATACAAGTATACTAACTGAATACAAACACATTTTTTTTTCTATTACAATGATAACATTTTGTATCTTAGCAGCCAATGTGTTAACTATTTCTTCCAGATCTGTGTTCTTTACCCTCCACCTTGAGGGATCCTGGCTGTTTGAGTCTCTGCTAGACACTCTCATTTCTTTTTTTTTTTCTAATTTTAAACAAGAAGTTTATTTAAACAACAAGATGTTTGACTTGGAGGGAAAACTATCTAGGATCAATTTTTTTATAGTAATTTATTCTTACTGAGAGGCAGAGATTGCCTGACATGTAACAGCTATGTACAAAAAAGTCATAAAATCGTCCTTGGTTTTACAGTGATAAAATAAAAATATTGAAGTTATCCAATCAAACAAGGTATGCAAGGATTTTTTTGTGGGTTTTTGTTGTTGTTGTTAAACAGTGAGAGCAAAATAACTTACTGGAATATAAAGATAAAAGTTGAATGAGCATGCCACTAATGGAGAAAATGGATATTTTCACAGAACCAGTTTGTTTTTTCACCTCCTCATCTCCATTTGTTGTTGACCAAAACAAACCATCGGCCATTTAGTTTTTAAAAAATACGCATTATGCCTGTGTACATACACCAGTTACTTTATGTACAATAAAGGAATGAGGGAAGGGAATCAAAGAAGAGAGAAAACTATACTGCAGTAGTCAGGATGTGGATGAACTAAATCTCGGTTTTCTAACTGCCAATGTATTGTTTTCCTTGGGAGCACGGTTCTGGAGAAGGGTTGTAGATTCTTTTTAGTAAGCGCCTCCTGTCTGCTGCTGAAATACATCAATTGTACCTTCATCTTCCATTTACAACTATGCAGCTGTGTCTGTTTCATTGATTGGTTGCCCATCAAATCGGAATCTGGTCTGTCTCATTGACAAACCCTGTTGTTCACAATAGGCTTTATTAGTTTACTAAGTGGTGTGTACCTCTTAAGCTTAATTTGCACCACCGGACCATCTTGCCCTGCCACCTTCAAATTAATATGGTCGTTGTTTTCAGTCTTGACTCCTTCCTTCGGCTTTTCGTCGGCCATGGTGAGTCCGGGGCTCTCCTCAGCCACCACTTCACAAAAGAGGCACCAGGATGGTCTGCTCCAAAGGCACGGGAGGGGGTGGGGAGAAGCAGAAGCAGGAGGAGGAGGAGGAGAAGAAGGAAGGTGATAGTGGGGAAGGAATCCTCATTTCTTGAGGAGCCTCAGCCAGACTTGCCTTCCTGTTCACTTCTTTACCTACCCACTTCCCTTCCTCCTCACTCTCTGGTTTGCTCTATCTCCACACCAGCTGCTTTGCCCTCATGTGGATACCCTCCCCACACTGACCGCTCCGCTTTATGTTTTGTCTTCCATCTGGCCTCAGACACTAGCTGTGTAACCCTTAGCAAGTCATTTTACACTGTTTGCCTCAGTTTCCTCATCTGTAAAAACAAGCTGGATATAATACTATGATTCAATTTATCATCCCAAGATTACACCTGCCATTTGAATAGCATAATAATGCCAACAGAATTTGAATAGCATAACAATGCCAACATACTGTGAACTCCTGGGGTTAGGGTGGGGTGGAGTTTTTGCTGGCTTTCTCAAAGGAAGACTTGCCTCCATCTTAAATCCAGACATATATCTTATAGTCTTAGGTAGACGAGAGGCTCAGCTTTTAAATGACTTGCCTATATCCTCATGGACAGTGCCAGCGGCAAGATTGCAACTCAGGTCTTTTGGACTCCAGGGTCAACTCTTCCAAATACTTCATGGCTTCTTGATTCCATGTCACATGATTCTTCTCTCTTAGAGAATCAGCCTCCACTGACTATATCTTGTTTGTCTGTACTTCTTAAACTTGTTATGTTCTTTTGAGTTCTTACTCAGCCTTTGGAGGTACTGCACACCCACCCAATCTGTTGTCACAAGGAAATTGAATGAACACTTTATATTTTATTCAGAAGTTGCTTAATCAAGCTGAGTATTTTTAAAAAGAGACGGAAAGGTAAGAACACAATATTTAGGTGACCCCCAAACATATGATGTGCATGGAAAAGAACTGGAAAAGTCAAAGTAAATGTGTCCCTGACAACTATCTTACACAAGGTGAACAAGAGGGTAAAACATTCAGTGTTAGATTAAATATACCTGAATTATATCACATCAGGTTATCTCAGGTCCTCAGGGATGGCAGCACATATTTTCTTTTTCTCCCAAAAGAGATTGAGTGCAGAGAGAACTCAGAAAAGCGTGACTTTTTAAAATTACACTATTATGCAAGGCAAGAGGATAGCCATAAGCCAGGGAAGGATACATTCAGCCTACAGATCTGCTTCTTCTTTTCAGCAACCCAATAACTTTTCAAATGAATGTGAGAAGAAATATATGAGTAATGTACCATTAGCTAAAACTTAAGAGAAAGGAATTTGGTCCTATTTCCCATAAAACACGTGTGGTCACTTTTCTTCTTGATCATACAGACTTTGGAGAATGGCTGAATGTAGGGTAGGTAGTAGATTTCTTTAGATGACACATCTGATACCTTATTTAATAAGAACAGAGACAAGCTCTGTTGGAACAAATATTCTTAATTAGGATGGGGAAGTATATATTCTTCTTCAGAATCATCTTGCATTTGACTTGGTTGTGGTTGGAATGATTCTCATTTTGGAATGAGAGACAGCTCTCTGAGTTAGCCAGAGGAAACAATTTCTTGTTCTGAAGAACAGTCTGTTATGAACAGTTTTACAGATGTCCGGTGATGAGCCTGTTGAGAATAGGACCAAAGTGACAGAAAATGATCTTGATTTTAAAAAATAAATAAGATGTTTGCCCTGCAGGGATTTCTAGAAGTGTTCCAGATGAGCTGCCTTAATTCTAGGGGTTGTTTATTTGAGTGTGCTGACAGACGTGGCTTCTGGAAAGGAGATTGCTGCCAGTCAGTAGTAAAGAGATGAAGAATAATCTTGGAAGCTACTAGGCCAGTTAGAGACTGAAAAAAAGCAGGGGAGGGGCAGAAAAAAATCATCTTGATTTTTGAGTGGGTTAGAAGAATGGAGAATTTTCCAGAGGGCCATATCTAAAAGTATAGAATTGTCAAGAAGGCCACAAATATATTTTGAATCATTTATGTATGTCAAGGTACAACACAAAGTGTATGGCAAATTAAAATTTGGTTACTGTTTCCCTTAGGGTTATTGTGTACCTAAAGGCAATAACAAACATAATTTCATGGGACACTTGGTCATCTTATGTTGCAGGCAGGATTCATGATCATCCTTACAATTATTATAGCAAAAGGTCAGTGAGTCCATTCTCCTCTGGCTCCATTCAGAACGTTTATGATTCTGAGTCATAGACTGCCTAGACCAGGGATCCCCTTAACCTGGACTCCATGAATGTGTTTATTTAATAATTTTCTAGCTGCATTTTAACATAATTTCTTTTTAAATGCTTTGTATTTTATGCATTTAGAAACATTCTGAGGAGTCCATGGGCTTCAACAACACAGCTGAACAGTCAACAGTTGAAGTCAACATACTGCCCAAAGGGTTTTATGACACATAAATAAAAAATAAAATAAATAACTAGTATGTATATAACACTTTAAAGTTTGCAAAAGTGCTTTACAAATAATATCTCATTCCATCCTCACAACAACCCCAGGGTTAGTTATTATTATCCTCATTTTATAAATGAAGAAACTGAGGCAGACAGATTTGCCCAGCGTGAGTCCATGTTTGACATTCTATCCACTGCATCACCTGGTTGTCTTGGCTAAACCAAAGTTCTCTTTCCTGTGAAGTTGTGGTCTTGCTGTACTTTGCCCTGGTCAGACTATGTATGGAATATTGTATTCAACCCTAGGCATTCTATTTTATAAAGGATATTAATAAACTGAAAAGCATCCAAAGAAACTGACCTGAAGTATAAAAGACCTCAAGGTCATGAAGGAACAAGGTATATTTAATCCACACAAGAAAAGACTTATACAGTATGTTAGCCATTACCAGCAGGTCGAGTGTTAGATAATGAATTTTTTTTACCATGGCAATTCATGAAACAGATAATACAAAATGAGCCTTAGTCCTCTGTAGTCTCCTTCTGCTTCCATATAGAAGCAGAATGGTGGAAAATGGGGCAGGGAATAAATACTAAGATCAAACCAGTTAGACCTTCTACAACAATCAATTTGACTTTGTCTGATGCCTAAAAGGTCAGCTAGGTGGCACAGTGGATAGAGTGATGGTCCTGGAATCTTTCTGAGTTCACATCTAGTCTCAGATACTTCCCAGCTGTGTGACCCTGGACAAGTAACTTCACTGTGTTTGCCTCAATTTCCTCATTATAAAATGAGCTGGAGATGTGTTCAGTTAAGCTAAGTTAGGTTCGGATTCGGATTCGCGCTGGCAATAAAGCACACTGCTGAGAGAACATGGTTTTTATTGAAAGACAAGGGAAATACTCTAACAAACACAGTTAACACAACAAAGAGAAAGACGTAGATTCATCACCTTTCGGGGGAACTCCAGCACTTGATCCTCTCAAAACTGAGGGGGGATCCTGGTTTACACAGCCCAGCTCGATCAAGGCCCAAGAAGGGAACTGATCCCAGGAAACTTCCTCTCCATAAGTGAGATCCCCCTAGCTTGTTGCACTTGGGGGCTTTTATAGCTTCCTGAACGAGGAGGGCCTACTGCTAACTGTCCCGGATGTTCCCCTCCATAAGGAGTAGCCACTCCCTTTGGGAGGGGAAGATCCTGTCAATCATTTTGTTTCTGAGAACTGGCTAGGTCCTCAAGAAGCAGTTTCAGAATTTCCTGTCCTTTGTCTTAAGAGCTACCTGTTCTTTGTTCGGGCCTGTCTGCTAGTGTATTCCATTCTTTGTTTGGGCCCATCAGTCAGAGAGCGATGTCTGAGAGGTTAATGTGTGATTCTTTATTCCAAGCCTTAAAGTCTTAAAGGTCTTTGTAAGAAAGAAAGGGGGAAAGGAAAGTCTGATATTCCAAACCAGAGAGTCTTGCAGGGCCGGGCAGGGGGGAAGGAAGAAAAGCCTGGCTTACACTATAATATGGAAGATCTTCTATAATGATTTATCATTCAAGATGGAAATGGCAAACCACTCCAGCAGCTTTATTAGGATTCCATACATTGCCCTCTAAACTGGTACTGCTATTGTTGTCATAGATCTCTGCTTGGTGGAAATATTAAGTGTTTGTTAGTTAAAATGGTTTCTGAGTTCTTCTGGCCTTCTTAGTATGACAACTACTTTGTGCTAGTTAAAATCTGATTTTTAAGAACAATCAAAGAAAGAAATGTATTAAAAATTCCAACACAATGAATAAATACTATGACATACAAGGAACTGAAGCCAAAATGCAAGGAAAATATATGGTTATCAACTATAGCTCCCTAGGAATGAAGCTATAATTATTGTAATATGGATAATAAAAGAAGGAAATGATAAAGAAACAAAGGATGATATAGAATAAGTAAAAAAAATTACCATGTATTAAATAATGAAAGATAAAAAATTCAACTCTTTCAAAATATTCAAGAAGAATATAAATAAAATAATGAATTCATTGAGGAATGGAATTGTTTTACTAGAAGCCAGAATTATAAGGAACAACAGAGAAACATAGAAACAAGCTAAAAAATCTATCCAACTGGAAAATTTTCAGACATTTTGAAGATAACAGTGACAGATTTGGGTGACAAAGCTCAGAAGAAAATGAAAGTATTGTCAGGTTCCCAGACAACATGTAAGTAAGAATCTTACCACTGTATTTCATTATTATGCAAGAAAATTTCCTAGAAAATCTGAAAACAAGAGAAAAATTAAGGATTAATAGAATTCAAAATACACCCACAAGAATTCAATTTGCCTAGCTACACTGTCATCAAAATTATAACGACAGAGATTATCCTGAAATAGCCAAGAAGAAAAACTCCACCTACCAAAAAACCAGCCATTCAAACTGCAAATGAATTTTTGCTCTAGACACAGAATAACAGACATAATTAAAATTTTATATACTACAAGTGACAGAAAATTGGACTTCATCCTCAAATTAAGCACGTGGCAAAGGTGAGCATACTTTTTAAAGATAGTCATTTAGGAGGCGATAAGAATTTCTAGCATCTGTGATGGGGTGGGGTGGGATATATGCAAACCTTAAAGGAGCTTTTAAAATATTTTTCCCCAATTACATGTAAAAACAATTTTTAACATTTGGGTTTTTTTAATTTTCGAGTTTGAAATTTTCTCTTTCCCTCTCTTTCCTCCCCTCCCCCATTGAGATGGCTAGCAATTTATATAGGTTATACATATGCAATCATGCAAAACACATTTCCATGTTAGTCATGTTGTGAAAAAAAACACAGACAAAAACCACCTCAAGAAAAATAAAGTAAAGGAAAAGTATGCTTCAATCTGCATCCAGACTCCATCAGTTCTTTCTGTGAAGATGGAAAGCATTTTTCATTATAAGTTGAAAGAAGCTTTTAAAATAAAAAAAAATGGGAAAGAATGAGAAACAGTTTTATTAAAAGCTGTCATAACCTTACCATGCTGCTCTCTACAGCTATTCTCTACTAAGTATCATTTCTGCTAGCTGAATCATCTTTGCTGGCCCTTATGTCTGCTTTCCTCTGTTGTCTTGCCTCTGCTGACTTTCCTTACCCCAATTTCCTTTTCTCCAGGTTAAACATCTCCAGTTCCTTCAACTAATCTTAATATTATGTTTCAAGTACAATGACTTTCCTGATCATCATATCCTGGGTATTTTCAGCTTCTAAATATCCTTACTAAAATGTAGTGTTCAAAATTGGAAAAAAAAATACACTAATGAAGCATTCAGAAGGATTATTGCTTCTTTTGTTATGGATGCTACTCCAAATAATACAACCTGATATCATGTTTCCCTTTGGTAGCCACATCAGATTGTACAGTTCTAGGCTATTGGTTTTTATTGGTTTTTTTTTTGTTTGTTTCAAATTTCCTATCCCTCCTTACTGACAATTTCTCTAAAACAATTAAAGACAATCAAATACAAAGAAAGGTTAGGGAAAAAGAACTGGTTTTTGGAGGATCTGGTTTTAAATCTTGACTCAGTTGTTTATCCTCTGTTTTTGAAGAGGATCAATGACATCATAGGATGATGTCTTGATTTGCATGTGAATTGGATTTAAGTGAATTCATAGATATTTAAGTGAATTCACACACGCACAAGGAAGAAGGCAGGGGCTATCAGGCAAATGCGTCAACTGTAATTCATAGCACTTATAAATCTCTACTTTCTTTTATAAATAATTCCCTTCAGAATTACATTTCAGAAACTGAAAGAGTGCTACATCTCTTCAATTGATTTTTCTACCCAGTTAAACATAATCATAGACCATGTCTAAATGGGGGAGGGGGAGGGTAGCAACTTTACCAAAATGGGACTAATATTTAAAGTTCCGTCACAGGTAACTCCCCCTCCTATTGTTGCTCTTCCCTGGCTTCCCAGGACTGCAGGAAAATATCAGAGGAAAACACAGACTACATCTTTTTTAATGGGATTTCTGTGTATTTCTAGCTTATATTTGTTGACAATGCTTCTATTTTAAGCCTTTTAATTAAACATTATTGCTTTATGTTTATAGTGTTGATTTTTTTTCATAGTATAGCTCTTTAAAATAATTAAATGTGCTAACCACCTACATTATACTGAGATATTATATAGATATGGTATTTATATGGACAGAACATTCATGCCCTAGAGGATTTCATCAACAGAGAATGAGATTATTAAGACACACAGGTGCATACACAATTGGTCTTGACAGATTTTACAAGATATCTTATCAATAGCAAGAAGATTTGGCATAAAAACAGACCAGGCATGCTGTCTTTTTAACTGTTCTGAACTCTCCTGGTAACAGAGGGAAAACATTTATTGAACCTCTGTGTCTTTAATACCAACAAATATCTTCTTCCTCTTCATTTATCTTTTGCAGTCATTTAATGTGATTTCTTTCAATTCCCTTCTATCACACCTCAAATGTCTCTACTTCCTTCATTCATCTCTTCCTTCTTTCTATTCTCCTCCTAGCCTCTAGACCATTCACGTCATTTATTCTCTTTTTCTGTCTCTGCTTGCTCCTCTCTCTCTCTCTCTCTCTCTGTTTCTGTCTTTCTGTCTATGTCCCTCTCTGTCTGTCTCTCTGTCTTCCCCACTCTCCCTTCCCTTTTTGATTCTCCCCTTTCCTTTTCTGTCTCCTCTTAGCTCAAATACCACCCAGCTCATGAAGTCATCTCCAGCACATCCACCTGGAAGTCCTATGATCCTCTAAACTCCTTGCTTTGTCCTTCCTGCACACTTCACACTCAATGAGGCAGTTAAGTGGCACAGTGGATAAAGTCCTGGACTAAAAATCAGGAAGACGTGAATTCAAATCCTATCTCAGTTACTTCCTAGCTGTGTGAACCTGAACAAGTTATTAAGCCTGTCTGGCTCAGTTTCCTCGACTGTAAAGTGGGCATCATAATTGCACCAACCTCTCAGGGTTGTTGCAGGGATATATATTGCTAGTGAGAATATATGTTGTTTATTATTAAGGTGTTAGTTATACCATGTCAGGGATTTTGATTATGTCTCTTTGATAGGCTAACCAGGGCAAAAATGCCTACTGGCAATATCTTGAAGATGACTATTGCAGATCTGAGCCTTATTCTTGTCCTTGGTCCTTGAGAGGGACCAGACAAATCTGGGGAGAGGACCCACAGGGATCAGAACTGAGTCAAGGGTTAATAAGCATCTATTAAGTGCCTATTACATGTGCCAGGCACTGTGCTAAGTGCTGGAGACACCAAGAAAAGGTAAAAGATAGTCCCTGCTTTCAAGGAACTCACACTATAAAAAAGGAGACAACAAGCAAACACCTATGTACAAACAAGTTATGGACAGGATACACAGGAAGTAAAGAATGGAGGGAAGGCACCAAAAGTAAGAGGGATTGGGAGAGGCTTCCTGTAGAAGAACTGAGAGAATGAAAAGAGATGAGCAGGGACAGAGAGCAGAACCAAGAGGCTGCCCGGGTGGTGCAGTATAGAGAAGCAAGTTCCAGCTTCTTGGGGCCTCTCTACATGTGGCTCCTTTCTCAGTGCTAGACTCTATGCATGCTCAGCTCTCTCACTTCTTAATTCTCTGATTCTTGCGGAAGTCCTTTAGTATTCAAGGGTTTGATGTAATGAGTACATTATCCACAAATATGGCATCTGAAGGACCTCACTGCCTATAGGAAACCCAAAAGAATTCTCTCTATAAACTCTCCCTTAGAGACTTATAATACTAGACTGGGTGGGACCCCAGTAAGGGAAGATGGAAACTCTGTGCATCTGCTAACAGCTCTTTTCCTTATTACTCCTTTTCCAGCCCTTCTCCTACCGGAGACCTACAACCATTCTGCCACTGTCTCCTGTTTCTGGAAGGAGTCCTACTTCCTTCTTGCAATGGTCACCATTTTCTTCTATGTTTTGTTGCTTTCTAGTATTGGGCTCTTCTTCAAAAGAGATGCTGACAGCCTGAAAACACCTGTACTATGAAGAAATTACAATGGGAATTCTGGAGGATGGTGATAGTAGACTCCAGGGGTAGAGTCTTTCATGGCTCCTGTACCACAACGTTTCCAGGCTAAACTTTCTATCTACCCATGTCTCCCATTTCTATATTAAGTGTAAGCCTCTCTTGCGGCTCACTTTCTTCCACTGCAAAATTGCTTACAGTGAGTCAGAAACCTCTCCCTTCTTCAGCATCTGAGAGGTGTGCTTCCATTTACATCCACATTATCAGGAGGGCTCAAGAGACACTTCTATTTCTTCACTAACAAGAGACACTACCTCCATTTCCCTCTAGGGCAGCTGAGCCAAGTCAAGACCTTGAAGCCAGAAAGAACTGAAGTCCCACCTCTTGGCAGACACAAACTTTATGTGTGACCCTTACACTCCAACAGAAACAGATCCCTGCAGGCAGCATATTGACTTAGACAACTACAAATTAACATTACCTATGTTGTACTGTACTTTTATTTACTTTGTTAAACATTTCTCAACTATATTTTCATGTGGTTGGAGCAGCACTTTGGGTTTGAGGGCTGAGTTTGACACTTCTACACTCAATAATTTTCTAAGACTATAAATTCCAGAAAAGGTGCCAACCTGCATAGGTAAAGGGAGATTCGCCCATCCGGGAGTTTCATATACCAGTGAAACCACAGGTCAAGTCCCTGACACCTTTATGTGGCAATGTTCAGAAGCTGCAGCATGGGAATAAAATGAGATACTTGCAAAATACTTTGCACTGTACTTGGCATATAGAAGGTGCTTAATATGTTCTCCCTTTCTAAGTAGTGCCTAATAGTGTTAAAAGATGGGTCCTTTGTTCTGACTTTGTCTCTCTTTTGTGGATGTGATGCTACTTCTTCATATATATTTTCAATAATATGAAAACACTTTGAAAGCTGTAAAATATTATATAAGCATAAGATTGTAACTACATTACAGGTGTTCAAAATATTTGCTGAATACATATTGCTGGTGAGAATAACACATTATGACTCAACTTAGAATTGAAATTAAATTAAGATAACATATTAAGGTATTAGTTATACCATATTGGGGACTTTGATTATGAATAGATAACCTAACAACTAGAGATTTCCCAAAACAGAATGGGCTTCCTTGTTGATAATAAGTTCCCCATCACTGGAAGCTGGATGAAAACATGCTAGGAATGCTGTAGCAAAGATACCTTGCTGTCCCTTTCAATTTGAAACACCCAGCATAAAGCCTTTCACTGGACATATGGCAATGATTTACTTTCAGATTTAAATAACTCAACTATAGTTGTACTTTGAACTGGTTTTCCATGTGACTGACTATGGGAGTACAATGCATGTGTACTGAGAAGATCACATATAGAGGACAGAAGAAGTAGACATGTAGGCAGACCCAGGACAATTTTCTAAGAGTGCTATAAATTTCTAGGTGGTTTTAAGTGGCATGTTGTTGTTGTTCAGTCATGACCCACTCTTTGTGACCCCATTTAGGGTTTTCTTGGCAAAGATACTGGAATAGTTTGCCATTTCCTTCTCCAGCTCATTTTATAGATGAAGAAACTGAGGCATACCGGGTCAAGTGACTTGCCCAGGGTCACACAGCTACTAAGTGTCTGAGACCAGATTTGATGAGTCTTCCTGACTCTGGATCCGGCACCTTATCCTCTGTGCCACCTACCTGCCTCAGAAGATAGCATAGTCCAGTAGAAAAAGCCCTGGCCCTGGAGTAAGAGCACCTGAATTCAAAACTTTTAATAAGAACTACCTGGGCGAATTTGAGCAAGTTACTTAATCTCCTGTGCCTCTATTTTATAAATGGAAAGTCCGAGGGGGTTGGAATAAATCAATGATGTCAAACCTAAATAAATATGGGGACCACTAATCCATGCGAAAAGGGTTCTGTGGGCCACAAGTTGACTTAGTTTTAAAATGTAATATTGTCTATGTTTTATTACATTTTTACTTATTTTGTTAAATATTTCCCAATTCATTTTAATCTGGTTCAGCTACACTTGAGAGTGTTGTGAGTTGCTTGGGTAATGTATGTGATAGCTTCGGATTAAATGACCTCTGAAGTTCCTCCCCACTTGAGAGCTATGATCCTATGTCTTTGTATTCTGGTGAGTACCTGGTACAGTACCCAGTATCTCAGTTCCTCCAGGACACTGGTGAGCATGTGCTCCTAAAGTATACATATGCTTATTATCAAACGGACCTTGTAAAGGACCATGATCACAATAAAACCTGAAGTATCTGAAGCCTGACATAGGGTGCAATTTTGACTACACCTGGTATATAATGGAGGGCAGATTAGCAAGGTTTCTTGCTAAATGGTTAAAACAGATATTATTTATTAGTCTCTTGGAGGAGACTGAGACATGACAAAAAGAATTGACTCACAGACCATCTACATACCCATAATTACCTGTACACTATAATGCAGACAGAAAATACACACATACAAACATACCAGCCCACAGCATCTCCTTTTGTCTAAACTCCTGGGTTGCTAATTACTACCTGTGTGATCTCACCTCCCCTTTGTAGTCCATCTTCCCTAGGGAAAATGAGATGGTTGGACAAAGCAACCCCCTTCCAGATCTAACATTCTGTGATCCTGGACCCTGTATCCTGACTCTTGTTAAAGTGGGCACTGGGCTTTCTGCCATCTGTATAAGTAAGGTTTTGCAATTACTTTGGATATCTTGTATACTGTAACTTAGACTTTGCCCTTTTCCCCTCAAAGTCTCTCCCACATGGAATAAAAATGTACACAGCCTAAAGATAATTGAAGTCCTCTCTCATTGGAAGAGATCCTATGGGAGGATCATAGACATCACAGACAAGAGACATCAGAGACCAATCCTTTAATTTTTCAGATAAGGAAACTAAAGCCCCAGGAGATTAAGGTGACCTTATGCTTATTTTGTATATATTTATATAATAATGATTTTATTGTGCAAGGCATAATCACAAATTATTAATAGTAACAATATAGTCACAAATATAGTTATGTACCCAAAAATAGTCACAAAGCTTTTGATTCCATTCTCATGAATTATTCATGTCCTACATATACAAATATATGTGTATATATGTGTGTGTGTGTGTAGTAAGAATTCTAGAGTATTTGATAGTCACATGGGAATTTTTCTACTTTAAGTATTCCACCAAAATACCAATGTCAAGCACAACTGATATAAAACATGAGATCTGTCAGAGAGAGAATTTAAGCCTTTAAGGTTCTGCCCAATCTTAAACCTATTGTCATGTTTTCTAAACAGAAATGAGAATCGCTTCCAAGGTAAAGAGGGAACTGAGTGGATGGCATGATTATATGCTTCATTGAAAACCCCCATTAAACTGCTTTGTCTCTGGGAATCTTTATCCAGTGGTGTCAAAATGTCATTTGGACTCCATAAACGTACAGTTCTCAAACATTTAATGCATTCTGAGGAAAGATGGAACTTGAATTCAGAGGTCAGATTGAACTAAAGGGTGAAGCCTTAGCCTCCTCTAGGCAAGATCCATGAAGTGTATATCCGGGGGAAAGCTGAATCTGTGTATGTCAAGAGAATCAGTCTTAACATCCACTTTTGGAATTATAAAATGACCTATAGCAGATTTGGAATGAATCCTAAAAAACCAACCAAACAAAAACCTTCATACAATATAAACAAAATACAGGGTTCACCACCTTAAGGTATTATAGAAAGATTAATACTTCCTCCTCAAAAGAGAAGAAGAGGATTAATGAAAATTCTCAGAGCACATAGCAAACAGGTTAAAAACTTACAGAAATACTTTTAGAATCGGAAGACATAAAAGAGGCTGGAAATAGATATATACCACTGGATTTGTCAAATGTAATGGAAAATGGGTTACTTTCAGATGGAGCCTATGAAATGGCTAAGAAAAGCTTATCTTTCAAACTCTCCATTTGCCAAAGACCTCCTGGACTTCCCTATTTAAAGGCTCCAGGGGTACAATACCAATTTTCAACCCAGATAATGGTATTGTCTCTTTTGGGTTAGAGAAATTATACTTAAGAAAGATATAAGTTTCCACTTTTCATGTCCACCTTTTCCCCCGAAGAATATATTAGCACCTTGTTAACTGGTTAACAGCTCACCATGATTATTACATTGTGTGAGGACAAGTGGAATCCAGTGGAGAGAAACCAAATCCCCTCTTCCTTAAGGGAACATTTGCATAAATTCAACCAAAAATATGTTGATGACGAAGCATCAAGCAAATGGATTAGTTATGTGGATTTGTTTATTCAGTTTTTAAAAACTAAAAATGTACACAGGCTTTGCACACTATATTAATTACTCCTGAAGTTGCTGGTGGCTATGTAGAAGTCAGCGTTGGGTCCAAATTTCATTGGGTTTATGATGGCAGTTCAGGAGCAGGTTACCTAAGGAGCCCAGATTTAATGACTAATGAGGATTCTGCAAGGAAATGATCAAAACTAGGCATCACGTCACTGTAGGCAGCAAAAATCTAGCATGTGAGGAATATCTAACAAGACATGACTTGGTGGCTAAAATTATACATCAGAAACTCATTATCTTTCATAAGCTAATATGACAAATCCTCATACTACAAATGCAGACCCCAAGCTATCCTTGATAATTCGACAAATAGACTGTACTGGGACAAGACCATTATAACAAACAGAATTGCTGCCAACAACCACCCAGACATAATGTGAATCTATAAAAATTTATGAACAACGTTTTTAATAGCTATCACCAAACCAAAAGCATCATTTCTAAGCCGTGAAGGAGGCTTAAGAACATAGAGACCTAGCTGAAGAAATAAAAATCATGTGGAAACAAAATTTATTTTATTTTGTTATTAAAAGTACATATTCTCCTCATTGTGTCA
The DNA here is from genome assembly GCF_011100635.1 of Trichosurus vulpecula. Taxonomy (NCBI): domain Eukaryota; kingdom Metazoa; phylum Chordata; class Mammalia; order Diprotodontia; family Phalangeridae; genus Trichosurus; species Trichosurus vulpecula. The sequence goes on from NC_050578.1 coordinate 48,175,521, forward strand.
TTGGCTAATAGAATTGTTTCAATGTTGAACAAACTGAACATGAACTTACTTCTTAATACCTTTATTTGCTTACAAAAAGCAGCTATTTTATCCATCTGTGCAATATAGTCTATAGGATATCAAAAATAAAAGCACGACCCTTCCTATTTGAACTCTCTCAAACAAGATGAGAACGATGACTTTCTATAAATGATAATAATAATAATGACATTTATATAGAGCCTTAATGTTTACAAAATATTTTGCTTACATTATTTCGTTCAATCCTCCCAAGAACAACATGAGTGGGTATTATTAATATTTCGAACTTAAGTTTATGTGTACATGCTGTCATTGTATCTCCAGTACCTAGCACAGTACCTGCAACATGCTTGTAGCTTCATCTTCCCAACAGTCAATCAAATGTCAGGTGACTGATTGCTTGATTAGGACTCAGTCATTTTCCCAACTTCATCCATGTGGGAACCCCAAGAAAAGGGAGAGAATATCCAATCTGGCTCCCTGTCTTTTGTTGTTGTTATTCAGTCATTTCAGTCATGTCTGTCTCTTCGTGATCCCATTTGGTGTTTTCTTGGCAAAGATACTGGGGTGGTTTGACATTTCCTTCTCCAGCTCATTTTACAGATGAGGAAACTGAGGCAGGGTTCAGTGACTTGTCCAGGGTCACACGACTAGTAAGTGTCTGAGGCCAGATTTGAACTCAGGAAGAGGAGTCTTCCTGCCTCTTGTCCTGGGGCTCTATTACTGTACCACGTAGCTGCCTTTGCACATCTCCTAACCATTTCCATTGTCACTTTTGGTTTTCCTGCTCTTTTCTTATTTTGAAACAAAGAAAAATAATTCAGATATAAAGGTGCCAGGGGGTAGGAAAATCCTCCTGAAATATAGTAATAGAAGTCTCTGAGATACTTGAAGTCCATTTTTTTTCAGTCAGGCAACAGCTCTTCTCAATGTCACTGTAAGCAAGAGAGAATAGGTGATCTTGTTCCTCATGTTTGAATCTTCAGGATCTAGCACAATGCCTGACACACAGTGGGTACTTAATAAATGTTTGTTAATTCATTGATTGATTGCTCTACTCTCTCTTTAATACATTCCCTTTTTCCACCACTTTACTGTTGAGTAGCTGCAGATATCTGAAGGTTTAAGCCAGTTTTAGCACAAGTCAGCGAATAACAAAGTAGGGTTTTTTTCATCTGAGTTGTTGACCCGAGCTGGATTGCTATACTAAGTGTCTGATCTCCCTGAGCTGCATGATCATTTTAGAAGATTTTTTTCAACCTTCACAACTGGAGATTGCCCTCTTGCCGCTGTCCAGTCTCTGTCTCAACTATGGGGTCTCTAACCAGATTCTTATGGCAGATCTTAACTTTTAGCCAAAGTCTGGTTCACCCTCTTTAGGAAGTGGCATTAGAAAGGCATTGTGGGTGCAGTGGAAAGAAGATGAACTTGGAATGCTGAATTCTCATTCTCAGACAGTTAATAAGCATCTATTAAGTACCTACTATGTGGTAAGCACTATGTTGAGCTCCAAGGATACAAAGAAAGTCAAAAACACAATCTCTGCTCTCAAGGAGCTTGCATTCTAATGGGGAGAAGATAATGTGAAAACAGCTGTGAACATACAAGATATAGCCAGTGTAAATACATGATAAATTTAGAGGGAAAGATACTAGCATTAAGAGAGAGAAGGTGGCACAATGGATAGAGTGTCAGGATGGAGTCAGGAAGTTTCAACTTTCTGAGTTCAAATCCGGCCTCAGACACTTACTATGTGACCCTGGGCAAGTCGCTTAACCCTGTTTGCCTCAGTTTCCTCATTTGTAAAATGAGTTGGAGAAGGAAATGGCAAACCCTTCCAGTATCTTTGCCAAAAAAGCCCCAAATGGGGTCACGAAGAGTTGGAACAACAAACAACCACATTGTATGTTTGGCCTTGTTTTCGAAGAAGACCATGGCATCAGAGAAATGATGACATGACTTGTAGTTGACTTGGATTTGAGTGAGGGAGGGCTGTGCAAGGTCACCAACCTCACTTTCTCCTCCAGAGCCATCTGGGTCCAGTGGCCTGATATTCATCAGGATGACTGCAGATGACCCAGGATGCAATGGGGGGACCCTGGTCCTTTTAGGCTAAGGCCTTTTCATGTGCTCACTTAGAGTGAGGTAACACCCATTCACTGAAGAGTCCTCTTTAAGAAGTGAGTCAAGGGATGGCCTAAATTAGAGAAAAAGAAAAAGACAAAGAAAAAAAATCAAGCTGGGAGGGAAAGACCCTCAGGATTTATGTTCTCAGAAGAAACGGTTACCATTGACATTCACTCTAAGCCAGGGGGGCCCAAAATACAGCCCTTAAGTGGAGCTTGGGCAGGGATCTATCGTGGTCCAATCTATGAGCTTCGAAGTGAACTATGTTTAAGGTACTGAGGAAGAAAGAAAGAAAGAGAGAAAGAAAGAAAGAAAGAAAGAAAGAAAGAAAGAAAGAAAGAAAGAAAGAAAGAAAGAAAGAAAGGAAGGAAGGAAGGAAGAAAGGAAGGAAGGAAGGAAGGAAGGAAGGAAGGAAGGAAGGAAGGAAGGAAGGAAGGAAGGAAGGAAGGAAGGAAGGAAGGAAAAGGAAGGAAAAGGAAGGAAAAGGAAGGAAGGAAAGAGAAAGAAAGAAATCTAGCCAGTAAACCCCAAGTTAAGTTGGCAGCTTCTGGCCATCAAAATTTACCTTCTTTTGGAGAGGAGAAGGAGAAGGAGAGGGAGAGGATGAGCTGAGTTACCCAACTAGCTGGGTCCCCTTTCAGGCAGCTCTGTCTACTCACAGGTTGTGTTTGTCCTTCGTTTTCAAAGAAGGCAGGGAGGAAGAACATTAGGAAAGGGTTCTTGTATAAGATGGGATTTGACCTGAGTCTTCAAGGAAGCCAGGAGGAAGACATGAGGAAGGCGAATATTCCAGGGGTAAGGGACAGCCAATGAGAAAGAACAGAGTCAGAAGGCGGAGGCCAGTGTCCCTGAATCACAGAGTCCATGGAGAAGAGTAAAGCCTAAGTTCCCTAAAATGGTAGAAGGGGATCCAGATCTGTAGCATCTGTATGTTTATCACCCCAGGATTGTCTGGGAATAAAGATCAGAAGTTGGGGATGGTCTTGACCGGCCGTGTGCTCCTCCGCTCTCCCCCACCATGGCTCAGCTGGTCCGCAATGCTATTGAGAAGTCTCCAGTCCTGTTAAACGCTGCTGTAACTTATTTGAAGCCTTGCTTGGTCACATTTTGGTAGTATGCCAAGGTTGAGCTGGTTCCTCCAAGTCCTACTGAGATCCCCAGAGCCATTGAGAGCCTGACGAAAGTCATCTCATCAGCTCGAACTGGTAGCTTCAGAAATCTCACAGTTAAGGAAGCTCTGCTAAATAGTTTGGTGGCCACTGAGGTATGCATGTGGTTTTACCCTGGAGAGATCATAGGCAAGGGTGGCATCATTGGATATAATGTTTGAAGACCAACTCTTAGCATCTGAGTGTTTGATTTATCCTTTGTGTGTTTGTGGAACATATATGCCTAGACTTCTAAATAAAACAAGGAAATAATGTGGAAAAAAAAGATCAGATGTTGTCAGATTATCATTCTGTTTGAGCTTAAGCCCTCACACCCTTGTCCGTGTAACCTGCCCTTAGCAAGCATCCAGCTGTACTTTCATTCAGCCTTGGACATTTGACTATGTCCAGTTGGCTGGACACTGGGTTTATCTTCTACCTTTCCCAAAAAGCATTGACACCCAAGGTGAGAAAAGGTGAAATTTGTTTAATATTTTGCCTGATAGGTGACGCCTGAAATGGGATTAGATCCATCTGCCAGAGCCAATGTGACATCACAGGGGGTGGGGATGAGGTCAGGCCACTGATAAACCCTCAGGAACATTTCTTGATTTGGGGCCTGTTCCCCTTAATCATTTCCTTCTACCACCGAATCCAGGTCTACTTACCTACTCCACTTTCATTTTATTTTATTTTATTTTATTTATTCATTCATTCATCATTTATTTATTTATTTACTTAGGCAGGGGGGAGGGGGGGAGGTAGGGCAATTGGGATTAAGTGACTTGCCAAAGGTCACACAGCTAGTAAGTGTGTCAAGTGCCTGAGGTCGGATTTGAACTCAGGTCCTCCTGACTCCAGGGCCAGTGCTCTACTCACTGCGCCACCTAGCTGCCCCTTACTCCACTTTTATATTGCTGCTGCCACCCCTTACATCATTCATTTATTCAACCAGCATTGAGTAAGCCCCTCCTGCATGCAAAGCCCTGTGCTTGGTGCTAAGGAAGGTATAGAGATAAATAAGATTCCCTCAAGTTGCTTATGAACTAATTCTTCTATCCTGGATTTCTGTTATCTGGATTTCCTATAAAAGCAGGACACAGGTTCTTAATTCCCTCCACCTGGAATAAGTCTATAACCCACCTCTGCGGGTCCTCTGTGGATTTTTTTATGGCATAGAACTACATGAAAAGATGCAGTATGGCTCTGCCGGACTTAGAGCTGGGAAGACTCGGGTTCAAGTCTCTCCTCTGACACAAAGGGCAAATCACTTAACTTCTCAGTACTATAGGCAAGAGCAGTAAAGAGTGCTGCACCTGCAGTCGGGAAGACCTGACTTCAAATCCAGCTTCAGATACTTAGCAGCCATATGACCCTGAGAAAGTCATTGAACCTTCGTTTGCCTTAATCTACCGAAGAAGGAAAGGGCAAACCACTGCAGTGTCTTTGCCAAGAAAACCCCATACAGGGTCAGGAAGAGTGGGACATACTGAACAGCAACAACTAGGTGACTTTCTAAGCCTGTAAATTGCAGAGAAAGCGCCAACATGATAATAATACGCAACATTTGCATAGTTACTTACTACGGGTCAGACACCGTGCTGAGCGCCTGACAATTATTGTCTCATTAGATCCTCACAACAACCTTGGGAGGTGGGTTCTATTACTGTTCCCATTTTACAGAAGAGGAAATTGAGGGAAGCCGAGGTTAAGTGACTCACCCACAAGTGACTCACTTGCTCACAAGTGCCTGAGGCCAGATTTTAACACAGATCTTTCTGACTCCAGGTCTAAGGCTTTATCCACCGTACCACCTAACTGCCTTTGGCTTGGACAGAGAAAGTTCCTCTCCAAGAGCTTCCGGCACCAAAGAGATCACAGGTTCACACATTATCCCTAACCACACAAAAGTATTTTGTCGTTCAGTTCTTTCAGTGGTGTCCAGCTCCTTCTGACTCCATTTGGGGTTTGCCATTTCCTTCTTGGCTTATTTTACAGATAAGGAAACTGAGGCAAACAGGGTGAAGTGACTTACCCAGGGTCACACAACTGGTAAGTAAGTGTCTGAGGCCAGATTTGAATTAAAAAAGATGAGTCTTCCTGACGCCAAGCCCACACTCTATCTGCCATGCCCCTTAGCTGCCCACATTTAAGGATAGCACTGAGAAAAGAGAAAACCAGAAGCAAATTATGGTTGCATGAATATGAGGGAATTGTTATGTTTGTTTTCAAAGAAGACCATGGCATCAGGGAAATGATGACACGACCTGCACTTGACTTTGATTTGAGTGAGGGGAGGGATCACTGCATCGTAAGAAAAGATGCGTGTGAACGATGCAAGAAGGCACGGAAAGACTTAAATGAAGGGGCACAAAGTGAACAAAACAAAACCAAGGGAAAATATACATGATGATCATACCAAAGATGAAGAACAACAAAACAGAACTGACCGCTGAGGTGACCTAGGATGAACCCAACAAAGAGATATGATACTGCTCCTCCCTTCCTTCTTGGCGCGGATGCGGGGTTACGGGGGTCGAAATGACCATATACACCCTTAGACTTTGTTCCTATGTTGGTTAGTCTCGCTGAACTGCTTCCCTTCTCCCCCCTTTTTTCTTTGTTATAAAGGATGGCCCTTTGGGTTGGCATGTGAGAGGAATATAACAAAGCTCTTAACAAAGCTCTATGTGCTAGGCCCTGAGCCAAGCGTTAGGAATTTTCTAAAAGGGCAAAAACAGTCTCTGCCCTCAGAGAGCTTACACTCCAGCAATGGAAATAAGATGTAAATCCATGACACATACAGAGGAGATGGAAGTAATTTTGGAGGGGAGGGCGCTAGCAGCCGGGGGAATGGGGAAAAGCCACCAGCTAGCGGTGGTATTTGAGCTGAGTCTTGAAGAAGGGCAGGGAAATGAAAGTGTTATCAACATGAAAGAATGAAAAACTTTAAAAAAACATTAAACCTAACAGGCCAAATGAGAAAGTTACGAAATGATGAGAAATGTTAAAGCTTTATGGGAGCCGACAGCTCTGATCTTTAATGAAAATGTAAGGGAATCAGTGACTTGCATCTCTCAATTCTCCTTGTCTGGCAACTCATTCTTAGCTAGCGGCTTTTTCCCAGTTAGCAGCTTCAATGTTGTCTGGGCTGGCTTACTAGGCCCCTCACCAAGGCAGACTTGGGCTGGCCAGGTTCTCAGGGTTATCAGGTCCTATTAGAATCTGCTTCCCAAAGACTTAGATGAACTGATGCTAAGTGAGGGGAGCAGAACCAGGAGATCATTATACGTGATTACAGACACACACTATCTGTAAGGACTAACTTTGATAGACTTGGCTCCTCTCATCAATACAAGGTTCAGAGACAGCTCCAAAAGACTCATGATGGAAAAAGTTATGCACATCCAGAGGAAGAATTATGGAGTCTGAATGCAGATTGAGGCAAACTATGTGTTCTCTTTTTTTTTTCCTTCTTTTTTTTTTTTGTTTTGTTTCTCATCTCTCATGATTCATTCCATGGGTTATAATTCCTCTTTACAATTGGACTATTATGTAAACAAGTTCAATGTGAAGGTATATGTAGGACCTACATTGGATTACATGTCAGCCTGGGAGGAAGGGGTATATTAGGGAGGCAGAATTTATGATTTCAAAGAGAATCTCATATGTGCCTAAAAGGTCTGGAACCGCAGGATATAAGGAATTCTCTAGGCAGAAGGCAGGAGAACTAAAGCATGTATTTACACTCCACAATAACAAGCCCACAAACCAGCGTCCCCATTTTGATATTTTCATCAAAAGCTTCCAGGCCCAATAAGTCCGCCTTACAAGGGTAACCAGGAGGCCACAGAGAAGTGAGATAGTATAAGGCAAAATCGTATACATGCTTCCCCTCTACAGTAAGAAGATTACCCACTGGCCTCCAGTCAGCTCCGCTACCGGCAGCTCAGCTTCGGCTGTAGGCGTCTCTGGCTCCAACCGGAAGAGAGAGAATCTTCAAGCTGTCCTCTCCTCTCTTATAGAGTTTTTGACATCATCAAGCGCCGCCTGAACGACCAGGGCTGATTGGTTCTTGACTTGGCCCCTCCCCCTAGCATAGACCAGGTTAACACACCTCCCCTCAGCCAGCCCCATGACTCATCACACAGGAAGTTCTCTGATTCCTGGCATGGTCACTGGGCTTCCTGCCCTGGAAGAGCAAGCCCCAGTGTCCAGGGAAGCTCAATGAGGTAAGCCGAGTCATTCAAAGAAAACAAAGTCCATTCTGGTTACACTGGGGGAGGAGAGGGAGGGAGAGAAAATTTGGAACCCCAAAACTTGTGGAACAGAGTATTGTAAACTAAAAATGAAAAATAAATTTATTTTAAAAAAAAGACTCTGCTTCCTAGTTTGCTTTGCAAGTGTGGCTGAAGGAGACATTTTTCTAACTCCATAATCACAGAACTGTAGATTTAGAAGCAGAAAGGGGTCTTAAGAGACCATCTTATTCTCATTTTATAGCTAAGGGAAATTGAGAATCAGAGAGGTTAAGCTACTAACCCAGGGTCATACAGCTAATAAGTGTCAGAAGCAATGATTAAATCCTATATCTTTATCTTCTTGACTCCAGGTCTAACACTTTATCTACTATATCAAACTTTTTGGTTTCAGGACTCCTTTAAACTCTTAAAAATTTTTGAATGTCCCCTTCTTCCCTGCCAAGAGCATTAATTTATATAATTTATATTTATTGATATTTACCATATTAAAATTTTTTCAATGTCTTGACTATTATTATGAAAATAGTTTTAACCTCCAGGACCCCCTGAGAACCACTGTGAGAACTGTATACCAGGTTGCCTCCCACAGAATTTAGGCCATGCAAAACTGACCTTGTATTTACTTCCTGTACCCTCACTGGATGACTTTATGGATCTAATATTTGAAAATCCTACAGTTTTGAAGACTTGTGCAAAATGATGAAGAATGAAATGAGCAGAACCAGGAGAATAATTTATACAATAAATTACAATATATACAATATACAATACATATACAATATACAATACATATATAGTATACAATACAATATATACAAAATATACAAAAAATAAATGACTTTGAAAGCTGTAAGAATTCTGATCAATGTCATACCATCCATAATTCCAGAGGGCCAATGAGGAAGCATGCTATCTGCATGTTAGAGGTGGATTCAGGGTGTAAAAGAAAATGTATATTTTTCAGTCAACAAGGAAATGTTTTGCTTGACTGTGCATATTTGTTAGAAGGAATTTGCTTTTCACTCCACCTTCCCCAATGGAGTAAGGGGTAAGAGGGAAATAAAATAGATTTCTTTTTATTTAAAAAAATTTTTTTTTTAAAAAGGAAAATCCTACATTTACCCTTGGCCCCTTAGATGAGATCCTGTCTTTATCTGGCTCCACAGATTCTTGCTCTGGGTTATAGGCTGTCCTTGTGGTTACTTCCTCTCTCTGAGAAGGCCTTCATGACTCCTATGTTGAATCAGAAGCTCTCAATCATGCCTCATTATAGCTGAATCCCACAATAATTGCCCAGGGTCAAATGCACAATTTAGGCTGTATCACAATTATCTTATTCTCAGAGCCTTGTTAAATAGACCTCCATGCCAGGAAATGATACCCTACTCCTGGGAGAATACCATGCACAACTGTAGCAAAAAAGGTACCCACGGGAAAGAAGAAGACCCAGCCATACCATAGCTGTCCACTCCTGCCTTCCCACAAATCAGTCCACGGCAGAAGCACCCGAGCAATCACCCACTGAGATAAACTCCCCGAGGAAGAAGGCACACAAGGAAGTTATACCCCTGACTAGCCTAAGATACTAACCTGGCTTAGATCCTCTTTCTAATTAAAAGACAAATCTGCCCAACAGCAGCAGCATTGTAGCTAGTTACACCATCTAACAACACTAACAGATCTTTCCTTCTCCTGGGATCCCCAAATCCTAGAATCCTTGGTCTAGAGATGGGAGAGAACTCAGAGGTCATCTAGTTCAGTGAAGTCAAACTCAGATAGAAATGGGGGGTGGACACTGAACCTTAGATAAGAACTATAGGCTGCATATTGACTTAGAAAACTACACATTAACATTATGTCCTATTGTATTTTAATTTATTTTGTTATATATATTTGATATCTCTGCTTTAGTACAACCCTCTTATTTTACAAATGAGGAAACTGAAATGCATGGATGTTGAAAGACTATATGATACTAGATCCAGGGCAGGGACTCAAGAGGCCGTGTAGTCCAACCCCTCATTTTATAGATTAGAAATTCGAGATGAGGAAGAATGAGTAACTTGCTCAAGATCTAACGGTTGGTAAATGAGAGATATATTATTTGAGATATATATTATTGAGAGATATATATTATTTGATCCCAGGTCCTCTGGGATTATTTTTTAACTAAGTCATGAAGCCTACTAACTAAACACTAGTAATAGTAATGGTAGAGTAATGACTAGTAGCTATGGTGCTAACAAAGCCACTAGCTAATTGCAAAGTCACTTCTACCCTTGAGGTGAAATTTGTTTCCTTTACTTCTTATTCTAGACTAGCTTGAAATCTAGCTCCCCTAGGAACCATGAGACTTAGATGATATAATAGGCTGAAATGAGACACTTGTAATTCATCCAAAAGAGACCCAAAAGGAGGTTTCCTTAGCATAGAAGGGGGGGGGATATTCAGAGCAGGGAAGAGATCCTCATCCAGGGTAAAGAATTGATTCAAATGAACATTGCTTTTGCAGTCTTGTCTGTGTTGCTGGTGTGTGGCCTAAAATCTCAGGGAAGAGTGCGTCCTGTACTCAGGGGACAAAGAAGCTATGACAATGACCCAAGCCAATCGAATATCAAGGAAATTTCAAATACTTTTTAATGGAAATCTAGCCAAATGTGTATGGAGGAAGGGAAGAGTTAGGATATTGCTCCCATCTCCGATGGCTAATGCTATAAACGCCATCATGCCCACATGTCTTTGTTGGCATTACAACTAGGCCTCTTCCAAAGTGTTCCCTTCCTGTTTCACAGCTTTCTATCCCTTTTTTAGATCTTTCACTATATAAACAACACTTGATAATTTGGAATCTGAAGGTCTGGGTTTGAACCCTAGATCTGCCACATCCTATTTTTGTGGCCTCAGGCAAATTATCTAATTTCTTTGAGTCTCAGTTTCTTCACTGTTTCTCTTTGGAACAGCAACCCCGAGGGTCTTCCCCTCCCAGCTTGATTTTTTTTTCCTTTTTTTCTAATTAAAGGGGCCATGCTTTGATTCACTTCTTAAAGAGGCCTATTCACTGAATGAGTGTAACCTCACTCTAAGTGAGTACATGAAAAGGCCTTAGCCTAAAAGGGCCAGGGTCTCCCATTGCCTTCTGGGTCATCTCTGGTCATCCTCATGAATATCAGGCCACTGGACCCAGATAGCTTGGGAGTAGAAAGTGAGGCTGGTGACCGTGCACAGCCCTCCCTCACTCAAATCAAAGTCAGCTGCAAATCATATCATTTCCCTGATGTCATGGTCCTCTTTGAAAACGAAGGACAAACACAGCAACAACAGTTTCTTCATCTGTTAAACGGAGGCATTGGATTAGATGGTGGCTAATGTTCTTTCCTCTATCTAGGTCTATGATGCCATCATTTCTATGACCTATGAGAGGGACTCTTCTCTCACTTTCAGTTCATCTGCAGAGCTGTTTTGACTGACATACGCTGCACCCTTTCCCAGCTCCTCTTACTAACTCTGTCCTTCCCCTAGGTTATCTTTGATGGCTCAGTCTTCAGAAGGGAATTGTTTCTTAGAAGCCTATACATGTATTGTATGTACACATAATATAAGTATACATATATAATAGATACAGATATAATACAACCATATAGTCACATTTCATGCAATAATATATAACATAATATTGTAAAGTTTAAAACTGCATTAAGACCTTGGAGGTCACTGGTATCATTACAATGTCACCAAAAGGGAAAAATACTTCAGCACATGATAGGAATATAATCAATTCCTTGTAAAATGTTATTTTTTCACAACTATTAATTGGCACCCAATTTGCCTCCACTCTTCTTTCCTGTCTTTAAGAACAAGGAAAATGAGCCTGTGACCTCTTCATGCTATTGGTTGGCTGTATCTTATTGCAGTCGGTTGGTGATGTAGTTTGTTAATCATTATACATGGGAATCCCTCTTTAATGATAACCACCTATATTATTATTAGGCTACATTATAATAGTATATATATATACACATATGTATATTTGTGTATGCACACACAGACAGATACACATAGATGAATATGTTATACTTATATCTGGACCTAGCTCTCCTAGAAACAATGATTCTTAGATGGTATAGTACAGTCAATGAATACACACACACAAACACACACACACACACACACACACACAAAATCACATACATTGGATTTTAGCCCCGTGTGGAGTTTGCGATTCCAACTTGACACATGGCACATCCAAATCTGTATGGTAAGTGAGTCATAAACCCCAATTTTATTCAATTATTGCTGTTATCCAACTCTACAATGTCCTTCCATTGGGCCCTTTGGCACTACCATTCTATTTTTCTGTGCCTTAATGACATTGTAAAGATAACAGCAACATTGTACAAACAAATAACTATAAAGGACTATTGACAATTCCTGAGAGACAGGTGACGCAATCAAGAGGCAGAATGGGGAATGTATTCGTGGACATGGCCAGTGTGGCAATTCATTTTCCTTGACTGTGCATATTTGTTACAAGAAAATTTTTTCTCTTTCTCATTATGGGGTGTGGATGTAGGAAATGGAGGGAAAATGAATGCTTTTTAATTAGAAAAATGTGATTTTAATATAATAACAACTGATATTTATTAGTGTTTTAAAGTTTGTAGAAGTAATATATATGCATATGCACACAAATGTATATGAACATGTTATGTTTGTGTATATATATACACATGTGTATGCATATGTATACATATATTAATATACTGTGTTTATGTATACACTATATCTATATATGATATATATGACCACATAGGTATATTGTATGCAATATATTATAACATAACATAATATTGTAATATAATATAAGCTATTAAAGATTAAAACTGCACTAAGGCTTTTGAGGTGATATATATACATACACATATACATATATACAATATATTTATACATATATGCATACTATTATATACACATATATGTATTCATGTATACATATTCTTTGTGTATATATATACATATATTGTGTTTGTGTATTCTTATTTGAGTCTCACAATATCCCTGTGAAATAAGTACTATACATACAATTATTATCATTTTGCAGATGAAGAAACAGGTTCATATGATTTGCCTGTGGTCCCACAGCAAGAAAGTGTATGAGGTAAGATTCGAACCCAGGTTTTTATGAGTCCAGTTCCATACACTATCCATAATGCCATGCTGCACTTGAAACCAGCACCGACAGCCCAACTTTCAGTTTAGGTATTAAGGGGAAAGGATGATCATTCTCATAGTCCATAATCTACATCTCCAATAATCCTAACACATAGGCTCTTCAATAATGTTTGACCAAGTGATAATGAATGAAGAAATGAATGAATAAATAAATAATGGCCTGGATCTTGGTTACTGTGGCAACATCGATTCCAGCAACACATTACTAAAATCGTTTCATTAAATATCCCAATACCTCCAGGATTTGTCTACTTGACTTTCTTCCCATTTGAGATGGGAGCAGGAGAGGGTAGCAGCCAAAGACAAGGGAGAACTAGAGGTACAAATTGGTACACAGAGTTGGAAACAGAAGGGAAGATACTCATTCTGATTAAACGAGGCATTTCCTCTACGAACACACCTCTGTTTGGCTTGATTTTAATTCATAGCAAAAAAGTAAGTCCCCAAGGACTAAAGAAACAAGCCTATGCTTTCAGGGGGTGTTACTCTAGCAACTAGTACTTCTCAGTCCTCCTGTCAAAGAAAAGAATATGGGACCAAAAAGGCAAGAATAACTAGCTCTGAAAATGAAAGGATATTTCTAGATGCCCTGGAATTTAAATTGTAGGTAATTTACACAAGCAAGAAAAATCTGAGTAAAAGTTGAAAGAATTTTTTTCTTCCTTTTAAAATTATTTGTTATAAGAGAAGGCTTTCTGGGGGTGGGGGAAGAGATAGTGAAAACTTAGACTATGTAAAAACAAAAGATATCTATGAATTAAACCTTTTTTTTAAAAAAAAGACAAAACAAAGCTAATTTTTATAGGGTAACTTTTGGGTAATATCTGGCACAACCAAATCCTAGTACAATAGTTTGCTGCAACAGAATTTGGCCTGTACCTTGAAGGGCAGGTGATCCCATCCTGGCCTGTAGGTGATGGAGGGCAAAGGTGTATTGCAATATTGACAAAAGGCCAGCACACATTGCAACACACACCTCCTGCTCTTCCTAACAAGGGTTGCCTCACTGTTACATAAACAAACCTTGTAGCTTCAGACTAGCAAACAGCCGATGGTTCCTAGACCCAGCCACATTAGTGCAGCCAACATTGCCTCTACCATTAAATGCCATGACATTCATGCTAGTGTCCTCCTATGCTCATCTGCATTGGTTCATTTCTTATAAAGTTGTCCTTCAAAGCAAAAACACAGCTTTACTCAAGGGTGCCAGAAGAGATGAAGTTAGAAAACTGAGTTGTGGAGTTGTTGATGAATGGACTGCCTGGATTCAGTGACCTCAACGGAAAAAAGGGTAGATGGGACATCCTGTCCTAGCACACCCTCCAGAATTGACCCAATGTATGGGCAAGCTAGGATGGGATCACAGGCTCTTCAATCTACAATTCTTTTTTCAGGAAGCTAGGTGGCACCATAGTGCATTGAGCACTAGGCTTAGAATGGGGAAGACAAGCTCAAATCCAGACATTAGCTAAGTAGCTGAGCAAGTCACTTAACCTCTACCTCCGCAAGATGTTGTTAGGACTTATAAAGTGCTTTACACAGTTTGCAAACCTTAAAATTATCTTAATTATTATTAATAAAATATTATTAAATTAAAATTATTATCTAAAGCTATTATCTAAGGAGAGATTGTCCCCAAATGTGGGAACGTTCCCCAAAGCACCCAGAGTCATTAGAGTTCTCTTCACTGTTTTGAACAAAACAGTCATTTCAGTCACATCCCACTTAAAATAAGACAACAATGAAATCTGTCACATCAATTGACTGTTACTTTCATTTGAACACAATTACTGCTGTGTCTTAAGGAATAGGGAGGCACGGGGATGGAGAAGAGAGAGGGGAATGGCTAGTGGTTGGAGTAGTCAAAATACACACAACATTTATCGATTAATTTTGCCGTCTTACATCGGTATGGTTTATGGTGCCCCAAAATAATTACAATACGTAGTAACATCTAAGATCACTGATGACTGATCAACACAACAGATATAATGATTAGTGAAAAAGTTTGAAATACTGTGAGAGTTACCAAATGCGACACAGACACAAAATGTGCGCACATGCTATGGGAAAACGGCATTAGTAGACTTGCTCAACACAGGTTTGCCACAAACCTTCAATTCATAAAAATACCCACTGTCTTTGAAGCGCAACAAAACAAGGTATGCCTGTATGTGTCAGAAGTAGGTTTCAAACTTGGAATTTTGTGGCTTTGAGACAAATTCTGTCTACTAGGATATGCTGCTTTTCCAACCCCACCAAATAAGGGGTAAAAGTCGAGGCCAACTGAGTAGACTGAAAAAAAAATGCTTCACACAGCCTTTGGATTTAGGTGATCTTTTTTACCCTACTTTCCCAATACTTTGGACCTCTGCAGTTATCTGAGAGCATTCCGCTGGTTTGTTCATTTCAGTAGCCATCAGGTCAGGGTTGGGACTCTTGCCTCCTGTCATCCAGCCCTGGAATCTGACTCTCTATGAGGTGGTTCTAGAACTTTCCCTCAAACAGAATTCTCAGAGCTTATTCTCTCTCCCCCTGAACCTGCTCTCCTTTCTGACTTTACTATTTATCTAAGTGGCACCACCATTCACTTGGTCTCCCACTTTTGGCACTCTGTGTGCTATCTTCCTCTCCTCTGTCTCTCCAGCTAACACTGATTCCTATTCATTTGATATCTATAATGCCTCTTACATCTTTCTGCCGCCACTGCCGCCATCCTGTTACAGGCCTTTATTTGCCACTCACCTGGATGTTTTCACCAGGTGGACTAAGGAAGAGGAAACTGGCACGGGTCAGAAATAGAGCAGAGTAAAGACGCTTAAGTGGCTGCAATTCTTCTGACCTGGGCGAGAGAGAGAGAGATACATTCTCCAAAATAAATATCTTTTGATTCTCATAAAAAACGCACTAAGGGGCTATTATTGCCCCCCCCCCACTTTACAGATGAGGAAACAGACTGAAAGAGGGCAAGTGACTTACCCAGTGTCACACAGGATACAAGGCAGGACTTGAACTCAGGCCTTCCTCTATACTACCTAGCTGACAAACCAATACCATCTAGCTAATAAAACTTTTTGTTGTTCAGTCACTTCAGTCACGTCCAAGTCTTCATGGCCCCATTTGAGGTTCTCTGGGGAAAAATGCCAGAATGGTGTGCATTTTCTTCTTCAGCTCATTTTACAGATGAGGAAACTAAGGCAAACAGGGCTAAACAACTTGCCCAGGGTCACACAACTAGTAAGCATCTGGGGTTGGATTTGAACTCGGGTCTTTCCAACTCCAGGTCTAGAATGCTAACCGCTGCACCACCTATCTACCGTTTGATAAAAGTTACCAAAGTTGCATGTTTCAAAAGAGAGGGTCCGATCTAATAGTTTGTAGTTGGATCATCAGTCATCATGGGGGAGGAGAAAGTCTAAGAGTGTCTGGTGTCCTAACCTTGCTTCCTAGGTAGTATGTGGACCTTTGGAGGTCCGAATGTCCCCTTCTAGATTCAGCCCATCTTGATTCCTGAAAAATAGCCCAAGGTTGCTTCATAAAGAGAGAGTGTGTGATGACCTTTTGAGCTGAACACAGTGAAAAGTCAAGCTGCCTTTTCTGTGTGATGTGCAAGACCCCAGGAAAGGCCTCTCTCTATCCCCAAATACCTTCTCCATTGTCTGGTCTTTTTACTAGCTTCATTCCTTTGAGGTAAGACTTTTTTTTTTAGAGATTATTGGAAGATGTAAATATCTAAAGGAGAATGGGAGTAGAGTAGAATGAAATGATAGAATCCAGGATGAAATTTCAATGACGGGAGGAGAATGATGGGAAGTCTGGACAAAACCATGAGGACATGGACACTGCCATGGAGAAAACTACTGACAGGAGAGAAGTTGACAATGAAATGGGATGGGATGGGGGAGGAGCAGTAGGGTGGGGGCCAAACACCAAATCTGTTTTCTTCACAGTTTTGCCTTGGATTGGCCCTACACCAACCACCCTGTCAAGTTTGGGGTCTACTTAGTGGCAGTGAAACATGAAGACACCATCATTCAACAGTGTCTTTGTCCTCACCCCCATCCCATTTCTCCACGAAAATACTTTTTCTTACTACAAGGTCTGCCAATTTTTTCCCCTGAGAATTTCTGAAGAACCCACTTCCTGAAGTGTCAGAGTTAAAACCTCCCTGCATTCCAAGCTGATGTGTGCAACCTCCAGGGGAGTATCAGCTCTCTCCTTTCCCCCAGCTACAAACCAATACCAGAAGGATATCCATTCTTCTTGCTCTCTGTCCCTTGCCAGCCAGCTACCTTCCTGGACTTCATGACCTCCAGAAACTCATCATTCTGAAAGATGAAATCAACTCTGTTCCTCACCCCCACGCCCACCCCCCACACATACACATATACTCCTTTTCATCTTCTTTTTTCTGTGTTATCTTCCCTCCCTCCCATTAGATTGTAAGCTCCAAGAGGGCAGGGACTGTCTTTTGCCTTCTTTGTATCCCCAGCTAGCACAGTCTGACATACAATAGGTGCTTAATAAATTTAATAAATTAAATGCTTAATAAATAGCTGTTGTCTATTTACTGTCAGTAATGACCCAAAGTATGGCCTTTTTATCAGTATTGAAAGATTTTTCAAGGGCAGCTAGGTGGCACAGTAAGTAGAGCACTAGCCCTGGAGTCAGGAGAAGCTGAGTTCAAATCCAACCTCAGACACTTGACACTTACTAGTTGTGTGTGACCTTGGGCAAATCACTTAACCCCAATTGCCTCGCCTTCCCCCCTCAAAAAAAAAGGAACAATGAAAGATTTTTTCAAATGGAGTTTTTAAAAGTATTATGGCCTGTCAGGGAACTATAAGCTTATTCTCTTCTGAATTCTAAAACCTCATCTAACTCAAATTCTTTTTGGGTTTTTTTAATAGTATTTTATTTTTTTTCTAATTACATGAAAACAACAAAGATTAGAAGGGAAGCAGAAAATTGGGAGAAAATCTTTACAACTAGTATCTCTGATAAAGGCCTCATCTCTAAAATATACAGGGAACCAATCCAAATTTGTAGGAATACAAGTCATTCCCCAATTGAGAAATGGTCAAAGGATATGAACAGGCAGTTTTCAGAGGAAGAAATTAAAGATATCTATGGGCATATGAAAAAAATGCTCTAAATCACTATTGATTAGAGCAATGCAAATCAAAACAACCCTTAGGTACCACATCTCTCCTGTCAGATTGGCTAACATGACAAAACAGGAAAATGATAAATGCTGGAGAGGATGTGGGAAAGTTGGAACACTGTTACGTTGCTGATGGAGTTGTGAACAGATCCAGCCATTCTGCAGAGCAATTTGGAACTATGCCCAAAGAGCTATAAAAATGTTCATACCCTTTGACCCAGCATTACCACTTCTAGGGCTGTATCCTAAAGAGATCACACATATGGGAAAGGGACACATATGTACAAAAATATTTATAGTGGCTCTTTTTGTGGTAGCAAAGAATTGGAAATCAAGGGAATGCCCATCAATTGGGGAATGGCTGAATGAGTTGTGGTATATGAAGGTAATGGAATACTATTGTGCTATAAGAAATGGGGAGGTATGGACTTCATAATAACCTGGAAAAACCTGCACGATATAATGCTGAGTGAGTGAAGCAGAAGCAGGAGAACATTGTACACAACCACAGAGATATTGATTCTGTGATGACTAACCTTGATAGACTTTGCTCTTCTCAGCAATACAAGGTGCAAAGACAGCTCCAAATGACTCATGATGGAGAGAACTATCTACATCCAGAGAAAGAACTATGGAGTCTGAATGTAGATTGAGACAAACTATGTGCTCTCCTTTTTTTTTTCTCTTGTGTTTTTGTTTTTGTTTCTTCTTTCTCATGATTCATTCCATTGGTCATAATTCTTCTTTACAACTTGAGTAATGTGTAAATAAGTTTAATGAGAAGTTATACATATAAGATATATTGGATTCCATGCTGTCCTGGGAAGGGGGTGCACGGCAGGGAAGAAAATCTGGAACTCAAAATCATGCAGAGCTAAGTGTTGTAAACTAAAAATAAAAAATCTTAATTAAAAAAAGAAAAGCTCCATTTATTCCTATGTTCTCTAGTATTTTTAATAGGAATGGGTGCTATATTTTGTCAAAAGCCTTTTCTGCATCTATTAAGATAATCATATGATTTCTGTTGGTTTTGTTATTGATATAGTCAATTATGCTGATAGTTTTCCTAATATTGAACCAGTCCTGCATTCTTGGTATGAATCCCAACTGTATGATGCTTGTGATATATTGCTGCAGTCTCCTTACTAGTATTTTATTTAAAAATTTTGCATCAATATTCACTAGGAAAACTGGTCTGTAGTTTTCTGTTTCAGCTCTCTCTGACTGACATATCAGAACCATCTTTGTGTCATAGAAGAATTTGATAGGACTTGTTCTTTGCCTATTTTTCCAAATAGCTTATATAGTATTGGAATTATTTCTTCTTTAAATGTTCAGTAGAATTCACTTGTGAATCCATTTGGTCCTGGGGATTTTTTTCTTATGGAGTTCCTTGATAGCTTGTTGAACTTCTTTTTCTAATAGGGGGTTATTTAGGTATTCTGTTTCCTCTTCAGTTACTCTGGGCAATTTATCTTTTTGTGAATATTCACCAATTTCGCTTAGATTGTCAGATTTAGTATATATATTATATATATTTTGTAAATATATACATAAATATAAATATATATTTGGGCATATAATTGGGCAAAATAGTTACTAACAATTGTTCTAGTTTCCTCTTCATTGGTGGTAAATTCACTCTTCATTTTTGATACTGATAATTTGGTTTTCTTCTTTCTTTTTTTAAAAATCTAATTAACCCATGGAAATCTTATTTGTTTTTTTTTTGCAAAACTAGCTTGTAGTTTTATTTATTAGCTCAATAGTTTTCCTAATTTCAATTTTATTAATCTCACATTTAGTTTTCAGTATTTCTGATTTGGCGTTTACTGGGGTGGGGGGGCGGGTTGATTTGTTCTTTTCCTGTTTTTTTTTTTTAGTTGCATGCTCAATTCATTGATCTGCTCTTTCTCTATTTTGTGATGTAAACATTTAGAGATATAAATTTTCCCCTAAGTACTGCTTTGCCTTCATCCCACAAATTTTGGTATGTTGTCTCATTGTCATTC
Organism: Trichosurus vulpecula; assembly: GCF_011100635.1. Classification (NCBI taxonomy): domain Eukaryota; kingdom Metazoa; phylum Chordata; class Mammalia; order Diprotodontia; family Phalangeridae; genus Trichosurus; species Trichosurus vulpecula. Next base: position 48,195,484 of record NC_050578.1, read on the forward strand.
TTATTAATGAGATTTCATTTCTGTGATTTGATTTTTGGCCCACTCATTCTTTAGGATTAGATTGCTTAGTTTCCAATGAATTTTTAATCTATCTTTCCATGGCCCTTTATTAAATGTAATTTTTTATTGCATTGTGATCTGAAAAGGATACATTTAATATTTCTGCCTTTCTACATTTGATTGTGAGGATTTTTTATGCCTTAATACATAGTCAGTTTTTGTGTAGGTGCCATGTCCTGCTGAGATAAAGGTATAATCTTCTCTGTCCCCATTCAGTTTTCTTCAGAGGTCTATCATATCTAGCTTTTCCAAAATTCTATTTACTGCCTTAACTTCTTCCTTATTTTGTGGTTAGACTTATCTAGTTCTAAAAAGTGAAGGCTGAGGTCCCCATTAGTATAGTTTTGCTGTCTATTTCTTCCTGTAACTCACCTAACTTTTCCTTTGAGAATTTGGATGCTATATCATTTGATGCATATATGCTTAGTACTAATATTACTTTGTTGTCTACTCTGTGGTACCTTTTAGCAAGATGTAGTTTCCTTCCTCTTTTAATTAGATCTATTTTTTCTCTACTTTGAGGTGATTGCTACCCCTGAATTTTTCACTTCAGCTGAAGCATAATGGATTATGCTCCAGCCCCTTACCTTTACTCTCTCTGTGTTTCTCTGCTTCAAGCGTGTTTCTTGTAAACCACTGTAGGATTCTGGTTTTTAATTCACCCTGCTATCTGCTTCCACTTATAGGTGGGTTCATCCCATTAACATTCACAGCTATGATTACTAACTGTGCATTTCCCTCCCTTCTATTTTTTCTCCTGTTTACCTTCTCTTTCTCCTTTCACCCTTCCCTCCTCACCAGTGTTTTACTTCTAACCACTGCCTCCCCAAATCTGCCCTCCCTTCTGTCAGTCTCTCCCACCCTTTTCTTAAACTCCTTCTCTCCTATTTCCCTATATGGTAAGACAGATTTCTATACACAACTGATTATGTGTGTTATCTATTTCCTCTTTGAGCCAATTCTGATGAGAGTGAGTTTCATGCAATGCTCACTACCCTTCTTTCCATTTTCCCCTCCACTGTAATAGGTCTTTTGCATCTCTTCTACCCTATTTTACCTCTCCCTTCCTTTTGTTCCCAGTGTAATTTTCTTTCTCACCCCTTAATTTTTTGGGGGGATAAGGAGTATCATCCCATCAAAGTCACCTTATACCCACATCTTCTGTCTATGTGTACTCCTAACTGCACTAATAGTGACATAGTTCTTAAGAGTTACAAGTATCATCTTCCCATGTAGGAGTGCTAACAGTTTAGCCTTACTAAATCCCTTTTGTTTTCTCTTTCCTTTTTGCCTTTTTATGCTTCTCTTGAGTCTCATGTTTGAAGATCAATTTTTTTGTTCAGCTCTGGTCTTTTCATTAGAAATGCTTGAAAGTCCTCTTTTTCATGAACGACCATTATTCCCCAGCTTAGTCTTGCTGGGTAGTTGATTTTTGGCTATAGACCTAGTTTGTTTGCCCTCTGGAATGGCATATTCCATGCCCTCTGATTGTTCCATGTAGAAGTTGCTAAAACCTGTGTAATTCTTACTGCGGCTCCACGATATTTGTACTGTCCCTTTCTGGCTGCTTACAATATTTTCTCCTTGACCTGGGATTTCTGGAATTTGGATACAGTGTTTCTGGGAGTGCTCATTTGGGTATCTCCTTTGGGTGGGGGTGATTGCTGGATTCTTTCAATGTCTACTTTACCCTCCGGTTCTAGAATTTCAGGGTAGTTTTCTTTGATAATTTCTTAAAGTATGATATCCAGGTCTTTTTTTTTTTTTGGTCATGGATTTCAGATAGTCTGATAATTCTTAAATTATCTTTTTTGGATCTATTTTCCAGGTCAGTTGTTTTTCTAATAAGATATTTTACATTTTCTTCTGTTTTTTCATTTGTTTGATTGATTCTTGATGTCTCATGGAGTCGTTAACTTCCACTTGTCCAATTATAATTTTTAAGGAGTTATTTTCTTCAGTTAGCTTTTTTACCTCCTTTTTCATTTGGCCAATTTTATTTTTAGGGAGTTTTATTCAGTATATTTTTGTACATCTTTTCCCACTTTTTGTTCTTTATCAAGCTGTTGACTCTCTTTTCATGATTCTCTTGCATTGTTTTCATTTCTTTTCCCAATTTTTCTTCTATTTCTCTTATTTGATTTTTGAAGTTCTTTTTGAGCTCTTCCAGGAATTCTTTCTGAATGATATGGGAATGATTAGATAAAGGTAAAAGAAGTTTGTGAAACAAAGATACAAACACAAGATTAAATCATTATCCCATAATCTAAAGCAGGAACAATCTGAGCTACTATAATAAAATATATGTGTGTAAGATCTAAGTTATTCAGCATAAAATCATAGTCCTTTCTATATCTTAAACAAGGTAGTATATGTGTATTAGGCCTAGTCATTTGCCTATTACTAGATATATATTTCTATACAAAATAAGGTCCTTAAATATTTCAAAATGATATAAGAATAATTGGATATTGATATGACAGTTTATCAGACCAAGCTGTTATTCTATTAATTTTTAAAACTAAATCAGAAACATCTTCAGTTTTGTTTTGAAGAAAAAGAATTTTAATGCAGTCCATTTTTTTAAAGGAAAGTAAATTAGGGAATATTTTGTGTTATGTCAATGGAAAAGTCAATTTTATTTAAGGTTATTATTTAATATGGAAAATACCTGTTTGTACAGCATGTCTGGTGGTACAAACATGTGTTACTATAAACAACCTATTTGATATGCGCTGTTTTGACTTCTTGGTTTCTAACACAACCCATCCTAAGTCTTTTGCTACAATTGAAACTAACTAGGTAACTTTTATGTAAATTCATTTGTGTATCATAGGTCTTCTCGTAAAAAGTGTTTTGTCACTTCTGTTTTCATGTGAGGATTAGATATTTATCTGTCTCTGCTCCTCCTAAGGAAGGCATTGAATAATTTAATTGAATTGGAATTAATTTAAATTAAGTGGCATCTAAATTTGGAGTTTTAAAATAATAAATAATGTAGAAATTGTAAACAACGGAATAAAAATCATGAGAAAACAAGATCAAATGTGTGCATGTGTGCATGTGTATGTATGTGTGTGTGTGTGTGTGTGTGTGTGTGTGTACATGTAAGAGTGTGAGCTTTGGAAGGGTTTAAGAGTTCTGCCTTGTGTGGGTATTTAAATATTTAGTTTGTATGTGAATGTCTTATGTATATCAATGTAACTTGCTTAAAGTTATACAGATAGTAAGTCACAGTGATCGAGCCTTTAAGCCTAAATCTAATTATATTGATCGTTCTACTGTGCTACTCTGCCTAATTGAACTGAGTAGAATCACCCAGGCAACTGGGAAAAAAAGGAAATACGGTTCCTGAAAAATGAAACCCTGCCTCCCGTGCTAAGTAGCATACAATGGTGTATAAGTACATTAATAAGGCTGAGCCATGGATGGACTTCTCATGCTCTCAAATGAGGAAATAGCCTCATGCTTTACTCAGAAAATCACAAAACCCCTTACCATCAACCCTTTTTCATCTTCCTTACCCAAGTCTCTGATAACATGGCTCTTTGCCTTAGCCAATTCCTCTACATGGTTGTTTGATCCCATTCCCTTCCATTTTCTCCACCAGATTACTTCCTCAGTCACCCTATCCTCCACATAGCCACCATTGTAATTTTCCTTAAGTTCATTTCGACTCATGTTACTCTCCTACAAAAACAAACAAACCTTCAGTGACTCCCTATTGCCTCTAGATTCAAATAGAAGCCCCTCTGTTTGTCTCTAAAGCCCTTGGCAACCTGGACCTGATTGTACATCACTTCCCTTCCCACACTCTATGGTGCAGGTAAACCAGCCTCCTTAGCTGTTTCTTACGCATGACACTCCTCTGCACTTTTGCACCAGTCACTTCCTATAGCTAGAATTTACACCTTCCTCCTCTCTTTCTTGTAGAATCCCTTACTTTCTTCAGGACACAGTTCAACTGCCACCTTCTACATGAACACTTTCCTGTGGACCTCCCCTCCCACCACCTTACCCCCCGGGAACTAGTGCCCTCCCTCCCAGAGCTATCTTCTGTGTTTTGCATATATTCTGTATATTCTTAAATAAGGATGGGCTTGAAACCAACTCACCCCATCTTAGCTTTGTTACCTTAAAGTAGAAGAGATATGTATGTCTCAATGAATCACTTTAAACTAAGTGCAAAAAGCCCTTCAGACTAGAAAAATGCTGCACAAGAGTCATGTTCAGATAGGCTAAGAGAACTTGGCTGTTTCTCTTGACACATCCTCTATAGATTATCCAGCCAGTGAGAACCAAAATCATCCCAGAAACTATAGGTGGCCTTCAAGCTAAAGCTCCCAAAGAACTACCTCATTGAGGGGAAAGGAGAGGCCTCCACTTTGGCCTAGGTCTCCTCCCCTTACCTTGTGGGACCAGAACAAGGACCTTGTGGGCTTCAAAGGGTCTGGAAGATTTTGGACTTTGCATCTCCTCACTAGCATCCTAGCATCATCCCCTCCAGGACAGCAGAAGCTAGTAGCAGCGCCTGCATTAGAAGCCAAGGACAGACTAGACATAGATTTACCAAGCTTAAGGGAGAACTTCTTTAGCACCCCAGGGATAGCTAAACAGGACTCCCAGCAATGAGGAGCCATGAATTACCCCTTTATGACATGTGTCCTCTAAGCTCAATTTCCATGCACTCTGTCTCTGTATATACTCTGCATATGTACTTCCTGTATATTTGTGGGAGACTATGTCACAGACTCTGGGGAGGGGGTTGTTTTGTATCAACTGTTCTTATTGTACCACTTTGGTAAATACTACCTTCTAAAAGCTACTGTAGATTGGCCAGCTAAATTGATTCTGAACTGATAATGGGGGGTGGGGGGAGACGACACAGTGGGGAGAAGGTGAGTACATCATTGGGAGGTCGAGCCAACTGCATTAGAGAATCACCAACAAATCTTCAAGAGCACCCTGAGAAACCTGAGGGTGAAATGTAGCTTTCTTTTTAGTCCTGAGACTTGTCAGAGAGAGTGGGAATTGGAATAAGGATTCTAAGAGCTTACTTGAGCTATGTGCATATGTATATGCTGTCTGTTCCAGTGATATTTGTAAAGCAATCTGGCCACTGGATCCAGATGGCTCTGGAGGAGAAAGTGAGGCTGGTGACCTTGCACAGCTCTCCCTCACTCAAACCAAAGTCAACTGCAAGTCATGTCATCATCTCCCTGATGTCATGGTCCTGTTTGAAAGTGAAGGATAAACACAAGTACTTAATAGATCTTTCCTTCCTTCCTTCCTTCCTTCCTTCTTTCCTTCCTTCCTTCCTTCCTTCCCTCCTTCCTTTCTATAGATTATAATTTTCTTGATAGCATGGAATTGTATTTATGTCTTTGCATCTCTATAGCCAAACACAGTTTTGGCATATTATAGGTACTTAATAAATGCTCTTAGATTATTGATAGTTTCAAAGACAAAGCTACATATAATTATATGTATATATATATACATGTATGTATACATCAAAGGCTATTTAAAATTGAATAATACCATGGAATTGAAACACCTCTTCTCTAATGCATATGGACCTAGCTTAGAGACAGAAAACAAATGGTAAGAATAAATGAGCCTTCCCTGGACAGAAAAAAAATAGCATAACTCCTCTTCTCCCTCCACAAGGACTAGATATAGCACTTAACCTTTTAAATAAATAATCTGGAAGAGGCTATAAATTTTATAGTTTGTTGGATAACACTAAACCTTAGGAGGTATCTGAATGACAAATTGGCTGCAGTAAAATAAAGGATGATATCATAAGGCTGCGTAAACGATAGTAAAGTTACAGATTGCAGATAAATTCATTTAGGGAAAAATTGAGGATCATAGATTTAGAGCTGGAAGGGATGTTATAAGTCATTTAGTCGAACCCCCACATGATGAGAAAAATGAGACAGAGAAAAGTTTAAATGACTTGGATAAGATCACACAAGGAACAATTGGCAGAGCTGGGATGGAACCTCAGGCTTCTGATTCTAAATCCAGCACCTTCCTACTAGACGGTGCTGTGAATTCTCTCTCTCTGTCTCTCCCTCTCTCTGTCTTTGTCTCTGTCTCTGTCTGTCTCTTTCTGCTTCTGTCTCTCCATTACTCTGTCTCACTCTCTGTATCTCTTTTTACATAGATATAGATATACAGATCTAGAAAGAAATGACATTAAAGGATCTCTGTTCCATGAAGACATTACTTCTACAGTCTAAAAAAACAACAAAAATGTTAAGCATCGCAGGATGGGTTACTGGAAACAAAATGGAAAATGGTATCCTATCCTTAGGGCAGCTGGGTGGCACAGTGGAATGAGAGCTGGGCCTGGAGTCGGGAAGACTCATCTTCCTGAATTCAAATCCAACCTCAGACACTTACTAGCTGTGTGACCCTGGGCAAGTCACTTAACCTTGTTTGCTTCAGTTTTCTCATCTGTAAAATGAGCTGGAGAAGGAAATGGCAAACCAACCCAGTATCTTTGCCAAGAAAACCCCAAATGGGGTCAGAGAGAATCAGACATAACTGAAATGACTAAAGAACAACAACATATATAAATATATAGTATTTATGTGTAGTTATATACATACATATATATGCACATCAATCACATATGTATGTGTGTGTAGATAGATGGAGAGAGAGAGAGAGAGAGAGAGAGAGAGAGAGAGAGAGAGAGAGAGAGAAAATATGTACAAAAGAGAAGGAAAGTAAGGTCTCTTTGGTGACAGATAAAAAATTAATACCTTGGCAGCCACTTGCTGGAACACTACCCGTGTCTAAATGGAGATAAGAACATCACCTATCTTAAGGTTCCTGTTAAGATCCAATGAGATAATATACAATGTTTGTAACTTTACTATACATGAGCAAGCATACTCTTTGTTCTGTAGGAAACCTGGAGTTTGGTTCAAAATAGAACAGATGCTGATAATAAGAACAAGTTACTGAGAGATGGCACAGTAAAATCAAGGACAGGTTACTCTACTCTGAGCCAAATTATTTTGCAGGTAGGACCATCCAAATTGCAACATACTCATGTGGGAGATTTGTGTTGTAACCTGGTTCAGTTATGACCTGTGGCCTGTTCAAGGTGAAACTGATTTAAATTGCATTGATGTCTGCCAGCAACACCATGGATAGATACCAAGATAAATCTATACCTTATCAATCAGTTTGACTGTGGCCAGAATATACTTCATTCTATTTTACATTTATTTGCTCTACTGAAAAGTTTAATTGCAAATTTTAAATAATTTTTCCCATATGGAAGAAATTTTAAACTGATTAGATTTTGTCTAAGTTATGCATCCATTTGTTAGGCAGTAAGACAACAGGGAGTCTTTATTATCTACCTGGAACAGAGAAGACAACTCTTTCATCATGCCATTCCTACATATACCACACATGCATATATCATACATTCCATGAAACTACAGTGACTCCCTACTGCCTAGAGAATTTAGGCCAAAATTCCTTTGTATGGCATTCAAATTCCTCCACCAAAAAGAATCATCTGAGCTATCTCGTCTTATTCTGGATCTAAAATATGAATCATGCGCTGTTACCAAGTCAGACTGACTCCTTAATATCTTGCTCATCCTCTGTACTAAGTCTCAGTAATATCAACAAGTAGGCTGATCCAGAGAACACGCAGTAGGTCAAATACACCAAGGCCTAGACCCTACTCCAAGGCACGTGTATGTGTGTATACCAAAGAACATACAAGAGTGAATAAGTTTGGAAAAAGTGTGGGGAGGATTTTTGCAGCAAATTTCTCTGATAAAGGCCCCATTTCTCAAATACATAGGGCACTGAGCCAAACTTACAAAAAGTGACAGCCATTTCCCAGTTATGAAATGGTCAAAGAATATGAGCAGGTAGTTTTCAGAAGAAGAAAGCAAAGCTATCATTGTTGCATAAAAAATCCTCTAAATCACTATTGATTAGAGAAATACAAATTAAAACAACTCTGAGATACCACCTCACACCTACCAGAATGGCTAACGTGACAGAAAAGAAAAATGACAATTGCAGGAGGGGATGTGGAAAAATTGATGGCGGAGTTGTGAACTAGTCCAATTGTTCTGGAGAACAATTTGGAACTACGGCCAAAGGGCTATAAAGCTGCACGTATGTTTGATCCAGCAATACTCCTACTAGGTCTGTATCCTAAAGAGATCAAAGAAAAGGGGGAAAGCACCTATTTGTACAAAAATATTTATAGCAGTTCTCTTTGTAGTGTCAAAGAATTGGAAATAAAGAGGATACCCATCAATTGAGGAATGGCTGAACAAGTTGTGGTATTTGATTGTGATGGAATACCATTGTGCTATAAGAAATGACGAGCAAGATGGTTTCAGAAAAAACTGGGAAGACTTATGTGAACTGATACAAAGTGAAATGAGCAGAACCAGAAGAACACTGTATGCAGTGAGGGCAATATTATAATGATGACGGACTGTGAAAGACTTAGTTACTCTGATCAAGACAATGATCCAAGACACAGTTCCAAAGGATCAATGATGAAAAATGCTATCCATCTCCAGGGAGAGAATTGATGAACTTTGAGGGCTGATTGAAGCATATTTTTTTAAAAAACCAATTTATTTCTATTGTTTTATTTTCTTTGTATTTTCTTTTACAATATGGCTAATGTGCAAATGTTTTGCATGATCTCACATGCATAACCTGTATTAAATTGTTTGCCTTCTCAATGAGGGACGAGAAGAATGAGAGAGGAAACAAATGTGGAACTCAAAATTTTAAAAAAATAATTATTTTAAAAACTGTTTACATGTAATTGGGAAACATTTAATGAAATAAATAAAAATAATTTTTTTAAAAAAGAATGAGTTCTGGGAGTTAGATAAGGGTTCAATTCAAACAAGAAGAAAGAATAATCTCACCCAGAGGAGGTACATTTTTAGTAGTCTCTAGAATTTCAAACAGGTCCAGAAACATAATGGGGACAGTTTCTCATGTATGTCTACCAATCCAAAGTCTATCTCTCTCTAAATCACCTCCCCTGTCCACCTGTCTCTCACAAAGAATTTCTGGTACTAACTTAATAAGTTCCTTATCCATTACCACCACCAAAAAGAAGTCATATCTCCCTTCATATACTAAACAGTTTGCAAAACCATTACAGGATTGGGTAAAAGCTGGTTTATAAGTGTAAAGGTAGTGCCTGGGTAGCCTTTCCCATGCCATAGCAAGACAAAGCCAGACCAGAGCCCCATCAACTAAATATTCAGGCAGCCCATTCCTGAGCTATGGCAGGAGCCACAGAGACAAAGGCAGCAATTGGGAAACAGTACCTGAGGTCTTGCAATTAAGAAACTGAACCCTGAGTACAGGACTGTCCAAGGAGAAGATAGAGAAGGAGCCTAACTCAAAGACTAAGCTAAAACTCTGGAATTCTTGCAGAATAAAGGACCTAGTCTCAGTCACTATATTTAGGACTAAGCAGAACCAGCCTACTCTGTCCAAGAACATAAGAGGAACTTGAGTCTGACCCAAGGGCAAAGTCCCAATTCAGAAACTGAGGCTAAAGATATGAGTAAACAGAAGAAAATGCTAAACAATGTGAAGAAATACTACTGAGAGAAGCCCAAAAGGTAAACCCTGGAGAGTAAGTCTACAACAAAGTTTTAAATGAAAAAGAAACATCCTCACTATAGGGATCACAAGAGTACCTGGAAGAAATAAGGCAAGAGTTACACAAGTGTAATAGAAAAAGAAATGAGAGTTATGGAGAAAAGGATGGGAAGGAGAATTAGTAGTCTGGAACAAATGTTCTAAGACTCTCACCCAAGAAACGGATTGACTACCTGAAAATTAGAATGGATGAAACAGAAAACAATGACTCCATGAGACAATAACACATAATAAAATCAAAATATTTAAAAAAAACTGAATTGAATGTAAGGTGATACTATACTAGAAACACTAAAAATTGACTTTGAAAACAAGACAAGGAGAAATAATAAGAATAGCTGAACTGCATAAAAAGCATGACCAAAAGAAAAAAAACCCTAGATACTATATTTCAGGAAATCATTAAAAAAAAAAAAAACTGCCCAGACCTCTTAGAATCAGAAGTAAAAATAAAAGTCTGCCAGTCACTTCCTGAAAGTAAGCCCAAAGTAAAAAGAATATAATATTCTTAATATTCAAAATCCAGAGCTTCCAGATCAAATAATGCTACAAGTAATCAGAAGGAAAGAGTTCAAGTACCAAAGACCCACAGTTGGGATGCCAAAGGACTTGACTAACCTATAAAGAAAAGGACATCTTGGAATACAGTTTCCAAAAGGCAAAAAAAAAAAAAAGTTTGACTACTCATACATACATATATAAAAGCATGCGCATGCACACGCGTGTACCCACACCCACACACGAGCGCGCGCGCGCGCACACACACACACACACACACACACACACACACACTCATTTGGTACTGACATACATTAAACTTGAGAGAGAAGGATGAGGAGACAAAAAAGGGGAGAAAAAGTTTTTGGTGGGAAGGTAGGCTAGAATTAGTCTTAAGCAAACTCCAACACCAAAGAGTGGGTTGTGAACCAGGCTGGGGATTAAAAGAAAAGAAAGAGTAAACACCTGTGATCAAGGGTGAGATAAGGAGAACAAAAGAGGATCAGTTAGGTGGAAACATCACATAAACTAATGATCATTAAAGTTAGGCACACCTTCTTTCAACACCTTCTTCTTTGCAAAGGGAGAGGCAGAAAGTTTGGTTGAAAAATGGAGTATATAAATGGGAATACTATCAAATAACACTGGAAAAGAGAAAATAAAACAAAGAAATCAAGAATCTTTTGCAACCTCCTGGCCTCAAAAACATTCTTCTAAAGAAATAACAACCCCTTCCTCTTGACCCAGAAAACAGTCAGCTAAGTCTAAACCAGGATTGAGTTCCTATTGTCAGTTCTCCATTCATCCTGGCTGACCCAAATGTTCAAGGCAAAGAGGAGAAAGTGAGCATGCACTCCCCTTCTCCCCAGATTCCCCCACACTGAGCAAACTGTATCCCTCTTGGCTACAACCTTTTGCTTAAATGGACAAAAGAGAGTTGAATACACACACACACACACACAGTCTGTTGTAGAAAAACATCAGTATAATATTAGTAAGGGAACAGCCACAAACGAAACAAACTTCCTGATCCAGAAGGGAGCATTAAAAGGAAAATAAGGAAAGCTAAGACTAGAACCAAAGGGAGGTGCCTATTAATTAAGAAATGGCTAAACAAGTTGCAATAGATGACTGTAATGAAATATAATTGGATTGTAAGAAATTACACAAAATATAATCTTAGAGAATCCTGGTTAGTTATGAACTGATACAAAGGGAAGTCAGCAGAACCAGAGCAATTTATATGAGGTTAACATTGTAAAGTCAACTTTGAAAGACTTAAGAATTCTGAACAATGCAATGATAAACCATGTCTCTAGAGGACATATGGTGAAACATGTTACCACTTCCTGACAAAGAGTTGATGGACTCATCATGGGCAGGAGACATCTTTTTGGACATGGCCCTTGTGGATTTATTTTGCCTTAGAATGTTTATTTGTTGTAATGTTACTGGGCTTTTTTCTCCTAGTTTTTAATTGGGAGAAGGGAGTTAAAAGGAACAGGAAGAAGTTCAGAAGGAAGCATAGACAAGCAGGACATTTTTTAAGGTAACCTGGATAAGGTAACCTGGAAGTATTACATACTTTTTTTTTAAGCAAGTAGTAAAAATGGAGATTTGTGGTTTCTTACCCCAACCCTTTTTTTGTGTTTTGCTGTGTATGTGAAAATATTCTTTTTTTTGTTATTCAAGTTCCGAGTAAGAAATTTTAAATAAAAAATAAACAAGAAGACAGTGAAATGATAGAGAGTAGGATGGCACAAAAATATACAAGTAATAACCATGCACCTGAATGAGACAAACTCAAAAAAGTAGAAGATGAGAGCAAAATGTAATAGCAAAATCCAAGAACGTGTTGTTTACTTAAAACATAAAGATTCATTTATAATTAAAATCAGAGGCTAGGGAAAAAAATCTATTTTGCTTCTTCAGGTGAGTTCATAAAAAGAGAGGTAGTAATCATGATCTTATACAAGATAACAGTAAAAATAGTCATGATTAAAAGAGAGAAAAGGGAAAACTATGTGATGGTTAAGAACACCATAGCTCAAATTAATAAATATCAATACTTACTATCTATGCACTGAATAGCATAGCATCTAAATACTCAAAGTAAAAGTTACTCTAAGAAGTAGAAAGTAAATCTATACTAGTAGGAGTCTTCAATGTACCCCTTTGAGATATCCACAAATCTAACAAAAATATAAACAAAAGAGAAGTTTAAGGACCTTAATAGAATTTTTTTGAAGCTGATAAATGGTAGATCTCTGATAACTACTGAATGGGAATGGAAAGTTTACATATTGCTCAACTGTTGATGGCATCCTTATAAAATTGACCATGAATTAAGACACAAAAACCTCACAAATAGAGAAAAGAAATTTGCTATCCACAATGCAATAAATATTACATATAATAAAGGGATTTTGAAGAAAGGATTAACAATTAATTGAAGAAAATAACCTAATCCTAAAAATTAGATGGGTCAAGAAAGCAAATCATAAGACAAAATAGACAATTTAATCAAAGAAAATTATAACAATGAGAAAGTGCACCAAAACTTTTGGGAGAAAAGCAAAGTAGTCTTTGGGGGAAAATGTATGTTTCCAAAACAAAATAGAGAAAGAATAGTTCAATGAATTGAGGCGGCAACTTAAAGCAAACAAACAAAAAAAATTAGAAAAGCAACAAATCAAAAACATCAAACTAAACACCAAATTATAAATTCTGAAAAATCAAAGAGATTTATAAAATTAGAAACAAAAAATGAATTGATAATAAATGAATGAGTGAAAAGGCAATTCTTAAAGACTTCCTATGTGTCAAGCACCAAGAATACAACTAGAAAAAGACAAACAGTCTCTGCTTCAAGGACCTCACACTCCTGCAAAAGCAGGAGGAAAAAAATAGTTCAGATTTTATTTTTAATAGTATTTAAATGTTTTCAATTATATGTAAAGACAATTTTTAGTATTCATTTTTACAAGATTTTGCATTCCAAATGTTTCACCCTCCCTCCCCTCCCTTCTCCCTAAAATGGTAAGCAATTTGATATAGGTTATATATGCACAATCATGTAAAACATAGTTCCTTATTAGTCACAGTTGTGAAAGAACAAACCAAAAGGAAAAAAACATGAAAAAAAATAAAATGAAAATAGTATGCTTCCATATGCATTCAGAATCCATCAGTTCTTCATCTGAATGTGGATAGCATTTTCCAACATGAGTCCTTTGTAATGGATCAATTTACGGTTGAGAAGGGTAAGTTGATCGTCACATAATGTTGCTGTTACTGTGTACAATGTTTTCCTGGTTCTGTATAGTTTAGATTTTTAAAAGAAGCAGAGAATATATAACGGAACCTGTTATAAAGAGTAGAGGGTGGAGTAAGCAACAGAGTAGAACTTCTAAGAATTTTCCTTCAATCCTGGAAAATGCAATTTTAACCAGCAGCTTCAGTCTGGGTTCTTTGTTTTTCAAGATGCCTGCAAGAATCTGATAGCCTACCTTAACTTTTCCCTCTCTGTTTCAGATCAACTCTTTTCTCTAACTGCCCACTGCTGGTTGGGCTTCTCTCCAGCTTTAGCTCATTAATATCCAGACAGAGCCTGAGGATGCTACCTCAATCATTGCTGCATTCCTCTGCAGCCCCAGTGGACATCACCCTCCGCACCCTGGAAAAACTACTGCATGGGGCTCTATTCTTCTGATAAGTGATTCCCTCTTCCAGACCACTATTTCAGGAAGAAGCCCAGCCATGCTTTGCTTCAGTCCTGACTCTCCAGTCATCTCCTCCATAGACTCATATGCATCCTTACTCTAATAACTCTCTCCTGCTCTTTTCACTTCTCTCTTTCCTCTCTCTCCCCTCTCTAAAATTCTGCAAATCATTAATGTTGATTAAATCAACTCTGCCATTACCTGAATGGTATATGTTGATCCACTTCCTTATCGTCAATTCATCATATCTGCAACTTTCCGACAAAAAAGCACTCCTCCCTGGCATTCAATTCCCCCTTGTATACTGTATCTCCCATTATATAAGCTCTTTGTGGATATCCCTTGGTTTCTGGAGAAAGTCTCACATTGTCCCCCCACCCACTCTTCAACTCCTCCAGGGAATTCACCCAGATGTTGAAACTACAGGGGGATATGACTTCTTTATTTTCTAACAATTTTTTGTATCTTTTGCTTTTATATCACCCAAATTTCACTCCACCCTTCCTATATCCCTCTCTCCCTCTTCTCTTACAGTCGTCCCTTACAACAAATATTTTTAAAAGAAAAAGAGAGAACAATTAGCAAAATTGATCAACACATTTAAAAAAAAATAAAGGGTGTCTTAAAATAATAAAGGGTGTTTTAAGCAGCTTAAAATTTCACTGAGTCTTTTGGGAAACTATATCAGTAATGTTTACACCTGTGGACCTCCCACCTCTGCAAAGGAATGGCAGAAGACATCGTCTGACAACTCTTCTTGGAAATTTTGACTTTTGACAAGGCTTCACCCTTCCCACCTGGGAACTTTGGGGGAAAGAACCAGAAGCGCAAAAGTGGAGAGGGACAGCAAGAGAGGCAACAGTAAGTGGGGTGGGAGCAGAAGGAAGAAGCCTTGGAGGGAAGTGGCCACGATGAGAACAGGACCCAGGCAGTGGGATCAAATCCTACCTGTAAGACACAAGACAGGCATTAAGTGGCATTAAGGACTCCTGAGACCAGAGCCACTGAGATTTCTTTCTTCTATTTCCTTTTTCCCTCCTTCTCCTCAGAGAAGGTAAGAGCTTGATGCCTTCCATTCCTGGACTAAAAGCTGGCTCATCTTTTTAAAATTTGTTAACCTAAATGCTATCTGCCTCTAGAGAGAGAACTGATAAGCTCTGAGTGCAGATTGAAGCATGCTTTTTTCACTTTATATATTTAAATTTATTTATTTTTCTTATTTGTGTGTGTGTTTTCTTTCACAACATGGATAGAGAAATATGTTTTGCATGACTTTGCATGTTTAATTAATATCATATTCCTTGCTTTATCAATAGGTAGGGGAAAGGCAGGAAGGAAAGAAAGAATTTAGAACTCAAAAAAATTTTAAATGAATGTAAAAATTTTAAAATCAATTAAAATTTGTTAACCTTTCTTTGCCTATGCATTTATTTTGTTTCTTAAGCCTGAAATTGTGAAAAGAAAAAAAGAAAGGATTGTGACCAATGCATGGCTAATTTGAGTTACTTCGTAGAAATATAGTTTGGAGGAAGAGATTGAGGGAGCTTGTAATCCAAAAGAAAGAAAGATTTTATAGTCTCCTGTATTTTTGCAAAAAATTCATTGTCTAGGAGCTCAGAGATGATAAATGGAATTATTGATTAATTTTTACAACATCCCAGGGCAGAAAGAGAGAATAGTCATACCAGAATCCCTTTAGGTCAGAGGTTCTTAACCAGGGGTCAACCACCTGCCAAAGGTGGCCTATGGACTTGGATGGGGTGACAGGCGGGATTGCCACTTTGCTTTCATTAACTTCTAAATAAAATTTAGCATTTCTTTTAATTATGAATTTTTAAAAAACAATTATTCTGAGAAGAGATTCATAAAGTGCCAGAGGGGTCCAAGACACAACAAAAGGTTAAGATCATCTTCCCTAGGCAATGAAGGAGTCAACAGTGATCTTGGCTATGGCTAGCTGAGTTAGTACTTAATTAGAACCAGCTTTCTGCCCTTCCCCTGCCCTGCTCTCCGACAACTGCCAGTGGTGATTTGGAGGAAAAAGTCCTTCCCAGAGGAGAGGGGCCAAATGAATGGCTGGAGAGACAGTAGCATACCTAAGCAGAGAAGTAACCTGATCCACAAAAAATAGTATAGGGTTAATTGTTAGGCAGATAAGAAATAGGTACACCAATACAGTCTTTATAAAATTGAAGGATTTGAAATATCCCAGTGAGTATCTGAATGAGAGAACACTCTATAAGACCATTGCTGCTTTTGGCAGAGTATTTCAGTTGGAACTGTATTTAAGTTATCTAAATATGTGTTAACCTTAAAAAATAAATATATAAAACCAAAAAAAAAAAAAGAGAGACTACTTTGTTGACCAACACAATACCCCACGCCACACTGGAAGACATACAAAAGGGTTGTCAGAATAAAATAATATATATGAAAACAATTCAAAATTAGCTAAAGATGACAAAAATGTACAGTGTGTGAAGCAAAGGAAGGAAAAATTATATTTAATGGTTATAAATGGATTACCTTAAACTTTAAATAAGAATGGACATATCTAGTCCATACTTAGTGCATGAATCTAGTTCAGCTTTGCTTTTTAAGGGTAAACTGCTTATTGTTATGTACTGGTCACCAAGCTTCACTGTCTCTAAGTCCTCATTGATTCTCATCTGTCCCTCACTCCCCATGTCTAATCAATTGTCAAGTCTTGTCAATTCTATATCCAATCAATACTCTTCTCTCCATCCCCACAACCACCCCCTTCATTCACATCCTCACTGCATTTCATCACAACTATTGCAATCACCTCCTAACTGATTTCTCTGCTTCCAGTCTCTCCCTTCTCCTATTCACTCACTTGTAGCTGCACAAATAACCTTCCTAAAGTAAAATTCTAATCACATTGCTCCCCTGCTCAAAATTCCTCAGTTGCTTTGTTTCTAGACTAAAATACAAATTTCTCAGCTCATTATTTAAAGCCTTCCACCTTTCCAGTCTTGCTTCCTATAACTTCGATCCTACTTTCTTTGAGCTTTAATTTTCTCTTCTATAAAATGGATGTTACCACACACCCTCCCTACCTTGAAGGCTTGTTGTAGATTAAATGAAATATTAAATGGGAAAGCATTTCATAAACTTTAATGTATAATATCCACATATAAAATTATGTGTTACATAACAATGAGAATAAGGTGGGAATAACAACAAAAGGCTCTTTCTCTGATATGGAAGTGTTCAATTATGACCCAGATGTTTGAAAAAAAAACGTGCAGTTTCATGTTTAAGAGGAAGATGACACCAATTACAGGAGTTAAAAGAAGCAGATATTTGGCTTTCATTGCAGGATTAGGCTGGTAGAAACACAACCTTGCAGGGAACAGTAAAAATCATTAGGAAGTAAAAAAAAAAAAAACCTTTAAAAAATCTGACATGAAGCTGACATCCAACGCTTTAATTACATGTGTGCATACGCATTTGTATCCACATGTCCACCACTCCTATTTACAGGAGATGATTTGCAACAACCAATAAAGTAAAGCTAAGAATGTAAGAATAATAGCATTGTGATGATTTGTAAAGTGCTTTACGTACAGATGAACAAATTTAGACCTTTCAGGACACTTCAGAGTGGGGTGCGGTACATTGTCAAAGGATGAGTAACCACTGCCACTGCCGCCGCCACCACCACCACCGCAGCCACCACCACCGCCAGCATCACCACCACCACCATTGCCGCCACCACCACCCCACCACCGCCACCTACATTAATGTTGCATTTCAATGTTTACAAAGTGCTTTCCTCACAATAACACAGAGGAAGTTAGCCCGACTGATTATCCCTATTCTTCAGTTGAGGAAGCCAAGGATCACAGACCTTGGCTTGCCTAAGCAGGATGACTTGCCCAAGGTCAAACAGCCATAAAAGATGTGCATCACAACACAACTTGAACATATATCCCAATATGTTAGTGGAACCACAATGGCATTGGTATAGATACTTCCTCTATCGGTGCAGACAGAAAGCTCTCCCTATCTTCTCAACCATTAGTCTGTAAACTCCTTGAAGGCAAAGAGTATTTTTTGCCTCTTTGTATCCCTAGCGCTTAGCACAGTGCCTGGCACATAGTAGGCATTTAATCAATGTTTTATTGATTGAGGCAATTCTAATCTGTGTCCTTCCAAGAAGCTTCCACCGAGGATCTGCCCCACATATCAGAAGTCTTACCCATTGGTCTTTTATTATTTTATAGAAGGGGCAGCTAGGTGACACAGTGAATAGAGCACTGGCTGTGGAGTCAGGAGGACCTGAGTTCAAATCCAGCCTCAAATGCCTGACACTTACTAGCTGTGTGACCTTGGGCAAGTCATTTAACCCCAATTGCCTTGGCTTCTCCCCTCCCAAAAAGATATTTTGTAGATATTGGTGCAGCACTCAAGCTGCTCATCTGTTAATCCTTTTATCCTCCTTTTCTATTGATGATATACATCTTCTAGAAAGTCTAGATAGCCTCAGTACCAGATGATTAATTCTTTGGCATTGGTGACCCATGAAATCAATGGGTCTCGAAGTGTGAAAGGTGTAGCAAGGGTAGCACCTGTGTAGCAGGTGGCAGCAAAGGTATAGAGTGAGGATCAGTCGTTAGATAGGCTACAAGAGTTCATTTAAATGTGGATGCTCTACAAATGTGAGATCCTTGTCCAACAACTGAGTTAATCTTCTGCTAGGGAAACTGAACATCGTCAACACCAATATCCTTGCCATAAATGGATTTGAAGATAGAAGTTGTAGCTAAATGGAAGGATGGTTCACACATTCTCCCAAGGAGATGGGACAGTTGGTTTAACTGTGCTCCAAAGAACAAGAAACATCATTTTATGGTGCTTGGGTCATCGTGCCTTGAAGTGTTCATGATAAGCACATCAAACGGACTCACCATGAGAACTGTTGATGCTTATATGCTAGTATTGGTCATAAAGGATGAAAAAGTGAGGAAATACTATAAAGAACTTGATAAGCTCAGCCTCGCCAAGTGCTAGATGACTTCAGTGTGAACATGGACAGAGGATACATTGGCAAAAAGAAAAGTTGGAAAAGTTGGTTTGAGATTAAGAAAAGAGTCAAGTCTTGTCAGTTATTCAGCAGCCCTGCCCTTGATAGAGTATAACACGATATATACTTTCTTACAGATTTTAAGGTGGCATATAACACCTTCAAACAGAAAAAGATCATACTCTGGTCTAGAAAAAGGTCTGATGTATTCTCCAGCATATTGAATACATTGTGTAGGTAAATTACTATTACCTTAGAGGAAGCAAATTAAATTATTCCATCAATGATGCCGAAAAATGATCAAAGTAGAAGAGAAACAGAATAGAGAGACTAGGAAGATAATCACCTAGAAATAGTGGTTTGCACCAGGGAAAATTCAAAGCAAATCATGAAGGCTAAGGCAAATTGGAGCATTTGGATTGAAATCACCAATCCCTCTCCCCCTGGTTCTTTAGTTTCAGTGTTCTTTTGGCAAGTTTATAATAGCAACTGCTAGGAAACACAACAAAAAAAAATGAATACTTTTCTATGGAGAAGCAAGGGCTACTTAGTTTTCCTTACTTTCATTTTCTGTCCTCTTGGCCATACCACTTGATATGTTCATCCGCACATCCTTTTGGGCCCATGTTCGCCATCTACAGATGTACGTAGCACTAATAACCGCCAGGAGGGAGCTGGTAGTGTGTGGATGTACTTTTCAAATATAGTGCTGCCAAAAAAATGGCTGCTTTTCTCGCCTCCCTCGGAAGGTTGAGAACACTGAACCTGCCCCTTGTGTCCTGTGCCTCTCAGTGAAAAGCCTTGTTCTTGCTCTATTCAAAAGTGTTTTAGGGGAATGTAGATGTTATTTAGCCTTATCTGTACAAGTTCTAGAAACTGAGAAGGTTACTTCTCTCTCAGAGGGCAATGTTTTATTTACCCGAGTAATTTCTTCAAATCTCCCAGCTATTTGCGATAGATGACTATACTTAGAATGATAATTAACTGCTTGCTTTGGTTTTATTACAAAAGAATACTTTGTGCATTTTAGATTGAATGTGTAAACTGGCATTCCTTTGACCAGTCCTTAATGGATTTACAGAATATGTCCTAAAAGAATGAGGTATGATGAACTTTACTTTAGCTTCCAATAATACACAAAATGTATTTGCTTTTAAGCATTGTCAATTTAGCATCACTTGCTGGGTAAAAGATTAGGAGAGAACATGTCTCAAATACAAGTAAAAATTTTCATCACTGCAGTGTTAATTCCTTCTCAAACTCATCCGTGAAATCAGAAGGCTGGACTAGATAATCACTCAAGCTCCTTCCAACATTAAAATCCTAAGCTATGCTACAGGCAATATTATACAGAAGAAATCTCACTTAACTGGAAGTCATAAGACCTGGGTTTGAACTCCAGCCCTGTCACATGCTCTCTACATTGCTAAGTGTGGTAGAACCAATATTTGCTGTGTAGGTTTCCTCGTTTTTCCTTAAAAATTATTGAAATGATTCTCATTTGGGTTGGGCCATTGATCTAACTTCCTTGAGGCCTAAGTATAAGAGAGCCCATGAGAAGATAGACTTGGTTTTCCTTCAGGCTTGACTGGCATTTCAACATGGTCAACACATAGGTAGGGAAACTGTATGCAAAAGAACCAATGCTATATCCTTCCACGTATCTCTTGCATACTATAGCTAAATAAATGTTTTGTTGTTAGATGGAATATAGGTGTCTTGTTTCATTCCATTTCCAAACCTGAAGTTCCAGACCAGCCTGAATCAGGTCCAGCCTACAGCTGGCAACGCTTGGTAGGATGGGATCAGAAGGAATTGGTGTTCAAAGCTGGGGAATGGTAATGTACGGGAAGCAGAGCCTTTGTTGAAAGGATGGCATGATTGGGCTGCCACAGGTTAGCTTTCTCCATGTGGTTGGGAAGGATTAGTCCAGTGAGTCGAGGATAAAAATAACTTCAGGAACAGTATTCCCTAATTGTTGTTAATGGCTACAGAAAGGTTGGATTTCCAAAATAAGGAAAATGAAAGTAAACTGTCCCTGTACATGTAACAATGAGAGAAAGAGACCATACTGAACCAGCTCCCCTTACACCAGCCCTACGTGGCCCATGAAGAAGGCAGTTGATGTCTGGTGATTTACAATGCACAGCAGGGAACTGAATAAAGTTGTTGCAACATTGCTAGTTATTCCTGACCTTGGCAATGTAGCACCAGGGCCCTGTTCCTGGTGGTGATGGAATGGGGATGTCAGCCTTGATAATGATTATTCTTTATTCTTGTGTCTGAGACTAGTAAGAAGTTCATTTTCACTTAGGAAGAGTCCAGTATACCATCACCATCCTTCCCCAGGATTATCTGAATTTTTCCTCCTGCTGACACTAGCTGTCGAGTAAAGATCTCAAAGAAGCCTCACTGCCTGAGGGCACTCATGTCCACCATTGGCAATCAATCAACGAACATCAAGCGCCTACTCTGTGCCAGGCACTGAGTGAAGCATTGGAGATACAAAAAGAGGCAATGCCTGCCTTCAAGGAGCTTACAGTCTAATGGGGGAGAATAGACAAGTAAGCTACATACAGGATAAATAGAAAAGAATTGAGAGAGAGAAGGTATTACAATTAAAAGGGGTTGGGAAAGGCTTCCTGTAAAAAAGGGGATTTTAATTGGCACTTAAAGGAAGCCAGGGAAGCAGAGCAAGTGGAGATGGGAAGGGAGAGCCTTCCAGGCATGGGAGACTGCCAGTGAGAATGCTTGGAGCTGAGAGATGAAGTGTCTTGTTCATGAAACAGCCGGAGGGCCAGTATCACTGGACCGAAGAGTACATGGCAAAGAATAAGGTGTGACAAGACTGGAAATGTATGAAGAGGCTAGGTTTTATAACCTTTGGATGCCAAGCAGAGGAGCTTTTGTATTTGATTCTGGAGGCGATAAGGAGCCATTGGAGTTTACTGAATAGGGGAGTCAGGGACTGAAAAGGCATGTACTTTAGGAAAATCAAGTTAGTGGCTGAATGGAGGATGAAATGGAGTGGGGAGAGACTCTAAGCAGATCCACCAGCAGGCTTTTTGTTCCTGGGCTCTTACAATACGATAGGATTAATATTTTTAGATCTCTGCCCATTAAGAACAGTTGAGTGGAATTTTTGGTGGGTACACAGAACTAAATGACCATTAGCCTCTATGATCCCCAAGAAGCCATTCAATATGCAACATCTGAAAAACAGCTGCTTGTTAATTGGATCTTAGTAGCTACTCAAAGGAAAATGCAGGATCTTACCACCACCTTTCATCCACAGTTGCCTATTATGGGCTGGGTTCTACAAGATGGTCCTCTAATAGAGCATAGGAAGCCTCTACTGTTAAGTGGAAATGGTACACTCACAATCCTTTGGATGTTAGTGCCCTTTGATATCAGGTTGAGACTATGCCAGAGGTTGAGACCTCCAGTCCCAATCCCAATACACTACCTCATCTGCCAGCCCAAAGGTGTCAAATAGCAGCCTGGGGTCCTCTGATGTGGCCAAGCCAAATTAAAATGTAGATGGGAAATTTTTAACAAAATAAGTAAAAATACAATTCTACATAGAAAATGTTAATGTATGGTTTTCTAAGGCAATTAGTAGGCCCCATTTCCATCTGAGTTTAACACCATGGTGCTAGCCATCTGCCTATGAGCCGTGGATCCTGAGGTATATTGCTTTGCTTGTTTACCCACACAATGAAAAGCATACACAACTGGAATTTGGCAAGGATTAATTCAGTAACAGGGAGGGAATGGAGTCTTGGTAAATCCTCCCAGTAGACTGAACTGCAAGGTGCATGGCCACTTTATAAGAGAACTCTGAGAGATGTATTGGATAAGATTTCTGGGTGGTGGCTATGGTTCTGGTGGAGTGGTCTCAACCACAGGGTTGAAACCCGGTTTGGGGGCCTGTCAAGAACAGAACTGGATAATCAGCGGCTTTTTCCTTTGAAGACCAGACTGTTGAAATCCAGGGCTTTGTCCTTCCAAAGTGGGGAGGCAGAGCCTTGGGATTCAGTTATCATTATTCTCCACGTTCAGATGCTTCTTTGGGGGGCTATTACTTTGCCCTTAACACCAATTCACTTTAGCTGCTCTGAGCCCGTTTCTTCTCCTACAAATTGAAGATACTTATTTTCCTTAGTTTGTTGTGAGAAAAGCAAATTGTAAACTACAAAGTGCTATATAGTTGTTCCCATTCCATTAATGAGCAGTTGGTAATGCAGTGGATAGAGCACTGGGCCTAGTGTCTGGAAGATCCTTCTAGCTGTGTGACCCAGGGCAAGTCACTTAACCTGCTATTTGCCTCAGTTCCTCGTCTATAAAATGGAGGACACATTGGAAAAGGAAATGGCAAACTACTCCAGTATCTTTCAGATCAAGTCAGGCATGACTAAACGAATGAATAACAAGGATTCCTTTAATGTTCCAGTGGGGGATAATGCTATCCCTCTACAAAATCCTCTTCTAATGCTTCATCATGGTGTAATAGGGACCCTGGGTTCTAAAAACTCTACTAGCTAAGCACAAGCTCTAACAAACTGTCCCACCCACACTGGAAAGGGTTCAAGAGTGGTCCTAGTGATAGGAGTGTTTTTCAAGTACTGGCCTAGCTAAGCAGGCTAAGTGAGGCTCATCACCAATAGACTGGCTATTAGGTGATGAATCCTTTAGCCTTAGCAACCCATATTCAAGTATTTCACTAGATCTGGCTTCTAAACTAAGGTGTGATTCAACTAAATGATAGACAGCAATAATATAGCACTTAAGGTACATATATGATTTCATTTGAGCCTCACAACACCCCAATAAGGTAGGTGCTATGTTACCCTCATTTGACAGTGACTATGTCACTTGCCCACAGTCACAGAGCTAATAAGTACCTACGGCAGGACTCAAACTCAGGTCTTCAGCACTCGAGTCCAGCACCCTAAATGATGATGCCTAATTCTATTCTTGGAAACTCTGAAGGAAGTCTGTGGGACAGATACTCCATATGTACTTTTGATGGATGTTATACAACACCTTGGTAGCAATATAAAAAGTGATTTTTAACCAGGAAGGAGGTACAGTAGAAAGGAGATATTGTTCGGGCCTGTACTCTTTTATCATAAATGTAAAACCCTCCACTCTCCTTGAACCCCTCCTCTGAAAATTACTTAGATAGTGCTTCCTTCTATTTACTTTCTGTTTATTCACTGACAGGCTAGAAGATTGTCTGAACTTTATGAAATTGGCTGAGGAGACTCCCTTTCATTTCTCATCTTCTGTAGGTTATTTTTTTTTCCTTTCCTGTTCTGAGAGGCCACTCTCACAAAAGAGAGAATCAAAGAAAGGAAAATGAGAATAAAGCCAAGTTTGAATAAAGAACAGGGAAAGGACAGAAATAACACAGAATTGTGTCTCTCTACTTCCTCCCTTCCCCCTACCTCACTCCCAGTTTTTAGAGCAGGTTGAATAAGATCCATACAAAAAAAAGAAAATGTTTCTTTGAAACCTAAAAGTTGTTTCCTCCAAGTTATCCTGGTTAATCTATTTTAGGCACATCATATCAAATTCTAAGATAATGAGATTCTTTGATTTTATCTTGTGTCCTTCATAGGTATTAGAGCATTTAACACTGGATTTAGAGCCAGATTTAGATTGAAATCCCAGCCCTGACACTCACAACTTTGGACAAATAACTACCTAAGAGAATCAGTAAAACCTATAAATCCAAGGGGTTAAACTACTAGTCTTTCCACGGTTTAAAATATCATTAATCCCTATGACTATTGATAAAATTTCATGGAAAAGAACACTGGATTTAGGAGTAAGGCAATCAGTGATCTGGTACTGAGTCTGCTGCTAACTAGCAAAATTTGACCTTGAATTTACTTTTTAAACACTTTGGCGTTGTTTCTTCATCTGTAAAATAAATAGGTTAGATTAGATTATCTATCTACCCCCTTACAGATTTAACCTTCATTTATCAAGCATATTAGCCAATCTGCTGTGTGCAATGCCTTGTGTGAGATATGAAGCTTTGATCTCTTTCTTTTTCTTTCTTTCTCCCCCCCCTTTTCTTCCTCTATCCTGCCCTCTATCTCTCTTTCTTCCTCTATCCTTCCCTCTATCTCTTTCTTTCTTTCCCTTCCCTTGGTCCACATAGAGCAGCACACCCTTACCTGCGGGTGCTCTGTCTAAAGGGAACGTAAATTTTAATCTCCGAAACCTTATTTTTTTCCTTAAAGACTAGCCTTAATACCAAATCACTCAGGCTGTCATTGATTGGCCAACAGTAGGTCCCAGGGCAAGCTCTATTGGGTCATTGTTTGGGCTCAGAACCAGTGTAAATAGTAATTGTTTCTGTTTTGGCCAGAAACCCTAAGGGTCTTCCTCTTCCAGATTGATTTTTTATTTTATTTTATTTTACTTTTTGACTAGGTAAAGAGGCCATTCTCTGCCTCAACTCTTATTAAGCCTTAATCACTAAATGGGTGTTGTCTCAGTCAAAATGAGAACTATTACAGACCTTATTTTAAAAAGGCTAAATAAGGTCCCTCACAATGGACCCAATTGGCTCTGGAGGAGAAAGTAAGGCTGGTGACTTTGTACAGCCCTGCCTCACTTACATCCAATTCACTTGCACATCATGGCATCACCTTCCTGATATTATGGTCCTCTTCAAGAACGAAGGACAAACAACCTCGATAGGGATGGAGATATGTATTACTCCTTTTATTTCATTAGTACAGGAAACTCTTGCATGTAGCTTCCAATGCAGAGCAGTGCCTTCTCTGCAGCTTTTGCCTTGCCCAGAGACACTAAACCAGTTATGTATGAGAGGCTGCCCTTGAACTCAGATCTTCCTTTCTCTTGAACCCTGAACTCTATCCACCACAACAAACTGCCTCTCTAATTCTCAGAGATATTCAAAGAAGCAATAAAGTCAATTACTCCCCTTCCTAAATGGAATTTATTCCAAGTTCTTTACCAAATCATGATTGCATTTTCCCCATAATTATGCCTCATCTACCTATCACATTCAGATTACAACTCCACTGCATTGTGTCTGACTAGTGTGACTTTAATCTCAGTTATTAGACTATTCTAGAAGACAAATCGTTCATTCTTATCCCAAGAAAATAGACATTCAAGAGGCCCTAGGTTCAGTGAATAGCCAAATTCAGAATTACAAAGGAAGTTTCCTCACATCAATGAAATCAAATGTTGAGACTGAGACAAAAAAGAAAATGGAGTATTCATTGTCCTGAAGGCCAAAGTAACCCAAGTAATTTCAGGGTAAGACCCACATGGCCTTTTTAGCAAAAAAAGAAAAAATTTTTACATAATTAACCAGCAGACATAAACTACCATGCCAGTTGGATCTAATCCACTGCTCAAACTAGTGTTGTAAACCTACTCTCTACCAAGTATCATGACAGCAGGCTTAGAGCAATTAATTGTTAAAAAAAATTCACATGGCCCACATGTATACAGATTTCCAATCAATATGTGCAGACACTGTGGTAGGCACAGGGGATACAATGACAAAAATTAAATTATATGATCCATTACTATAAAAATCTGGGATGTTCCACTTCATCTCTTTCATCAATGCAACAAATTTGGCAAAGCTACAAAGATATTAATAAAGCCAGACGCAAAGCCACTTACATTATCATCAGATAGCACACACTAAGCTCTGTATTAAGCAGCATTGGGATACTAGAAGTCAGAAGACTTCTGTTCCAGTCTTGGCCATGCATGACTGAGTAATACATTAAACTACTCTGAGCCTGCTTCCTCAACTATGTAATGGGGAATAAGGTTTAAACTATCTCCCTCACAGAACTGTTGTGGTCTTCCAATGAAAGAAAAGAAGCAAGAGAGCACTTTGGAACTCTGTTAACATTAAACACTATACACACAAAGCAGCAAGCAAACTGTTCTGTGGACCTTTCCAAAAAACAGAAGATGAGTTTTGGTAGTGATAGAGAAAAACTCTACCACTCAAGTCCTCCTACCATCCTTCTACTGTTGGATTCTCTTTCTCAAGTGCAAGAAAGTCAAAGGAAGCATCAAATTAGAAGAGACACACTTGGCATCACAGCCCCGGCAGTGGTTTTTAGAATAAGACACATACAC
This sequence comes from Trichosurus vulpecula, assembly GCF_011100635.1. Classification (NCBI taxonomy): domain Eukaryota; kingdom Metazoa; phylum Chordata; class Mammalia; order Diprotodontia; family Phalangeridae; genus Trichosurus; species Trichosurus vulpecula. Next base: position 48,222,655 of record NC_050578.1, read on the forward strand.
TCGCAACAATAATAGAATGTTTTTGACTAGCCAACTAGCCACCATCTCTTGGTTCCCACCGTCACCATATCTCTACCCCATAACTCAATGAGTGATACAAATCTCTGGATTTTAGTTTCCTCCTTTATAACGTGAAGGAGTTAAACTAAATAACTAGACTCATTCTAACAGGTCAGAACGACTCTATAGCTGAATTGACGGGCCTTTAATGTTGTTTGGACTAAATTAGGAGGTGTATGATTCATACTCTTAAAGTTTAAAAGTACTGTGATGGGTTCAGACAAAAATTCACAAAAAATCATTGCTATATTCTATCAAACCGAAGGCCACACAATTATTTGCAGCTTTCAATTATCTTTATACAGCTCATTATTCACTTACTTATATGTGAAAAATCTAACAAAAAAATTGGCTTAACGAACCTAATCAAAATTATCCTTATTCCAAACCCCAGTGATGAATTCCATATTTGCTAAATGCTTTAAACAAATTCCCTTGAAGTTGGAACAGCATTATTTATTTTGACATATAAAACCTTAAGTGTTTCGAATTGGAAACCTTTAACATGTAAATTGCACCACCTGCTGGTACTTCCTATGACATGACTGTTACTTATTTTCACAAGCAAGGTTATGGAAGAGGATTCTGGGAAGGTGGCAGGGTAGGTCAGAAAATTCCAGGCTCTCCAAATTTCCTCCACAAAAAAGAACATTGCCTCAAAGTGAATGTTGAGCCGCAGAAACACATAACAGTCAGAGTAAAACAGTTGTCCTCCTAAGACAACTTGAGAAGACCTCAGGAAGGCCCCTACTTCCTGAGCAAACATTCCTATTCACAGAGTGGGTGTTACCTCACTCAAAGTGAGAACCTAAAAAGACCTTAGGCTAAAACGGCCATGGTCTCCCAATGCATCGTGGGCCATCTCCAGTTGTCCTGGTGAATATCAGGCCACAGGACTCAGATGGCTCTGGAGGAGAAAGAGAGGGTGCCCTTGCACAGCCCTCCTTCATTCAAACCCAGATCAACTGCAAGTCATGTCATCATTTCCCTGATGCCATGGTCCTCTTCGAGAACAAAGGACAAACACAACCTGTGAGTAGAGTAGCCTCTCCTCCCCTCTTCTCCCCTCTTCTCCCCTCTCCTCCCCTCACCTGAGGGTGCTTTACCCAAAGAATGCTACATTTCAATGTCAGCCAAAGGCTGCCTCCTTAACTTTGGGTTTACTGGCTTGATTTCTTTCTCAAAAACAAAAGCCTTAAAGCTCATAGATTGGACAATAGGTCCCTGCCCTCCTAGCACCCAGTGACTGTAAATACTAAATAGTAACTGTTTCTCTTTTGAGCAGAAACCCTGAGGGTCTTCCCCTCCCAGTTTGATTTTATTTTTAGTTTTTGACTAAAGGGGCCATCCCTTGATTAACTTCTTGAAGAAGCCTATTCACTGTTATCTCACTCAAAGTGAGAACCTGAAAAATCCTTAGCCTAAAAGGGCCAGGGTCTCCCCATGCATCCTGGGACATCTCTAGTCATCCTGGTGAATAATATCAGGCCATTGGACCCAGATAGCTCTGGAGGAGAAAGTGAGGCTGGTGACCTTGCACAGTCCTCCCTCTCTCAAATCAAAGGCAACTGCAAGTCATGTATTCATCTCCCTGATGTCATGGTCTTCTTCAAAAACAAAGGATAAACACAACAAAAAGAGCAAACACCTCCAGGCAGACTCTACTTAATCCACAAACAAGTAGAGTGTGGCTGGGTCTCAGAAACTTTCACCTTATGGACAGTGTGGGGGTTAGACAGCTGAGTAGGGGAGGAGTGAGGGACTTTCCACTGTCTGGGGACTCCAAGTCCAGCTGTGCTGACCAGACGTGATCCTGGGCTACAGCTGTGGTCAAGGAGAAAGCACATGCCTAGGGAGTGCTGTAACAGAGGGACCCTGTTGGCTGTGGGCACTTGCAGGAAAACAGAGTGCCTGGTTTCAGTTCCAGGGCAGAGGAGAGAGCTAAAGTTTGCAGCTACAAAAGCATCTGTGGGACCCGATAGCTGGGGGCCTGCCCAAGGTTGAGCACCTGGATAAAACTCAAAAAGTAACAGCAAAAAGGATGGAGGTCTGGGGCACCATTCTCTACACTCTGAGACCAGGGGCAATTACAATAGTAAGCTGCTAAAAATAAAACAAAACAAAAATAAAAAATGAGGAAGCAAAGGAGAAAGAAAATATAGAGAGCTTCTATGGGGATAGAGAAGATCTGGGTTCACATTTGGAGAAAGATAGCGAAGTTAAACAAGCCACTCCTGACTCAAAGAGAAACATCAAATAGTCACAAGCCCAAAAAGAGTTCTTGGAACAACAGGGCCCTGGTGCTACGTTGCCAAGGTCAGGAATAACTAGCAATGTTGTGACAACTTTATTCGGCTCCCCATTGTGCATTGTAAATCACCAGACACCATCTGCCTTCTTCATGGGCCACATAGGGCTGGTGTAAGGGGAGCTGGTTCAGTGTGGTCTCTTTCTCTCATTGCTACAGAGGCCCTTGCCTATCCTGGTTCTGCTCACTTTAGTCTGCATTAGCCCATTCAAGTCTTCCTAGGTTCCTCTGAAACCATCTCTTTCATACACATACAGCAACTTTAAAAGAATTTCAAAAATCAGAGAGATTGAGGAAAAATTAGGAAAAAGAAATAAAAGCAATCCAAGAAAATTATGAGAAGAAAGTCAACCAACTAGAAAAAGAGATCCAAAAACTTAGGAAGGAAAATAACTCCTTGAAAACTACAATTGGGCAATGGGAAGCTAATGACGTTATAAGGCACCAAGAAATAATAAAACAAAATCAAAAGAATGAAAAAATAGACAAGAAATGTGAAAACTCTTATTAGAAAAACAACTGATCTGGAGAACAGATCAAAGGAAAACAATACAAGAATTGTTGGACTACCTGAAAGTTATGAGTAATAAAGTCTTGCTATAATATTATAAGAAATTATTAAAGAAAATAGCCCTGAAGTTTTAGAACAAGAGGGTAAAGTAGAAATAGGAAAAAAAACCCACTAATCACCACCTGAAAGAGATCTCAGAACGAAAACTTACAGGAATATCACAGCCAAGTTTCAAAGCTCCCAGGTTAAGGAGAAAATACTGCAAGCAACAAGAGAAAAAAAATTTAAAAGTGGAACTACAATCAGGATCACACAAGACTTAGCAGCTTCTATGTTAAAAGACCATAGACCTTGGAACATAATATTTTGAAGAGCCAAAGAGTTGCGGTTGCAACCAAAAATAACTTAGCCAGCAAACTAAGTATAATCTTGAATGAAAAATAAAGGACATTCCATGAACTGATCATGGAATTTGTGACAAAAAGACCAGAATTCAATAGAAAATTTCATGTATACAATTCAGGAGAAACATAGCAAAGACTAATTAGAAGGAACTTCTTATACGTGAAAATATCTTAAGATTGTCATCATTACTTGGGTAGTCTGAAAGAAAGGCTTGGGCTGAGCTGAGTAAGGTGGGTTGATTTGAAAACATAAAAACTGGTAGGAATAAGTAAAAAAAAGCAATTATCTCATACATATGAGGAATGAAAGGAAGAACTGATATAGAAGCAAGTGAGGGTGGGGGACTGGATTAATGAGGGAACAATATATACATCTAGAAGGGTAAAATAGTCTTCTAAATTTATAAAGAAATAAGAGAGTGAGGGGATAGGAAAAGGGAGGGACTGTTAGAGAGGTGGGTAGACAGTATAAAATGTCTGAGAGTATACCTGCCAAAACAGACCCTGAACTACATGAACACAATTATAAAACATTCTTTATACAAATAAAAGTCATATTTTAAAAATTGGAAAAATATTGTTTGTGGGTGGGCAAAGTCAATATGATAAAAATGACAAATTTTACCTAACTAATCTATTTATTCAATGCCATTTTACCTAACTAATCTATTTATTCAATGCCATCCCAATTATATTACTAAAAACTATTTTACTGAGTTAGAAAAAAGTAACAAAATTCATTTGGAAGAACAAAAGATCAAGAATTTCAAAGAAACTAATGAAAAAAATGTAAAGGAAGGAAGTTTGGCAGTACCAGACCTCAAACTACAAGGCAGTAAATATCAAAACTATCTAGTACTGGCTAAAAAATAGAAAGGTAGATCAGTGGAACAGAACAGACATAAAATACACAGTAGTAAAGGATTACAGTAACCTTTTGTCTGACAAATGTAAAGATTTAAGTTTTACAGATAAGAATTCATTATTTGGTAACAATTGTTAAGAAAGCTGGAAAGCAGTTTGGCAGAAATTGGGCATAGACCAGTATCTTAAACTATGTATCAAGATAAGGCCAAAATGGATACATGACCTAGGTATAAAGGGAGTTATCTCAAGAAAATTAGAAGACTATGGAACGTACTACCTCAGACTTGTGGATCGGAGAACAGTTTATGAATTATGAATGAATAATTTATGAATAAACAAGAGATAGAGTATTGTGAGGTATAAAATGGTTAATTTCAATTATATTAAATTAAAAAGTTATTGTACAAATAAAACCAGTGTAGCCAAGATTAGAAGGGAAGCAGAAAATTGGGGAAATTTTTCAGTCTCTTAAAAGGTCTTATTTCTCAAATATATAAAGAACTTTGTCAAATGTATAAGAATATGAATCATTCTCCAATTGATAGTCAAAGAATATGAACAGGTAGCTTTTCAATTAAGAAATCAAAACTATAGTCATATGAAAAAATGTTCTAAATCATTATTGGTGAAATGTAAATTAATACATCTTTGAAATGACCTTACACCTATCAAATTGGTTAAAACAACAGATGTCCTTCAGTTGGGGAATGATTAAAGTTGTGGTATATGATTGTGATGGAACACTACTGTGCTATAAGAAACGAGTTGGTTGATTTTAGAAAAACATGGAAGGCCTTGGACCTAATGAAGATATTTTTCACGTCCAGAAAAAGAACTCATAATTTCGAGATGTACGATATAGTTTCAAGTATATGTGTGTGTGCATACATATATACACACAGACATGTGTATATATATTATATATTTATTTAAATGTAAATATGTGTATATATGTACATAAATAGGTATATTCACGTTTAATTATAGCCTTCTCTAGGGCAGGGTAGGGAGAGAAAGAAAAAAATAAAAATAAAAAGTGCACAGCAGAGAATAGAAGAAAGTTTAGAAAGAATGGAAAAGCTGGGTAGCTTTGAAAACAATGTAGTATTTATTACATAGTTTTTGAAAAAAATAAAATGGAATTTCATGGTTTTGTACTGAACGCTATGCTCTGCTATGTACATGGAAATGTTCCTTTTTCTTTTTCTCATTTTATATTTAAGTTTAAAATGAATAAATTTTTTTTAAAAAGTAAGGTTACTAAAGAAAAACAACTGAAATTTTTATTTCAAATTTTAATTTTCAAAATTAAATTTAAATTTCAAATTTTAAAAAATTCTGATCAATGTAATGACCAACCATAGTTCCAGAGGAACAATGGAAAATGATAATCCACTTCCTGACACAAAAAGATAATACATTTTCAGACATGACCAAAGTAGGAAGTTGTTTTGCTTGACGATGCGGTTGTTACAAGAGATTTTTCTTTTTTTTCTTCCTGCTGCAGTTGCAAGGGAGGGGAAAGTGTGTGATACGGTTAGGAGGGTCGAACAGGCCACAAGGAAAGAGAGAAAAAGAGAGCTCAGAAAGTCACTTGTTGAATTTATATATTTAAAAGGAAAAGCAAACTGTACATATTATAATTTGCAGTTATACGTATAATCCTTTTACTGTTCAATACCATGGAAATAATTTATCTAGTGTTAAGTTCAGAATAAATTTTTAAAAGATCAGATGATGCTCAGACTAAATAACATTTGAAAATAAATGCTCATTATCCTTCAAAGATTATAGCCTAATAGCCTTAGGGTTTTTTCCCCTTACGTACTGGTAAGAATACTCTTCTATAGATGGCAAATTATATTTAATAACTGTTGTTGTCCAGCTGTTTTTCAGTCGTGTCCACCTCTTTGTGACCCCATTTGAAGTTTTCTTGGCAGATATTGGGGTGATTGGCCATTTCCTTCTACAGCTCATTTTACAGATAAGGAAACCCAGACAAACGGGGTTAAGTGACTTGCCCAGGGTCGCCAAGCTAATGAGTGTCTGAGGCTGGATTTGAACTCAGAGAGATGACCTTTCCTGACTCTAGGGCTGGCCTTCTATCCACTGTGCCACATGGCTACCCCTAATAAAAGTAAGTTAACATTTATAAAGTGTATACCACGTGCTAGGCACTGTGCTAAGCACTTTACAATTAGCTCATTATTTAGTTTGGAATTGTGCAACGTCACATAGGTTTGGTTTTTTTTTAGGTATTTGGTACGAGTTCTTTTCAATCTATGGCATCCTACATTTTATATATGTTTCTAAGTATGCATCACATAGTAGAAAAAGGCTTGGATTTGCAGAGAACCTAGGGTTCAAATAATCACAGGACCATAGACTAAAGGCAGAAGTCTACTACCCGTTTAAAAGATCCTAGGCTCAATAACAGAGTAAAGGCAGGAAAGAGAAACCCAGGGCTGGGCAAGAAAAGCCAACAGGCCTGGCTAGGAAGTACAGATCTTCGGGACACCTGGTGGGAGGAGTAGAGAAGCATTTGTCCATGTCCAAAATGTGACAACAGTTGAAAATGTATGGACAGGGAGGCTGGTGGTGTAATCCTATATCACAACTATGGGGAAAGGCTGAAGTTGGTGGACTCCTTGAGCTCAGAACTACAGGAGGGCTAAATTTGGGCGGTCAGCCCCTGGGAATAGAGGGGTACCAGGCTGCCTAAGAAGGGGTCAACCAATCCAGGTTGGAAAAACAGCAAGTTAAAATGTCCCTAACAATCAGCATGGGAAAAGGAGCCCAAGGGTATTTGCTGCCCAGGCAAGATAGGAAGACTCAGTCTAAATAAAAAAGAAAAGAAAAAAGAAAAGGAGAAATCCTATGATGCTGCAGCTATAAGGTTATAAGGTCATTCAACCAGCTAAAATATGAGTTTCAGATACCACACACACAAGTTCAATAGAAAAATGATTTATTTTGGCTCCTTCCATACATCTTATTGTTTAGGGAACACAGTCTCACATAAAATCACAGACTTTGAAAGCTACACTTAAAATAATGAAGGGTCAAGGCAAAGCTGATCCCTAGATAGAGTTATCAGCCTGGAGGCTCCAGCTCCCTGAATTGACTTGTGCATGTCTTCACCAGAAGTGCCTTTTCCTGAAAAGGTGGAATTTACAAATGGGCTTGTAGGAAATAAGGAAATACTTTATTCAATACTTTCATTTTACAACGGAAAAGTTTCTCTCAAAAATGGGGGGGAAAAAACCAAAGAAGACAGATGTGATTATTTGACATGAATGGTGAGGGGGTCAATATAGAAAAACAATGGTATTATTACTATTATTATTATAAGCTGATCACATCAATGGGACCAAGAGAGTTTTTTTTTTCCAAAAAATGGACTAAAACCTTCTGCATCTTTACACCAGACCTTTCCTTACGTCACTCTGAGACACGGTCAATCCATGTTTCACGTTTTGTCCTGGAGGGCAGAACAGCCTTTGAAACGCCATTAAAAGGAGCGAATCCAGTTACTGTTGTGGCTTCACAAAGGGAACTCTAACCCAGCAGATAGCCCCTGTAGAAATGCAAGAGTGAAAAGCAAGAATTAAACCATTTCATTCAAAATCTTTCCAACTATCTCTCGTTTATAAAGAACTGTGAAGGTTGGCAAACTTCGATCCTCACGGCAATCCTGTGAGGGAGGTGCTATTAACATGGCGCTTCCACAGTGACATTTTAATGAACCATTTTTAACCTTACTAATGACAAGAAAACATGTTCAACAAAATCTTCATGGTAATAAATCAGTGTCCAAAAAGAGAAAGATAAAAGCAGAGGAAAAATAAAGTTCCTTATACCCAGAGATGAAATAAAGAAGAAGGGTTTAGTGCCTGATTGTAGTAGCAAAAAATTGGAAATTGAAGGGATGCCCCTCAATTGGGGAATGGCTGAAAAAGTCATGGTGTATGAATGTGATGAAATACCATTATGCTGTATGTGTATGAAAGAGATGGTTTCAGAGGAACCTGGGAAGACTTGAATGGGCCAATGCAGAGTAAAGTGAGCAGAACCAGGAGAGCAATTTACGACAAGAGGGCAAGATAACAACAATACTGTAAAGACAATGCATTTTGAAAACCCTAGGAAGTCTGATCGACACTATGACCAACCACAGTTCCCAAGGACTCATGATGAAACAGGTTACCCAACTCCTGACAGAGGTGACAGACTGAAAATGCAAATTGAGACATACTTTTCTGGCACACAGCCCACACAGGAACTTGTTTTGCTTGGTTATATTTGTCACAGGGGATTCTGTTTCTCTTGCTTTCTCAATGAGCGAGGGGCAGGGAAAGATGGATAGGGAAAAAAAGCAGATCTTTATTTGAAAAAAAAATTCATTTAAAAACAAAAAGAATTAAGGAAAAGGAAATTTCTTATAAGTTTATGTCAGAAGACAGCTCCATGTAGAAGACACAAACCACCGCTAAGATTAGAATTGGGGTTTCTAGAACCTAAATGATCAGTTGATTTAGCTCTTCAGATAATATGGAAAAGAATAGGACAGTGAATGGCCTATGGGGGAGATAGAGAATATCCACATGTGATATCCTTTAGGGAGGGAGAGGATGATTGGCAGCATCTAGACTTGCCATTCATGGTTTCTCAGTCAGGCACTATGATATGCCAGAGAGAAACCCTCGTATTCATACAAACAGGGGCCATGAAACCCCTTTGATGATGAGTTTAAGTTAAACCCAAGTTTTGACATTTTTCTTTAAATATTAAAACATTTTTAAAATTTAAATTATGACCAAAAAATTAATAAATTGTTTTAGACAAATTGATCACATATTGACAGGTGGCCAAAGCTTCCTCAAAATGACTGTGCAATAGTAATATGCAATCTTTTTATATTTAATTATTACATTCATATCATTAAAAAATCCTGCACACCAGTGAATACAAATAACTGTCTTCCTGGTTAGGCCTCAAAAATAAATTAATTTGAAGTAATTTCTTCTACTGAACTATCTATGTGCATGAGAAGGGGATACCTGAAAGTGATATTTTAGCTGACTGTATATAAGGCCTACAAGTGGACTCCTTATAAAGATTAAAAATAAAAAAAGGAAAGCAAGTCTAGAAGTAAGAATCTGGTTCTATATGACCTTGACATTAATAAGAGGTAAATGCTATTGAAAGAACATATCTAAATTCAGAATACTAAATACATAATTAGCTATGTTTGCACATAATAACCAGTGTAAATAATAATTCCTAGTAATTCAATGTTGCAGAGAAACCACCTGTCCCATCTTAGTGAGGTAAAGCCCGAAGGAATACAAATTTGTTTTCATTTGACTGACAGGACGTGAACTTATTTGTACATCCTGTGGTTCTGTGTTCATATGAAAATGAGCTACAGCAATGTTTCCCTCTCCATTTCAGCAAAATGTTAGTCATCTTCTATCTTGAAGTATTTCCACACCACAAACTGGAGATAGGGGGGAAAGGGGGGCAGGTGGGCCACAAGGCAAGGAAATGGAGAACAGGAGAAACACCAAATAAATAGAGAATGGACACTGCAAAATGTGTCAGTTATAAGACATTAAGTCTTGCCAAATTCAAGGAGTCATAGCAGATATTTTATAATTTGCATATACTTTACAATGCCTACTCTATTTTCAATGTTTCCATAAAGAATAGGAACCAAAGCTAGATGTGGAGAGGAGGGGAGGTTAATGGAGGGAAGAGAGGAGCTAATGAGATCACCAGGAAAGAGCTAGAAGAGGAGCTGCATGGTACAGGGGGAAGGAATAGTGACTGGAATCAGAGGATGCCCACTGAAAGCTTATCTCTAATGCTTACTACTGGGCTTAGTCAAATCACTTAACATTATTGGGCCTCAGTTTTCTTATCTGTAAAATGAGGAGGCTGAACTAGATGGTGTAACAACAATGCTACTTGCTGCCACTGTGGCTGTGTAAAACCAACAACACCAGCACACAGGAAGGCTGCTAGCACAGTTCTCTGATCTGCTTTTCTATGGAAAACAACTTTAAGGGGTTTACAATCTCACTTTAATCAAACATACATATATCACTCATTTAGTTCAGGGGGAAAAGCCAGCACCCTGAACTTCAGAGCAAATACAAACAGAGACAATATAAACAGATCAACATTTCTGTCTAACCAAATCACAATACACATAGTTACCAGAGAAGCATAAACATCTGGGTTTCTTCAAAGGCGGGGGGGGGGGGGGGGGGGGGGGGGGGGGGGGGGGGGGCGGCGCGCGCGGGGCCGGAGGCCTCCAGTAGCTACCCAGAGTCTCCACATCAACACTCTTCCAATGAGTGAGAGCCCTAAACAAAACTGCTAACCTCTGAGTTTATATACACTTCTTGGGGTCCAGGGCTTCACAGCGAATCAGCAAAAGGGTGTGGGCTTAGGGCTCTGCACCTACCAAGATTTAGTCAAAGGCACTTGATTACTTTAGCATTCTAAAAGAGAAAACGGTATTAAAAAAAAAAGTCCCACCTTAATTGCCAATACAGATGGCCTTCGCAGCCCCACCCAGCTCTAGGTCTATGATTCTATTCTAATAAGGCCAGGCAGTGAGTATGGTCCAGAAGGAAGATAACTGGGGAAAGGCCATCAATCTGGCATTTAAATAGTCACTGGTGACCTTAAAAAAAACCCCAAACAAACAAACAGTTTTTAGTAGAATGCTAGGTTTGGAAGCTAAAACTACAAAAGGTTTAGGAAATGTAGAAAAAATACGACAGATTTCCATGTGAGGTTCATGGAATCAGTGTCAAAATTATAAAGGCAACTCTTTCAACCAAAACTCATGATGAGAAATGCTATCTACCTCCAGAAAGACTAATGGACAGAATACAGAATGAATCATTTTTCCCTTTCTCTCTTTTTTTTGGGGGGGGGGGGGCAGTGTGGGGGTGGTAGAAGGGGAGATATGACTTGAATAATGCAGAAATATGTTTTGCATGACTTCATATGTATAATGGATATTGCAATTCTTGCCTTCTCGATGGTGGGAGAGAATTTGGAACTGAAAATAAAAATAAAACTGAGCAAAAAAAGAAAACCTCTAAAGCTACTGAAAAATTTGGAAATAAAACACAATAATGTCAATTACCTTACTAACATTTCTTAGGAAATAAAGTCTTATATTAGCACCATATGAAGGAATGGCCAATTGGCCAATTATGCATGTCTACATACAGGTCTCTTTGAGAACATATTACACTCTTGGACACATGTTTGGACAGACGAATTTTTAAGGGCAGCATCCATCTCCGGAATTCTCTATTCTGCCCAGGGGTAATGGGCTAAGTGAGGAGGTCCAGGTTCTAGAACAAGCCCATCCCCTGACTAGCTATGTTACAAATCACCTACCTCACCTCCCTGGCTTCAATTTCCAAAAATACAAAAGGAGTTTGATAAGAATGAGCATTAAGGTCCTTTCCAGCTCAAAAGATTTCTTATGCTTTGTTTTGTACATTATTCAACTTTACAACTTAATAGCAATATGAACCATAAACCAGAATGTTTAGTGACTTACGGCAGCTTCATTCTCATGAACACTCTCGCCATGAAGAAGCTCAAGAGGACACTGACGAAACCAATGAACAGAAGAAGAAACCTATTGAGCTTGGGAATATTTGGTGCATTGGATCGGTCTAGGATTATGAAACCTAAACCTCCCATTGTAAACAGGAAACTGGATGCAAGTCCTTCCATAATATATTGTCCATTTACTCTGCAAAAGAAAGAACAATTTTCTGCAAAAATAACATAAAAAAGGAAAATTTCCTATATCTAGGTTTTCCTTCAGTCTGAAACTAGGATTCCTAAATGCACCGCCCCCCCACAACCTCCACCTTCATTACAGAAGTGGGAGATCGTGGGCATCGACCACAAGATACACAGCCAGACTAACTAGCCACCCAACTCATGGGCTTGCAACAAAATGCAGCAGCCCTAACCCTCCATCTCTGGTGCCATGGAGATCCAAGCTCCAAACTGCAGAAATATGCTAAGGCCTCAGTAGCCAGCACCTGGGGACTGCTCTGTGCTGCAAAGATCTCTGCAGGTGAGCTAAGGAAGAAAGGGAAAAGGGCAGCACATGTGTCTGGACTTTAAAGAGTTCAAAACCTCCTAAATTCATCCTCTCTCTTCAGAGATTCAAGCTCCAAATGATGGAAAACTGCCCAGGCTACAATGGCACTAGTATAGACAGGCTTGCTACATCAGGTCAGAGAGCTTGGGAACAGTGAGAATGAGATGTGACACCAGGGACTGGGGGAGGACGGGTGGGAAAAGAGACATTCCACTAAGCCTAAGAGAAAGAGTCCAGTCCTCCCAAACGTCTTGGGGCAGAAACCTAGGCTGTTGAATTGTCCACTATAGGAGGATGCTGAGATGCTTTTAAGATTCTGCCCCTAGAGAAAAAATAAACTGAGTCACTCCAAAATCCAGCATTGAAAGTAGCTATTCTTTAAATAATGGTGCCTTCCCTAAGAAAATCTGGTTACATTTTAAAATAAGCATACATTGTTCTATCTCCCTCCCCCAATCCCAACCCTCCAGTTACTTTACCTATAGGCCAAGAAAGCAACTGGCCTCTGATGTCCATGTTCATCTGTCATCGAGCCAACACTAGGAGGTTCTACAATGACATCGTAAATTATTCCTATGTGGAAAATAACAGTGCAAATTAGACTGGATTAATAAGGTTATAGCTTTCATTTATCTCTGAAGGCATAAAATTTAAAATACCTTATTTTATTAGAATAAAAAATGTTTTAAGATCTGTTTTTCTCCATCTGTAAAGATCAAACAAGTCTACTTAAGATATGGCCCCTTTAACTTTGTGTTCAGAATTTTAAAAATTTATTTCAAGATAAGAATGCGATAGTCTTAATTTTTAGTACTGCTGCAAAGTAATCAATATTGGAGAAGATCCCCAATATTCATTTAAAGGAAAATGCAAATTTATGGCCTGAATGCAGCAAAAAAAGAAAATATACTCCACAACAATTTCAAAAAAATTTTTCTTTAAATTGTGAGTTATTTCTGGACAAGTCCTATAAATGTTATATTTAAAATCAAATGAAATATTTTAATGTCTTTCATTTAATGTCTTTAATTTTAAGACCTAGCTTTTTCAAAAATCTTGAAACCAGTTATGATGACTGGGAAATAGTTACACTACCTGTTATACGAACATAATATGAACATATATTATAAGAGTCCTAAGATTTTATTACACCATGAAGAATGGTTATTCTTCAGAATATACAGAAAAACAAAGGAAGATCTAATTGAACTAACAACATATACGGTGGCACAGCTGACAAAAATATACAATGATTACAATAATGTTAAGACAACAAACACCAAGATGCAGCAGAATCAAATTAATTCAGGCCAAATTCAGGTCAAATTAAATGGCCATATCAGAGTACTAAAGTTAAAACATTTCCAGGAAGACATGGTTAATTAAGAGTACAAGTATGTACTATGTGCCAGGAACTGCACTAAGTGCTGGGAATACAAGGAAAGTCAACAAACAGTCCTTGCTCTCAAGGAGCTCACATTTCAATGGGGAGACAACATACAAACAGTGCGAACGAGAAACAAACAGAACAGACTGGGTGGTGCTCTCAACAGTAATAGAGACATGTTTAGTATACGATGTCCGACACATCACAGGGACATCTAATTCAAGATGTCTGGTGATTCTGGCTAGATAAGGAGATCAGAATCATTAGCAGACAGATAACACTTGAATCCATGGGAGCTGATGAAGACAAACAGTATTTAGAAAGGTGAACTCAGAACAGAGGCCTGGGAGACGCCTTCCATTAGTGGACACGACCTGGACAAAGATGCATCGCATCAAAGTAGAGAAGAAAGCAGTCAGATAAGTGGAAAACCAGGACAGAGATGCGTCAGGGAAACAGGAAGAAGACGGCGAGCGACAGTGTCAAAGGCTGTAGAGAAAGTCAAGGAGGATGAGGACTGAGAAAAGGTTATCAGATTTGGCAATTAAAAACAAGATTCAATTCTCATCCTTTGAACCTTCTGCAGCCTTTGACACTGTCACTCCCAGCTCTTTCAAATTCCACTCTAGATTTTTATGATACTGCTCTCCCCTGGTTCTCCTACTTGTGTGATTGCTTCTTGTCACTGTCCTTTGATAGAATTTCATCCGGGTCTTCTCCAAAAGCCATGGGTGTCCCACAGAATTCTGTCCTGGGCCATCTTTTCTTCTCCCTCTATACTATTTTACTTAGTAATCTCATCAACTCCTACGGATTCAACTATCTCTATGCTAATGATTCTCACATCATCTAGTCCTGATCTCCACCGGCCTCCAGTGTCATCTCCAATTAGTAGCCTTCTTGAATTATAAATCCAGCAGAAATGTTAAATTCAACACATTCAAAACCGGATTCACCCCCTCCACTCCCGACCCTGTGATGCTCCAAACTTCCCTATTACTGTCAAGGTTATCACCATTCTCCCGGTCGCTCAGGAACCGAGGCGTCACCCTTGATTCCTCACTGTATCTTTCCCCCTGCCAAAGCCAGTTGATTTGTCTTTGCAAAAATATCTCAAATACAACCCCTTCTCTGTTGTGATACTCCACCACCCTCCCTCCCCCGGCGCAGACCCTCATCTCCCCACACTTGTAGTAGTTTGTTGGTTGGTCTGCCTGACGCTACTCCAGCCTCTCCCTACTCCAGTCCATCCTCTACTCGGCTACTAAAGTGATTTTCCTAAGTGCAAGTCCAACCATGTTGTCCCTCCTACTCAACAAACTCCAGGGGCTCTCTATCACCTCCGGGATCAAACATAAACTTCGCTTGGCATCCAAAGCCTAACAACCTGCCTCTCCCACACATTTTCCATTCTTCTTAGACCTTATTCCCCACCGTATTGTTGTTTGTCCTTCATTTTCAAAAAGGACCAACGACATCACAAAGTAATGTCTTGACTTGCTCGTGAATTGGATTTAAGTGAGGCAGAGCTGCACAAAGTCGTCAGTTTCGCTCTCTCTTCCAGTCACTTAAGTCGAGTGGCAGGACAAAAGTCAGGACAACCTTCCATGGCCAAGAACCAGTGGATAACCTTAGCCCTTTGATGTCTGACCAAGCTCTCCACAGCACCTGCTTCAGCTGCCTTCAAGGCCAACGGAACAAATTGTTTTCACTCATCCATTCTGCCACATGTTTGTGATAGACATTCCCCAAGTCACTGACAGTTTTGAGGCCTGTAAGTTACCATCGACCTGGTTTAGCCATCTGCCAAGATGGTTTTACTGCAGTGCGGCCACTGCTACAGCTTCTTGGAGCCACAGGTGAGAATTGGGTGACAGTCAGATACCAAAGGTGGATGAACAGCCCTGAAAAGGACTCAGGAAGCCCTCTCATCAGAGGTGCTGGTCTTCCGGGCACACCCCATACACCCCTCCCCACCATGTACTCTTTGATCAGGTGACACTGGCCTCCTTGATGTTCCTAAAACACTCCATATCTCTCAGCTCTGGGCTGAGATTTTCTCTGGCTCTCACCCATCCCTGGAATGCTTTCCTTTTTTATCTCCACTTACTGGCTTCCTCTGAGTTCCAGCTAAAATCCCACCTTCTAGAGGAAATCTTTCTCAATTCCTTCTTAGTGCCTTTCCTCTGTCAATTACTTCATATTCATTCTGTTTATAGCCTGTCTGTGCAAGGTTTTCATGCTGTCTCCTCCATTTGACTGCGTCTTTTGCCTTCCAAGGGCTGATACACAATGCCTGATATACAGTGGGCACTTAATAAATGTTTACTGACTCGCTGACAAGTAATGGAGAGTTATTAAGGTTTTTGATTAGGGGAGTGACACTACCCAAACCATTTACCAGTACAATTTTCTAAAAGTTATGCAGAACACCAAAAGGGCAGTGGTTCTCAAACTTTTTTTTGCTTCTTTCACAATATTCTTCTTTTTCCTGAAGAATCACAGAGAACTACAGGAAGGTCGAGAGACTTAGACATGTCCACACAATTACAAATAGTAAGTTCATATAATTCACACATCTAGCAAAAAATCAGGACTATTGTGCCACATGAGAACCACTGCCCTAGCGGAAGGAAAGTCTAAAGGCAGGGAGATCAGTTAAGAATCTGGACTGAAGATCTATGCAACAGGCAATGAAACTCCTGGACTAAGATGGTAAAGAGAGGACTGATGTTGGATACACTTCAAAGGAAGAGTTCACAGCACTAGGGATAGAAATAGAGAAAAGAACCAAAAATGTCTCTCTTTGAAACTAGAGGACTTGAGAGAACAAAACCAGACACATGGGAATGTAAGATTTAGGAGGATAGATAGGATTTTGTTCAGAATAAGGTGAGGAGGGAAATGAGCTCTGTTTGAGGCATGCTTGACATTCCATTTGAATATGCACATGGCATCCATGTGTTCAATGGGCAGCTGGAAAGGTGGGACTAGAGTCTAGGGGCATCAATCAGGTCTGAAGATACAGATATAAAAGCCATCCTCAGAGGGGTGATAACTAAAGCAATATCGTACATAAAAATGATTGATGTGACAATGTAGAGAGAACAGCGATACGGACAGATCCTTGGGTGATACTCATGTTTAAAATAGGAAGATAATGATCCAAGCATCCAGAGCAGAAGTGGTCAGAGAGTGAAGTCATCAAAGAACACAGATGTGCCCTCTACAGAAAACACTTGGGAGCTGTACTTTAAATTAAAAAGTCTGCAGGTGCTTGTAGAGTCTAGACAAACTCTCCAACAGACTTCTGAGTCTAAAGCTTCCTAGGAGGGCACAAGCAAAGAACTGTGAATCTAATGTAGGTACACAGTAATTTCAGGTAAAGTCAAAAGCAAAATTTCCACAATGGAAAGAAACTGGTATATGAAAATGCAGATTATGGAAAGAAAGCAGCAGATTAAGGATGCAGCTACTGAACTCTAGTCCTCAGTTTCCTTACAGGAAAGTGAGAATGTACTGAATGAAAAATAAGGTTCCCCCACTAATAATCTGTAATTCTGTAAACTATTATTTATAAAGATATGAAAATTAATTTTAAAAATTTCATTTACTGAATGACACTTGTAATATAACATGCTAAATAACTTAAATGAACACTTCTGACTACTGCCAGTATTGTAGAATTTTCCTCTCAATTCATTTATACATTAAAGAGTACATTATTTCTACTTCACTGTCATCAATATTTAGAACTTGTATAAATGCAGGCTGTCTAGACAAGAGATGTGATCTACTGAAAAGAGCGCTGGTGAACTGAGAATCAGGAGACCCAAAGTCTAACCTCAGCTCTGCCACTAACTAGCTGCTGTGAGAGAATCTCAGAGGGATGGAAAATAAGGAGCCATCTATTCTAACCTATACCTGAAAAAAAATCCCTTTCTGCAAAATACCAGACAAGTGGTCATCCAGCCTTTGCTTGAAAACCTCAAGTGTTCGAGGTGAAACCCTTCAAGTACCAAATACCGTCTTCCACTTTGTGAAAGCTACTGATCCTCATACGGCACTAGGCCTTCACAATCCTGGATGTCCCTTTGAATACAACTTTCTCCAGCCTATTCCAGAAGAACTTTCTAGAACACAGCACCCCAAACTGAATACAATAAATACTCTAGAGCTGGGGTAACCAGAGTAGAGTAGAATGGCACTATCACCTACCTAGTCTTGGATACTATGGCAGTCTACACAATCTAAGACATTTCCTCATCAATAAAGGTTCAACTGAATTAAATGACTCCTAATGCCCCTTCCAGCTATGACGGTCTATATTCAAATGAGGAAGTTAATTATGCAAGTCATATTTTCTCTTTTCTTAATCTATGAAGTTTATGATTCAAAGACTTTTCTAAGCTGAGTTTATCCAAAATGAAATTAGAAAGCATCCAGACAAGCTTGAGCAGATTTTTAAGGGCTGAAGGGAAGAGGCAATCCAAAAGGGGCTTATCATTTGACTGCCAACTCATCACTCTTGTAAAGGACCCACCCTTTTCAACATCTTACCACAAGGCTTCCTAGATTTCTGATTTCACCAGTGGGAATAAGGCTAAGACAAACCTCCCACACAGTTTATTCTGTGAATTAGGGTGCTGAAAAAAATTTCCTCACCAGTATCCTACTTTTTGGCAAAGAATTTCTCCAAATTAAGCCAGGCTGGTTCTTTGCCACCGTTTGATGTCCAAGCTTACGTTACTTTGTGAACAAAGGAAATTCTATAACTTTGGTTCTGCTTCCAGGGTACTTCTAACCCGAAGTAACCTGAAAAGGGGGAAGGGGAGAGAGAAGACTGAACCTTTACTTCAACGTAATTAGACTCCTCTGTAACCCCAAGTATTTTGTTATACATTTATAAATATTACTTGGTAAGGGGTTCACAGGCTTCACCGATCAGATTTCCAAATGACACAAATATGGCTAAGAACTCTTGGACTGACCCCCTAGGTTTGGATAATCCAATACTTACTGAACTGAATTATTACTTATAGAATACATTTATATTATTCATAGAACTTGTGCAATTACAGAATCTGTTGAATAGAGAATTATTCAATCATTTATAGAATTACTTACAAAATAAATTTACAAAATAATATAGAAGTATTTACAGAACATGAATTCTATGAATATAGAATTTATAGAATATTATAGGATTTATAGAATTGCCTGTTGTCCGCCCGCATTGGATTTAAGCTCCTTAAGGGGAGGGACTAAATTTTTACTCCTTTTTGTATACCCATCGCTTAACGCACTGCCTGGCACACAGTAGGCACTTAATAAATGCTCGCTGAGTCGAATTACATAGCTAACTTTATATGAATTTGTTTGCCGGTGGTCTCCCCCGTAAGATTGTATGGTCCTTGAGGGCAGGGACTGTCTTGCCTCCTTTTGTGTCCTCAGGCTTAGCGCTTAATAAGTTTTATTGACGGGTTAACACGACAAATGTCTATGTACACATAAACGCACGACTCCGGTAAGAAGCTGAGGCCAACGGTACACTGTGAAGGCGAGTGAACCGAGAGCAAGACCCCTGCGGAAAGCCGCGGGAACCCCAGAGCCCGAGCCCCGCTGGCGTTACCTCCAGTGATGAGGAAATAAGACACCACCACCAGGGCGTACACCGTCATAGCTGACGGCATGTGGGCCCATGGCGGCTTCTTCAGCTTCAGGTTGGGACACTCGAGGACCACGAAGGGCACCCGGTACAACGTCTCCATGGCGGCGGCGACGTCCGACGGCCCCCAAGCCCTTCACTCCGCGGTGCTGGCTACACCGCAGGCGCTACCGCCGCCGCCGCGGCACCGGAAGGAGAACCCTTCGTAGGGAGCGTGCGAGAGGGCGGGATCGTTAGAGTCCTGAAAGCTAAAAAAAAAAAGAGCTAGAGGAAGAAGAGACGAGAGCCGTAGAAAGCCATCCTTGCAAACCTAAAAAAATACAATTATTTTAAGATGTTACATGTCATAAGAGATGTTCGGGTATTTGGGGCTTTTTAAGATAAAATTGAATGATAAGTTTTAATCGGCCAGGATCCGCATGGCTCTCGACGTGGCGTCGGCGGAGGAGCGGGATGAGCCACTCCCTCCTCGCCGCTCCCCACTGGCCGCCGCAGACCTGGGCGGGCCCTGACGTCGTGTAGCTCCGGGATTGGATAAACACGAGTTGGCAGCCGGGTGGGCAGGCGCTTGGGGTTGCTTGGCAGCCCCAGCCTAGACCGGAAGTTGCGTACGAGTCTCCGGACTTTATTGCTGCTTCAGGTGAAAGTCTTGGCGCTGGGAGGGACCCACCTAGAGGTGATCGACCCCCCAGTTTTTTACAGGCTTAGAACCCCACTCCTGTAATAAGCTGAGTCATGTTTCAAATGCAGGCTTTCGGTCTCTAGATTCAGTGTTCTAATATAACATACCGCACTGCCTTTTGCCCTTGACTTTCTCCGCTGTGAAAAGTGGAGGAGGGGTACCTCCCTTAATCTGCTTTATTGGGAAAATGCGCCCACCCGGCCTAGTCCCGGCGCATTGCAATTCTATTATCTCTGAATATTTTAGCTACATACAGAATGCAGAATGCCATTTCTTCTCTATTATATCATCTCGGCGTTGTAAGGGACCCCAGGAGTCATTTGGTCCAATGAGCAGAAAGTACAACATCCCCCTTTATAACATCCCAGACAAACGGCGACGAAGCCTTTGCTTTAAGAGTCCCAGTGATGCTGTGACAGCAACATCGTACAGGGATCTACTGTGAACGACTTGGCTATTCTCAGCAATACCACGATCCAAGACAATTCTGAAGGACTTAGAATGAAAGGTGCTGTCCATCTCCTGAGAAAGAACTTTTAGAACCTGAATGCCGATGGGAGATACTTTTTCTTTTTTTTACTTTTTCTTTTTTTTGCATATTTTCTTTCACAGAATGACTTACATGGAAATATTTTTTATGACTACACATGTATAACCTATGTCAAATCTTCAATGAGAGGGAAGGGGAAAGAATTTAGAACTCATGATTTGAAAAAAATAATGTTAAAATTGGGGAAAAAAATATAAAAAAAAAATAGGATCCCAGTAATGGCAAACTTGCCATCTTTTGAAATAGCCCATTCCACTTTTGGACAGGCTCTGAAGGCTGGCAGCAGTTTTGTTTTGTTTTGATTTTCATCCTGGAAATAGAAATGAAAATTAAACTAACCGCAAGGAAAATTCTACTGTCATGACCTCAAGAAATTGTTTTTCTCAGAGCCATAGTATTAATCTTTCCAATTTGCATGATGTCTGTTCACTAAGATACATGTATTATTTGTGATTGGTACTCTTCTGTGTTAACTGAACCCAAGAGTTAGGGCAGTCTAGGTGGTACAGTGGATAGGGCATTGGGACTGGAGTCCGGAAGATTTCAAATCCAGCCTCAGACACTTACTAGCTGTGTGACCCTGGGCAAGTCATTTAACCCTGTTTGCCTCTGTTTCCTTATGTGTAAAATAAGCTGGAGGAGGAAATGGCAAATCACTCCAGTGTCTTGGCGAAGAAAACTCCAAATGGAGTCACAAGAGTTGGACACGACTCAAAGGACTGAACAACAAAATGAGAAACAATGAGACGATTAATAGGAAATCAACCTCTTTTAAAATTTATCTTTAGTAATATGAATAGAGTTGATTTAGGGTCATAACATTCAGAGCTTATCCTGCTATTATAATTGGAACTAGAGATAATGATTTTGTGCATTCAATAGAAGTCTACTTCCTTAAAAAGAACTTCAGCTTAGGGATCATGGTATCGTGGAAAGATCACTGGGTCAAGAGTTAGAGGTCCTAGGTTTAAAGTCCATCTCTGACAC
The DNA here is from genome assembly GCF_011100635.1 of Trichosurus vulpecula. NCBI lineage: Eukaryota > Metazoa > Chordata > Mammalia > Diprotodontia > Phalangeridae > Trichosurus > Trichosurus vulpecula. The sequence continues at coordinate 48,244,228 of NC_050578.1, forward strand.
TGGACTACCTGTGTGATTTTGGGCAAGAATCTTCATGTCTCTAAGCCCGTTTCCTTATCTTTAAAAAGAGGGCCTTGGACTAAGATCCTTTCTAGCCCTAAATCTATGATGCTATGAAAATCTACCTTATTGCAACTGTTACCTTTTTCTCCTAGAGCTGACATCTGGAGATGAGCACAGCCAAGTGTTAGGTCTCTTTCAGTGACAACCCTTCAAATGCTAGAAGACAGCTGTTGTGTGCCCTCTAAATCTCCTCTTTTCCAAGTTAAGCACTCCAGGTTTATTCAGCCAATCCTTGTATGAGACAATTTCTACTAGTCCCTGCCCAGTTCATAGTTCTAGGCCTGTGGACTCAGAGTAATTTGGTAGTTACCAAATGCAAATGTGGGGAACACCTATGGCCTAGGCTTGTAAAGTACAGGACACTTTATTTCTCAGGAAGGTCCTTAACAGAGTTCATTGTGAAGTGTGGTCCTGATGATGAAGGACAGAAGCTAAGAAGTAGGGTGAAGTCCAAAAAGAAGACCTTGAGATAATAAAGACTCGGTTGACAAAGAAAGAAAAATTCTGGGTGATTCCTCGGAAAAAGTACCTTGGCTATGGAAGTGGGAATGGATTGGGAATTTGAGGAATATTCTCCTATCATAGTGAAAAGTAATCTGCTCCAGTATTCAGGCTTCACAAAAGACACTGGAGCTTGTCTCATTATTACATTTGAAAATTAATTTTCTATTAAAATAAGGAATATTCAAATCCTTTTAGTTACAACAGAGGGATGAAGACTTTGTCATTGTACTACTGATGCTGACAGGTCTTGTTTGCTCCTGGTAATACATAGTTTGGGGGCTAAATTAAGGCTACTCTTTTTCTTTTTTCATTTAAAAATATGGCCACTATGATGTAATTGTCTGCGATTATTCTTCAAACAGAATGAATGAACTTAATATTATTAGCAGTTCCTCTTTAAAGATACATCCTTTAAGAAAATCTTGGTGGCCTTTCAAATTTCAAACAGGAGGTGAAACATTCAGAGATCCACCAGGACTATTGAGCCCCTTCTGTGTTGAAGAACATTAGACAATATGGAGGCTAACCATGCCTGAATTGTGAATCCTTCCTCTAAACAATGAAATAGTGTCTGTATGATCACCTCCAGTTACAGGGAACTGACTCACTAATGAGGCCAGCCATTCCATTTAGAGGTAGTTGTAATTGTTAGAGGTCCTTTGCATTCTGAACTCTATGATCCAATGATTCCATAAGAAACAGGGTCAGGTCAATTTATTTTAATACATTGAAGCTTGCCTCACTAACTTCATTCTTCTATCTCATAGTTTATTTCCATTTTATGGTTATACTATGGAAGATTTGTAGATGGACTCTGTGTAGTAAGATAGAAGCACGAACAATAAAGTATGGCGCCACAGGAGGAAAAGTGGTCATTTTTTTTTATCATGTCTTTTTTTTTTTTGGAGGGGGGAAGGCAAAGCAATTGGGGTTAAGTGACTTGCCCAAGGTCACACAGCTAAGTAAGTGTGTCAAGTGTCTGAGGCTAGATTTGAACTCAAGTCCTCCTGACTCCAGGTCCAGTGTTCTACTCACTGTACCACCCAGCTGCCCCTCAGCTTGCCCATTTCTAAAATGGAGTTAATACTGTTTGCACTATTTATCTCCAGAATTACTGTCATGCAGCCAGTCAACAAACATTTATCAGTACTTAGGCAACACATAAATGTTAGCTACTATTTAGTGTCCAAAACGAACTTTGTTTTATCTATGTATTTTATCTGTTTTATCATTTGTCTTATGTAACATCTATTATTTTATCTAAATTTAGCTACTATTCAGTGTCAAAAATGTTTTAATATATTTTATGTTTTTATCATTCCTTTTTATCATTCATTTTACCTAATATCTAGTATATTATCTATATTTAGTGTCAAAAATGGGCAGCTAGGTGGTGCAGTGAATAGAGCACCAAGCCTGGAGTTAGGAAGACCTGAACTCAAATTTGGCCTCAGACACTTACAATAAACTCTATGACCCTGGGGAAGCAACTTAACCCTGTTGGCTTGATTTTCCTCATCTGTAAATGAACTGGAGAATGAAATAGCAAACCACTCCAGTATCTCTGCCAAGAAAACCCCAAATGGGATCATGAAGAGTCAAACACAACTCCACAAACACGACAAAGTAGCGTCAAAAAAAAAAAACAAAACAAAACATGTTATTTTATCCATACTTGAGGACCAATAAAAGTAAGCAAAAATGGTGATTAGTTATGGTTTGGCTACTAAACTCATTTGCAAGTCTGTAGATTTCTGAGGCTATCATAAAAATAATCCCAATTTTTTAGAAGGAAAAAGATAAGCAGTGCAGTGGGTAGGGTGCCAGGCTAGAAGTCAGAAAGATTCATCTTCCTGAGTTCAAACCTGGTCTCAGATACTTACTAGCTGTGTGACCCTGGGCAAGTCTCTTAACGCGGCTTGCCTCAATTTCCTCATCTGTAGAATGAGCTGGAGAAGGAAATGGCAAACCACTCCAGTATCTGCCATGAAAATCCCCAAATGGTATCACAAGTCAGGACACTTTGTACCCAACTCAATATTCATTTTTGATAGGAGCCAAATAAAGTTGCACATAGAATGATCAGATTTAACATACAAGTCCCTTTGAGAGGAACAAAGACTTGAAATCATAATGAGGTATAAGTGATAGGGACTGGATGGATCAGTGATTTCCTGTTAGCTGCGGTATTCCTGTTAGCTGCCAACATGTAGTTGCTTGTGGTAGCCACGGTGGGGCAGGAGTTCACTTTCAAAAATAATCACAGTCCTCCATAGCAGTATAGTTTTAAAACCACTGAACTCTTGTTGACAGGGTGAAATTTACAAATCATATCTACAAGTATAATGAATGGAAGTGTAAGCTTCCTTAAAGGAATCCCACCTCCAGGCTGTGAAGGACTCATTAGCAATCAAGCATCACCACAGCTGGGTTCCTGCCGCACAACTCCTAAGCACATTTTAAAAACTCCAATGTGCATTTCTGTTTACAGAAATATCTTATAGGAACAATGTTTTAGTTGAATAAAATAAAGTAGTTTAGATTTTATGTCAACTGGTTGTCTTGCAAATCAAGATTTATTAATGTAAACAAGGGTAAAGGAGATTTGGGATAGTGCTTGCTGGCTTTGATACTTATTAGGTAGGTGATCTTAGGTAAGTTATATAAGCTCCTTAGGTCTCAGGTTCTTTATCTATAAAATGAGGAGCTTGAGCTAGATAACCCTGAGGTCTCTTCAAGTTCTATCTAAATTGGTGAGCCCTTGATCCTCCCAATTCTAAATCCTATGATCTCTGAGAGCATCAAAAAGAGAGAAAGAGAGATGGGTCTCCCAAAAGAGTAAAAATAATTTGGAGAGACAATCTTTAAGACTCCAAAAGAATCTGTCCCAGGATACAAGTTACAATTTGGGGGCCTGTGCAAAACATAGGTTTCATCACAACTGGTACTTTTTAGAAAGAGTAAAAAAAAAAAGAAATCCAAAGATTCTTTTGTTTCTGTAGTTATCAAGAGGTAAGGGCTTTTGGGCAGATGCAATTATTAGTGTTTGCCATTGACCAAATACAGAACCATGAGCTGTCAACATGGTTCTGTCATAAGAACTTACGTTGATTTTTAAAATGAAAAGACTCTCTGGTTTAGGAATGACAATGGATCCTTTAAGGGACTGATTTATCCATGTTTGCACACATTGAAAAGTGTGTTTTATATAAACTGAATAAAAATATCTAACTTTTTAAGAATGTTGTAAAATATTTCCATATGTATATTATATCAAAGTACTTTTCTCAAGTTTGGTTGAAAGGAAATGCCCAACACATTAAAGCCCATCAGGATAGATGGTTCCAGTTGTGGTTTTCAAATGCCCAAACATGCCTCTGCCCAGAACTAATCAAATACAGCTTGGCATATTTGGCAACTTTAAAAAAATTTTTCCCTTTATTTGAAGAGATGAAAAAAAATCATACTGTGTAAAGAATAATATAGGAGGATAAAATTTCAGTTGCGTTTTTTGAGGGGCCATTTTCAGCATTATCACTTTTCTTTAATCATTCAAAATGGGATGCACCATCTTGATGCATTTTGCTTCTCTGTTCGGCCAGGAAGCCCCCAAACTGCTTTGAGAAATCCACAAAGGGGCAATTTTCTTAGAGGACACCAAAGACTCAGAGTCTCCAAGCAGGGGAAAGAGGTCCATTTTCCAAATGTCATATCTAGCATTTACATTTATATTCGGTATGGTTGTTGTCCTTTCTCAAAGAGGACCAAAATGACACCACCATTTATATTTAAAACATGGGAACTGAAACCCACACCCCACTGGAAAACATTTAATTTTGCTTACTTACTGATTTCTGCAACTTTTACAAATAGAACACTTTTTGCCCCAGGGCATGGGACTGTAAATCCCTACTATCCAAAGGGACACTCTCTACCCAACTCAAAATTCCTTTGTGATAGGGAGCAAATAGAGTTGCACATAGAATGATCAGGTTTAATATACAAGTCCCTTTGAGAGACGTGAAGACTTAAATTCATACTGAGGTATAAGTGATAGGGACTGGATCTGATTTCCTTACTATGGAGAACCCCCAAGTGAGGTAACGCCCTCTACCAATGCTGGTCAGCACCTTCTTTGCAACTTAAAGTCTTAGAGAATTACTGTTGTTGAATCAGCCGTTTTTCAGTCATGTTGGACTCTTCGTGACTGTATTTGGGCTTTTCTTGGCAAAGATCCTGGAGTGGTTTACCATTTCCTTCTCCACTTCATTTTATAGATGAGGAAACTGAGGCAAACAAGGTCAAATGAGTAGCCCAGGTCACACAGCCAGTATGTGTCTAAGGCCAGATTTGAACTCAGGAAGATGGGGTTTCTTGATTCAGGGCTTGGCACTCTATCCACTGCTCTAAGGAATTCAGAGGATACCACAAAGGTAGGTGACTCGCCCACGATCACACAGCTGATATACAATGTCGAAGGTGGGTCTTGAACCTGACTGCCTCCCTATGCACGATGCCTCTCTATTGAGGTTTAAATGAGTATTGAATTCAACAAATATTCATAAAGGACCTATAACGTGCAAGGTACTATGCTAAGCAATGGGGATACACAAACAAAAATTGAAAAAGTCCCTACCCCTAAGGAGCTTACCTTCTGTTAAAGATACAACCTGAAAATAGAGAAATAAATATCAAATAATATGAAAAGGGAAAGACCACTTACAAGAAGAGGGATTGAAAAAGGCTTCCTATAGGAGGTAGCATTTGAGCTTAGCTTTGAAGGAAGCTTCCAACAGGCAGAAAGGGGGAGGAGTGCATTCTAGGCATGAGGGGGTAAAATACCAAGTTCTGGGAATGGTGAACAGTTTTTCTTCAACATGGAGTGAGTGAAGGGGAGCACTGTGAAAAAAATAGAAGTTCAGAAAGGTAGACCTGAGACAGATCATAAAGGGTTTTAATGCCAAATAGAAGCATTTATATTTTATCCTAGAAGCAACAGGGAACTTTGGAGATGCTAGACTAGAGAAATGATGTGTTGTGAGAACCCTGACTTATAAGATTAATTTGGCAGCTGTGTAGAGGACAGATTGAAGAAGAGTGAGACTGGAGCCAGAGAGCCCAGTTAAAAGTCTATTCTAGTAGTCCAAGAAAGAGGTGATGAGGGTTTGAAACAGGGGGATGGCTATGTGATGGGAAAGGTGATAATCAAATGTGAGAGGCAGAGTGGAGGTGTAGTGAACAAAACTCAGCAGCTAATTGGGTGTGGGGAGGCTGAGTGGTGCACTGGATAGAGCACCACGTCTGGTGAAGTCAGTCAGGAAGACTCATCTTCCTGAATTCAAATCTGGCCTCAGATACTTACTAGCTGTGTGACCCTGGGCAAGTCACTTAACCCTGTTTGCCTCAGTTTCCTCATCTTTAAAATGAGCTAGAGAAGGAAATGGCAAACCACTCCAGTATCTTTGCCAAGAAAACTCCAAACGGTGTCATGAAGAGTCAGACATGACTGGAAACGACTGAACAACAACCAAAAATTAGACTAGATGACCTCTCAGGTCCTCTCCAGCTCTAGTCTATGATTCTATGATCCTGTGATTGCCATTGCAAACTTTGGTGAACAGAAGGATGGTGGTGAAACTAATATAACTAGAAAACTTTGGAGTAAGAGTGGGATTAGAAAGGAAGATAATGAATTCCACTGTGGGAATGTTTACTTTGAGGTGCCTGCATCCACGTGACAATTTCTAGCCCAGGACTGGCACTTAAGGGAAAAATTAGAGCTGGGTGTATAGATTTGAGGGAAACCACCATAGAGGTGATTATTGAACTGCACCAACAGAGATGGTTGATGAGATCAAGAAGATGATGTCATGACTTGCAAGTAAATTGGATTTAAGTGAGGGAGGGCTGTGCAAGGTCCCCAGCCTCACTTTCTCCTCCAGAGCCATCTGGATCCAGTGGCAAGATACAGGTCAGGATGACTGGAAATGGCCCCAAATAAAGCTAAGAGCATGGTCATAAGCCTTCCTTGGGTCTTGTATGGGCCAGATTTTGGGCAAAAAATGGGGTTGCTAGGGGGTATGTTTAAATTACAGAGTGCCTATTGGTTTGTTACTTGTTGTTGAGTCATTTCAATCACTTTGGACTTTTTGTGACCCCATTTGGGGCTTTCTTGGCAAAGAGACTGGAGTTGTTTGCCATTTCCTTCTCCAGCTCATTTTACAGATGAAGAAACTGAGGCAGAGTTAAGTAACTTGCCAAGGGTCACACAGCTAGTGTCTGGGGCTGAATTTGAACTGACTCTAGGCCCAGAGCTCTATCCACTGTACCACCTAGCTGTCCTTATTCCTTGTAATATTGATCATGTTCCTCAGAGAATGGTTTGGTTTTGATCTTGACTTTCTTTGCCTGGGCAGGCATAGCTTTTTGGCTACTGACTCTTAGTTCTCTAGAGTGAAGTTGAGTGAGAGTCAAATAAAGCATCCACAGGGCACACCGGAGAGCTTGGGTGAGACAGCTAGGTGGCCCTGGACCAGTGTCACAAAGACCTGAATTCAAATCTGATCTCAGACACTAGCTATGCGACCCTGGGCAAATCATGTTACTTCCCAGGCCTTGGTTTTCTCATCTGTAAAATGGGAAAAACAGCACTAGCTCACCGGGTTGTTGTGAAAATCAAGTGAGATGATTATAAAGTGCTTAGCACAGGGCCTGGTACATGGCTAAATATTAGTTATTCATATTATCTCTCGGGATCGTTGTATCACATGAGGTATTTGTAAAGCGCTTAGCACAGTGGCTAGCACGCAGTAGGTGCTATATAAAGGTTAGCTGTCAGTAGTTGTTGTAGTAGGAGTAGTAGTGGTGGTGGCGGTGGTAGTAGTTGAGGAGTAGTAGTAGTAGTATTTATAGATGAGGAAACTGAGTCTGAGAAGGATAAGTTCAGGGTCACATAGCTAGTTAAACATCAGAGTCAGAATTTGAATTCAGGTCTTTGCCATTCCAGTCCAGGGCCACCTAACTGTCAGGGGACTTGCACAAAGTCACAAAGCTAGGAAAGAGTAGGGCTGGCACTTGAACCAGGCCCTCTGGTTCAAGCGTGGGGTTCGTTTTGTTACACCAGGCTGTAAAAAGGGATGACGACTCCCAGAAGCCTTCAATGGATTGGCTTTAATTAAATGAAATGGTGTATTAATATTACAAAGTAAATAGATAGACTAACTAGTCTGATAGCAGTCAAATCGTATTTGTACTTGGTGTTTTTTTTATTAATGCTCCGTAGGCTCCAAAGAATATGCCAGAAAAAGAGAGTAATAAATAAGATATAGAAAGTAGACCAGGTGTGTGCTACCTTAATCTCACCCATAGGTGCTTTCCAATGAGATTTTATTCAATATTCACAACTTAAATTTAATCTGCCCGCATACCCCCTTAGGACTTTCCCTCCCCCTTTCGCTGATGGATGAAATGGGAAGGGAGGTGACATTTGTGATCCTACATCTTGATTTGTGCATCACCTCCCATTAGTTGTGCCTAAGTGAACCTTGTCACTTCCACAGCTATGGAATTTGTAGACTTTCTCTGGTTTCAAGCCAGAGAACTAATTCTAAAGATCACATGTGAATGAACGAAATGATTGCATCTAAAATATTGTAACACATGAGAGCCGTACCTATAGGGTAAAACTGAACAATGATATCCTTTAGCTGAGTGGGTTAATAAAATGTTCATATACAATAGTATTGGATCATAATGCTGGGATCTGGGGTTTTCCACTTTAATTCACCAAGCATTTATCCTGCCCCTCCTATGTGCCAGGCTTGACATCGGGCATATAAAAATTAAAAAAAAACACTGAAAGAGTATTTAAGGAGCTTACGTCCTGCTGGAAACAGAACACCAGAATAGACAAGCAAATATAATAATGTTAGGAGCGACTCCTCACCCCTAGGGGATTAGGAAACGCTTCCCTTAAAAGATAGTACCTGAGCTGAGCCCCGAAGGAAGGAAATAATAGTTGCTGGTGTTGATAAAGTACTTCAAGGTTTTCAAAGCACTTCACCTTCATTATCTCACCTGAACCTCCCAACAACACTATGCATTACCATCATCTTCATTTCACAGATGAAGGAACTAAGATTGAAGAGATTAAGTGATTTAGCCAGGGCTGCACAGCTAGAAATATCAGAGGTGGGATTCAAAACCTGAACTTCCTTATTCCAAGTCCTGTGCCCTAGCCATGAGGACACTGTAGATGAGTTCTGGAACAGTCATACACCAGTAAGTTGGAAATGCCGACTAAGCCCCACTCCTAGGGCAGGTACAGCAGACTACTACCCTGAAGGAGAGACAAGAGCCCTCATGTGCCAGGGAAGTCATGCCACCACCACCATTTTAGCCACCATCCTCCCTGAGGTCCTGACGGAAACAAGCTCAGGATCTTGAACCCAAGACCCTTGAGAATAGTAGTGCCCCCCTGCAGCCATCTTTAAGGGGAGAAAAATGCCAAATGACTGCCATACACAGGGCAGGCAAGACAGTTTAGCTGAAGTAGAAGGGCACCATGAGGGAAAGACAGGAGGAAGCGTGTGCCAAACAAATCAAGCCACCACCACCCCTCTGACCAAGAGCGTTGGGACTAGCCATGCTTTGAGCTTAGTGTCCCCAGCCACCACCCTAGGAAGCAAAACCCGTGCAGATGTAGCCCAGAAAAGAACATCCTTGACACCAATGTCCTTGGCACTATCATGGTTCAATATCAGAGACCGGTATGATTGGATCAGTGGAGAGGACATTAAAGAAGCATCAACAAACCATCTGCTGGTGCTCCCTCAGGACCATAGGACTTTGCATATTAAGTGCCTAATAAAAGCTTCATTCATCCGTTAATTCTAGGGAATAGTAAATCTAGAAAACCGAATAGGCAGCAGTTGGTGCACAGCTTTAAATGGCAAACTGAAGACTGTATTTTATCCTGGTGGTGATAAGGAGAACCTGAAGAATCTTAAGCAAGGGAATGACATGGTCAGACCAGTGCTTTAGGCAGTGATGTGGAGGATAGACTGGCAACGAGAGGCACTGGAAGCAGGCAAACAGGTTACTGTGGTAATGCCGGGAGAGATGATGAGTTTTAGTACTAAAATGGAACTGCATTGCTAATTTAAACTGTAGTTATAATAGTTTAGTACTTTAAGGTTTGCAAAGCACTTTGTAAAATGGGGATAACACCTACCTCCCAGGGGTGAGGACAGAACGAGGTGTTTTTAAAGTGCTTTACAATACCACCAGGGAACTTGGGAGATGCCTTCTGGCTGCTGGAAAATCCAGACAGGTTTCATTAAAAAGGGGGGCAAATTACCTAGTTACTAAGGATGGGTAGGTATTTTTAGTTTTACTAGTTTTGTTTTTACATTATATTTATAATTTATTTTTACTCCATGAAGGTCTTTTTTTTTTCCCAAATGAAAAACAAGTAAAACAATATAAAAGTACATGCAACACTCCACATCTGGAACACTCCCTATTAAATTGTTTTAATAACTCTATTTTCTCTCACTTTTACCTCCTACCCCACCAAAAATAAAAGTAAATTCCTTGTATTCAATATGTATAATCAAGCAAATTCTCTCATTGGCTGTATACAAAAACAAAACAAAAAAAAACAAACACCTCATTCTGCTAGTCACTTAACCCTTTACTGCTCCAGGCGGCTAAGACTAGGTTGCAGATATCCAAGTTGCATAGGTGGTTTCCTCGTTTACCAAGGTCCCAATCCTAAGGATTTTATTGATACAAAGAATTCCAAGCATGCCCAAAGTTAATCAACATTAGCTCTCAGGAGTTCTGACTCCATTTATTGGACAATAACCAACTGACAGGAAACTCAAACCTATCTAGGCTCTATTGGCAATCGATGGTGAACTCTTTCCCAATTTGCCATTGACACTGACTTTTTAAACATTTGCCTTTCTTTGCATCCCACTGCTAAGCAGAATGCCTAACACACCTAGTAGGTTCTTAAAAGCCTGTTGACATCTTCTAGGGTTTTAACCTCAGAAATTATGTCGAAGTAGTCTTGTGTGCACATTAACAACCCCATCTCTTTTGATGGGAGAGCCACTGAGATTCCCCTCAGGTGCAAATCTAAAACTTTCCCCACTACAGGACTATAAGGAAGCTCAGAACACTCAAAAATAAATTTTAATTTTCTTTATTATTCAAAAAACATATCCTTTTTATTTACTTTTTTGACTTTGTGCTTGTGCCTTCAACACCTTCACAACAATTTTCTGCTCCTCAATCAGGAAAGCACGCTTGATCCTAGATGAGAAAACATTTAATGTAAACATATTTCTAAAATTAAATCTCACTTCATAAACCTATCAATTAAAGCAACCAATAAACATTTCTTAAGCACCTACTCTGTACCAGGCATTGTGCTAAGTGCTGGAACAAAGGACAGGTGGGAAAAACCCTAAAATAGTTTTAATACTTTTGAATTAAACCAGATACTCATTAAACTCAAGGCTGACATTTTCCCCAAGGGGAGAAGTTCTTAAAACAGGAGTCCATGAATTTTTTTAAATATTTGATAACTTGTCAGTAACCGATTTTTTGGGGGTAATTTTCAAAATTTTAAATAAATACAAAATAAAAGAGAAAGAAACAAACTTAAATACAGAATTAAAAAAAACATTGTTATGTGCACAGAACACTGAGAGGATTCAAAATATAAAGCAATACATTTCCATTTCAAGAAAGCCTATAATAATACATACACCACATTGAGTTCAGAGCTGTCATCTTTTCTTTACTTCCTTTAGGTTTTATTTTGTTCTCTGCTGTGCACTTTTCACATTCCCCCCTTCCTCCCCGAAGATGGTTACACACAATTAAGCACAGGTGCAGACACACAGAGATATCTATAATCTAACACATATATACATACACATTTAAATGCATCTATGTAAGCCTTACTATACTTATTTATGCTGTTTCTTTAAAGGTGGATAACATCTTTCTTCATAGGTCCAAGTCTTTCCATGTTTGTCTAAATCCAATTCTTCATTTTCTCCACCACAGCAATATTCCCACCTTATACTGTCTAGTTATTTTAAACAGTCTACTTGATTTCTTTTGAAATCTTATGCATTTAAAATTATCATTAAGGATCCCTAAGTTTCACCTGACTGCCAAAGGGATCCAAGACACAATGCTTTTAAAAGCTATTTCATATGGATGCCACTGTAGTCCCTGGATGACCATACCACTTTCTACCTATAGTCTTATCATATAAAAGTGTATAAGATATTGTTTACCTACAGCCCTGATTGAAAGTGAAGAATATTTAAGCCCCATAGCAAATCCAATCATTTTCAAATAATTCAATATCCAAAAGAGAGCCATAGGATGCAAACTCCAAAAAAAGTTTGCTACCAAGAAGAGTTGTAATCAAGTGACAAGGCAGAGGGAAGCTAATCTCACCCCAGGGTTCAAAAAAAAAAAAAAATAAAAAAAAAAAAAGGAAGCTATTAGGGGCTATATCAAGATCTAAACGTTCAATTAGAGTTACTCCCAAATACTTTAAGGATGCTCTAAAGAAGTCTGTTTTTTAAACATGGATTTCAAACACAAATACAATTCTTTTAATCACTTCGGCTTCCAACGAGGTAAAATGAGGTAATTTTAAATTTGCAGAAACCTGGGCTTAAGGTCAGATGTGCTTGAAGCTGGTAAAAAGGCTGCTCCTTCTACAATGGCCAAGTGGCCCTAGTCTATGGTCACCTGCAATGTTTGTCCTCCAAAGAGCAAAAGCTTAGCTGGATTATATTGGCAACCCAGCATGGAGGCCACAGGCCCTTCCATCACAGACTCATGCACCACTTGGCTGCCCTGGGCTTCAGTTTCACCTCTGTATAATGAGGTAGTTAGGACTCAGAGACTTCTCTTAAGCTAGGAAGACTATGAACCCATGTAAGAGAGCCAAGGATTTTGGTGTGACTGCCCAATGACAGCTTATGGAGAGAAGACTTTTGAGTCAGGAACTTAAGTATTAGGCACAAGAGAGAGGACCTGAACACAGATCCCAAGACTGTATCTCCACCATATTATGGGACACAAACAAGTGGGTTTTATGAAGAGAAACACTAATGAAAACGATGTGGATCAGGAGACGGCACTGGAGCTTGAAAGAAGCTAAAATGCCACCTGCTGGGAATATCTGCTGTCCTACTACAGAAGAGCTAATATGAAATAAATCTGAAAAAGTAGGTTGAAGCCAGACTACGAAGGGATTTAAATGCCAAACTGTGAAGTTTATCAAGGAGGGAAAGACAAGATTCTAGAACAGGAGAACAGGATCAGCCCTGTGCTTTAGAAAGCTTTGTGAGGCTATATGATAAGCTTAGAGGCAGAAAAACCAAAATCCAGGGGCTCCTTCTACAGAGGCTGGTTCCCATCCCTGTCCACTCCCACCCTACATACTTTAAGGTAACCAAGGGGATATGAAAGGAAGAAGGCCCAGGAGAGAACTCTGGGAAAAATGCCCACCCTTGGGGCAGAGAAGGGCAGAGCACAGATACCAACAAGAGAACAATGTCACGGACCTAGACTTGAGGGTGGTTAGCAGCGTCCAAAGTTGGAGAGATCAAGAAAGATAAGGCCTTTTTAAAGTCAGGCTGAGCATTTAGCTGTTTGTGCCTCAGTGCTCACATCCATAAAACCAAGGAGTTAGATTAGATGCTTTCTTTCTAGAATACACACAACTTCAAATTTAGTCTTTTAGTCAACCTAGTTCTAATAGGTAACATTGAAATAAACGACAAGATTTCTTGTTTACCCACCCATCCCCCGCAAAAGCTTCTCATAAACGTTGGTCTGCTTACCCTAAAATCCAGCAAAATGCAAATAAACACGTAACCCCCGTTTAAAATCAGTTTTGAGTACCGTTAACACTCTATATAACCACTGGTTGTCCCTTCTCTGCCCTACCCACATTTTAAAAAGATGGCTTTAAAAGTCATTTACCTGTCACGGACACACTTAGCACACATGGAGCCGCCATAAGCCCTGCTGACATGCTTTTTTGTCTTCGATAACCTCATAAGAACTTTAGGTCTCACCGCACGAACCTGCATAAAAAGTTGCACAGATTTTATATTAAAATAGGCCTTTGAGAAATCTTAGACGGTGTTTACATTTTTACGATTATGCCATTGGCCTCACATTGCACCCTTCTTAATGGAATTTCCTTCCCACCACTTTACAACCCTTGGAGGCCAAAAACCACTGGAGAAATTCACTTTCAAATAAGAGAGTACTTATTAATCCCTCACCCCTACCCCATCTGCCCAAAACCTATTATATGGAAGCTGCTGTGGTCTGTGTTAGGGATAGGAAGGCAGGAAACAAAAGTCTCTACTCTCAAGAACTTACATTCTATCAGAATACTAATTAAAAGATGTTAAATTCTATTCTTGGTATAGACCCTGATTAATTAGGGGGAATCTCCAAAATTACAAACACCGATTTGACAAGCTGAATACAGAAAAAATAAATGTAGGAACTTACACCTCGAAGTCTTCCTGGGCATACACCACAGGCTGATTTTGGTGCTTTTCCAACTTTCTTGGTATAAAGGTAAACAATTCTGTTACCCGGGGTTCGTGACCTGTGTCAAAAAGAGGAAAGAGTTAGTAAAGAAATTTCAAGAAGTTACAATAATATTTATAACAAATTTAAAAACGAATACTTACAGCCGAGTTTTGTTGGAAGCTGTATTGTAGGACAGCCTACGGCGATATGTCAGACGCTGAACCATTTTTAATTTCTAAATAAAAAGTAGCAGTATTAGTCAAATTCTTAGATGACATCAATTTCATTATTTAACTAAAATTTGAGTTCTAAATTTTCTCCCTCCCCTATAAAGGCAAGCAGTAGACCCTTCAACTTTATCTTGAACTCATGCAAAACACACTTCCATTTTCTATTTATTTGTAATATTTCAATTTTTCAAAATAGGGCATCAATTACTTTTCAACTTTATCACTACATCACCTTACCCAATAAAAGATCAATTTTGCAACTGCTAAGCCACACTAAAACTGTTTATTATATTAAGGAATTATATCAGGTCTTCCAAGATCAGACTTAGGGGTTAGAAGGGGCCTAGGAAATCCATCATTTGGCAGATTAGAAACCGAAGGATTAAAACCATTTACCTAAAGCCACACACACACACACACACACACTCCAGTCCTAAAATCTAAATCCAGCATTATTCTGTGGGATAAAGTAACCAAAGATAAAAGATAACAATACTTTCTTTTTATGTTTTTGACAGTTTCAATTAATTCCCTCAATGAAGAAGAGAAAGGACACCCCTTTCAGAGAACAGGAGCCGATATTCACCCCCTTGGCACCAAATAGGGAAAAGCAGAGTTTGACCAGAGAGGAGCCAGACTGAAATGTGACGTTTAAAGTTTAAAATCTAAAATCTGAATAAACTTATTGGGATCCAAATGGTTACTGTGACCAGGATTCAGGAAAATGTGGATCTAACAAATTCTTTTTTTTTTCAGGGGGAAGGCAGGGCAATTGGGGTTAAGTGACTTGCCCAAGGTCACACAGCTAGTAAGTGTGTCTGATCTAACAAATTCTTAGCCACCACAGCCCTTCCTTTCCCCCAATTTCCCAATGCACACCTGCAAAAATGGGCACAGCCTTGGGGGCCCTGCCTGGGAGACCTGGGGCCAATTCCTGAACCTCTCTGGGCCTCATCTCCATTCACTAAACCAGAGGAACGGGACTCCACGACCTTCTTTATCCCGCCCTCCAGAGGGGCTACTAGATAGCCCCTAACTAAACGTGCTTTTGCACAAACTGACTCAGAAATTTGCAAAAAGGCAAAGGTTAAACGACAAGGTTTTTTTTTTTTTAACGTGCGATCTGGCGATTTTAGCTTTTCCTGGTCAACACAGAGTTTTCCGATTTAACAGAAGTAGCACAGGGAAAGGCAGATTTGGGGGGGAGGGAATCTTGTTTTCTTTTACGTTAATGCCGCCGGCCCCCCTTCCCCCTACGAGTGAAAGCCGAAACACAGGCGGAGCCCCAAAAATGGGTTCCGCCATGAACAGCAAGGAAAAGACGTGCAGGGAACCCCTCCCCCCACCACGTTCCCGCGAGCCCGAGGTTCCGGACGGTCTCAAGGCCTCCGGTCTCGGGCACCAGCCCAGGAGTTTCCCTCCCACGGGCAGCTCCGGACGCCGGGAGACGCCGGGGCTCTGAAGCCGAAAGGAGGATGCCGCCCACGATCCGAGCCGCCGCCCACGATCCGAGCCGCCGCCCACGATCCGAGCCGCCGCCCGCGCTAGTCGGCGTGTCCACCCCCGAGAGAGACCCATCCCGGGAGACCCCGGCCCTATCCGCCTGCCGGATGGCGGCGGATTGTGAAGAGGGACCAAAGGAGGAGAACGAAGGAGCCACCATACCTGTCAGGCCTGTCACCGGAAGAGGGAAAAGAAAGTGCGTGCGAGTTCAGAGTTCAAATAGTGACTTCACAGGATCTTCCTCCTTCGTCCCGAGAACGGAAGTTCGTCAAGAAGGGGGACGGGCTAGTGCGGGCGCAGCCATGTTGTACGGCATCTGGCGGCTTCCGTACGGCGGCTGATGAACTGAATGTATTCGGGAGAGATCCGTAAACTTGAAACTTAAGAGAAGCCGAGCCAGGGTTCTTCCAGATCCCTATAGTATTAAAAGCACTCCACCAAGAGCTCAGCCAGCCGTCTGCTCACCGTAATCATGAAGGGTGTGCTACGAAATCTGAAGCTTGCTAGCTGTGTGACATTAGAAAAGTCCCTTAACCTCTGGGCTTCAGTTTCCTCTGTAAAATGGGGATTAGGATTGGACTAGATGACTTCTGAGGTTCCTTCTATCTCTAGATGATGATAAGCACTTATAAAATGCTTTAAAAACATCTCGTTTGATATTTACAATACGCCTGGGAGGTAAGTGCTATTATGTCCATTTTGCAGGCGGGGAAACTGAGGCAAACAAGTGACTTGCCCAGGATTACACAGCTTGAGGAGGGATTTGAACTCGAGTTTTCCTCAGTTTTCTCACCTGTGAAATGGAAGGGTTGGAATAGCTCAGCCTTTCTTGTGCCCCTTTCTCACTTTGGTGAAGCCTGTAGACCCTTTCTCAGAAAAATGTGTTTAAATGCATAAAATAAAATATGCAGGATACAGAGGAGATCGATTACATCTGTATACGGTTATCAAAATATTTGTTTTCAGAAATTTATGGACTCCGGGTTAAGAATTCCTGAAATAGATAATCCCCGGGTCCATTTCAACTCTAAAATTCTGTGAAATGACTTGCTCAGAGTCACACAGCTAGTCCATGTCTGGGGCTGGATGAACTCAAGGCTTCCTGACTCCAAGCCCAGTGATCATGATATACTACTGCAGCATATAGCTGCCTAGATACACAATTTCTATTTTGGGGGAAAAAATAGCAAAGAATAAGAAAAATTTTCTTATCATCCTCACTTCTATCTTATCAAAAACAATAATAATACACATATAGATTTTTTATGAATTTATTTTTTATTTTTAGTTTACAACACTCAAGTTCCACAAGTTTTGGGGTTCCAAATTTTCTCTCCCTCCCTCTCCCCCTCCCTGCCAAGATGGCAGGTAATCTGATATACGTTCTACATATACCTTCACATTGAACTTATTCACATAATAGTCCAGTTGTAAAGAAGAGTTATAACCAATGGAATAAATCATGAGAGAAGGAGAAATGAAACCAAAAAAGAAGGGATAAAAGACAGCAAATAGTTTGCCTCAATCTGCATTCAGACTCCATAATTCTTTCTCTAGATGTGCACAGCTCTCTCCATCATGAGTCCTTTGGAGCTGCCTTTGCACCTTGTATTGCTGAGAAGAGCCAAGTCTATCAAGGTTAGTCATCACAGAATCAGTATATCTGTGGTTGTGTATAATGTTCTCCTGGTTCTGCTCTGCTCATTCAGCATTATGTCATGTAGGTTTTTCCAGGTTGTTATGAAGTCCATACTTCCCCATTTCTTATAGCACAATAGTATTCCATTACATTCATGTACCACAACTTGTTCAGCCATTCCCCAATTGATGGGCATCCCCTTGATTTCCAACTATTAGCTACTGCAAAATTTTTTTGGACATATGGGTCCTCTTCCCATTTGTGTGATCTTTTTGGGATGCAGCCCTAAAAGTGGTATTGCTGGGTCAAAGGGTATGAACATTTTTATAGCCCTTTGGGCATAGTTCCAAATTAGTCTATGCCCAGTTTCTGCAGAACCATTTTTCCAATTTTGCCAGCAGTTTTTGAATACAAATATAGATTGATAAGAGTTAATTACAAATATTTGTTTCTTCCCAGCGTCATAGCCAAGTGTTATATACAAGACTGCGCCCAAGGAAAAGTGGAGGGCTGAGAGTCCAAGGCACAGCCCCGTTAGGCTATCTGTCCAGAACAGTGGACACAGGTGAGAAGGACCCAAATCTGAACTATCTTTCTCTGGGCAGCAGCTTATATGCAGGGGAGGGAAGAACACAGGGGCCGTGGACTAAGACGGATCAAACCAGGAGTCATTCAACCAATTAGCCAAGTAAGCGTGTTCAAGAAACCTAGAAAATTAATTGGAGCCAGTTTGGGTTCTAAAGATGATGCAAGCAGTAATGTTTGTTTAGTTAATACTGAGAGCAATATTGTTTTCAAGTCCGTTTTGACCGTGCAGAGTTGATGGGCATCAGCTGGCCCTGGCAGCCAGACCTATGCCTGGTGTTCAATGACAGTTTTTTAAATGATGATTCAGTTCAATTCAACGAGCATTTTTAAAGCAGCAGCCGTGTACCAGGCACAGGGCTAGGGATGTAAAATCCATAACAGATCTTGCCCTCCAGGAGCTTTCATTCTGTTGGGGGTCACATAAGTCAAAAATTACAAAAGAATTTTGAGACAGGAAGAGTGCTGATAACCCATGGGACAGAAAAGGCCTCCCCCTTCTGGGAGGTGCAATCAGGGTTGTGTTTTGAAGGAAGCTAGTGATTCCACGGGGGGCACCTAGGTGGCACAGTGGATAGAGCACCAGGCCTGGAGTCAGGAAGACTCATCTTCCTGAGTTCAGATCTGGTCTCAGACACTTACTAGCTATGAGACCCTGGGCGGGTCACTTAACCCTGTTTGCCTCAGTTTTCTCATCTGTGAAATGGCAAACACTCCAGCATCTTTGACAAGAAAACCCCAAATGGGGTCATGAATAGGAGTGAAAAAACGACCGAACAACAACATATAATTCTGTGAGGCAGAGGTGAGAGTGGAGGACGTCTGAAACATGGGGGACCGTTTGAGTAAAGATGAGGAGGGAGGAGATGGAACGTCACACATGGGGAATGGTGAGCAGGCAGCTTGACTGGGGCGGAAGGTGTCTGAGGATGAGTAACATGAAATAAGACAAGAAAGGTTATTGTTGTTGTTTGTCCTTCATTCTTGAAAAGGACCATGACATCATTGGATTTAAGTGAGGCAGGACTGTTCAAGGTCACCAGCCTCACTTTTCTCCTCTAGAACTGTCTGGGTCCAGTGGCAAGATATAGATCAGGACGACTGGACATGTTCCCAAGACAAGAAAGGTAGATGGGAGGCAGATGATGGAAGGCATTAAATGCCACACCGAGGATTTTGTGTATTATCCTGGGGTGGGGTAAGGAAGATGTAGAAAACATAGGGTGTCATTTTGCTTTTTGATTACACATTTGCTTGTGGATTATCTAACACTTTACAAGATTTTTTATAAGAGTTTTCTATTCATATATCAAGATCACTCTGGAAGATGTAACAACAAAAATAAACTAAAAGCTTTCCGATTTGTGTGACAGTATCGAATCTGTGTTTTAGAAATGTCAGTTTGACAGCCGATAGCGTTGTACTATCACTGCATGCCTGCTTTTGAATTCATGCACAAGTGAATGGGGACATTATGGAAAAACAAAACAAAATTTGAACTTGTTCAAGAGAAAAAGCACCTTCTATGGGCAGAGAATAATGCTAGATGCTAGGAGTACAAGGTACCTGTCCTACTGGAGTTTATAATCTAGGTCATTAAACACACAAATTACAATAATACAAAATGTATTATGATATGTACATAACAGAAGTGCAAATCACTTTGCAAAAGTCTGGGAGGCTGATATCTCCAGATATGGAATAAGTAATAGCCAATTCACTAAACAGAATCTATGTTAGAGCTAACTTTTGGCAAGGCTAATGTCTGATGATTTCACTCAACGTTTCGCAGTATGGAGAAAGAAATTCTGGAAATCAAATTAATGTTTTATTTATTGAAACATAACTACTGTATATTATTAACCCTCATCAGAGAATTTTAAAAGGAAGCCTTGGAAATGAGCAAAAACCAAAATTGTTACCATATGATGTATCAACAGGCCCAAGGAAGGATTTGGGACCCTTAATGTTTGCTATTTTTAAAGGTCAACAAACTACATCTTTCATGGAGCGTGGGTATCCTGGGTTATGGGAACGGGGATTCCATGAGAAAATTCTGATGTTCACTAGAATGCTCTGATGTTCCACTAAAATATTAAATATCAAATTATGTTGTAATTAAGGAATAGGAAGAAGCTTGGGCTTATGCTCTCTGAGATATGTGTGGGGGGTGTTCTAGATGGGATGCTTGAGAGGCAACCTCTATCTAGGCAACAGGGCATATGGGTCAACAGAAGAGCAACCAGAGAGAGACACATTCTATTGTGGAGTGTAGTAGAAGCAGGAGTGAAAAGCAAGGCACACAAGATAACCTTCATTTCATCCCTCCTGAGGAAGTTTGGCTGCCATTACTTCTAATATCATATTTGCACATCTCTCCTCGGCTTCCTCTCCTACCATTCAGTCCATTTCATTCTATCCCCTATTTGAAACAGCACAGAGTTGTGGATGAGCCACTGGACTTGGCATCAGGAAAACTTGGGTTTAAATTCCACTTCAGGAAGTTAACTAGCTGGGCAACCATAACCACTGTTCCTCGTCTGTAAAATGAGAAAGTCGGACTCAGTGGTGTCTAAGGTTCCTTCCCATTCTAAATTTGTTGGGCCTTTCCTTCCCACCCACCTGCTTACCTACCCCCTGCCCCCCATCACTTGATAAGGGGCAAGTGGTGGCACGGTGTATAGAATGCCCATCCTGGACTCAGGAAGACTCATCTTCCTGAGTTCAAATCTGGCCTCAGACACTTACTAGGTGTGTGACCCTGGGCAAATCATTTAACCCTGCTTGCTTCAGTTCTGCATCTGTAAAATGAGCTGAAGAAGGAAATGGCAAACCACTCCAGTAACTCTGCCAAGAAAACCCCAAATGGAGTCAGAGAGTCAGACATGACTGAAAAATGACTGAACAAGAAATCACTTGATATGAGGGATGAAGAGAAGTCAAAGGGACTAGAACAATTAATTCCAATAAGAAAACAATTTGTATCTGTTAAAACCAAAAACTTTGGAAAACTAAAAACTCTGATCACTGAAATGACCAAACAGAAATTCCAGAAGACTGAGGATGAAACATACCACCCATCTTCCATAGACTCAGAGTGCAGAATAAGACAGAATACATTTTTGGACATGGCCAATATGGGAATTTGTTTTGCTTGGCTGTGTGTATTTGTTACAAAGGTGTAGGTTTTCCATTTTTTTTTAATGGAGGTGGGGAAGAGGAAATAGGGAGAGAAAATAAAAGCTTGTTAATTAAAAAAAACAAACTTAATTTATTTTTTGAGAAGCCTAGCATTGGTTACCTTCTCTTCCTCTCCTCTCCTCTCCTATCCTATCATACCCACTTCACTAGGCAGTTAAACTTAGCCTGTAACATACTCAACTCTCATTACATACCCTTCACTGCTTCTAACATTTATATTTTCATTTTGGCCAATGGGGTAATGCTCTTCAGGCATTGGTCCCCCTCATCTATACAATTGCATTGCCCTGATAAGGCTATTCTCATGATGTTGTTGTTCATCCTTCATTCTCGAACAGAGGAATGGTGACAGAATATTCTGGAAAAGAAGGTTGAACTGTGTCAACCAGTGGGTAACATTGATTATTTGAATGGGCTAATTGGGTGTTGTACCATCCTTCAGGAGAAGTAGGGAAACTCAGCTCTGTAGTATGACTCCAACCAGCCATCTTTAGCTGATGGGATACCTGTCCTCGAATGCAGACCAAGTCTCTAGTTACAGGCACGTTGGCATTGGCATTGGCTATGTAAGACTTCTTTAGTTAATGGCAGCCAGAGAGAAAGTGAGATTATGAGCTTGATTGACAGAACACCCTGCTTCCATCTCCCTGTTGTACCTGAGAAGCATCCTTGTAAGTCTGCTTAGGCAGTACGCTCTTTGTTTCACTGTGAACCTATTGGGTTTTTTTTATTTATTGACTCAATTGTCATTTTCCTTGGTATAGGGAACTCCTAGGTAAGGGAACTTCTTCTACTAATTCAGATCAGCAACTACCGTGAAATTTAATAGTCTTAGAGAGTTGCCTGGGATGCCGATAAGTTAAATGATTCACTGAGGGTCACACAGGCCATGACTGTTGGAAGTAGTTTTTGAATGGGAGTGCTCTTGACTATAAGACGAACCTCACTCTCTGCTATACAGGCTGCCATTCACCATAACCCTTCACCTGCACCTTTGTTTATTTGTCTCCATTTACCTCAGTGAAGGTGACAACCAGGTGGTGCAGTGGATGGGCCTGGAGTCAAGAAGATCCAAGTTCAAATCTGGCCTCAGACATTTACCTGCTGTATGACCCTAGGCAAGTCACTTAAACTGATTTGCCTCAGTTTCCTCATTTGTAACATGAGCTGGAGAAGGAAATGGCAAACCACTTCAATATCTTTGCCAAGAAAACCCTAAATTGGTTCATGAAGAGTCAGATATGACTGAAAAGACATAGTAACAACAACCTGAATGAATGAAGCTTTTCCCCAGAACTAATGTTAAAGGGAAATGTTATGGATTCCTACTACAGTGGGAAAAATTATTTTAAAAAATATTTCCCAATTACATGTGAAAATTTTTTAACAATCCTTTTTTCAAAAAATTTAAGTTCCAAAATTTCTCCTTCCCTCTTGCCCTTTGCACCTCCTTGAGAAGGTAATTTGATATCAATTATACATGTGAAGTCCTGAAAAATATATTTCTATATTAGCTATATTACAAGAGAAAACACAAACAGAACAAAACAAGAAAAATAAAGTTTAAAAATATACTTCAATATGCATTCAGAGTTCACCTCTTCTCTCTCTGGAGGTGGGTAGTATTTTTCATCATGGTTCCTTTGGGACTGTCTTGGATCATTGTATTGCTGAGAACAGCTAAGTCATTCACAGTCGCTCCTCATTACAATGTTGCTGTTACTGTGTACAATGTTCCCCTGGTTCTGTTCATTTCACTTGTGTGAGTTCATTTAAGTCTTCCCGGATTTTTCTGAAAGCATCCAGCTCGTCATTTCTTATAGCACAATAGTGTTCCATCACTATCATACACCACAACTTGTTCAACTGTTCCCCGATTGATGGCCATCCTCTCAATTTCCAATTCTTTGAGTAATGTCTATTTAACAGCAAAAGTACTTTGTAGCAAAGGGATATTTTTTATAGAATGTTTCCCCACATAGAAAGCTTATAACATCATGTTGGTCCTGAAACTTTTCTTTCAAAATGTCATAACCCCATAAGAAAGAGAATTAAAATCCTATTATTTTAATTTACATCTAGCCACAAGATAAGTAAAGTTATCATTGAAATTCTAATTAAATGGGATGATTGACTAAGGTAGGACATCAAAGAAGAAAAGTGAATATGATAAGTCGAAGTCTTATTAATTAGTCTGCGTGGAAGAAATTCCAGGGACGTCAAGCTGAGGCTGCTGCAAGGGAAAAAAAAGCAGACAAGAAAACCCTGGTTTCTTTGAAGTTAGGAACTGAGATAGTGATGGAGGTAATTGTGTCTGACTGGATCCTGTAATGAAGAGCTGTAAATCAGACCTAGGAATAGGAGGAAAGATTCAAGTAACGAATGTGGCTGCCCACCCCCACCCCCCATCCCCGCTGTGAAGAAACAGAATGCAGAGCTTACTAATTGACCCCCTCTATTTCCCAGTAGCTCTCTGTTATTATTTATTAATTTTTAATTTCTGAATTATTTACGTCCTGGGAAATTATTCTTGACAGCCTGTTAGGCGCTCCAGAGTTAATGGAGGATGAAAAGATGGGTACCAGAATTAACAGGGATGTAGTCACAGGCTACTGGGCTTAATGATTTTGGATAGAAAAATTGATTTCACACAGTGTGTCACTTTATACTACTTTAGGGATACACCAGCTATTTGATTAATTGAGGAATAATCAACTCAAAGTATATTTGAAGTGGAAATGACTCACAGTGCTCAGCTGTTTATTTTTCCCCCTTTCTGAGAGAAATGAATTTTCTTGAAGTTGCTGATTAAAAGCAGGTAGAGTCACATGTGCACACCTTGAATGTATATATACCTGTTGGAGCCTAATTAATCTCCAAAAGGAAAACGCTGAAGTCCAAGAAGAGTTCTGAAATATTTTTGTCTCCATTTTAACTCAATCTCCTCTTTCTCCCTTCCAATGCTTCTAAAATGTTTTCTGACTTCTGTCCAATGGCTCGAATATTAGCTGTGATATGTGTCACTGTCAAGGATAATACATACAGGAGGGCTACATTTGGTTGGTCTCTGGCCTTCATTTGAAACTAGTGAAAGGCAGAGTTCTCCTCAACAAACATTAAGTGCTTAATGCGGAGGGTTGGAGAGTTTCAAAGTTTGGGTAAGGTGTATTCTGCCCTCGTGGACTTTACGATCTAGAAGATTGTAATTGCACAATGGATAGAGTTCTAGGCCTGGAGTCAGGAAGACTCGTCTTCATGAGTTCAAATCCAGCCTCAGACCCTTAACTAGCTCTGTGACCCTGGTCAAGTCACATAACCCTGTTTACTTCAGTTTTCTCATCTGTAAAATGAACAGGAGAAGGAAGTGGCGAACCACTGCAGTTTCTGCCAAGAAAATTGCAAATGGGGTCACGAAGAATTGGGCATGACTGAACAACAACATTATGTATGTAACTGGGCATGACTGATAAGGGCTCAGTCTTGGGAATATGAGCAGGGTACTCTACTGAAGATCTACCCACATGAATGCTTGTGAAATCCCCTTCTGGAAATGCATGATGGTATGAAACGGGGGGGGGGGGGGGGGGCCCTGACCCTGATTCAGAGAATACACAGGTTTTCTGTCACTGTTTTGTTTCTCCATACTTTAGACTTTTCTTACAAGAAAGAAAAGCCTTAGTTGACTGCTAAGCCAGAAATGAGTGTGCCTATAAAAAGTATCAGCTGGCCAGATTGAGTTCTCACTCTCTTGCCTGGTGGTAGTCAAGGCAAGGACTGTTACAAGCAGAGCTATGTTGGTAAATATTTAACAACTGGCTTTCTGGGGGGAGGGGAGTGAGCACAACACTCTTTTAAGTTTAATTTGCATTGTTAACATTTACTTAATCCCTTTCTCAAGTCTAGACAATAAAACGACAAATGAAGCTCTGATTTGTGGCATTTGCCTATCTCAGAGGTATAAATGCTGTCCCTGAAAACAATTGGAAGCACTTCAGTCTGGCTCCAGCATACCCTTGCTTGTAAGCCTCTGGGTGGGTAGAGAGAGACATAGTGCCAACGGTCTATTCTTCCTACCCAGGCTAACATGAAACCATGAATGCATGGCCCAGCTCTTGCTTCTGTTTCCATTATTCTATTCTTTCCTATTCTTAGGTGAAGGAGGATTGGACATAGAATGACTGAAAGAGTCAGCAGAACTTGCCAGCCACCATGGCTCCCATAGCCCTCCAGAACAACCTGCTTGACCTAGCCCAGAAGTGGATCAACTTGGCCTATGTCCTGCAAGTGAGGGGTGGGGGGTGACTCCTCCATTGGCTGGACCACACCTGGAAGGGAACCTGGTGGTAGGAAGAATGTTTACAGCTACCATGTGAAGTTTGAGCCCACTCTCCCCAAGGACCAAAGTGTAGGGGAAGAAGTATCCCTGGACATTTGGTTCAGTAAGTATCCCTTTGCAAACACTAAGAGGTGTTAAATGGCAAATAATGTTAGGGAAATAATCACTGGTGAATTGGGAATTTCAAACCCCACTATCCCTGAGGGATACCCCAGCAGTCACACTCCCATGTGGACTGAGAAAGCAAGGCTGAAGTCTACTGATCGCTATGTATGCAATGAAATATAATAGAAATAATGTAAGTGCATATGAGAGATGCAAACAAAGCACCACGTGCAGAACTGGTCCAAAGCATATATACAAATATATTTATAGGCATCTTCTTTTGTGGTAGCAAAGATTTGGAAACAAAGTAGATGATGATGATGATGGTGGTGGTGGTGGTGGTGGTGGTGATGATGATAATTAACATTTACATAATACTATGTGTTAGGTGCTTTATAATTATTATTTCATATGAATCTCACAGCAACCCTAGGACAAAGTCTCTATTATTATTCTCATTTTATAGATTAGAAAACCAAGCAACCAGGGCTTGAGTCATTTACTCAGGGTCCACCCAGCTAGTAAGTATCTGAGAATTCAAGTCTTCTGGACTCCAGGCCTAGCAATCTATCCCCTGTGCCCTCTAGCTGCCCCACATTAGATGTCTATTAATTGGGGAATAGCTAACCATGTACCATGGCACATGAATGGTAAGAGATAATGACTGTGATGAATACAGGAAAACATGGGAAGATTTCTACAGACTGATACAACGGGAAGTAATCAGAACCAAGAAAACAGGACAATTAATGACTTTTGTTGTTGTTCAGTCGTTTCCATAACAACTGACTCTTTGTGACCCCATTAGTGATTTTCTTGGCAAAGATTACTGGAGCAGTTTGCCATTTCCTTCTCCAGCTCATTTTACAGATGAGGAAACTGAGGCAAACAAGGTTAAGTGACTTGTCCAAGGTCACACAGCAGATTTGAACTCAAGTCTTCCTGACTCTGGGCCTGGTGCTCTATCCACGGAACCACCTAGCTGTACTCCCCAATATAATCGTTGTTGTTCAGTTGTGTCCAACTCTTTGTGACCTGTGCACCAATAGCACACCAATACTGTCCACGGGGTTTTCTTGGCAAAGATACTGCGGTGCTTTGCTATTTCCTTCTCCAGTAGATGAAGGTAAACAGAGGTTAAGTGACTTGCCCAAGGTCACACAGCTAGTGTCCGAGGCTGGATTTGAACTCGGGTGTTCCTGACTCCAGGCTCAGCACTCTATCTGTTGAGCCATCTAGCTACCCTAACAAGGACTACAGCTATGTAGACTGAAAGCCCACCACCAACAATAATCACAAAATATTTCAACTAAATTTTGTGGAATTATAATGATCAAGCTGGGCCCAATAAAGTAATTCTGAACAACTATCTCTCCCAGCTTCTTTGCAAAGGGGGTGGAGGTGTGGTCATGAATGAGTGTGGAAGGCTGTCTATAATGACACACTTTCATGATATGTTGGTTGGTTTGGCTGAATTATTTTTCCCTTGTTTTATTCTTTGTTATAAAGGAGAGCTCTTTGGGAGGAGGGTGTGAGGAATGATGAACTGAGAATTATAGGTGACGTAAAAACAAACCTACAAAAAAGTATAATGCTCAGTGTTCCACCAAACAAAAGATCATTTGTCACCAGGGAAAGCAAAAATAGGAAAAATGATATTGGACGGGACCAACACCACTTCCACTACCAGGAGTGGGGAACCTGTGGCCTTGAGGCTACGTGTGGCCCTCTAGGTCCTCAAGTGCGGCCCTTTGACTGAATCCAAACTTCACAGAACAAATCCCCTTAATAAAAGTATTTGTCCTGTAAAACTCGGACTCAGTTAAGAGGCTGCACCCAAGTACTTAGAAGGCCACATGTGGCCTTGAGGCCACAGGTTCCCCACCCCTGCGTTGCTAGACTCTTTCCTTTCCTCCGTCTTGCACCTTTCCTTATAATACCTAGGCTTACTCTGCCAATTCCACTTCTGAAAATTTTTAAAGGACAAAATTTTTATATTAGTTAGAAAGAACACCGAACAAAAAGGAGACTGTGGGCTTGGGAATTGGGTACAAAGCAAAAAGTGTAATGGAAGAGGTGGTGCACAGGAACAGGACTAGTCAGTTTATCCTGACAAGGGAACCCTGCTTTAAAGCCACCCTGCTTTAACTCAGCCAACCACAACCTTTGATATGATCTGAGAGGGAGTAGTAACAAATCTGGAAAATGTCAAAGAAGCAGGGACGGAGGAAGGGAGAGATGTGGTGATAATGAGAGAGGGGATAAGGTGGTTGAGAGATTGAATGTGGGGAAAAGAGATGAAGAAGAGGTCCTTCTACTGTTTCATACCAATCGAAATTCCTCTTAGTCTGTCTTTCTCCTCTGGTTCTCATGCCCAAGCTACTGGTGTTGTGCCTGTGGCATTGGAATTCACTGTTGTAGCCTGGGCTGTTTAACCTCTTCCACTCCCAAGGTTTCCCACCTCTAGGGCCAGCTTGAGGCTTGTCAAGTAGGGCAGAGTGATCTATGGTGCCTATGGTGAAGCCCATCTTTTGACATTTGTGTCCTCAAATCTCGCTTGGGTCTCTTTTACCACTAGTGTGTCCTCTACTTTCTGCTTCATCAATCTCATTATCCAGGACCTGCTTTCTCCCATAGTATCCCATTGTCTGTTCTCCCATCCCTCCCACCCTTTCCTCACCCCCTTACCTCCATGTTTCTCAGGTCTAGGTGCCTTGTTCCTTTCCTAAGTGATAATGACCTAATCCAACAATTTGACTCTAGAGAACACCCTCAAAGCATTTCCTTCCATCCCAAGTAATATATGCATATATGAAGATTTGGTGTGGGTAGAAGAAACAATGAAATCACCCTCTTTACCGGTCTGGGAACCAAGGTTGCAATAGGTGGAGCGACTTAGGGCACACAGATAGTGACAGCTAGAATCTCTTTTTTAGTGACTTTCAGTGCTCCTTTCTGATGGTGGAACCATTTCCCTCATCTGGGCTGATTTCAGATTGGCTGATTTCTTCCAGTTCTGTCATCACTTTAAGACTCTTTCTAGCTCTGACATTCTGTGAGTCTGTAAACTTCAGACCAGACAATAAGAACATTGTCATGAAAGATTTGTGATGATATTTTAGGCTTCTTGGCCGTGTAGAATCATCCTGTGTAGTCAATACCCATCCCATCTACAGGAAGGTACCCCCAGAGCACCACCTCACAGAGGGGTTATGCTCCTGAGACCATGTTGATTCTCTAGTGTGAGAAAGGAGGAAGAGTTGGGGCTGGAATAATACATCCAGCCATGGAGCCCTTGAAATGCACAGAATAAGTTGCATGAATGAACATTAACTAGGTCATTGAAATAGGTCCTTGTCTTTTCTCAGAAAATTCTACAAGTATATGAAGTCATTTCACCTGCATCTTTTTGTAACAGTCATAACACTGATCTCTTGGACCCACTATTTCAAACACCATCTCACAATGTACAAATCTAGAGGCATATCCATCCCAAATGTTCAAATGGATTATTTGTGTCTGACCTGTGGTAGAGCCTTCTGAGCTCGTATTGGACTGACCAGCCACGGTCAAACCCACTGAACCTTGACCCCAGCGTAGTGACATCATTGGTCCTCTTCGAGTATGAAGGATGGACAACAACAACATCTGCAACACCTGGCAAGAGACAGCATTCAGAATGCATTAGTATCAGTCAGTGGTACCTCAAACCCTATGGCTATGCTTTGTAATATAGATTTTGGAATATATATATACCTAGTTATATTTTGTAATGTACATATATAAATAATGTATTTTTATAGGTACTCTGTTTATATTTGTATTTATTCATTCTATTCTGTATAAGCTTGTGATGTACTTCTTTTTTCCACCTCCCTTCCTACACCCCCAATAAAGATGTAAGCTCTTCACCAATACCAATTAGTTCATATACTTGTATCTCCAGTGCCTCAAAGTGTGCCTGGCACACAGTAGGCACTTAATAAGTGCTTATCAATTGATTGGTTGATTGGAAAAGTCTCCGTGACATGTCTTAAGGGGAGATGGTGATTTTACCATCCAGACATTATCTCATCTGTTCAGCTAATGAATTTAGACAGCTCTGCCTGGGATCACAACTCTAAGAAACACAGAGAAAAGAATAAATACCATTAAAAGTGAGGCAAAGCTATTTCTAATTATACTTAAAAGATGATACTGCTGATGATATATGAATTGTTTTCAATGAAATAATTTTTCCTGTGTGTTTTGCATGACTGCACGTATATAACCTATATCAGATTGATTGTCTTCTTGATGAGGGGGAGGGGAGGAAGGGAGAGAATTTGGAACTCCAAATTTGAAAAAATGAATGATAAAAGTTTTTTTTTACGTGTAACTGGGAAAAATATTAAATTTTCTAAAAAGAAAAAAGAGAATATTTTCCTGATGTTTTTGAAAACAATTTTTTTCATAGGTTTAAAAAAGGTTAAATTATTTATTGTAATCTTTGTTTAACATCTTGACCTCTGCTCCAGAAGTTAAAGACCGAATTCATCCAGAAATGAAGACGCGTGTATTACTGGCCTGCATAACCTGTGGCCCGCTAAAGGAGTTTCTCTACATACAAACGATGTTTTCCTCTACATTTTTCAAGGGCTGCCCAAAATCCTTTGGTGTGCCACAAGCATCCCAAGGGCCATAAGTGGGCTTCCCAGGGCTGCAGATTGTGCAGACCTGATGTATTACTTAATGTTATGTTCCATCTGACTACTAGTCATTTGGGATGGAGATGCCTCTAGATTTGTACGTTGTGATATGGTGTTTGAACTACCATCTCACTAACCTGGCTTGTGTCAATTTAGCTATCCTCATTTCTATGCTCATTCATATATTCATGTCAATCTAATTGGTTGCCAAATTTTGCTGCTTCTACCTTCACAATATTGCTCTTATTCCCTCCTCTCCTCTTACAATTTATTAACTTAGTTCAGCCACTCATCACACCTTGACTAGGTTGTGGCAATAGTGTCCTAAATGGTCTCTTTGCTTCACATTCTTCCCCGCTCTAGTCCATCCTACACGCTGCTTCTTTATTTATTCTGCCCCGCTGGCTACCTGTTCCTTTTTCTTTTTTCTTCTTCTTTTTTGTTTGTTTTTTGAGGAAGGAAGGCGGGGCAATTGGGGTTAAGTGACTTGCCCAAGATCACACAGCTAGTAAGTGTGACAAGTGTCTGAGGCCGGATTTAAACTCAGGTCCTCCTGACTCCAGGGCGGGTGCTCTACTCACTGTGCCACCTAGTTGCCCCTACCTGTTTCTTACAGTATCAAGTATGAGCTTCTCTGTTTAGCTTTTAATGACCTATATATAACTTGACCCTAACCTTTCTTTCTAGCCTCATTGACATTCCTGTCCCCCTGGTACTCTGTGATGTAGCCACACTGGTCTCTGTTCTTCATACACAACACTCCATTTTCCATTTCTTTGGGTTTGCACTGGCTGCTCATGTGCCTGGAGTGCACTTCCTCCTTAGGACAGTGACTCCCTCCTTTAGACATAGTTCAAGCATCGTCTTTTGAATGAAGCCTTTCCAGATCCCTGACAACTGTGAGGGCTTTTCTGTACAAAGAATTTATTTAACTTTGTTGTTGTTGTCCAGGTTTTTTAGTCAGGCCCAACTTTTTGTGACCCTATTTGGGATTTTCTTGGCAAAGATACTGGAGTGGTTTGCCATTTCCTTCCCCAGCTTATTTTACAGATGAGGAAACTGAGGTAAGCAGGATTAAGTGACTTGCCCAGAGTCACAAAGCTAGTAAGTGTCTGAAGAAGGATTTGGACTCAGGAAGATGAGTTTTCCTGACTCCAGGCCCTGTGCTCTATCTACTGTACCATCTAGCTGCTTTATTTAACTGTAGTCTCCATATTGAGAGAGATGTGTGGCTGCGTTGGTACCATCGACTTGTTTTCCTCCCTGGTGCTTGCATCTAGAAAGACTATGAGAACTATAGATTTCAGAGGCATTGATGTGACAGGTATTCCGCTGTGATATAGAATGAATCAAGTTTGGATTAGATGTGCCTCCTCAGAGATGTTTTCCCTTCTCATTATCCCAGCCAAGGGGGAGGGCACCAATTATTTTCTCTCTGGTTTCTAAAAAGGGAGCCTTTTCCTACTCCCTTGAGTCTGAAATTCACTGGCTACCATCTTTCCATTTCCTGTGCTGATTGTCTTTCTCAACTTGATCAGAGATGAGGCAGTCAAACAATGAGGTCCCCTGGAAATTACTAGGATGGTTGAAACCTTGTGAATTGGTCTATGGTTGGTTATCAGGGGGAGAAATCAAGACAGAGAGGGAACAGTTTATTTTTGTTGTTACATCTTCCAGAGTGATCTTGATGTATAAGTGGGAAACTCTTATTATAAAAAATCCTGTAAAGTGGAGTTTTATTCTCCCAAGTCAAATTATTTTTATAATCTACAAGCAAATTTGTAATCAATATGTAAAATGATATCTTATGTTCTCTACATCTTTCAGTCATTTGTGAGATGGTAAAGATTTGGTTCATTGTTGAATATTTGTTTCTGAAAGCCTGCATTCCCTACCCATACCTTCATTAAGGAAGTTCTCAATTTATGTATAGATGGCCCCATAAAGATTTTCTATAGATGAGATAGTAGGCATACAGGTTGGTATTTGTTCACATTCTCTCAATGGTTTTTTTTGTCTTGTTTTGTTTTCCTTTTGTATCAATGACAGCCATCATTTTTTCCCAGCCTTTGATACCTTACCCTCCTTTAGGGTCCTTATAAATCTGTCCCTCAACATCCTCACAATTGTATCACTTTGAGCCTGGATCTTCTCTGTATATACCTGATCTAATGTCTTTGTTCTCTTCTGTACCGTTCCTACTTTTTTTTTGTAAAGCACTTCAGGAGCTGTGGTGTTAGCATCGTGTATTGTTTCCACTCTCTTTGATGGAAAAAGTTTCTTGCAATGTTTTTGCATATCTTTTCCCATTTTTCTTCAGTTTGTAGTTGCCTTGTCGTTTTCATCTTTCGTGCCTTTGGAATGACTTTGCTTAGGTGGTTGCCTTGCCAAGTTTTCTTTAGATTAGTTTTACCGTTCACTGCATCTTTCTGATTTGTGATATGATCCTTTTCATAACTGTCCATCATCCTTCCTTGTAAGATTTTATACATGGGTTTATATTCTGCTCTGGTGTTGCCTTTGGCAGCTTTCTCTGTTTGGCAAGTAATTCAGATGTGCGCTGACAAAAGACTCTTTTGGTCTCCTCGTTTTGGCATTCAGTTTAAGTTTTGATGAAATTATCATAATTGGTGTCGATGTAATTTCTTTTGTCTATTCCCCATTTTTATTATCAATAGATCATTTAGATAATTCAGGGTCAAAGTTTCTCAATTGTACGCCATATCATTTCCTCATTACTAGTCTTTCTTTTTGTTTATTGTAAATTCTGATTTTAGCTCTGACAAGTTGATGGTCTGACTGTGCACAGATAGCTGGCAACTTCCAGTTTCATGGTGATGCTGTTCAGTTAGTTCATTCATGTCTGACTCTTTGTGACTCCATTTGTAGTTTTTTTTGGCAAAGATATGGAGTGGTTTGCTGTTTCCTTCTCCAGCTCATTTTACAGATGAGGAAACTGAGGCAAACATGGTTAAGGGCCTTGCCCGGGGTCACACAGCTAGTAAATGTCTGAGGTCAGATTTGAACTCAGGTTTTCCTGACTCTGGTCCCAGCTCTCTATCCATGTGGCACCTAGCTGCTTTCCCAAGTTCATAGTAAGTGGGTTTTTTTTCTGTCTGTTCATGATATTAAAAATTTCACACCTCTTTGCCATGAACACCTTCTCCAAAAAAAGAATAGATAGTGTTGGATGTGATGAACACTAAATCATATAATAATGAACTTTACTACATCTTATTGGAAGTAGATACATGAAATTGGACAAAGAGTGCAAAATTTTTCTATTTGTTTTGTCTGTTATACTTCTTTTTCTTTCTAATGTACACTAAAATGTTTTATTAGTACTCTTTTATTTTTCATTTCTATCGATACCCCCTAAATCAATCCCTTCAAAGTTCTTCCTTATAGCTAATAAATATGGTCATGCAAAACAAATCAACACATTAGCCATGTCTGGAACTGTGTGTCACTCTGCACCTCTAATTTGTCACTCTTCTGACAAGAAGTGAGTAGCATACTTCATCACCAATCCTCTGAAGTCACTGCTTTGATCAGTTCAGAAGCCTTTCCTTTATGTTATGGAGGTCGTTATGTAAATTGTTCTCCAAGTTCTGCTCGTTTCATTCTGTGACAGTTCATACAAGTCTTCCAATGTTTCTCTAAATCTGCCATGTGCAGCCTTCCCTAAAGAACAAGATTCCTTTCCATTCGGATATCACAATCTATTCAGACATTCCCTAATTAATGGGCATGAACTTTCTTTCCAGTTCTTTGCTACAGCAAAAAGTGCTCCTGTAAATATTTTTATACACATGCTTTGGAGTGATTTCCCACTCCATTCTCCCCAAGCTATCTCATTTCTCCTCAAAGCTCAGTTCAAAGCTAACCTTTTCTTAAGGGTCTAACATAGCTAGTAAATACCATCAATTTGCCTGAAAACTCAACTATCTCTCCAGAGACCTAGAATCATGCTTATATATCTTGCTTTCCTAAGGAATACTGTCTTTATGTTCTGTAAAGTCTGTATTAGGACATTGCCAGATACCTCATAGGTCTTCAAATGCATGCAGTCAGATAGAAATGTATTCTAATTATTGTAAGTGTAACCTGTTAATGCTCAGAATTATTTTGCTTCCTGATGCTTAGGCATTATGCCAGACTGGCATAGAGAATGATTACCCACTGCATACCTGTGTGAGGGGAGGAATTAGCATGAGAACTTGACAGAGGAGAGGTCTTCTTCCTTCCTGCTTGAAGAGGATTTAAATGGTTTCAAACCCTCTTTTGGTCTTCCTGAAGAGAGAGGGAAAAAAAGACTTTGGGAAGCTGAAGACCTATAGGTGAGTTAGTGCATTATCATGTCCCTGACCTCCAGCTTGCCTCCCTAGACACTTTGGGGAATTTTTCCTTACCTGAGATGGGAGCCTTTCTCAGTTGAGCTATGATTTATAGCTTCCAGTGGGAAAGCTCATTCACTATAGTGAATGGTCTGGTATAGTATAATTTGCATAACTTCTCTGATGCTGTTTGTTCTCTATTGAGATAAATATGTTTATTTGCTATTCATTATTTTTAATGGTCTTTTTTGTTACTAGCATTTGGTAGAAAGGAACCAAGCCTCCATATAGAAGTTTGAGGCATCTCTTCTCCTTTAAGGGATAGAGGTGTGGACAGCAATTTGAGCCTAAGAGGAAAAAATGATTTCTCCAGACTACCAATATTGGGAGGGGGAAGATAAAATAATCCTAGTTTGATAACTACTCTTTGAGGAGAGAAGAACAGCCATCATGGTCCCAATTTCCTGCTCCCCTCTAGGCAAGAATTAAAGTCTCCCTTGGAGACAGGTGGGCAATATTCCCAAGATAGCTACCAAATCCTCCCTGCAAGCCGCTTTTAGACAATTCATAGGTCATACACATAACCTACATGGGCAGCACATGCTCCCAACATACTGAAGTACTGGGTCCTCTACATGTTTTCCATTTTCCTCTCCCCAGTCTTTTCCCTCTCCAAGTTTCTCCCCTTAAAGGGTCTAGAATCATGTCTCCTCTCTTGAAGCAGAAAGGTAGAAGAATGTTTTTTCCTGTCCTAGGCTCTTGTACCAATTCTGCCAGGCACACAGCACTGATAACTATTCTTTTCCATCTAGGAAGCAGTAGTTAAAAACACTCATCTGCAACAATATTAAGATTTCCTTTCCATAATTTTGAGAATGTCCATTGCTACCTTGCTTTAGTGCTCCTTTCCAAAATATTTGCTAGATCTCCAGAGGAAGGCAGCTGGGATGATAAGGACTGGAGTGGGATGTTGAAACCATGCTCTATGAAGATTTATCAAAGGAAATCTGGTGACATTGGTTCTGGAAGAGAGAAGACAGAAGAAACCTGATGAATGTTTTCATATATGTAAAATTTTCAAACATGTGAAAAAAAGATGAAATTTATTCTATGTGGCCCCAAAGGGCAGAAGAGGCATGGCACAATGAAAAGAACGCTAGATTCAAAACCAGACACCTCATTTTGAATTCTACCTCTACTATTTACTATCTTTGTAGTAAGGTAGGTCATTTACCTTTTCCAGATCTCAATTTCACCATCTGTAAAATGAGATAACTGGACTGGATGGCCTCCAACCCAACGATCCAATGAACTAGTACTAATGGGAAGAAGTTATAGGAAAGCAAATTTTGGTTTAACATAAGGAAGTATAATTTTACTTTCATGCTTTGTATAGTAGATGGATAAATGAATGTCCTCTGAGATGCCTTGCAGCTCTAAGCATGTTTATAGCTATTTCCCATCCCAATTATATTCCTGTTTACATGTTACCTTCCTGGGAAAAAGGGTGACTTCTCACTTTCCAGCTTCTGGAAAGGAAACAAGAAGCAGAAGGAAAAAAATTGATTTCAGTCTTTCTTCTTTTCTCATGAGCTCCTGGATAGCAGAGCCCTTCTTTTCTATATGTTTTAAATATTTCCCCTGCACATACTGGAAACTAAGTCAGTAATGAATGGTAGAGATTGGTGACTTACTATACTTTGAATTAATTAGTGGCTGTGTCACCAGAATCATGTCATATCATCATCATCATCATCATCTTCATCAAAATCACTAGCATTTACATAGCACTTTGAGGTTTACAAAGCACTTTATAGATGTTAACGCAATTGATCCTCACACAATCCTGGGAGGTAGGTGCTATTGTTATCCCGATTTTGCAGCTGAAGAAGCTGAGGCAAGTTACAGGACTTACACAGGGTCACACAGCTAGTGTCTTAGGCAGAATTTGAATTTTGATCTTCCTGGCTCCAAGGACTGAGAGCTATCTGAAGTACCAGCTGGCTGCCATTTAATAAGGTTAAGTAAAGAGACAGCATGATAGGGTAGAAAAGGATGCTGGATTAGGAGTTAGAGAACTCACATTCAAATCCTTTCTCAGACACTTACAAATTGTGTAACCTAGGTGGATGTAGTTTCCACACCTAAAGTTTCCTACATGAATAAAATCACACGTCCATCCTTGTCAAATTATCATAGAAGAAAAAAAAACCTTAGTATCTAGCTCCTCTGTCTAAAAGTAAACAAGGCATTGTACTGAATTCTAGGAATACAAAGGCAAAAACAAGTAGTCACTGAACCATGCAGCTAGTGACCCAGTGGACAGAGTACTGGATTGGGAATCAGAAAGACCAGAGTTTGGATCCAACCTCACACCCTTACTAGCTGTGTGACCCTGGGCAAGTCACTTAACTTCTGTTTGCCTTAATTTCCATAACTGTAAAGTGAGGGTAATAACAGCATCTATAATTCCATTCTCCCGGGGTTGTTATGAGGAACAAATGGGGTAATATTTGCAAAGTGTTCAGCACAGTGCTTGGCATATAGTAGGCACTATATAAAGGCTTATTTCTTTCCCTCTATAGTTCCATTCACCATCACTGAGGTTTCCTTACATAGATCATTCAATGTATATTGATCTTTAAAATACTTTTAATTGAAGTTTTAAAAAAGTAGGTGACTATCTCAAATAAGGGGCAGGTAGGTGGCTCAGTGGATAAAGTGCTGGACCTGGATTCAGGAAGACCTGAGTTTAAATATGACTTCAGACTTCTTACTAGATGTGTGACCCTGGGCAAGTCACTTAATCTTATTTGCCTCAGTTTCTTCATCTGAGCTGGAGAAGGAAATGGCAAACCACTCTATTATCTTTGCCAAAAAAAGCCCCATTTGGGCTCATGAAGAGTTGGACATGACTGAAACAACTGAACAACAAAAATCTCAAATAAATTTAGCAAGTATTTTTTTAAATTTATTTTCAATTATCCAGCATTAATTTTTTTTTCTCCCTCTTATCTATCCTTCCCCCTCTTCCTCCCATTGGACAAAGAAAAACTAAAACCTTTTCAACAAATAAATGCAGTCAAGCAAAACAAATTCCTCCATTGGCTAAGTCTAAAAATGTGTGTCTCATCCTGTACTCTGAGTCTATCACCTTCCTGTTAGGAGGTTGAAAATATTCTTCAATCTGTCCCCTGGAGTTGATCGGAGTCCAAAGGCCTTTCAATATTGCTTTCCACAGAGTAGAAGTTACAGTACAAAGTGCTTCTCTCTTCACTATGATCAGGTCATTGTAACAACAATGTCGCTAGCAGCTGCTGTGAAGGTAGAAGACCAACAAGAGCACACAGAAGGGTTGCTAGCACAGGTCCTTTGGTCTGCTTTTCTAAGGAAAACAACTTTAAAGAGTTAACAATCTTACTTCAATTAAACATGCATATATCATTCACTTAGTTCAGGAGAAAAAAGTCAGCACCCTGAACTTCAGAGCAAATACAAACAGAAATTACAAACAGATCAACAGACAGGCTTTAATCTGTCTGACCAAATCATAATACATACATAGTTACCAGAGAGAAGCACCAACGTCTGGGTTTTCAAAGCCTGGGGAGGTGGGGAGGAACTGCTTCAATGGCCACCCAGAGTCTCGTCAGTCACCAACATTCAGTCACCAACACTCTTTCGATAAGTGTGCTCCCAAAGGTGAAATGCTAACCTCTGAGTTTATATATACTTCTTCCAGGTCAAAGGGCATCACAACCATGTGACTCAAACTGAAGTGAACTAGGCCTTCCCTTGACATAAGCAGGTCATCAAAGACTCCCAATTCAATCAAAGATTCCTTGGTGCTGAGAGGCACTCCAGAACAAAGACAACAAAAAAAGTCCACTGTGCATTTGAAAGCAAAACTCATCAAAGGTACTTGATTACCTCAGAATTCCAAAAGAGAAAATAGTAAAAAATAAGTCCCATCCTAATTATCATAACAATCATACAAGTCTTCTCAGGTTTCTGTGAAACTGTTTCATTATTTCTTACAGCACAATAGTGTTCTATTATATTCATATACCATAATTTGTTTAGCCATTACCCATTTGATGGGCATCCCATAGTTTTCAGTCCTTCAGCACTAAAAGCCTATTATTACGCTCAGTGAAGGGAAACATAGGCAAAAAACAATTTGTCCCAGGCCTCAAGGAATCTACATTCTATGGGCAGAAAAGAGGAGAGAGCGGAAGAGAGAGAGGAGGAGAAATACGAGGAAAGAGAGGAGAGACAGCATTTGTCAATGAGCAGTCACAACTTCATGAAACTTGTGTGAAAACTAGGCTTATGACAAGAGAAATGTGCAACCCAAAGAATTCACAATCCATACAGAGGAAGGAGGAGATACCAAGAATCTCCACCTAAAGGGGTATGACTTGGGAGAGAGAAAGGTGCAGTAAAGGTGAGAAAAGGACAAAAACCCTCCTGAAGGGGAAGAGCAAGGTAATGGCAAAACCACATTCTTTTCCCTCGGGAACAGCTACATTATGAAGATAGGATGGTCTGCTTATCTACATGGATCCTAGCTGCATAAGCTTAATGCAGACTGGCGCTTGTCTTGACTTGAAAGGACACACGGGGAGTCCAGCTTGGGCTGCAAACAACACGTTATGTCAGCTCAGGAGGGTGGTGCGCTTGGTCCTTGATGCATTCAGGGCCTCCTGCACACTTTGGATCCGGTGCTTATGGAAAATATGGCAACTCCAAAAGACAGGTTCAGGGGATCCTTTAACAGTCCTTAACGCACTCGGCATAGAAATGGGAGATGGGAGATGGGGTGTGGAGAACAGCAAGTAGGTTGGGCTGAGTAATATGTTTGATCTTTTATTCATTTAACAGAATAACAGATTTTCACACCTGAAAAAAATCCCTTAAAAAGGAAACCAGTATCACACATTAAGCGATTTGCAAATTTATCCCCCCTCCAAGTCCCCAGTGTTTTTGTTTTTAAAATTACAATTAAATGTTTAGGTAATAAATCCTTTAAGTGTTCACTCTTGCTCAAATAGCTGAATGCATATATTGCCCTAAATCATGCAATTGACTGTGTTTGTGTTAGTACTAAATAAAAAGTTTCATTTTCACAGAAGCACAGGGACGATTAAGCCCACAACTCCAATTACCAACAATTAATTTCTTATCCTTAAAGCCATGCACTTCACAAATAAGCTCTCGTTGACCAAAAGATAACAAAACTCTACATCGATCACTTTTTATTTTCATCATTTAAATATTTAAAAAATTAAGCAAATGCATTGCCAGATTATAAAAGAATTAATGTCCCCTTCTTGATAAAACAGGGGTTTTGCATATGCCTAAACTACCTAACGTGGTGTCAGCCGTAGGAAACAGCTTTTTCCCACTGTCTACAAAGCCCAAACTGCTTTTAAAAACCTGCCTGACTCAGCAACCAAGGGTAGCTTTAGTCTGCAACTTCAGAGAGTTAAAATAATTCCTTCATTCTTAGTGGTTTGGCTGTTATGGAAGGGATGGGACACTAAAGCTATTTCTTCCCCATTGACCTCAGGCCATGAGACCCAGAGGTACTGGCTTGGCTTTTGTTTAAGGGTTCCTTTTCATGCTACATGCAGGGAGTATAATCTTGGACTTGGTGGAAGAGGCCAGCCCTGGGGATCTGGGAGTCCAGGAAGTCAGGCCAAATGTTGCAGCCAGCTCAGCAGTGACACTCTGAGGGGACTCCAGTCTATCGGAAGCCAGCACTGTGAATTTTGTACTAAGGACTAAGGTTAGGAGGGCACTGAGCTAAATTGTTGGTCTAATCCCTCCACCTCTCCCAAGGTTGGCATAGGGGAGATTATGCCCCATGAGATATTGGGGGAGATGCTTGTATGTTTGTTCTTGCTGTATATTTGAAGTAAATATCCCTTTGTAAAAACATCATTGATGTTAGATGGTTAAATGGAACCAGTGTGCTAGTCACTGGGCCCCTGAAAACAAAGGGAGGAGGAACAGTGCTGATGGGTGCCTGAGAAGGTGGCAGAAAGAAAAAACAGTCCTCCGGTCCCTTCAGGGTGTGAAGAACCCTATGGGAGATCAAATGTAACAGATCTGACCCTCTGAGAGTGAGGCCAGAGCAACCAAGCCACACTTTAAAAAAAAAGTATTTCTTAGACAGATTGAAGAGGGTCTTAGATTGTTTCTTTCACTGGCTTTTAGCTGGGGGGCCTGCTAGTCTTATATAGAATTACCCACTCCATAAAAGATGCCTTATATATCAGCCTATACCTTACGGGCCAATGGGTGATTTCTCCAGTTTGGGTTTTCTTCTCACATTAAATTATTCTTGGCTATCCTCTCACTATTTGAACAAAGGAAAGAAATTGAACATGTGATTTAAAATGAGGATGAATTAAATCATGCTGAAAAGCCAACTGGGCCAACTCAGGCAGCTGGCATACGGAATAGAGGTATACTTCAGAGAGGCTAGATGACCTGAAGATGCAGAAGAAAGGTTGATCTCATCATAATGTTGTACATTCTTTCAGCAAGTTCTGAGGACTAAAAAGAAGCTAGGATGCCATGGAAGAAAAAGACACAGCTGGTGCCAGAATTCTTAAAGATAAAACAAGGTGCCTGGAATTGAGTTTCACCGGAAGAAGGTAGAGCTGTATGGGACGTGAAAATAATTTCTAGGAAATCTCACCTTCTAAGTATAAAAAAGACAACCAGGTGCCTTCCTGGATAGAATACATTCTTGAGGTGTAGTTTCACACCAAATCAAGTTTATAATCCACAGCACACTGGAAAATGTGAGAGCAATCTTTTTTAATTAGGACCCAACTTACCAAAACCATCAATTGGCTGACATTATTTCCAGCATAGGGCTTCCTGCCCCCCCCCCTTCTTTTGAGAAAGAGGCAAATAATAGTAAAATTCACTAATAGGGATTTTTTTTTAAAAAACTTCAACAAGCACATACCCATCAAAAGAGGTGTAAGGGCAGGTCCTGAGGTTTGTATATATTCAGCCAAATCACCTACGTTGTTGTCACTGGTAATATACAATAGTCCTTCATCTTCAGAATCTTAACTCCGAGGCAAGGCTAGAGCCAATCATCCCCTTTCCCTCTCCTCCACCACCAAAGGAAGGAAGAAAGAAAGAAAGAAAGAAAGAAAGAAAGAAAGAAAGAAAGAAAGAAAGAAAGAAAGAAAGAAAGAAAGAAAGAAAGAAGGAAAGAGAGAAAGAAAGAGGAAATTAAGGTCATCTATTGTACTTTCTAACATGAGAATAATATATTTTAGAGAAGGAAATGGCAAACTACTCCAATATCTCTGCCAAGAAAACCCCAAAATGCAGGCACAAAGAGTCAGGCATGGCAAAACAACATGTGCCAGGCACTATGCTGAGGACTTTGCAAATATTTCATCTGATCCTCATACCAACCTGTGAGGAGGGTGCTGTTGTTATGCCATTTTACAGCTGAGTTAGAGCTCAAGTGACTTGCCCAGGGACACATAGCTAGTAAGTGTTTAAGGCAAAATTTAAGCTCAGGTCTTTCTAAATCCAGGCCCTCTGTACCACCTACCTGTCTCTTTACAGGAAAAAAAACAATGAATTCTCTTTGGGCTATATGAAGTTTGTGATGACTGTGGGGCATTTAATTGGAAATATCCAATAAATAATTGTTTCAAATACGAGTACAGGGAGTCAGTCAATTACCATCAATGCACTTTGGTAGAGGAAATAAGGGAAAATGGGAAAGGAAGAGTAACTTTGTTATGCTAAGTCTGTGATCCTTAGATAGTTCAGATTTTTCTAGTCCATGTACCACTATGAGTTAGTAGT
The DNA here is from genome assembly GCF_011100635.1 of Trichosurus vulpecula. Lineage (NCBI taxonomy): Eukaryota > Metazoa > Chordata > Mammalia > Diprotodontia > Phalangeridae > Trichosurus > Trichosurus vulpecula. Next base: position 48,286,863 of record NC_050578.1, read on the forward strand.
ATTTATTATTATTTTACTATATATGATATTTATTATAGTATTATCATATATCATTGTCAATATTAATTATTATAACATATATAATTCATCAATATTTATATTATTCTATCATAAATATATATTATACATTATCATCACTATTATTATAAATTATATATTATTTAGTTGTATTTATTATTATTTTATTATAACTATCATTCTATATTTATTATATTATTATCATATTATTATGAATGTCATTTATTATAAATTATATGTTATTTAGTGGTTTTTGGCCAGATCACTCATCTCAGACTCTATTTACAACTTTCCCACCCCACCCCACGTAATAAAGTTTTCCTTACCTGTTATTCCATTTGGCATTTTGGCTTCTTTTCAATATATTTGCTGATTTTTACTTTTATTTTTTTGTAACACTGAGAAGCAAATGCTCTGTAGGAGCTTTATGCTTGATGCTAAGTAAATATGTTTCTGAGCATAATATAATTTAGCCCAGAATACCCCTACCAAACCATATAGTTCTTGAGATTTAAACCCTAATCATAGATACAAGAACAAAGAGAAAAGCTTGCTTAGACAGAAAGACCAAACTACTGGAGGCCTGGCCAAGGAAGCAGCTGGAAGGCATTTCACCGATGGGCTGATGCTTTTACAGCTGGTCTTGCCTGGGGATCCCTGTGAAGGACATGGAACCCACAAACACCTCTCCCCAGATTTCTGTAAATGACAGACTTGTGGGGGCAATGGGCACACAGCCGACTAAACACATTTGTGTGAATGAATGAGAACTAGAAACAGATTAGAGCAGGGGTGGGGAACCTGCAGCCTTGAGGCTCCATGTGTCCTCGGGTGTGGCCTTTTGACTGAGTCCAAGTTTTAGAGAACAAATCCTTTTTTTAAGGGGATTTGTTCTGTGAAGTTTGGATTCAGTCAAAGGGCTGTACTTGGGGACCTAGCAAGCCACATGTGGCCTCAAGGCCACAGGTTCCCTACCCCTGGACCAGAGACAGAAAGTCAACATGGCCTGTTTCATTTTCCATGGGGCAACCTGAACAATGTAGATGCAGAGACAGCATAAATGCCCCTAAGACTGTTTTAATATAGAAAAATGATACTACTAGTGCATTGTCAATAGAACATGAAGCTAGTGGCCCAGTGGATAGAGGGCCTGGAGTCAGGAAGAGCTGAGTTCAAATCTGGCCTCAGACACTAGCTGTGTGACCCTGGGCAAGTCACTTAACTGTTTGTCTCAGTTTCCCCATCTGCAAAATGAGCTGGAGAAGGAAACGGCAAACCACTCCAGTATTTTTGCCAAGAAAACCCCAAATGGGGTCATGAAGAGTCAGACACGACTAACGATTCAGCAATAACAAATTTGGTTCAATATGTACTGATAATGCCTTGTTGGAAAAGAGCCTTCACTGTCACAGAAGATTCTTTGATGGATGAAAGCCCCGAGACAACTTTGTTCATTGATCCTCTGATAATACCAAGAGAGGCCTAAAACTGGGAGATGTGTGTGCTTCCCAAAGCTGTCCATCACTGATAAAAAGGACCTCTTGTGCAGAGACCAGCTGACAGAAATCCTCCAGGTGCTCTTGTTTATGCTGATTATATCAAATCCCATAATGCTAGCCAATGGTATCCATAACCATTAACCATATGCAAAGGGGAAAACAAGTGTGAATGAAAAATGTCTTTTGCTTACGCTATGACTTACATTTGATTGGACAGTCCATTGAGTTAATCCATCATATATATACACACACATTACACACACACACACACGCACACACACACACCTTCCTGACAGAGAAATACATCTTTTAACATTCATACTCCTATTCTTCTTCTGAGGTTGTATGTTTGCAAATCACAGAATGCTAAATTTCTTTTTTTAGAAAAATATATACTTTAACACATATTTTTAAAAATTTTGAGTTTTAAATTCTCTCTCCCTCCAGCCTCTTCCCTACCTATTGAGAAGGCAAGCAATATGACATAGATCATACATGTGAAGTCACGCAAAACATATTTCCGTATTAACCATGTAGCAAAAAAAAGAAAAAAAAAGAAAGAAAAAGAAAATGAAAAAGTATTCTGCAATCTGGTATTTCTTTTTATTTAATATATTTAGTTTTCAGCATTGGTTTTCACAAGACTTTGAATTACAAATTTTCTCCCCATTTCTACCCTCCCCCCCACTCCAAGATGGCATATATTCTGGTTGCCCTGTTCCCCAGTCAGCCCTCCCTTCTGTCACCCCACTCCTCTCCCACCCCTTTTCCCTTCCTTTCTTGTAGGGCAAGATAAATTTCTATGCCCCATTGCCTGTGTATCTTATTTTCTAGTTGCATGCAAAAACGTTTTCTTTTTGTTTTTGAACACCTATTTTTAAAACTTTGAGTTCCAAATTCTCTCCCCTCTTCCCTTCCCACCCACCCTCCCTAAGAAGTCAAGCAATTCAACATAGGCCACATGTGTATCATTATGTATAACCCTTCCACAATACTCATGTTGTGAAAGACTAACTATATTTTGCTCCTTCCTAACCTATCCCCCTTTATTGAATTTTCTCCCTTGACCCTGTCCCCTTTCGAAAGTGTTTGTTTTTGATTACCTCCACCCCCATCTTCCCTCCCTTCTATCATCCCCCCTTTTTTTAATCTTCTTCCTCCTTCTTTCCTGTGGGGTAAGATACCCAATTGAGTATGTATGGTATTCCCTCCTCAGGTCAAATCTGATGAGAGCAAGATTCACTCATTCCCCCCTCACCTACCTTCTCTTCTCTTCCTACAGAACTACTTTTTCTTTCCACTTTTATGTGAGATAATTTATCCCATTCTATCTCTCCCTATCTCCCTCTCTCAATATATTCCTCTCTCATTCCTTAATTTGATTTTATTACTTTTAGATATCTTCCCTTCATCTTCAACTCACCCTGTACCAACTCTCTCTCTCTCTCTCTATATATATATACATACATACACACTCACATATACATATATATACATAAACATATATATATATAAAAACATACACACACACACACACACACACACACACACACACACACACACATATATATATATATATGCATATTCCCTTCAGCTACCCTAATACTGAGGTATCATGAATCATACACATCATCTTTCCATGTAGGAATGTAAACAAAACAGTTCAACTTTAGTAAGTCCCTTGCAATTTCTTTTTCTTGATTACCTTTTCATGCTTCTCTTGATTCTTGTGTTTAAAAGTCAAATTTTCTATTCAGCTCTGGTCTTTTCACTGAGAAAGCTTGAAAGTCCTCTATTTTATTGAAAATCCATGTTTTGCCTTGGAGCATGATACTCAGTTTTGCTGGGTAGGTGATTCTTGCTTTTAGTCCTAGCTCCATTGACCTCCGGAATATCGTATTCCAAGCCCTTTGATCTCTTGATGTAGAAGCTGCTAGATCTGGGGTTATTGTGATTGTGTTTCCACAATACTCAAATTGTTTCTTTCTGGCTGCTTGCAATATTTTCTCCTTGATCTGGGAGCTCTGGAATTTGGTGACAATATTCCTAGGAGATTTCTTTTTGGGATCTATTTGAGGAGGCAATCGGTGGATTCTTTCAATTTCTATTTTGCCCTGTGGCTCTAGAATATCAGGGCAGTTCTCCTTGATAATTTCTTGAAAGATGATATCTAGGCTCTTTTTTTGATCATGGCTTTCAGGTAGTCCAATAATTTTTAAATTATTTCTCCTGGATCTATTTTCCAGGTCAGTGGTTTTTCCAAGGAGATATTTCACATTGTCTTCCATTTTTTCATTCCTCTGGTTCTGTTTTATAATATCCTGATTTCTCATAAAGTCACTAGCTTCCACTTGCTCCAATCTAATTTTTAAAGTAGTATTTTCTTCAGTGGTCTTTTGGACCTCCTTTTCCATTTGTCTAATTCTGCCTTTCAAGGCATTCTTCTCCTCATTGGCTTTTTGGAGCTCTTTTGCCATTTGAGTTAGTCTATTTTTTAAGGTGTTGTTTTCTTCAGTATATTTTTCAGTATTTTTTTGGGTCTCTTTTAGCAAGTCATTGACTTGTTTTTCATGGTTTTCTTGCATCCTTCTCATTTCTCTTCCCAATTTTTCCTCTACTTCTCTAACTTGCTTTTCCAGATCCTTTTTGAGCTCTTCCATGGCCTGAGACCAGTTCATGTTTTTCTTGGAGGCTTTTGTTGTAGGCTCTTTGACTTTGTTAACTTCTTCTGGCTGTATGTTTTGGTCTTCTTTGTCACCAAAGAAAAATTCCAAAGTCTGAGACTGAATCTGGGTGCGTTTTCGCTGCCTGGCCATATTCCCAGCCAACTAACTTGACCCTTAAGTTTTTCAGTGGGGTATGACTGCTTGTAGAGTTAAGAGAACTATATTCCAAGCTTAGGGGGATGCGCCAGCTCTGCCACACCAGCACTGCTCCTTCCCCAAGAACCCCCAACCCAGACTTGACTTAGATCTTCAGCAGGCTCTTCACTCCTGCTCTGATCTGTTACTTAATTCCTCCCACCAGGTGGGCCTGGGGCCGGAAGCAACTGCAGCTGTAGTTCTGTAGCTGCCCCACCTCTGCTGCCCCCGGGCGGTGGCTGAACCCCGTACTCCTTTTTTCACTCTGTCCCCAGCAGCTTTTCCCACTAACCTTCTCTGTTGTCTTTGGTGTTTGTGGGTTGAGAAGTCTGGTAACTGCTGCAGCTCACTGATTCAGGGCGCTGGGGCACACTCCGCCCAGCTCCTGGTCTGGTTGGTCCTCCCCAGCTAGGCTCTGCCCCGCTCCCAGCTCCCAGCTCTGTGCGCGAAAGACCTCACCCAGAGACCATCCAGCCTGTCCTGGGCTGGAGCCCTGCTTCCCTCGGCTATTTTGTGGGTTCTGCAGTTCTAGAATTGGTTCAGAGCCATTTTTATAGGTTTTTGGAGGGACTCGGCAGGGAGCTCACGCTAGTCCCTGCTTGCCAGCCGCCATCTTGGCTCCACCCCCCCACCCCCATCCCCACCCCCGTATTCTGCAATCTGAACTCAAATTTCATCAGTTCTCTCTCTGGAGGTAGATAGCATTTTTCATCATGAATCTGTCTTTTGGAATTGTCTTGAATCATTGTATTGATTAGAGTTGCTAAGTCTTTCACAGTTGATCATCATTATAATATTGCTGTTACTATGAAACAATGTTCTCCTGGTTTGGCCCACTTGACTTTGTATCAATTCATTTAAGTTTTCCCAGGTTTTTCCAAGAGCATCCTGCTCATCATTTCTTATAGCAGAATAGTATTCCATCACTATTACATATCACATCTTGTTCAGCCATTTCCCAATTGATGGGCATCCTCTCAATTTTCAATTCTTTGCCATCATAAAAAGAGCTGCTATAAATATTTTTGTCCACATAGGTCCTTTACTTTTTCTTTGGGATATAGGCCTAGTTGTGGTATTGTTGGATCAAAGGTCAAAGTGTGTCCAACCAACAATAAAATAGACAGGCAGAGTTCTGAGTCAATGGCACTTTATTAAAGGGTACATGTCCCCTCTAATGAGGTGGACCTCAGATCTTACCCATGATCTGAGATACCCTCTTCTTCTAGGACCTAGTTTTCATAGGGTTTCCAAATATGTAAAAGAGGCATGGTGAAATACAGAATCTCATTGTCTGGTAGACCTTGCTTGTGTGGTCCAAAAATAACATATCAGAAGGGAGGTCACAGGTGGGGCACAGCATGGGGCATCTCCACTGACTGAGTGGTCATAAGATTGCTTGCTGGATAACTATAGGATAAGCTTGCTCGCTCATGTTGGACAAGAGAGAAAGGTCCAGAGTTACAAAAATAAATTGGGGAACTTTCCAAAGCATCAAATCATCCCTCCCACGTTGGGTTTGGACATGGAATTCAAGCAAAACAGTATGGAGGTATTTCTGTCAGCATTCTTATGGTTGACAAATGAGCCTCACAACTTGGTAAACAAGTAGTGAACGTTATATTAAACTCTGAAACTCACTATAAGAACCCATCTATCCCTATGAGATTTATGTAATATATAAACTGATCCCTATGAGATATATGTAATATATAAACTGATCAGAGTGGAGTAGGGTTCTAAATGCATTATTTCTCATGAAAACAGAGTTTTATAGCCCTTTGGACATAGCACCAAATTGTTCTCCAGATTGAGCCAGCTCACAACTCTCCCAACAGTAGAATGCTATGAGAATTGAAGTGAGAGATGACCGAAGGAATAATAGAGAAATGCATGGTGAGGATGAGTAGGTTTCATTCATCATATTATCAACAATGGCCTGAGCATAAGAAATCAAGTAAAAGATACTACCAAAGAGATGTTTGATTGAAAAGGGGAAGGTCTAGTCACATAGTAAGGGCAAAGTCTGAGGACTTCCTACTACCCATTAGCAGTTCCCGAGATCCTCTCTGGCTTAACACACAGATGAATTAAAGTGAGAGCAAAAGATAAGCGAAAGAAATAAGGTCATCGTTCTTTATCCAGCTAGTCTGTATTCTTGCCTTTATTGTGTATATGTTTTCAAAGGAAAACTCTTAGCTTTGGTGCTGTATATTAGTTGTAGATAGAGATCGAGATATCTACATATATATGCATACAGACATGTATGTGGGGACAAGGTACAGCCATGGCAAGGGTTTAGCACCCAACCCTTCTAATATTCCTCTAGGCCCCAATCATTTTATTAAGGGAATTTGTTTTGTAAAATTTGTATTCCATCAAAGGGCCACACTTGAGGACCTAGAGGGCCATATGTTGTCTCGAGGCTATAGGTTCCCCACCCCTGCGGTCCCTCTTGTCTACTACTCTCAGGCTTCCAAAGCAATGTTAATCAGCCAATTTATTAAGTACTTATTATGTGCCAAGCACTGTTTTAAGCACCCAGAACACAAAGAAAGGCAAAAATGTTATCTCTGCCCATGAGAAGCTCACATTTCAGTGGGGGAGGCAACATGCAAAAAATTGTACTTACAAGATAAATACACTATAAGTAGAAGGTAATCTCGGAGAGAAGGCACTAATGGTGAGAAGAAGGACAGAGGGAACCAGGAAAGGCCTCTTGAAGGTGGCCTTTGAGTTGTCTTGAAGGAAGCCAGGGAAACTAGTAGGTGGAGGTGAAGAGGGAGAACATTCTGGCCATGGGAAAGTGAAAAGGTATGGAGTCTCAAGATGGAGAGTCTTGTGAGAGCAACACCAAGAAGTCTGATGTTGCGGGATTGTAGAGTAAGTGGAAAGGAGTAATGTGTAAGAAGAATGGAGAGACAAGAAGGTTGTGAAGGATTTAAGTGCCCAACACTTGATTCTGTAGGTAATAGGGAGCCAATGGCATTTATTGAATGACTAGTGGAGATGGTATGTGTTTGTGAGACACAGTCAGTCCTGTGCTTTTGGGCAGCTGAGAGGAGGATGGATTGGAGTGGGGAGATATTTGAGGCAAGGAGACCACAACTTCTATCATACAGGTATGAAGTGATAAGAGCCTATATAGGGTTAGCAACAATATAAGTGGAGATAATGGGACTTATAGATTAGATATGTGCTGAAGAATCAAGGATAGCACTGAGGTTGTGAGTTTGGGTGACTGAGAGGGTAGTAATGCCCTCCATAATGATAGAGAATTTGAGAAGGAAAATTTTGGGAAAAAGATATAGGTTCTGTTTTGGACATGTTGAGCTTGAGAAGTCTAGAGGAAATCCATTTCAAGATGTCTCAAAGGCACAGACACGAGGCTGGAACTTGTGAGAGAGACTAGGTCTGCATAGAAAGAATTGAGGATCATTTGCGTAAACTCATGGAAACTGGTGAAATCACCAAGTGAAATAGCATAGAAGGACAGAATCTTGGGGAACACTTATGGTTAGTGGGCATGACCTAGATAGAAAATCCAGCAAAAGAGATTGAGAAAAAGGAGTCAGATGGACAGAAGAACCAGGAGAGAGCAGTGTCATGAAAAGCTAGATGGAGTTAGAGGACAAAACATTCAGAAGAGGCACATAACAGTAGCAGAGGCTCAAGAGGAGTCAAGAGGGATGAAGATGAGATCATTGGCAAGCTTAGAGAGAGCAGTTTCAGTCAAATGATAAGGTCAGGAGCCATATTCCAGAATCTAGTGAGAAAAGAAGATGAAGCTCTGAGTGTAGAGACTTTCTCAAGGAGTTTAACTAAGAAGGGGATGAGAGACATAGGAGAATAGCCAGCAGGGATGGTAGGATCAAATGAATGTTTTTTTAAGAATGGGGGGGACAGGAGCCTTTTTGTAGGCAGTAGGAAAGCAGTCAGTAGACATGAGAGATTGACCATTTAGAGACATGATACTCTTTCAGTGAAAAACAGTCACCTTTAAGTCTGAGGTCCGTAAAGCTATTCAGATGTGTTCTCTAGGCTTTGAAAGATTTTCATCGGTCTTGGACTTCTCATTGGTCTGCCATGCTGGAGTCTCTCTCCACTTTAGTGTATCTTCCACTCAGCTGCCAAAATGATCTCTCTAAACTACCGATGCGTTCCTTACACATGACATTGCATCTCAATGCTTTGTACTTCCAGTCTATTCTGTCTGGAATTCACTCTCTTTCACCTCTACTTCTCAGAATCCTTTGTTTCCTTCAGGATTCAGCTCAAATTTCAGTTTTTGTGTGAAACCTTTCCTATTCCCCCAGCTGCTAATGCCTTCCCCCCATAATTAGCATATTTATTTTGAGTATATATTACATATGCCTTTATATATACATACTATCCCCCCGATAGAATGTAAGATTCTTGAGGATTTAGGATTAGCAAATTCCAAGAGCCTCTCTGTCTTTTTTTTCTGCTTCATTTTTATCGTTTTATACCTGGTACCTAGAAAAGTGCCTAGAACAAAGGACTTGCTTAAGAAATGCTAGTTAATACACACATATTTAATTAGTTTGCTTTTTAAAAATCTATTCCATGGGAAGTAAAGTACTTGCCACAAATAAATTGTTATTACATCCAGGCATGTGGAAATTTAGGTATCTGTAACCAGAATGGCCTTTGTTTTCTTTGAATGACTCAGCTTACCTCATTGAGCCTCTGGACACTGTGGCTTGCTCTTCCGGGGCAGGAGGCCCGGGGAGCATGCCGGGAAGCAGACAACTTCCTGTGTGATGAGTCATGGGGCTGGCTGAGGGGAGGTGTTAACCTCTACCCTAGGGGGAGGGGCCAACTCAGGAACCAATCGGCCCTGGTCATTCGGGTGGAGCTTGATGATGTCAAAAACCCTATAAGAGGGGAGAGGACAGCTTGAAGATCTTCTTTTCCTTTTCCGGTTGGAGCCAGCGACAGTTACGACAGTTACGTCAGTTACAGCGACCGTTACATCGTCAGTTTCAGTTGCAGCTTCAGTTACAGACTCACAGACACAGCTGAGGCAGGAGCTGCCAGTAGCAGAGCTGATCTACGGGAGGAAGCTGAACAAAGACTTCAGTCCAGTGGGTAATCTTATTACCATAAAAGGGGGAAACATGATTTTGCTTTACGCAATCATGTTTCTCTGTAGCCTCCTGGTTACTCTTTCAAGGCGTACTTATTGGGCCTGGAAGATTATGATCAACATATCAAAATGGGGCTTCTGGTTCATGGGTTGGTTACTGTGGAGCCTAAATAAATGTTTTGATTCTTCTGCCTTCTACTTTGAGAGTTTCTTCTATCCGGCGATTCCGAACCTTTCAGACATGTTTATGATCCTCTTTGAGATTATAAACTCTGCCCTCCTGATACATTTGGCGTCACGAACAGGATCGCTAGGTATAAGATCTCTATTTAGAAGCAGAACAATTTCAGAGGAAGAGATGAATATCCCAGGATGGGAGGATCCATTTTATTCCTCCCTAGCAAAAGAATTGGCTAAAAAAGCTGGACCCTGTGAAAACTGGGAACCAAGGCTACGGAGAGGAGATCCTAGGGATTTGGAAAAGTGTTTACGAGAAGTTGGGATTCAGTCAGGGGCATCACTATCTAGGCAAAGCTGGATAGTGTTATCAGCCTACCGGCTAGTATACGAAAGATTGAGATTAAGTGAAAGACATGGGGGCACTACTACCCCACAGGAAGAAGGGAAATCTCAGATAGCAGGAGACCAAACTGACTCAAATGAGAACTTTTCTATTAATGTGGCTAAGAGCAACAGGAGACCAAAAAAGCCCAGAGTGCATTTCAACCCAGCCCAGAAAGAGCCTGACTGCCTGCTTCGTCCTAGCCATGGTGGCAGAGGAAGTGAGTGGGGAGAGAATGAGACAATGTTAGGGGCTGAGGCACAAAACACTACTGGGGTTCAGGATGTGCCTCACACAGAGAATAGGAGATGGTTAAATGATCAGACAAGGGCTCGACCCATACAAAGGAGGAAGACAGAAACCCGAGGTGAAGATTCAGTTACAAGGGAAATTCAGGAAGATTTCTCACCGCAAGAGGTCACAGATATTTTGAGTAGATTCAGCCAAAGAATAGGAGAACCATTGATATCTTGGATGGTAAGACTCAGTGATCAAGGGGCCGGTGGAATATCAGTAGATGGGACAGACTGCATGAGATTCATAGGTATCAGCCATGATCCTCTAGTTCAACAAGCTTTTAGGGAACATCATCAGCAAGGAGATGGTGATAGCGGGACTACTCTGTTGGCATTAGCCGCTGTGGGATGCAATAAGAGATATGCTACTGATTCTATGTGGCCCACTGAGCACAGACCCTGGTATTCACTTAGAGATTGTATCATGAGACTAAAGGAGGAGGTAATGAAGACTGCCATTATGACAGGAACTGCAGACAAATATTACAATGATTCAATGGAACTGCCTCATAGGAATTTAATAATTAGGACAGCTCCCCCTGCTTATAAACAACTAATTTTGAATTTATTACTTGGAGAAGTAGGGAGCCGTCTTACAACAGTGATAAATAAGATTTTACAGTTATATGACTTAGGTGACTGGGGAAGGGATAGATCTCCTCAAGAGAGAAGGGTGAATAACCAGCAAACTTGGCGCCAAAGGAGAGTAACAAGGAAAGAAATGTTTACTGCTTTATTGAGAGCAGGAGTAGGTTTTGAAATGATAGATGGAATTCCAACCAATGAATTATATAGAATGTACAGAGATAAAGGCCTTGATAACAGGAGAGATAGGGAAATCAGAACTGCTCCTGCAAATGCTACAGATGTTGAACCTTCATACCCAAGTGAATCACATGAAAGGGAATACTAGGGAACAGGCCAGGCCCCAGCCCAAATTAAGGAAATACACAGGCTGGATTGTAGACCTCACATTAACTTGACCATATATTGGAAAAATGGGTCAAGTACGGTAACTGAGGCATTAATAGATACTGGGGCCGAGGCCACCCTTATTTATGGAAATCCAGACAAGTTCAGCCATGGAACTCCTATTACCATTACAGGACTAGGAGGGACTGAAATATCAGCCAGACAAGTTAAATTGATGATGAAAATTGGACAGTTGCCCAAGAAAGAATATAGTGTGGTTATTGTGCCTATTCCTGAATACATCATTGGAATAGACATTTTGAAGGGTATGACCTTAAATTTACCTGAAGGGAAATACCAATTTGCTGTGAGGAAAATAGGCATTAATGCAGTCTTAGTGGGGAAAATCAAGATGGATCCAATCACTTTGCCCGAACCTTCTGAAGTAATTACTTTGAGGCAATATCGTGTGCCAGGTGGGCAAGATGAAATTGCCAACACTATAAGAGAATGTGTTGAGGCAGGAGTGTTAGTCCCTACAACTACTCAATGGAACAACCCTGTCTGGCCAGTCCGAAAGTCAGATGGAACATGGAGGATGACAGTAGATTATAGACAGCTGAACAAAGTGACTCCTCCCTTGTATGCTGCTGTCCCAGACACGGTTACTTTAATAGAGAGAATACAAAAACATGAAGGGACTTGGTATGCAGTTATTGATTTGGCCAATGCCTTCTTTACAATCCCAATAGACCCCAAGCAATGGAATCAGTTTGCTTTTACTTGGCAAGGCCGACAGTATACATTTACACGCCTGCCGCAAGGATATATTCATAGCCCAACTATTTGCCACAGGATTGTAGCTGAACATTTGGATGAATTAAAGTTACCTGGTGTACAGCTTACACATTACATAGATGACATCATGATACAGGGAAAGAATATAAAGGAGGTGGAGGAGAGTTTAGCATTATTAATTGACCATATGAAAAGCAAAGGATGGGAAATCAACCCCGCAAAGGTTCAAGGGCCAGCTCAAACTGTAAAATTCTTGGGGATACAGTGGAATAGAGGACTGCGAGAAATTCTCCCACAAGCTCGACAAAAAATCCAGGATTTTCCCACCCCTACCAATAAGAAAGAGGCCCAAAAGTTCATAGGGCTGTTTGGTTATTGGAGACACCACATCCCACATTTGGGACAGATTTTAAAACCCTTGTATAAAGTCACCAGAAAGAAATATGAATTTGACTGGGGACTTGAACAAAGTAGAGCTTTTGAGGAAGCAAAGGCTGCTATTCAATTAGCTCTAGACTTATGGCCTATGCAAAATGGGCCAGTGGAGTTACAAGTGACTGTACAAGATGACTATGCAAATTGGAGTCTGTGGCAAAAACAACAAAGCCGAAGTATACCTTTAGGCTTTTGGTCAAGGAAACTGCCCTCATCTGGAGTGCAATATACACCTTTTGAGAAGCAGCTGTTAGCTGCATATTGGGCTTTAGTAGAAACTGAGCAACTAACTCTGGGTCATGAAGTGGTATTAAGGCCTGGAATTCCAATTATGACTTGGGTAATGAGTACCCCAGCTTCTCACAGAATTGGACATGCACAAGAGGCAAGCATAATCAAATGGAAGTGGTATATTCAGAATAGGTCCAGAGCAGGCAAAAATGGAGTTTCTGCTCTACATGAATCTGTGGCGAACATTGATACTGAGAGCAATGAAAAGCCCCTTGAATCTAAGCAACAGATGGTACCATCCTTAGTGAAATGGAATAATGGATATGACGGACTAAATGAAGAACAGAAGAAACATGCTTGGTTTACTGATGGGACAGCAAAATATTTAGGACAGAAGAGACATTGGAAAGCAGTAGCCTATAACCCCTGTACAAGGAGAACTCTGGAAAGTTCTGGGATAGGTGGAAGTAGCCAATATGCTGAACTGATGGCAGTGCATCAGGCCATCAGAGCAGAGAAAGGAGGACAGTGTCATATATTTACTGACTCGTGGGAGGTAGCTAATGGATTAGCTACGTGGATGCCTATATGGAGGAATCAGAATTGGGAGATTCATGGCAAACAAGTTTGGGGTAAAGAGTTATGGGAAAATATATGGGACATGTCTTTGGTTACAGATCTGTCAGTTTTTCATGTTGATGCTCATGCAACCCTGACCACACCAGAACGTGAATACAATGCACATGCGGATCGACTAGCAAAGATTGCTACTGAATGTATTGTCCCTACTCCGACTCCAACTGATGACCCAGCCTTAGCAAGATGGGTCCACCAGACTGCTGGCCATTTAGGGGTCCAGGCCACCCATCGATGGGCACAGGATCGAGGTATCAGTATTTCTCATGCGTTGTTAAAACAAATAACAGAGGAGTGTTGTATATGCCAATTAGAAAAAGAACGAACTCTTCCTAGGATAGTTACTGGAGAAATAGCAAGGGGAAAAGTTCCAGCCCAAATTTGGCAGATAGATTATATTGGCCCACTACCCCAGGATAAAGGATGTAAATATGTATGTACGTGTGTTGACACCTATTCAGGTGTACTAGTGGCTTGTCCTTATAAAGACGCAACTCAGAAAAACACCTGTAAAACTCTAGATATTGTAAGTTTATATTATGGAACCCCAATGCAGATTCAAAGTGACAATGGGTCACATTTCAAGGGCAAAGAAGTGAAAAGATATTGTGTGTTGAATAATATAGAATGGATATATCATATTCCATATTACCCACAAGCATCTGGGCTAATTGAAAGAATGAATGGATTGTTGAAAGAACAGCTGAGAAAATTAAGCTCAAATAATTCATATCGACATTGGAAGGATAATTTGTCTATTGCCTTACGTAATTTGAATAATAGACCCTTAGGGGGGAGTACACCTCTAGCCAGAATGATGACCCCAAATCTGCAGATCAGAGAACAGCAAACATGTGAGATCCAAAACATTGAATTTTGGACTGTGAGGGAAGATGTCCCACTACCAAGTCCAGGAACACCTGGTTCAGCAGGATATGATTTACATTGTATAGAGAATTTTAGGTTAAATAGGAAAGAGATAAGAAAAACCCCTACTGGAGTATGTATGAGAATCCCCAAGAATCATCTTGGACGGATATTACCTAAACCAGGATTAGCGGCTCAAGGAATACATGTATTGGCTGGAGTGATAGATTCTAATTATCAAAAAGAAATTGTTGTGACACTCCAGAATATGGGTAAAAAACCTGTACAATTTTGTAGAAATGATAGGATGGTTCAAGTCATTATTATCCCCTGTGAAAAAATACCCTTTGTGAAAACTGACCCTCCTCCCAAAATAACTACTAGAGGGGCAAAAGGGTCTTGCTCCATTGATAGAATAAAGTCAGGAGCTAAGGTATGGGTAAAACGGAAGCCAGATGATATTCCAAAGGCTGCAGAAGTTATAGCCCATGGGAAGGACAACACTGTAACAGTTGTCTATTCAGGGGAAAATAATTACCAAATCGTACCCCTGAACCATATATTTTACCGTGAATAGGTTATAATAATAGATTCACAGACTATTCTTTTTGTCCTTTGTTTTGGCTAACCTTGTTGCTAGTTTTGTTTCCTTCAGGCTTAAGCACCCTGCACTTTCCGGTGACTGCCTAAGCATGTAGCATTCTTGGAATTCCTGCCAGCTTGTTAAAGAAATGACCTCTGGAATGGGACTTTTTGGGGGCAGGGCCATCTCTACATCCAATTTCAGCATGAAGAAGCTATGGAAAATGAGACCTTCACCCCTCACCCCAAGATTTTGAGTCCCAATCGTTCAAGGGGGGTGGAAATGATGATAGTGTTCTGTTTACTTATTTTGTGTTATCCTTGCTGTGTTGTTTTATTGTTATGATATTATTGATCCTATGTAATGGATACAAGGATTTAGGGGTGGACATTTGAATTATTAATAATTATTTTGGGGATGATTGATTGAAGAGATTATTTTGCTGGGATCTAGGGGTGGATCGCATTTGAATCGTTAACCAATGTTTGGGAATGTTACTGAATGATATGTTTTGCTTTATAATGAATGATATGTTTTAGTTTCCTTTGTAATTGGATCACAATGTATGTTCTAGGATACATGGCTGATTAGATTATGTATCCTATAACAAGGGGTGGAGTGTAACCAGAATGGCCTTTGTTTTCTTTGAATGACTCAGCTTACCTCATTGAGCCTCTGGACACTGTGGCTTGCTCTTCCGGGGCAGGAGGCCCGGGGAGCATGCCGGGAAGCAGACAACTTCCTGTGTGATGAGTCATGGGGCTGGCTGAGGGGAGGTGTTAACCTCTACCCTAGGGGGAGGGGCCAACTCAGGAACCAATCGGCCCTGGTCATTCGGGTGGAGCTTGATGATGTCAAAAACCCTATAAGAGGGGAGAGGACAGCTTGAAGATCTTCTTTTCCTTTTCCGGTTGGAGCCAGCGACAGTTACGACAGTTACGTCAGTTACAGCGACCGTTACATCGTCAGTTTCAGTTGCAGCTTCAGTTACAGACTCACAGACACAGCTGAGGCAGGAGCTGCCAGTAGCAGAGCTGATCTACGGGAGGAAGCTGAACAAAGACTTCAGTCCAGTGGGTAATCTTATTACCATAAAAGGGGGAAACATGATTTTGCTTTACGCAATCATGTTTCTCTGTAGCCTCCTGGTTACTCTTTCAAGGCGTACTTATTGGGCCTGGAAGATTATGATCAACATATCAAAATGGGGCTTCTGGTTCATGGGTTGGTTACTGTGGAGCCTAAATAAATGTTTTGATTCTTCTGCCTTCTACTTTGAGAGTTTCTTCTATCCGGCGATTCCGAACCTTTCAGACATGTTTATGATCCTCTTTGAGATTATAAACTCTGCCCTCCTGATACAGTATCTTTTCAAACTGCTTTCTCGATTCTCACAGTTTTGCAGTATGTGGAGTTATATGGGAAATATTAAACAGTTCTCCCTCTCCACTTAATACAGAGAGGGAAAGGAAGCATTTAAAATGAGCATGGGGGATTTGTGAATAATAAGGAAACTTTTTTGAGCTTAAAGGGTTGTTAAAAACTTAAACAAGCTATTGAGAGAGGTTGTGAAATGTGTTTCCTAGAGAATTTCAGGAATTCAGCCAGGATAGTTTTTGAAGAGTTGTCTTGGGTTTGGAAAGGGGGAGGGAAAGGATTGGGGTGCTGGGGCTGGAGAGGCACTAGGAAGCAAAACAGACATGATGACCTATGGAAATTGCATTCATTTTAGAGATTCAATTTCACCCCATTTTAAAGCAGTAAGGAAATGATAACATTTAGGAATTTGAGGTCACAGAGGGATTAGAGAAAGAGGGTAGATCCTCAGAATTATCCACCTTCCTGTCCTGTGCTAAGAGTAGGAAACCAGCAATCTCTTTTCATTTCTTTTCATCTCTCTATCTAGGTTAATCCCTTCAGGCCTTCAAATCTGTCAGTTGCTCTTTGAATTCCTTAGCAATTACTTGCTGTCTTGATATCTTGTGTTGAGATTTGAAAACTAGACCCAAGGCAAACTTTGGTCTTTGCCTGAATTATACAAATATTTCATATATTATTTATGATAAATAATATATCATATATTTGTATATTCATAAATATGTATCAATATATTTACATATGCACTCTGACTTATTCTGAGTGGACTTAACTTCTGGGCTGGCAGGATAAGCAGCCTAAAGATACAGTCATTCTGAGTTGTTCGCATAAATCTAAAATCATAGCATGTTTGACCTGGAAGAAGCCTTGGAAATCATCCAATGTAGACCCCTTTCATTATACTGAGGAAAAAACAGACCCAGAGAAAGAATGTGATTTGAGGCAGAGAGACCATTAGGAGGCTGTTGCAATCATATAGACTAGACAAGAGGTGTTGAGGGTCTGAGCTAAGTTGGTGGCTATCTGAGTTGGGAGAAGCAGTCAGGTATGAGACATGTACTCTTGAGACATGTTGTGGCAGTGGAGACCATGGGATCAGGCAACTGATTGGTTATGGAAGGGGAGGAGTTGAGGGTAATGCCAGGTTATGAACTGGGGGGGATTAGAAGAATAGTGGTGCCTTCAAGAGAAACAGGGAACTTCAAAAGAGGGGGAGCTTTTTTTGGGTGGGGGGATGTTATGGGTTCTGTTTTGAGCAGGTTGAAGTTGACATGACTCCAAGACATCCAGTTTGAAATTGTTCAATAGGCAATTGATGAAACTCAACAGAGACTGGGACTGGATAGAGAGATCCAAGTCATCTGCCAACTGAAACAACTCTGAAATTTCACCTCGCACCCAGAAAACTGGCAAAGATGACAGAAGCTGGGAAGAATCAAGTCATGAGGTGTTTATTAAACACTCTGGGTTAGGAACTGTACTAAGTGCTTATAAATGGAAGCAGATGTGGAAGATAATAATTAAGAGGGAGATGAAAAGGTTGGGAAGAGGGTAGGGAAGGAGAGGACAAGAGAGGGGAGAGAGACAGAGAGAGACACAGAGAGAGAGAGAGAGAGAGAGAGAGAGAGAGAGAGGGAGGGAGAGAGAGAGAGAAAGACAGAGAGACACAGAGACACAGAGTGAGACAGAGAGAGACAGAGACAGAGAAACAGAGACAAAGACAGAGACAGAGAGACAGAGACACAGAAACACACACACACAGAGACACACAGAGAGAAACAGACAAAGAGAGAGACACACAGAAAAACAGAGACAGACAGAGACAGAAAGAGACAGACAGAGACATAAAAAGAGATGGAGACAGAGAGAAATAGAGAGACACATACACAGAGACAGACAGAAGACAAGTAGAGAGACAGAGACAGAGACAGAGAGACAGACAGGGAGAGACAGAGAAGAGATACAAAGAGATGAGAAGAGAAAAAGTCTAGAGATTCAGGAATGGAACCCAGAGAAGATGAAGACATGGCTGGCCTGGGCATTTTCTTTAAATTAAAGGTTCTGGGAGGAACCAGCCAAGCAGAGGAGAGAACCATGGAGGGGAGAATAGTACATTCGGGGTGAGAAGTCCATCAGTGAAATGAACTTTCAGGGTGAAGACTATTGGAAGGGTTATAGAAAGGCACATTAAAATGCTATTAGTGGAGTTATGAATTGGTCCAACTAGTTTGCAAAGCAATTTGAAACTATGTTTAAAAAGTGAATAAAATGTCCATGCTTTTCGACTTAGAGACCCAACAGTTACAAAGTATAAGGACAAGTAAAGTGGGACTTTTTGCTGTTTTTTCTTTTGGAGTGCTTCTCAGTACTAAGGCAATCAAGTGCCTTTGATTGAGTCTTGCCTTTGTTTGAATCAAGAATCTTTGATTGAATCAAGAGTCTCTGATGACCTGCTTAAGTCACAAGAAAGCCTGAGTCATATAAGTTTGAGTCACATGCTTGTGATGCCCTCTGACCCTGAAGAAATATATATATATATACTCTGAGGTTAGAATTTTTCTTTGGGAGCTCACTCATTGAAAGAGTGTTCATGTGATTTGGCCAGATGAGACTCTGGGTCTCATTAAGGAGGCCTGCCCCCCGGTTTTGAAAACCCAGATGTTGGTGCTTCTCTCTCCGGTAACTATGTATGTATTGCTACGGACAGACAGTTAGAAGCCCTGTCTGCTGATTTGTGTTATTTGCTCTGTTTACATAATTTCTGCTTGTAATTGCTGTTTGTGTTTTCTCTGGAGTTCAGGGTGCTGACTTTTTCCCCTGAACTAAGTGAATGATATATGTATGTTTAATTAAAATGAGATTGTAAACCCCTTAAAGTTACTTTCCTTAGAAAAGTAGATCAAAGAATCTGTGCTAGAAGCCCTCCTGCGTGCTGGTGTTGTTGGTCTGGTTGTTGGTGTTACAGCCTCCACAGCAGCTGCAAGCGGCATTGTTGTTACAGAAAGGGAGAAACAAAGGTTCCATGTACACCAACTATAGATCCCACTGTTAAAGGCAGAAAGAAAGGTCCTACATACACCAAATATAAATAATAGCACTTTTTGTGGTAGCTAAGACCTGGAAACAAAACAGATGCCAATTGATCTAAATGGCATATTACTGTGCTGTGTGAAATAATGCATATGAAAAATTCAGAGAAACCTGACAGCACAATGAAATAAGCAGAATCAGGAAAATAATATATAGCAGTAGATGGAGCAATGGAAAATGGAAAGAATAAAACTAAAACAGAAGCCAATCCCTTGAAATTATAATGACTAAATCTGGAAGTCATATAGTCCCATATTGTCAGGCTCATTGGATGTGTTAGTCAGTTATACTGAATTACCTTTTCTTTCTTTTGTAAGTGATGGCTCTCTGGAGAGGACAGAGGAGGGGAGAGGAATGATAGAGGCACAGGACCTCCCTGGCTACAGGTTTTGCTTCTAGGCTAGCCTTCATAGTCATTATCTAGGAAGACAATTCCTGTGGAGAGGTGGCCTACCATCCATACCAGCTACCAACCTACACACAGACCAGGGAAGTCAGCATAGTTGAAGCAACAGGGCACCTTAGGGGAGAGATTAGAGGTGGCATATGCAGGCAAGTTAAACCACCACAATCTCCCCTCAGACCTTGAGGGACAGCATAGGATCCTAATCCCAAGAGCCTTGGGAATAGAAGTACCTCCAGCCCAGACCAAATATCCATCATCCTGTGAAGTAATTCCTCTGGAGATACAGCCTGACAACTGCTCCTGAAAGTGCTAAAGCCTTAGATGCTGTAGACCCAGAAAGGTAAGTTCTCGCCACCTAAGTCTTTGGAACTATCCAGTGGTTCAACATCGGAAATATGTGTTGTAGCGGTAACTACACTGGCATACCCAGGATGGCTGCTAGCACAGGTTCTTAGATCTGCCTTTCTAGGAGGGCAACTTTAAAGGAGTCAACAATCTTCTTTAATTACATTCATTAGTTCAGGGGAAAAGTCAGCCTCCTGAATGTTAGAGAAAGTACAAATAGGGAAAATACAAACAGAGAATTAAAGACCAACAGTTAGGGCTCTGACTCTCTGAATCAAAGCAATATTGCTATACACTTTACATATACCACTGGCTCAAGAGAACCTTTACATTTGAGCAGTTGGGGGGTCTGAACACATGGCTACTCTGAGTCTCAACCAGGGATTACAAGATTCTTCTCATAAGCGAGCGCCCAAAGCAAAATACCAACTCAGATTATACATATACACTTCTGAGAGCCAGAAGGCATCACAACCCTAGTGACTCAGTGCCTAATTAGAAATTAGCAAAAGGTGTGAGAGCCTTCCTACAAGCTAGCCTCCCCATAAGCAAGCTTCCCTTAATGGTCTTCATGTGAGACCTATTAATGGGCAGGGAAGATCTTCCATCCCAATAATATTACATGTGTGTTATGTGTGTATATATGTATGTATACACACATATACATATGTGTATACACATACACACATGCACATATACATGTGTGTACATATATGTATATCATCAGTGGAAATGACATTATAGATCCATTACCATCTACTTTGCTGCTGTGCCCTATAGACCATAGGACCGTTCCATCTGACTTGCAGCCAAAACCTTCCATATATGTTTGTTATCTCCTCCATTAGAATGAGAACACCATGGAATCAGAGACTATCTTATTTTTCTATCTGTATCCTTAGCAATTAGCACATTGCTTTGCACATATGCTTTGTTAATGAATTAATTTATTTATTCATGTATTTGGAAATTATGATGGTGATGTGAAACAAACTGTGAAAACAATTTTAAAAGGTATTGTGGAGAATACAAAAGCGAGTAAGATGAGATTACTGCCCTAAAGAGTTTGCAGTACAGATGGGAAGATAAAACTTGTATGTGGGGAGTGGTGGTAGTAGTGGTGCTGGTAGTAGTAGTAATTATATTTATAGAGCATTTTAAGGTTTGTGAAGCAGTTTACGCACTACTAGAAAAAAGAGGTAAATCTTGTAAGACTTTTATAAGATGATGTAGAAGGACAGAGGAAGGGAAGATAACCCCTGAGGGCTTGGGGAATGCAGGAAACCTTTATGGGAGAGAGGTGGAGTTGAGCCCTGTCTTGAAGGGGCAGCCTTATGTCAGGCAGAGGTGAAGGTAAAAATGTTCTAGACAGAGGAAAGTGTGTATGCAAAGACATGGGGACAGAGCATCATGGGGCATGTCTGGGGAACGGTATAATCTGATTTTCCTAGAGCACAGGGTTGACAATGAGTTGTATTAGGATTATATGGCTGAAAAGGGTAATTTGGAACTGAACTTCTCATCCCTTAGATCAGGGCCATCCAAAATGCAACTTGCAGTGCGATTTATGTGACCTGCCCATGAGCATAGAAATTTACATAAATGCTTTAGTAAATGGAGCCGAGCTACTGCAGAGCTCTCACTAAAATGGCAAATCAAAATATATTGTCTATTGTTTCAATAAAAACCTAAGGTTGGACAGCCCTGCCTTAGATCATGGGGAACAAGTGAACATTGTTTTAGTCAGGGGACTGACAGAAGATTATAGATTCCTAGATGTAGAGTTGGAGGGGTAGAGAAACCATCTAGTTTAAGTCTTTTATTTTATAGCTGAGGAAACTGAGATCCATGTAGGTGAAGGCACTTCACCCAGGTAGAACACACCAGGTACAGGATTTGAATCCAGGATCTCTGATTCGAGAGCCGATTCTTTCTTCTATAATACCAAGCTAGTATGATTAAACACAATGAATCCTAAGCCCACAGATCAAGAGTCTTAGGACTGTTTCCTCTCTAATTCCATTAAACATAGGATCAGAGGAACAAAATGGCCTCCTTTTCTCCCACTCTCTCTCAATGTCAGAGTTTAGATGCCTTTTGGACAACAAATTGGGAGCTGCTTGTTAAACAAGTTTAATTTGTTCTAAGTTCACAGTTCAGAATGGCTTCAAAGGTTTTTAAAGTAGGTCGTTTGAGTGCTCTGAAAATATGTGGTGCACAGCGCCCTTCTTTAACAAGTTTATAGGATGACTTGATTGCATCTCAAAAGCATGCTGGGGATTTCTGACCATATCAAAGCAAAATGAACTGCATTATCAAGGCACTCTAATAAGATAGTTTGTTTAATTGAAATGCTTTAAATCGCCATGTAGTACAGCATGAAAGAATCATTCTTTTCATTAGTTGGACTACTTACATTAGCTACCACCTAAGAGTTCTAATATCATCAAGACATGATAGAATAAATGCATTGTCAAATGTATTAAATCATACCAAACACACAAAAAAGGAACCGAAATTAAAGAAACCAGCTTTTTTTTTAAATCAAGCCCTCTGCTTTCAGATGAACTTTAAAAAGAGAATTGTTTCATCTTGATCTAAAGATAGCAGGAGAGAAGGAAAGTTCATTCATTCATTCATTCATTCAACACCCATTCACTCATTCTTTCATCATTCATTCATTCAAGGATTCTTAAGCACTTCTCTTGTAAAAGGTGACCAGTTAGGTGGCACAGTGGATAGAGCACTGGACTGGGAGTCAGGAAGACTCATCTTCATGAATTCAAATCTGGCCTCAGGCACTTATCTGGCTGTGTGACCCTGAGCAAGTCACTTAACCCTGTTTGCTTCAGTTACCTTATCTGTAAAATGATCTGGAGAAGGACATGGCAAACCACTCCAGTATCTTTGCCATGAAGAGTTGGACTCAACTGAATAATAATTGTAGGAGATTCCATGATAGGCATTGGGATAGATACAAAAATAAGTGACATGGTTGGTCTCTGCCTTCTGGGGGCTCACGACCTAGCAGGGTATATTGGACATGCCCACAAATAAATACAATTTTATTTTTTGGGCCAAACCTGTGTTTTAGTTGGTGTGGGGATCTCTAATAGGGAAACAGCCTCCTTCGATGCAGTTAAGAAAGGCACAACAAACTCAAATCATGGGCACTTTGATCTGGACCTGGAAGAGACCTTAGAGGCCATCTAGTCTAATTTCTTTCATTTTACAAATGGGGAAACTGAGGTCCAAACATATTAAGTCATTTGTGCAGGATCACACAGCTAGTAAAGTAAGCATCAGAGATATAATTTGAAACCATGTCTTCTGACTCCAGAGTCCATCTTCATCCTATTATATCACCCTCCTTTAGAATGTACAAAGAGCATAATTGTTGTGGGACCTGGGAGACACTGGCACAGAACCACCCAGCATGGTGTGCCCACCTCAAAGATGGTGCTGTGCTCTATAAGCAAAGCAGAATTGTAGTAGCTCAAAAGAAACATGAGACATGCCAGTTTAGAGACATCTCCACTCCAAATGTTCACACGGACGATTGGTGCCCAACCTTTGGTAGAGCCTTCCATGCTTATACTGGTCTGATCAGCCACTGTCAGGCACACTGTACCTTGACCCCAAGGTACTGATATTTTGGTCCTCTTTGAGCAGGAAGGACAACAACCAATTAACCAAAGTAAGAACAAGAAGAACAAGATACTGTATAGTGAGAGTTCTGAGGAAGGAGGAAGGGAGGTCACTTCTATCTGAGGATGACAAAAGGCAACATGCAAGATGTGGCTCTTAAGCTGGGATTTGATGGCTGAATAGAATTTCAAAAGACAAAGATGTAAGGGGGGGGGAATACTTGGTGTTGGTAAAGATGAAAGCCAAGGGGCAGAGGGAGGAAGGCGTAAGGAAAGTTTAGTGGAATTATGAATATTACAATTAGAGTAGTACAGATGTAGGGTAGAGTAAGGAGGTATAGAGCAGATGAAGCTGGGGAACCAATTTTGAGTCTGAAATAAATTATGTCTATACAAGTTAAGGGGGCAGCTGTGGGCCCATCTGCAGTGTTCCTCGTCGATATTTTGCCACTGGACCCAGGCTCTGGAGAAGAAAGCGAGGCTGGTAACTTTGCACATTCGGGCCTCACTTAAATCCAATTCACTTACAAGTCTTGGCACCATTTTCCTGGCGTCATTGTCATCTTCAAGAACGAAAGACAAACAACAGCAACAAGGTGGCAGCTAGGTGGTGAAGTGGATAGAGCATTGGGCCTGGAGAAGGACGATTCATCTTTCTGAGTTCAAATTTGGCCTCAGACACTGACTAGCTGTGTGATTTTGGGCTTGTCACTCTGCTCTGTCTTCTCTTCCGTAAAACAAGCTGGAGAAGACAATGGCAAACCACTCCAAGCTCTTCACCAAGAAAATCCCGAGTGGGGTCATGAAGAGTCAGCTGTGACTGCAATGACTAAACAACAATCAAGTTAAAAGAATGGATTCTGACATCCCCAGCTAGTTTATTTTGACTCTCCCTGCATTCAGTGAAGATGGCTTTGCTATTGTGTTAGCCAAGTTGATCAGTAATGAGCAGGAGAACAGCTGAGGTTCTTGTGGTTATGACCATCGGCAATTCTTTTTTGTTTGTTTTCTTTCATTTGCTTTTGATAGCATCTCTCTAAACTTGAATTATTGTTACTGAGAATAAAGTTATTTTAAATTAAAAGGAAACCAAATGGAACTCCGGACCTTCGGTTAGGAGTACCTGTATTCAAATCCTGCTCAGACACTTAACTAGCTATTTGACACCTGGGCAAATCACTCAACCTCAGTCTGTCTCATCTGTAAGATGAAGAAAACAATAGCATTTCCCTCCCATGATTGTTGTGATGGTAAAATGAGATAATATTTGTCAACCTTAAAGGACCATGTGAATGCCAGTTATTATTATACCAGTTTTTAAAAAAAATTTCCATACTCTCTTTCTCAAGTGAAAAGGTAGAATCCTTAACTAGCAGATTAAGAGAGTGACTATATTTCCATCTGGATAAGATGGGGACCATTGCCATGGAATAAACCATTCTAATTTAAAATTTTTTTTGCTGTCCTTTGTTTTCATGTGGCCTTTATTTCCAAATATATCCTTCTATCTGAGAGGATATATCCTTCCTCCTCTTCTCCAGTCCTTTCCCTAGATAGTATTCTTTATAACCAAGAATAAGAAAAGAAAAAAAAACCAGCCCAGTAAAAGTAGGCATTAGTAGTGCATTAACCAAGTCTGACAGCATATGCAGTATTCTGTAAGAACCACCCACCACCACTAAATAAATGAACAAACAATCAAACAAAAAGCAAATAAAAGGAGGGAGGTGCTTTTTCTCCTATCTTCTTCAGGGACAGGCTGGGTCATTATAAATATACAACATTGAATTTCAGGGTTCTTTGTTTGTTATTATTGTCAATGTTCTTTCTGTTCACATTGCTGCCACCATCACACACACACACACACACACACACACACACACGCACACACACACACACAGTTGTTTTGATATTAATACAAGCCACACTGATTTCAAGATGACCAAGGATGCATCTGAAGACTCCTTCCTGCCCTTCCCTCAGCCCTGACCTGTCACTTATGTGAGTGTTTCTAGTAGGAACAAAAGCTGCCAAAAAGCATAATGGATGTGAGTGGGTCATGCAACTTAGTGACCAAGGGATTTTTTTTAGTATGTTAGCCCCAACTTACGAAGGAAAAAATAAAAACCCACTTCTGATACTTCTTTAAGGGACAGTCTTAAAGAGCTAGATTCCATACACACACACACAAATGGACAGAAGGTTGCCAAGTAAGTATCTGGTTTATTTGCCACCTGGATGAGAGGAGCTATGATTGGTCTCCATGGTGTCTACCAATGACTAGGTCCCTAGAATGTTTGAGCTGGAAGGGTTCTTAGCATTCAGGGAGTCCAAGTTTCATTTGAAAGATGAAGAAACTGAGGTTTGCAAAGGTAAAGTGACTTGCCTAGGTTCTTTCAGCCAATTAATGACAGAACTGGAACTAGAATCCTAATCCTTCAGTTCCCAATTCAAAGCTTCTTATACTACACTCATAAAATAATAGAATCTTAGAAATAGAAGGGATTTTAGAGCTGATTTAGTCCAATGGTTCCAAATCCATAGAACACAGATCAGGCAGAGAGGGGAAGGGCCTCTGAGGAGTTATTGCAAGGGGTCCATGAATCTATATTGCCAATCAAACATTGCTATTTTGATATTTATTTAGCCCCAGCTTGGCAGTGCAATAATCAAGCATACTTTTTGTCAATTGCATTAATAGTACATCTCACAATACAATGTATGCGTTATTATTTTCAAATATATGTATACTGAAATACAACAACAACAACTACACTTATCTAATTCAATCCTCTTATTTAATAAATGAGGAAACAAGGGCAGAGAAAAGTGAGTGGGATAAGATCACATAGCTACCTCGTGTTCTGTCTAGTGAGACAATGGGGTATGTAGTGGATAGGAAGTCCAGGATTCAAATCCTGCCTTGGCTAACTAGCTATGTGACCCTATGCAAACAACCTAACCTTTTAAGTGTCCTTTACCTTATCTGTAAAATGGGCATAACACTTGCAGTCCTTTCATTATAGGAATGTTGAAAGGTGCAAATGATGTAATTTATTTACGTAAAGCACTCTGCAAACCCTAAGTACCAAGTAAATGTCCATTATGTTTTCAGACTTTGAGTTTTTTCCCTTATTGGATTAAACAGATGTAAACAGCAATTTAAAAAGAAAACACTTTATGTTTAGTTTTTATGAAGTTGATTGTGGATGTGCAGAGATAGGGTTTTGAATGAAAAAATAGAAAGAAAATTGAACTAATAGTTAATAGATCTGAGTCTGAGTCCTAACTCTGCTGCTTATTAGCTGTGTGATCACAGACAAGTCATGTAACCTCTGGTATCTTAATGTTTATCTTCTATAAAGTGGGGGTATTACCTCACAGGACTACAGTGTAAAGGAATTGCTTTCTCCAAACTATTATGTTGAAAAAATCAAATATTGATTTAGTGTTTTATTTTTTACTCCATTCTGTAACTTCTTGAGCCATATTTCTTTGTCTCTGAGTAAAGTTCAGAAGTTCATGAGTCCAGAAGTTCAGTTTTCTTCTTTGAGTTAAGTTTTGCTATAAATCACTTTAATTGAAAGAAAATGGTTACCTCCATATCACTAGCTGTCGTTGTGCAATTAGAAGAAAGCTGTTATCATTGAAAGGCGCAGGTGGGTACCAGGGAGTCTGGTCCCTTATCTCTATGAGGCTGACCATCCTTGGAGAAAGTCTGTTCTGTTATCACTGAGGCACTAACTAGCCATGCAGGTGGACACCACCAATGAGCTTTCCATAGTGATAGGATGGAAGGAAGGGTTGTTGCTAGCACTACATTCCAGACTTTCATCCAACCATACTGTTCTCCATCATCTATGACACTTCAGACTTTTTATACAATCGTATTGTTTTCCATCTGTGATGCATCTTGTTCTCTGCTCTCCTCCCCCTGCAGAATGGGCAGATGAGAACAGTTTGTTCCAATGACCTTGGAGGCAGCTGAAGCAGGTGTTATGGAGCACTTAGAGCTTGATCAGACATTGAAGACTAGAAAATCTAGATATTTGTAAAGCTCTTAGCATAGCGCCTGGCACATAGTAGGTCCTATGTAAATGCTTATTCCTTTCTCTCCCCTCTTGTCTTAGGGCATCATTTCATAAGAGTTGCATAGAGTTTTGCTCTGGGAGGGGTCTTAAAGATCACCACAGCAGTTAGATTTCCCTTCAAAGTCAATAAACTAGAGAAAGCTTTATTGCTTAAGTTTTTTTTTTAAATGAAAAATTTAATTTTTTGATTGCTATTCTCTTGAGTGCTTAGTGAGAGTTTTCTTGTCCCATCCTTGATCAAATCTAAAGTTCTTTGTCTACAATATAATCTGTTGCTTTAATCATTTTGGATTGTACCAATGGGTTCCCAGTTATGAAAGAGATGGAGAGAGAAAGGCTTGGCATGAGACAACAACTCCCTTTTGCCAGGAAAAGACATTACATATGAGTTGTCTGCCCACAAAGGAGCCTATCATCAGATTAAATTAATGAGCTTCATGTTTTAATCATTAAGTTAATAGCATTACGTGGATCATTTTCCTCTATGTTTTAATCATTTCTATGTTTCACTAGCTAGATCATCAACTGCTTTCATTTGAATCTTTTTTTCATTCCAAGAATAGCTTCTATGTTGGGCGGAAGTAATTGTTTCTAGGTACCAAGGAATTTGTTAACATTGTAGCTTTATAAATTATTGCCTGGCTTAATTTATAGCTGATTACATAGTACCTCTTCCTCTTTCAATAAGGAAACTTTTCTGCTTAGGATATCAGCATGCAGGTTGTTGTTCAGTTGTGTCTGACTCATCATGACCCCATTTGGGGGAATTTTCTTGGCAAAGACACTGGAGTGGTTTTCCATTTCCTTCTCCAGCTCATTTTTTACAGATGAGGAACTAAGGCAAACAGGGTTAAGTGACTTGTCCAGGGTCACACAGCTAGTAAGTGTCCGAGGCAAGATTGAAATTCATGAAGCCCAGTATTCTATGCACTGGGCCATGTAGCTGCCCCTAGCATGCAGGGCCAATGTTCAAACAGTTAAAACTCATCAGGTTAAAATGGGTTGGCTCAGGACAGTGGAGATTTAAAATAGGGGCATATTGAAGCGAACTGGAACTGGTTTAGTTCGGGAGAGCCTATTGTTAAATTTTCAGTAAGCATTTATGCCTTGGAAATCAACAAGGCTACAGATCAGGACTTTATTTATTGTTTTGTTGATCGTCTAGAGTTAAGAGAGTTGTGGAGAAAATGTTAATAATGCAAATTAAACTTAAAAGTATGCCTAGGTATATCTCTCCCCACTCCTGCCTTTGGAGAGCCCATTGTTAAACATTTACCAGAATACTTGTTTATAAACATGTTTCTTCATGGGTCTGCAAGCAGCATATAGACCAGGTAACCTGATCATATTTGTTGGCTTTTATATAATAGTAGGAATTTATTATTATTATTTATATATTATAATAAATATAACAGGACTTTTTTCATTGCCAATATTTCTCTGCAAGTCTTATAATTATAGGCTAACAGTTCCATTAGTGTGGTCAGAAAGGGAAAGAAGAAAGGAACAAGCATTCACATAACACATACTATGTGCCAGACACCCTGCTAAGCACTTTACAAATATTATCTTAATTGGTCGTAGGTCATAATGCTCTCAGAAGATTTAGATTAATTAATTTGTAGATTTGGAACTTGGAAGGCCACAAGAGGTCACATCTAATCCAAC
The DNA here is from genome assembly GCF_011100635.1 of Trichosurus vulpecula. Lineage (NCBI taxonomy): Eukaryota > Metazoa > Chordata > Mammalia > Diprotodontia > Phalangeridae > Trichosurus > Trichosurus vulpecula. The sequence goes on from NC_050578.1 coordinate 48,316,295, forward strand.
TTCTTCATTTTACAGATGAGAAAATTGAAGCTGAGAGATTTAGCAAGTAGTCCAAGGTTGTATGGCTTGTAAAGTAGCAGTGGCCAGAGCTTGTATTTAAACCTGTCTGCTGACTGGAATGGCAAATATTGCTTCTACTATCTGTTCTTTTTGTAAAAGCAGAAAGGGACACAGCTCACAAACTCTATTTGCAAATATATTGCAAATAGAAGGTAGCATAAGCATTTTAAGCTCTATCTGCCCTGTACATCATCTCAGTCAGGCTATGTCTATATGAAATCAGAATACCCAGTTGAAAAGTTAAAAAAAAACCCTCAGACAACTGATTCTTTCATCTGTGTGATAAAAACAATGGGCTCAAATAATTTTTCACTGAATTTAATAATTGATGGGTTACTTTTTCGGTTGTGTAGATTGTCTCTGTCATGGTTCCGCTCTGGTCCAATGGATTACTTAAAAGTTTGAGGGCTCAAAAATATTTAAAAATAAAAACATATTTAAATAACCCCAGGCAAAAATAGTCTCCAATGTGACTTAAAAGCAGTTTATAGGAAGATAAAGCCACCACAGGCAGGTAAGAGACAGCAGAAAAAGGGTGAAAAAGAATAGGAAAAGAATTTTCCTGGGTCTCAGAGTACCTTGTCACAGTCCTAGAACTGACTTTAGATACTCTTTGCCCAAAAGACTCACCTCTGGGTCATATAATCTTCCTGGGGGCAAAAAGTTAACTCAAACTGTCTTAGTTCTTCTCCATAGCTTCTGTGCTCACAACATCATTATTGGTATTGTAAGAGTGTGGGGGATTAACTTTAGTGCCCCCCGCCCCCCAGGTTCCACCAGCGTCCTGGCCCAAGACATACATGAAAATATAGCATTTCTTCCTTATTTTCCGATTTCTGTTCTCTTCAGTCAGATCCCTTTTCTGTTTTCATCAAAAGCTTTGATATGTGGGACAGAGAAATTTCAAGTGATCCACTTAAACCGAAAGTGACTTTAGTTACTTTATTCAACAATAATCTGTGAATAGTAGTGGCCCAATTGGTCAGTTCCATTTGGGCAATGCTGCTCCTTCCTTCCTTCCTTCCTTCCTTCCTTCCTTCCTTCCTTCCTTCCTTCCTTCCTTCCTTCCTTCCTTCCTTCCTTCCTCCCTTCCTCCCTTCCTTCCTCCCTCCCTTCCTTCCTCCCTTCCTCACTTCCTTCTTTCCTTCCTTCCTTCCCTCCCTCCTTCCTTCCTTCCTTCCTTCCCTCCTTCCTTTCTTCTTCCCTTTCTCTGTTCACATGGGGAATCACACTCTTATATGTGGGTGCTCTGCCCAAAGGAATATACATTTTGATTGCTTAAACCTTGTAAGATATCTTGGGGTCTGGGGGCTAGATTTTTTTCTCTTCCCTACTTATTTATTCTACCTTAAAAACTGGAACAATTAACTCTTGTTTCCCATGTAGTTACATTTATGATTTTTTGAAGTAGAGCTCTGATAAATCAGGCTTTGATAAAGCCCACTGGGATTCAAACAGAGCTACTTGACTATGCCTTTAAACCTAAATCCCTCTGGCTCTCACTGACTGGCCAATAATAGGTCAAGGCCCAGGCCTCATTTGGTCATTGTTTGGGTTTTGATGGCTCAGAGTGAATGTAAAGAGCAAATGTTTCTGTTCTGCCCAGAAATCTGCCCAGAGTCTTTCCCTCCCAGATTGATTTATTTTTTATTTTGAGTAGGCAAATTAGGCCATCTTTTGCCTCATTTTTTACCTATCCTTAAATCACTGAATAGGTGTTGCTTCAGACAAACCGAGACCTGGAAAAGACCTTAGCTTAAAAAGGCCAACATCTCCCATTGCATCTGGGCTCTCTCCAGTCATCCTGACCTATGTCTTGCCACTGGACCCAGATGACTCTGGAAGAAAGAGTAAGGCTGGTAACTTTGCACAGCCCTCCCTCACTTAAATCCGATTTACTTGCAAGTGAAGACGTCATCCTCCTGATGTCATTGGTCCTCTTTGAGGATGAACAACAACAATCAATGAACTTGTAACCTCACTTTCTAATTTTTTACCTTTTTTTTTCCTCCCTCTCTCCTTCCCTCCCTTCCTTTTCACGCCTTCCTTCTACTCTTTTCCTTCCTTCCATCCTTCCTTCCTTCCTTCCTTTCCTCCTCCCAAAATTCACAACCTTATGTTATAAACCTTAAGTTGTGACCTCCAAGAAAGCATTGTTTGACCTCTTTTTGGCAAGTCTTTCTCAAAACTCTCCAAACTAACTTGTGAGCCTTCCTGCTAGTCAACACTTTCCTATGTCCTAAGTATGGGTGTCCTTAAGACTAACCATTTCTACTTTATTTTTTCTCCTCAGTGCTTTCCCTCCTCGCCTCAAGATCGCCTTGTTCTTGAGTTATTCCACCTCAGCCACTGGAAAGATTTTCCTTTTACAAAGTAAGGGGTCATCAGTTTTGAAAAAGAGGTAAAATTATTCTCATTCTCCTTTACAAATGAGGATCCCATTTCAACATCTGTTGTGTTTTCACTTCTGATATAGGAATATTTTCTTGCCCAGGAGAAACAGTACCTTTTAATGCCGAGCATATTTTCCATGTGAGCATTCTTGCATTATCTTTAAGTGATATTTGAAAATTTGTATTTATCCTAAAGTTTTGCTTTGAGATTTTGGACATTGTCTCTATTCAAATACTGGCTCTGAAGATATGTTGGTAACCTATACAGGGACTGTTTCATCACTGTCCTTGTATGCCCAGTGTCCACCACAGTGCCCACCACATAGTAGGCACGCTAATACTTGAGGATTGATTGGTTACTCTGAGGAAATAGACCGAATGTACATACAGTACACAGTAGTTTTGTCAGAAAAATCCAATATGTTATTATAAAGTAAGGAGTTTTAACTCCAAGGGATTGAGTGGTAAATTTCAGAGGTTTGGTGAAGACTTTTTTTTTTAATGTTCATAACTGTATTTCAATATATTTGGTTGACTTTGTAATCCTATATATTTTGTTTAATGCATTTAAAAATATTATTCTGAGAAGGCCTCACCAGAATGCCAAAAGGGATTTATGGTCAACTAACATTAAGCGCCTACTCTGTGCCAGGTACTATTCTAAGAGCTGAAGATTTTAAAAAAAGAAACAGTCTCTGCCATCAAAAAGCTTACACTCCAATAAAGGCAACATGCAAACAACTACATACAAACCAGGAATCTAAAGGATTAAATGGTGATAAAATAGCAAAAAAAAAAAAAAAAGGTCAAGAACCCCATATAAGAATTTCGAGAGAAGCCTAATAAACTATCTTTCTTTGCTTTTGGATGGAATTGTCTCTGCAATGCAGTTTAAATAACCATCAATAGAGGGCAGCAGAGGATGACAAAGTAATTATTGACAGATTCAGTTTGTTTTTCCCAGCCTGGATTCACTGATTTTTTTGTTGTTGTTGTTGGTGGTGGTGGTGCTTAATATGCTTTGAACATTATCCTTTCATCTTGTAAAAGGAAGAAACTGCCCATGTGGGGTGACACCCTGTGGAAGACTCAAAGCTATCCCTATCTAGGGACCTCAGTTTGGGGAGCCCAGAGCTGTCTATTTTCTGTGCTAAGGAAGGGGCATGGAGGCTGGGGTGGGGGGAAGGGGAGAGGGCAGCTCAAGTAGGAAGAGGAGAAGAAAGCACCTCAGGTGGGAATCACATTCATTTGCAGAAAGACTGGGGCCAAATGTTTCCTAGCCCTGACTGGCAAGGCCATTCATCGTTCACATACTTTCTTGGCAGCTCCCATCTGGTTGCAATGGGTACCAGAACTAAGTTTACTCAGTCTGGGTCAAAAAAAAAATCCTAGATCTCTAGACCAAAGTGTCACGTGCAAAAACCATTCATACTCATGTTGGGCAGTGGTGTGTGAGTCAGGAACTTGGGCACAAGCCCAATTGCTGTGTGACCTTTGGCTAGTCTGCACCTCTGTACCCAAATCATTACAGTTATCTTTCTGCAAATCCAGAACTGTATGGCATTTCAAAAGGTTAGAGGTAGAGACTGGACCTGTGATCTCTTCCCAGGTGAGGAAATTCCCTTTACCAGTGCAGGTAGACACCTTTTCTGCAAATTATAGTCTTTGAGAGCTTTCCAGAGGACTGAGAGAGATTTGTCCAGGGCCACATGGTGTATGTCAGAGCTCTTCACATCCACGTCTTGTGAGTTCAAGAAGGACTTTGAGATCCTTTGAGATCCTGGGTTTTTCAAGGAAATTACAAGTTCCTTTGGTTACCTTGGTGGTTCACTATGACTGTCTCCTGTTCTCTTGGCCCCTTTGACACACCATCATGTCTTGTGACCAAATCTAGGAGAACACTAGGAAAGAGGAGGTCTTTTTAATGTACCTCATCAGAAATGCTGCTAAAAAGCATCAGTGGGGCTGGTTACAAAGGGATTTTATTTTTTGTCTTAGGGCCTCCTAGGATCACTTGGTCTTCTAGGATCTAAAGGGACATTTTTTTTGTTTTAAATAAAAAAAATTAACAATATAATTTATTTCCTTCCCAGCCCACTCTCACCATTAAAAAGAGTAAAAGGGGGGAGAGGAACCCTGGTAACAAATACACATAAGCAAATGTATTCCTTCCTTGGCCATGTATATCTTGTTCTGCACCTTGAATTCATTGTCTTTCTAGGATAAAACTGTTCTTCTGCCCCTCACCCTGCATCAACTCATACAAGTCTTTCCAGGTTTACTGAAACCATTCCTAAGATGCCACTTGCAATCTAACTCATTAGTTCAAAACTGAAGTAAACATTCTCCTCCAACATGAATCTCTGACTCTCTGTGTTTCTATCTCTGTCTCTGTCTCTCTCTGTGTCCTCTTTCTCTGTCTCCTCTCTCTCTGTCTCTCCTCTCTCCTCTCTCTCTCTCTCTCTCTCTCTCTCTCTGTGTGTCTCTCTCTCCCTTGTCTCTCTGTGTCTCTCTCTCCCCTTCCCTCCCTCTACTCCTCTCTTTCTTTCTTTTTTTCTTCTCTCTCCTTCCCTCCCCACCTCCACAGATGTATCAGTTCTGCCAGATCCCAGGGGATGTCATTTCCACTTGCTTGGTAAATAATTAGCCCAGCTGCCTTTGGCTATAGAAAGGATTATGAATATTTTAAGCACTACAAGTGACTGGAACCACTTCTATTTGATTTCATCTACTCCTGAAATACTTTAGGTGGAAACTTACCTCTAAGTAGGAAAACACCCCTTGGGCAGATAAATGTTCCAGGTGCAAGAAGAATACAGAACTGTTTATATTGGAGCCGTTGATGGGCATTCAGAACTGGCATTAAGATAAAGGTGCCCTAGGAAAAGAAATCAGAGAAATATAGTGAATAAGCAAAATGTTGAAAGAACTACAACAACCTTTCTCTTCAGACCCTCTTCTTTCTCAGCTCTCCCATGATTTAGAGGAGTCCATTCTAGCTCAACAGGATGTAGGTTAGTTCCCTTTCATTCAGCTGTTGAGACAAATTTCCAAGGTACCAGATATCTCTTTCCATTCTGCAGATTTAGAAGTGTTTGTAAAGGAGTTGGGCTGTTGTGGCCCCAAAGAAGGGGAGAGACTTAAAGGAATGCCCAAGAATCCAGAGCAGTGACAAAGGAACCATGGAAGGACCCCACCAGAGTGTTCCTGAATCTCAGACATCATGGGCTTTGGACTGTGGCAGCCTGTAAAGGGGATTCAACAACAATCCTATAGAAAAGTGATTCCTTGGATTTCACACCACCATCTTCGATTCTCTGAGGATCGTTCCTTCCAGCTGGTGTGGGAGTATACCTAAGCCCTGGGTCTTCCTCCAAGGGTTAACCTCCATCACTAGGCCAGAAGCTAATATCTCCAAAATCAGGACCACAAACTGATCCCTAAGCTTGAGTTAGAAGTCAGCTCCCTGTAGGAGTTGCTCCAAATACCGGGACAACTCATTTCCTGGAGCAGCCTAGGGATTAGTACCCCAGAATCCAGTCCAGGTCAAGGGTATTGCAGGGAAGAGTAGGAGGAGTTCTCCAATAGGTTCAGTGATTGGTTTCACACCACCTATATCATAGATGAGGAGATACCAGTTAGTGAAGTTGAATTGGGGTGAGGAGATTTCCAGCATTTCAAGCATGGAAGGTCCCAGGAAGTGGAAGAAAGAGGTACAACCCAGGAGAAGATGGGGGGCTGGCACAGAAACATCATGTGTCAAGAAAGAGTAGCTTTGATGCCATATGCAGGCATAGAAATCTAACTTACCCTGTAGGAAGTAGGAGGGGAAAGGGGAAAGAAAAGGGAGGGGGCTGATAGAAGGGAGGGCAGATTGAGGGAGGCAATGGTCAAAAACAAAACTCTAGTGAGCAGGGAAAGGGAGTATGAAGAGAGAAAAACATAAACAGGTTGGGGGGGATAGGGTGGAGAGAAAGACACAGACAGTAATCATAACTGCCAATGTGAACGGGACAAACACCCCCATAAAACAGAAGTGGAATACTATTGTGCTATAAGAAATGATGAGCAGGCAGATTTTAGAAAAACCTGGAAAGACTTATATGAACTGATGCTGAGTGAAGTGAGCAGAACCAGGAAAATATTATACATATTAATAGCCGCATTGCGGGATGACCAACTTTGATAGATTTAGCTCTTCTCATCAATGTAAGGATCTAAGACAACTCCAAGACTCATGATGGAAAATGCCATCCATATGCAGACAAAGAAATATGGAGTCTGAATGCAGATGGAAACATACTATTTGATCTCTTTTTTGGTTGTTTTATTTTGTTTCTTCTTTCTTGTGGTTCCTCCCACTGGTTCTAATTCTTCTTTACAACATGACTAATTTGAAAATATGTTTAATATGGAAGTATATGTAGAGCTTATATCATATTGCATGCTGTCTTAGGGAAAGGGGAGGGGAGAGAAAGGGAGAAAATTAAAAACTCAAGATCTCATGGAAGTGAAGGTTGAAAACTAAAAATAAATAAATTAATTTAAAAAAAGAAAGACTAGCTTCCTCTCACACACCCCCAAAACAAATCAAAACAAAACCCAGAGTGTAGTTGTGGTCATCTTAATGTTGTTTTTTATTACCACACCAGCCCTTTAGGAGGAATTTCTAGAAGCAACAGACTTTTGGTCCCTTCATCATCTAGAATAATGAATGTACAAAGATTGCAAATGATCTCGGAAAAAAACTGGGCAAATACCTAATTGTCCTCTGGAGAGGTGCACAGCTGTTTATAAGGGTAGGACCTCCTGAGCTTCAGAGGGAAAAGAAATCTTTCTCTCCCATCCCCAATATTTGCATTCAACAATTTCCACTGAATTATCAAACACACACACAGACACACACACACACACACACACACACAGAGTACACCCACAAAGTCTGATGTCCTAGGCATTCTTCTGACTACACAGCACTAAAGAAGAGTTCCATCCCCGCTGTGCCTCTAGCTACAAGAAAGGGCAGAGTCACACCTTGGTTCCCATCTCTGTTCTTGGAGATATCTCTTTTACCACATTCTGGTCTCTAGCAATCTTGCTGTTTTGGCCAGAAACCGTGAGAGTTTGGTATCACAGTCCTCTTCAAGAACAATGGGATAAACAACAACCTCTGTGAGTAGTAGTAGTAGCTGTCCCAGTTGGGCAACACAGATCTACCTTCCTTCCCTCCTTCCTTCCTCCCTCCCTCCCTCCCTCCCTTCCTTCCTTCTTTCCTTCCTTCCTTCCTTCCTTCCTTCCTTCCTTCCTTCCTTCCTTCCTTCCTTCCTTCCTTCCCTCCTTCCTTCCTCCCTTCCTTCCTTCCTTCCTTTCTTTCTTCCATCCTTCCTCCCCCCCCCCTTTTTTCTTTCCTTTCCCTCTCTCCACATAGGGTATCATACCCTTATCTGCAGATCCTCTACACAAAGGAATACGAATTTTGGTCTCTGAAGATTTTTTCTTAATGAGCTCGCCTTAAACAGAAATCATTCTGGCTTTCATGGATTGGCCAATAATAGGTCCCAGGCCAAGTCCTACTTGGTAATTGTTTGAGTTTTGATGGCTCCAAGAGAGTGTAAATAGCAATTGTTTTTGTTTTGGCCAGAAAGGGTCTTCCCCTCCCAGATTGATTTTTTTTTTGACTAGGTAATAGAGGCCATCCTATGCCTCATTTCTTACCTAGCCTTAATCACTGAATGGGTGTTGCCTCGATCAAACAGAGACCTATTAAAGACCTTAATTTAAAAAGATCAAGGTCTGTCATAGCATTCAGGACCATCTCCAGTTGTCCTGATCTATATCTTGCCACTGGACCCGGATGACTCCAGAGAAGAGAGTGAGGCTGGTGACTTTGCACAGCCCTCCCTCACTTAAATCCAATTCACTTTAATGTCATGGCATCACCTCCCTGATGTCATGATCCTCTTTGAGAACAAAGGACAAACAACAACAAAGGCAGAGACAGGTGAAATTTTGGCCAAGCCCCTGAAACACTGAGCTTAGATTTCTCAGGCTGTTGAATACCACTTGCTGTTCAAAGTTCCTTACCGCTTACTTAACAGGGCTTTTGAAGATTTATGAGTTAAAGTGTGAAAAGTATTTTCAATTCCTAGTGAAGGGACCTTGGTGAGTTTGACAGCCAGTTTCCATGAATATTTCTGGCTAATTTAATGTCACCATAAACAATGCAAAGTATTATTTTTAGCACATAAAATCTTGCTCATTGATCAACTGGATAGCAACATCAAACCAGAGATGAAACTGATAAACTCCCCAAGGGCATTCACCAGTATCATGGAGGGTTTCTCCACAAATTCTAAATAGAAGAGGGATACCATTTCCAAGTGAGGTTCTCCATATGTAACCGTTTGTGAATGACATTGTACAAATTGCATTGTCCCAGAATGGGCCTCTTTAATCAAACCCTTGATTACTTAGAAGAGATTGTTCTAGTCATCCATACCAGAAAAACAAAGCTGATAAAGAATAATTGTTATCCACATACCTTGGGCAGGAGATACAGAAGGATAATGAGTTGGGTCCAAAATTGGTAAGGAAGAGATTGAGCTATATGGCATTTAAGAAATTGCAAAAGCTTTCAGGGACTCCAAGCTGCTAGTGGCTTCAAAAGTCCATCTTTTAGATGCCAGTATTATCCTACGGATATTATGTGAAACATGAGAAACACTATTGTCATAACACACTCAAAATGGCTGGTAACGCAGAGGACAATGGAAAAGCACCTGGTAGGTCTAGTCACAATTCAGCCTAACTTGATCATTTGAGAAGTGGCACAAAGCCATAATAAAGGATATATAATATGAGTGGATGAGGAGGTGGGCTAGTCATGTATCAGGAATGAGGGATAAAAAGTAGAAAGCCCAAGTAGTGCACTGATATTCATGGAACACTAAGAAAGCCAGAGGAAGACTTCCAGATCATTGAGTAGATTCTCTATGAAGAATTTTTTGAAAAATGCATCATCGTTGCTCTTTTAAAAAATTTAATATTTTATTTTTACCCCAATTGCACATAAAAAATTAACATTTGTTTTTTAAAATGTATGATTTCCAAATTCTTTTTCTTTCTCTCTCCACACCCCTCCCTTATTGAGAAGGTAAGCAATTTGATATGTTATATATGTCCAGTCATGCAAAACATATTTCTATGTCATGTTGTAAAAGAAAACACAGACAAAAAACCCTCAAGAAACATAAAGAAAGTAAAGAAAAGTATGCTTCAATCTGCATTTAGACTCCATCAGTTCTTTCACTGGATATGGATAACATCTTTTGTCATAGATCCTTCAGAATTGTCTGGGATCATTGTATTTCAGAGAATAGCTAAGTCATTCACAGTGTTCATCATATGATATTGCTGTTGCTGTATATAATGTTCTCCTAGTTTTGTTCATTTCACTTTGCATCAGTTCATGTTAAGTCTTTCCAAGTTTTTCTGAGAGCATCTTGCTTGTCATTTCTTATAGCACAATAGTATTCCAGCACAATCATGTACAACAACTTGTTCAGCCATTCCCCGATTGATGGGCATTCCCTCAATTTCCAATTTTTTTTGCCACCATTAAAAGAGCTGCTATAAATATTTTTGTACATATAGGTCCTTTTCTTTTTTTGTTTTTTATGTCTTTGGGACACAGACCTAGTTGTGATATTGCTGGGTATGCATGGTTTTAGAGCTCTTTGGGCGTAGTTCCAAATTTCTCTAGAGAATGTTTGAATATAACTTCACTAACGGTGCATTAGAGTCTTGATTTTCCCACATTCCACCCAACATTTGTCATTTTCCTTTTCTGTCATATTAGCCAATCTGATAGGTGTGAGGTGGTCCCTTTGAACTGCTTATATTTACATTTCTCTAATCAATAGTGATATGGAGCATTTTTTTTCATATGACTTGCTTTGATTGATTGCCTTATCTGAAAACTGTCTGTTCATATCCTTTGACTATTTATCAGTTGAAGAATGGCTCTTATTTCTATAAATTTGACCCAGTTCTCTATATATTTGAGAATTGAGGTTTTTATCAGAGAAACTTGCTTCAAAATTTTTTTCATAGTTATATTTAATATGTATTTCCCTCTATCCTATTTCCCCCTGTTTATCCTACTCTCTCTCTCTCCTTTCACCCTGTCCATTCTCAAAAGTGTTTTGCTTCTGACTTTTACCTCCCCCAATCCACTCTCCCTTTTGTCAATGCACTGCCCTCTCCCCACCCCCACCCCATCCCTTTCCCCTTCAAGCTACTTTTTGTTTCAATTTATTTTGTTATTTATTTAATATTTTAGTTTTCAACATTGATGCCCACAAGCTTTTGAGTTACAAATGTTCTCCCCATTTCTACCCTCCCTCCACTCCAAGATGGCATATGTTCTGATTGCCCCATTCACCAGTCAACCTTCCCTTCTGTCACCACCCCCTTCTACTTTCTTTTATGGTAAGATAGATTTCTATGCCCAACTGAGGGTATACGTTATTTCCCTCTTTGAGCCAATTCTGATGAGAGTAAGGTTCACATGCCCTCCCCCCCACCCCACCATTTCCTCTTTCACTGTCAAAGCTTGTTTGTACTTCTTTTATGTCAGCTAATGTACCCTACTCTACCTCCCCCTTTCCCCTTATCCCAATGCATTCCTCTTTTTACCCTTTAATTTTATTTTGTTTTTTTAAGATAATCATCCCATCATATTCAACTTATATCCATGTCCCCTGTCTATGTATACTCCTTCAAACTCCTCCTAATAATGAGAAAATTTTTAGGAGTTCCGAGTGTTTTCCCATGTAGGAATGTAAACAGTTTAACCTTATTGAATCCCTTACAATTTTTCTTCCTTCTTATACTTCTCTTGAGTCTTGTATTTGAAAGTCAGATTTTCTGTCCAGCTCTGGTCTTTTCATTAGGAATGCTTGAAAATCTTCTACTTCATTGAATATTCATTTTTCCCCTGAAAGATTATATTCAGTTTTGCTGGGTAGGTGATTCTTCAACATTGGTCATTTCTGATAGGTGTGAGGTAGTATCTCAGCATTGTTTTAATTTGCATTTCTCCAATGAATAGTGATTTAGAGGATTTTTTCACATGACTATAGATAGCTTTGATTTCTTCTTCTGAAACCTGCCTGTTCAAATCCTTTGACCATTTATCAATTGGGGAATGTCTCTTATTTTAAAAATTTGACTCAGTTCCCTACATATTTGAGAAATGAGGACTTTAACAGAGAAATTTGCTATAAAATTTTTTTATGTTACTAAATTGTCTATGGTACCTTTTAGCAAGTTGTTGTTTCCCTGATAGAATTTTGGTTTTGATTTGTCTGAGATCATGGTTATCACCCCTGCCTTTTTGATTTCAGCTGAAGCCCATTAGATTCTGCTCCAGCCCTTTATTTTAACCTTATCTATATCTTTCTGTTTCAAGTGTGTCTCTTATAAACAGCATATTGCTGTATTTTGGCTTCTAATCCATTCTGCTATCTGCTTCCATTTTATGGGTGAGTTGAATCTATTCACATTTACAGTTATGATTACTAACTGTATTTCCCTCCATCCTTTTTTCTTTTGTTTCTTCTCTTTTTTTTCCTGTCTCTCCTCAAAAGTCTGTTTTGCTAATGATCACTGCCTCCCTTAATCACTCCTCCCTTTTATCATCTCCTTCTCTTTCTCATATCTCTTATCCCCTTCCTCTCCTATTTCCTTATTGGGTAAGAGAAATTTTTATACCCAACTGAGTATTTATACATATTCTTCCCTCTTTGAACCAATTTTAATGAGTATGAGGTTCAAGTATTGTCCACCATCTCTCCATTCCCCCTCCCCTCCACCACTGTAAAAGCTCTTCCTTGTGTGAGGGGATTGGTGATCAGAGAGGTGTATTTGATCCTGGAAAGTTACAAGGATTGTACATGGTGTCATAAGGGAGTAGATTGACACATATTTTCCATGAGTAGTGGCAGAGCTGATTTGATTATAGCTGAAGAACTTGAAGGAGGGGGTCAGTATGGAGGTCACTTGTAGGGTGACAAGACAGAGTGGGTCTGGATAGAGTGAGTGATTGAGGCAACCACCAATTAGGGCATCAAAGCCCCAGAAGTGGGAGTTTCTGGAGGTGAAAGGGTTAATTCCTGTAGGGCATGGTTTCCTCTCTGGGCAACAAAGCAACTGGCAAGAAGATGGTGAGGGAGTGATATGAAAAAAATACTTCTCAAAATGAATCACTAACTATTAACAAACATATGAAAGACTGCTCCAATTCACTAAAGAGAAATGCAAATTAAAACAACTTTGAGGTTTTACCACACACCCAGCAAACTGGCAAACATGAGAAAAGATGAAAATAGCCAGTGTTGGAAAGACTGGAGGGAAACTGACACACTATTACATTGTTGATGGAGTTTTGAATTGCTCCAATTGTTCTGATACATAAATCAAAATTATTTAAGAAGAGTGACTACTAGTTATACCTTGTGACTAAGGGATCCCACTTCTGGACATAGTGTTCCAAGGATGCAAAAGACAGAAAGAAAGGTACCATATAAGTTAACCATAGAACAATTTTTGTAGTAGCAAAGAACTGGAATAGGGCAGGTGTTTATTAATTGAGGAATGGTCAAACAAACTGTAATATTGGAATGTAATGGAATATTATTTTTAATTTTTTTCCAACAAAAATTATTTTCTTTCCCTCTCACTTTTCCTTTTTTTCTCCATCACCTGCCTCTCTCACCTACTATCGCTGGCATCAGAGGGAAAAAATTCTTGTAGCAAACATGTATAATCAAACAAAAAAAAATCCTCATTCATCATGTCCAAAAGTCTATACTTAAAGTCTATTACCTTTCTCTCAGGAGAGAAGTTGCACATTTTAGTATGGGTCATTGCATTTACTAGATGTCTAAAGTCTTTCAAAGTAACTTGTTTTTACAATGTTGTGGTTATTGTATAAATTTTTGTCCTGGTTCTGCTCATTTCACTTTGGATCAGTTCATATAGGTCTTCCTGGGTTTCTCTGAAGCTGTCATCTTCATCATTTCTTATATCACAGTAGTATTCCACTATAATATGTTTAGCCATTCCCTAATTGATGCTGTCATTTTTAATCATTTTTCAGTCGTGTCTGACTCTTTTTTTTTTTTTGGAGTTTTCTTGTTAAAGATACTGGTTTGCCATGTCCTTCTCCAGCTCATTTAGAGACAAGGAAACCAAAGCAGACAGGGTAAGTGACTTGCCCAGGATCACACAGCTAATCAGTGTCTGAGGCTGGATTTGAAATCAAGTCTTCCTGACTCTAGGCTGGGCACTCTATTCATTGTGACATCTAGCTGCTCAATCCCTAATTGATGCCCCCACCTTTAAGATCCAATTCTTTGCCACCACAGTAGGAAATGCTATAATTTTTTTTTTGTACAGATGGGTCCTTTTCCTTCTTTCTTTGATTTCCTTGGGGTGTAAGTCTAATGGTGACATCACTGGTTCCAGTAGCATGCACAATTTACTAATTTTTTGTATATAATAGAATATTTTTGTGCTGTCAGAAAAGAAAAAATATTAGGTAACTGGAGAAACGAGGAAGGCTGGTATGAACTGAGGCAGAAAGAAGTAAAAAGAACCAAGGGGGGGAAATATATATAATATATATGTATGTATACATACATATATATTATACACACACACACATATATACATATATGCATACATACATACACACACACCATGACTACAATAATGTGAACAGCGGTTGATTGTTGTCCTTTGTTCTCAGAAAGGACCAAAATGACATCACTATGTTCAGATCAAGCTACAGTGGGTCTGACTGTGGCTGATCAGACCAATGTGAGCTTGGAAGGCTCTATCGCACGTTGGGCACAAATAGTCCATATGATCTTTTGGAGTGGAGATGTCTCTAAATTTTTGCATCTCACATTTCTTTTGAGCTACTTCAACTCTGCTTTGCTCATAGAGCACAGCACCTTTGATTAGGGCATGCCATGCTGTGTGGTCCTGTGTTAGTATCTCCCTTGTTTCACAAACAATTCCAAAGTTCTTCAGAGAGACCTTGAGAGTGTCTTTGTATTGCTTCTTCTGACAACCATGTGAGTGCTTGCCTTATGTGACTTCTCTGTCAAATAGTCTTTTAGGCAAACATGCTTTTTGCATTTGAACAACGTGGCCAGCCCTTGCTCTCTCTGCAGTAGAGTTTGAACACCTGGCAGTTCAACTAGAGAGAGGACCCAAGTGTCCTCTTGCCAGGCAATCTTTAGAATCTTCCTAAGACAATTCAAATGGAAGCGATTCAGTTTCCTAGCATGGTGCTGGCTTTCAGGTTTTACAGGCATACAGCGATGAGGGCAGCACAACGGCTCTGTAGACATTCAGTTTGGCAGGCAGCCTAATAACTTTTCTTTCCCATGCTTTCCTTTGGAGCCTCCCGAACATGGAGCTAGCTCTGGCAGTGTGTGCAACAATCTCATCATCTATGTGTACATCCCTGGAAAACAGTTTTCAAGGTACCTGCCTAGATAAACGGATAAATTTTTTTTATTTGTTGTAACCCATGGTTCCACATATGGATGGTGTGGAGCTGGTTGGTGAAGAGCCTGTTTTCTTGTTCTTCATTGTTAGGCCAAAATTAGCACAAGCAGCAGAGAATTGATCAATACTTGTTGCATTTCATCTTCAGAGGCTGCACTAAGCACACAGTCACCTTTCCCTCCACATTAGTCTTGGCTTGCAGCTGTTTGACGTTAAGTTGAATGCTGTGTAACTGTAATGACCTGAATCGGCTTTAGAGAAGAAGTGAGGAAATTCACCCCTCACCCTTGGTTGGAGAAGTGGGGGGCTACAAGGGTGGCATAGTACATTTACTATCAGATGGTATTGATATGTCTGCTGAATTTACTTTCATTCTTTGTTACAAGTGAAGTATCTGGAGTACATCTAGAAATGACTATGATGTAAAACCTGAAGGTATCAACAAAACAAACAAACAAAAAATGTAAGTGCCTACTATGTGCCAGGCCAGGCACTAGAACATAAAGACGGAAATGGAATAGTCTCTACTGTGGAGAAGTTTGCATTCTACTGCAATGAACAGCATGCACAAAAGGAAGTAAATAAAAGTACATACGAATTAATGCCAAATAATTTCTTTTTTACTGTTCCTAACATTTTATTTTACTTTTTGGTCAAATCTATTTTTTTTATTATAAACTTGACAATGATTAGCAAACACAAACTTTTCTTTACAAAGGACAGACTAAGACGATTGCACACGGAACTATTAACTACCATGTTTAGCTTGTTGGGCTTTTGAGTATACATCCAGTTTAACAATATTATCATTTTCAGAATAACAGCGTAGACAGGGTTTACTAATTGCTAGGCGCTGTGCACATGCTAGTACCAATCAATCAACATTTATTAAGCACCTACTATGTGCCAGTGACTGTGCAAACCACTGGAGATAAAAAAAAGAAGCAAAAGCGAGTTTCTGCCCTCAAGGAGCTTATGCTTCTTGTCCTTGTCCCTTTCTGATCTTCCCTCTGGTTTCTACTGGGTATTTTTACATTTACTGATTCAATTTTTTTTTTTGCATTCCTCTTCCTCAGCTCTTGGTTCTGTGCGTCTAGAGCCCTCCCTACAATGCCCCCTAGATCTTTGCCACTCTTGAAGCTACAGGCTGGGCTCTGGAACCCTCAGGGTTTGCCTGGAAGCTGCTGTCTTTGCATTCCTGCCTCCTTTTCTTCCAATTGCCCAAACTCAGAATCCATGAAAGTCCTCCCATTTCACTCTCTCCCATAAACTCCTGCTCCCACTTTTTTTAATATGCATTTACCCAAAGGGTTTTCTTTTATTCTATTCTTCTACTCTCTATAGGGCAGACAACTCTGAGCTTCCAAGGCAAGGAGGAGTGCTGGTACCCTGTAGATGTGGAATAATGAAAACTGTCCAGAGGAGACTTCATGTCCAGATAGCGATGTGGTACATGTGGTATAAGATGCTTGCCTTTTCAAATCTTCTTTTCTTTAACAGAGGGTTTGGATGGAGAGAGGAAATTGTTAAGGGGATATCCTTTAACATAATATTACAATCAATAATGATAGTAATATTATAATAAACATAATATTATGGCTTCCTTCTTTTCTGAGATGAGTTGAATCCAGTCAGCATCAGCAGTGACCAAGAGTCATTGCCATCTGCCAGTTGTGGGTGGCCTAAACTGATGGTCTCAGTTCCATTCCCAGTGGACAGGTAACTTGCATCAGAAAAACCAACCACCACATCTGGAACTCATTGGTAGGCTCAGCAGAGAGTAGCCAAAAATTAAATCAGTTACAGAGACAAAATTCTCAGCTTCTTTGGTCTGGGATTTCTGGGTCAAGCCTGTGACATATTGGGGGAACAAGTAAGAGGAGGTTTCCAGTGGCATTGTCCAACTAAACATACTACTTCAGAGGACTGATATTCCAAAAATAAACCTTCTCCAATCCCATTCCACACCACATCTTCCAACGTACCCATTTTTCTAGTTAGTCATATATTCAAAGTTGCTTGCTGTTTTGATACATGAATTTAGAGAAGGGCTAGGCCTCAAGAAAAGGAAGGCCAGAGGTTTATAGAAATATTTGTTATTTTAAAAAGGAATTAACACTGAAGAAGAGAATGAATCCCTTTACAGGTAGACAAAAGTCTTACTTCTCCCTTAGGTGTGTGAAGATGGCTGAGGGAATGAGAATGGGAAGAAGAAAAGAATAGTTGGAAACATCAGGAAATCATTTTAGTGTTAGTGAAGCATAGTGCATCCATCTATTTTGGGTTTTGATATATTTGATATATTTTGATATATTTGATATCCATGCAAATGATATGTCTTTATTCATCTTACTTTTTAGCTCACATTTATATAGTACTTTGCAATTTACAAAGTCCTCATATAGTGCTTAGAAATGGTTTACATACTGTTGTAGCAGAGATCAGACAGAGATGCAAATCAATTAATCAATAAGCATTAATTAAACTCAGCTTAAGCTTAGTTTCTAATGGGAGGAGACAACAGTATATGTAAAATACTATAGAGTGTATATATAAGGCAACCTTAGAGGAGAAGGCACTAGAAGCTGCAGGAGGAAAGGCAGCAAAGGTCTCTTGCAGAAGGCTAGATAACTGGACCATAGTTGGATGATAAGCCAATATGGTTGTATGTAGAGGGAAGTAACATATAAGAAGACTAGGAAGATAAGAAAGGGCCAGGTTGTGAAGAGTTTTAAATGGCAAAAAAAGAGTTTCTAGGTAGTAGGGAGCCACTATAGTTTATTGATTTAGGGGAAGGGGTGACATGGTCAGACATTTTTTTTTCCCTAAAACAAAATTACTTTGACAGCATACACTTCCTAGTGTGCTATATAGTAAGCACAAGTGGCCCATCTGGAACTGTTTCCTGTGAGACATCAGACCTCAAGAATTGGGTTAATGGCGAGAAGCTGAGATTTTGAATTTCCTTCCTCTCCTGTTGTCTCCTCTGTTCTCTTTTCTCCCTCTATCTGCCTCCCTCCCCACTCTTGTCTCTGTCTCTCTCTTTTTTGAGACCAAATCTCCCTACTTCACACAGGATGGATGTATAGGGACCACTCACAGTACTGACCCCATTGCTAATCTTCACAGAAATTTTGACCTTTTCTGTTTCTGACCTGGGCTGGTTCACTACTCCTTAGGGAGCCTCTTGATTCTCCTCACCATATTGGTGCCAGACTTAGTGCTGACACTCGGTCTGCTTTAACCTTGTGGCAGTTCTGAACTCCTGAACTGAGGGGATCCACCAGTCTCCACCTCCCCAGTAGCAGAGACTACAAGCCTGAGTCACCATACCCCAGCTGACTTTGAATTTCTAAGGGGTGTTGTGTGTGCATCCATCCTGTGTCATCTCAAGAGGAGACAGGAAAAGAAAGAAGAGTGAAGTCATGTAAGGAGGAGAGGAAGGGGTCCATTTATGGAGCCAGGCAAAACCCAACCAAAGACTGACTAGGCAAGCAGACTTATACCTGAATTCCAAAGGGCTAACCTGGAAGAGCTGACAAGATGTTGTTCTGTCTTCTCTAGTTTTGGGGCAGGAACGTGAATAAAGGGGAGCGTCTCCATATTACGTTGGGAAAGCAGGACTCATTTAGGGAATGGTTGCTAAGGACCTTTCTCATGTTTGTTTTGTTTCCTTTTCTCTCCCACTTAAGGGCCTCTGCTGATTCTCTGCTGTGAATTGTCTGGGCAGAGCCAGAATTAGCATGGGGTGACCCAGACTTTGCCCCAGGCATCGACATGGGAGGGAGAGCTTCATCCTATTTCCTGTTCCTCTAATCCTCATGATTCACACCCACTTTCTGTCTTGTCAACCCCTGCTAATTCCTCTGCTACCTCTCCTCCTACTCCCATCTCTATCCAGCTCACCTCTAGCTTTCTCAAGACCTCATCCTTCTCTGTTCTCCATTCCCACTGGGGCCTCTTTTCTGCTGTCCAGCTCCTCACCAGTTCAAATCTCTCTCGCGCTTCTCTTTTATCTTCTGTTGTGCACTGAAACCTTGCTTTCTCCCAAAGATACCATGTCTTTGACACCCTCCCTAGGTCTAGCTTCCTACTCCCTGACCCACACAGGCAAGCAGCAGTTGGAGTTTTCTCTTTGCTCCCCACACCACTTCTGGATTCTCCCTCTGCCACCATTGCTCAGCCACCATCTTTCTGAAACTCACTCCATGCTGGGTTCAGAGAGCCTGGGAAGACTTCTATGAACTGGCCAAGTGAAGTGAGCAGAATCAGGAGAATTTCTAAAATTACCACAGCATTATAAAGAAAAACAGCTTCGAAAGGCTTAAGAATTCTGATCAAAGCAATGACCAGCCATGATTATAGAAGACAGATAGATGAGGAAACATCCAACTCACCTCCTAAACTGAGAGGTGATGGACCCAGGGCGCAGAATGATATATGTACACTTTCAGATAGAATCAATGTGTAGATTTATTTTTCTTGACTATGCTTATTATTTACAAGAGAGGGTCTTGTAAAAAGAATTGGGAGGACATTGGAGGAGAGCGCCTAGAAAGGAAAATTTATTTTAAAAAATATAAAGAAGAGAACAGAAGTAAGAGTCAAAGCAAGGTAGTTTAGAAATTGTGTTGAATTTATTACACACTTTTAAAAAAATCCCAAGCTATATATAAAATAGATACTTATGGTTTCATATGCAATCACCTTTTTTTCTGTTCTTTATTTGTGAAAAATTCATGCTTGTTGGTGTTTGGCAAGTTCAAGATAATAAAAATTTTTTTTTTTTTAAAATGTACTCCATCTTGTCCAGATCTTTAGCACTATCACTTATGGACCCATATGTTATTCTTATTTCTCTTCAATGATTTGAGAACCTGGCTCACAGTCTTCCTCTCCATGCTCTCTCCTCTCGCTCTTTGAACACTCTAGCCTCCTAGTTCATCAGCCTCCTCAATGATCTCTGTTTCCAGTCTCATCTCATGCAAGTATACACAAGATCAAAATATCTTAGATCAAGGTTCTTACTCTGTGAACTTAAATATATATATATATATTTAATCATATATTTTATTTCTGCATTTAATATTATTTTGAGAAGGGTCTCACAGGCTTCACCACATTGCAAAAAGAGTCCATGTACAAAACCATCAAAGAACTTCTGGGTTAGAAATTCTTTAGAGGCACGTCCTGCCTCTCCTCTGCTGAATTTGTCCCAGATGCCCAAACTCCCAGTTATTTCTTTTTGCTGAGGCTTCTGTTAACAGTAGTATCTAAAAATATGTTTAATAGGATTATACATGTAAAGCTTATATCAGATTGCTTGCTGTCTTAGGGAGAAAAAAATTTGGAACTCAAAATCTTATAAAAGTGAATGTTGAAAACTATCTTTTCATGTAATTGGAAAAAATAAAACTAAAAAGTGGAAAAAACTGGTAGTATCTGAGAATCTGTATCTGAGCTGACTTTAGAGGTCCTTAGTTTTAGACTGGGACATGGGGTCCAGTAACAATGGTGTACACGTTTGAACCCAAGTCCATGAAGAGCTAGTGCTGGTTGTCATGCAGGTAGCTCTATTATCCCCACTTGATCGATGAGGATCCTAAGTTCTTTGTCTTAGGTCATACGGCTATGGGTGGAAGAATTAAGATTTGAACCCCTAGTTCTATAGCAGTTTTCCTGAGAAGAGCTCAGACAGTACATCATGTAAATTTCAGACATAGAACATTCAGATATCATAACAAATTGAAAACTATAGTAAAGGATGTGGCTGAGTGAATAAAAGTGGGGGGCGGGGGGGAAACCATGAAGAACATAACCAAGGGAAGGAGACAAGGTGAAAGTAGAGAGTAGTCTAATGGGAGGTGATTATTTCCTGAAATACTATGGAAGGCACTATAGGGGAAAAGATTGATGGGCTGAGTATATTTGTAGTTATAATCATTCAGTGTATGTACACAATATAGAGATTTATTTGGCGCTTTGATGTTGCTGCAATGAGTTTCATTATCTCCCCGTAGGTTGTATAGTCTTTCCTATGTGCGTCAGGGTCAAAGTTATCTCTCTTAGGATACAGGCTTCCAGAAGATAATGGTTCCATGAAAGGAGCAGGACAAGTTATCATTTTCTTTTTCTTTTTTGGTTAATAATGATATTATAGAAGCACTGTGGGATGGTGGATTGAGGGCTAGTCAGAAAGTCAGGAAGACCAGGAGCAGCTAGGTGGCCCAGTGAGTAGAGCACAGGCCCTGGAGTCAGGAGAATCTGAGTTTAAATCCAGCCTCAGACACTTGACACACTTACTAGCTGTGTGACCTTGGCCAAGTCACTTAACCCCAGTTGCCCTGCCTTCCCCCCTCCAAGAAAAAAAAAAAGACAGGAAAACTGGCTCAAACCCATCCTCTGGCACATACTATGTGACCCTGGGCAAGTCACTTAACCTCCAAGTTCTCCAGGAATTTTCCTTTTTCTTTCTTAAGATTGGGGCAATTAGGTGGTACAGGGCATACAGTGCCAAGCCTGGAGTCAGGAAGACTCATTTTCCTGAGTTCAAATCTGGCCTCAGACAAGTACTAGCTATGTGACCTTGGGCAAGTCACTTGACCCTGTTTGCCTCAGTTTCTTCATCTATAAAATGAGCTGGAGAAGGAAATGGCAAACCACTCCAGTATCTTTGCCAAGAAAACCCCAAATGAAGTCACAAAGAGTCAGACACAATTAAACAATAACAACAATTTTCTCTCCTTCCTACTCCACCCCCTACCATTTAATAGTAAGCAAACAAACAAAAATAAAACCCTTGTAATAAGTATTTATGCTCAACCAGAACAAATTTCCTCACGGATTATGTCTCATCCTCCACCTTCAGTCCATTACCCCTGACTAGAGATGGATAGCACCCTCTAATCATTGGTCTTCAAGAATCTTGGTTGACCATTGTATTGATCAAAATTCATAAGCCTTTCAAAGTTGTTTGTTTTCACAGTGTTGCTATTGTTTTTTTTTCTTTTGCAAGGCAACCAGGTTATGTGACTTGCCCAGGGTCATGCGGCTAGTAAGTGTCAAGTGTCTGAGGCCAAATTTGAACTCAGGTCCTCCTGACTCCAGGGCTGATGGCAGTGTTGTTATTGTATAAATTATTCTCTTTCTTCTGTTCATCTCACTCTATATGAGATCATACAAATCTGCCCAGGTTTCTCTGAAATCATTTCTATCATCATCATAGAGACTTAATGGTATTCCATCATAATCACACACCATTATTTGCCCGGTCACTTCTTGATTTATGAGCACCCCTTTGTGTCTAGTTCTTTGCACTGTGAAAAGAGCTGCAAAAATGTTTTTGTATATTTGAGTATCCTTTTCCTCTTTCTTTCATCTCTTTTGGGTATAGACCCAGTGGTTGTAGTACTAGTCAAAGGACGTGTGTTTACAGGTTAGTAACGTTTGGACCATAGTTCCAAATTGCTTTCCAGAATGGCTTCACTAACAGTGCATTAATATGCTGGTTTTCCTGTAGCCTTCCATCATTGCCATTTTCCTTTTTTCTTATGGCTCTAATTTTTTCTTTTGGAGGGGGGAAGGGCAATTGGGCTTAAGTGACTTGCCCAAGGTCACACAGCTAGTAAGTGTCAATCATCTGAGGTCGGATTTGAACTCAGGTCTTCCTGACTCCAGGGCCAGTGCTCTATTCACTGCACCACGTAGCTGCCCCAGATTTTCCTTTTCTCAACTTTGCTAACCTGATAGGTGTGAGGCAGAACCTCAGAACTGTTCTAATTCACATTTCTCTAATTATTTTGGTTTGGAGCATTTTTATATGGTTATTGATATCTTGGATTTTTTCCTTTGAGTCCTGCCTGTTCATATCATCTGACCGTTTATCAGTTGGTGAATGGCTCTTATATAGATTTAAATCAGTTCTTCACCTATTTTGGAAATCAGATCCTTTTCAGTGAAATTTGCTGCAAAGATTTCCCTCGATTACCTGTTTCCCTTGTAATTTTAGATGAATTCGTTTTGATTTGTTCAAAAACTATAAGCGTCATGTGGCTATTTCCTAGGATCCTTGTGGCATGTATATGCGTTGAATGAATGAACAGAATAAAAACCTTAATAAACACCTATTGAGTGCCAAGCACTTTGCAAAAATGCTGGAGCACTTTGCTAGGTGTGTTGCAAGAAAATTAAGTTTCTTGGGAACAGGTATTGTGTCTTCTACTGTTTGTGAATATTCCATAATGCTTTATACAGAAAACATTTGATAGATGCAGAATGAATGGATATACACATTTGAGATAATAAGCTCCTAGAAGGAATAGATGAACATTATTTGAAATGTTTTAACACAAAAACACACAGAGAGGATTGGAATAAATCCCAAATAAATGACAGAGAGTTGGTTCACCATCCCCAACTATGTTTTAAAATTCAAAACTTGATTTAAATCCAGATTTCACAAGGAAGGAAGCAGGAATCCTCTGGTCTGATTCTGTGCCTGTAGTTGGAATACCTGCAATTTCTTATCTAGAAGCTTTGGGTTTGTTTGTTTTTTATAAAGATACTGTCTGTGGTCTAGTACCCTCGGCCCATCTGCTCTTTCTGACTCAGTTAATCAATACTGTCAATAAAGGTTCAATAAACAGCTCATGTAGTCATTCTGTGAATGCATTTGGTGGAAACTGCAGAGTTTAATGAGGTGGTTGCTAGGTATTTGCCTTATTTCTTGTGTGTGCTACTGTAAAATCTAAAACAACTCGTGTTAACAATAGCAAATGTTAGAACCAAGACTCCAGTAAGGAGGATTCGGTTTATTCAACCAAACACATGGTGGGTTTTTATTCCCTCCCTCTTTTCCTTTGGGATAAAGATCTTTTCCTGTAGAAACTAAGGTTATGCCCCTACTTGTGAAACCCAGAGAGAGACACTTTGATGTGAAAGAGGATCCCAGCAAAGTAACGGATATAGAAACCGGTGTGGGAATAGGAGGCAGCTCCAGAAACAGGAAGAAGCATTGGTCCACTGGAGAGGTTATTTCATCCTTTCCTCTGTCTTTACCCAGTCTGTCTGGTTAATTTCCTCCCATAGGTCGATGGAGGACCTGGGAAGAGAAACTCTTGCTAACAAGGTCAGATCCAAACACAGTGCCTCACTTTGTGAGGCAGCTAAAGCTGGATTCTCATACTAACTTTTATGAAAGTTGAATGGACAAAAAAATCTTATTTGGGTTATATTTACATAGTTTGGCCTGCCTAAGTGAAAAATTCGATCAATTGACTTGCTGACACAAGAACAAATAAGTTTATGATGTGACTCATTCACGCTGACTTGACTGGTAGTTTGGATATCATGCAAACACAAGTCTAAAAATATCTCCAGTTAGGTTTGGTTCAATACGATGCAATTCATCACCTCTTAAGACACTATTGCTATGCCCTGAATACCGTGGCAAAACCCTCAAGGAGCTTACATTATGCAAGGGAAAAAGGATTACTATTATCAAACGGCTCACTAAAATAAGAACAATGTTATGAAAATTTCATATAAAAATTCATATCATTTTCAAAATGTAATCACCAAAAAGAATCTATATCATCCAGAAATAATATAAGTCATGGTATCAAAGGTCAAGGTTAGCCTGGCATAGGCTTGCAGTGACTCTGGTTATATGATTATTGCTATTTTCTCATTCTTCCCATCTTTATACTAAATGGGGTTTGAATAGAAATGTTGTATATCAATACAGTATTGTCAATAGCATTACTATCATCATAATCATCATCTCAATCTTTCCATCTAATTTGTCGAAAGTCAGAAAGAAGTAGTCCTGGGACAGGCCACTACCCTGCCATTATTCTTTTACGTTTAATGTCCTATGGATTAATGACATAAGTGGATAATTGCTTTCTGTAATGGAACAAATGCTCATCTGGGTCCCAATTAGTGCGAATAATAATACCCCTGAAGAAGGTGGATTATTTGAATTCATTTTGCATATTGCCATTGAACTGGAACCAATGACCGTATTTTACATAATTATCACTGAATAGTGCAAATTCAAATATACATGATGACTTTAGGGGATTTATTATTTGCACTAATTGTGACCTAGCTGCATTGAGGTGTAAGTTTGTCTTTAACAACCTCAGGAAAAACATCCTAAGCCCAATTCCAGTATCAAATAGGACCCAAGACAGGATGATGAGGATGCATATACCTCATCTTGTACTTACGTGATTTGGATTTAATTCTGCTTGGTCTGTATATTTTGAAAGCTTTATGTTCCGTGGAGCTTGGAAATTATGCATCACTGGTAGGGTAAAATTCCTCTAAAAATCTTATTCTTAATTTTTAATATATTGATCAATGTTATGCTCAGATGATTATGGGCAACACCTTTGTGTGATAATGCTCTGGTTTTAGCACAGTTTATTGGTTGGGTTCTTAAGGATATTTCGAGATCTGTATGGAGATTTTTCATATGTCATTCCATGAAAGATAGCAACCTTCTGATTTATATCTATATTTTTCCCTCTTAGATTTTAATGCCTCTTCTATTTTATCTCTTATTTTGTCTAATTTAGGTTTAGGGATGAAGTCATTCCTTATTACCATCTTGTGTCATTTGATAATACATTGAAACTGAGGGTACTGCTGTCTCAAGATAGTTTGAAAACCTTTGTAACTGGTAAGATCTACTTCCAGTTTTGTCATGATATAGGGGAAGGGAGGAGAATAGACTTTTATTAAATCTCAGTGGTACTCTTGGGCCTGCTTACATCTCCTCTTATCACCCAAGCTAGTGTGCTAGTGATGCATGCCTAGAATTTGGTTCTCCTCTCCATAAAGGGGGTTCAGATCGTATCTACCCATGCCACTTACTAACAATATCTAGATATTAAGATAGCTCCCATGGGGGCATATATATCTTATGATTATTATTATTGTTGCTATCTCATTCTCATCCTTTTCAATAGAGTTCAAAAAGAAACAGTCCTAGTACAGGCCAATATTTTGCTATTATTATTCTAATTATTCTCTATTATTCTTATTTATTATATCTATTATTCTAAACAGCTTTTGTAATTAAAAATGTTATTTTTGTCAGTAGTATTTGCCGTATTTAACATTTAAAAATTTCAAAGTTATTTAAAAGTTTGTTTTTTTTTATTTCACCTCCCCACCCACATAAACATGTACATGCAGGTTAGTACAATGCTAGTAGTACTGCTATTCCCATTTTAGAGATAGGTAATAGGGGGACCGAAAAGCTTAAGTGACTTGCTTAACATAAAAAAAAATTAATCAGTGGACAAATGTTTACCAAGTTCCTACTATCTGACAGATGGGGCAATTAGGCGGTGTAGTGGATAGAGCACTAGGCCTGGATTCAGGAAGATTTGAGTTCAAATCTGACATCAGACACTTGCTAGCTGTGAGACCCTGGGCAAATCATTTAATCCAGGGGTAGGGAGCCTGTGGCCTCAAGGCCACATGTGACCCTCCAGGTCCTCAAGTGAGGCTCTTTGAATCCAAAAATCCCCTGGATAAAAGGATTTGTTCTCTAAGACTTGGACTCGGTCAAACGTTTGCACCCAAGGACCTAGAAGGCCACATGTGGCCTTGAGGCTGCAGGCTCCCCACCCCTGAAACTCCTATTTGCCACAGTTCCTTATCTATAAAATGGAAATACCCTGGAGAAGGAAATGGCAAAGCGCTCTTATTATCTTTGCCAAGAAAACCGCATGTAGGGATCATGTAGGGTCAGGCACAACTGAACTACGACAACTTGTCAGGTACCATGCTAGGTCCTGGGGTTACAAAGTGAAAATGAGACAGTCCTTGTCCTCATGTAACTTTCTTTCAATCTAATCAAGTCCAGGCTTAGAACTACATAAAGTGCTAGAATGTTGCTGAGCCCCAAAGTTATATCAAAATCCTGCCCATAACAAAAAGCATTCAGCTTTAGCCCTCAAAATCTAAATTTTGGAGTCCTTTTCTTTTGAAAGAAATGGATGCATTGCAGGGTTGAGATCAGCCACATTGCCCTTGCTACAAATTGGTTGCCCCTATGCAAATTGGCTGCTTTGTGTTGACAGCATCAGGGAGGGTGGTTTTGGTTTTTGTTTTTTAAACACCTGGTGGAAATCCTTTTTTCCTAGGGCTCAATAAAGCCCCAGTCATCTGTGTCGCAGGGCAGACCCTTTTCCACAAAGCCAGAAGGCTGAGCTAAGTAAGGCTCTTCACTGCTCATGCTCTATATTTTTGTCACACATACATATACCCAGAAGGGTTTGTGATAAGCATTCCCGCCCTCCCCCCAACCACTCGAGTCATGAGAGTGAATACATTTTTGTAAAAGTTAGGGGAACACAGACTGAAAAATACAAGGAAGCTGCTCTCTGAAGGTGCCTGGCTTCAGTTTCATCATATGTAATGTTATCAGGGAGGCATCAGTGTACTGTGAAATGGAGATTTCATTCTCAGCTCTACATTTCTCCCAAATCCTAGGAATGAAGGCAGAGGGAGAAATGACCCATTTTCTCATTTTGCATAATTTGGTATTTAAATTCAGTCTTCTCAGGCCTTTCATAACAATGCGATTTTCCCAGAGCCTTGGATCCGTCTTAAAGGACTTTCGTTCAGGGTAAAACTTCCAAATAGATCAGCCAGAAATGGAAA
This sequence comes from Trichosurus vulpecula, assembly GCF_011100635.1. Lineage (NCBI taxonomy): Eukaryota > Metazoa > Chordata > Mammalia > Diprotodontia > Phalangeridae > Trichosurus > Trichosurus vulpecula. Next base: position 48,344,011 of record NC_050578.1, read on the forward strand.
TCCATTTATGATTCCTGGGTTTCTACATGGCTTTCTCCTGAAATATTCGCTAATTATCCAACTATTTTAGCCAAAACTTATTCTGTAACCTCTCTCACCAAATTTTTTACTTATTTCATTCAGTCACAAATTAATAGATTATACGGATGCTATTGTTTCATAACTCATCCAGTGGAACTAGATTAAAGGGTTATAAACATAGGATTAGAATTTGACTACCGGATTAAGCAGGAGAATCTGGGTAAAGTGTAAGTGTGTGTGGAGGCGGGGTGGGGTTGTTTCTTTATATGCAAATATATCATGGCCGTCAAAACACCTGGGTATTACAGAGAGGTTGTGTTCTGTGAATATTCTCTATGCAGATCCCTCATTAAGCAGTGGCTTTCTATGAAAGGCACTGAGCAAAGAAGGAGCCACATCTGGTTCTACTGATCAAATACTCTTTGTTTCCAGGTGCTCTTCTGGGTGGAAGTGCCCGTTTACAGCTATTTCTTGGAGGCTGGTTTGAAGTAGGATGCTGGACACATGTGAATCTGCCAGTAAAACTGGATTACTGGTCCTCTTCAAAGAGCTTTTTGAGGTCTGCTTGTATGTGGGGTGGTTCAAGGTGCTACGCAAAGTACCCCAAAGGCTGGATCCTGTCCACTGAGGAAAAATCATCTAAGAGGGAGCTTACCAGATATCTAAGCAAGGCTCTGAAAGAGACAAAAGAAAGGAAGAAAGAAAGAATGAAAGAGAAAGAAAGAGAGAGCAAGAGGAAGAAAGAAAGAAAGAGAGAGCAAGAGGAAGAAAGAAAGAGAAAAAAAGGAAAGAAGGAAGGAAGGAAGAAAGAAAGAAAAAGAAAGGAAGGAAGAAGGGAAGGAGGGAGGAGGGAAGACAGGAGCAAAGGAAGAAGGAAAGAAAGAGAGAGAAAGAAAGGAGGGAGGGAGGAGGGAGGAAAGGAAGGAAGAAGGAAAGAAGAAAGAAAAAAAAAAAGAAAAGGAAAAGGAAAAGGAAAAAAAGTATTGTCTCATCTAAACAGAGCCACAGGTTCTGAAACATCAGGTTGGCATAATTTACATACACTTTATAATAGTTATTCCAAATTGCTGACAGTTCTCCCCAGAGGAAATGTTTAGAACACCACCTGGGGGGTAGAGGGGAGGTATAGGCAGCTTTATTTTATCCCGAAGGAGAGGAATAGCAGAGACAAATAGAATCAGAGACAGACTTTATCTACTTGGCTATTTTGCCTGAGTTTAGTTCTGATAAAGGAACAGTTCTGTTTAAGTATCATAGATTTAGATGCCTGGGAAAGTCCCACTTTCTACAAGAACCTCATTGTCTTTGACCTTGAGGGCTTTTTCTCTGAGACTACCATTGATTTATTCTCATTCTATCTTGTTTGCCCATAGTATTTCCATGTTGTTTCTCCCATTAGCCCGTGAGCTCCTTGAGGGCAGGAGGACCGTGTTTTTGCCTTTTTTTTTTTTATATTCTCGGTGCTTGGCACATCATTGTTGTTGTTCAGTTGTGTCTGACTTGTAGCAGGCCAATACTGTTCATAGGGTTTTCCTGGCAAAGATACTGGAGTAGTTTTCCATTTCTTTCTCTGGTAGACTAAGGTAAACAGATTAAGTGACTTGCCCAGGGTGACACAGCTAGTAAGTGTCTGGGCCAGATATAAACTTGGGTCTTCCTTACTCCAGGGACAGTGTTCTATCCACTGAGCTGCCTAGCTGTCTCCTGGCACATAGTGGGAGCTTAATAAATTCTGGTTAGTTGATTTATTGCTTGACTAAGGGAGGGAGTTTAAAACTCAATGGGTGAATTTTCTTCATTTTACTAATGGCAAGACTGGAACCCAGAATAGTTAAGTAAGTCCTCCAAGATCATACAGGTACTTACAGGTCAGAGCTGGAATCTGAACTCAGGGCTTTGGAATCCAAATCTGGTGCACATTCTCCTAAATGATGGGAGCTGTCTGATTTCAGAGAAAGCATAGTTTTACATGTGCCAAATCCTCTTACTGGGCTGTGAAAATCTCAGAGGCACTGTATACAATGTGGCATCCAGGCTTCCTGGAGAAGTAATGATTTAGGATGTTCTTATGACTTTCCCAATATTTATTGCTATTATCATCATCTTATGAATATGTATAAAGTTGGGGATGGTGATCCACAGATTTCACCTGCAGTATCTTTTCTGTTCCTATGTAGGGTGATAGTAAGTTTAATAGTTTAATAATTTAATAGTTTAATTTTAAAACTTTTAAGTTTAAATTTAATAATTTAATATTTATCAAATTCATTGGTAATTCACCCAAAAGACTATGAGCTCTTTGAGAGCAAGGCATGGTGCTTGCCTTTCTAGTTATCCCCAGTACTGGGCACTTAATAAATGTTTGTTGACTTGACTTAATCATAGGGAGAACCATCTCACATGAGATGACAACATATTGCCTCTTGGTGGGGGAGAGAGGCAAAATGTGCCTCAGAGATCATCAAGTTCACCCGCACCCCCTCCATTTCACAGATCATTAAACTGAAGCCCAGAGAGATGAACTAACTTGCTAAAAGTCTGACATCTAATCCAATAAGTATTTGTAGGGCAGCTAGTGGACAGAGTGCTGAGCCTGGAGTCAGGAAAACCTGAGTTCAAATATGGCCTCAGACACTTACTAGCTATGTGACCTTGGGCAAGTCACTTACCCCTGTTTGCCTCAGTTTCCTCGTCTGTAAAATGAGCTGCAGAAGGAAATGGCAAACCACTCCAGTAGTTTTGCCAAGAAAACCCCAAATGGGGTCATGAAGAGTCAGGCACAACTGAAAATGAGTAAAACAACAAGATGGGCAAGGAGTGGGGGAAGAGAATAAATATTTATATAGTGTCTACTACATGCCAGGCATCTAAGAGCTCATTTGAGCCTCACATCAACCCTGCAAGGTAATTTTACAGATAAGGAGATTGAGGCAAATAGAGGTGAAGTGACTTGACCAGGGTCATATAGGTAAGCACCTGAGCCCAGATTTGAACCTCCGTCTTCCTGACTCCAGGTCCAAAGCAGTGTGCAAGTCTGAGCTGAGAAAAACAAAGAACAGTGGCTGTTCTTACAGAATTCACATTTCACCAGAGATGGAGAGAGGGCGATGGTATATATAGCTTGTGAGTGACAAAAGTGGAACAAGGACCCAGATTTATCCTAAAGGCAGCAGGACAGGTGAGGGACAGCCCTCAATGTCAGCTAGACAGGCTAGGGGACAGCCCCCAATTGAATTGGAAGAAAGAGTGTAGAAGGTGAGTAGTATAAAGCTAGAAATGTAAATGGACACTAGGTTTTTGTGTATTTGCCTTTCTTTGCACCCCCAGCACCACTACCATCTCCACAAAAGTGATAATTGAAGCCATGGGAGAAGACAAGGTTGTTGAGATAGACTATAAGGAATAGGGCCAAGGACAGAATCTAGGGGGACAACAATCCTCCCACCTTTGTTTAAGCCTGAGGAAGACTTTATTATCTAGGTTCAACAAACAAGAAATATTTCATTCATGTTCCTCTAGTCCAGGGATGGGGAACCTGTGACCTTGAGGCCACAAGTGGCCTTCTACATCCTTGGGTGCGGCCTTTTGACTGAGTCCAAGTTTTACAGAACAAATCCTTTTATTTATTATCTATAAAGTTTGGATTCGGTCAAAAGGCTGTACTTGAGGACGGCCACATGTGGCCTCAAGGCTGCAGGTTTCCCACCCCTACGGTCTGTTCCTGGTTTGGAAAGCCAATCTTATTATTTATGATGCAGGAACTTTTAATATTCCCAGGATCTAACTGTAAATATAGGGTATTCATGTACATATGCAGATCAGTCCAGATTCTGAGGCTGGAAGGAGCCAGCCTACAAGCTAGGCAAACATTTTAACAAAAACCAAAAGCATAACCAGCCTCATTCAGATGCTGGTGCCTATTGATGCTACATGCATCAACCCCCAACAACTGTAGTCATTGAGAAAGGGCTTTTGAATATCTGGAGTTTGCCAAAACCACATGGTTTGTGGGTTACTGGATTTTAAAAAAATTTGTACCTGAAAAATTTTTTCTGTTAGGAAGTTTAGTCTTTGAAAAATCTAAAATGTTACATATCTATAAAGTATTAAGAGAGGCAGCTTGGTATGGTGCATAGAAGACCAGACTTAGAGTCAGGAAGAGCTGTGTTCAAGTCCCATTTCTGGCACTAGCTAACTGTGTGACCCTTGGTGAGTCATTTAACCTCCTAATGCCTTAGACAAGAGTCTAAGACTACATATTGCTGAGCTGGTGCAGATCCACAAATGCAGTCAGATGAGCCCAAACTCTCCAACTCTGTTATATAATTGAGGCAATTGTCTAGATAACTTAGCCTCAAAAGTTGAAACCTTAATTTATTTAAGCACTTTTTAAAAAACAATTACTGATAGAAGGTGAAATGATCAGAACCAAAACTATTTATAATATAACAGCAACTTCGTAAAGATGTATGATTCTGAAAGAATTAAAAATTCTGATTAATACAATGCAATAATCAACCGTGATTCCAAGGGAACAATGATGAAACGTGCTACCCACCCCCTGTGAGAGAGGTGATGGGCTCTACATGCAGAATGACACATTTTTTTGTGGTGGGGAAGGCAAGGCAAATGGGGTTAAGTGACTTGCCTAAGGTCACACAGCTAGTAAATGTATCAAGTGTCTGAAGCTGGATTTGAACTCAGGTCCTCCTGACTCCAGGGCTGGTGCTCTACTCACTGCACCACCCAGCTGCCCCCAGAATGACATGTTATTGTTTATCCTTCGTACTTGAAGAGATCCAGTGACATCATGATGTTGAGGTCAAGGAGCAGTGTGCTTGACTGCAGCTGATCAGGCTCAGAAAGTTGAGCACAAATAATCCATTTGAACATTTGGTATGGAGATGTCTCTAGATCTCAAGTTTTCTTTGTGCTACTGTGATTCTGCTTCAATAACGGAGTACAGCACCTTCTTTGATGCAGGCACGCTATGCAGGGCAGGCCTGTGCCAGCATCTCCTATGTCCCACAATTGATACTAAATTCCTTCAGAACAGACCTTGAGAGTTCATTTAAGTGAAGCAGAATTACCCAGTCTTCAGCCTCACTCTCTCTTCCTGAGTCATCAAAGTCCAGTGGCAAGACAAAAGTCAACTAGAAAATGCCTAAAAGGCAGGATTTGAACTCAGTGTCTTCCTGATTCCAAGTCTACAACTGACTGTATGGTCCTGAGGTACATATTCTCTCCTTGCTGATCACCCCACCCTATTCTTATCTCCCAGTAGCAGCAGCACCATGAGAAACCTCTAGGTACCTGAAGTGAGCTTATCCCTAGGTCAGCCCTCCCCACCTACACCTCCATCCCCCTTCCCTTCTCATCCCAGGTGCAAAAAGAGAGCGGTCAATGAGCACGGAGGAGAGCAACATCTTCAGATTATTTTGTCCCTCATTTGCATATATTTACTTTTTAAATGTCTACACTTTATTAACAGAGTCTAGCGAGGAAACAAAACCACTGCCAAGCAAATTGCATCATGGCTCCCCGTCCCATGTGTTTTTGTATGGCTGCATGTGCAGTGTCTGCCCCTCCAGAAATCCACTTTAAAAATGTAGATAACACCTACCGATGTTGTGAGTCACCCTGTCAAGAGAATAATGAACAACCAACACACTACCTTCACTTATTTATTATACCCCGAGGCTCAATGGAATACGGCTTCCTTGATGAAGAGATAAAAAGGAACAACATAAAAGCAAGGAAAAAGAAGAATCCTTCATTAAAACTGAATCTACCTTCTGGACTTAACTTTCTGGCGTCCATTTTTTATTAGTACTAGTAGAATGTGTCTTCACAATACAAGTTTACTTTTGAGAGCACCCATCTGATGAACCTGCCTCTCACCTAGTGCTGCACAAGACAGAAAAATCCATCAAAGAGCTGGGCTCAGGAATGAAAATGAGAAATTGAGGAAAAAGACGTACAGGTTTGGGGGGCTGTAATTTAAAATGCGACCGCAAAATGCAGGCAGAAAGTTTCTCCCCCAAAGCAAAAGCTGCCCTAGAGAGAAGACTTGGGACAATAAAAAGAATCACAGGGGACATAGGTGACAGTGCTGGCCTTGCACCAAACAGAAGCCCTAATTTTTAAATTCTGTGATTAAGTAATTATCTCACTGAAGCATTGGAAAGAATAAGAAACTCAGGAACGAATTCCCATACTGCCACAACTTAGTTATGTCACATACTTGGAAAATCAGTTTTCCTTATGAAAATCAACTCCTCTTTCTGTGCTTTTGTGTCTTCCTCTATCATATTAGGAAGGTAGTACTGGGTGATCCATAATGTCCTTTCCATCCTTCCATCTTGATGTCCTCACCCCATTCCAGATCACATTTTGTTTCCCATATCTTTAACACAGCTGTCATATCCCATTGTATGTTCTAATTATCTATGTTTGCACCTTATTATCTTACTAGATAATGATCTCTGTAAGGGCAGAAACCATGTAATCAAATTTGTGCTGGAGAAAGAGAAGAACAACTGGTCTAGCAAGACATACATCCAAGATTTTTGAAGAGCAGATCTCAAGAAAGATAGGTAGGTTCCCGTGGACTACAGTTCCAAAGGAGAAAGCAGTTCAGAAGTGATAGGGAAATGTCAAGAAAGAAATTCTGAAGAAACAAAGAGAAACAATTCCTATGAGTTAAAAAAGGGATTTTGTTGTTGTTATTGAGTTGTTATGACCCCATTTGGGGTTTTCTTGGCAAAGGTAGTGGAGTCATTTGCTATTTCCTTCTCCAGCTCGTTTTACAGATGAAGAAACTGAGGCGAACACCGTTTAAGTGACTTACCCAGGGTCCCATAGCTAGTATCTGAGGCTGGATTTGAACTCAAATCTCCTGACTCCAGCCTGGCATTCTATTGCACCATTTAGCTACCCCTAAATAAAGGATAGTTTAAATAATGATAATAAGTGGAATTCATATATCACTTTAAGGTTTGCCAAGTATTTTCTTTACATATTAATTCTAAAGAGACTGAAGGGGATGAACAGTAACTCTTCCATCCACCTAACAAGAGTGACCAGCAAAATGAACAGCAAAGCATGGCATGCATACTTTTTTATAAAAAGCAACAGAGCAAAGAATATCAACAAAAGTTGGGTTTTCTGGTTTTGTTTTTATTTTTTTTTATTGAGGTATCAAAGAAGGAATAGAAATGCTCCTTGGTTTTGATGGGAACGATCATAATAAATGACAGAGAGAACTAATCAATTCTTATCTTATATTTGTTTTCCTTGCCTAGGAGTATAATCTTTGAATTGGAAAGGATAGAATAGAGTCTATTCCCTATTAGTCAGTCTGTTGAATAGACTGTTAGTCCAACTGACTAATAGGGAGTTTAAAACAGGTTACCAAGGGAGATTGTAAGGAAGCACCTAGGCATCCTTATTGAATTCAAGTCATCAGGCCCAGATGAATGACATACAGGGTATTGAAAGAAATGGCAAAATCGCATATGGGATTGCCAAACCACCTTCAGTAGTATTTGAAAGATCATGGAGAATGGGAAATGGTGAGACGGGACTGTAATCCGCACTACTGGAAAAGCTGAGGCTAGAGGGTCCCTTGAACTTGACAGTCCTGAGCTGCAGTGGACTAAGCCAATCTGGTGTCCTCTCTAAGGTCACCATTAATGTGGTGAAGCCCTAGGAAGGTGGGGAGCAGGTCGGGACCAGGTTGCTAAGTAGAGGTGACCCAGCCTAGGTCAGAAATGGAGCTGGTCAAAATTTCTGTGCCTATCAGAGGGGGATCAGAGCTGTAAGTAGCCCCTATGCTTCTAGCTTGGGTGAGATAGGGAGACCTAGTCTTTAAAAAATTAAATTAAATTTTTAAAAAGAAAGATCATGGAAAATAAAAGATAATCTACAGGAGAGGAGAAATATCCCAATTTTTTAAAAAAGAATGCATTGGAGCCTGTTATCCATGTCAGGGAGCTTAACTTTAATTCCCGAGAAAATTTTTGATTAATTATGAAAGGGAAGGACTCCATCAAGAACAGGTCATGACACACTGACCTTATGTCATTTTTTGACAGGCTTATTAACCTAGTAGTTCAGAGGAATACCATAAGTATAATTTATCTAGACTTTAATAAAGCTTTTGATAAAGTATCTCATGCTACTTTTAGGGAGCAGGTAAAGAGATCTGAGCCAAGTGATGATAAAATTACATGGATTCAGAGGTAGAAGAATGGCAAAGCTCTATGGAGCAGTAGTTGTTAGTTTGATGTCAGCTTGGAAAGAGGTCTCCAGTGGAATGCCCCAGGGATCTGTGGTTGGCCCTTTGTGGTTCAACATTTTTTATCAACCTCCTGGCTGTTCCACAAACAAGACACTTCATCTTTTGGTTCTGGGCATTTTCTCTGACTGTTCCTCATAGCTGGAATGCTTTCTCTCCTCCACTCTGCTGGCTTCCTTTGTGGGGATTAAAGTTGTCCAACCTACAATAAAAGAGATTGAGGCAAAGTTCTGAGCCAATGGCACTTTTTATTAAAGGGTCTGTAGTTCCCTCTAATGAAGTGGACCTCAGATCTTCTTCATGATCTGAGACACCCCTTTCTTCCAGGATCTTGTTTTTATAAGGTTTGGTACCCAAATGTGCAAAGGAAGCATGAGGAAATACAAAATCTCATTGGTTTATTGACCTCACTCTTGAGGGTAAAAATTGACATATCAGCAGGAGGGGTCACAGGCTGGGTGAAGCATGGGGCATCTCCACTGACTAAGTGATCATAAGATGGTCACATGCTCATGTTGAATAAGAGAGAGAGGTCCGGAGGTACAAAATAAGTAGGGATGTGCTGGAGCCTGCTCATATTCATTCAAATTTTCAGCATGAGCATAAATCAGGGCTTGATTTCTTGTTTTTGTTGATTATCTAGACTTAAGAAAGTGATGGAGAAATATATGAATAATGCAGATTAAACTTAAAACTGTGCTGTGCATACGTCTTTTTTCCCTTCCAGAAAGCTGGTTGTTAAACATTTACCAGTATTCTCTTGTGATGAGGGCACATGAAATAGACTGAAGATATGAGTAAACTTAAAAGTGTGCTCTATGTTTGGAAGGGCTGGTTGTTAAACCTTGACTAGCAAAGCCTGGATATAAGGGAAACTTGAATGGGAAGGGACCAAGCTGGGAGGATCAGGAAAGACTTCATATAGAGGTGATATTTAAATGGAGTCTTGATAGATTCTGGGAGGAGGAACTGAGGAGGGAATGTATTCTGAGCATGAGGGAGACAACCTTCAAGAAGTACAACCTCAGAAGTACAAAGAGAGGAGATGGAAAGATATCCCTGAAGAATTAAAGTTAAAAATACATCCAAAGGGCAACCAAGAGGGCTTCGTGATGGGTGTGAGCAGGCCACAAAAAATTACAAATAAGGAAACGTGAACAGGTGTTATAAAGAAAAGATGGCTGAGAAAGAAGATGTACTTGGTTTGTAATGTTTCAGATTTAACGTGGTACTTCAGCGATGCCTTACTTGTTACTGTCCTCTTCTGAATTTCCTTCTGTTCTCTTCCCAGCTGATTTTCAGCAAATGAGGAACTCCCCTAAGTTAGGGAGAGCGGTCCAGGTGGTTATTAAAAAAACAACCAGTACTTTTTGGATTCACTACAATATCCTTTATGTCCCCAATTCTTGTAGAGGCTGTATGCCTACTCACATGACAAAGGTCTTGAGAATTTGATAAAAAGCAGGCAGAGGGAAGGGTAAATAGTTCACCTCCCAGATTCTGTGATCAGAGCTATATCTATCAGTCTTTTATCTGACATCATAAAAATTACTTCCAATTTCCCTGACTCCGTGAAATCATTGATCAAGGACTCTGCACCCAGCACACACAAGGAAATGTGATTTTTTTATTCCTTCCTTCTCTGTAGTAGCCTGTGAATTAATAATATATCTCAGGAATACTAAATAATAATCATACCATTTTGTATTTATATACCGGCATACATAAATAATACCTTTCATCATAATGAAAAGTGCCAGAGTATTGTCTTTTCTTACAGTTGTACTAAATGAACGGCCCATGAATAAAAGAAATGAAGGGAAGAAAGGCAAAAGGAAAAGTTTGGACTGAACTGGGATAAATAGAATAAGCTATCTCTGAGCCATGATGTCTACCCTGGCAATCCAGTAGCACAGACTTTGAATTAGGGGTTGCCTCTTGAGCTCAAGGACCCTCTTGAAGTACCCCCAAAAGGAATGGGAGGTGGTGGTAAAGGTCCCTTAGACTGATCTGGTAGACTTGTAGACTGGCTGGGAACTATTTTATAAAGATGCGTTTCCAGTCAACTGGGACTCAATTGTATGTTTTAGCTTTGGGTAAAATTCCCATTGGCAGCTAATAATTTATTTTTTAATTTTAGTTTATAACATTCAGTTCCACAGGTTTTTGGGTTCCAAATTTTCTCTCTCCTTTCTTCTACTCCCCCCTTACCCCCCAAGATGGCATGTAATCCAATGTAGGTTCTACATTTACCTTCTCATTGAACTTATTTACATAATAGTCCAGTAGTAAAGAGGAATTATAAGCAATGGAATGAATTATGAGATAGGAGAAATGAAACCAAAAACGAAGGTGAAAAAAAGAGAGAGCAAATAGTTTGCCTCAATCTGCATTCAGACTCCATAATTCTTTGCATAGCTTTTTCCATCATGAGTCTTTTGGAGCTGTCTTTGAACCTTGCATTGATGATGGGAGCCAAGTCTATCAAAATTAGTCCTTATAGAGACCGTGTGTCTGTAACTGTATATAATGATCCCCTGGTTCTGCTCCCCTCACTCAGCATCAGTTCATATAAGTCTTTCCAGGTTGTAATGAAATCCATCTGCTCCTCATTTCTTATAGCACAATAGTATTTGTTCAACCATTCCCCAATTGATGGGCATCCCCTTGATTTCCAATTCTTTGCCACCAAAAAGAGAGCTGGCAGCTAATAATTTGAGGAACACCCTGAAATTGGTCAGGTGTTTATTGAATCAGTGGCTGATTTTGCTATCTATCCTTAATGTAAATTTCTGCTTAAGTCCAGAGTTGTTTGACCTAACTAATTGGAGTCTTTAGTTGTGTTGTTACTTCTTTATTGAACTATTACAAGAGGGGTGGGGGAAGAAGAAAAGAAAAGAACTTTTTAGGTTCTAATGTTTTCACCTCCTGGTCCTGCCAATTCATTTTCTGGCTGGCCTGGAGAAATTGGTATTGAGTAACAAGCAAGAAATCTGGCTGGCTAAGACCTGTCTCCTTATGATTCTCATCTGCCCTTATTTACTCAAAGAAAATGTGTCCGTTAAGGCCTTGCAGTTAAATGTTCTTGTACAGTAGCCTCTTTTACAGAAGGATTTCTCTGTTAGTTCAGCTGGAGTCTATGGCTGAAGATAACATGAACCATGGAATCAACAAAGTTTCATGTTGGTTTGATTTTCTTTATACTAGGGGATGAGGATTTGGGGGTGGGGAGGAGAGGGATATGGGAGGGAACAACAAAACAGGGAAGTTTGAGTTTTAGGTTGAATATTTCATAACTGTGTGCCCTCACCCACCCCCAGCTTTATTTTGTGGGTGGTCGAGTCCCAGAAAAATACAAAACTAGGGTAAAGAAAGAGGGAGGAAGGGTTGAAAATTAGCCCAGGGGCAGGATACAGAGGGAGGCTACTGTTTAGTGAGGGCTATGTATGACCTTAACTGGAAGTTGTTGAGGCCTCCCTGAATTAAACAGGCTGTTCAGGCTCTGAAAATAGGAGTGGGAGTGATGAAGTATGGATGTGACATCTGTTATGAGGGGCTGGGAAAAGGAAGCAACCAATTTTGAAGTTTCTCAGGAATGAGAGTGGGTCCCAAAGGCTTCTGGGAGGTGATAGGCTAGGGGTTTGTTCCTCTCAACCTGGCCCCAGCTCCAGGTACCCTTCTCCCCTTTGGGTTTTGAGTAGTGAGTTCTACAGGAAGAAATGCAGACAGAAAGGTCCAGGATTTCAGTAGCCCAGGTACATCTTCCATCATTTCAGACTAACCTTTTCATGACTTCAAACACCATTTTCTAGAGTTGCCACAGCTAAATACATTCATTGCCTAGTGGCAGAGCTGGTGACAAGCTTTTCCAAGCTTGGCTAGGTGAGGCTTTGAACAACAGTGGTATAGACTCCTACTCAGAACCTTTCCAACATGGATAAGACTTGCCAGAGCTTGTACTCTGTTGGCCCAGACTTTGATATCCCAGGATCAGATAGCTCCACATCACAATGAGACCTCAGAGGAGGACTTCACTGGAAGCCAAGGGATGTAGATGGTTGAAATGCAGGTGTGTAATTTGTATGGTATTTCAAGATTTTTCTGTAGATCTTTGAAAAAACATTATTTTTTAAGATAAAGGTAAAGGAAGGAAGGGGCAGGTAGGTGGTTCAGTGGACAGAATGCCAGGCCTGGAATCAGGACGAATCATCTTCCTAAGTTCAAATCTGGCCTTAGACACCTACTAGCTGTGTGACTCTGGGCAAGTCACTTAACCCTGTTTGCCTCAGTTTTCTCATTTGTAAAATGAGCTGGAGAAGGAAATGGCAAAGCACTAGAGTATCTTTGCCAAGAAAACCCCAGATGGGGTCAAAAACAGTCAGATGTGACTGAAAACAACTGAAAAACAATTTACGACAACAAAGGGAAGGAAAAAAGGGGAAAAGGGAGGGAGAAGGGAGAAAGAGAAAAGAGGAAAAACAAGATAGGAAGGAAGAGAAGGAGGAAAGAAAGAAGAAAGGAAAGAAAAAGAGAGAAAGAAAGGAAGGAAGGAGGGAAAGAGGGAAGGAAAGAAGGAAAGAAAGAAAATCATTGGGGGAAAAAAACTAAGCAGCAGAGCTAATACTACATATTAAACACTATCTCTACCAATCACTAGAAACCTAACAAAATACTTATAGAAATAGAGATGTGTGAGTGACTGGGGGTATGACTCTGAAGTGAAGTGGAATGTAATCAATCAACAAGCATTTATTAAGCACCTACTATGCACCAGACCCTATGCTAGTCACTGGGAACACAAAGACAAAGAATGAAATAATTCCTACTACTTACATTCACATACTAGCTACAAGTATATACACGTAGCTCATAAGCACCGAGGATCCTTCTCCTAACTCCCATTCCCATAGACAATTATCAATTACATCTCTCCCTTAGGGTTTTAGGGATACTTCTGAGGAGTTGGGAGTGCTTCTCTAAATGCTATTGATGTAAGCTCCCATGTGTGTGAATTCCCCCAAGTTTATCAGCTGGGAAACTTCTAGTCAGGCAGCCTTAAGTCAAGTGGTAATAGTAATAATAGGTGGGATTCATATAGTGCTTTGAAGTTTGCTGAGCGCTTTAAAAATATTATCTCATTTGATTCTCACAATAACCTTTAAAGGTAAATATAGTAAGAACAATTATTATGAAACAATCCCCCAAACATCCACTTTCTCACAAATTATGCAGAATTCGGAGGAAAGTGAGTTCAAGATTGGGGTGCACACTGATGTGATTCACAGCTCTTGATTTCAGGAAGTCCTTTTTTCTCTCATTTATGGGATGCTCACAAAGTTCTCTGTAATCATGGTGGATCTGGGTCCAGTCTCTCCTTGGCTCCTGATGCAAACACCGCAGCCAGTTGCTGTTAGGGATGGGAAGACAGGCTAAGACACTCCCTCTGCCTTCTGGAACTCCCTATTCCAGCTCTTTAAAAAGGACCTCTGGGGATTTAATCCCTTAGCTAAGTGCTGTTTCACTTAATCTGGGAGTGAGGGTAGGGAGGGCAGTCAGGAATGGCTTTCTTCATAAAAGGATTTGTTCTGTGAAGTTTGGATTTAATCAAAGGGCCACATGTGGCCTCGAGGCCAAAGGTTCCCCACCCCTGAACTGCTTTTCAGCATCTTCAGTAATCAAAAATGCAACAAGTTCAGATAGTCAATTCAGTTCAACAAATGTTGATGGCGTGCCTGCTAGATAACAGGAAAGAGACGCCTTTTACTAAGATATAATCCTTACCCTCATGGAACCTGAAGTCTCACCAATTATATTACAAAATGGTACACGTAAGTAAACGGTTCCTGAGAACAGCCGCTCTCCAGAGTCAGTATCACCTTGATGGCAATCAGAACACAGCCTTGGTTTTCCATGACTATCTGATTCCTGAGTCGAAAAGCACACGATGTTTCTCTTGTGGATAGGATGCTGACATTCTACTTCCTATGATAAGAAACAAGGCCAGGGAGCAGACAAGTGGACTCTCGCTCTTCTGGGACTAGAGTCCTGGGAGGAGGTGGTTTGGGGAAACGAGTAGGAGCAATGCTTGACCTTCAGCCCTTCCTTATTTACCTTGTGCTCTATGAGGTCATGGGCTTAATTTTGGCTAAGAGGCCCAGTGGCAAATGAAAACTTGAGAGCACTGGTTTTGAAGAGATGGTAAAACCCAACAGGGTTTGAAGGTAGTAAGAGAGTTAGTCAAAGTGTTAGCCTTCCTGCTTTTATTCTCTCCCCCTCTCAACTCCATCCGAGCATCATAGGATAACTGGTTCTAGAGTCTGATGGGGTCTGAGTCAAGTGGTCCATCGCTTCCTTGATTTACAGATGAGCAGACAGCCCCAGAGAGGCTAAGTGATTTGCTCAAAGTCACAGAGACATCAAGGGTGAGATGTGAACTTAGGATAACGTGTTCTTTTCACTGAACTACTCTACCTATCCAAACAAATTTTCAGAATAATCTTCCTAAGGCACAGTGAGTCCCTTGTCTATCGCCCCTCAGTGGCTGTCCTTTCTTATTTACTTATCATGTATCCCTTTGTAACATAAGTGGTGAGACTTTAGGTTTCATGAGGGTAAGGATTATATGTTATTAAAATTTGTCTCTTTCCTGTTATCTAGCAGGCATGCAATCAACAACGTTTGTTGAATTTTATCGACTATCTGAGTTTATTGCATTTTTGACTGCCCAAGATGTTAAAAAGCAGAATTTTTGCTGTTCAGTCATTTTTCAGCCATGTCCGACTCTTCGTGACCCCATTTGGGGTTTTCTTGGCAAAGATACTAGAGTGGTTTTTCATTTCCAAATCCAGCTCATTTTACAGATGAGGAAACTGAGACAAACCTACTGTGCCACTTAGCTGTCCTGAAAAACAGAATATCTCCCCCTTAAACTCTCCTTTCAGAGAATTCCAATTTTCTCCTAGACTTGGAGTCAAGAAAACTTGAGTTCAAATCCAACTGCAGATACTTAATAGCTGTGTGACTCTGGGCAAGTTCATTCATCTCTCTCTGCCTCCGTTTTCTCATCTGTAAAGTGGGGATGATCGTACCCAAAATTCCCAGGCTTGTTGTAGGGATGAAGTGAAAAAAATGGTTTTTAAACCTTGAAGTGGTCAGATATTATTAGATAAACTAGCCTTAGATTGCTGGTCCCACAGTTGGCATCCTCTGTCAGCTTAAGAAAGTCACTCACTCTCTTGGTACCTGGGAGTGCACCAGATGGGAAGGGGAGAAATGGGCAGATCCATTAGCATTTGTAAGAAACACCTCAAGGAAGCAGATATGTTAAACTAATCCAGATGATTCAACAAGTTGTGAGGGAAGGTGTGAATATGGAGCTAACTTCAGTGAAAACAAAACTGAAAAAGGAAAAGGGAAGAGGGCTGCCAGAGAAAAGATGAACTGAAAATATGAAAGGAGATTTGCATTTTTGGACATGGCCAATGTGGGAAACTATTTTGCTAGACTAGGCATATTGTTTCCAGGCCTTCGTGTGTGTGTGTGTGTGTGTGTGTGTGTGTGTGTGTGTGTTTAAAATCCTGCTGGGGAAAGTTATGGGCGGGGGGAGGGGGGGGAGTAGAGAAGAGATAGTGGGAGGGATAGATCAATAAAAGAAAAAAAAAGATAAGTAGTTGAAAAAGAATTAGAAGTAGCATTGTCATCTAAGTTGGGATTTGAGAAACAGCACCAAAAAATAAGCCCACCCAGTATATTAACATTATGATTACTTTTACGTAAGTTATATATATTATAAATATCTATATATGTTACATTATTTTTATTTTATTTTTAAGGATAGTTTATATGTTGATAAAATTATTAAAAAGTCTAAAAAAGGAGGGGAGGAGGAAAATGTTGCCTCCCTTCTGATTTGTCAGGCAACTAGGTGGAGTGCAGGGCTTTAAGTCAGGAAGACTCATCTTCGAGAGTTCAAATCAGACCTCAGACACTTACTGGCTGTGTGACCCTGGGGATGTCACTTAACCCGGTTGGCCCCAGTTTTCTTATCTGTAAAATGAGTTGGAGAAGGAAATGGTAAACTACTCCAGTATCTTTGACAAGGAAACCCCAAATGTGGTCACGAACAGTCAGGTACAACTGAACAACAAAATCTGTTTTGTCAAGATTAGTACAAAAGTGTCCAAAGAAGCCTGAAAGAAAAAATCCCGTTTGTGTATTACCTTGTAAAGGAATCATGTATCGGGTTCCCAAACTGACTTCTGCTAACTTTGAGCAAGAAAGTTCCTGGCATTTCTACTCCAGGAAGATGTCCCTCTTTGAGTCCTCACAAGCCAGGGCTGTGGACAGGGGAGAGATGACCAGAGGAGAAGACCATGCAATCATTTGATCTCATTTGGAAGATGAGGAGCCAAAGAGAGAGGTTTAGTGATAGAAGTTTCAATTCCTGGCTCATAAGAAAAATTCAGGATGTCCCAAAAGTTTTAGTGCAGATTTAAGTTACTGAAGCTTAAAAATGCACTAAGACTTTTGGGACACTTTGTATTTCAAAGATCCGTCCTCCCTTCCAGGCCACTCTTCTTAGTAATATATTGTCAGGGCAAAGAGTATCCTGTCCTTTCTTGGGCCCAGTCTCGCTGAGGACTACTTTCAGGAGGTATGGGAAGAGGTAAAACTGGCAAGGAAACCTAGTGGTCTTGTTACTACTTCCTCTCTAATCTACAGAATTATAGCCCTAGAGCTCTGAATAATGATGATATGACGACGATGATGATATGATGATAAATGATGATAATGATGATGATGATGATAACTGGCGTTTAAAAGATTTGCTCTACATCTGTTATTCCAGTTAATCCTCATCCTGATCCTGGGAAGTATTATCCTCATTTTTACAGATGAAGAAACTAAGGTCGAGAGAGGTTCAGTAACCAGCACAGGGTCACAACAGCAAGCATCTGAGGTGGAATTTGAACTTATGTCTTCTTGATTCCAAGTCTAACACGCTAGCCACTGTGTCCCCTAGCTGGAAGAGACCACAGAGTTCATTTAGTTCCAGTCCTCTCATTTGACCTCATGAGGAAGCTGAGACCCAGAGAGATTAAATGTTTTGCCCAGGGTCACACAGCTACTACAGTAAATGTCAGAGGTGGGTTTTGAACCCAAGTTTCCCTGATTTCAAATCTGATGCTCTATCTACTGCTGCCAGTCCTACAGTATGGGCTTTGGTGATATGTAGTCAAGCTCCTCTGGGGCTTGCTGCCCCTTCTCTACCATTCAAGGAGAATCTAGGTGGAGGTTAAAAAGGAAGGCATCCTATCATGAGTGCACTCAGAAAAGCTCGTTACCAACTCTAAGAAATAAAGGTATACCAATGAGCCTTCTGGAAAACCCTTGAATGATTTTCAACCTACTGAAGATAGCATGGGGGTCATGGGGAAAGCCTTGACCTTGAGTCTGAAGACCTGATTGCAAATCCAAGTGTTCTACCACTTTGGTACCTGTGTGTGATGGTTGGCAAACTTCTGAGCCTTTTGGGGTTGCCATTTCCTCGTCTGTATAATGAGTATACTGATATTTGTATCACCCAGATCATTTATCTATTATGAAGAAAATTACTTTGCGCAGTCTGTCTTCCCTCCTCACCTCCATCCCTCAGAATCCCTGGCTATGCCTATGTAGGCTTAGCTAAAGCATTGCCTTCTCTGTGAGGTCTTTCCTCATCCTCTCCCTCCACCCTGGTAGTGCCCCCTACCCTCTGCCCTTGTATATATGTACATGTATTTATGTGTGTATATAAATATATATCACCGCATGTTGTCTACACCAGCTAGACTATAAATTCCTCTAGGGCATAGACTTTTTCACTCTGCTCTTTTTTTTATCCCTAACACACTTAGCACAGTGCCTGGCACAGAGTTGATCCTTAATAAATGCTTGTTGACTGATTGATTAAGCACTAGATAAATCTAAGTACTTATTAATAGAAATAATATTAAACAGCTAATCTGAATTATTGGAAAAGGAGATACACGTGGCTTCCTCTCAGCAGAGCATAAATTCCCCGACGGCGGAGAATGTTTCTTTTCTGTCTTTGTAGTCTCATCACCCAGCACAGTGCCTGGCACATGCTTCATATTTAAATATTGTTGAATGGTGCTGTTGAGTTGTTGAGCTGGTTCTTGTTTTGTTTTGTTTTTTAGTCTAGATCTGGACTTAAGTGTTGTGTGTGGAAAAGATGAAAGGAACTTAGACAAACTAAGGTATTTTTTAATAAGGTAATATCCACATAATGAACAATTTGTGCCAGGTGAAAACCAGTGTATGCTATTAGACCATCAGTGGCTGGAAACCTCCATGCTGAACAGTCAAACAGGATACTTCAACAAGTTAATATGTTGCATATGATGGGAAAAACACCCGAAGAAACCATATTAAGAATATTTTTCCAAGGACCCAGGGTAAGTGTTACATTTCTATATGAAGGGCTTAGGCAGGCTGACCACGTTGTCTCTATTTGCATTGTCTTTAGAAGTTAAAAAGTTGTTTTTTCTTTCATCCACGCTGTTTGAAGGGCCACCACCTCTTCAGCTGGCTGGGTTTATTTATGGAGCATTAAAAAACCTTTTGGTCACATTTGTCACATCAAGGCGGAAATCGTTTGGCAGATGTGTGAGGACAGATAGAAGGACAGGAAGCTCTCTTCGGTGTGACCTTTGGAGCCCAAGCTACTCAGGATCTGCTCTAGCAGTGCTTCCCGACCAGTGGGCTCTGAGCCCCTTTAATGATAAATGCTGATGACTCCTAGGCAACTTATACTTTTATAGTATTGCCTGGTGCTCTGAGAAGTTAAATAACTCGGCCGGGATCCCACAGCCAATATGTGTCAGAAGACTTCCTTGAACCTGGGTCTTTCTGACTCCAAAGCTAGACTTTATAGAGTGGTGGCTGGCTATTTTCAAATGTATTTAACTCCTCCTGTAATTGATACACTAAGAGTTTGTTTTAAAAGCATCACTGAATTCACTAAAGGCTATATACTCTGATAGATAGAGGGGCGACTTTGGAGAAAGGAAGATCTGGATTCAAGTCCTATCTTTGACGCATACTGGCTGTGGGAAGAATCCAAGCAAGGTAACTTCTCAGGGCCTCAAGTTAAGTGACTTGCCCAGGGTCACACAGTTAGTAAGTGTCACACAGTTAGTAAATTAGTTAGGACACAGTTAGTAAATGTCAAGTGTCTGATGCCAAATTTGAACTCAGGTCTTCCTGACTCCTATCCCTATCCACTGCAGCACCTACCTGCCTTCCACCCAATTGTTTTGTTTTGAGGCAATTAGGGTTAAATGACTTGCCCAGAGTCACACAGCTAGTGTCTGAGGCCAGATTTGAATTCAGGACAACCTGACTCCAAGGCTGGTGTTCTATCCACTGCACCACCTGGCTGCCCCTATTCACTGACTAAGTCACAAAATCATTCATTTGCATAGGTAGAGAGAATTTCTACACCAGGAATTTCTCACTTTGGTGAAATCACAAGTCCAGACAGAACAAAACCAACATTCCAAAGTAGCTTTTTATCATTGCGTTTTTTCTCAATCAGGAGATGCACCTATTACCACATGTGGCTACAGTAACCCCCTTGAGGGTCAGGGACTAATTTTCATTTTGTCTTTGTAGCTACTGTGACTAGAACAGTACTTAGAATATAGTAACTGATACTTATCAAATGTTTGATGCATTTAATGGGGAGTGAAGGAACTGTGAAATTTGTTGATGGAAAAAAGATTGGGAATCCCTGTGTTATTATATTGATATCTGTTTCCATTATATCAATTATTTGGAATGGGAATATTTGTAGTATTAAACCTTTCTGTGTTTGTCTTGCTCCACCAGCTTTAAGGATTTACTATTGTCTCCATAATAAACATAAACTTTGCTGTTTAGGATTTAAAGTCCTCAACTATCTGGGTCCAATCTATCTTTGTAGACTGATTTCACATTATTTTCCACATGCATTCCATATTCCAGCCAAAGTGGCCTATTTGCTATTCCCCATATACAACATTCCATATTGTGCGCTCCATACTCGGAATGCTCTCTTGCCTTACCTCTTCTACGTAGTACCCCAAGCTTCCTTCAGGGTCAACTCAAGAGCCACCATGACTTATAATCCTACTAGTTGTTAGCTCTCTCCCCTGACCTCTGAAATTGCTTTTTACCTGCTTTGTAGATACTTTGCATTCATGCATCTACATGTTCTGGGGCCACTCCCCCAACCTGCACTCTTATTCCTGTTTTTTTGTTCTTAGAAGGATGGTTGCTACCTCTTTCAGGTGTTTAGGAGTAATCCTGAAAGGTTACACTTCTAATACTGTTAGTCTTGAGCCCCCACCAGTGTACTTCCCATTAACAATCAGCCAACTATACTTAGCTTTTAGAAAAGGTATTTACTAAGAATGAATAAGAAGAATTGGTACAAAATATTTCCCCTCAAAACTGGGGGCACACTCTCACAAATATACTGTATCTATGAAAAGAATTGGCTTAAATTTAGAATATAATGGTAGATAGATCCATGTGTAGAGAACACTTTTGGCAAAGGGGCTACTTCACATCTTGGTTCATTATAGCCTAGAAGTCCTTTCTTGAATCTGTAGCCAACATTTTTTCTCTGGTGAAAGGGGTCATCTTGATGCTGCCTTTCTTGTAAGGTAACTATCTTGCATCCTAATGTCCAGTAGGATGTGTGTTACTTCTCTTCCACCTGGACCTACTGGTCTATTCTCTCTGATCCTAGAAGGATATACTGTCTGATACTGGTCTACTCTCAAATAACATGGTAAGCAGTGCAGAGAAGGGAGACAGAATATTTCCTCCCAAGACTGATTCTCTCACAGGGGCTTAGCTCCAACTTTCAACTCTCAAACTTGGAGTCTTTTGCCACTGCCTTGTTCTAACCTCTTGACTGACTGCTATTTTTATACACAGGCACAGAAGTGGGTTTGATTCTTTCAGCCAATCACATGTGAATCATCTGCCTTCATCCAATGACTGAAACTTTACAATCCTCTCAAATTCATTAATGACTTTCACACATTATAATGGAGTCCTAGGAAAATTCCTCAACACCCAGTTTGTTTGACTGATTCAACCGAGGTATATGGACCTTCTATAATTTCATTAATAGAAGTGATGGTAAAACTTCCACACCTTTATGTGTGTACACATTATTTATTCCCAGTAAGCTCCTTAAGGTCAGAGACAGGTTTTTTTTTTTGACTAGGTGTTTCAAGTGCCTAGCACAGTGCCCCATACATAGTAGCAGCCTCATAAATGCTTTTTAAATTTAATACTCTGGTATCAAAATACTCTATCTACACATGTATATATATATATATATATATATATATATACACACACACACATTTATACACACACATATAGATTGTCTAGATACATATAGATAGTCTAGAAGCATCCTCTAATGACTATCCCATCTATCCCTCTTTCCCTAGATATGTACCTAAATCATACCAGAAAGATGGGTTTTGTTTTGTTTTGTTTTTACTATATCAACTATTTAAGCTCTTTAGAGAAGTAGATTCAGGGTTCTGGCAAATACTTTCTGCCTATAGCCCTACAAATATTGGCCATTCCAGAGGAAACCTCAACATGACTCACTGGCCATGACTTGGGGAAGTACCTCTTTCTTGCCTTCCCTCATCAATACCTTTGCTCACCCCTGCTTATTTAAAGACTGCCAAGCCAGGAGCCCCTGTCCTCTCAATTCTGGTTGGTCTGCCTGAAGTAAATGCTATTACAGAAATTTAGAATGGCATACAGTTGAGTACATAGTTTTCTGAACTGGAGGTCAAGAAGAAAAGTTCAAATCCTGCCTCTGATGCTTTCTGAGAGAACTACAAGAATGGTACCTGGAGCCTCCCTCTTCTAGTCTGTAAAATGGTAACCAATCAACAAGCATTGATTCTGGGCATAATAACATCTTTGGTAC
Source organism: Trichosurus vulpecula (assembly GCF_011100635.1). Lineage (NCBI taxonomy): Eukaryota > Metazoa > Chordata > Mammalia > Diprotodontia > Phalangeridae > Trichosurus > Trichosurus vulpecula. The sequence continues at coordinate 48,366,342 of NC_050578.1, forward strand.
CTACCTCACATGGCCATAGTGAAGTTCAAATAACATGATTCATGCAAAGCACTTCACAAACTGAAAGGTGCTATACGAGCATCCATTATTACTGGGTGGACTCATGTAGCTTAGGTGGAAGATGGGGGTGGAGTGGGAAATAAACATTTACATAGCACCTTTGCTTTATAAATATTATCTCATGTAATCCTCACAATTCCATGAGGTAGGTGTTATTATCCCCATCTTACAGTAGAGAAAATTGAGGTAAGCAGTGATAAGGTAACTTTTCCAGGGCCACATAGCTAGTGTCTGAGGTGGAATTTGAACTCATTTGTACCTGACTCTTGTGTTTGTCCTTTGTCCTTGAAGAGGGACCATGATATCAGGGAAATGATGACATGACTTGCAGTTGACTTTGATTTGAGTGAGCGAGGGCTGTGCAAGGTCACCAGCCTCATTTTCTCCTCCAGAGCCATGTGGGTCTAGTGGCCTGATATTCACCAAAATGACTGGAGATGGCCCAGGATGCAATGGGAGATCCTGGCCCTTTTGGGCTAAGGTCTAGACCTTAGCCTAGACCTGACTCTAGCCCAGAGCACTATACACTGTACCACCTGGGTGGCTTTAGAAAAGACAATTTAGCCACTAAAGGGTGTCAAAAATTATTTTTAATAATCATTATCTTGGAGATTCAGAGCTTTCCCCAGCCCCCCTTCTTCCAAAGTCTTGACTTTAAGTTCAATTTTTCTTCAGAAGGACATTTCTGATAATGAGACGGCATTTACTCTTTTTATCCTTATCAAATCTCAGTCCAAGCTGGAAGTAATTTAATCTAAGGTAGGGAGGCCCATTGTGTTCTGCTCAGGCTTAGGTGGAGACAGATTCTTCTGGTCTAGATAGTTCAGATCCTGGGGGTAGTCTGATAAAAGAGGCATTTCCTTTGTTCAGAGGTAAAACGATGATGGGGTGACATCAGCCCCTGTTGAAAGGGTGTATAAACTGTGCCCCAGCACCCCAAAATGAGCTCAGTCTCAACACTACAACTCCCATGCTTATGCATGCCACCCACTCTGAGAGAAATGATGGACTATACAACTTCATTCTGTTTGTCTTTTTTAGAATAAACACTGAGCTTGACAAGGGCAAGCCAGAATTATCTAGTTAATCATTTTGTATGTAACCCCAGTTCCATCTCAGCAGCCAAACAAAAGATTTTTTGTTTACCACTCAGTAACTGGACTGGAAACATTCACAGAAAACTTGCTCATGCTCTAAGGATGGGCTTCCATTGACCAGTCCCTATCATACTTACAATATGACTTCTTCCACCAGAACAAATTTTCTTTCTAATTCTGAACTCGAACTCCCTAGTGGTTCTGACTAAATTCCCCACTAATGGACCAAGCCCAGTTGAGAAATATACCCTTAGGATAAGGGTGTTTAACAACCTGGGGGGAGGGGGATTTTATGTAATCCACTTTTTAAAATCAGAGTTATTAACACCTTAAGGCTAGACAATCAACAAAACAATATATCCATCCTTGATTTGTAGCCATTGCTGTTTTCTGAGATGAAAATTTAACAATCAACTCTAGAGAGAGATCTAGAACTTTTATTCCCTTATTTAATTCCAGCACACTGCTGCCTAGGGCCAATGTAAATCACATACATTTTCTTGTTTTGAGTTAGGGAAGCTAATCTCTTTGTTATCTAGTCATCGGGCTGGAAATAGAGTCTATCCTCTGGGCATGGATTACAAAAATCTTTTTTTCCCCTTCTGCCAACTACATCAGTCTGTGAGCATGTGCCAGGCATGGCACTAAACCCTTGGGAAACAAAGACAAAAATGAAATGATCCTTACCCACAAAGAGTTTGCATTGATTCTAATAGCAGAGATAACATGTACATAGAGGGATGTTCCAAAAGTTTTAGCGCACTTTTAGCTGGAATGGTTGTTTTGGCCAGGAAGGTACTAACAGGGTAGTGTGGGAGAGCAATGCAGAAGATGATGCTTGAGTTGAGTGTTCAAGGAAACCAAGGATTCCAAGAGGTGAAGATCAGAGAGCATTCCAAGCACAAGGAACAGGGGGGCAATGGAACAGATGCGAGCAATGGGGTGTTGTGGGTAAGGGACAGAAAGAAGGCCCATTGGACTAGACTATGAAAGAGAACAATGGATAATAAACTGGAAGGGTAGGAGGAGTTTACATAGAATCCTGGAGATAATAGAGAGTCACTGTAGTTTATTAGATAGAAGGTGAAAGGTCAGGCTTACACTTCAGGAAAATCATCCTAGAGGCTTGCGGAGGATGGATTAGAGAGGCAATTGAGAACAAAGAGCGCCATATTGCAATAGTCTAGCTCAGGGGTTGGCAAATTACCCAAAACCACCCAAAGGGCCAAATCTGGTTTTATACAAGTGGCAAGCTAAGAACATTTTTAACATTTTTAAATCAAGTTTTTAGTTCTGGCTGTATAAAAGCAGGCATTGGCCAGATTCATCCTATAAGCAGTAGTTTACCAACCCCTGATCTAGGTAGAAAAGTGACAAGGGAACAAGCTAAGGTGATGGCTGTGTGAGTCAAGAGTAATGTCGTAAAGTTGTAAAGTTGTAATATCGTAAAATGATAAGATTTGGTCACCAGCTGGATATGTGAGATGAGTTAAAGTAAGGAGTTGAGGCCAAAATAGAAGTTGGAATCTGAGTTCCAGGGAGCATGGTGACATCATTAGTAGTATTAGGGGAGTTTGGAAGAAGGGTTGGATTTCGAGGAAAGATAACAAGTTCTGTATAATGAATTCTGTTTTGCATATGGTAGGCTTGAGATGCCCATTGGTAATCCAGTTTGAAATGTTTAATAGGCAGTCTATGATGTGGGATTGGAGTTTGTCAGAGAGACAAAGATCTGCTTCCTAGGATTCGATTATATTATTATAGTGATAATTATAGTGATAATAGTTGAACCCATGGAAGCTGACAAAATCATCAAATGAGAGGGGCATAAAGAGAGAAGAGACAAGGACCCAGAAGAGAGTTGTAAGAAACACTCTAAGTAAATGGATGGACGTGGAGGATGACCTAGCAAAGGAGGCTGAGAAGTTTGGCTCAGACATGTAAAAAAAAAACCTTGAGAAAGCGGAAAGTAGAGCAGAGAGAATATCTAGGAGGAAGAGGTGGTCAAGACTATCAAATGTTGTCAAAGGACAAGAAGAATGAGCATTGAGAAGAGGACATTAAATTTGGCAATTAAGAGATCACTGTTAATGTTGGAAGAAAGCAATTTCAGTTGAGTGGTGAAGTCAGAAATCAGTTTGCAGAGGATTTAAACCAGAGTGAGAGGAGGGGAAGTGGACATGCCAAGAGTGTATATTTTCATACTCCTTTTATTCCTCCCTTGAGAAGGGTCATAGTCAGGACTCAGTTTAAATTGACAATCAAGTTTCCTAGCAGTAGCTGGTCTTTTGTTTAGCAAGTTTAAAAGGAGAAAAAAAATACCACTAATTTTAAGGCTTCTGTCTATTTCCAGGCTTCACAGAATTGAGCTGATCTAGGTTGGGAAGACTAGTGAAAGGAAGACCAAATTTTGCCTGTGTTCACATCCAGAGTATCATCGTGTGAAATAGATGCATCTCTGTTTCCTCATCTTTAAAATAGGGCTAATTTTATCATTAGCACCTATCCTATTTCATGTGGCTCAAAAGAAATAATTAATGTAAAGTGCTTTGCAAAAAAAATTTTTTTTTTTTGCTTTGCAAAATTTAATGTGCTATACAAATACTGTTTATTATTCATTGAATTGGAAGTGGGTGGACAACCATTCTTCAAGGCAGGCAAATGCCCAAGGAACATTTATTCTGCTTTGAAGAACTTCCAGTGAAGGCTATTTTTTTTCCTCAGTAAAAGGCAGTTAGGTGGTACAGTGGATGGAGTGCTGAACTTGGAGTCAGAAAAACCGGAGTTCAAATCTAACCTCAGATATTTATGAGTTCGGGGAACCTGGGCAAATCACATGATCTCTCTGCCTCAGTTTCTTCTTCTATAAAATGGGGATAACAATAGCCCCTACCGAGTTCAAACTCTTCACTTATTCTAGCTGCTCCCCTATCCACTGAGAAGGCAACAGTATACCCATTATGTGCATGTAAAATCATGCAAAACATATTTCCATATAATAGTGACAGCCTTTTCAAACATTGTAAACTCTCCAGACTGAATGGGATAAAGCATGTATGTAGAAAGGGCTTTAAAGTTTGGGAAACATCTTACATGTGTTATTTCCTTTTCACAGCAACTCTGTGAGATAGGTGCTATTATTACGGTTATTTTACAAGATGAGAAAACTGAGTCACACCCAAGTCCATGAGTATCTGCTTCAGCTTATAGACAAATCAGGAGGGGCAAAGCGAAATTAAAGTTGGTTTCTAACTATGTGAAACTGTCAAAATAACACAGGCAGATTGGGATTTGTCTGAATGCTCCATACATCAGTTGATTTGGTAAAACTTTCAAATTATAAATGACCTTAAGACTCTGTACCCCAAACAGCCACCTTAATTAGTGACAAACCAAGTGATAGATCTATGTTTGAGACCTCTCCTAAACTTTAAGTCTCGTTAGATTTATGGGAAATTTACACATCATAATAGCAGTAACCTACCACTTACCCATATTTCAAAGCTATAATTATTGGGGGAGAAAATTAAAGACAACTCTTTTAGCTCTATTGGGATATAAGAGAATAAGAAAGCTTATGGGGGGTTAGAACAGATAAATCGTAAATATTGAGGGAAAAAAATAGTGCCTGTCATTCCTAATTAGAGGAAGTTGGCACCCAAAATAATCAGGTTCCTTTTCCTTCCAGAGCTCAAAGGAATGCTTAGTTGGGTTTTCCAGAGTTAGGGTCTTATGGTGTCCACACCTGTGTTTTTTTAGGCACTATTCTGTTGTCTTTTTTTCCTCAACCCTGGAGGGAATATTTTTAAAGAAATGTTCAAGCCCTGTTTTGTGATGCTGTTTCACTTTTTCTTGTTATTTCAGTCATGTCTGACTGTGACCCCATTTGGGGTTTTCTTGGCAGAGATATTGGAGTGGTTTGCCATTTCCTTCTCTAGCTCATTTTACAGATGAGGAAACAGGCAAACAAGATGTAAGTGACTTGCCCAGGGTCACACAGCTATTAAGTATCTGAGGCTGAATTTGAACTCAGATCTTCCTGACTCCAGGGCATAACCCCCTCCCCACCAAGCTCCATTTAGACCATGGGTGGGGAGCCTGTGGCCTGGAGGCCGTATGTGGCCCTTTAGGTCCTTAAGTACAGCACTTTGACTGACTCTAAACTTCACAGAATAAATCCCTTCAATAAAAGGATTAGTTCTGTAAAACTTGGACTCAGTCAAAAGGCTGCACCCCAGGACCTAGAAGGCCACATGTGGCCTCCAGCCTGCAGGTTCCCCACCACTGTTTTAGAAAAAAAAAAAAAAAAACAAAACCAAAGTGCACATGACTTCAAAGCAAAGACATTTAATTAACCTCACAGTAAAATAAATTGCAAGGAAAAGTTCCTTCCTTCTCTTCAATTACATAGTGGAAGAAGAATTATGCATAGGAAACAAATCTGGAGGGGCCTGTGGTAACGTGTGTGACCAGCAAGACAGTAAGAATCCTAGGACAACTCATACCTAGGTGGCATCTTCACTGGGTGCCTCCTCTACTTCAAGTGTCCCCACTGGCTGTCATATTGGGAGCACTGGCTGCTGATGTCATCTGGCTGTTGTCGATGTTTGTCCTTTGTTCTTGAAGAGGACCACGACATCAGGGAGGTGATGCCATAACAGGCAAGTGAATTGGATTTAAGGGAGGCAGGGCTGTGTAAAGTCACTAGCCTCACTTTCTCCTCCAGAGCCATCTGGTTCCAGTGGCCAGATATAGATTAGGACAACTGCATTGGGGGACCTCGGCCTTTTCAAGCTAAGGTCTTTAATAAGTCTCAGTTTTAGTTCTTTCTCTCTCTCTCTCTCTCTCTCTCTCTCTCTCTCTCTCTCTCTCTCTCTCTCTCTCTCTCTCTCTCTCTCTCTCCCTCTGCCTCCCTCCCTTCCTTCCTTCCTTCTTTTTTTTTTTCCCAGCCTTAACACCAAATCACTCTGGCTCTCATTGATTGGCCAACAATAGGTCCACTTGGTCATTGTTTGGCCCCTCATAGGCTCAGAATAAATGTAAATAGCAATTTTTTCCTGTTTTGGTCAGAAATCCTGAGAGTCTTCCCCTCCCGGATAGATTTTTTTTAACTAGGTAAAGAGGCCATTCTCTGCCTCATTTCTTATTAAGCCTTAATCACTGAATGGGCGTTGCCTGTCATCTGGCTAGCAAGGCTGTGGGCGACTGTTGCTGTAGGCCTGGGATATCCTCTTCACTATTCAGCCATCCATGGGTATTGCACTGAATTACCCTGCAATGTGACACTTTCCATTCCTTTAAAGGAGTTTTGAGCACTTTCAGCAAATAGCCTCGGGGTTATCTTGCTCTTCTGTGATTTTAAAACCCAAAGCTATAGTCAGCCAATAGAAGCCCTCAGATTTAGGTTAAATCTGTCTTTTGAACTCCTTTGATTGTTTTTCAGCTGTCATTCTGTGATTTCAGCACCTTATTTGATGAGGACAGAGAAAAGTCTTTTCAATTCCTTCCCACTCCCATCATGCCAATCACAGTGGCTTCATTCAGCAAGAGGAGAAAGATAGAACTAGGGACTTTTCGTCCTGCATTCCTGGTCAGTGATAAAATTGATGTGTTCCCTCCATTAGGAAGTACACTTACAAGCTGGGGCATATTCGAAATTCTAAGGGGAATAGAAACCATGTCACATGAAGACTGCTTGAAGAAATACAGGATATTTAACCTGGAGATGAGAAGGTTTAGGGGAAGATCTCTTCAAGGATTTGAAAGGCTAACATTTGTAATAGAGACTAAGCTTTTTCTGCTTGACTTAAAGAGTAGAACTATGAGCAGTGGGTACATGAGGCACAGAATCAGATTTTGGTTCAGCATAAAGGGAAAATGTCCTGATAATTAGAGCTGTCCCAACATGGTTTTAATGGGAAGTGGAGAGTTCTCTATTGCCAAACAGCTGGTGACATAGTGGAGAGAGTGCTGGGTTTGGAGTCAGGAAGACTAAGTTGGAATCTGAGCTCAGACTCTTACTAGCTGTGTGACCCTGGGCAAGTCACTCACCTTTAGTTTCCAGGATAATTGCAGCACTTAGATCAAATGAGGTAACATTTGTAATGTACTTAGCATGGTGCCTGACACATAGTAGGCACTAAATAAATCTTTCTTCCTTTCTTCTTCCCTGTTATTGGAGGTATTCAAACAGAGGATGGATGACCATTTATTCGTGATGTTGTAGAAGAATCACTCCAAATGGGGGTCACCAAGAGTCAGATATGACTGAACAAAAAAGAAGGATCAGAGAGGTCTACTCCAGCCCCTCATTTTTACAGATGAGGACACTACGGCCCATAGAGGTTGAGTTAAGCCCAAGGTTACACAGGTAGGAAGGAATAGCACCAACATGGAATTGTATGCACTCTCATTTCAAATCCAATGCTTTTGCCACTTTGTCATGTTGTCTCTGGGAATGACTAGATGATTTTTGGCATCTCTTTCAACTCAGGGATTCTGTGATTCAATCAACAAACATTTCCCCACTAACACACAGCGAGAGACTTTGTCTTCTATGAACTTCGTCTCATCTATGAGAGGCAGCATGGCACAGTATAGAGAGTGCTTGACTTGGATCCAACAATGCAGGGGCTGTGTGACCCTGGGCAACTCATCCAACCTCTCTGAGCCTTAGTTTCTCATTTGCAAAATGTGGACCCATGTACTGGAATCCTAATTCTAATACTTAGAGGCTACATGACTGAGCAAATCAATTAGCCTCTCAAACCTCAGTTTCCTAAAGTGTGAATTGGGGATAACACTAACGCCTACCTCATAGATTTATTCTGAGATAATAAAGCATTTTGAAAACCTTAAGATCTTATAAAATGTCTGTGATGATAATGGTGACAATGATGATGATTTTATCTTCTTTTCTACCTCTAAATAATATAGTGCAGTGGACAGAGTCCTGGAAGTAAAATCAGATGACCAGGGGACTTGAAGCCTGGTTCATCATCTATCATTTGTATGAGTTTGGGCACATCACTGAACCTTTATGGGCCTCCATTTTCTTATCTATAAGATGAGAGGGGGTAGGACTCAATTACCTTCAAGGTCCTTTCCAACTTTAAGGCTATAATCCCATTAAATATATATATTTTTTGCTAGTCTCAGAAGAGTTTGATCTCTTTTTCCATGGCTAGCCTCTCTTCCTGTCCATTACACATCCACCTCTCTCAGCAAATGACCTCATATTTTACTATTTGACTGACATTGGGGCTATCATATGTTGAGTTTCTCTCATCTACGAGAGGCAGTTATGATATAGTGGGTAGCAAACTGGGTTCAAATCCTGCCTCTGACACATACTGGCTGTGTGACCCTGGTGAGGTCAATCAGCCTCTCTTGCCCTCAGTCCTATCCTGTAAAATAAGGGCATAAGAATAGAATAGATCTTTATGGTGCCATTCACCTCAAATATATGATTCTATGGACTCTTTTAGACCATTTTTCTTTAATTACCTCCCCAGTCTTTGGGATCTTCCCATCTTCAGTCTTCCCTTCCCTAATGATTTTATTCTCTGTGACAAATAGTTCTTTCTTACCTCGAAAATACTCTAGCCTCCATTCTAGTTATTAATCCATCTCTCATTTTCCTTTCACAATCTCATTTCTGGAGCGAATACTCACCACCCATTCCATCCATCATCTTACCCCTCACTCATGTGTTAACTCATTGCCGTACGTCATTATGGCATCTGTCACTCTACTGAAACTTCTCTTTCTCTCTCAAATGTATTTAGTGACTTCCTAATTGCAAAATCTAATAGCTTCCTTTTCCTTGACTCCTCTGTGACAATGGACACTGGTGCTTACCTTTGCTTCTTGAGATTATCTTCACTTTTGTTCTCTGTGACTTTATCCTTTCCAGATAATTCAACATATTTTTAATAACTTCCCCAACTCCTTTCCTTATTATTCTTTCTTTCTCTCCAAACATGGGCATTCTCCAAGGGTCTGCTCTGGCCTTTTGTTTCTATTATTCTGTTTAGTTTTCCCAAGAGATCTTTCATGTTTTCAACTATCATCTCTATGCAGATGACTCCATTCTGCATTTCCAGCTGTACTGGACATTTTCACTTCAATGTCTTGGCATCATTTCAAAATCAATAACTCTCTCCCAGATGTTCCTCCCTCCATTAATGGTCTTTATATCTTCAAGACTTGAAATCTCAGCATCACTATTCCCTTCCCCCTTGCTTTGCTTGGAATATATGGTCAATAACTAGATCCTATTGGTTCATTATCAACAGGAATTCATCAAATATGTTGTATATCAAATATCATATGCTAGACTCTGAAATCTATCTATTCCATTCCATCGCATTGCATTTTTATGCTGGTCACTATCACACTTGGATTCAATTAAATTCATTTCAATTAGCATTAAATTGTGCTTCCATGGAGCATGGGCATGGTGTGCCCACACACCCTAGGTCCAGAGTGCCCATTGGCTCCTCCCCTTCCCTTCAGTGGCCTATCCTGCCCACCTTCAATACAGCCTTCCAGTTTTCACTATTTTAATAATCACTTATTATTATTTAATTTTAATAAATAACATTTACTAATCACTAATTAACCAACATCTTTTAAAAATGAATTTTTCTTGCTATCATTTTGTTTTTATTTCATCTACATTTCCCAATGCCACACCCCCTTCTTTCCTCCTGGAGAATAATCTATAAAAAAAATAAAAATGGGGAAACTATTTTTTATCAAAACTAACCCATATATTGAAAAAAATTACAGATCTCATATTGAAGCTAGAAAGGACCTGAGAAATCATCAGATCTAACCCTGTTATTCCACAGATGAGGAAACTGAGGACAAAGAGAAGTTAAGTGACTTGAACAGAGTCACGTAATTAGTATTTGAGGCAGATTAGAGCCTAGGCCTTCCAGACTCATTCTTGAAATCTATCCATTACAGCCATTGCCTTTCATTATCTACTTCTACATATGCTGTGGAGTCAGAGTCCCCTACTTCTTCAAAGAAACCAGAGCTCTTAACTGGTCCCCCTGCTCCCAGTCCACAGCCCTCCCCACCCCCACCCCCATCCATCCTGCATTCTTGTGCTGCCAGGTTAATCACCCTTTTATTATGGCTTTCATCTTGTCACCCCCCTGCTCCAAACCTTTAACAGATCCCCATTTCCTACAATATAAAGTTCAAATTCCTTAGCTTGGCATTCAAGATCTTCCATAATTCCAAACTGCTTTTCAAATTTTATTGTTATATATTATTCCTTGACCTGAATCCTCTGCTCTGACCAAGGTCGTTTCCTTACTGTTTCTCATACAGGCTTTATACATTCCTAGCCCCAAGTCTTTGCTAGTGATGTTTTCCCAGCTTCAAATGGAAGGATTCTTTCTCTCCTCTGTCTAAGCAAATTCTACTCCACCCTTCACATCTCAGTCTAGGTGCCACTTTCTCTCTGAAACTCCCTTAAACATACAGTTTGGCTGGTACACAGCCAAAAATTACATCTATCCCCTTTGAACTTTTAAAGCATTTATTGTCTGTGTCTGCTAATTTGGCAATATAATTTACTTTCTTGTACTGTTAATTTTTATGCTTCATGTTTTCATTTCTTATCTAGACTCTAAGCTTCTTGAAGGCAAGAACCATACTTTTCCTTTTTTTCTAACCTTTTGTACTCCTAGAATGCTTTTCACAGTGCCTCGAATAGAATATATGTATGTATGTATGTATATATAAATTCACACACATACACATATGCATACATACACACATATGGACAACATTTATTAAGTGCTTAATATGAAATACCCTAAGTGCTAGGGCTACAAATACAAAAGATAATCTTTGCCCTCAGGGAGTTTGCCCCCTAAGAAGTGGGGAGAGATATATAGGAGAATGGTGGTCAAGGAAGGGAATTATGGTCGGAAAAATCACAGGAATGGTGAATGGAACATTAGGGCAATGGAGTGACATCCATCCTTTTCCAGAGACAACTGCAGTATTGATTTTTATTGAATTCCCAAGATTTTGGAATGTATTAGGGAAAAACAGGCATTTTTTCTTCCTTTGTTGTTTTAGGCTGTAATTGCTTAATCAGTTTTCTGGTGTGTTTCTTTACAAGTCAGACCAGTTCTTTTTGAGATCATTTTTGCAGACTTTTGCATTTGTTTAATTTAATGTTTTAAGTATTGAAACCTGCTGCATTATTGAATCCTGTACAAGTGTTGATATTGAGGCTAATATAAGGAGTATGGACTTTGTTTCTTTAAAATGCATAAATGTACCTCAGTTTCCTTATCTGTAAAATGAGAAGGCTGGGCTAGTGGGTGCCTAAGATCCTTTTGGCTCTAAATCTAAGATCCTATGAAGTTGGAGGAGGAGAAATTGAAAGTTTCTGCAGATAGTAATGGAATCTAACACAACTGATTGATTAACTGATAAAGTATTTTATAGTGGTATGCATTGCTTTAGGGGGTGGTTACATACATGATGAAGGCAAACTTAGAAAGATGAAACATCAGTCAAAATGAGAGCAGAAGACAAAAACAATTCCTTAATCCTTTTCTACCAAAGGCTGATGGCCAAATAACACTCTCCCAAATCAAACCCTATACCTAAAACAGAAGTCACACTTCATTTTTTTGAACTTTTATTTATATGTTGGTTTTTTTTTATCCCTTTCATTTACAAATATCTTTTCTCTCTTTCCCAGAGAGTCATCCCTTGTAGAAAAGAATAAAAAAGAAAGATGGGTGGAAAGGAATTCAGAAAAATTAACAAATATATCAACTGTCTTACAGTTTACCCACACCCATAGTCCTTGCCTCAGCAAAGAAGGGAGAGACGTGCATTTTCTCTTCTCTTCCTTGGGGCTAAGAAAAATCACATGCAAATGTGGCTGCCATTAAATAAACTTATTGTTGACCAGAAGGGAAGGACCAATTTTGTTAATGAGGCTTTAGATTTTGTTTTTTTTTTTTTGTTTTAGAGAGCAGTGTAAGAAATTCTCAGGCCAAGTTTTACTTCAGGTCTTTTAGAGAAAAGCAAAATGCTTTTTAGAAAGGCATGTGGTGAAGGGATGTCAATGCTCCCAGACATTTGGGAATGGAAGCTTTGGAAAATGCCTTCCTCAAAGTAAAGAATGACAAACAGTAGAAAGATGTCAATGTACACGAAATGATGAGGAGTGATAAGGGTAGAGACAAAATGAATAGATATACTAACTGGAAGCATGTAAAAGAGGTTAACAACAAACTTCAGGAAAGCTAGTGGTAATCATGGTAGACAATGCTAGGACTGTTTTGTCAAAGCTCATTCACATGTTTTTCTTTCTTTCTTTTTTTTTTAATAGTATTTTCCCCCAATTACATGTCAAGGCAATTTTTGGAATTCATTTTTACAAGATTTTGAGTTCCAAATTTTTCTCCTTTCCTCCTTCCCCTCCCCTCTTCCTAAAATGGTAGGCAGTTTGATATAGCTTGTGCATGCACTATCATGTAAAATATTTTTCCATATTAATCATAGTTGTGAAAGAAGAAACAGATCAAAGAAAAAAATATGAAAAAGAGTAAAGTAAGTGAAAAAATATGCTTCAATCTGTGTTCGGAGTTTATTAGTTCTTTATCTGGATATGGGTACCATTTTCTTTTATAAGCCCTTTGTACTTGTCTTAGATCATTGTGTTTCTGAGAAAAGCTGAATCATTCATAGTCGATCATCACACAATGTTGCTGATACTGTGTACAGTGTTTTCTCAGTTCCACTCATTTTATTTTGCATCAGTTCATACAAGTCTTTCCAGGTTTTTCTAAGATCTGTCTGTTCATCATTTCTTATTGCACAATAGTTTTTACATTCATATACCACAGCTTGTTCAGCCATTCCCCAATTGATGGGCATTCCCTTATTTTCCAATATTTTGCTACCACAAAAAGGGCTGCTATAAATATTTTTGCATATATAGGTCCTTTTCCCTTTTTTATGATCTCTTTGGGATTTAGACCTAATAGTGGTGTTGTTGGATCAAAGCATATTCATAATTTAACTGCCCATTGGGCATGTTCCAAATTGCTCTACAGAATGGTTGGATCAGTTCACAACTCCACCCTCAAAGCACCAGTGTCTCAATTTTCCCACATCCCCCACATCTATCATTTCCTTTTGTGTGGGTGTGTGTGTCATATTAGCCAACCTGATAGGTTTGAGGTAATGCCCCAGAGAAATTTCAATCTGCATTTTTCCAATCAAAAAATGATTTAGCCTATAGACTGCTTTATATGCCTATAGATAGCTTTAATTTCTTCATCTGAAAATTGCCTCTTCATATCCTTTGACCATTTATCAACTGGGGAATGGCTTGTTTTCTTATAAATTTGACTCAATTCTCTATATATTTGAGAAATGAGGCATTTATCAGAGACATTAGCTGTAAAGATTGTTTCCCATCTTTCTGCTTTCCTTCTAATCTTGGTTGCATTGGTTTTGTTTGTGTAAAAGCTTTTTAATTTAATATAATCAAAATTTTTATTTTTTTTTTACATTTTGTTATGTTCTCTCTCTCTCTCTCTCTCTCTCTCTCTCTCTCTCCCTCTCTCTCTCTCATTTGGTCATGAACCTGTAACTCAGTTAGTTTTTCCTTTAAGAATGTGGATGTTATAGCACTTGGTGCATATGTGTTTAATATTGATATTACTTCATTGTCTATGGTACTTTTAAACAAGATGCAGTTTCCTTCCTTATCTCTTTTAATTAGATCTGTTTTGTTTTTACTTTTTCTGAGATCAGGATTGCTACCCTGCTTTTTTCTTTTTTTAACTTCAGCTGAAGTGTAACAGATCCTGCTCCAGCCCCTTACCTTTACTCTGTGTGTATCTCTCTGCTTCAAGTAAACAACATATTGTAGGATTCTGGTTTTTGATCTACTCAGCTACCCATTTCTTTTTTTATGGGAGATTTCATCCCATTCACGTTTGCACTTATGATTACTACTTGTATATTTCCCTCCATCCCACCTTTCCTCCAATTTGTCCTCTCTCTCCTTTTACTCTTTCCCTCATTGATAGTGTTTTGCTTCTGTCTACCACCTTTCCTTGTTTGCCCTCTCTTCTGTCAGATCCTGTGCTGCCCCTCCCCCATCCTCACCTTTACTTAATCTCCTCCCTTCCTTCCTACTTTCTTGTTTGGTAAGATAGATTTCTGTATTCAACTCATTGTGTATATTATTCCTTCTTTGAGACAGTACTGATGAGAGTAAAGTTCAAGGGCTGCCTGTCACCCTTTTGAACCTCTTCATGTGAAATAATTTACCCCATTCTGCCTCTCCCTTCCTTCTGCACCCAGTGTACTCTGCTTTTTCATCCCTTAATTATTTTTTATGTCATTCTCTCAAATTCACATTATATCTGGACCCTCTCTATATATTCCTTCTAGCTGTACTTTTAATAGTATAATTTTTAAGAAATACAAGTATCATCTTCCCATGTAGGGATGTAACCAGTTCAGCTCCATTGAATCCCTTACAATTTTTTTTCCCTTTTTTACCTTTTTAGGCTCCTCTTGGGTCTTGATATTGGAGATCAATTTTTTTGTTCAATTTTGGTCTTCTTCTTATGAAAGCTTGAAATTCTTCTATTTCATTGAATGATCATTTTTTCCCCCTGGAGTATTATGCTTAATTTCATCAAGTAGGTGATTCTTGATTGTAGTCCTAGCTTTTTAGCCTTCTGGAATATCATGTTCCATGACCTTTGATCGTTTAATGTCATAACTGCTAAGTCTGTGTAATCCTGATTGTTGCTCCCTGATTTGAATTGCTTCTTTCTGGACACTTGCAGTATTTTTTCCTTGACCTGATAGTTCTGTAATTTGGTTATAATGTTTCTTGGAGTTTTCTTATTTTGGGATGGCTTTCCTGAGGTGATTGATTTGTGCATTCTTTCAATGTCTATTTTGTCCTCTGGTTCCAGGCTATCAGGGCAGTTTTCCTTGATAATTTCTTGAAAGATGCTTTCTAGGTCCTCTTTTTGATTATGGCCTTCAGGTGATTCAATTATTCTGAGATTATCTCTCCTGGATCTATTTTCCAGGTCAGTTGTTTTTTCCATGAGGTATTTATTTTTTCATTTTTTGAATTTGTCTGATTGATTATTGAGGTCTCATAGATTCATTAACTTCCACTTCCCCAATTCTAACTTTTAAGTTGTTTTCCTCAGTTAGCTTTTGTGCTTCCTTTTGCATTTGGTCAATTGCACTTTTTAGGCAATTGTTTTCTTCAGTGGGTTTTTGTATCTCCTTTTCCATTTGACCAATTCTACTTTTTAAGCAGTTGTTTTCTTTTTTCAAGCTGCTGACTCTTTTTTCATAATTCTCTTGCATCACTCATTTCTTTTCACAATTTTTCTTTAAGTTCCTTATCAAGCTTGTCCATGAGTTCTTTCTGGGCTTGAGACTACTTCCTGTTTTTCTTTGGGGTTTTGTCCATAGATGTTTTTTTTTTTAATTTTTATTTATTTATTTGACATATTTAGTTTTCAGCATTGATTTTCACAATAGTTTGAATTACAAATTTTCTCCCCATTTCTACCCTCCCCCCCCACTCCAAGATGGCGTATATTCTGGTTGCCCTGTTCCCCAGTCAGCCCTCCCCTCTATCACCCCCCTCCCCTCTCATCTCCTTTTCCCTTCCTTTCTTGTAGGGCAAGATAAATTTCTACGCCCCATTGCCTGTGTATCTTATTTTTTAATTGCATGCAAAAACTTTTTTTTGTTTGTTTTTGAACATCTGATTTTAAAACTTTGAGTTCCAAATTCTCTCCCCTCTTCCCTTCCCACCCACCCTCCCTAAGAAGTCGAGCAATTCAACCTAGGCCACATGTGTATCATTATGTATAACCCTTCCATAATACTCATGTTGTGAAAGACTAACTACATTTTGCTCCTTCCCAACCCATCCCGCTTTATTGAATTTTCTCCCTTGACCCTGTCCCCTTTCCAAAGTGTTTGTTTTTGATTACCTTCACCCCCATCTGCCCTCCCCTCCATCATCCCCCCCCTTTTATTTTTTTTTTCTTCCTCCCTCTTCTTTCCTGTGGGGTAAGATATACAACTGAGTATGTATGGTATTCCCTCCTCAGGCCAAATCTGATGAGCGCAAGGTTCACTCATTCCCCCCTCACCTGCCCTCTCCCCTCCTCCCACGGAACTGCTTCCTCTTGCCACCTTTATGTGAGATAATCCACCCCATTCAATCTCTCCCTATCTCCCTCTCTCAGTATGATGCTCTCTCATCCCTTAATTTCATTTTATTTCTTTTAGATATCTTCCCTTCATCTTCAGCTCACCCTGTGTCACACATATATATACACATAGATGTATACATACATACACATTCACTTATATATATGCATATTCCCTTCAGCTACCCTAATACTGAGGTCTCATGAATCATCCATGTCCTCTTTCCATGTAGGAATGTAAACAAAACAGTTCAACTTTAGTAAGTCCCTTGCAATTTCTGTTTCTTGATTACCTTTTCATGCTTCTCTTGATTCTTATGTTTGAAAGTCAAATTTTCTATTCAGTTCTGGTCTTTTCACTGAGAAAGCTTGAAAGTCCCCTATTTTATTGAAAATCCATATTTTGCCTTGGAGCATGATACTCAGTTTTGCTGGGTAGGTGATTCGAGGTTTTAATCCTAGCTCCATTGACCTCCGGAATATCGCATTCCAAGCCCTTCGATCTCTTAATGTAGAAGCTGCCAGATCCTGGGTTATTCTGATTGGGTTTCCACAATACTCAAATTGTTTCTTTCTGGCTGCTTGCAGTATTTTCTCCTTGATCTGGGAGCTCTGGAATTTGGCGACAATATTCCTAGGAGATTTCTTTTTTGGATCTATTTGAGGAGGCGATCGATGGATCCTTTCAATTTCTATTTTGCCCCGTGGCTCTAGAATATCAGGGCAGTTCTCCTTCATAATTTCTTGAAAGATGATATCTAGGCTCTTTTTTTTGATCATGGCTTTCAGGTAGTCCAATTATTTTTAAATTATCTCTCCTGGATCTATTTTCCAGGTCAGTGGTTTTTCCAAGGAGATATTTCACATTGTCTTCCATTTTTTCATTCCTTTGGTTCTGTTTTATAATATCCTGGTTTCTCATCAAGTCACTAGCTTCCACTTGCTCCAGTCTAATTTTTAAAGTAGTATTTTCTTCAGTGGTCTTTTGGACCTCCTTTTCCATTTGGGTAATTCTGCCTTTCAAGGCATTCTTCTCCTCATTGGCTTTTTGGAGCTCTTTTGCCATTTGAGTTAATCTGTTTTTTAAGGTGTTGTTTTCTTCAGTGTATTTTTCAGTATTTTTTTGGGTCTCCTTTAGCAAGTCATTGACCTGTTTTTCATGGTTTTCTCGCATCCTTCTCATTTCTCTTCCCAATTTTTCCTCTACTTCTCTAACTTGCTTTTCCAAATCCTTTTTGAGCTCTTCCATGGCCTGGGACCAGTTCATGTTTTTCTTGGAGGTTTCTGTTGTAGGCTCTTTGACTTTATTAATTTCTTCTGTCTGTATGTTTTGGTCTTCTTTGTCAGCAAAGAAAGAATGCAGAGTCTGAGACTGAATCTCGGTGCGTTTTCACTGCCTGGCCATAATCCCAGCCCACTAACTTGACCTTTGAGTTTTTCAGTGGGGTATGACTGCTTGTAGACTAACCAGTTCTATGTTCCACGTTTGGGGGGGAGGTGCCAGCTCTGCCGCACCAGCACTGCTCCTTCCCCAAGGACCCCCAACCGGAACTGGGCTCAGATCTTCGGCAGGCTGTGCACCCCTGCTCTGATCCGCCACTTAATTCCTCCCACCAGGTGGGCCTGGAGCCGGAAGCAGCAGCAGCAGTAGCTGCCCCACCTCCGCTGCCCCCGGGGCTGGAAGCCGAACCGCGAACTCCTTCCACTCCCGCAGCTTTTCCCACTAACCTTCTCAGCAGTCTTTGGTGTTTGTGGGTCGAGAAGTCTCGTAACTGCCGCAGCTCACTGAATCAGGGCGCTAGGGCCCCCTCCGCCTGGCCTCTGGTCTGGATGGTCCAAGTCGCTCAGGCTGGGCTCTGCTCCACTCCGTTCCCAGCTCCCAGCTCCCAGCTCCGTGTGGGATAGACCTCACCCAGAGACCATCCAGGCTGTCCTGGGCTGGAGCCCTGCTTCCCTCTGCTGTTCTGTGGGTTCTGCCGTTCTAGAATTGGTTCAGAGCCATTTTTTATAGGTTTTTGGAGGGGCTCGGCAGGGAGCTCAGGCTGGTCCCTGCTTTCCACCCGCCATCTTGGCTCCGCCCCCTGTCCGTAGATGTTTTGATGTTATTATCCTCTTCTGAGTTTGTGACTTTGTCTTCCCTGTCACCATAATAACTTTCTATGGTCAGATTCTTTTTTTGTTCTTTGCTCTTTTTTTTTTTTTTTTTTGGCCTTTTCCCCTTCTTTTAAATTTTATCTCTGCTCCCAGGGTAGACGGGGCAGGGGATGGGGGGGGGGGGATGTCTCAGGCTTCTTGTGCCAGGGGCTGCATGCCCTAGCTGTTTACCTGGTGCTATGCTGATGTTAGCCTGAGGCCCCTGGGGGACCCTAGTGTCTGGTGCTGCACTGAGGTGTAGGGTGGAGGGGGAAGGCTGGTGATGCTGAAGGCCATGGGGATCTGTCAGCTTACCTGGTACTGAGCTGGGGTCCTAGTGGTGTCTGGCATGTGCTGAGGCCAGTGGGGTATTTCTACATTTCCCCTGGGCTACACTGAAGCACACCATGGTCTGGCTTCTGGCACCTACTTGTTTGCTTAGGCACCTGTAGGGTTGGTATCTACCTGTTTTTATGGGGCTGGCTGAAGCACTTGGAGGTCTGGCTGGTGGAGGATGCCTGTTTGCCCTGGGTTGTGTTGAGGCATGTGGTGGTTCTTGGAGCTGGAGTCTCCAGGTTTCCCTGGCTATGCTAAGACATGCAGGGGGTTCTGGTGTTGGTATTTGCCTGCTCCACTGCACTGGGGCTCAGGATCTGGTTTGCTGAGGTGGGGCTTGCTGTTGGCTTGCTGGGATGCTTTCTGTCCTGGACTGTGCTCCCCCTTTACCTGAGTGAGACAGACCTTTCTTGCCACTCTTTCAAGTTTCTTGGGCTAAAAGGTTGTTTCACCCCATCTTTTTTCTGGTTTTCCTGTTCTGTTGTTTTGGGGTGCTATTTTATGGTTGTTTAGAGGTGAATATGGGAGAGTTACGGCTATTTACTGTTTACTCTGCCATCTTGGCTCCTGGAAGTGGTCGATTTTGCTTTCTTTTTACCAATCAAATAATAACAAAAGGGCCAATGAGCTTAACTGTTAATGGGTTTGCTTTTTCTGTCCTTGTTTTGTTTGGGTTATTCAATGATTGGCTTTATTTAGGAAAAACAAATTCATTTCCTTTAAAAAAAGAAAAAGAAAAAGACCCCTATCTGTGACTTTACATCATCACTGTAGGTAGATTAACTCAGCTTTGGTCAATGGACTCAGGATATTTTCGTCTGAAGGAAGAGAATACCAAGCAGATTAAGATACTGCGTTTCCTTAAGAATATCAGCAATGACATTCTAATACTTAGAGTAGCACTTTACTTCTGGGCACATGCTGTGCTAGGAGAGGAGAGAACATTAAAAACAGGTGAAAGATGTACTCTCCCTTTTTTATCTCAGGCATTTATTTTTATGGGGTCAGGGTAACCATCAAGAATTAAGCTGCTTAACGAGAAAGACACATTTAATGGATGCCCTGGGAGTTGTAGCCTCTGGCCCTTGATACTTGTACATCTATTAGTTGACACAATCCAAGTTCTCTTTTAAAAGAGTAAGAACAAAATAGTTTTTTCTTGCATTAATACTCATCTTTTCCCTAATATCCTTCTTTTGATAAAATCTGATATGTCAGAAAATTTAGTGTTTTACTTTTTAAAAAACTTTCTCACTTTAATGAGAAAAAGTAAAATTCTCTCTTTTGTCTTTGAGATAGTGTCACTGAGTTGCGACTGTCCCAGCACTGAAGGCAGTATGGTGTAGTGTGCAGTGGAATGAACACTGAGGACCAGAATATTAGGGTTCTGGTATTTTCTTGTCTGGGTGACTATGGGTAAGTGACTTAACCTCACTGGGCCTCAGTTTCTTTCTGGCTTCCCTGGTTTCCTTTAAGTCTTAGCTGAAGTCTCTACCTTCTATAAGAAGATTTCCTTAACCCTTTTTAACTCCCTTTCCCCAGATTATTTCCAATGTATCCCATGTGTATCTCATTTGTACTTCCTTGGCATGTTGCCTCTGCACTTAGATGGAAGCTCCCTGAGATCAGGGACTGGTTTTTTGCCTTCTTTGTATCCCTAGCACTTAGCACAGTGCCCAGGACATAGTAAATGCTTAGTAAATGTTTGTTGACTTGACTTGATAAGACATCCAGTTCTATTGAGCCTATGTACAAATTACTTAAAGTGGGATAGGTCTTCACTTACTATTCTGCACTTGTGTTGACTTCATTGCCTGGTTCTCTTTGTTACTAATGGCACATATTTATATGAGTGATTGCAGCAGTCAAGATTTCCATCTAGATGGAACAAGGAGCAATGTTTTCTGCAAGTGAAAAAAAGTGGCCCAAATAGCATGTAAATGCATATAAATTTGGCCTCTGACCAGTCTCTATCCAACTAAGCTAAATGGTCCTATGGGCCTAATTCTCATTCTATGGATCTATCCAAAGGACTTAACTGGGTAGAATTACCTCAGAAAGAGGGAGAAGCAGAAGTGTAAGGCTATATTTGCAATCCAACCTATGAGGCAAATTACCCTGTCATAATGTCTCCAAACTCTGATGACCTAGAATTGGAAATCTTATTCTTGCTTTGACCATGAGATGATAGGGTCACAGATGTAGCCCTGGAAAGGACTTTAAGGGCCACCTATTCCAACTTCTTCATTTTATAGAAGAGAAATTCAAGGACAAAGAGATGAATTAATGTGCCCAAAGTCACACAGGTAGCAAACTGGCAGGCATGACCTTCACACCCAGGTTTTCCAATTCCAAATTAAACAATTTTAAGTGCAAACAACTTTTTAACATCATATCATCAAATTACAAAGGACATTTTGATTTCAAATGAATAAAACAAAACTAGAATTATGAAGAAAATCAAACATAGTGAAATACAATTATCCAACTGATAGAAAAACAAGCTCATAGAGTATAGAGCCCTAGACTATGGGAAGAACAGCAGCAAAGAGGAAAACTAAGTTCTTAATACTGAATCCTGGATATTTAAGTGGGTATTGTTTTCAAAGTTTCAGTATATATGGGATTTCTCTCTCTTTCTCTCTCTCTCTCTCTCTCTCTCTCTCTCTCTTTCTCTCTCTCTCTGTCTCTCTCTCTCTGTCTCTCTCTCTCTCTATCTCTCTCTCCTTCCCCTCTCCAGCTCCTTTTAAAAATAACTTAGTTGCATGAAGGGTTTTAGGTAAGCTGCGTGTTGGTGGAAAGCCAAAGAAGAAACAAGACCATATGTGGGGTAATTTCTCTCTGGCAGATAGACTACAGCTCACTTAAAAGAACTGTTGATCAACCTACTCAAAGAATCCATTTTCTGCACACCAGAAATACAAGTAAGTTCTTGCAGTCCAAGTAATATAGTACATAAAGAAAAAAAAACATATAAAAGCAATACTGTAGATTGAACTAGGGTCTGGGACCTTTGAGGGACTAACTTAATACCTACTATTAGTGATTCACTAATGCTGGCTCTGGCTGAACACACTGACTCTGTCTGTCTTGGATTATCCATTCTCTTCTGTTCACCATATGGAAACTTACTGACCCCTTAAACAGCTATTAAGTTTATTGCAAGGACTTGCTCAAATGGCTAAGGTTTGTGTGTTTAAAGCCTGCCAGTGGCTACTACATTTGATTTCAGATTTCATCATATGAGAAACCATGCAAAATGTCAATTCTGTCAATCAAAAGTTAACAAGCAAAAGTCTCAGCTAAAATCTCACATTTTACAGGAAGACTTTCACAACCTCTCTTAATTCTAGCGCCTTTTTCTCTTGATTGTTGATGTTCAGTTGTTTCGGTCATTTCTAACACCTTTTGACCCATTTTGTGGTTTTCTTAGCAAAGATACGGACTTCAGAATCTTTCAGGTTTGCCATTTCCTTCTTTAGCTCATTTTACAAATGAGGAAACTGAAGCAATCCAGGTTAAATTACATGTCCAGGGTCACACAGCTATAAAGTGTCTGAGGTTGAATTTGAACTCGGGAAGATTCACTTTCCTGACTCCAGGCCCAGAGCTCTATCTACTATGCCACCTAGCTGCCCCTTGATTACATCCTATTTATCTTCTCTATAGCTTATTTGTACATAGTTGTTTGTATGATGTCTCTCTAGTTATACTATAAACTCCTTGAGGGCAGAGACTGCCTTTTAACTTTCTTTGAATCCCCAGTGCCTTGCACATAGTGGGTACATAATAAATTCTTATTGACTAACAAGAATTAAAAACATTTTTCAATTATCAAGCACTTATTTTTTTCCCTCTTACCTCCCCTTCCCTGACCGGGAGGGGGTACATGGAGAAAACTGGTATAACAAATAGTCAACCAAAATAAGTTCCCATATTGGCCATACCCAAAGGTGTATGTCTCATTCTGCGTATTAAGTCTATCCTCTGTCTATCAGGAGGCTGGTGCATTCTTCCTCATTGGTCCTCTGGAATTATTTTACCGTTCAATGACATTTAGTAAATGCTTACTATGTGCCCAGGACCGTGCTAAGCAGTGGGTACACCAAAAAAAAGCAAAATCTCAGTCCTTTGCAATCAAGGGGCTCACAAAAGGAGACAACAAGCAAATGACTATACATACTAACTTAATCTTCTTGTGTTCCCTCCTTTGTAAAATATGGGAGTTGGATAAAATTATTTTTGAGGTCCATTCCAGCTTTGATGTTCTATGATGTTAGGTCTGAGAACTTTCTTTCTTCTTTATTTATTAAAAGGGAGACGAGTCCACAGTATGGCACGCTACAATGTCTTCCAGAAGGATTGTGGATGCCACGAGAATTCATTTCTTATGGAATCAATTCCAGAGGGTGGTAAATTTCACTTTTAAGCTCATCATTTTATTTTCTGGCCACCTTGAATCCATGAAAAGAGAACACACACAAATACATATACACACCATCTGTGTAAAGGTAACATAAGTGGCTAAACTTCTTCCAGTTGTTCACATATGATCTCGGTGTGTTAAGACATAAATGGGAACACTTCTTAGGGTCCTTGATCAAGGGAGATAGAGAACCTGAATGAAGATCTAGGGAGATGACTCTTTGCACATGACACTCCATTTCTTGATCCTGTGTGTCTTCACTGGCTGTCCCCCATCCCTGGGATTATCTCTCTCCTCATCTCTCTGTCTTTTGGCTTCCCCGGCTTCCTTCAAGGCTCAGCTAAAATCCCACCTTCATCAAGACATCTTTACCAGTCCTTCTCAATTTTAGTGCCTTCCTCTGTGACTAGCCCTATTTTATTGTTCAGTTGTTTTTTCAGTCATGCCCGACTCTTTGTGATACCATTTGGGGTTTTCCTGGCAGAGATATTGGACTGGTTTGCCATTTTCTTCTCTAGCTTATTTTACAGATGAGGAAACTGAGGCAAACAGGGTGAAGTAACTTGCTCAGGGTCACACAGTTAGTAAGTGTCTGAGGCTGGAGTTGAACTCCAGGCCCAGTGCTCTATCTACTAAGCCACCTCCTGTTTATCCTGTATATATCTTATTTGTGTATACAAGGAACTACTCTTCCACCTATTCCAGAGAGCATGAAAGGAGTACCATATAAGGGAGAAGATGATCAGGGCTACAATGTCTTCTAGATGGATTTCAGGGAGCTCAAGAAGGTAGGAAAGAATATTGGATGAGATGAATAGACTTAGGATAAAGGAGAGGGCATTAACAATCAGCTTGGGATTCCACAATGATGGGATAGCAGGGAAGGGAAAGATAACAACTATGGAGGCATAGCTAGCACTGGGGTGGATGAGTGTGAGAGGGGGGTAGTGGTAGCAGAGGAAGGGCTTCCTCTAGTGGTAATGACTTTGGGGTTTTTTCCCTCTCAGCAGGGAGTGACTGAATCACAAGGGTTAGGGGATTTGGAGGTGGGAGTTTGTTTACCACAGTACAGGAAAAGAACCTGTTGACTGGAGTCCCCACCCCTCAGGATTCTCTGATGATAGAGGGCATCATTTTGGCCTTTGAAGCAGTGTTAGCTTATTTTCTTTGAGGAGAAGAGGGGGAAGGCATTGTGGATAGCCAGGAGTGCCTAGGCTGATTGCCCTGGTCCTAGCAAAAAGTCTTAATGCAAATTACTTTTCTAATAGTGTGATGGGCATTGCACACTCCTCTCTTTCTTGTTTTAACTTCTAAACAGCAGCAGATCTACAGATGGTTGATGACTCTTGAAGAAGTGTGTTCTTAGCACCATGTATTAACCAACCAATTGGTGTCCGCAGCACAAAAGAAAGTCTAGGCGATATCACTTTCTGGAATCATTCATGGGACAGAATGCTGGGGGTAATGAATCTGTCTCCTTTCTTATGCTGCCACCACAATGGTCTGGGGAGAGGTATCCATTAAAATTTTTTTTTGTTCTGAATTCTCTCCCTCTTACCTGACACTCCCCCACCCATTGAGAAGGCAAGAAATACCATGTTTAAAAAGAAGCAAGAAAAATTAAGAAAGTAAAAGAAAATATGCTTC
The DNA here is from genome assembly GCF_011100635.1 of Trichosurus vulpecula. NCBI lineage: Eukaryota > Metazoa > Chordata > Mammalia > Diprotodontia > Phalangeridae > Trichosurus > Trichosurus vulpecula. Next base: position 48,391,301 of record NC_050578.1, read on the forward strand.
AATGTGCACTTAAGAGATTGTCAGTTTGATAGAAATTTGCATCATGAGTCCTTTAGAATCAATCAGAGTAGCTAAATCCTTCACAGCTGATCATCATTACCATGGTATTGTGTATAATGTTCTTCTGGTTCTGCTTACTTCACTTTGCATCAGTTCATATATGTCTTCTCAGATCTTTATAAAAACATCCCTTTTGTCATTTATTACATCACAAGAGTCTTCCATCACAATCATATAAAAATCATCCATTCAATTACAAACAATAGGAGATTATGAGGAATGCAAAAAGCAGTCACCAAGGTCACAAGGTCACCAAGACTACGTGTGCAGGAGAGTCACCTCTCTTAAGGGTATAGGACATGTTATATCTATTGTATAGATCCATTATATCAGGATTCTTCTAAATGCATTTTTGTTTTCAAAGAAATTCTTTTGCCCACAGCCTATACAATTCACATACAGTAATACCTTGTTTATCTGTCAATTACTTAACCAGCAATCTCAATTGTCTGGAAAATAGGTTAGAATTAATTCAGGGGAGAAAAGGCTTCTGAGCAATCAAAAAAAGATGTTACAAAGTTCATGCAGTAATGTTCATATATTTTATCCATCTAAAAGTCCCCTCACCTCCTCTTTCAGAGCTTAGCTTTTCTTATTTTCAACATCTGACTAACAAACTTGGTTACCCATCAGCTCACAGAAAATTAGAAAGGGAGCAGACAGGGACCTCACCTGGTAAAATGCTAAGGTTTCCCTAAATGGTATCTATGGTCCTTTTAAATAGCAATATTTATTGTGTGAGTAGAGGGAAGCTTCCAAAGAAGGAATCTGTTCCCTCTTTTGTGCCATGGACACTTGTGACAGTCTAGTGAAGCCTGTAGCTCAGAATAACGTTTTTAAAGTTGTAACATTAGAATACATAAGACATACATAAGAATACATAAGGGTATAAAACTGTGCTACTGTCTGGTGGAAGAGAAGGCAACATGGTTTCAGAAGCCTAGAAGCTTGAGTGGCTTTCATCACCACTAGTTCAACCAAAAGTTACCTCCCCTGCAAAGTAACCCATGTAAGTACCCTGTGAATACTGGCCACAGTAACAGGATTGGAACAAGTGGGATTAGCCAGGGGTACAATAATGAATTGTATGAATGAAAGCTGAGCCGGGAGTCTGAAAGACCTGAATTTAAATCCTGCCTCAGACACTTACCAGCGATGTGACCCTGGGCAAGTCATGTAACTTTTGTCTATTTCAGTTCCCTTAACTGCAAAAAGGTGATCATAACAGCATCTCCCTCATAGAGATGTTCAAATGAAATAATATTTGTAAAAAACTTAGAACGGAGCTGAGCACATATAGGAGCTGTTGTTAATTTACCTTTTACCTCTTTCTCATCTAAGCTCACAGACCCCTGAGAGACTGTGTACTCCAAGTCAAGAATCCTTTTTCTAGATGAAAGCATATTAATAGGGATAAGAAGTGAGATAGAGGCAGCTTTGGTCTTCTCTCTGACACGTTCTAGTTATGTGACCTTAGACTCATCACTTAACCATTCATTGTCACTAAGATTATAAGTCGTAGAGCAAGTATTGATCTGAATTATAGAGGGAATTTCCTCGCTGGAAGTTCTCTTCACTGGTGAAATCACAGGTTTGGTCTCTCTTCTCCACCCCACCATTATCCTTTCAAGAATGATGGCCAATAGCTTGAAAAGAAAAAAAAAAGGAAAATCTAAAAAATGCAAATATAAGGGTTTTTTCAAAGTGCAAAATGATTGTTCATAATTATAGTCAATGAAAGAAAATCTAATTGTGCTAAGTGTATTTCAACAAGCATGTAAGACATTTTAGGGATATTTGTATTAATGGTTACTAAATTTTTTAAAAAATTGATGCTTAAAGGGGAGGAGAAGTAGAAGGAATGGAGAGACAAACATTTATTAAGTATTTATCACGTACCAGGCACTGTGCTAAACACTTTACAAATTTTTTCTAAATGGGGTGAGCTTCAGGGCATCTAGGTAGCAATACGGTGCTGGTCCTGGAGTCAGAAAGACCTGAGTTCAAATTTGACCTCAGATACTTATTAGCTATGTGACCCTGGGCAAGTTACTTAACCCTGTCAGCCTCAGTTTCCTCACCTGTAAAATGAGCTGGAGAAAGAAATGGCAAACCACTCTATTATCTCCACCAAGAAGACCCCAAATGGGGTCATGAAGAGTAACTAAACAACAAGCTTCAGTGATTTGAAAAGAAAATTTCCTCATGCAGAATAATTCCAGCAATATTGGATAATGAAGGCATTGCTATAGTATCAAGCCAGGTAGGAGAGCAACTTTGATATGATATTTTTAAAAGCATATGTACTTAATTGAATCTTACTTAGATTAAATCAAAATTATTTTGCACCCCCTGACCACATACCAAGTGACAACAGGCATAGGGATTCAGGATGGAGTGGACCTGGGATGAACTCTTCACTGTGGATACTTTTCAGAGCGCATCTTACACCCATGAATGATGGTAGAGTTGGTAACCACATTCTGTAAAAAGGCTTCTAAACACCTCTATATGCGTGTTTTGGAACATGGCTTTTAGAGATTCCCCAAACCAAATAATTTTCTTTCTGATTATGCCACGTTGGCATCTACCACTAGATGGTGCTGGGTAAGCAGGGAGAATGCCAGCAAACAGGCAGGTTTCTCCTCAAATCCCCCTCCCTGGCCCCGCCCTCCTCTCTCCCCTTGGTATGGTTGATGATCTGAGCTCAATTTCTTCAGGACTATCTAGTGATAACAAAATCCCTTTTATACTCGATTCAAACACAAGCAGAAATGGGCAAACATATTGGGGGGGGGCAGTCCTCTTTTGTGTGTTATTAAAAAGGGAAAAGCCCAGTAGCAAGAAAAAAAATGAGCTGATGGGCTTTTAGCGATCTCTTCAATAACAAAGCATCTTTTGAAATATATGGATTCTCTTCTTTGAGGTGGAGCTTATTTTAAAATGGAGGGTTAGGAGACCATAGAAACATGAATTGCCCTTTGATAACAATGCATGGCTCATTAACACATTGGCAGCCTCTAGAGTTAGGGAGCTTTTAGGTCCAAGCCTACACCTTTTAAAAGAAATGGGAGCTGGGGGTCAAGAAAGTGGAGGACATTTATGCAAAGTTGGAGAAGCATCCATCTATGTGAATAGCCTGTGTGTCCACACAAGGAATACATTTTCTCTATTGATTAAGGCCTTCCTATTTAATACTGGAAGAACACTTCAGATTACCCCAAACACAGCCTATTTCAGCAGAAAGCCTGCATTTAATCATTCCTTTATAGAACCTGATTCCTATTTCAACCCAGGCAAAAACATGGAATAGGGAGAAAAAAGTCCTTGGAATAAAGTAATCTTTGTTTCTACTCTTACCCTGGAAAGGGAGAGGGGGAGCGAAGTATTTGATTAATGTGGATCTTTAGGTGTTCATGGTGGAGCGACCTGGGTGATCCAAAGAACTAGGCCCTCCTGCTTACCTTATAAATCTTTAAAATGCCACACGTCAAAAGGATATAACCCAACAGAACTATGTAAAAAAAAAAAAGTTCAGTACTTTTAAAAAATGATTGCCAAACCAATTATAGTCTCATTTTTTGACACGATGCCTGAATCCAGGATAAAAGTGCTTCCTTCTGTGGACCTAACATAGAACACCACTCAAATAACATCCCCCTTATTGCTTCCTCCAGGAAGAAAGGGCCATTTAGAATTGAGTGTAGCCAAGTTTCCTTTAGAGGATTTCTGAAGTCTCCAAAGTCAGAAGGCAGTAGATTCCAACATCTAGAAGCCAGAAGCGTCCTTAGAGGCCATGTAGTCTAACGTCTTCATTTTATTTTTTCTTGTTCTGTTGTTTTTTAGTTGTGTCCAACTCTTCATTGAGTTTTCTTGGCAAAGATGTTGGAGTGGTTTGCCATTTCCTTTTCCAGCTCATTTTATAGATGGGGGCACTGAAACCCAGAGACATTTAAAGATTTGCCTAAGGTCACACAGGTCATAAATAATGAGGTAGAAGTTTAAATCAGGTCCTCAGCCTCTAAAGCCATTGGACCATGCAGAGGTTGAATTTGAACTAGGATCCTCTGACTAGAGGTAGTGTGTGGCTTTCCTATTTTATTGCATTGGATGGCACAGGATTTAAGGATGCAGAAAAGAAATTGAGAAGCATAGAGCACAAGAGACAAGAAAAGCAGAGGGTTTAGGTCTGGCACCAAAGATACAAAGAACACATTGAGCAGGTGTGGAAAGAGACAGAGTCATATATAAAAGCGTGTGTGCCCCCCAAATGAATGTGTTCTAAAATATTAGGATTCAACCTTAAAACATGTTTCTTGGGTCAATGTCTGTACTGGGGGGGGGCGGGGAGGGTAAAGACTGAAGCAAGAGATTGGGAACCATTCCCAAATGGCACCAAACTGAATATAAGTTAGAAAAGTCAGTCCACAGAGCAGTTGGTGACAATATGACTCCTGCACATTGTCACAGAGTGACACACTCTGTAATCACATCACAAGGGATTAAAGCTCCAGTCTGTCATGTTTGTCCTTCAGTGGCCTCAGGCTGTGTGACCCATGATTGACGGTGGTGCTGAGGCCAACACCAAGTCTGCTGGCCTCAGGGGAGGATCTTTGTGGGCACAGTTAGCTGCAGTCATTGGGCTGGCAAACATTTTAAAAGAGAGGAATCTGCACTCTGGCATGTTGCTTAGAGTTGTTGAAGTTGGCTCTCGGTGGCAGTTGGAAGCCAAACAGTGGGGAGCCTAGTGAGGATGTGCCAACAAGGGCTGTGATGGCATTGCCTCCTGGTGGGAATTGTTGTTCAGTCATTTTTTTCAGTCATGTCCAACTTTTCATGACCCTATTTGGAGTTTTCTTGGCAGAGATACTGGAGTGGTTTGCCATTTCCTTCTGCAGCTCATTTTACAGATGAGGAAACTGAGGCAAACAGGGTGAAGTGACTTGCCCAGGATCACAAAGCTAGTAAGTGTCTGAGGCCAGATTTAAATAAGCTTTCTGACTCCAGACACAGTGCTCTATCCACTGCACCAAATAGCTGCCTTTACTAGTGAAAGGAAGAGGAAAATGGTTTGGATATGAAGGGAGGGGAAAGCTTAAGTGAACTTATTACAAAGTTATTAGTCCACTGAGCAACCAAGAAGGTGAATTATACTCCCTCATACACTTGATATTTGTTGAAAGTGTTTTAACAGTCTTGAAGGCGGGGAAAGCATGGAGACAATATGGCACTAGGAACCAAGAAATCAATCTAGAAGCCTGCTATGTGCCAGGCACTCTGCTTGGAGCTGAGGAGACAAAGACAAAAGTGACGCAGCTCTTGCCCTCAAGGACCATATTATATTTTAAGGAGAAGATGATGTGTATGTATAAGTATACTGAGAAGCTGTCTCCCCCTTGCCCATCTCCACCTTGGATGCAGTAGTAAACAGTGTTAGAGTAAATGAGAATAGCAATTGTTTCTGTTTTGGTCAGGAACCCTGAGGGTCTTCCCCTCCCTGGTTGGTTTTTTTTTTCTTTTTTGATTAGGTGAAAGGAGCCAATGGCTCATTTCTTACCTAGCCTTAATCACTGAGTGGGCATTGTCTCAGTCAAAGTGAGAACTCTGAAAGACCTTAGCTTACCTTAGCTTGAAAAGGCCAAGGTCTCCCACTGCATTCTGAGCCACCTGCAGTCATCCTGATCTATATCTTGCCACTGGACCCAGATGGCTCTGGAGGAGAAAGTGAGGCTGGTGACCTTGCACAGCCCTCCCTCACTTAAATCCAAGCCAATTGCAAGTCTCGTCATCATCTCCCTGATGTCATGGTCCTCTTCGAGAACAAAGGACAAAAAACAGCAACTACTATAACAAATAGTTTTAGATGATAGAAGGTACTGAATGCCCTTCTGTGGAGGTCTTGATCGAGGTACAATGGAAAGAGAATTTGACTTGGAATCATAGGACTTGAGTTCAGATTCAGGCTTTGCCAATTACTACCTGTGTGACCATAGACAAATCACTTCACGATTCTGAGCTTTAGTTTCCTTATCTGTTAAATGAAGATTTGTCTAAATAAGTGGTATAAAACTCATATAGAAACAGGGACACTAAAGGATCTTCATGGCCTCATATTGACTTAGAAAACTACATAGTAACATTATCTATGTTCTATTGTATTTTTATTTATTTTGTTAAATGTTTTCCAGTTTTGTTTTAATCTGGCTGGCCTACATTTATGGGTCTCTGGGTGTTTGACACTCCTGCTCTGAAAGACTTCTCAAGTCCCTCCAAGCTCTAGATTTATGGTCTTACTACCCCTCTGGCATGGTGATAGAATTTTAGAGGTGGAAAGGACTTCAGATTATGTAATGGAAACAGTGCTAGATTTAGGGTGAGTGGGTTGAGATTTAAATGCTGGCTTTGCTGCATCTTACCTTGGATGATATATGTTCCTTGTGATCCTTGGACAATGAACAAATGAAAAAGCGTTAAGTGCTTACTATGTGCCTGGCCCCGTGCTAAGGATTAGAGATAACCATTAAACCTCCGGAACTTAGTTTTTGCATCTGTAGAATGAAAGGGTTGGATTAGGTGATCTCCAAGGTCTAGTCCAGCTCCAAATCCCATAATCTAACTCAATGGTTCCCAACTTTTGCCCTGAGGAGTTACTGCAAGGGGTGTGTGTACCCAGAACCTATCAAGCACTGTCATATTGGTCTTTATTTAGCTCCCACAAAATATGCAGTGTGGTACAGCATAATAAATAAGCATACTTTCTGTACATTCGATGATACTGCTTATTTTTCAATTTTATTCAGATGCCATTGTGATTAATAAAGTACATATTCATTTAAAAGGCAGTACTGAATTCATAATAACTTCTTGTCATCATCAATTTTTTTAATCAAAGGATAATCATTTCAACTATCATTTGAGGTCCTCTATGTAAAAAAGAATTCCTCATGTTTTAAATGGATGAGACCCACTGATCTAGCTCTCTCATTCTATGGAAGGATAATATTAAAATACCCTACTGGTCCTTTGATTCTAAAGCTGTTTTTAAATAAATCCAAATTTGAACTCTAAATTCAATTGAAATTGAAGTTGCAGTATTTTGGTTGCCTTTAAGAAAAACAGAAAAAGGAAAGAAAAGCATCAATAGAGATCTTTTAGATTTGTGGACATTAATCCTTCCAGCTATATGCCAGAACTTTACCAGGTGTATTTCTTTATGTATGTTCTTTACTAGGTGTATTTCTTACATTAAGAAATAAGGTAAAAGAAGTCAAAATAGCATGAAAACTATGACTACAATATTTTGGTTTTTTGGAATTAAATTTTGATTTTTCAATTAACAAGCATTAATTTTCTCTCCCTGCAATCGCTGCCCTTTCCCTTGGGAAAGGGGAATACTGGAGAATACAAGTTCCTTGTAACAAATATGCAGTCAAGTAAAGCAAATTCCCACATTGACCACGTCCAAAAGTCTATGTTTCATACTGCTCTTTGAATCAGTGGAGATGGACAACATTCTTTGGAATTATGGCTGATTAATGCTTCATTCGAAACTGTTTCACAGTGTTGTATATCTATAATATTAACAATAATCTTGTATTTTGTTCATGATAAAGGAACCCAACTTCAAGAACCTTGATATAGACACAACACAATTATATGTTTTCAAAAGACACTGGAGTAATTTGCTATTTCTTTCTCCAGCTCATGTTACAGATGCAGCAACTGAGGAAAACATTTAACTGCAGGGTCATACAGCTAGTAAGTGTCTGATACCAGATTTGAACTCAGGAAGATGAGTCTTTCTGACTCCAGCACTCTATCTACTGCAGCACCACCTAGCCAAGCCATTGTAATCCTGTATCCCTCTAGAAATCTACAATTTCTTGATGAATTAAACCAGAAGTGTCAAACACAGGGCCCACAGGCAGTTGGTAACCCTCCTTAGTGCATCAGAATCAGATTAATATGCAATAGGGAAGTAATAAACAGAATAAATAAAAATACAATAAGACATAGATAATGTTAACACATGGCTTTCTAAGTCAATATGTGACCCATGGGGATCTTTATGTAAGGATTAGTAGCCCTATTTCTATTTGAGTGTGACTTCACTAGATTAAATGACCAGAAAATGAAGTCCTAAAGTCTGTGTCAACAAGATGCTGCTTGAGCAATTGGTCCCTCCAGTGGCTAGGGTATGTCTAGATTTTGTTAGAGCTAAAGGGTTCTGAACTCCAAATTATGGAGGTAGCAGTATGTAAGAGAACAGCACTGTTCTAGTCACTCAACTCTGTCTTGCTTTCCGCTTCTCCCCCTAACTAAATCAGAAGCAAGGAATTAGCCCAAAGTGGTTCCAATATGGAATAGAGATTCCCTGTTGCTTTGAATAGTCAAAATAAGAGCTCACATTCATGTGGTTTAAAACTGCTTATATATACTTTTTTATTTTATCCTCACAACAACCCTCTAAGGTGGACACTACAAGAATTTTCTCCTTAGGGGCAGCTAGGTGGTACAGTGAGTAGTAGAGCATTGCCCTGGAGTCAGGAGGACCTAAGTTCAAATCCTACCACAGATGCTAGACACACTTACTAGCTGTGTGACCTTGGGCAAGTCACTTAACCTCAATTGCCTTGCCCTCCCCCCTCAAAAAATCCAAACCCATTTATATGAAGAACATTTATTGGATTCCATACTGTCTAAAATACAAAAAAAAAAAAAAAGAATTTTCTCCTTATATTACAAATGGGGAAATCGGAGGGAAGGGAGATTTAATGATTTGTAGCTAAGTTTACTCCCATTTTACAGAAGGGAAAATGGAAAAATAGATAAAGTAAAAAACCCATGACTCATGATGAAAAATGCTAGCCACTCCAGAGAAAGATGGAGTCTAAATGCAGATCAAAGCATAGTATTTTTCACTTTCCTTATTTTTTCATGTTTTTAATTTTTTGTCTGTATTTTCTTTCACAACATTAGTAATACAGAAATATGTTTTGCATGACTGCACATGCATAGCCCATATCAAATTGTTTACCATCTCGGGGAGGGGCCAGCAGAAGAGTGGGAAAGATTTTGGAATTCAAAATTTGAAAAAAAGAATGTTAAAAATTGTTTTTAGGTATAATTGGGGATTTTTAAAAAAAAACTATTTATAAAAAGTAACAAGCCCATGGTGATTCAGCTAGTAATTAGCAGGATATGAAACTAAGTCTTCTTGACTCCAGAATTCTTTCCCATATACCATACTGCCTCATGAAAAGATGAACTGAGATTCTCAAAACCTTTCTCGTCTCCACCAAATGAGGCCCCACAACTGTTAAACCTACTTAGGGAGGTGAGGGCAGGGAACCAATTTTAATATTGAGAATAGAACTATAATAAAATCTCCTTTACCCCATTCACAATGAATCATTCCATATAATAGGTAAATTGGGTGGGACCATTTCATAGATGTGGAGTTCCTTACATTTCAAAAAGTCTTGGATCAGAATTATTCAGGTTTTTTCAAATGGCATAATACCTCATTTAGGCTGCTCACATAGATTTCCATCCTTTGATATGCTGATTTGAAATCAAAGATTTGTTACAAAATGGATATTCTTTTCATATCTACCTGTCCTCTGGTCCCCATAGACTTCTTCCTAGAAGATCAAGTATTATGTTGAACCTTTTTATAAGACTCCTTTTAAAAAAAATAGTTTCAGCATGTATGAATCTGGCATTCACTCTGAAGTAACTGAATCCTCTGTGTATACTGTCCTGAGGACCATAGTGCATGCACACTTTTAAAGTCTCCAAATAGGAGCTGAACTCCAATCCTATAGTATGTAGCTTTGAAATTGTGACATCCTCGTGCCTGAATGAGACTGTGACAGATAAGGTAGAGAATAATCACTAGTGGTTCATCCATTTCGGGGAGGGATGGTGGTGGTGGTGGAATGGCAGATATGAAGAATATGGTTTAACAGCACTTTCTGGATATTCCCAGTCATTTTTGGGTTGAGTATTGAGCATTCGAATGGCCTTGATCGTTTAACCAATGCAGGCGTTCAGAATCGCTAGTCAAGCATGCTGGCAACCCCCCATCAATATTGCCAGAGATGAGCCTTGAGTCAATCTAATACCCAGGATGCCAGATCAATGGTAGAGATACCAGGACGAGGGGACACCTTGGTGACATCTGTAGAAGGTGGAGTTACAAGTGGCAAAACTGAATAGTCTACAGCCTCCAGCCCTCCTCAGGAAAAATCTGGGCTGGTGCATGAGCTGAAGAGGATGAAATGAGGGAACATCTGTAAAGTTGAAACAATATACTTTCAAATTTTCCATCAGTCTTTTATCTCTTTCTCTATCTATATCTTAGCACAGCGGGTACATGGTAGGTGCTTAATAAATGCTGAACGTCTTCCATGGCAAGCCCCTGTAGCCTTACCCCCTCCATGCACCAGTACTTTGAATGATGAGGATAGGAAGACAACCCATATTTCCTAAGCACCTATTACATTGCCAGCAGCTCTGCTAAGCACTTTACAAACGTGTTATATTTAATCCACGAAACTCCCTGGGAGGAAGGTGCTATTACTATACCCCTGTTACAGTGAAGGTGAGGCAGACCGAGGTTAAGTGACTTCTTCAGGGCTAGTAAGTAAACAGCTAGTGAGTGTTTGAGGCTGGATTCAAACTCAGGTCTTCTCGACTCCAGACCCAGTGCTCCATCCATTGTACACCTGGGGTACAACCTAGGTAAAGAAAGGGACCAAGCCTGTAATTTCATTGGAGCTCCCATACCTTAGGTCAAGCCTTCTTCACAATTCATAGATTTTTAGGCAGGGATTCTTTTTTTTTTCATTTCACTTCATTTATTTATTTATTTGTTTGTTTGTTTGTTTGTTTGTTTGTTCATTCATTCATTCATTTATTTTTAGGCAGGAATTCTTAACCTGGGGTCTGTGAACTTTTATTTTTTAATATGTGGATAACCACATTTCAATATAATCAGTTTCCTTTGTAATTCTTAATCTTATATTTTACTAATTTAAAACCTGATTCTGAGGATTATTGGCTTCACCTGCTAGCCAAAGGAGTCTGCAATTTAAAAAAGGTTTAGAACCTCTGGAGTTACCTAGAACACTGAGCAGTTAATAATTCCCAAGGTCATATAACCAGTAAATGTCAGAAGCAGCATTTGAACTCAGATTTTCCTGGTTTTTAGATTATTTCTCTATCATCTCTGCTGTGTTGCCTCTCATTCAAATGATGAAGCAATACTTGGTGGCATGCCCAATAAATAAGAGATCCACGTTCACTGTCCTGTAACTTTTAAGGTATAAAGCCATTTATCAGATTCGGGGAGGAGGAAGAATTTGCTTAAACCAAACAGGTCCAATGTGCTTGCTGTCATCTAAATAAAGAGCATTGATTAAATGTGTGAGGCAGCTAGCTGCCTCAGTGGAGAGAGCCCTGGATATGGAGTCAGGAAGACCTGAGTTCAAACCTGGCCTCAGATGCTTACTAGTTGTGTGACTCTGGGCAAGTCACTTAATCTCTGTTTGTCTTAACCCACTGGAGAAGGAAATGGCAAACCACTCCAATATCCTTGCCAAGAAAACCTTATAGGTCCATGGGTTCATGAAGAATAGGACACAACTGAACAACAAATGTACCATGCACTGTCGTAACTGCTGGGGATACAAAAAAAGACAAAAACAGGCCCTGCTCTGAAGGAGCACAGAGTAAAAAGGAAGAGAGAAAAGAGACACGACTATGGATAAACAAGATATGTTGTCGTTGAGCCATTTTTCAATCATGTTCGACATTCTGTCATCCCATTTGGGATTTTCTTGGCAAAGACACTGGAGTAGTTTGCCATTTCCTTCTCCAGATCACTTGACAGATGAGAAAACTGAGGCAAACAGGACTGAGTGACTCGCCCAGGGTCACACAACTAGTAAGTTGTCTGAGGCCAGGTTTGAACTCAGGAAGATCGGTGTTCCTCACTCCAGGCCTGGCACTCTATCCACTGAGCCACCTAGCTACCACAAACAAGATATAGACAGGATAAACTGGAAATGATCACCAAAAGGAAGGAACTAGCATTAGCAGGGACTAGGAAGGGCTTCTTGCAGAAGGTAGGATTTTTAGCTGAGACTTGGAGGGCAACCTCGAGCTGAAGTTGGTCCCTGGTTTAGTGTAAGCAGATTCCTATTAAACCCAGACTATAAAAGGTGTGTGATTACAGGGATATTCAAATAGAGTACAAAGATCTTGATGTCTATAGACAAAAGATACACCTCCCAGGGGAATTTCATTCAGATGTTAAGTACAAAAGAAGTACGTCATGGCCATGCACTCTACCCATTCCCTTAGGTTGTAGCAACTGCCAAGGCTGCCAAAGACCCACCTTGTTGTTTCTGCCGTAGCTATGACAATGCACTTTCATGATTTCTTTCTAGAAATGAACCCGACTTTTAAAATTTCATGCTTAGTTTCCTGTGGGTGGTGATATTTATGAAGTAGGAATAGGGGAAGTTGATCAAATAAATGTTTGCTCCCATATTAGTTTCATAATATAATTCAATTCTTCCACATTTAACCAGTAGTCACAAAGATATGTCAAGATTCAATTCAATTGACGTTTGTCCAGCACCTTTTGTTGTTCAGTCATTGCAGTAGTGTCTGACTCTTCATGACCCTATTTTAGGGTTCTCTTGGCAAAGATACTGGAGTGGTTTGCCATTTTCTTCTGCAGCTTATTTTACAGATGAGGAAACTGGGGCAAACAGGATTAAGTGACTTGTCCAGGGTCACACAGCTAGTAAATGTCTGAGGCCAGGTTTAAATTCAGGAAGATGAGTCTTCCCTACTCCAGGCCTACCCCTCTAACCACTATACCACCTAGCTGCCCTATTAAGCACCTGCCCTGTGCCAGGAACTATGCTAAGCACTGAGGATACAAATAAGAAGAAGATAGACAGTCTCTGTCCTCAAGGAGCTTACACTCTAATGGGGAAGACAATAAACACAAAAAAGCTAAAAAGGTGTGTGCGTGTGGGGGGGCACCAGGAAGTACCTGGGAGTGGGGGAGGACATGATATTCTATGGAGTCCAATCCAAGCAGAGCTATTGATAGAAAGTAGAGAGTTAGCTGGAAGATACTTGCATTCTAGAACTTTGACAAAACCTCCCCTACCAGCCCTTTGTGCTTGACCCAGAGTCCTGTAGACTGTCTCTGGTTTTCTCTTGTTTCTTTGTCATTCCTTCTTGCAGTTTTCCCACTACCTTTACTATGAAGCAGCTGTTCTCAACCTCCTCCCTGCCCACCTTTGGTTCTGCCCCTTCCCCCAAGGAGCCCCATAGCTTTTCTCAGTTTTTCTAGACTTTGACCATAGCATAGCTCTGATAACCTAGAACGACTCTTTTAGTAAACAGACCTTTCCAGTTTATCCCTGCCTTTGGTTTCCAGCCTCTCTGCCTAGACTACCATGACCAGGTTACTGTATTCCAATGCTGGGGCAATCCCAGTTCCATCAGTGAGGTAACCACCTTTTCTTAAAGGATTAAACAACCTTTATCAATTTCACAATTCAGTTCAATAAACACTAAATGACGACTGCTCACTAGGCACAGGGCATAAAAGATGAGAAACAAAGCTTCCTGTCCTCAGTGAATTGAGACTCTAAGCATATGTTTAGTGGTGGTGGGGTGGGGATAGGTTGGACTCCACCATTCACAGACAAGTCTGAAACCCAAATGAAATCTATTATGAGGCTTCCTTGGCTGAGTAGTACAAGTTAGAGAAAGTCTTATTGCTTTATCCCGAGAGAGGAAAGGCAGTGTCCTAAAAGTATAGTTAAGCTTTACATTTATATAGTTAATTATGTAACATTTATTTAGTTAATTATAACATTTATGTAGTTGATTATGTAACATTTCCTGGTCTGTGCTGATTCTGGAGAGTTCAGAATAAGAATAGCAAAAATTTAAAAAACAGCCATACTAAATATAAACTATGATATATCACAAACTATAATATCAAAATGAGTATTTCTATTGGGTTCACTTATGATGAAAAATCCAAGAGCCAAAAGCATCACAAAATTACGTAAGTCAAAGAATTTCTGAGTTGAAAGAGAATTCAGTGTCCATTTGGTCCAACCTATAGGTAAAAGAATCTCTATTTCAATATATCATCCAGACCATACTTGGAGATCTCTAATGAAGGGGAAACCATTTCTATCCAATTTCACTTCTGGATAGCTCTAATTATGAGGAGGTTTTTCCTGATGTCAAGCCTAATTTTGCCTTTTGTAATGTTCACCAAATGCTCCTAGTTCTACCTCCCTGAGACTCATTCAGCAGAAAAAATCTAATCCCTTTTCCACATGATCCATCAGGTACTAGTAGATGGCTACCATGTCTCCTATGCCCCAGTATTATCATCTCTAGGTCAAATACACCCAATTCCTTCACCAGTCTTCATATGTCACAGTCTTTGTTAATACCATTTGCACCGCTCTACATCTTCTCAAGCTTATCAATGGCTTTCCTGAAATACTGTATCTAAAACTAGACACAATATGCCAGGGTGTGACAAGGGCAGAGTGTGGCGTAAAGGGAAAGTTACCACCTCATTATTACTAATAGCCATGTTTCTCTTAATGAAGTCCAAGATCATATTAGCTGTATTTACTTGTTTATTCTTTTGTTATTTATTTATATATTATATTAAGTAATATTATATATTATATTAATTACCACATAAATTATCATTAATATATTAATGATATTAATATTAATAATTAGTTGAGAATAATTAATATTATTAAGTAATATTATATATTATATTATTCATTCATTCATTCGTTTATTTTTGCCTCTTTAACACTACTGACATATTGGCATAACCAATGAAATATATTGAGCTTTAGTCCACTAAATCCCCTGGATCTTTTTTCGACAAAAATGCTATTTAACCATGCCTCCTTTATCTTATATTTATGAAGTAATTTTTTTGAACCCAAGTATAACTTTACATCATGATCAAACAGTTATACTTGGCCAGCAAATAAGAGAGCCTACCATGTTTACTTTTCTATAACTTTTAAGTTACAAAGTCCCCAAAGCCTGTCTTCAGTTTCATCACTATGAAATTATTAAATTTTAGCTTAACAGATTCCCTTCCAATCTGTCCTGGTTCATACATGTTTTCTCAGTTTTCTTCCAATCTGTCGTATATCTAGGGGAGTCAAACTCCTGCCTGCTACAAAGGGCTAGTAAAACTCCAAAACGGAGTCTTCACCAGATTAAACTGTAATTTGGAAAGGTTTAACAAAATAAATAAAAATACAATACAACATAGATAGTGTTGATATGTAGTTTTCTAAGTCAAAAGGTTTTGTAAAGAGGTTTTTGAATCCTGACTGTCATCCAATCACCTATCCCTCCTAGCTTTGTGCCATCTACAAATTGGATGAGCATGCTATCTATGCTTTGATCAAAATAATTGATTAAAATGTTAAGCAGCGCAGGGCCAAGTACAAGTCCCTGAGGCACTTCCCTGGAGACATCTTTCCAAAGCGCCATCTTGCTATTAATGACTTCTCTTTGAGTCTAGACATTCAGCCAGTTCTGATTCCTTCTAATTGGACTACAATCTAGCTCATGTCTATTGAGGAGGAACACATAGTACTTTATTCAATGCTTTACTAAAATTTAGGTCTCCAGGCATCCTGATCTACATCTATGGAGAAAAAAGTGAGGCTGGTGACTTTGCACAGCCCTCCCTCACTTAAATCCAATTCACTTGCATGTCACATGGCATCACCTCCTTGATGCCATGGTCCTCTTTGAGAAAGAAGGGCAAACAACAACATCAAAGGTTAGGTAAATTATATCTATAGTATTACTCTGATCTACCAGTTTAGTAAACCTCCCCAGAGAGAAAATAAGGTGAATATGGTAGCCATGATTAGTCATGGTGTTGTCCAAAGTTCTAAATTCTTCCAAGTTGTTTTCCTTTACGTTATTGTGGTTACTGTGCAAATTATGTTCTCCTAGTTCTGCTTACTCCACTCTGCAGCAGTTCATACAGATTTTCCAAGGTTTCTTTGAATATGTCCTGGTTCATACATGTTTTCTCAAGTTTTCTTTCAATCTGTCATATATTTAGGGGTGTCAAACTCCTGCTTCTGCAAAGGACCAGTAAAACTCCAAAATGGAGGCCTAACCAGATTAAATTGTAATCTGGAAAGGTTTAACAAAGTAAATAAAAATACAATACAACATAGATAGTAGTGATACGTAGTTTTCTAAGTCAACATGCAACCTGAGTTTGATACCACTGACAATCATTTTTTAAAGTACAATTTTACGAGGGCACAGCCAAGATGGCAGAGTAAAAGCAAGGACTCGCTTCAGTTCTCCCCTAAACCCCTCCAAATACCTGTAAAAAATGACTCTAAACAAATTTTAGAGCAGCAGAACCCACAAAATGACAGAGTGAAACAAATTTCCAGCCCAGGACAACCTGGAAGGTTGACAGGAAAGGTTGGTTGCACTGGGCTGGGAGAGGAGCGCAGTCCAGCATGGGCCATGTGGCACAGATGGTACTGGAGCAGGCCTCAGGGGGCTGAATCACTGGCAGCTGTGATGGTTTCCAGACTTCTCAACCCACAAATGCCAAAGACAACTTAGAAGATCAGTAAGAAAGGTCTGTGGGACCAGGGTGAGAGAAGAGCACTGTCTAGCTTCCACCTCAGGGCTGAGAGAGGAGCTTGGTCAGACCCCAGGGTGGTGGAGGCATCATCAGCAGAAGCAGCTGCTTCCGAAGCTCTCAGTCCACAGATGGTGGGGGAATTGAGTGGCTGATCAGAGGGGAATTACAGGGATCACTCTGCTGGCACTGAGGCAGGATTCTCTTGCTTTCCCCTGCTTGGATCTGGGTCTCAGTCCTGGGTGGCAGTCCTAGAGCAAGAAAGAGTGCTGGTGTGGCATAGCCTGTGGCAGTGGTGGAGAGGGAATCCTCTGCACAGTTCCAAGGCAGAAAAGAGTGCTTGTGATCACTCACAGACCAGACCACAGGCCACGAAAGGAGTAAACACCTCTCCTTTGATCATACCACCTTAGAAGAACTGAAAATTTACAAGTCCCTAGAAATATCTCTGGAAACAGCTGCACAAAACCCCTGAAGCTTGGAACTGTACACCTTCCACACTGGAAGCAAAGTCCTACCTTAACAAAGAGTTAAAAGATTAAGTAATTATCTGTGAAAATGAGCAAACAGCATAAAAAAGCCTCAGAATATAGAATTTTACTTTGGTGAGAAAGAAGATCAAAACATACAACCAGAAGAAGACAATAAAGTCAAAGATCCTACATCCAAAGCCTCCAAGAAAAATATGAATTGGTCACAGGCCATGGAAGAGATCAAAAAGGATTTTGAAACTAAAGTAAGAGAACTGAAGGAAAAATTGGGAAAAGAAATGAGACAGATGCAAGAAAATCGTGAAAAATGAGTCAACAGCTTGCTAAAGGAGACCCAAAAAATATTGAAGAAAATAACACCTTAAAAAACAGACTAACCCAAATGGCAAAACAGGTCCGAAAAGCCAATGGGGCTTAAAAAGCAGAATTGGCCAAATGGAAAAGGAAGTCCAAAAGCTCACTGAAGGAAATAATTCCTTAAAAATTAGAATGGAGCAAATGGAAGCTAATGACTCTATAGGAAACCAAGAAGTTATAAAACAAAACAAAAAGAATGAAAACATAGAAGACAGTGTAAAATATCTTGTTGGAAAAACAACTGACCTAGAAAATAGATCCAGGAGAGATAATTTAAAAATTATTGGACTGCATGAAAGCCATAATAAAAAAAAAAGAGCCTAGACATTATCTTTCAAGAAATCATCAAGAAAAGCTGTCCTGGTGCTCTAGAACAAGAGAATAAAATAGAAATTGAAAGAATCCACCAATCACCTCCTGAAAGAGATCCCAAAAAGAAAACTCTTAGGGATATTGTAGCAAAATTCCAGAGTTCCCAGGTCAAGGAGAAAATATTGCAAGCAACCAGAAAGAAACAATTCAAGTATTATGGAAACACAATCAGGATAACATAAAATTTAGCAGTTTCTGTATTAAGGGACCAAAGGTCTTAGAATATGATATTCTGGAGGTCAAAGGAGCTAGGATTAAAACTAAGAATCACCTACCCAGCAAAACTGAGTATAATTCTTCAGGGGAAAAAGTAGATATTCAATGAAATAGAGGACTTTCAAGAATTCTTGATGAAAAGACCAGAGCTGAATAGAAAATATGACTTTCAAATACAAGACTCAAGAGAAACATTGTGTTGGCAACCAAAAATGGGCTCCTTAGCACTTAGTCAACAAGTGCCCTTGACTAGTTTGGCTTTTTCCCCTGAACTGAATGCTGTTTGTATGTTGGACTGGAGTAAGCTTGTCGGCCCCTTCATCTTGCTTCACTTGCTTAAGCTGATGGAAAGAACCTGTGCTTTCCCGGTCAACCCCTTCACCTTGCTTAAGCTGATAGAAAGAACCTGTGCTTTCCCGGTCAACCCCTTCACCTTGCTTAAGCTGATAGAAAGAACCTGTGCTTTCCTGGTCAACCCCTTCACCTTGCTTAAGCAGATTGAAAGAACCTGTGCTTTTCCCGGCATACCTTACACCCCCACCCCCCCCCCCACCCCCGCAGAAGCTGGATGGTTAAAAGCAGCTCCCGTTGGAGCCAGAGGCTGCTATAGCCACAGCCACAGCCACAGCTGAAGCAGGAGCTGCCAGTGGCAGAGCTGACCTACGAGAGGAAGCTGAACAAGGACTTCAGGCCAGTGGGTAATCTTTTTACCATAGAGGGGGAAGCATGATTTTGCTTTACGCAATCATGCTTCTCTGTAGCCTCCTGGTTACTCTTTCAAGGCGTACTTATTGGGCCTGGAAGCTTTTGATCAATATATCAAAATGGGATTGCTGGTTCATGGGTTGGTTACTGTGGAGCCTAAATATATGTTTTGATTCTTCTGCCTTCTACTTTGAGAGTTTCTTATATCCGGCGATTCCGAACCTTTCAGACATGTATATGATCCTCTTTGAGATTATAAACTCTGCCCTCCTAATACAAACATGAAAAGGTAAATAGGAAAGAGAAAACATAGGGACTTATTAAAGTTGAACTGTTCATATTCCTACATGGAAGGATGGTATTTGTAACTCATGAGACATTTCTCAGTATTAGGGTAGTTGGAGGGAAATGTACACACACACACACACACACTCACATATATATATATATATATATATATATATATATACATATATATATATATATAGACAGAGGACACAGGGTGAGTTGAATATGAAGCGATGATATATAAACATTAAAAGGTGAGAGAAGAATATACTGAAAGAAAGAAAAAGGGAGGGGTAGAATGGGGTAAATTATCTCACATAAAAGAGGCCAAAAAAAGCTTTTATAGTGGAGGGAAAGAGAAGAGGGTGAGAGGGAATGAGCAACTTACTCTCATCAGATTTGGCTTGAGGAGGGAATAACATGCACTCTATCTATCTTACCCTATAAGAAAGTAGGAGGGAAGGGAATAAGGGAGGAGGGGATGATGGGAGGGAGGGCGAATCTGAGGTGGTGGGAAACCAGAAGCAAACACTTTTGAGGAGGGACAGGGTCAAAGGAGAGAATAGAATAAATGGGGGGTGGGATAGGATGGAGGAAAATGTCATCTTTCACAGCATGACTATTATGGAAGTGTTTCACATGACTATGCATGTATAACCTATATCGATTTGCTTATCTTCTTAATGAGGGTGGGTGGGGAGGGAGGAAGGGAGAGAATATGGAACTCAAAGTTTTAAAAACAAATGTTTAAAAATTGTTTTTACATGCAACTGGGAAATAAGATCTACAGGCAATGGGGAATAGAACTCTATCTTGCCCTACGGGAAAATAGAAAAGAAGGGGATAAGAGAAGGGGGGGTGTTACAAAGGAGGGCAGATTGAGAGAAGGGGTAATCAGAATGCACAATGTCTTGGGGTGGGGGGAGGGGAAAGATGGGGAGAAAATTAGGAACTCAAAATCTTGTGGAAGTGAATGTTGAAAACTAAAAATACATTAATAAAAAAAGAAAAAAAAAGAACTTTGGAATTGATTGTGTAACATGGGATACACTGGTACAGGACCACCCAGTACGGTGTGCCCACATCAGAGAAGGTACTGTGCTCTACGAGCAAAGCAGAATTGAAGTAGCTCAGAAGAAATGTGAGATGTGCAAATTTAGAGAATCCACCCAAAATGTTCACATGGACTATTTGTGCCCGAGCTGTGGTAGAGCTTTCCAAGCTCATATTGGTCTGATCAGCCACAGCTGGACACACTGAAACTTGACTTCATACCAATTTCTAGTCCCCTATGAATACCCCTTAAATCCTGTCCTCAAATGCCTCTTGGGATTTAAGGGTGGGGGAAACCAAAGACACCCAAAACCTAAGAAAATCCCAAAGAACAAAAACAAGGGAAAATTTGCCTTTCTAGTAAGGTGATGTCATTTTGGTCCTCTTCAACAATGAAGGACAACGATCAACCAACATAAACGTTCAGTGTTCCAACGAATTCAGCTATTACTAGGCTATGTACAGGCCTCTACTGGGATACTTTTCCTTTATTGGATGACAAACTGGAGCTACCAAGATTTAAGAAAGAAGGTGCGCAACTATAGCTGCCAATTGCCATCTATATCAGTAGTGTCTAAATATAAATATAGCCCATGTATGAGTTTCCAAGCTAAATTGAAAATGGAAAAGAGTTGAGACAAGCTCGGTCCAACCTTCTCTAAGATTGTAGCCTCATCCAACTAACTCTAAACCACTGTAAAACTGACATTTGGGTCCTTGTCAGCAGCCTCATCCAAAAGCACTGTGATATTTGATAAATATGTAAATGAAATATCCCTTTCATGCCTGGACTTCTCCCCAAATTCAAGAGATTTTAAAAAGCTAGTACAGATCGTCATTGATAAAAAAAACCTTAAATTGTATAAATGTCACATTTTTAATGAAAAAAGTACAATTTTACTCCATTATTCTTATATACCACAATTTTCCCAGCTATTCATGGATACCAGCTATGTTCCAGATTATTTTTTAACAACAAAAAGTGTTGCTACAAATATTTTTATCCATGTAAGTCCTTTCTCTAGATCTTTGATCTCTTTGGAGCATATGCCAAATAATGGTACCTCTTCATACTTTCTTCTAGAAAGGAGTCCAGCCTGCACTTAGAACACAGATAGCAGTTACCTGCCTGTGGCAAAAATACCAACATCATATACTCATGTCGCTGAAAATTTGCTCTGCTTGCTCTTTTTGTACTTAAATCACTTTTCCTTTTTAAGACCTTAATGCCTTTTGTCACCCCTTTACATATTCGTACCTTTTAATCTTCTCTTAACTTTTGCCTCAGGAGCCTGTGATTTTGTTTTTACAATTTGTTTTAATCTTTTCTTATTTATCTTACCAACTACTTTCTCTTTCTCCTTGAGTTCCTCTCTTGGGGTATTTTTTTCCTTAATCCTTTTTCTATCCTCTGAAAATGGAATCTTTCAAATTGAGCCCTTCTCTTTCTTCAGCAAGAATTGCTTTCCTTCAACTGGTTTTCAAGTTCTTCCAGGTTTCTTTCCCCAAATTTAATCCCTGGTCTTCATTACAAGTTCAAATCACCTTCATAATTTCCTTAACCTCATTCAGCTCAAATCTTTTTCTTCTTCAACTGTTTCTACCTCATGGCCTTTTCCTTCAGAAGCGAGAAGTAGGAACATATCAAAAATAGTTTAGCATAATTAGAGATGGCTACATTACACAGAAACTTTGCTAATGAAGACTTCAAAAGTAATTTTATTATATTTATCCTTCAGCATGAATGAGGAAGGGAGAATGCCATCAAGAAATCAGAAAATGCCTGTGAGGTAAGTATTTTTATAGCAGGTATGGGGAAGCATGTTTGAACAGTATGAAAAGGATGATTGTTTCTGATGTTAATTAACCCTGGTATCCTCTAAACAGACAGATGTCTCAATGCTTTCTAGATAGCAAACTCCTTGAAGGCAAGACCCATACTTTCTTGGTTCCTGTATCTCCTCCAGAGTCTAGCATAATGTATACTTCTTGAATGATTAATGAATTCTAATTTGTTGAATAGTGGTTACCTTTGGGAAGTAGTTTTCCAGACAGATTTCTGTGCCTGTGTGTATGTGTGTGTGTGTCCACATCCTGCATATATTTAATTAAACTCAACAAATATTTGTTAAATGCCTATTACATGCACAGGTTTGGGGGATAAGATAATTCAGTTTTGGAAATTTGTTATTTGAAGGGCTGGCAGTATATCTAGATGGAGGTATCCACCAGGCAGCTGGAAATATGGGACTAGAATTCTAGGGAAAGTTTGGAGGTGGACACATGGATTTGGGAGTCATCTACGTGGAGGTGATAACTGACACCATGGGAGTGGATAAGATCACTAAAGGAGAAAGTAGGCAAAAAAAAAGAGTCTTCGAACAGACTTTTTTGGGGGAGGGGATAGTATTCATGTTTAAGGGATAAAGATCAGTAGAAGAATACTAGTGAGAGGCCAGGAAATTCAAAGATGAGGTGAAAGAGTAAGGGTCTAGATAGGAGCTCTTAGGATCCACAAACTTGTTTTAAAAATATTTTGATAACTGTATTTCAATATAAGTGGTTTCTCTGATAATTCTATGTATTTTACTTATGCATTTAAAAATATTATTTTGAGAAGGGACTCATAGATTTCATCAGACTGCTTATGATATATAAAAGGTTTAGACTTCTGGTAGAAATAGTCATGACGAATGATCAATCAATTAATAATAATTTATTAGAAAGAAGTATACTGATTTAGCTTCTGGATCCTAGATTGAAGGGAATGGAAAAAGGAGGAGGTAATTAGAAATAGGCAGGGTTAAAGGAACAGGAGAAATAGATTTCACTTAGTGGAAGGAGATGGATGAAGGATAAAGGGAAGTACATTGATTTAGGATTCTATGGGATTCCAAAGGGTACAGTGGAAGGGATAAATAGGACTGGTTAGGGGGCCAGACTAACTTGAATAGGCATGAGAAAATGGGAGAGAGATTCCAGCCAGACAAGCTTTATGCCTAAAGCAGTTGTAATGATTGGGAGCGACTTTTTTTTTGTTGGAGATAGTACTGGAGAGACATGTTAGCCAGAAGGGAAGGAGAAAAATGTAGTCAGTAGAGAAACTCATATTCCTATAGAGAATGTTAACGAGACTGAATTCCATTTGGGTGTCAAATCCTCCCCGCCCCACCCCTTATTTCCTGGATAAATCTATTACTGTGGCCATATGGGAAAGAAGGAAGTTGGTGTTGGATAAAGATGCACCATTTATCAATGCCCTTTCTAAAATGTTGTATCCTGAAATGCAATGTGGGGCCCTTTGGATAATTTAAGATAACATACCTTCTCTTTCTTCTGTTCAGCTGAAGGTAACTTTTCCATTCCTGACTCCCTGTATCCACTTGTTGAATTCAATAAATGTTTCTTAGGTGCCCATCATATGCAACATACCATGGTTGGTGCCGTGGTCAAAATCACAGTTCACTACGTGATCATCAGCGTGACACTTATTAGATGTGTGATACTGGGCAAGCCACTGAACCTCTAATGTGCCTCTGACAAATCTATGGGAATTTCCTCAATCACACCTATATGACTTACACAGATGATAGTGCAAAGAGTGTTAGTCAGGAGGACCTGGGTTCAAATCATCCTTCTGACAATGTTGGGCAACTTGGGGACTGAGTGTTCTTATACATGAAATGAATATGATGGCATTATCTTATCTCAAATGGGTTATTTTAAAGGATCCTATGAGATCATGTAAAGCCAATGGACACCATCAATGTTAATTATTATTATTAGGCGTGTTCCAGTCATTTTCCTGAAGTAAGAAGAGGTTAAATAGCTTATTCCAGTTCACACTGTAAGGAAGTCAGAAGCAGAGTTTTCCCAGATCTTCCTGACTTTAAGTCCAATCACTTCTTTTGACAGATAACAAAAGGTCAACCCAACTGGCCAGGTTATCTATGTATAACCTCATGCATGTTCTTGTCATCCTGTATCACTAAGAAGGATGCACAGTCTGCTTATTTCACATCTCCGTGAATCTTTAAACAAACCTCCAAGGTGTAGTAATATAAATGTTGATGAGGCTCAGAGAAAGTGCAGTCTTACGGTTTCCTGAGAAGTAAACAATTCCTTTAATTAGCTGCCGCTTTCAAAATAAACAAGCAATAAACCAAGATTTTTAAGGAGTTATTTTAACCCCAAGGCAATGTTTTATGGGTACTGTTGTATGAAATTATGTGGGGGTGTGTCTGAATATGAGTATATGCATATATATGTATCTATATACCTACACACATCATATATACACACATACATCATGTGTCACATATACATATATATAAACATCATATATACACACATACATCATGTATATAAATATACATCAAATGCATTTATATCAAAGTCATGTAGTCATAATAACTATCACATAAACCCTTTGATTTCACAAACCATGAGCTACATTTCAAGCCATCACAAGAATTTACTTTCTACCCCATTATGGCTTGACATCTCCAAGCCATTCCTAAATCAATGACATTCTTGTTTCTATAGTAACTAATGTACTATAAAGAGGAAAAACAGGGAAACTTAATGAACAAAAATGAACAAAATGAGGAAACAGTGGAACCAAAGCCAAACGTAGGATAGAAGAGCATCATGAAGTTTCTTTTTTTATTTCCCTTTTTAGGAAAATTCACACAATGCAGCTCACTGGTGGCCCATTCCATGCTTAAGAATCATGGGGGACCATTGTCTTATGCTTTAAGCACCAGGTGATTCTGGAACCTTGGCAGGAACTGAAAATAAAAGAGAAAAGTGAAGGTTTAATTAGGTAACCATGTTGATCTAATTACAAACTTTAACTTGTAGCTATCTGCTGCAGTGGTTCTAAAACCAATAGTGAGGAAAAACATTCACTACAGTAAGCACAGGGGTAAAGAAATAATGTTAAATTATAAGGAAAGAGTAATCTTGTCATAGCGTCTAATTCCATTAACAACATACCTATTTTTATTGCATCAAATAATTTAATAAGACTGTTTAACCACTTGAATTTATTTCTCAGTACCAAGGAAACTCATGCTAAGCTAGAAAGTTCCTTATTTACATATGTTTAAAACCTGCCCTAGGACAAGACTCCTGCCACTAGCTTTCCTCTTCTCAATGGTCTTGTCCCAGAAATTTCCCAAGCTCAGGACCCAAGCAGCTCTCTCCACCGTACACAAAAGACCCAGCCATCTGCCTCTCATTTCCCTGGCCTTCAGGAGGCATGGCCCTGGAAAAGCCCTTTCTATCAGCTGTTCCCCAGGACCTTCTCCAGGGTAACTCCAGCATTGCTGCCCCCAGACTTTTACTTGTGGCTCCAAGAAGCTGTAGTATGCATGGCAGCCTAGTAAAACCATCTTGGCATTCAGGCTAAACCAGGGTGAAGATAACCAGTATGCCTCAAACCCATCGATGAAGTAGGGGATGTCTACCCCAAGCATGGGAAGACTTCCCACAGTGGAATGAGTGGATGAAAATAATTTGTTCCTATGGTCATAAAGGTGGAGGTACCATGGAACACTTAGAGCTTGGTCAGATGTCGAAGATGCCAAGGTCATCCTCTGCATACCAGGCCATCACTGGTTGTCTTGACTTTTGTCCTGCCACTGGACTTCAATAACTCAGGAAGAAAGAGTGAGACTGATAAGTTTGTACAGCTCCACTTCACTTGAATCTAATATACACACAAGTCAAGACATCACCTTGTGATGTGGTCCTCATTGAAAATGAAGGATGAACAACAACTGTGGTCTCATTACTGGGATTCCTGGTCCTACCTCCTGGGGCCTCGCAACACATAATATCAACACTTGCTCCAAAGCTGCACCTAGAGAGAGGACCTTGAACTTTCAAATTATATTCCCCGCCCAATTGGGCCTCTTTCTAACAACTGACATTCTTCCTGGCCTCAGCCCTCTATGGTCACCATATTCTCATCTTCTTATAGTCTTCCCATCCTAGTGATTCTGAACCTGAGACTACTGATATACGAACCTTATTCCTTATCCCCAAATGTTCATTACCTTATGCCCATCTGTTTACTCCCCTAATGGCCCATTTCACATCTGTCTGTCCCTTCCACTGTGTCCTCTGGAATTCCTGCTTCAAAAGTAACAAACTTCTTTTCAACTTAAGTCTCTTCTTTTCTCACTCCTTCCATCTTCTGGAATTCACTCAAACTTGACTTCCTTCTCATGACACTCCAACCTTGGTCACTCTTTTCAGTACTGTTTATACTTTCCCTCCTCTCTCTCTCTCTCTCTCTCTCTCTCTCTCTCGGTTGTAGTAGAATAATCCTCACTCCCCATTGCCTTTTCCAAACTTTCCCTTTCTCGCAATCATTCAGCAACCCCTTCTTTGAGATTTATGCTATCCAGATTTATCACGCAATCCAGATCCCGGCCATTATCTATACTCCCTCAAGATGTTCTCCTTCTTTCCTTAATGACTTGAGTTATCTGGCTTATAGTCTTTCTCTCTGCTTTAACTTTTACCCCCATCCTAGTGGACTGGAACATTAATATTCATGCTATCTCAAATGCCTTAATTTGCCAGTTTCTAAATCTATTCAATTCCTATAGCCTCTTCCTCAGCTCTACCTTAGCTCCAAAAATATATGATCATATCCTTGATATTGCCTTCACCTGTTAAGTGTTCCAGTTCTATGCTTGTTAGCTACAAAATTCCTTTGTCTGATCATATGTTACCATTCCCTCTTTCCCTATAACTTTAAACCTTTAACCCTAATCTTCCAAATTGCTGTGACCCACATTCCTTTCATCTCTACATCCTTGTATTGTCTGCACTGTTCTCTTTTCTCTGTCCCAAGCATTTGATGAACAAATTCAACTTTTCACTATTGTCTGCTCTTTTCCTATTACTGATAATTTGATAAATCCCAACCTTGAATTATTCTCACCATTCATCTCTTTTATGTCCATTCACATATTGCTAAATAGAGCTATAGGGAGCCAACCTGTCAAGTTAATGAGCATTGTATTAAGTGCTTACTATGTGCAAGACACTATGCTACATTCTAGGAATACAAAGAAAGGCAAAAATATGAAATCAGTAAGCTATGCTGACTGGGTCCATTACAGATATATATATGTTATCTGATCTCAACTGGGCTGCTGGATGTAGAGAGGATGGGGAGATATGTGAGGGGAGAAAGAATGAACACAACAGTATTCCTTTAAAAATATTCTGTAATTCACACTACTCATAAGAGCCTTCCCTCATTATTCCTGGTTAGGAGGCAGGTAGGTAGTGAAGTGGATAGAGTGCTGGGCCTTAAGTCAGGGAGACCCAAGTTCAAATCTGGACTCAGAAACTTACTAGTTGTGTGACCCTGGTTAAGTCATTTAACCCTGTTTGCCTCAGTTTCTGCATTTGTAAAATGAGCTGGAAAATGAAATGGCAAACCATTCCCATATCTCCACTAAGAAAACCCCAAATGGGGTCATGAAGAGTCAAACACAACTAAAACAACTGAACAACAACAAATACTCTTCCCCTTCTCCCCACTCATAGTCACCATTGTAGTTCAGGCCCTTGTCACCTCTTGACTTGATTATTGTAATAGTTTTCTAATTGCTCTCTCTGTCTCAAGTCTCTCCTCACTCTAATCTATCCTCTCCTGAGCTGCCAAAGTGACTTTCCGAAATCCTAGCTTTGAATATCACCCATCTTCCCAACTCAGTAGACTCTAGCAGCTCCTTAATGTCTCCAGGATCAGATATTAAAGCCTCTATTTGGCGTTTAAAACTCTTCATAACCTTGCCTCTTCTTACATTTCCAGTTTGCTTCCCTCCATTTACTCTGCAATCTATCTACACCAGCTTATTTGAAGTTCCTTACTCCATATCCTATCTTTGGTCCTTTGTATGGGCTATCCCCTTGCTTGGAATTCTCTCTTTTCTATTTCTACCCCCTAGCTTCCCTGGCTTCCTTCAAGACTCAATTCAAATCCCACTCTGCAAGAAGCCTTTTCTGGTCCCCTTAGCTGCTAGTCACATCTCTGAGATTATCTGAGGTTTTTACTCTGTATGTGTTTTATACATACCTACCTATTTACATGTTACCTCTCCAGCGGAATGTGATTTCCTCAAGTGCAGGGGCTGTTTTTGTCTTTCTTTGTGTCTCTGACAGTCAGCTTACTTCTTGTTAGTAAGCACTTAATAAATACTTTTTGACCAAGTGACCAACCTGTGAAAAAGGTAGATAGAGAAAAATGTAAGGAGAAAACCACACCTTGAAGAATGGTATTCTACCAACTGCTAACATTTTATATTGCTTCAGAAATAGTATTAGATAACTTTATTGGAGGTGTATATCTTCATGTATATTCTCTGAGGGGTTGGGGTTGGAGTGTGTATTCTCAGAGTGACTAGCTGAGGCTGTTAGAGCCTTATTACTACTCTCTCTGGAATACACGTTCATTTCCTTTTCTGGTATTGTTTGTTGCATTCGGCTGTTGGAATGATTCTTGCTACCATGTTCTCTCCCTGCCTTCTCCTCTTTCTTCAAGTAAATAAATCCTTTATTTCCGGTATAGGTGAATGTAGTCTGAGAGATGTGGTTTCAAGGCATTATCTGATATTACCTAAGGGGAGTTCAGTAGATTGGGCGTGGCTTCAGGAATGTTGACCCACTTTTCTACCTGTCCTCCAGTATGGCTGTGAAATCTTAGGGTAATGCGTATAATGCTGGGGCTATTTTCCTGCTGGCATGATGAGAAATGAAAGGAATTCACTCACCACAACTCAAATATAAAGGGGACTTGGAGAGTTCCCACTAAGAGGGACATGTAATCAGTAAAAATGATACATTGAGATTTGACCAGAGAGATTCTTTCTGTACTGACTGGGTATGACTATGTGTCTGACTCACAAAAGAACTGACATACTTCTGAGGCTATGGACAGTATCATAAAAAAATGGTAACTACTCCCTGCAAAAAAAAAAAAAACAAAAAAAAAACCAAAAACTATTTGCTGTAATTTGAGGTAGAAGCAGTAGATGGCAGTAGAAACTTGTGGAGAAGCAACCTAGTAGCAAAATCAACAGAGAAGTAGCAGATGGCAGTAGCCACTCAGTAGAGAAGATTGGATAGCAGCTCATCAGAAAAAAAAAAAAAAATAGCTCAGCAAATGACATCAGCAATTTTGTGAGGACCTGGAGAGATGACCTTCAGAGGTGGGCATGTCTATAGTTGTCCTTGCTGGAATTTATGATTATATATATGAATTGTCTGGATTGTACTCCTATGTTATGCATACTGGGGTGATATTTTTCCTGGTTATTTATCTTGATGGTCTGTATAATTAAAGCCATTTGCTTTGAATATTAATTCAATATATCTTCTGGTTAAAGCGAAGCATGGGGTGTGTAAAGAGGGGGTCATGAATTGTGGTTTTTGAATTGTTTGTTGTTTTTCATCCTTTGTTCTCAAAGAGAACCAACGACGTCAGGAGGGTGATGTCTTGACTTGAAAGTGAATTGGATTTCAGTGAGGCAGTGCTGTGCAAAGTCATCAGCCTTACTCTCTCCTCCAGAGTCATTTGGGATCCAGTGGGAAGACATAGGTCAGGACAATTGGTGCCCTGAATGCAGTGGGAGACCTTGACCTTCCTCTCCCCCAACTTAATAGCATTTTCCTTTTTTTATAGATAGTTTTCAACACTCATTTTTATAAGATTTTGAGTTCAAAATTTTTTTTCCTCCCTTCCTTTCCTTTCCCCTTCCCAAGACAGCAAGCAATTTAATACAGGTTATACATGTATAATCATGTTAAATATATTTCTGCATTAGTCATGTTGTGAAAGAAGAATCAGAACAAAAGGGAGAAAACATGAGAAAGAAAAACAAAAGCAAGTGAAAATAGTATGCTTTGATGTGCATTCAGACTCCATAGTTATTTTTCTGGTTATGGATAGCATTTTCCATCATGTCTTTTGGGATTGTCTCAGATCGTTGTATTGCTGAGAAGAGCTAAGTCTATCATTGTTGAGCATCACACAATATTGCTGTTACTGTATACAATGTTTTCCTGGGTCTGCTCACTTCACTCAGTCTCAGTTCATATAAGTCTTTCTAGGTTTTTCTGAAATCTGACTGCTCATAATTTCTTATAGAACAATAGCATTCCATTTCATTCATATACCACAACTTGTTCAGCCATTTTCCAACTGATGGACATTTCACAATTTCCTATTTTTTGCCACCACAAAAATTGCTGCTAAAAATATTTTTGTACATGTGAATCCTTTTCCCTTTTTTATAATTTCTTTGGGATACAGAGCTAGTAGTGGTATTGTTGGATCAAAAGCTATGCACAGTTTTATAGCCCTTTGGGCATAGTTCCAAATTGCTTTCCAAAATGGTTGGATCAGTTCACAACTTCACCAACAATGCATTGATGTTCCAATTTTCCCATATCTTCTCCAATGTTTATCATTTTCCTTTTCTGTCATATTAGCCAATCTGATAGGTGTGAGGTAGTGCCTCAGAGTTGTTTTAATTTGTATTTCCTTAATCAATAGTGAGTTAGAGCATTTTTATATAATTATGGATAGCTTTAATTTCTTCATCTGAAAACTGCCCATTTTTATCCTTTAACCGTTTATCAATTGAGTAATGACTTGTGTTCTTATAAATTTGATTCAGTTCTCTATATATTTTAGAAGTGAGGTCTTTATCAGAAACACTAGTTGTAAAATTATTTCCAAGCATTCTGCTTTCATTCTAATCTTGGTTGCATTGGCTTTGTTTGTGAAAAACTTTTTTAATTTAATATGGTCAAAATTATTCATTTTGTATTTCATAACATTTTCTATCTCTTGTTTGGTCATAGATGTTTCTCTTCTCTATACATCTGACAGATAAATTATTCCTTGTTCTCCTAATTTGCTTATGGTATCTCCCTTTATGTCTAAATCATGTATGCATTTCAACTTTATCTTGGTATAGGGTGTGAGATCTTGGTCTATGTCTAGTTTCTGCCATACTACTTTCCAGTTTTCCTAATAGTTTTTGCCAAGTAGTGAGTTCTTATCCCAGAAACTAGTCTTTGGGTTTATCGAACAGTAGATTACTATATTAATTTGCTACTGTGTCTTGTGAACCTAACTTTTTCCACTGATCCACCACTCTAGTTTTTATCCAGTACCAAATAGTTTTGATGGTTGCTACTTTATAATATAGTTTTAGATCTGGTATGGCTAGTCCCTGTTCCTTTGCATTTCCCCCCTCCCATTAATTCCCTTGATATTCTTGACCTTTTGTTCTTCCAGATAAATTTTGTTGTTTTTTTTAGCTCTATAAATTTTTTTTTTGGTATTTTGATTGGTATGGCACTGAATAAGTAAAGCAATTTAGACAGAATTGTCATTTTTGTTATATTAGCTCAGCCTACCCATGAACAATTGATATTTTTGCAATTGTTTAGATCTGACTTTACTTGTGTGAAAAGTATTTTGTAAATGTATTCATCTAGTTCCTGGATTTGCCTTGGCAGGTAGACTCTCAAATATTTTATATTGTCTGTTGTTGCTGTTTGTCCTTCATTCTCGAACAGGACCATGACATCAGGGAGGTGATGAATCAGTGCCAGAGGAGAGAGAACAGAAGGGTCTGTGAAATCCAGGGCAAGGCTCTTCAGAGAGGAAGTCCCAATTCTTTGAGATGGTAACAGAAGAAAGTTATTCAGAGGGAAGACTTTTATGAACTTATTTGGAGCAAAATAAACAGAACTAGGGGAATATTATAAAAACAATATTATAAACAAAAATAACATTTAAAGACTTTGGAACTCTGATTAGCACAATGGTAAACTTGAGATCTAAAAGAAGGATGATGAAACTGGCCATTCACCTCCCGCCAGAGAGAGAAGTGATGAATTTAAAATTCAGAAAAAGACAGATGCTTTGGGGCATATTTACTGGAGCATATGTATACACACATATAATATATACATACACATATATAATAATATACATATACACACACATATAATATGTATATATTTTGTATACATGCACACACATATATAATATGTATACACATATATAATATGCATATATTCACACGCATATACAATATGTATATATACACATATATAATAATATGTATACACACACATATATATGTATATATATGTATATATATATATATATATAATGGAGGTTATTTTTCAGTTTTAAATAAATTTGCCCAACTTTGGGGTCAGGCAGTGGAAGGGACAGATCAACAAAAAAGGCATTTGAAAAATAAAAAATAAACTATATTTTAAAAAGAAAGTTATTTGGAGAAGTGGTGGCAACACTGGGCAAGAACTCAGCAAAGAATCTTTCTGTGTCGGTGCTGTGTTGGGGAGGAGGGCACAGAGGATGGATCACAGTGATCTTTGTTACATCCCAGCCCTTCTTTACCCTGGAAGTTCTGTCCTGTGTTGTTAACAGCACTTAAATATCTCACCATCCGCAGAGGAGGAAGTAAGACTATGGTTGTACCGGATCAAACTCACCTACTGAGAAATTCATTATATGAATCATTCACAGAAGCTTCGTGTTAATAGTAAAAACAGAAAAAGAGTTGTACCTGCTTGTTCCCAGCTGCTGCACAACTTAACCTCCAAAACATTATAATTGTCTCTAAAGTGTGCAAGAGAAAACAGTTCATAAGAATAGGCTTTTGAAGATATATCTGTCAACCTCAAAAGTTCTAAGAAATGAGAAATCAGAGGACCTGGGTTTAAATTTTGCCTTTAGCACTTCCTTTGTGACTTTGAGCAAATCACTTACTATCCTGGGTCTCAGTTTCCTGATCTGTAAAATGAGTGGGTTGGACTGGGTGACTTCTTGAGATGCCTTAAGGATCTAGATTTATGATTTTATGACATGTAACAGTACTCAAAGAGCCCATTGTGAATTCGAGAGACTCTCTCCCTCCACATCTCTCTACCTTCTGACTTCCTTGGCTTCCATCAAATTCCAGCTAACATCCCATCTTTTGTCCAAAGCCTTTTCTGATTCCCCCTTAAAGCTAGTTCCTTTCCTCTGTTGACTATCTCCAATTTATCCTGTATATATTTTGTTTGTACAGTAATTGGCTTGTTGTTTTCTCCGTTATTAGACTGTGAGCTCCTCAAGAGCAGAAATTGTCTTTTGTCATTCTTTATTTTTTTAGGCTTAGCACAGAGTAGGTGCTTAATAAATGCTTGTTGACTGACTGATAGTGAATGAAAGCCACAAGACTCAAGATAGAGGAAGGTTTTGCTGGTGGTTGGCAATCAAATCAATCAATCAGTAAGCCTTTATTAAGCACCAGCCATGTGCTAGATAAGCAAGGTAGATATACTAGATATACAAATACAAAGAAGAAAAGAATCCAACTGGAGACGAGCTTAGAATTCTACTGAATAGGATAGTTTGGGGACCACAAGAATATACCAAGGGAGGAAAGTGAGATAGAACTGGAAACCAAAATACTAAGAAATCAAATATGCCTCAATTTCTCTATAACACTATTTATTGTAGAGAGGAGCTCAATAAAAGGAGGATCTATTCCAGACCCTCCTTCATACAAATAGGCTTAATTCCTGAAGTCCTTAAAAAAAAATAAGGCAATCTCTTTCATCTTGCATATCTCCTCTTGGCTCTAGAAGGTACGACAATAAAGTTACAGATGGGAGGGAATCCCTCCATCTCCCCTCACTCCTGAATTCTTTGCTAAAGCCAAGCTTTTGTCTAAGCTTGCTGTGGAGCTTACTTAAATGGGATATGGCCAATTCAAGTGACCAATTCACTCACCTGAAGTGGTGTTGGCTGCCAGCAAACATGATTTTCTACATGATTAAAGAAGCCTTTTAGGAAATAGTGTAAGTGGATGCAGAAAGACTGAAACCATATGACCAGGAGAGCACAGCAGCCCTGTTGTCTGCCTGGGGCCTCCTGGTCACTTTTGTGTCCTTCTACACAGTCTTTCTGTGACTCATGGGAAGCCTGAACCGTAACCAATTTGCTACTCTTCTGGAATTCAGGATCATTAATATGTGTCTATATCTTTATCATTTACAAGTATATCTCTATCTAAATCTATATCCATATCTATCATAGTTATATCATTTATGTATATCTTGATATTTCAATATCATCTACCTCCTGGACTTTTCACTTCCTTGTCATTTATAAGCCATACTGCTTATACTCTGGCCTTCTCCTCCTCCCACCAGAACTCAGACTTGTACCCACTAGATCCCTGGGTTCTGATTGGGGAGCATTTACCTTATGCAGCCCAGTACTGGCTCACTGGTATCTTGTGGAGATACCCAAGACATGCAGCTATGCTACACTCACACCCTCTCACCCCTTCAAGGCCCTTTTTACCTCTACCTCCCCTTTATATATTACCTTTCCTTATTAGAATGTAAGCTGCTGGAGATTAGGAACTGTCTTGCTTATTTTTGTATCTCCAATGTCTGACACTTCAGTGAGCATTCAGCAAAACTCACCAATATGTCTGACATTATAGTCAGTGTTCCATATCTGTTGTCCCACACCACTATCAAAGGAGCTTACTCATATTTCCCCTTTAGGGGCCATCTTGGTCATTATAATTTCTAGACAATCTAAACAAGTTTTGATTGTTTTGTTCTTGTTTTTATCTATTCACACACTTGTCCTCATTGTATATTTTTGTTTTTCTGGCTCTACTTACTGGGTTTTGCATCAGTTCACATAAATCTTCCCATGCTTCTCTCATATGTATTTCTTTTTTTTTTGGAGGGGTGAAGTCAGGGCAATTGGGGTTAAGTGATGTGCCCAAGGTCACACAGCTCATATGTATTTCTAAGATATTAGGTACTTATATTGTGTTTAGTGTGGTGCAATGCAATGTGTCTTGTATATATTTCAATTGGTAATTAGGGAGGCCATAAAATCTCTTTAAAAAGGGAGCAATCTCATTTGTTTGAAATGATTTAGAGTTATCCCTGCCTGATAGTGGGAGTTGGGTTAGGTGAACAAGATGGACTCTTACCATATTATATTATCTTTCTATTACCCTGACTGACTAAATTCTTTAATCCTCACAGTTTCTTCTCACCTAGGTGTTATCCAAGTTATCTCCCCTAATTCTTAGATGGAGAAGCTATAAGAGAAAGAAATGAATTCTCCATTACCAGAGGATGATAACTGATGACATCTCTTTTTGCCCACCACCCCTGAAAGTCATGATAATACACTCTAGAACAATGTGGGTAGAATGCTAAATCAAGTCCAGGGGGTCTACATGTAAGTGGGGTATTTCTATTGGCTCTGTGCCTCTGTTTCACTTGGGAAGGATCACGTTGAAAGCCGTGATGAGGATGTTCTAGAATTAAGGAGACAGATCAACAGGCTATTGAAATAGTCTTGATAAAGGTGATGAGGGCCTTAACTGGTGTGGGGACAGAGTGTGTGGAGAAAAGGACACAGATTCAAAAGACAATGGGCAGCTGGTGATTGAACTATATGACTAAAATAATCTACCAGGGGCTTCCTGGACACCTTTGTGTTCTATCAGGCAGTCTCCTTTGGGGTCACCCACAGGAAGCCTTAACCACAATCAATTTTTTTTACTCTTTTGGGATTCAGGAACATTAATATCTGCCTATATCTATGTCTTCTATAACTACCATATCCGCAGCTGTATCTGTCGTATCTACACATGGGCGAGGGAGACAGAAGAGTCTAAAATGATGACTACAAATCTGGATGACTGGGGGGATGCTAATGTCCTGGACAGAAATAGGGAAATCTGATGGAGAGACAGGTTTAGGGAAAGGGGACAGTGAGATAAGCTGTTCCACTATTTCAGACAAGTTGAGATTAAGATACTGATCCAAGTACAAAAATTGAGCAGGTAGCTGATCATCAAATATGGGACTTCAAGAAACACATTAGGTCTAAATATATAATTTAGGCAGGGAGTCCTTTGTTAAGAGATGATCATTGAACCCACGGTAGTGATGAGATGATTAAGACAGAATATATATATATATATCTATACACACACACACACACACACACACACACACATATATATATATATGTATGTATGGAGAGAGAGAGAGAGAGAGAGAGAGAGAGAGAGACAGAGAGAGACAGAGAGAGACAGAGAGAGAGAGGGCTGGGAGTGGGGGAGATCTAGGACTTTGTACTGAAGAAGCTCAATAAAGAACCAGCAAAAAGGACCAGGGATGTGGCATCTTCTGGAGAGAGTCATGTTCCCTTAAACACCATCAAAGGCTCCTGAAAAGGAGGCGTCAGACATGTAAAAGAAGAACAGGGAGAATTTTAAGCACTATTGAAGCCAAGGGAGAAAAGAGTCATCAGAGGGTGTTTGGCAGTGTAAAAAGTTGCAGAGAATTCAGTTTGGATGAGAACTGAGGAAAGGCCTTTCCATCAAGCAGTTAAGAGATCATTTGTAACCTAGGAAAAAGTGATGGCATCAGAAGTCAGATTGTAAGTAATTGAGAGGTGAGTGGGTGGTAAGGAAGTAGAGATCATGAAAATAGAGATCTAGGAAAATTGCTTGACAGGTTCAAATGGAAGGTTTTGTTGTTTAAAAAAACAGGGGAGATATAGATATGTTTATAAGCAGCAAGGTTAGTGATAGTGGATAATGAGAGACTGATCACATCCCCATGGAACTATACATACATACATACATACATGTGTATATATGTATATATACACATATACACGTACACACACAGAGACACACACACATATGAATTGGATGGAGTAAACATCAAAGGAGGTAATTTGAAAAGGTAGAATAACAATGGAAGGGCTTGAGACAGGCAGTGAAGAGTTGAGAGTATGCCTGCTTCTCCTCCTGGCCCAGTGCCTCAGGGGTTAGGAGAAAAGGAGTCTCCTTGAGAGAGTCACATTTGTGTGAGCAGCAGGAAATGAAGGCTGTAAAATGAGTGAAGAGACATTTGCTCATAATAGAGCCAGTTTTAGAGGACATCATGGAATGGGAGGATAGGTATATACTGAGGTTGGTAGGGATAAGAGCATAAGGCAAAGATTTTTCATCTTGATAGATAGCCAATCTATCACAGGGTTCTGGAATAAAGGAATTTAGGAATTCCTAATAATATTCCTAGGAATAAAGAGAATTGAGGTAAGAGTTTGCCAGCCATAGTTTGAGGGAAGAAACAGCTAACTGAGGCCCCTCACCTTCCAGGACCCTGTTGTGACAGAATGAAATGTTGGTATTACATATCTGCATCCATGGCTTGTCACTGCAGACAACAGGAAAATATTAGAAACATCAGGGCCAGGGGACAAAGAGGTCTGTCCAAGTTTCTGGTTCAATAAATACCTGGTAGCATGGTCCCCATGTTATTAGGCATATTAAGTAGTCCAGTTTAGCTACAAGATAAGTATAGAAATGTAGGCTGGTGCCAGTAATGGGGGACCTTGAATTCCAGGCCAAGGATTCTGAGCTTTTACCCCAGGAAGCAGCAATCAGAAGACACTGATGATGATCTGTCTGTGAGGAGGTGCTTTCTGGCACCACTAAGAAGGACAGATTGGTCTTGGGAGAGAGTAGAGGAAGAAAGATCAGTTAGAATGCTACCTCAATAGTAAAGGCCAGTGGTATTGAGCATCTGTATTAGGGCAGTGGCCATGAGAATAAAGAGAAAGGGCTATTGAATGATGTTGCAGAAGTAGAGTCAATAGGACTGGTTAATATGAGAGGTGAGATGGGTGGGGGTGGGGGCTCAAAGACAATGCTACATTCATAGATCTGGAGCAGGAAGAAACTCCAGAGGTCATCTAATTCCTCATTTTACCAAAGAGGAAACAGGCTGATGGAGGTTAAGTGA
Organism: Trichosurus vulpecula; assembly: GCF_011100635.1. Classification (NCBI taxonomy): domain Eukaryota; kingdom Metazoa; phylum Chordata; class Mammalia; order Diprotodontia; family Phalangeridae; genus Trichosurus; species Trichosurus vulpecula. Next base: position 48,429,476 of record NC_050578.1, read on the forward strand.
CTTGCCCATACTCATAGAGGTGGTAAACACCATAAGTGGTATTTGAATCCAAGTCCTCTAACTGCCAAGCCTTCGATTCCTTCTACTTCACTCAGTTTCTTAGATGGTCTCACTTCTGCTTCATTCTTAAATGTCTTTCAGCCCTATTTAACCTGTAAGTCATCTCAAGCACTCTTGGAAGCAGGAAGACTCAGTTCTGTTGATAAGTCCCCAATGTTGCCCCTGTGGGTGGTTAAGGTATGGGCCCCACTGAGAGGAGCTCAATGACATTCTGTGTGCCTTTCCATGATAAGGGCCCAGTTCCCATCTGATGCTAGAGCCCACCCCCCTTGAAGGGCAGATGCTGCTTGCTACAGAGCATGGTGGTGGCTGATCTGATAAGATAAACCACCCTGTCAGCCTGCCTATCTGAGAATAGCATCTGGCTCCCAGAACACTTTCAGAGCCCTCAGCTCATACTTCACCACTTTGCTAAAATTGAAGTTCACCTCTTATCAGTGTCACAACCATCAGAGCCCCAGATCCTTGTCTTACCAACATCCAGATGCTTAACCTGGTGCCAGTCATCATTGTTCCTGTGATTGGGGCTGAATGCCAGAAGACACTTGATAAGTACCACATCAAACTAGTATACCATCACCATGACATGAGCCAAGCCTCCTTTCTGTGGCAGACACTGCAGATGGTTTTGGCTTAACCACATATCAACTCTTGCCTCTGCTCCATCTTTTTGGCTGAACTTCTAGGGGAAGTCTTCCCTTTTGACATTTCAAATGCCGCGATCCCTGTGTTTCTACCATCCCTCCTTGGGACTTTCTAGTCCTGGTTGGCCCATAAGAGGCAACTACTGAAGGGCTTTGAGAGTGGTCTGAGACCTATATGCACAAAAATATTTATAGTAGCTCTTTTCATAGTAACTCCAAACTAAAAACCAAGATGGTGCTCAAGGAGGAAGTGACTAAACAAATGACTGTACAGGGTGTTCCTAAAATCTGGACACATAGGCAAAAAATGCATATTTTCAAGAAATTAAATGGTTGAAATTTTCAACAACATTTTATTTAATTGGAATATTAACAAACAACATCTTCACCTTCAAACAACATCGCATGATTTCATATTCATATTCCAAGAGTGAATGTGCTAAAATTGACGGCAATGTGGAGTTACTGAGTTATTGCATTGAGTTCATGTGACTCTTGCAAAGAACATCAACTTTTGCATCACAAATGATGGAAATCATATAGAAGATGTTATTTGTTAATATTCCAATTAAATAAAATGTTAAAAATTTCATTCATTTCATTTCTTGAAAATATGCATTTTTGCCTATGTGTCCAGACTTCAGGAACACCCTGTAGTGTAAGAAATAGAGATTTCAAAGAAAACTGGAAACACCTCTATGAAATGATGCAGATTGAAGGGAGAAGAACTAGGAAAACAATTTGTACAATAATAACCATATGATAAAGAAAAACCATTTTCAAAGACTTTAAAATGCTGATCAACGCAAAGATAAACCAGAGTTTAGAGAACTGAAGGTGAAACATGTCACTCAACTGTCAGAGAACTGAAGGACTTAAAATGCAGAACAAGACATTCATTTTTGCTATGGTCAATGTTGGAATTTATTTTGCTGGACTATGCATATTTATTATGAAATTTTTCTCTTTTTTATTGCTCAGTGGGAAAGCAGTGAGAAGGAGATAATAAATGCTTATAAAAATACAAAAATAAATATTTTTTAATGCTCATTAGCTTTAAATCTGAGATCTGAATTTAGATCTGAGAGGTTGGTTTTAAGCAGCATCTCCAACTAGGCCTTCCTTTTAAACTAGAAATCTGATATTGTTTATTGGTTCTTTCCTTCTTATGGTCTAAAAAAAATCTTTATTTTGATCAGAAATGGAAACAAAAGGATTAAAAGAATCATAACAGTGATTTGTAATTGGTCTCCAGGCTATGCTCCTGCTTCCTTTAGTCAAGTGTGAGCCAGTGAATAAACTAGCACAGCAGGATTTTATTAGCAGTAGCCTTTTGGCTGTGGCCCTGGGATTAATAGAAGGCTTTAACCTTGACACATTCATTCTATACTAACAAAACCAGTCTTCTAGCACTTCACTCTTCATACTTTTCCAACTTTGGCATCCTTCCCTTCCCTTCCTTTCCCTTCTCTTCCCTTCTCTTCCCTTCCCTTCCCTTCCCTTCCCTTCCCTTCCCTTTCCTTCCCTTCCCTTCCCTTCCCTTCCCTTCCCTTCCCTTCCCATCCTTTCCCTTCTCTTCCCTTCCCTTCCCTTCCCTTCCCTTCCCTTCCTTCTCTTTCTTCCTTAACACCACCGCCACCACCACCACCACCACCACCACCACCATCAACAACAACAACAACAACAACAACTAAAACTTCACCACCTACTTTTGCTTAAGAAAGGTTACTAGACCAGCAGTCTTGTAAGGATGATCAACTGTGAAAACTCTGATCAAGACAATGATCCAAGGTAATTCCAAAGGACCCGTGATGGAAAATGCTATCCATCTTCAGAGGGAGAACTGATGAACTCCGAATGAAGATTGAAGCTTACTTTTTTTTTAAACTTTATTTGTCTTGTTTTTGGTCTGGTTTTCTTTTGCAACATGGCTAATATGGAAATATGGTTTGAATTATTTCACATGTATAATTGATATCAAGTTGGTTGCCTTTTCAAGGAGAAAGGAGGTGGAAGGAGGGAGATAATTTGGAATTCAAAATTTTAAAAATGACTATTTTTTATATGTAACTGGGAACTATTTAATGAACTAAATAAAAAATAGTAAAAATAAAGAAAGACTACTACCAAAGTCCAAAAAATAGTAATTTCCATACAGGCCAGAAATTGAATTTTAGAGTTGGAAAGAGCCATAGAGATCATTCAGTTCAACCATTTTATACATGAGGACACTAAGAAAAGTAGATGAACTGATTTATCAAAAGTCAAACAGGTTCTATAGATATGCCCAAATACTTAATGTGATATGTTATATTCATAAAAATAAGCAGGCTGGAATGTACATATTTTCAATGAAAGACACAAGAATTCATATTTATTCTTATAGAAACAAAATGTTCGTTGTACTCAGTCATTAATTCATATTTAAAAAAACAAAGTGGTACAGGAGATGTGTATAACAATAAACTGTATATGATTGTATTCTGTAGAAATCTGTGTATTTTTGAGAATGACATCTGTTTTTCTGCATAAGGATATGTATTATAGTGATACCATACATATTCACACTATCCTGCAAATTGGCAAAAATGGCCAAAAATGGTAACAGTCAATGTTGGAGAGGTTGTGGAAAGATAGGTACAGTAATAGAGTGTTGATGGAGCTGTAAAATGGTAGAACCATTTTGGAAAGCAATTTGGAATTATGCAAATAAAGTAACTAAAATCTCTATATCTCTGCATCCAGAGAATCCATTACTGGGCTCACACACCAAGGACACCATCAATAAGAAGAAAATTCCCATATACTCCAAAATATTTATAGCGACACTTTTTTGTGATAGCTAAGATTTATAAACAAAATAAATGCCCATCAATTGGAAAATGGCTAAACAATTTGTACATGAATGTAGTGGAATATTACTTTGTTATAAGAAATTATGAATTTGATGAATATAGAGAAGCTTAGAAAGATCTACATGATCTGACACAGAGTGAAGGAAGCACAGTTTATTATACATGCATATATATAATATATATACACACATACATATGTACGCATACACACACTACAATCTAAACGAAAAGAATAACATGCCAAAAAGTCAAAAGCAAACATAATGAAATTATTAAGATCAAGCAGGACACAAATGAAGAGATATGAGAAGATACTCCAGCCTATTCCTCCATGGAAGTGAGAGATCCACAGGTGTTATGCATTGTACACATTTTTGGACTTTGTTGCTGTTCAGTTGTACTGAAATTTTTTTTCCTTTCTGAAAAATACTATCTGTCATATGGCATGGCTCTCTGGGAGGGGAAGAGGGAAGGATAGGTATAATAACTATGATGATATAAGAAGCAGAAAAAAAACAATAAAACTTATTAAAATGCATGACTGATATCTTTCAAATGTTTATAACATGTGTAAAACCATTAGGCTCAAATGCAACCTGCCACATGTCCACTTTTCTCAAGGACATCCAAATTAGAACTTTATCATAACTAAGTGTAATCTCCAAAGATACCAGTGACTTACACCCATCTTTGATAGGTACACCAACCTAGCTACTGTATAATAAACCCAATTCATTATAATTACAGAGTTTTACTTTACCTTTTTTCTATATCCAGCCACATTTTTGACTTGTTTTAGATTAAAGTCTATACTTCCTTAATTAGGGCATTTAATTTTCAGCTGGTAATTGGTATCTGCTGTTCCTAAGCTCCTAGAACTCTTCTTGTCCCTGTTTCAAGGAAGGGCTACTGAACTTGCCTAAGGAAATTAAAATGTTAAGTACCACTTTACTTGGACAATTTGAATGGCTTCATGTAGCCTTAATGATTTAGGATTGGCCCAAATACTAAATTCAGGGGAGGAGGGAGAGTGAAATTAGAGAGAAATGGGTCAGATTGGGAGGGACAGGAAGGGAATGTATTGCAATGGGAGTAGCAGTTCATCCACCAAACTATAATAAAACAAGAAGCTTGATAGCAAATGTAATTTTATTTTGAAATGCATTGGAAATTTATGGTGTCCTTTAAAGATGAAAGGAAATGCCCCTTAAAGTAAATCAACATGACTGGCTCTGGGTAAAGCCATTCTATCAAATGCATCTATGTTTTCCCCAAACTCCTACAGAAAACCAATGTATGAGATTTGAGACTTTTTATTATTCTGATTTTTATTTCATTTTGCAACTAAGGAAATCTTTAGCTCTGGAAGAATGCTAGGTCCTGATCATGGGTTCTTTCATGGATGCCTCATTAATTGCTTTCTGTTTGATTCTTCTTCTCAAATTGGAGGTTGCCTCTAGGAAGGGAAAGAGGGGGAAGCAGTGACTTGTGGGTACCTGGGATTGGAGCAGCCAACCCACAGTTGTGGGCTGCAAGACAGTCTCATTATGCCAGCCCATTCTAGTGTGGCAAACCAGGGAATCCACTTTACTGCTTCCAATCTGAGCCTATGGCTGGAAGGGTGAGTTTCTCAAGGCTTCCTCTTTGCATTATTTATAATTTCTGGCTGATATTAGCAAGCATTTCTTCTAGGAACCTGACTCTGGTCATTATGGTTTTCTTTTAATGTGGTCCTGGGCTTTGTTTTTTTCTCAACCACAGATGTACAAGCTAGGAACCCAATATTGGATAATTTCATATGAAATAAAAATTTCAGGGCTTTTTTTTTGGCAATAATTCTAATTTATTTCATGTGTAACAACAGATTACTAAGGCAAAACAGCAATTCACCAGATTTTTCTCAGTGATTAGATACAAAACATGCTTAGTGTGCTTTTAAAGCTTAAATTTAAAATACACTTTTGCATTCTTCTTACCCTGTCCAATGTTTAAGTTAAGGAGGAGGAGGAGCCAAGATGGCAGAGAAAAGACAGGGACTTGCTTGAGATCTCCCCCAAACCCTTCCAAACACCTTTAAATAATGCCATAAAACAATTCCTGAAGCAGCAGAACCCACAAAAGGATGGGGTGAAATAATTTTTCCAGCCAAAGACAACTTAGAAGGTCAGTGGGAAAGGTCTGTCACACCTGGGTTGGAGCACAGTCCAACCAGTAGGCCAGGATGGTGGAGACTAGACCCCAGCAAACAAGGAGCAGGCATTGGGAGTCACCAAATCAGCAGTGGCAGGAGCTGTTTCTGGAGCTCTCAGCCCACAGACCCTAAGGCGGTTGAACAATGGGTCAGAAGGAGATTACAGGAGTCTATTTGCTAGCACTGAGGCAGGACTCTGTCGCTTTACCCATACTCAGATCTGGGTTGTAGTCCTGGGTAGCAGTCACAGGGTGAGGAGTTGTATTAGCATACCAGAGCTTGTGGCAGCACTGGAGGGGGGACCCTCCTCACAGTTCCAGAGCACAGAAGAGTGCTTGTAGTTGATCATAGACCAGAGCACAGGTCAAGAGAGTAGTAAACTCACCTCTCCTTAGACCATACTACCTTGGAAGAACTGAAAACTTACAGTTCCCTAGAAGTATCTCTGAAAACAGCTGCACAAAACCCCCTGAAGCTTGGGACAGTGCACCCTCCACCCTGGACACAGAGCCCTACTTTAAAAAATTGTTAAAAGTCAAGAAATAGACTGGAAAAATGAGCAACGTTTATGTTAAATGGCAAGAGTTCATGCTTTGATACTATCTTTCCCTACAATATCTTCACCCCTTCACCCATAACCAGGAATATTCAGTTTCCTGTGTAGAAGTTCCTTGTCACAGAACAATGTGATCCCGGTGTGATAAAAGAACCAATCTGGCTCTTTTCCCCCTGAGGCTTCTATTTGGGGCTTCCTAGTCTTCACTTTCATCCCTAGGACCAATCTAATTTCTAATAAGAAAGAACCCTAAATTTATTATCTGGACAACTCAGCATCCAACCACTGTTGTACTTAATTCCAACCTTAAGATATGAATGCATTCTAGTAACTGGACTCTAGCCTTAGCTATTTTGGTTAAGATTCTGTCTTGTGTCCCTCATTTCCAGGACTGAGTTCATCTCTACCTTGTTCCCCCAAGCCTAAGTCTCTATCTTGGTAGCTAGCCCGCCTTTTACTCTTTGGATGAAGACTTTGCTTTTCTTTTGCTGATTTTTCTAAAGACTGGAGACCTGCTCCAACCCATAGAACTGTTGACTGGCTTCCCAACGCCTTTAGCCAGAGCTCTTTTCTGACCTTGACCTATCATATCCCCTGCCATGCTAGCCTGTTGACCCAATGACTCATTCAGATGTCCAACTTGTCTGTTTCTTTCTGCTTCTCAGGCTGCCTGCTTTGCCATCTTATTTAACCTTCAAGGGCTAGGAGTTCTGTAGTCTGGCTCTTCTCTGCTCCAGCCTGGCCATTGGCTGGTTCTGGTATATGACCTGACATTTTGTAAACAGACTTTCCAAAACAATACTTTATAGTATTAACACATAATAAAGTTCTGGTTTTCTCGAGTGGTTGGAGAAAAAAGTTGTTTTGGAAAAGTAATTTTCTGGCATGATGTAGTGGATGGGACACTGGATTCAGAGTCAGAAGACTTAGGTTTGACTCTCCTATCAGAAACTTAGAGACGCAGAACATTTATTAAGTGCTTACTATGCATCAGACACTGTGCTAGGCACTGGAGATACACAAACAAGAAAATAAGATAGTCTCTACTCTCAAGGAAAGAAGTTACAGAGGGAAGGAGAGTACCTGCATGATGTGAGAGTGGAGCAGGCTGTAAACAGTGTGGTTGTGCTTTCTCATGATATATTGGTTTCAGGTGAGGACTCACCAATTGTGGCTTTAAGGTTTGTAAAGCACTTTATAAATATTATCCCACATCTCCTCATGACTCTGGGAGGTAGATGCTACTATCATCCATATTTTACAGACGAGGGAACTGAGGGCAGACAGAAGTTAAAGCACTTGCTTGAGAGTCAAACAGCTTGAAAGCATCTGAGGCTAGATAGGCGCTTGGTTCTTCCTGACTCCACGTCTATTATTTTATCCACTTTAGTCTTTCATTTTACAGATGAGGAAACTGAGGCTGAGATAAATTTTATAGTGCTAGGAAATAGGATTCAAACATCTCAAATTCAAATCTCTCTCCATTACACTCCTACTGTCTCCCTCTTTTTGCAGGATCATCCATATATCGAACTGGAAAAGGCCTAAGCCGATATACAAAGCAATTTACTTTTATTACTTGCTTTGGTCTAGTCCAACCCTCTTATCTTACAGATGAGGAAAACGAAGCCCTGGGAGGCTAAGTAATTCGCCCAAGATCACACAGCTGGTAACTTTCTTTTTTTTAAAATTTATTTAATATATTTAGTTTTCAGTATTGATTTTCACAAAAGTTTGAATTACAAAATTTTCCCCATTTCTACCCTCCCCCCACTCCAAGATGGCATATATTCTGGTTGCCCTGTTCCCCAGTCAGCCCTCCCATCTGTCACCCCACTCCCCTCCCATCCCCCTTTCCCTTCTTCTCTTGTAGGGCAAGATAAATTTCTATGCCCCGTTGCCTGTGTATCTTATTTCAAAAACTTTTTTTTTTGTTGTTGTTTTTGAACGTCTGTTTTTAAAACTTTGAGTTCCAAATTCTCTCCCCTCTTCCCTCCCCACCCACCCTCCCTAGGAAGGCAAGCAATTCAACATAGGCCACATGCATATCATTATGTAAAACCCTTCCACAATACTCATGTTGTGAAAGATTAACTATGTTTTGCTCCTTCCTAACCTATCCCCCTTTGTTGAATTTTCTCCCTTGACCTTGTCCCTTTTCTAAAGTGTTTGTTTTTAGTTACCTCCTCCCCCCGTCTTCCCTCCCTTCTATCATCCCCCCTTTTTTATCTTCTTCCTCCTTCTTTCCTGTGGGGTAAGATACCCAATTGAGTATGTATGGTATTCCCTCCTCAGGACAAATCCAATGAGAGCAGGATTTACTCATTCCCCCTCACCTGCCCCCTCTTCCCTTCCTACAGAATTGCTTTTTCTTGCCACTTTAATGTGAGATAATTTACCCCATTCTATCTCTCCCTTTCTCCCTCTCTCAATATATTTCTCTCTTATCCCTTAAATTCATTTTATTTTTTTAGATATTATCCCTTCATATTGAACTCACCCTGTGCCCTTTGTGTGTATATATATATACCTACATATATACATACATAGACACACACATATGTATACATATACGTACACACACACACACACACACATATATACATATATATATATATGCATATTCCTTTCAGCTACTATGATATTGAGGTCTCATGAATCATACACATCATCTTTCTGTGTAGGAATGTAAACAAAACAGTTCAACTTTAGTAAGTCCCTTAAGATTTCTCTTTCTTGTTTACCTTTTCATGCTTCTCTTGATTGTTGTGTTTGAAAGTCAAATTTTCTGTTCAGCTTTGGTCTTTTCACTGAGAAAGCTTGAAAGTCTTCTATTTTATTGAAAATCCATATTTTGCCTTGGAGCATGATACTCAGTTTTGCTGGGTAGGTGATTCTTGGTTTTAATCCTAACTCCATTGACCTCCAGAATATCGTATTCCAAGCCCTTCGGTCCCTTAATGTGGAAGCTGTCAGATTCTGTGTTATCCTGATTGTTTTTCCACAATATTCAAATTGTTTCTTTCTGGCTGCTTGCAATATTTTCTCCTTGATCTGGGAGCTCTGGAATTTGGCAACAATGTTCCTAGGAGTTTTCTTTTTGGGATCTATTTGAGGAGGCCATCTGTGGATTCTTTCAATTTCTATTTTACCCTCTGGCTCTAAAATATCAGGGCAATTCTCCTTGATAATTTCTTGAAAGATGATATCTAGGCTCTTTTTTTGATCATGGCTTTCAGGTAGTCCAATAATTTTTAAATTATCTCTCCTGGATCTATTTTCTAGGTCAGTGGTTTTTCCAATGAGATATTTCACATTGTCTTCCATTTTTTCATTCCTTTGGTTCTGTTTTATAATATTTTGATTTCTCATCAAGTCACTAGCTTCCACTTGCTCCAATCTCATTTTTAAGGTAGTATTTTCTTCAGTGGTCTTTTGGACCTCCTTTTCCATTTGGGTAATTCTGCCTTTCAAGGCATTCTTCTCCTCATTGGCTTTTTGGAGCTCTTTTGCCATTTGAGTTAGTCTATTTTTTAAAGTGTTGTTTTCATCAATATTTTTTTCAGTATTTTTTTTTGGGTCTCCTTTAGCAAGCCATTGACTTGTTTTTCATGGTTTTCTTGCATCCTTCTCATTTCTCTTCCCAATTTTTCCTCTACTTCTCTAACTTGCTTTTCCAACTCCTTTTTGAGCTCTTCCATGGCCTGAGACCAGTTCATGTTTTTCTTGGAGGCTTTTGGTGTAGGCTCTATGACTTTGTTGACTTCTTCTGGCTGTATGTTTTGGTCTTCTTTGTCACCAAAGAAAGAATCCAAAGTCTGAGACTGAATCTGGGTGCGTTTTCGCTGCCTGGCCATGTTCCCAGCCAACTTACTTGACCCTTGAGTTTTTCGTTGGGGTGTGACTGCTTGTAGAGCAAAGAGTACTTTGTTCCAAGCTTGAGGGGATGCACCGTTGATTTCAGAGCTATTTCTATACAGCCAGCTCTGCCACCCCAGCACTCCTCCTTCTTCAAGAACCACCAACCCGGACCTCACACAAATCTTCAGCAGGCTCTTCACACCTGCCCTGATCCACCACTTAATTCCTCCCACCACGTGGGCCTGGGGCCGAAAGTAACTGCATCTGTAGTTCTGTAGCTGCACCTCCCCCGCTGCCCCTGGGGCGGTGGCCAAACCACAAACTCTGTGCCCCCCGCAGCTTTTTCCACTAACCTTTTGTGTCATCTTTGGTGTTTGTGGGTTGAGAAGTCTGGTAACTGCCACAGCTCACTGATTCAGGGTGCTAGGGCCTGTTCTGCCCAGCTCCTGGTCTGGCTGGTCCTGCTGCCTCCCATGCTGATCTCTGCTCCCCTCCACTCCATGCATGATAGACCTCATCCAGCAACCATCCAGGCTGTCCTGGGCTGGATCCCTGCTTCCCTCTGCTATTTTGTAGGTTCTGCAGCCACAGCTAATAACTTTTAGGGGCAGAATTTGAACCCAGGTCCTCTGCTTGCTGACCCAGCATTCTTCCTACTATATTTTAAAAATTGCATTCACATCTATTGTCTTATTTAATTTACACTTCACTTGGATGGTTTGGTCTGAATTATTCAAATTATTTGTCTACACAGTCCAAATTTACTAGATAATTACATATATTTTATAGACATTCTGTGTAGACAAAGACTCACAGCAGCTGATTAAAACTAAGTAAAATTGGGGAAGCTAGGCAGCACAGTGAGTAGAGCACCAGCCCTGGAGTCAGGAGGACTTGAGTTCAAATCAGACCTCAGACGCTTGACACACTTATCAGCTGTGTGGCCTTCAGAAAGTCACTTAACCCCAATTGCCCTGCCTTCCCCCTTCAAAAAAATTTAAAAAAAACTAAAATCAATCAGTGTGGGACATACACAGTACATATGTAGGCATGTGAATTTTCATGACCCAAAGTTAAGGTAATTACTGTCGTGCTACTTACTATCTATGTAGACACATCTTTTATCTATACATATAAAAAGTTTTAAAGGTAAAAATCCAATCAAACAGGTTACTTTGAAAACCATTTAGTATTGGGTTGTTGGAATTTAGGCAGTTTAAAAAACGGGATGGTCAGTGTGCCAAATTCAATTTTTAATAACTATTTTGTGTAGGTAATACAAAGCCACATGCATAGACACAGACTATAGGATGCTTACCTTTTTTTTTTTCTCCTAAGAGATTACCTTAAATGCAAGAAAGGAGAAACGATAAGAAAGAGAAGACAATGAAAAAATGTATTTGCAGGTCAGTGAGGCTACCAAAAGGTGCCTGGAGTTCTTTATACAAATTTATCACCCGATCAAGTCCACAGTGGCCATTATCTACAGCAGCCTGGACGTTCTCCTTCCTTAATCAATGAGATCAGTGTCTGGCTTATAATTTTACCGCCTCCTGTACTCCTGGCCTCATTCATATGGATGCTCCTTCAAAAACTTCCTAGTTCTTCAGTATACCCACTTCTCATGGCATCCTTTACCCCACCTCAGTTATATATAGAATGGTCATGCCCTTGATTTTGCTATCACTCACAAGGGTCCAGTTTATGTAATACTAATGATAATATCTAGCATTCATAGAGAGATTTAATATTTGCAAAGTACTTTACAGATATCTCGTCTTATCCTTACAATGACCCTGGGTGCTATTATAATTCCCAGTTTATAGTAGAGGAAACTGAGATAGACAGAAGTTAGGTGACTTACCTGGTTAGGATCACACAGCTAGTAATGGTCTGAGGTAGGATTTGAACTCAGGCATTCCTGACTCCAGGTCTAATGGTCACCTAGCTGTAGTTCATAAAGTTCCTTTATCTTTCTTTTTGCTTTATGACCCCAAATCCCATTTGTTTTTTGGTCATTACAACAACTTCAGTCCCTCACTTCTTTCCCAGGTCATCGCTCCTTCTCTGATCACACTGTCCTCTTTTCCCCATCTTGACCATTTGCTGAATCAATTCAAGTCTACACTATCCTCTATACTCAAATCCCTTGTCCCCTTATCTACTGCCTATCATGCCTTGCCAAACCCAATCTGAATTACTCCCACTTTGTGTGGTCTTCCTTCTTATTCATGTGCTGCTGAATGATAATGAAACCTATACTGACTCAGTACACTAAAAACTTGTATTCAGTAACTTCGAATAGGCCCTCCCAGCAGCAAGGAAATCCTTTCATACCTTTCTAGTCAATCCCATCCCATTATCATTCAATATTATGTATATAATGTAGGGTATATATTATGTATATATAAAATTAATATCATCGTTTCTACCTCCTAACATTATATATAACATTAATATTGTCATTTCTGTCTTATAACATTATATGTTATACATATATCATATAACAAAATATTTATTTTATATGTATTATATGCAAAATATATAACATATAATGTTTTATATATATAGTTATACAATATTATATAGAATGTTATAAGGTAGAAATGACAAGACTTGGAAGAGATTAGATATGTGGGGTAAGAGTATATATAAAAATATATACAATTTATGTATGTATGTGTGTGTATATGAATATGTATGTATGCAATGCATATATGTGTAATTTCCATAGCTTTCCAATCAGTCTTCCTGTCTCATGTCTCTCCCCACTCTAGCCCATACCACATTCAATTGTCAAAATGAGCTTTCTGAAACATGTGTGACCATGTCAATATCCTAGAGAGTGAAGCCTTTTACGATCCGTCCCTTGCTTGCCTTTTCCCTCTGCTTACACTTTATTCTCCTCTTCGTACTCTATGATCCAACCACACTGGCCTCCTTGCCACTGCTCATATACAACCATCTTCCAACTCTGTGCATTTGTACCGGTTGTCCCCCATGTCTGGAATGCTCCCACACCCTACCTTTGGTTCAGTTTCCTTAGTTTCCCTCAAGACTCAGCTCAAATCTGACCTTCTGCAAGAGTGCTTTCCTGGTCCCCTAAGCAGCTAGTACTTTCCCCTCTGAGATGACATTCCTAACTTGCTCTATATCATGTATGTAAAATTTTTTGCATGATATCCTTCCTCCTCCCCCATTGAAATGTGAGCTCCTGGAGGGTGGGGACTGCTTTTGCTTTTCTTTGTAAAAAATGCTTGATGACTAATAAATTCTTATTGTATGGCTTCTCATTCTTACTCACATCCTATTTGGAGACTCTGTAACCTTAGCCTTGCACTTGAGAATGCAGTTACTGTGTAGCCCCTGACATTTTCTACTCTGGTTTCTTTTCCTCTTCCTGCCCCAGATATCCTTTCTGACTATGGTTCTCCTCTGTCCTCTCTCTTAGCAGCCTTATGTACTTCAATGTTTTCAACTATTATTTCTACGTGGTTGATGCTTTGATCTTTCTTCCAGACTCTGAACATGCATTTCTGACTGCCTTTAGGATATTTCTATCTGGGTATCCCTCTGGCACCTCATATTCTACTTGTCTAAAACTGAACCCGTCACATCCCTCTAGAAACCTTCTCTTCCTTCTGGCCTCTTTTTCCCTATTATGTCCTCAAATAATCCGAGTTCTGTGATGATGCAATTTAATTGTTCTCGTAAATAATGCGGATTCTAATTAGTGTATTTCTGCTCATCCTTTGAGACTCTCATTCATGTCCTCCCATTTGTGTGTCTTAGAGGATCCACTTAGTGTCCTGGAAGCCTTCTTTAAATTCCAACATCACGAATGTGGCCATGGAGCACCCTGGCTGAGCACCTGCCATTCCTCACCCTTGATATGTGTCTCATCTATCCTCTCTTCCTGTCCTATGTTTCCTTGATGACATCTTTTACTCCTGTTCTTCTTGTCACTCACTAGTTATATGGCACAGCCTGCTCACCCCTACTTTGGGCCTGTTCATTGCCTTCTATGTATATCTTTTAAGTTCTTCCAAGACTTTATATTCTGTATCTCAGTGCCTATAGCAATGTCAGTAGAATGCTGGTATTCTTTGTTTACAGGGGAAGCTTAGGCTCATTAAAAGAGCTTTGCAATTTCTCAAAGGCAATCCTGCCCACTCCCTTCCTCTGGCTTAACTTTGGACCCCACTTAATGTGCATTTGTACTGTCTGTCCCAGAAATGCAGACTGATGGAGAAAGACATTTTCTATTTTTTGTCTATTAACAGGACCAATATATTCACAAGCACCCAGGTGTGAAGCCTTAGAGTTATCTTTGACTTTTTGTTCTTCCTTGCGTTCCACATCTAGTTAAAGATAATAAGCATTGAGTTCTATTATTTTTGATTTTGTAATATTTCTTCTGAGAGATAGCAAGGTGCTAGTCAGTCAATAAGCATTTACTAAGTGCTTTCTATGTACTGAGTGCTAGAGATACAATTCACAAAACAAAAAGAAAGACCCTACCCTCAAGGAGCTTACATTGTAATAGTGGTAATGCAACACATTGAAGAAGAGCTAAAAAGAGGGTGGGGAATTCCTTTGAAAGAAGCGTAGTGGTGAAGTCTGGAGAATGAGGAAGGATAGATCTGGGCTCTTTCCTCAAAATAGAGATTCTAGGAAGAATTTAACAAAGGGAGAAAAGGCCTATGAGGGTGGAGGGAAGAAGTCAGTGGTGAAGTCTAGAAAAAGCAGGAGGGATGGTCTGGGCCCTTCCAGAAAGGAAGGTTCAGGGAAGAATTCAACAATAGAGGGGGCCTGAATGATGTAGCAAATAATGAGCTGTAGTCAGTGATACCTGAGTTCAAGACTTGCTCTGATAATACTGGCTGCCTGACCCTGATAAAATCGTTGTACCTTTTGGATTCCCAGGCAACACTCTAAGTTACAGAGATGTTACTGATTTGTATTGGTGGAGGGTCCTTTCATCCCAGGAATTCCACATATAGACAAAATCACAAATCTCACCCTCTTCTTTTTTTTCTTCCGCTTAACACCTTTGTTTCATTCCCACTACTATGATAACCTCATCACTAGACTATTGTGATAGATTCCTAAATGGTTTCCCTGCCTCTGGCTTCTCCCTCCTTCCATCTGGGTCATGGTCCTGGGCAGCAACCCCAGGGTGAGTTGGAACACTAGCACACCAGAGCTTGCAGCTATAGTGTGTGGTGCTAGTTGTGATTAAAGGTCTTCCCTGCCCATTCATCCCCTTAATAGGCCTCAGGTGGAGCTAGTTAAGGGAAGCTTGATTAGAGGAGGCTTGTTTGTAGGAAGGCCCACACAGTTTCTCTAAGTAGGGGCAAAGCCCCAGGCCCACACCCTTTTGCTGATTAGGTGTGAAGCCCTCAGGCCTTAAACAGGGTATAGTTACCCTGAGGGTAGCCATTAAGCAGAGAGTAGAGTAGAGAGAGCTGCAAAGAAGACAAAACTGAAAGAGAAGAGAGAGCTGTGAGAGACAGAGAACTGGAAGAGACAGAGAGACAGAGAGAGAGAATTGTAAAGAGAGAGAGAACTGCAAGGGCTCTCAGAACTGCAGGAGGAGAGGACTCAAGCAAGAAGACAGTTAGGATTTGTGAGTGAGTGTTTATGGGAAGGCCCTAGCAGAGGGGAAGGTTACAGGATGGCTTGGCTCCTTGCTGTGATATTATGTGTTAATTTCCTTGCTATTATGATAAAGTGGACTTACTGGTTTGGGAACAAGATTACTGCTATGTCAAATTGGGGTTATTGGTTTTGGGATTTGATCCTCTAGTGTCTGAAGAAATGTTTTACTTCTTCTGCCTTATATACAGAGAGTCTCTTATACTTTGAAATTCTGAGCTATACGGGCATATTCATGGTCACCATCGATACTGTGAATCTTGCCTTACTGATACATAGTGGAACAGGGACCATTGTCACAGCTCCAGGGCAGAAAAGAGTACTTGTGATCACTCATAAACCAGAGCACAAGCCAAGAGAGTAGTAAACATATCTTTCCTTATATCATAACTTCTTGGAAGAACTGAAAACTTACAGGTCCCTAAAAGTATCTTTGAAAATAGATGCACAAAACCCATGAAGATTGGGACAGTGGGCCTTCCATTCTGGAAGCAGAGCCCTACTTTAACAAAGAGTTAAAAGTCAAGTAATAGACTGGGAAAATGAGTAAACAATAGAAAAAATTCTGACCATAGAAAGTTACTGTGGTGACAGGGAAATTAAAACACACACTCAGAAAAAGTCAAAGCTTCTACATCCAAACCCTCCAAGAAAAATATGAATTTGTCTCAGGCCATGGAAGAGCTCAAAAAAGATTTTGAAAATCAATAAGAGAGGTAGAGGAAAACTTGGAAAGAGAAATGAGAGTGATGCAAAAAAAAAGAACCAAGTCAACCCATGAATAACTAGTCAACTGCTTAGTAAAGGAGACACAAAAAAACACTGAAGAAAATAACACTTTAAAAAAAAGATAGGCCAAATGGTAAAAGAGGTACAAAGAGCCAATGAGGAGTAAAATGCCTTAAAAAGCAAAATTGGCCAAATGGAAAAAGAGGCACAAAAACTCACTGAAGAAAAAACTCCTCAAAAAGTAGAATTGGCCAAATGGAAAAGGAGGTAAAAAAAACAAACTGAAGAAAATAATTCCTTAAAAATGAGAATTGACCTAGTGCAAGCTAATGATTTTATGGGACATCAAGAAATAATCAAACAAATCAAAAGAATGAAAAAAACAGAAGACAATGTGAAATATCTTATTGGAAAAACAATTGACCTGGGAAGTAGATCCAGGAGAGATAAATTTAAAAATTATTGGACTATCTGAAAGCCATGATAAAAAAAGTGCCTAGACATCATCTTTCAAGGAATTACTAAAGAAAACTGTCCTAATCTTCTAGAGACAGAAGTTGAAAGAATCCATTGATCACCTCCTGAAAGAGATCCCAAAATGAAAACTCCAAGGAATATTATAGCCAAATTACAGAGCTTCCTGGTTAAGGAGAAAATGTTGCAAGCAGCCAAAAAGAAACACTTTAAGTATTGTGGAGACAGTCAGAATACTACAAGATTTAGCAGTTTCTACATTAAAGTATCAGAGAGCTTGGAATATGATATTCCAGAGGGTAAAGGAGCTAGGGTCACAACCAAGCTAGGGTCATCTACCCAGCAAAAGCCAGTATAATCCTTCAGGGAAAAATGGATATTCAATGAAACAGAGGACTTTTAAGCATTCCTGAGGAAAAAACATTTGACTTTCAAATACAAAACTCAAGAAAAGCACAAAAAGTTAAACAAGAAAGGAAAATCATAAAGGACTTAATAAGATTAAACTGTTTACATTCCTACATGGGAAGATGATACTTGTAACTCATAAGTACTTTTTCATTATTTAGGCTGTTAGAAGGAGAATATATAGACAGAGGGAATAGGTGTGAGTTGAATAGGAAGGTATGATATCTTAAAAAAGAAAATTAAGGGGCGAGAGAGGAATGTACTGGGAGAAAGGGAAAGGGGGAGGCAGAATGGGATAAATTATCTCACATGAAAGAGGAAAGAAAAAGCTTTTACAGAGGAAGGGAAGAAGGAGAAAGTGAGGGAGAGTGAGTGAACCTTACTCTCATCAGAATTGACTTGAAGAGGGAATAACATACATGTTCAATTGGAGAAAGAAATCTATCTTATTTTACAGGAAAGTAGGAAAGGAAGGGGACAAGAGAAGAGGAGGATAATAGAAATGAGGGCAGATTCAGGGAGGGGGTAGTCAGAAGCAAAATACTTTTGAGGAGAGACAAGGGGAAAGGAGAAAGAGAATAGAATAAACAGGGTGGAGGGGGAATAGGATGAGGGAAATACAGTTAGAAATCATGACTGTTAAAAAATTTGAAGCTAGTTTCTTTGATTAAAGCCTCTTTTCTCAAACATATAAAGAACTGAGTCAAATTTATAAAAATAAGAGCCTTTTCCTCAATTGATATAAGATCAAAAGAAATGAACAGTTTTCAGATGAAGTAATCAAAGCTATCTATAGTCATGTGAAAAAATGCTCTAACTCACTATTGATTGGAGAAACGCAAATTAAAATAATTCTGAGGTACTACCGCATGGCTATTAGATTGGCTAATAAGACAGAAAAGGAAAATGACAAATGTTGGAGGAGATGTGGGAAAAATGAGACACTAATGCACTGTTGGTGGAGTTGTGAACTAATTCAACCATTTTGTAGGGCAATTTGGAACTATGCCCAAAGGGCTATAAAACCTTTGACCTAGCAATACTACTACTAGGTCTGTATCCAAAAAGAGATAAAAGCCAAAAAGGAAAATGACCTATATGTAAAAAAATATTTATAGCAGTTCTTTTCTGGTGGTGAAGAATTGGAAAATGATGGAATGCCCATCAATTGGGGAATGGCTGAACAAGTTGTGGTATGTGATTATGATGGAATACTATTATGCTAGTAATAAATGATAAGCAAGATGCTCCCAGAAAAACCTGGAAAGACCTACATGAGCTGATGCAAACTGAAATATACTGGGTACAAAGTAATGGCAAGAACGTAAGATGATCAGCCTTGAATGACTTAGCTATTCTCAGCAATACAATAATCCAAGACAAATTCTGAAGGACGTATGATGAAAAATGCTATCTATCCCCAGAGATAGAATTAATGGTGTCTGAATAAAGATTAAAGCATACTTATATATTTTTTTTCTTTTTGGTCTGTGTTTTATTTTTACAGCATGACTACTTTGGATGCTTTGCATGACTACATATGTACAATCCATATTGAACTGCTTTCCCCCTCAATGAGGAGGGTGTAGGGAGGGAGGAAGGGAGAGAATTTGGAACTTAGAGTTTTAAAAATGAATGTTAAAAATTATTTTTACATGTAACTGGGCAAAAACACAATACTAAATAAGTTTTTTTAAAAGTGTACCAGGCACTCTGCTAAGTGCCTTACAAATATTATCTTTTTTGATACAACAAACTGGGAGGGAGATGTTATTATAATTTCCATTTTACAGATGAAGAAACTAAGGCAAACAGAGGTTAAATAACTTGCTCATGGTCATATAGCTAATAAGTGTCTGAAACCAGGTCTTCCAGGGCTCCACCCAGTTATTCCTGGGATCTCCTGAGGACAACACATACACAAGATAATTTGTGGAGGGAGAGTATACTAACAACTAGGGAGATCAGAGAAGGTTCCTGGAGGAGGTAATACCAAAGAGAGCCCTGAAGGATTTGAAATATTCTGAGGTAGCCATGAGGAGAGGGAGTGAATTCCAGGCAGTGGAGATTTCATGCAAATTCAGAGAGGGGGTGGGCACAGAATATCAATTTCAGGGAAACAGTCAATGATTTATTTTGTCTGGAAGGTAATGAATGCATGAAGGGGAGTAACATGAAACCAGGCTGGAAAGGGAATTTCATTCTTTATCCACATGCCATATATTCAAGCCATACAAGACTACTTATTTCTCCTTGAAAACATTCCCCATTCATTTCCTCTCTTTGGCTTTGCTCCCATCGTTCTGTATCCCTTAGAGCTCTGCCTAGTCCCTCTTGCAGAGCCCAGTTTAGATATCACTCTTCTCCATGTAACCATGCATGATTCCTTACCTCTCCCTTATCAGAAATGAGCAACCTCAATCTTCTTAAATGTAAAATTGGGATGATATTAGTACCTACTTCACAGGTTTGTGGTGAGGATTAAATGAGATAATATTTATAAAGAGCTTAGCATAGTGCCTGGCACGTAGTAGGAGCTTAAGATGCTTGTTTCCTTCTCTCCCTCCCTCCCTCCCTTCCCTTCTTCCTTCCTTCCTCCCTCCTTCCTTCCTTCCCCCCTCCTTCCTTCCTTCCTCCCTCCTTCCTTCCTTCCTTCCTTCCTTCCTTCCTTCCTTCCTTCCTTCCCTCCTTCCCTCCTTTCTTCCCTCCTTCCTTCCTTCCCTCCTTCTCTCCTTCCCTCCTTTCTTCTTTTCTTCCCTCCTTCCTTCCTTCCCTCCTTCCTTCTTCCTTCCTTCCCTCTCTCCCTCCCTCCTTCCTTCCTTCCTTCCTTCCCTCCTTCCTTCCCTCCTTCCTTCCTTCCCTCCTTCTCTCCTTCCCTCCTTTCTTCTTTTCTTCCCTCCTTCCTTCCTTCCCTCCTTCCTTCTTCCTTCCTTCCCTCCTTCCTCCTTCCTTCCTTCCTTCCTTCCTTCCCTCCTTCCTCCTTCCTTCCTTCCTTCCTTCCTTCCTTCCTTCCTTCCTTCCTTCCCTCCTTCCTCCTTCCTTCCTTCCCTCCCTCCCTCCCTCCCTTCCTCCTTCCTTCCTTCCTTCCTTCCTTCCTTCCTTCCTTCCTTCCTTCCTTCCGTCTTTCCCTCCTTCCTTCCTTTCTTCCTTTGTACCTCTTTTCAGGTACTTACCTATTTGACTTTGTGTTGAAATTTGTTCTCATTCATAGTCCCTACCTGACTCTAAGCTCCATAAGGTCAAAGACTATATCTTATTCTTCTTTATACCCCTTATACATAGCAGAATGCCTTGAACATGGTACTCAATATTTATTTAATGAATGAATGGAAATTCTCCCATGCACTGAGACAATAGTAATAATAAGAACAAAGACTGCTAGCATTATATATTAGCAAAGCATTATATATATATATATATATATATATATATATATATATATATATATATATAATCTCGTTTGACCCTCATAATAATCCTGAGGTATCTGCTATTGTTAACCCCATTTTACAGATGAGGAAACTGAGGCTGAGAAAAGTTAAATGACTTGTTCAGGGTTGCACAGCTAGTCTCTGAAGCAGGATTTGAACTCAGGTCTTCCTTTCCCCCCAGTCCAACAATCTATCCACTTTCCCGCCAAGCTACGTGACTCTGAGGGTAGCCTTCATTCCTTTGTTGCAATTTGGTCTTCTCTGGGGAGAAAAATGGATGGGTAAGCCAACTGCTAGGTGGTAGTAAAAAAAATAAACTTATGAAGTCTTTGATTAGAAAGCAAAACTGCATGGCGGGAGTAATCAAAATAAATTATATTGTCATAAAGCAATTAGGAGAAAATTAGGTAATCATAAGGTGATAAAAGCCTATTAGTTAAAGGGCCTGGAAAACACAGCAGGTTGCAAAAAAATTAAATTCTCACACAGAAATATATCAGATATATGCAATGATCTCTCCATGGGGGAAAAATAAAATTGCTTTTGTATGTGAATAGTTAAAATAAAGCCATGAATCTTTAAAAAAAAAACTTGTTGCAAATGAAACTCTCACCTTCACACTGGAGTTCATGACACTCACTCTATAAGACTCAGAGAATATTAGGCCTGGAAAGGACCTCAGGAGTTAACTGGTTTAATTGTCCTCAGTTTACAAATGAAAAAACTCACACTCAGAGATGGCATGATTTGTACAAGGTCATAGATCTATTTAGTGGCGACAGAGACAGGATTGGAACCTAGGCTATGTGACCCCCCCAAACAAAGCTCTTTCTATTTAAAAAAATGTATTTATTAAGCACCTATAGTGGCTGCCTGCAAGAACATGACTCTCCATTATTGGTAAAGGAATGTGTTCTTATTATTTTTTTTAAATACTTTTAAAAAATTATGGATTTGTGTTCTAGGAAACCCCTTCCCTAAGGAAACTGACAGGAACCATGATTCATCAGCCTTAACACACAGAGGTTCATCCCCACCCTCCATCTACATAGTCACCACTTAGTTCAGTCCCTCATTACTTCTGTCCTAGGACATTATAAGAATCTCCTAATGTTCTCTCTGTCTCCAAGCCCTCCCCCCTCTCATCAGTTCCTGCCTAATTGCCTAAATAATTTTCCTAAGGCCCAGAGGTGACCATGTCACTCTTAAGCTCCAACATCTTTCATGGCTCCTCATTGCCTCAGCCTGGCATTGAAGACCCTCTATGATTTGTCACCAACTCATGGAAAAAAAGGAGAAAATTACCAAGTGGTCCTCAGTCCCGCATGGTCCCTTTCCATTTCTGCAGTATGATGGAAGTGGCAAGGTGGCGGTAGTGGCAGAGGTGGCAGGGAGGGAATGGGACAGAGGATGTTAAGAATTAGTTTTTAGACCAACTGTAAATGAGAACTTCACAGTTGATACTTCTAATGTGAGATTCTTGTCTAGTGACCAGTGAGGAGATATTATATGAAGTTAGTCATATCAATCTGGACAATCTAGAAGAGAAAAGGAAGTCATAGCCCAATGATAGGATAGTTTACAGGCTTTCCTTGGAATAAAGGAGTTGGTGGAGTTGTTTTTATGCTGTGTCCCAAAGGAAAGAAGAAACATTATTTGGTGGAGCATATGCTCATTTCATATTGCAGTAAATAAGCATTAAAAAAAAACCCATGAAAATAATTGCACCTTAAGTGCTAAAACCTGTTGGAGAGGATAAAGAGAAAGAAATTATAAAAAAATTATAAAAAGAGAACAAGACCCTCCAAATAAAGTAAATATACTCTACTTTAATAATTCATAACTTTGGTACAAGGGTTAGCAAAGGAGGGGACAATACAAAATGTCGAGGAAAAACATGTTTCATGAATAAGAAAGTTAGACCAAAGGCTCATCAACTAGATGAAAGGCTTATGTTTATATATTACGAATGCTGTCTTCAAGAAGAAAATTGGTGGTCTTGGATATGGCAAGAAACATATGATATCACCAAAAATGGAATTAATTATATTTTAAAAGATAGACAATGGCTTGTTCCTGATGTAGGAAAAACTTCTGAATCAGTTGTCCATTAATAGTCAGAATACTGACTTTGTAAGGGAAAGGTCAAAAATCGATATCAAGCTAGATAATATAAGAATACAAATTCTAGAGATACAATGTGGAATTGAGTCATTTCCAGGCTGAACTATTAAACAAATTACTAATACTGAAAAATGAATATAAAAATAGAATATCAACAGAAACTATTACTGTATCCTAAGGAAGTTTAGCCAATGTAAATCAGTTGTCATAAAAACGAGACCAACAGAACCTAGAAATAGCCTCAGCTAATAAATGCTTCTTCATACCATAGGGCATCTGTGAGTAACACTGGTCTGGAATATAAATTCATTTGTAAGTCTTATAGAGGAGGATAAGACAATGAACTATATTACCTCTTGAAACAGAAAGTAGAGGGAAAAGGAGGTTTGTAAGTGAAAGAAAAAATCATTTTATTCAAAGAATATCAAAGATGAAACCGGAAGGAGAGCAACAGATGTCACCATGGGTTCTAAATCATCCACCTCCCCTCTCAAGAGGACAAACACATTTGGACAGACTCTCCATCAAACCTGAACTGTCTGGATTGACTTTGGGAAATTGCACAGTATTTTTAATGCCCTCAAACATCTACCTAAAATAATGTCCCATCTTTTTAATGACCATAGAAATAAATTAATGAAAGAATAAGTATTTATTAAGCTCTTTCTATGTACAAAACAGTGTGCTAAGTGCTGGAGGTACAAACGGGAAAGTAAGACAGTCTGCTCTCAAGGAACTCCCATTTTAATGGAGAAGATAACAGACATGGAAGGTTTCAGCTGTGCATCAGATGAAAAAGTCCCATAATCCTTAGGATGCAACAGCAAAGCAGATGGCAATGTCTTCTTTTCTTTTTTTTTTTTTAGAGGCTGCTGCAAGTAATTCCCTCAGAGTTGGAGGTTAACCCTGATAGATCATTACTCTTTTTTTTTTTTTACTTTTAAAGGTTTCTTTTATTTATTTATTTAATATTTTTAGTTTTCAGCATTGATTTTCACAAGAGTTTGAATTACAAATTTTCTCCCCATTTCTACCCTCCCCCCCCACTCCAAGGTGGCATATATTCTGGTTGCCCCATTCCCCAGTCAGCCCTCCCTTCTGTCACCCCACTCCTCCCCATCCCCTCTTCCCTTACTTTCTTGTAGGGCAAGATAGATTTCTATGCCCCATTGCCCGTATATCTTATTTTCTAGTTGCATGCAAAGATTTTTTTTTCGAACATCTGTCTTTAAAACTTTGAGCTCCAAATTCTCTCCCTCCCTCCCTCCCCACCCACCCTCCCTAAGAAGGCAAGCAATTCAACACAGGCCACATGCATATCATTATGTAAAACCCTTCCACAATACTCATTTTGTGAACGACTAACTATATTTTGCTTCTTCCTATCCTGTCCCCCTTTATTCAATTTTCTCCCTTGACCCTGTCCCTTTTCAAAAGTGTTTGCTTTTGATTACCTCCTTCCCCATCTGCCCTCACTTCTATTGGCCCCGCTTTTTTATCTCCTTCCTCCTTTCCTGTGGAGTAAGATACCCAAATGAGTGTGTATGTTATTCCCTCCTCAGGTCAAATCCAATGAGAGCAAGATTCACTCATTCCCCCTCACCTGCCTTCTCTTCCCTTCCTACAGAACTGCTTTTTCTTGCCACTTTAATGTGAGATAATTTACCCCATTCTATCTCTCCCTTTCTCTCTCTCTCAATATATTCCTCTCTCATCCCTTAATTTGCTTTTATTTTTTTAGATATCATGCCTTCATATTCAACTCACCCTGTGCCCTCTGTCTTTCTATATACGTATATTCCCTTCAACTACCCTAATACTGAGATCTCATGAATTATACACATCATCTTTCCATGTAGGAATGTAAACAAAACAGTTGAACTTTACTAAGTCCCTTATGATTTCTCTTTCTTGTTTACCTTTTCATGCTTCTCTTGATTCTTGTGTTTGAAAGTCAAATTTTCTATTCAGCTCTGGTCTTTTCACTGAGAAAGCTTGAAAGTCCTCTATTTTATTGAAAATCCATATTTTGCCTTGGAGCATTATACTCAGTTTTGCTGGGTAATGTCTTTCTTATAATGCCATTTCCATTGATAAAATCATATTATTTTCTGATGTTGAGCCATTGGATAGTTCCAAAGACTTTGGTGATCAGAACTTTCCTTTCCGGGTCTTCAGTAGCTGTGGTTGTGGCTCCTGTAGGAACAGTTGAGAGAAGTATTTCCCAGGATGATAACTGAAGGCACTAGACTGGAATCACTGCTACTCCAAAAGGTCTTGGGTCCAGGGTACTGGCTAGCTCTATCAGGGTCCAAGAAGAGATGGTAATCAAGATGATAATGGTGTCTTGCCTTGCCTGGCATATCACATGCTGCCCCCAGTCTTTTCCTACCTGGCTTTTTCAGCTAGGTTGGCTCTCCTGGCTTGTGTGTAGGAGTTGGCTGGTATTTGGTAAGGATGGCTGGCTAGATTCTAGGGTCACAATACTTAGGATTTTAAAAAATTCCTCTTCATCTACATAGGGAGTTCCCTCTTGGGCCATGTGCCCAGGCACACATAGTTCCTTTGCATTTCTCCAATATCTACCACCATTACTCTTTCTGCTTCCATCTTTTGAACTGGGAACATTTACTCTCAGGAACTCTTTTCTTGAGCCAATGAAGAGAAAGCTGTTGGTGAGTACACGTAGCTTTCAAGTATTTCTGCCCCATTGCAGCCTTTCATGAGGAAGGAAGGGAGAAGTTCCTATCATTCCCTCCCTCCTCCACCAACTGCTATATTTTAGAGGAAAAGTGTTAGGGAAAAAGTAAAAACAAAGGAATAAAAAAAGATGGAGTGGGTCTGACTTATTATTTTTACAAGCCAGCAGAAAGAGTGGTTCCTCCCAACAGAGTTCATTCTCTTATAGGTCCAAGCAAACCAAATCATCTGGGAGGCAACCTCAATCTTAAAACCCACTGCCTATGATGTAACCAGGACCAGCTCCAAACCAACCAATTTGTCTTGGGGAAGCTCCATCCTTGGGACTTAACAAGGATTTGTCTTTTGTCTTCTTAGCAAGGTGACAATCAACATGTCCACATTCTAATGGGAGAAAAGTATGGATAGTTCAAGGCTCTAAACGAAGGTCCTCCTCTAGATAAGCTTATCAGACTAGTTAGGGAACTCCCTAGATTAAGTCTTTACAAGTATAATGTCAGAAGAATACCCCCAATATGTTGGGTGCCTCCCTTCCTCCATGGAGGGTATGAATAAGAATTAGATGCTGCACACTTCATCAGTGGTGGGAGTAACTTTGTTGAGAAGATCAGAGATCCATCCTGTCCTGAAGTAATCCTCTTAATAATTCCTTAGATTTGAACTCTAAGCAGCCACCAACTGACCTACTTATTTCAGTTAATTTTCTTGAGGATGCCCTATAGTAACTCTGATAATGAATTGGACATGGCCTTTGGATTATGTCTGACTCTCATCTTCTCCTGATTCTATTGGGTATATCTATTCCCTTACCCAACATGTGCTGGTTCTTTCTCTATCAGAGTATACGATTGTAAATATATGCTTTCCAGAAAAGGGTGGGGAGGGGGGGCATAGATGCCCCTCAAAGGCAATAAGAAAAACAAGGAAAAACAATAAGGAAAAACACTTTACCTAAAGTGCAGATACAGCTATTCCAGTTGGCTAGTGAATTTACTTCAAGCAAACTCATCAAGTCAAAGATGAGAGAAAGAGAGAGAGAGAGAGAGAGAGAGAGAGAGAGACAGAGAGAGACAGAGAGAGACAGAGAGAGAGACAGAGAGAGAGACAGAGAGAGAGAAAGAGAGAGAGACAGAGAGAGAGACAGAGAGAGAGAAAGAGAGAGAGACAGAGAGAGAGACAGAGACAGACAGAGACAGAGACAGAGAGACATTGGCAGAGACAGACAGAGACAGAGACAGAGAGACACAGAGAGAGAAACCAAAACCATTGAGTCCGAAGAATGGTGAAGGAGATGACATCTGGGTCAGGGGAAAATGGCTAAAACCCAAAGGAAGAATCTTTTAAGATGCTATAGGCAAAGGTCTTTTTTGGGTACAAGGTGCCAGAAGGCAAAGATATGTTCATCTCCATCCTTTGAGATGGAAGTTGAAGGAGGTGACTGTGAGTTCTTTATGAGGAGGAATATTTCTTCCATGAGCCTGGGACACCTGTACCTTGCTGTCTATAGAAAAAGTGCATTCTAGAAGGGCTCAAACCCCTTTCAGCCCTACTAAACTAAATCTACTTTGGCTGGAAACCTACAAGTAACCTAACCTCCAGTCCAGATGGTACCAGGCCAGTTGACTTCCAAGGAAAGAAAAGGTCTTGAAAGAAGAGGTCCAGTTAGGTAGGAGGGTGCTAAGAAAGGAGAAGATCTAATTCTCTGTAACTTTGCGTGACACACAGCATGCTTTCACTATTAAGACTTCCATAAATGCGTTGTTTTGCCTTTTTTTCACTTTAATCCCCCCCTGTATTTCTTGGTAGAGCAGGAGTGCTTAATGGTTTTTGGGGGGTTTTTATTCCATGGACTTCTTTGGTGGTCTGGTAAAATCTGTGAACCCCTTCTCAGAATAATGTTTTTAAATGCATAAAATAAAACTCATGGGATTACAAAGGAAACCAATTATACTGAAACACAATTTTCAAGATTAAAAAACAAACAAATTAATGGATCTCAAGTTAAGAACCCCTCTTGCAGAAATTAATATCAGAACCCTTAAAAAACCCTAACCTAAATAAATCGCGTATTCTCTTTCCAGGGAACAGACCAATTTAGAACAGGAAAATGCAGGGAAAGCTAGGTGTCATTAACCCCAAATCTAGAGAGGGGTGAGGAACAGTGAGAAACTAGTAAGGCGAGCCAGTAAACCAAGTCTTAGGACTTGCTGATTGGCAAAAGTCAGGATCACGGAGTTTAGTTGGCACCAAACCTCCATTGTATAATGGAGAGGGGAAGTTCAATGTGCCAGAAATAGTGAGTTTGTGTGATTTTCTAAGTGTCACAGGCAGCTAGGTGGTGAAGTGGATATAGCTGTTTCTAGAGTCAAGAAGAACTGAGTTCCTTCCTTCCTTCCTTCCTTCCTTCCTTCCTTCCTTCCTTCCTTCCTTCCTTCCTTCCTTCCTTCCTCTCACTATCTCATTTTGCTGACAATAAGGCTACATAGAAGTGTACTGTCTTTGGGGCTAGTTGTTCCTAGCATACAAAGTGTACTGTGTTGGTACAGTCAGGGAGTTACCAAGTTGGAATCATTATGGATCACAGTTTTGCCCAGGTTCAAGAATACAGTAGTGCAATTCTAGCTGAAAAGTTTCTTTTCCTTTTCCTCCTCTTTTCTCCTTCCTCCTTCTGTGATTTCCACTGGTATGTGTAGCTCCATGTGAGGAAACTCCCTCCACCAATCAGTTACAGTCTCAGAACCTTGCCTGAGGACACTCAGAAATTAAGTGGCTTGTCCAGGTCATATAGACAGGACAGGTCAGAGGCAGAACTTGAACTCAGACCTTCTCAATTCCAAGGCTGACCTTTTATCTACTATGCTATGTTGTCTCTTTCAGCTATGAAATTTTTGGGGAAAATAATTAAGAATCTAAGGGTTCCCATTTTTTAATGAATGAAACACACAGATCCTTTTCAAATTTCCCTTTGAAGGTAAATTTAGGAAAAAAGAAGAAAGTATCCTGTGCAGAAGGAAACAATTATTTGGTTGTTTTTTTTTTAATTGTTATAAAGACTTATTTATTTATTTACTACTTTATTTATTCATTCATTAATTTACTTATTTATTTACTTACATATTCATTCATCCACTTATTTATTCATTAGTTACTTATTAAGAACCAAGCATCATGAATGGCCAGTAGAGCCAATGCTTGAAATTTCTTGAGATTTAGTTCCCAGGGAATCAAAGCTGCTGGGGCAATTGAGAGGATGTTTGCCCTGAGCTCCATGATAAACAGCTTAATTCTGCCTCTGTACACAGAAGTGTATGTCCCCAAGTGGGGAGAGGAAAAAAGCCTTCTCCAGCATTTCCACAGCCTCCCCTGGAGTTGGCCTTAGCTAGCTCCTAGGAAGAACTCCTCCTCCTCATTCAGTGCCTTCACAGCTATTAACACCTTTTTTGTGTTGTTTTGAGAGTAGAGCTCAAGCAGAGGTATTCCTTGATTTTGAAAAAAAAAACTGGTCTAGAAAAAGAAATCCACAAGCATTTAACCAAACAGATTAAAGGTTGATTATTTAGGTTTCAAAAGGATTCTACACTTTACAAAAGGATGTGTTATATGAGTTCTTTAAATGGCAAATTTCCTGGGTGCATTTAAGATATTATTTGGACTCACATTTTTGTCTAATTGTAGAAACTGAAGCCTCACCCCACCCCCACAGCCCTACTAAACTCATAGGGTTGTTAAGATAATAAGATCATAGAGATAGAACTGAAAGGGACCTATAGACCCCTTCCCACAACGAGAAAGCAGCTCAGGAGAGCTGATTTTGAAATTTTCACTGAAAGCATTTTCGATTAGGAAATCTGCAGACAAATCAAAGCTTGAGTTATTGTTTATTGATTGTCTAAGTTTGAGATGGCAGCAGTGAAAACACAGCCTAACTTAAAAGCGTGTCATGCGTACATTTTTTAAAAGAGCCTACTGTTGAACACCACCAGCATTAGAGGTTATCCAGATAAAGAAACCGAAGCTCAAAGAGGACAAAGGACTTATTGAAGGTCACATAGCTGGCAGTGCTGGGATTTGAACTCGGCTCTTCTGACTAAAGAGCTAACAGGCTTTCTGCTATGCTGTCCTGCCTCCTATGTAAAGTATGGGAAATGCTTTATAAGCATATAGCATTAGAGGAATATGAGCTGCTGTTATTGGTATATAGTAAAAGGGAGCTAAATTTAGAATAAGGCTTCAAATTTCACCTTTTACACCGACCATTTGGGTGACCCCATCAAATTCTCTAGGCCAGCTTCCTCATCTCTTAGACTCATATATTCAGATCTGGAAGGATTTTAGGGGCCAGCTAGCCTAACTCCCTCACTTTACACATGGGGACACTGAGTTCTAGAGATCATGTAATCAGAGGTGACTTGGAGCTAGAAGAGGTCTCGGGGACCATCCAGTCCAACTCTCTCATTGTACACGGAGGCCCCTGAGGTTCAGGGACAGAAGCAGGCAAGATTTATTGTTTGTCGTTCAATCGTTTTCAGTCACATCCCACTCTTTATGACCCCATTTGGGACTTTCTTGGCAAAGACAGTGGAGAGGTTTGCCATTTCCTTCTCCAGCTCATTTTATAGATGAAAAAACTGAGGCAAACAGGGTTAAGTGACTTGCCCAGGGTCACACAGGTAACCAGTGTCTGAGGCTATTAAGTGATACCAGGGTGATATGATCAGTGGTAAAATTTGGACAATAACACCTGTGGCACCTTCCTCACAGGGTCAGTGTGAGATAAAGGAGCTCTGCAAACTGTAAAATGCTCTATAGGGTGCATAGCTAAAAGCTTAAAACTGCAATAAGATTTTGGGCAATCCCTATATAGATGTCAGCTATTATGGGGGAGGGGCGTTGTGGAGTAGCTGATAGAAGGCAATTTCAAAGTAAGGAAGAGTAGGGTTCAAGTTCCACTTTGGATGCACATTGGCTGTGTGACCCTGGGCAAATCCTTTAAAATCTCATTGTTCTTGGAAACAGACTAAATTTTCAAGAAGGTGCTAACCAGCATCGGTAGAGGGAATTCCTTCACATGAGAGCCCCCTTTGCCAATGAAATCACAGGTTCAAGTTCTATCCCAAATTAGTGTGGGCACAAGGCCATGTGTGCATGTGGTAAATGTTTGGAAGGGAGCTTTTGCTCCGTTTTGGTTGTGTACTCCCTTCCTCCCTCCCCAATTATATAGAAGTTTGGAATTGTGATGTGTTCTCGTCTTTCTCCGGCCTCCCAGCACACACAGCCTGCCCCACTTCCTATCTTGTGACAGTCTTGTCCAGGGTGGGTGGCCCTATCTTAAAAAGGACCAAACAAGTCAGCAACCTAGACTTCAAAGCAGAGAGAATTCTATTTTAATGTGATGACTTCATTAAACTTGGACCAATCCTGAAAGGTCATCCATAAAGAACAAACAAGACAAGGCTGGCCTGGACGGGTTCCAGGAAGCTTGGGAACCAGGAGTCAGAGCAAAGCAAGCATGATATAATGATATACCAGCTGGTGGCCGAATGCTCCCATTCAGATCTGTTTGCACATGAGAGGAAGCTGTTTGCCTGTTGCAAACATTCAGCCCATACTGAGCTATTTCACAGTAGTAGGGCAGAATAAGGAGAATAGTGTCTTATCCAGACAAATGAAGCATTTACCATCTCTCACTTTCTAAGGTCCCTTCTCTTAAATCTGTCTGCCATTAGGT
Source organism: Trichosurus vulpecula (assembly GCF_011100635.1). Taxonomy (NCBI): domain Eukaryota; kingdom Metazoa; phylum Chordata; class Mammalia; order Diprotodontia; family Phalangeridae; genus Trichosurus; species Trichosurus vulpecula. Next base: position 48,460,895 of record NC_050578.1, read on the forward strand.
TTGGGTGCAGCTCAGTCATCTCTGGAGTCAAAAACAAAATTGAAATCTCTGGCCCCCAAACAAATATTTCAGAAGGCCTGCCCCTACCTCTCTATCCTCCATTGACTTCAAATTAAGTGGATCCTCCCAGAGGGCTCCATTCAGTGGATGATAGTAATGCTGAGATGACGAAGAATTCTGGTTCTGATGAAGTAAGAAGAAGAAAAGAAATAGTATTGAATGTTATAAGCAATAGCTAATGGATTCCCTGGGAAGACAAAATATTGATATAGATATCTTCTGTGTAAAATATAGAAGATAATGGAATTCACAGAATTGGAGAACTAGAGTTGGAAGAAACTTCAGATTAGCCAATCTGTCAATCAATCAAGAACTGTGTACTAGGCTTGGTGCTAGGTGCTGAGAGTACACACGAATGAAACAATTTTGTTGTTGTGGTTGTTCAGTCGTGTCCAACTCTCCATGACCCCATTTGGGGTTTTCTTGGCATAGATAGCCGAGTGGTTTGCCATTTCCTTCTCCAGCTCATTTTACAAATGAGGAAACTGAGGCAACAGGGTTAAGTGACTTGCCCAAGGTCATACAGCTAGTAAATGTCTAAGGCCATATTTGAACTCAGGAGGATGAGTCTTTCTGACTTCAGGCCCAGCACTTTATCTACTGTGCCACCTAGCTGCCTTGAACTGCGTTTTAGGAATCCTTTATTTTATAGGTGAGGAAATTGAGGCCTAAGGAGTAAACATGACTTACCCAAGGTCATATAGTTATATGTGGTAGCAGAGCTGACTCTAGAATCCAGATTTCTTTACTCCTAGACCATTGATCTTCTATCATATACATTAAAAAAATCTCCCATAATGCAGACATTCAATAAATCAGTACTACATTGTAATCCCCTCTGCATTTACTACATATTATTAGGACAGGGTGGTAAGGTACCATGCATACTTGGGTAAGTATGACTCATTGGAGAACGTATGAGGAATCTCTATTTCTGAGCTCCCTCTACCTTTGCTGACTCAGCTTGCGCCCACTGTGATCCTACTTAAATTATTTCACTGGAATAGGCAGATGAGATCTCTTCTAAAAAGTTCAGCATTAAATCCTTTCCAGTTCAATTCCTACCCTTTCACTTGCGGACATTCATATTGATTCTCCCTTAACTTTCCAGTTCCTCAAATTTTTCAAATCTCATGACCTCATCTATTGCACTTCAGCAAGAATATGTGGTTGGCCAGAAAAAGGCAGGGGGTGACTGTGCATTCTCTATGCAATCCCTATTACGCTATGAAGGGGAAATCAGGACCTGTAAGTGAACACATGATTCAATGCAATATTCCCTGATACCTAATGGTCTTGGGAAACTGAAACCCCACTTTGGGGATATAATATAATCTATATTACTAGCCCATACTACTGGCCCAATCCTGGCTCTCCCTCTCAGTAAAAGAAAAGCTGGGTTCCTAGAGACACCAAAGGACCTGGGGAACACTCAGCTCCATGCTGCCTTGTTCAGATTCTTTTCTTCTCTTGGGCCAGGACTCAGGTGGGAGTCCTAGACCCTGGCAATAGATGAATGAAGTTGATTCTATATCAGAAGTCAGGGCTGTGAGAGGAGGGGGGAAACGAGGCTTTACTCCCTCCAGTGAAAACCTTTTGCTCCTTTTGGCATGGATTTACACAAGTCTGATCTCTAGCCCTTGGGAGGCAGAAGGGAGGGGAAGAACTGGGCTCATTAAACCTTCTACTGATGGATTTTCCTAGTATTTCATGTGCAATTCTGTTTAGGCTTGTGGGACTGTATTTAAGCCTCTTTTTACTATATTGATAACGTGTATGGTGTAGTCAGGCAACTGTCTTCAGTGTTAATTAGTACTCCAGTGAATAAATCTATTTTCCTTCCATCTTGTTTCTGCCTAACTCAGCTACTCAATGAATCTTCAGGCTTTCATTTGGGTTCCTCACTTATTGTCTGCCATATGACTCTTCTAAGTTAACCTTAAATCAGTCTAGAGCACAGTTACCCAGATTTCTTTGATGCAGAGTGCACAGAGCTTTCTGGGAAGTTCTGGGAAAGTCAGTTGTTTCAAAGTCAGTACAGAGATCTTTTGTGATAAGACCCCTAACAATTTGACTTCCCGTCTAGGACTCTGGGTGTAGAATCTAACATTATTGATCATTTTTTAAAATCTGCTCTGTATAATAGGGTCCATTCATAGCGTATATATGGAACTTCATTGGCATTGACATTCAAGATAACTTAACAAAATCTTAAATCTTCAGTTAAGAAGAAAATGCTGTGTTCTTGTGAAGTTTGTCAGCCAAGAATCATAAAGCAAATCAGAGGCAATTGACTGAATTATTTTATATGCAATGTATGGGAGCATATTTCCCCCAAATGAGTTGGGAACTGATCTACAGAGATGCCACTGATTATTTGTGACCTTGAGCAAAATACCAATTCCCCAGGATTCAGGTCCCTCAAATGATAGGACTGTTCAGGATGACCTGTGAGGTCCTTCTAATTCTAAATCAATGATAGTTAGCTTTGTGGTTGTCAGAGCCACAAAGACTGAAATGGATGGGGCAAGTATTCAAAGAAGTTAGAGACAGGGAACTTATTTACAAAGTCTGGCCTTAGTATGGACTGCTAGATGCTCAATGGATAGAATAATGAACCTGGAGTCAGGAGGAAGCAAGTTCAAATCTGGTCTCTGACACTTAATACCTCTGTGACCCTAGGCAAGTCACTAAACCTCCATCTACCTCAGCTTATTCAGCTATGAAAGGGGGATAATTACAGCACCTTCTTCCCAGGATTGTTACAGGAATCAAGTGAGATAAGATTTGTAAATTGCTTAGCACAAACATGCCTGGCATATTGTAGGTACTTAATACATACGTTTTTGTTTCTCTTCCCTTAGTATAAGAAAAATCAAATATCTCTGGTGCTATTTGTGAAACTGCCCCTGACTCATTCCTAAAACAGCTTCATCTCCTCCATCTATTTCTCTCCCACCTCACATTAGGAGTTGCCACTGCCTCCCACAGTGTGTGAGACCTGTATGTAATAGAAACTCAGCGATACATTCAGGTAGACCGAGCTGAACGTAGCTTTGAGACAAACCAATGTTATTGTGAGTCCCAGGGTTATCTTTTCTTCAATTTGTTCTCTGGGTTCTTTGATTTCTGTAATTTGTATCTGTGCTTTAACCATATATACACTTTTGCTGCTGTTTGTGCTTGTTTTGGTTTCATTGTGTTATAAGGTTTGGGAACTTGGTCTTTCAAAAACTATGTCTGGCAAAGTACGTGGGAAATGGCCAAGCCAGTACCCCACCCCTCTTTTTAAAATGGTGCCCTCATTCCAATGAAATGCACACATACACACTCCCCACACCACAAAGTACAGAATGTGTGAATGAATTAACTCAGCCAGCCAAGCAGCGTGGCCCACACATAGACTGACTGGAAGCTAGAATACTACTTTCCTTAAGTTCCTAGGTGGTTTTTCGGTAATGGTATCTTTTGCCAGGACACTGGCTCTTTTCTTTGCCTTTCTTATAGAAGAAACAGACACAGCTCTCTACTCATAGGTAAACATCAGCAGCGTTTGTTGTGACTGGTTGTCTCCACAGGCTCCCTCTGAGCTTTGTCTGGATGAATAATCCCAGAATCAATGACAGTTTCTGAGCTGCTCAGGACCTTAGAGAACTTCTAGCTCCAATCCTTCCTTTTATGCACAAAGACACCAAGGACCAGAAAAATGAAGCAATTTGCTCAAGGTTATATTAGCAGTTACCAGAATTTGTGAAGTTTCAAAAGGAAATCAGACTCTAAAGGAAAGGAAGTTGGGTTGGATAAGAGGAGACAACATGGCGAAATGGGAACAGTGATGAACTACGAGTCAAGACTTCTCTAGATCTCAGATTTCTCCTCTATGAATGAAAGAATTGTACTCTGTGACCTCAAATATATTTTCCACCTCTAAACCATAGGCTCCTAAAGTGGGCAATGACTCCCCCTGGGGGGCAGTGGAATGATCCAGGGGGGTGGTAGTAGCTTTGGGTGCAATTAGGGGGCATTGAATAAAAATAAGGGGATGGTGGAAACATAAGGAAAGAAGAGAAGAAAATTTTGAAAAATTATTCATACATGTTTCATCTGTTGTATAACAGAGTTAAGGTTGCAGTGATTACATTATTTTCCAAATAAACATGCAAAATGCAAGTTATAACAGTTATTCACAGGTCTTAACAAGCAAGTGTTGGTAGGCCAGCAGGCCATGCATTGTCAGGAAGTCTAGCATGTTTACAATACAATACTATATGGTTACATGATGCACTATTATGTCATCAAAATTTCAATGCAGGAAAACCCCACAAATTTACAATAAACTATTAAATTTGAGATGTCATTTAAAAAAATTATATTTTTTGAAATGATGCAAATTTTTAAAAAAAACATTAAAAAATAAACATTAAAGGGTTAAAGAAAGTAAATTTCCATGAGGGCGCTGAGTAATTTTTTTTGAAAAGGGGGAGTAGGCCAAATAAGTTTGGCAACCTCTGCTCTAAACCCTACATTCACATGTCCTCAAGGACATTAGCTGTAGAGCATATCTCAAACTTTCAAATCAGGAAAGGGAAGTCATCAATAGCATTACCCTATACCCAGAATAATCATTCACTATACTATCAGACCCTAAATCTCTAATTGTGTTATCTCTGAAAACTCCATTTAGTCATCTAACGTCATAGAAAAGTAATGGCACTGTTGGGTGAATGTAAGTCCAACTTTGAGAAAAGAAAAAACAAATATGAACTTTTCTCCTTGTGGGCTTTCTCATACATTTGTGTCTTTCCTCTCTAATTTGCACCTAAAAGCATTCACCCAATGTATGTATCTTCCAGTTATAATGATGAATGAACATCCAATTCAACTAATCTTTTTTAAATACCCCTAGGCATTGGCAACAGGAGACCTGGGTCCCAATCCTATCTTAGATGTGTGACCTTGTGCATATCATTTTCTAATCACCTTACCTCATCCACAATTTCCCCAAGTGAAAAATAGATAATACTTGAACTTGCACTACCAACCTTCCAGATTTTTTCCGTGGGGTCATAGATTTGGAGTTGACACCTAGAGTTAGATCTCAAATCCATTTAGTTTAACCCCCTTCCATGTGTAGGTGACAAAACTAAGTCCAAGAGAAAGAATATGAATAATCCATCTTTAGCTACAGTGTGTCCCCAAAATCTCCATGTAGTTGTAAGCTTAAAAAATTTCATGGAGACTCCTTCTATATATAATAAGTATCAGACCTGGGATTTGAACCTGTGTCTACTGACTCCCTATCTAGCATTATATTCACTGCGCTGAAAGTACCATAGGAATATAAACTACAAATTACATGAATGGATCCATGATCCCATTGATTCCAGAGTTCCTTCTAGCAATGTAGATTAAAATCCATCCCTGCCTACCCAGCCTGCATGATTCTGGTCTATGTGTTCTCCAGATTTTACTACAGAGGGCGCCATCCTTGCTCACAATGGAACACTCACCCTTATCCTCTCCTCTCTCCTCAACACAACCTTGGACTCTATCCCTGAGTGACTTGGCTCTTATAGGTGAGATTTTGCTTTATTTTGCCAGGAATTGGCTTTTGAATCACATCTTAGTCAACTCTATGCCATGCCTTCTTGGGTGTACCACACATTTTTTAGTTCCCCTTTATGTGTTTTCTTCTCCCATTAGAATAGAAGCTCTTCCAATTTGGAACTATGCCCAAAGGGCTATAAAACTGTGCATACCCTTTGATCTAGCAATACCACTACTAGGAATATATCCCAAAGAGATCATGTAAAAGGCAAAGGACCCACATGTTCAAACATATTTATAGCAGTTCTTTTTGTGGTGGCAAAGAATTGGAAATTGAGGGGATGTTCATCAATTGGGTAATGGCTGAATAAGTTGTGGTATATGAATGTAATGGAATACTATTGTTCTATAAGAAATGATTAGCAGGTTGATTTTAGAAGAATGTGAAAAGACCTATATGAATTGATGCTGAGTGAAGTGAGCAGAACCAGGAGAACATTGTACACAGTGACAGCGATATTGTGTGATAATCAACTTTGACAGACTTAGCTTTTCTCCGCAATACAATGATCTAGGACAATCCCTAAAGACCCATGATGGAAAAGGCTATCCACATCCAAAGAAACAATATAGATCAAAGCATATGATTTTCACTTTTTTGTTGTTTGTTTCTTTCTCATGTTTTTTTTCCCAATTCTTCTAATTCTTTTTTCAGAACATGACTAATGTGGAAGTATGTTTAATATGATTTAATGTGCATAACTGTCTTGGAGAGGCAAGGAAAGAAGGGAGGGAGAAAAAATTTGGAATTCAAAATCTTAAAAGAGTGGACGTTGAAAACTTAAAAAAAGAAAATTTTTAAAAAAGAAATTTTCGCCTAGCTAAAAAAAAATGGAAGCTCTTCAAAAGCAGAAACTATTTCACTTGCTTGTATTTTTATTCTAAGCACTTAGCGCAGTACATAGGACACAGTGCTTAATAAATGCATTATCTACCTATTTAGCTCTGACTCGAAATCCCAGCACCTTTTCTATGGCATTGCGCCAAAAGAACCATATGAATATAAAGTACAAATTTCTCAAATAGATCTATGAAGTCATTACTTTGGTAATGCCCTCCAACAATGGAGGTTGTGACTGATCTATGCCTGCCCGTATTAGTTTTTCACAAATTTTCACAATTTTTTTTTGTGTGATGGACAGCTTTGGCAGCCAAGTGATGGCCCCCTTCTTGGAATGATGTTTTTAAATACAAAAAAGAAAATATACAAGATTACCAAGCCAACCAAGTATATTAGTATCTATTGTAATAGATACCAATTATACTGACACATATCACAAAACCAACCAATCGTATTTATCAAGATGTATATTTTTTAAAGTTCGCAGACCCCAGGTTAAGAACTCCTGCCATTTTCCAAACCCTTCAAAGTTCACCACAGGAGGTGACCCTCTTTCTTGATTTCTCCCAACATTGTAAGAGTACCGGTGGACTACTCTGGTGGTCCCTTGATCTAGCAATACTGCTACTAGGAATATATCCCAAAGAGATCATAAAAAGGGAAAAAGACCTACATGTTCAAAAATATTTATAGCAGCTCTTTTTGTGGTAGCAAAGAATTGGAAATTGAGGGGGTGTCCATTAATTGGGTAATGGCTGAATAAGTTGGGCTATCAGGTTGTGTCCTGTTGATTCACTGAAAGCCTCTTTGGATAACTCCAGTGGCAGATAGGAAGATAGGGATGAATACAGTTTCTATTGTGACAGACCGCTAGAATCTACGGAGTATCACAAGTATCAGGAGCACAGTGTATGGAGTACCTCAATATTGGGGTACAACCAAGAAGAATAACTGATTCCTTTTCTCAAGGAATCATAGGCAAACTGGAAAAGTAGGGACTTAGGAAGAAACATTGGAAAGGAAAGGAAAGAAGAAAGGAAACAAGCATTTAACAAACTAACGAACTGTGCTAAGTACTTTGCAAGTATTATTTAATTTGATCCTCACAACAACCCTGGGAAGTACGGGCTGTTATGATCCCCATTTTACAGTTGAGGAGATTGAAGGAGACTGAGGTTAAATGACTTGCCCAGGGTCACACAGTCAGTGAGTATGTGAAGTGGGGTTTGAACTCTCTTCTTCCTGGCTCCAGGCTCAGCACTCTATCCACTGGGCCACCTCGCTGCCTCAAAAGTACCGACTCTGGAATTGGAGGTTCTAAATCCAAACCCACTTCTGACAGTTACTATCTCTCTGACCTTGGAACCTCTGTGGATCTATTTCTTCACCTGTAAAAGCTGAAGTCTCTTTCAGCTCTAGAAGTATGATCCTAAAGTAGTGAAGATGGCTCAGTGTGTAGAAGATAATGCCTCTATCTGAACAGGTGTATCATAGACCAGCTGCTGAAGCTTACCAGATTGGGCAGCAGTACCAAATTTGGAGTCCAAGGACGTGGAGTTTGAGTCCTGGATCTGCTACTTACTACCTGAGTGACCTTGGACATGTCACTTTCCTCCACAATATATGTAAAATACTTTGAAAACCATAAAGTACTGCGTAAATATTATTATTATCTAGGTCTCAATTTCTTTATGTGTAAAATGAGGTACCTTCTAACTCTAAATCTCTAGTTCTATGGCACAAATTTACAAAAGGGTAAAAGTTAAAAAAAAAAACATTTTGGACCTTTACCACTGACTAGAAATTTTTGGAATCAACTAGTTCCTTCCTGTGTGAGACCTACTCAATTACTTTTCTTATCTTCCAAGGTCATCAAAATGATTCCCTCAATACTTCTGGCTTATAATGAGTTAGTTTTTTATAATGAGTCATTTTTTATTTTTTTACAAAAATTATTTACTTATTTTTAGTTTTCAACATTCACTTTTATAACATTTTGGGTTCTAAATTTTTCCCCACTCCCCAAGATGGTTTGTAATCGGTTATACATGTATGATTACGTTAAACATATTTCCACATTAGCCATGTTGTGAAAGGAGAATCAGAACAAAAGGGAAAACCAATAAGGTCACAGGTAACCTAAGATTTATTCTAAATTCTCTTTCCAAGTGAGCTGATCTTGTGTGGGTGCTTTTGAATGGTTTACAATGGTAACTTAGAAACACTCACCTCACTTTTAGGCAACATCCAAGGTTTCCACAGATGATCCATAACTGAGTTTTTCTCATCAACTCACTTTCTTGGTCTAGACAGGAAGCAAAGATTTGGAGAAGGCAGTACTGCTCCAGCCTCTGATCCACAATGTAGTTGTGAATCCTTCTCTTCTCATAGGCTTTACCATTCAAAATCTGTTAGGTCTTTTGGGCATGCCAAGCCTTGAGGTGGCTAAATTGAATCTTTAGCTTGAATACAGTTGAAGCGATAAAATAATAACTTTTCTCTTCAAATATTTATAATATCATTTGTGTAGGGCTTTCCTCTACCTATGTAGGTTGTGACCCCAACCCATGCTTTAGTAGATGGTCTTATTAAGTGAATGGGCTTAAAATATCTATCTATATGCATATATGTATGTGTATGTGCACATATATATATTATATGTATATATATATATATGTATATATACACACATATACGTATCACCTGATATCCTATCACCTGATAATCATAATGCTTGTGTGGTCATCTTTTGAAACCTGGCATATTGAACCAAAGCAAGGTGATTGCTCTTAAGTTACCACTTAGGGCCATCCAAAAGCAACCATACAAATATTATCTTATTTTAGACTTACAGCATTACTGAGAGGTAGATACTATTTTTTTTTTTACAAAAGAAATCCTTTTATTTTTTTTTGAGGTTTAATTAAATTTATTTAATATATTTAGTTTTCAGCATTGATTTTCACAAAAGTTTGAATTACAAATTTTTTCCCCGTTTCTACCCTCCCACCACTCCAAGATGGCGTATATTCTGGTTGCCCCATTGCCCAGTCAGCCCTCCCATTTGTCACCCCACTCCCCTCCCATCCCCCTTTCCATTCTTCTCTTGTGGGGCAAGATAAATTTCTATGCCCCATTGCCTGCGTATCTTATTTCCTAGTTGCATGAAAAAACTTTTTTTTGTTGTTGTTGTTTTTGAATGTCTGTTTTTAAAACTTTGAGTTCCAAATTCTCTCCCCTCTTCCCTCCCCACCCATCCTCCCTAAGAAGGCAAGCAATTCAACATAGGCCACATGTGTATCATTATGTAAAACCCTTCCACAATACTCATGTTGTGAAAGATTAACTGTTTTGCTCCTTCCTAACCTATCCCCCTTTATTGAATTTCTCCCTTGACCCTGTCCCTTTTCAAAGATGTTTGTTTTTATTACCTCCTCCCCCCGTCTGCCCTCCCTTTTATCATCCCCCCTTTTTTATCCTCTTCCTCCTTCTTTTCTGTGGAGTAAGATACCCAATTGAGTGTGTATGGTATTCCCTCCTCAGGTCAAATCCAATGAGAGCAAGATTTACTCATTCCCCCTCACCTGCCCCCTCTTCCCTTCCTACAGAACCACTTTTTCTTGCCACTTTTATGTGAGATAATTTACCCCATTCTATCTCTCCCTTTCTCCCTCTCTCAATATATTCCTCTCATCCCTTAGATTGATTTTATTTTTTTAGATATCATCCCTTCATATTCAACTCACCCTGTGCCCTTTGTGTGTGTGTGTGTATATATACACATACATATACATATATGTATACCTACATATATACATACATAGATACACACATATGTATATACATGTATACACACATATACATATGCATATTCCTTTCAGCTACTATGACATCATTTATTTATTTATTTAATCATTTATTTATTTATTTATTTATTTAACATATTTAGTTTTCAGCATTGATTTTCACAAGAGTTTGAATTACAAATTTTCTCCCCATTTCTACCCTCCCGCAGCTGGGTGGTGCAGTGGATAGAGCACTAGGCCTGGGAAGAAAAATATCAGCTACTATGATACTGAGGTCTCATGAATCATACACATCATCTTTCTATGTAGGAATGTAAGCAAAACAGTTCAACTTTAGTAAGTCCCCTATGATTTCTCTTTCTTGTTTACCTTTTCATGCTTCTCTTGATTGTTGTGTTTGAAAGTCAAATTTTCTATTCAGCTCTTGTCTTTTCACTGAGAAAGCTTGAAAGTCTTCTATTTTATTGAAAATCCATATTTTGCCTTGGAGCATGATACTCAGTTTTGCTGGGTAGGTGATTCTTGGTTTTAATCCTAACTCCATTGACCTCCAGAATATCGTATTCCAAGCCCTTCGGTCCCTTAATGTGGAAACTGCCAGATCCTGTGTTATCCTGATTGTTTTTCCACAATATTCAAATTGTTTCTTTCTGGCTGCTTGCAGTATTTTCTCCTTGACCTGGGAGCTCTGCAATTTGGTGACAACGTTCCTAGGAGTTTTCTTTTTGGGATCTATTTGAGGAGGCGATCTGTGGATTCTTTCAATTTCTATTTTACCCTCTGGCTCTAGAATATCAGGGCAATTCTCCTTGATAATTTCTTGAAGATGATATCTAGACTCTTTTTTTGATCATGGCTTTCAGGTAGTCCAATAATTTTTAAATTATCTCTCCTGGATCTATTTTCTAGGTCAGTGGTTTTTCCAATGAGATATTTGACATTGTCTTCCATTTTTTCATTCCTTTGGTTCTGCTTTATAATATCTTGGTTTGTCATAAAGTTACTAACTTCCACTTGCTCCAATCTCATTTTTAAGGTAATATTTTCTTCAGTGGTCTTTTGGACCTCCTTTTCCATTTGGGTAATTCTGCCTTTCAAGGTATTCTTCTCCTCATTGGCTTTTTGGAGCTCTTTCGCCATTTGAGTTAGTCTATTTTTTAAAGTGTTGTTTTCTTCAATATTTTTTTCAGTATTTTTTTTTGGGTCTCCTTTAGCAAGTCATTGACTTGTTTTTCATGGTTTTCTTGCATCATTCTCATTTCTTGTTCCAATTTTTCCTCTACTTCTCTAACTTGCTTTTCCAACTCCTTTTTGAGCTCTTCCATGGCCTGAGACCAGTTCATGTTTTTCTTGGAGGCTTTTGGTGTAGGCTCTTGGACTTTGTTGACTTCTTCAGGCCGTATGTTTTGGTCTTCTTTGTCACCAAAGAAGGATTCCAAAGTCTGAGACTGAATCTGGGTGTGTTTTCGCTGCCTGGCCATGTTCCCAACCAAATTACTTGACCCTTGAGTTTTTCGTTGGGGTGTGACTGCTTGTAGAGCAAAGAGTACTTTGTCCCAAGCTTGAGGGGATGTGCCGTTGATTTGAGAGCTATTTCTATACAGCCAGCTCTGCCACACCAGCACTCCTCCTTCCTCAAGAACCACCAACTCGGACCTGATGCAAATCTTCAGCAGGCTGTGTACTCCTGCTCTGATCTGCCACTTAATTCCTCCCACCACGTGGGCCTGGGGCTGGAAGTAACTGCAGCTGTAGTTCTGTAGCTGCACCTCCCCCGCTGCCCCTGGGGTGGTGGCTGAACTGTGAACTCTGTCCCCCAAAGCTTTTCCCACTAACCTTCCCTGTTGTCTTTGGTGTTTGTGGGTTGAGAAGTCTGGTAACTGCCACAGCTCACTGATTCAGGGTGCTAGGGCCTGTCCTGCCCGGATCCTGGTCTGGTTGGTCCTGCTGCCTCCCACGCTGAGCTCTGCTCCCCTCTACTCCGTGCTCGATAGACCTCATCTAGTGACCATCCAGGCTGTCCTGGGCTGGATCCCTGCTTCCTTCTGCTATTTTGTGGGTTCTGCAGTTCTAGAATTTGTTCAGAGTCATTTTTTATAGGTTTTTGGAGGGACGTGGTGGGGAGCTCACACAAATCCCTGCTTTCCAGCCATCATCTTGGCTCCACCCCGAGAAGTCCCCGAAGTAGATACTATTAATATCTCCATTTTACAGATGAGGAAACCAAGGCAGATAGAGGTGTAGCAGCTTGGCCAGAGTCATACATATTTGGCCTTAATTCACTGGAGAAAGAAATGGAAAGCCATTCTAATGTCTGTGCCAAGAAAACCCACTATACAGTAGGGTCCATGCGGACATGAAGAGTTGTACATGACTGAACAATGATCTGAGATTAGATCTGCCTCTGTGTGACCTTAAGCAAGTTACTTAGTCTTTCTGTACCTCATTTTCCTCATCTGTAAAGTAAGATTGGGGGGTGTGGTGGAAAATTTAGTGGGGAGTAGTGTCAGAGAAAAAGGGAAAACACTTTCCTCATCTGTAAAGTGAGATGGGGAGGAGGGGAAAACTGAGGGAGGTAGTGTCAGAGGGAAGACAATTTCCTTATCTATAGAGTGAGATGGGGGTTTGAAAATTGGGGGGGGGGATAGTGACATAAGAAAGACAGAAGCATTATAAATGTTCTTGTAGAATGGGGAATTTTAGCTGAAGTTTGAAGGAAGCCAGGAAAGTCAGGAGGCAGAGATGAGGAGGAAGAAGGGTCTAGGCATGGGGGACAGCCAATGAAAACAGTAGGAGTTGGAGATAAATATCATGAGTGAAGAACAGCAACGAAGTCAATGTCACTGGATCACACAGAGTACACTGTGGGATGGGGTGGGCTTAGAAACAGGAGAAGGTAAAAAAGGTGCCAGATTATGGTTTTAAAATCCCCAAAAGAGAATTTTATATTAGATGCTGGACATAATAGGAAACCACTGGACTTTTTTGAGTGGGGGAGTAGAAAGAAGGAAGAGGTGACATGGCCAGATCTACATTTTAGGAAGATGGATTTGACAGCTGAGTGGAAAATGGACTGGAGTGGGAAGAGATCTGAGGCAGGGAGCCCCACTCAAAGTACATTCCAATACTCCAGATGTGAGGCAAGGACTGCCTATACCAAGATGGTGGCAGCGTCAGAGAAGAGAAGGGAGTGTTAATCAATCAACAGATACAAAATTTGCAAAAAAAAAAAAAACCATGAAGACAAAACCAGTAGCAACCACAAGGTGTCTGGGGGAGAAGACACGTATAGATAGGAGCATGTAGGAGATGATTTTTGAAGGGAGGGCACTAGAGGGAATGGGGGGAAGCATAAGGAAAAGCCTCATGTAGAAGACCTCTCAGCTTCCTTAAAGCAATTACTCTACCATCCTCAGATTGAAACTCAGATGACAAACTCAGTACTTCTAGAACCCAGGTCTTCTGACAACTGGTCTAGGGTCCTTCCAATTCTCTTCTGCTGATTAATTTTGGTTTTTATGCTCAGACTTGAGGCAGCCATCTCGCCACAACTTTGAGCATTTTCACTGGCTGTCCCCCCATGCCTGGGATTCTCTCGCTCCTCATCTCTACCTCCAGGTTTCTGCTGGCTTCCTTCAAGTCCCAACTAATATCCCATCTCCTAAGCTTTTCCCAATCCCTTTCTTTTATTGATTGTCTCCAATTTATCCTGTGTATAACTTGTTTCCACATAGTTGCTTGCATGTTTTTCTCTTTTTCTTTCTTTCTTTCTTTTTCTTTCTTTCTTTCTTTCTTTCTCTTTCTTTCTTTCTTTCTTTCTTTCTTTCTTTCTTCCTTCCTTCCTTCCTTCCTTCCTTCCTTCCTTCATTCCTTCCTTTGCTCCCCTCTTCCTTCCTTCCCTTCTTCTTTCTTTCCTTTCTCCCTTCCTTCCTTCCTTCCTTTTTCTCTCTCTTTCTTTCCTTCCTTCCTTCCTTCCTTCCTTCCTTCCTTCCTTCCTTCCTTCTTTCCCTCCTTCCTCCCTCCCTCCCTTCTTCCTTCCTTCCTTCCTTTCTCTCTCTCTCTTCTTTCCTTCCTTCCTTTCTTCTTTCTTTCCTTTCTCCCTTCCTTCCTTCTTTCCTTCCTTCTTTCCTTCCTTCCTTCCTTCCTTCCTTCTTTCTTCCCTCCCTTCCTTCCTTCCTTTCTTCTCTCTCTCATCCTGGGCAAGTCATTTAACCCTCTTTGCTTCCGTTTCCTAATCCACCAAATGAACTGGAAAAGGACCTAGCCAGCCATTCCAGTATGTTTGCCAAGAAGCTCTCAGATGGGGTCACGGAGAGTCAGACACATCTGAACAACAACAATAAAACTCTCCCTTGTTAAAGTGTAAGCTCCTTGAAAGCAAGGACTGCTTTTTGTCTTTCTTTTCAGTCTCAGTACTTAGCACAATACCTGGCATATAGTAGGCACCTGATAAATGTTTCTCTGTAGTATAGAAATTGCTCCCCTCTCCCACCCTTCTAATCTAACAACCTGATGCCTTATACCAGGATCACCAAGCACCGGGCTCTTCCGTATTGATTCATTTCCCTAAAGATCTAACCTTACAAGTGGAATATATGGAAAAGAGGGGTTAATAAAGTGACATAAGAGAGGAAAGAAAGACAGGAAGAAAGAAAAAAGAAATGGAATTACCTCCCAGCTAACCCCAGCCCAGAAAACAGATTGCTCTGAGCATGCTCAGAGCCTCTGGAGCCCAAGCTGGTATTGTTCACCAAGCTCTCCTTTCCCCCAGCTGCTTCACATCAACAGACCCTGGCATGAACTGTTTGCAGTTAGTGGGTAAATGTAGGATTAGTTGGCGGGGGGGGGGGGGGGAGGAAATCTTTTCAAATGAAACAAGGAGGAGCCCAAACCTTTACCCCAATTCAAACCCTACCCCAGCTTCTGAAACTCCAATTTGTTTAGTTAACTTTTATGAAAGCAACGTTTGTGGGCCTCAGCCCTGTGGGAAGGGAGAGCCAAGGACTGGCAGGAGAAGCCTCCACATCACACAAAAGTTTTTTCCTGATACTATTTCCAGTCTGACTGGAAACTGGAAGCCCTCGAAATCTTCCAAGAAAGCCTCTTCTTGTTGGGTCTCCAGTCCAATGTTCAGAACAGTGGGTTTGGATCAGGGTCAGAGAAATCTGTGGTAGTATCTTAGTATATCTATTTCCATGCCAAAATATTATGTTGGGGAGAGAGAGAAAAAGAGAGAGAGAGAGAGAGAGAGAGAGACAGAGAGAGAGACAGAGAGAGAGACAGAGGCAGAGACATGGAGACAGAGACAGGTACAGAGAGAGACAGACAGACAGATACAAACACACACACACAGAGCAAGACAGAGAGAGAAAGGGAGGAGAGAAAGGGAAGGTGGAAGGGGGAGAGAGAGGGAGAGAGGGAGGGAGAGAGAGAGGAGGAAGAGGAGGAGGAGGAGGAGAAGAAGAAGAAGAAGAGTATATGTATTACACCATACCAAATACATCATATCCAAAAATGATGTATCTTGGAAAGTTCAAAAGGCTTTGCTTCTGGTACAGGATAACATTCCAATTGGATCAAGAACCAATTCAAGTTTCCAAAGACTTTGTAAAACGGGTCATTCGGGTCTAAGCCAGGTAGTCCACACAATTGTGGGAAGAATATTCACCACCAGCCCAAATGATGTAATTGTATGGAGTGCTAGTGATGGTAGAATTTGAGAAAATAGCTATGGTGCATCATCTAAGTGGATATGACTAAAGAGTCAGGTAACTTAACAGGATGCCTCTGTGTCATCTTTTTTTTCTTTTAAAAATTATTTATTTAGGATTTCATTTTTCCACAATCACATGTAAAAACAATTTTTAACATGCTTTTTAAAAATTTTGAATTCCAAATTCTCTTTCCCTCCCCACCTCCTCATTGAGAAAGCAAGCAATTTGATATAGATTATACATACATAGTCATGCAAAACATATGTCCATAATACTCATGTTTTAAAAGAAAACATAGTCCAAAACCCCCCAAGAAAAATAAAATAAAAAAGTATGCTTCAATCTGTATTCATACTCCATCAATTCTTTCGCTGGGAATGGATAAGCATTTTTTATCATAAGTCCTTTAGGGTTGTCTTGGATAATTGTATTGCTGAGATTAGGTAAGTCATTCACAATTGATCATCTTACAATTTTGCTGTTATTGTTTACAATATACTACTGGTTCTACCCATTTCACTTTGCATCAGTTCATGTAGGTCTTTCTAGATTTTTCTGGGAGCATCCTGCTCATCATTTCTTATAGCACAATTCCGTTGCAGTCATACACCATAACTTGTTCAGCCATTCCCTGATTAATGGGCATTCCCTCAATTTCTAATTTTTTGCCACCAGAAAAGAGCTTCTATAAATATTTTTGTACATATAGGTCCTTTTCCTTTCTGATTTTCTTTATCCTTTTCAGAATACAGACCTAGTAGTGGTATTGTTGGGTCAAAGGGTATGCATGGTTTTATAGCCCTTTGGGCATAGTCCCAAATTGCTCTACAGAACAGTTGAATCAGTTCACAACTTCACCAAAAGTTAATTGGTGTCTCATTTTTCCCCACAACCCCTCTGACATTTGTCATTTCCCTTTTCTGTCCTTTTAGCCAGTCTAACAGGCATGAGGTGGTACCTCAGAATTGTTTTAATTTGCATTTCTCCGATTAATAGTGACCTAGAACATTTTTTCATATGGCTATAGATAGCTTTCATTGCTTCATCTGAAAACTGCCGGTTGATGTCTTTTGATTATTTATCAATGGCGAATGGCCCTTATTTTTCTAAAATTGGCTCAGTTCTCTATATGTATCTGAGAAATGAGGCCTTTATCAGAGAAACTTGCTTCAAAAATGTTTTCATAGTTTTTATTGCTAACTCTATTTCCCTCCATCCTATTTCCCTCCTGTTTATTTTATTCTCCCTCTCTCCTTTCACTCTGTTCCTCCTCAAAAGTGTTTTGCTCCTGACTACCACCTCCCCCTATCCACCCTCCCTTCAATCACACCCCCCCCCCACCGCCCCGCACCACACTTCTCTTATCCCCATCTCCTCCTACTTTCCTGTAGAGTAAGGTAGATTTCTATACTCAACTGAGTGTGTATACTATTCCCTCTCTGAGCCAATTCTGATAAGAGTAAGGTTCGCAGCACTTCCTGCCATCTCCCTCATTCCCCCATCTACTGTAAAAGCTTTTTCTTGCCTATTTTATATAAGATAGTTTACCCCATTCTGCCTTCCCCTTTCCCTTTTTCCCAGTGCATTTCTCTTTCTCATCCCTTAATTTTTTTTTTAGATATCATCCCTTCATATTCAATTTGCACCTTTGCCCTCCATCTATATATATTCCTTTGTTACAATGATGAGAAAGTTCTTATGAGTTACAAATATCATTTTCCCATTTGGGAATGTAAACAATTTAACCTTTTTAAGTCCTGTATGATTTCCCTTTCCTGTTTGCCTTTTTATGCTTCTTTTGAGTCTTGCATTTGAAAGTCAAATTTTCTATTCAGCTTTGGTCTTTTCATTAGGAATGCTTGAAAGTCCTCTATTTCACTGAATGCCCATTTTTCCCCCTGAAGGATTATACTCTGTTTGGTTGGGTAGGTGATTCTTGGTTGTAATCCTAACTCTTTTGCCCTCTGGAATATCATGTTCCAAGCCCTATACTTTAATTTAGAAGCTGCTAAATCTTATGTTATCCTGACTGTGGCTCCATGATGTTTGAATTGTTTGTTTTTGACTGCTTGTAGTATTTTCTTCTTGATATGGGAGGCCTGGAATCTGGTTAATATTCCTGGGAGTTTTCATTTTGGGATCTCTTATAGGATATCTTATATGCTTGGTGTATTCTTTCAATTTCTATTTTACCTTTTGGTTCTAAAATATTAGGGCAGTTTTCTGTGATAATTTCTTGAAATATGATGTCTAGGCTCTTTTTTTGATCATGAATTTCAGGTAGTCCAGTAATTTTTAAATTATCTCTGCTGGATCTATTTTCCAGGTCAGTTGTTTTTCCAATGAGATATTTCACATTTTCTTCTATTTTTTCATTCTTTTGATTTTGTTTGTTTCTTGATGTCTCATAAAGTCATTACCTTCCACTTGTGCAATTATAATTTTTAAGGAATTATTTTCTTCAGTGAGCTTTTGTACCTCCTTTTTCATTTGGCTAATTCTACTTTTTAAGTTCTTCTTTTCAATGAATTTTTGTACCTCTTTTTCCATTTGGCCAATTTTGCTTTTCAAGGCATTCTTCTCTTCGTTGGATTTTTGTGCCTCTTTTTACCATTTAGCCTATTCTGTTTTGTAAGGTGTTATTTTCTTCAGCATTTCTTTTTGTGTCTCCTTTATCAAGTTGTTGACTGTTTTTTCATGATTTTCTTTCATCACTGTCATTTCTTTTCCCAATTTTTTCCTCTACCTCTGTTATTTGATAAATCCTTTTTGAGATCTTCCATGACCTAAGATCAATTCGTATTTTTCTTGGAGGCTTTGGATGCAGGAATTTTGACTTTGTTGTCTTTTTCTGAGTATGTGTTTCAACCTTCCTTGTCTCTATAGTAACTTTCTATAGTGTAAATCTTTTTGTGTTGTTTGCTAATTTCCTATGTCTTGACTTTTAACTCTTTGCTAAGGTGGGGCTCTGCTTCTAGGGTGGAGGGCACATTGTCCCAGGCTTCCAGAGTTTTGTGCAGCTGTTTTCAATAATTCTAGGGACCGGTAAATTTTTGGTTCTTCCAAGGTGGTATAATTTGGGAGAGATATTTTTTACTACTCTTTTGGCCCATGCTCTGCTCTGTGAATGACCACAAGCACTCTTTTCTGCCCTGGAACTGTAATGAGGGTCTCCACTCCATTGTGGTCCCAAGTTCTGGTGTGCTAGTGCTCTTCCTCACACTGGGACTGCAACCTAGGACTGTGATCTGGATCTGAGTATGGGCAAAGCAACAGAGGCCTGCCTCCATGCTAGCAAAGAGACCCTTGTAAATCTCCTTCTGACCAGCTGTTCAACCCCCTTACCATTTTGTGGACTGAGAGCTCGGGAAGCAGCTGCTGCCCCTGCTGCTTCAGTGGCTCTCAAGGCCTGCTCCAAGTTTGCTGGCGCTGGGGCTGTGATGGCGCTGCCTGTGCTGTGCTCCACCTCTCACCCAGGTGTGACAGATCTTTCCTGCCAACCTTCTTAGTTGTCTTTGGCTGGAAAATTGTTTCACCACTTTCTTTTATGGGGTTCTGCCACTCCAGAATTTGTTTTGAGGCACTGTTTAAAACTTCTCAGAGGGATCTTGGGGAGAGCTCAGGTGAGTCCTGCCTTTTCTTCACCATCTTGTTTCTGCCTATCTTGTGGCATCTCTTGAACATGGTTTTCATAGGTTCATTGAATTAGAGCTGGAAGCGATGTTAGAAATCATCTAACCCCTCTCTTTTATAGATGAGGAAACTCAAGCTGTTCTTGAGTCATACAACTAGTGAATAAGTGTTTGAGGTGAGATCCACATTCTGCTCTTCTTCTCTCCAAGTCCAGCAGTCTATTTCCTATATCACCTAGCCATCCTAGTTTTGAAAGAGGAGAACCAGGAGGAAGTTCTCAGATGGAAGGAACTGGGTGGAAATGAAGCCAAACCGATGTCATTCAAGATGAGCTGAAGCTGAAGATAGGACTTGGAAGTGCTGGATTCAGACTGAGTTTCTATCAGCCCTCCAAAAAACAAGAACCCTTGGATTGAGTAGGACTGTGCTTCACTTTACAGAAAAGGTGTGTCATAGAGACATAGATTGAGAGTTGGACCTTCTAATCCAGAGGTTCTTAAGCTTTTTGTCTTATAGACCCCTTCAGCAGCAGTGAAAGCTATGGACCCCTTTTCAGAATTTTTTTAAAATCCTAATTTAGAGAGATGCAACATTTCGGTTAGAGATTAGT
Organism: Trichosurus vulpecula; assembly: GCF_011100635.1. Taxonomy (NCBI): domain Eukaryota; kingdom Metazoa; phylum Chordata; class Mammalia; order Diprotodontia; family Phalangeridae; genus Trichosurus; species Trichosurus vulpecula. The sequence goes on from NC_050578.1 coordinate 48,481,166, forward strand.
GAAAATAAAGATATGATTTATTTTCCCCAGCCAAGTTCATGGACCTGCTGAAATCTATCTCCAGTTCCCTTGGGTGTCCATGGACCACAAGAAGAAAGAAAAGAAAGGAAGGGGAGGGAAGGAAGAGAAAGAAGGAAGGAAAAGAATGTGTTGAGTTTGGGGAAATTGAACTAAATTTTAAATGTACCACAAACATATATATATATTTATACACACACACACACATATATATATATACACACACACATATATATATACATACACATATATACATATATACACATGTATGTGTGTATATATATATATATATATATATATATATATATATATATATATATCCTGGGATAGGTCTGATTCATATTCTACATATGCTGTGAAGTAAATCATATCCTAAAGGAATCCTTCAATTAATCTTGAATAAACAACAACAAAAAGATTCCTTTATAGAGGACAAACCCCCAATTTCATTACTGTGCAAGTTTGAATGTTATACACCAGAATTTCTTAAAGTGAGGTCTTTTATTATTTCCAAACCCAACCAAGCCATTTGAAGGGCAAAGTTTGTATCTTAGTTAATTTATTTTCGTTTATCTGTTTCATGTAGATATTGTTGCTCCTTTATGTATGAAGCCCGGTTAAATGCTGTTCTTCATTCACTTGGCACGACTGCTATTGTGTAAATAGAGTTCATCTTTGATTTTTTATTTCCCTTGTGAAATATGGCTTTTAGATAAGAGGACAATTAATGTAAATTAGCCCTCCTTCCAATCACATTACATTTTAACTGTCTGGGGGAATATGGGATGCATTCCTTGTCCCTGAAGAGCGACCGAGTGAAAGAGTAGCTGGCAACAGCGTTGACGTGATTACCAAACATCTTTTAAGAACCCTTTGTTATAGACAAATTCTCCCCTTTTATGGGAGACACGTGCAACCCACCCCTTGAAGCATTTCCTTTGGCAATGATTGCCATCAGAATGTATTTTTCATTGGCTCTCCAGCACAGCTGGTGACTGGAAGAGATGGTGTGAACCTCTGGCTTCCCTGTTCTGAGGTTCCTTTGGCTACTGAGCCTCCCTTCAGGATGAGGCATTTGGAGATAGATGGAAGGGGGAGATCCTTGTTGTTAAGTGAGGGGAAAGGGGATTGGAGAGTGGAGACAGGCATTTGAGTCATACCACATCACCAAGGCCAGATGCAGGAGAATTGGGGAGCAAGCCCTGTCATGTTCTTCCCGAACTCACCCAGAAATTGCTGCTGTATTCCAAATGTGCACTGCTGAAGTCTGAGTGGCCCTGAGAACATCACAGGGTGCAGCGGGCAAAAGCCATGTAGTGACTGGGGGCAAATGGTTCTCCCTAAAATGTCTGAGAGTGCAAAGAGACAGAAAATGCAAGGAGTCAATAGGGTATCATGAGAGATAGGGGAATGAGCTCTGCATCTTCCATTCTCAGCTAGAAGAGGCCCCCAGTTTGGAAGACATACCACCAATCAATCCATAAGCATTTATTAAACACCTACTATGTGGCATGTAGTGTGCTAGGCTCTAGGGATACAAAGACACAAATGAATGAATCTCTGACTCAGAGAACTTCCATTCTATGGGAGTGATGTGGAGGGAAAGGCACACACACACACACACACACACACACACACACACACACACACACAGGACTTGGAGTCAGGAAGATATGAGCTCAAATCCTTACTTGCTGTGTGTGATGCTGGGTAAGTCATTCCCTCTCTCTTGACTTCAGTCTCTTCATTTGTAAAACTGGAATAATAATACCTCATAGGGTTGTTGTGAAGATCAAATAAAATAATCTATATCAAGTGCTTTGTAAACATTAGAGCACAATTTAAATTCTAGCAATCATTATTATGTACACATGTACATATTTCATATATATATTTATGTACATATATACATACATATAATATGAATATTTATATGTGTTTCATATATATGTATATGTACAAAATTAATTTCAAGCAATATTGGGGGGAAGGACTAGCAGCTGAGGAACAGAAACGATGCAAAAGGCCCATCAACTGAAGAGTGGAGGGAGTCCCTTAATGTTCAGGGTGCTGCTCCCACCATCCCTCTTTGGATCCTGATGCTCTTGTCAAATGAAGAGCCGTTCTACACGTCAGTTCCAAAAGAGCTTGGACTGCTGTGTCTGGATCACAAGGATCCTGATTTGAATTTCAACCAGTGCCTGCCCAGGGAGTCTGGCTTCCAGAGGGTGGATTCTGCTAACTAGCCTAGCCTCTTTGTTCCATGGCCACTGGCTGGAAGTGATGGCCTGAGCCCCAAGTGGTGCTTTTGTGGCTATGGCCATGACCTCAGTAAGATGATGATGCCTCTTACAGGCAGCAGCAAAGTCCTGCAATGTTCAGTGAGCTTAGCTACCTCCCACCCCTGCCACCCCAAGGGTGGCTCAGGGTTTCAACGGAAGGGAATAGGAGGGAAGAGACTACAGTTTTCGCTAAGTTCAGGGTCTGTGCTTCTTCAGCCCAAAGTTAAATACAGGAAGGAAAGAACATTTATTAAGCACTAACACATTGAGAGAGGTAGGAATATGAAAGGAACAGAACCTTTCTTTGGAAGTCAGAACATAGCTTCTCATTGAGATCTGGGGAAAATGCCTTCATAACTCTAAACGTCAGTTTGCATACTTGTAAAGTGAGGACAAGAGAAATGGGTTTGTACTAAACGAGCAAGTTGATGTAAAACATTTGAGTGTCTCAAATGAAAACAGAAAGACTGTCTCATTATTTTTGGTTGGATTTAGTTTGAGGAATTTAGTCAGTTCAAACCAATGAATCATCTGACCTTTTAATCCTGTTTCTTGCCTCCTGTCTCAAATTACAAAACAATGAGATGTTTGCTTCACTTTTTAAGCAGGTTTTTTTAAAGGCTATTTAATTTTACCTGGGGTCAAAAAAAAACCCTCAAAAAATTATCAAGATCTCTATGCCCAGTAGAGTTTTGCAACTCTTGCTTCTCTGTCCTCTCAGTATCGATCAGCACCTAGGTATAAATCCTGATCTGGGAGGAGCCATCTGCTCCAGGGGTGGGGAAGCTGCGGACCCTAACACGTGGCCCTCTAGGTCCTCAGGTGTGGCCCTTTGAACTGAATCCTAACTTCACAGAACAAATCCCCTTAATAAAAGGAACTGTCCTGTAAAACTTGGACTCAGTCAAAAGGCTGCACCCAAGGACCTAGAAGGCCACATAGAACCTCGAGGCCATAGGTTCCCCACCTCTGATCTAGTTCAAGCCCCTCATTTTGCTGATGAAGAAACTGAAGCCCAAGGAGGTTAAGGAACTTGCCCGAGGTCACTCGGGCAACAAGCAACAGAGGCAGGATTTGAACTCTTTCCAACAGACCACAGGCCCCTGTTTGAGTTTAGCTCCTCCTCGCCTGCAATCGCTCCTTGGCCCACCTTTCTCTTTTATCATCACACCCATCTAAAAGTCAGAAAAGGGGAAAGTATTTCAAGAAAAATGAAAGAGAGTTTTTGTTTCTTGAACATCTGCAGCCTATTAAGGAGAAAGAAGTCCAGGCCTGGCCAGAGTGTCTTCAGTTGGTTCACATCCGCCTCTGCCACAGGTCTGAGAAAGGGAAAAAAGCAAACAAACCCAAAAAACCAAAACAAGAATGGGATTAGTGGCAGCTGAGGCTTCAGCACTCCCAAATTGCCTGGCATGTGTGCTTGGGTACTCCCAGGTGAAAACAACCCCTCAGGTCTGAGTTGCTGCCTGGGAAGCCAGTGCCACAGAGAGAGAGAGAGGGATTGTGGCGTGTCAGAACCCACAGAAAATATTCCTCTTGTGTGTTATTTATTGCTTCCCTGCATTTATATAATATCCAGCTTCCTGAAAGTAATTTGTTTTGGATTGTGTAGCGCCAGGCAGTACATCAAAGGTATGCTAAACAGTGGCAATAAAACAGAGGTTTATGGTCACTGAGGTATTAAATATTGCTCATAAATTACAGGGTATTTTAAATGAACTATGGCTTTGGAGAACAGTAAGGCCCCATCTCTGTGCATATTAATTGCTGCCTGGCTTATTAATTATCAATAGTTTCAAATATGTTGTTGCTCTTGTTTTTTGCGTGGAAACTACTCTATGTATTATATTTTCTAAGGCTCCGCATTTGTTGGTGCTTAGTCATTTGTATTTTTCCCCTTGATATTTATGCTGTATACACATATGCATTTACTCGTCTCTTCCATTAGAATATAAATTTCTTACCAGGAAGGGCTGTTTTGGTTTTTTGTATTTGTATCCTCAGAGTCTAGTAGTATGCAGCGGGCACTTAATAAATGCTTGTGGCTTGGTTATATTAAGCACATTGCAAATGTGAAGAGTGCTTAATAAATGCTTGTTAAAAGGATGTATTAAACATAATACAAATGTGAAGAGATTTTGAGGGATGCTTTGGACAGGGCTTTTTTTTTTAACTTTTTTTTGTATGTGTGTTCATGGATCCCTTTGACTATCTGGTGAAGCCTATGGACCCCTTCTTAGAATGATTTTTTAAAATACATAAGATAAAATGATGAAGTTTGCAAAGAAAACCAATTATGTTGAAATACAGTAAGCAAAATATTTTTTAAAACAAGTCCATAGACTCCAAGTTAAGAATTCCTGTGAGGATTTGAAATCACAAACAAATCTCTCTCCATTTTTTTTTAACCATGGAGGCTTGATTTGCTCTTTCCCAATCAGGAACTCAGTGCAAGGCTTTAAGCCCTGACCAGCAAAGAAGGAGAACAGGGCAGATCTGTTTCATTTAGGTCTCTGGTCAGGTTCACTTCCTGCTCTGAAGGCTTTGGCCCAGTGATTTCCATGCTTTTCCTGACAAAAAGGCCCTTTTGTATCTAACTAAGTTTCACAGGCTGCCTTTCAATTTTAATACCCTAGTGTCTTTTCTCCTTCTGCTCAACCACCGATTCTGCTTAATCTTCTTCTTAACACTCTTCTGCTTAACCATCCCAGTCTCTTTAAGCCTGTACATCTCTACCTTCAGAGTATACCCAACAGACTTGAATTTTAGGCAGGGCTGTCTGCTCCAGAAATTGTGGTGGGATCCCAGAGAACCTTCAAATCCCATTTGAGAATTATGTATTCTATAAAGAGTTAATTAGTCCAGCCTCTAGGAGTTTGCAATTTTAGACAGCACCAATGACGTGGTATCATCCCAAGGAAAAGAGGATCATAGATTTAGAACTAAAAGGAAGTTCACAGGACATCAAGTCCAATCTGATTTTTTTACGGCAAAGGAAACTGAGGTCTAGAGCACATGTAGCAAACAGAGGCAGTTGTTTCTTCCCCCTCTGTATTAGCACAACATCGACAATAATTGTGAACGTGCCTATGTAGTTTTGTATCGCAAAATATAAGAGACTGTATAGAAGGTAGAAGGAGTAAAACATTAAATTGTCATTACAACCCCCCCCACCCCAAACCTTTAACCAACTGCTACTGGCAGCTGGGAGATGAATCAGGAAGTCAGAGTCAGGCATTTTGGAAAACCGCCGTGGCTCTCCGGCTGGTATTAAAACCAATCGAAGCTCACATACCCCTACCCCTTCCTCTATGACCATGGCAAAGGGATAGTTTTGTCCCAGCTCCCACATATTCCTCAGGCTACATGGTCTCCCATTGCATCCTGGGTCATCTCCGGTCCTCCTGATGAATATCAGGCCACTGGACCCAGATGGCTCTGGAGGAGAAAGTGAGGCTGGTGACCTTGCACAGCCCTCCCTTACTTAAATTAAAGTCAACTGCAAGTCACGTCATCATTTCCCTGATGTCATGGTCCTCTTCGAAAATGAAGGACAAACACAACAACAACCACCTGTCCTCTACTTTTCTCTCCTCACAAGAATGGCAGTGTTCATTTAAACTCAGTTTCGCCTGTTCTTTAAAAAGACAAGGGTAACATAGAACACTCCCTTCTCCATACACCCTGGTCAACAGGGATAAATATTAGCAACATACAGAAAAATGAACAGATGTTGAATAATAAACTTTCTAAAAGCATTGACATACACAAGCGTGGAGTGGAGAGTTCATCTTATTGTTTAGAGGGAGCCATGGGAGTTAGATATTTAAAAGGACCATGACAAGTGTGGAGAAATAAATCTAAAGGCTTCTTAGCATCACAATGTTTCAGAATAAGCCAGAGGACCACCAGATAGGAGAGGTATTATCTGATGTGGCCAGTTCTCCAGCAACTTGGCCCTTTGGGGTCAGAAAATTATGTTGGAATAAGGACTCCATAAGGAATCCTTTACGACCCACATCATTACTTCTATCTCTAGAAGCTGGTACACAGCAGGTACTTAATAAATGTTTCTTAATTTGACTTCCTTCAATAGTCAGCTCAAACCCAATCTTTTGCAAGGGACTTTTAATATCCCCCCCCACCTGCTCATATACAGGGCAAAGGGATAGTTCCCTACTAGTTCCCACATAATCCTCAGGCTGCTAGTGCCCTCCCTTCTGAGATTACCTTCCATTTTCTCTTTCTATGTTTTGTACGTTCCTCATTATAACTTCTTGTCTGCCTAATTAGAACGTTAATTTCTTGAGGGCAGGGGCTGTTTTTTGCCTGTTTACATATCTCCAGAACTTAGCATAACGCCTTAACTAAGGACTTAATGCTTTTTGATTTGTATTCCCTCCATGTTTCACCCTTGCTAAATTTAATTCAACAAGCATTTATTAATCACCTACTAAGCCCACTACTAAACAGCTAGGTCGTACAGTAAACGGAGTGCTGGGCTTAGAGTCAGGAAAACTCATCTTCAGGCGTTGGAATGTGCCCTCAGACACTTATTAGCTGTGTGACCCTGGGCAAGTCACTTCACCCTGTTTGCCTCAGTTTTCTCATCTGTCAAATGAGCTGGAGAAGGAATGGCAAACGGCCCCAAGAAAACTCCAAATGGGGTCACAGAGAGTTGGGCACAACTGAAAAATGACTGAACGAAAAAGGGCACTACTATCCTAGGTGCTAGAGATAAACAGGGGAGGCGAGAAGGAAAAAGTCGCCTCCTCAAGGAACTTATATTCTACAGGAAGCAAACACTGTGTACATACGTGATAAATAAATTCAAAGTCACTTTGGGGGAATATGGGAAAAGTCTTTCTGGTGGTCCACTAATCTTTCCTTTCTCCTCCTCTTCAGCTGTTTCTTTATTCAGATGAATAAAGGCTGACAATGGAAAATAAGGAGGAATGGTTTGCTCCTCCCCCACATTCCAGGCCTTCTGGAAATGCTGGAGGAAGGATGTAGGAATTCCTAGTAGGATCTGGAAGCCCTGAAGAGAGAAGAAGATCAAAAGCCCACCCCCAACATTTGACCTAACTTTCTTACTTCCAGGTCCTCTGTTACTTAATGTACTCGAGAAGTATTTTTTAGGTGCTCTGGAAGGACAAAATTAGTTCTAATGTTGGAACAAGAAAAATAACGAATGAAGAGCATTGATAAGTAGGGAGCATTCCTCATAAGGGCAGCTGGGTGGCACAGTGGATAAAGCACCAAGACTCATCTTCCTAAGTTCAAATCTGGCCTCAGATGCTTACTAGCTGTGTGACCCTGAGCAAGTCACTTAATCCTGTTTGCCTCAGTTTCCTCATCTGTAAAATGAGTTAGAGAAGGAAATGGCCAAACAACTCCAGTGTCTGTGCCAAGAAAACTGCAAATGGGGTCACAAAGAGTCAAACACCACTGAACGACAACAACCCTTCTAAAATCTTTTGGGGTTAAAAAAATGGACCTCTAACAATAAGTAATAGAAAAGTAAGAAAAGTAGTTATTTGTAAGATTTAGAAAAAAATCCTTGACAGGGACCCTAGTTTTAAAACTAAGATGCCAGTTCCATTCCACAATACCAAAATTTTTAAAATGCCATAAATCATGCTAAGCTTTCATGATAATGCTAGGCTATTTTCCTAAACACTTATGTAAAGACATCTTAAAGCTTCTCTGTGGTGTATAGCCAGCTTTTGTTCACTTGGGACACTATCCTAAGAATAGATATTGTTATTAAATCTTATTATTAATAATAATAATAATAGCCAGTGTTTATATGACACCTTTCATCCAAGGAGCTCAAAGCACTGGGCAAGCATTACCTCATTAATCTTCACAACCAGCCATGAGGCAGGTATTATTACATTCATTTTATTGATGAAGAAACTGAGGCATAGCGAAGTTAGGCAACCTTCTCGAGATCATACAGCAGATGGGGCCAGGTCTCACAATGGTATCCTCGTTTTGTTTGACTGGCATAATGTTCAAAGATCTGAAGGTTTTCTCTTCTCCTAGAGAAAGGCGTTCAATAAATAGCCGTGAGAATGAAAATCCTGTCATGCTAAGAGAGTAGATTTTGGGGAGATCCTGGGGGATCCTGAAGTAATGGGACTTCAGGGTGTCATTGGGCTCAGGGAATATTGCTGAGAAATGTTCCCAAAGGAGAGTTGTCTAGCTTTTTCCTTAAAAGTCCCCTGAGAAGATTCTGCCACTGCTAACAAAAATGTCTTCTATTTCCTCAAGATCCTTACTGCAAAAGTTCTTAACATTTGGCCTAAATGACCCCAATGCTTCTTCAATTTTCCCTTCATATTACATCTTCAGGAGGGACTAGATCCCAATAATAGTAATGCACCATTTATCTGGAGTTTTCAGATTTGCAGAGTACTTTACATATGTTACCTCGTTTGATCTTGACCGCAATCATGGGGAGTAGGTGCTACTATTATCCCCTCTTCACAGAGGAGAAAGCCCAGGGTCACACAGCTAGTATGTGTCTGAGGTAGCATTTGAACTCGTCTTCCCGATTCCAAGTCCAATACTCTATCCATTGAATCCTAATAATTATAGCTCACATTCAGAGAGCACCTACCTCGAGTCATGACTAGTCCAAGGTGAATGGGACTTTGCCCCAAGGTGCTGATATCAGGGGTTTCCTCCAACGGCAAGGAGGGAACATACTTTTTTTCCCATGGCAGCTGCTTTCCCCACAGTCTACCACTATCCAAAGATGCATTGTGGTGACGCCCAGGTTCCCAAAGTTTTCCCTTCCCCGGTCCATCTTCTTGACCTCTGTGGATACAAACAAGTACCAGACTGCCTCCTGGTATGATTGTACCTGCGCCTCCTCAGCCCTTCTACTCTCTTTGTCTCAAATGAAAAGAAAAACATTCCTATTTGTAGCTCCAAGCTTTCCTTACAACACTGTGAGGCAGGCAGTGAAACTATTTTTATCTATGTTTTGCAGATGAAGGCACTGAAAAGGTTAAGGACTTGCAAGGTCACACAGCTAGCAAGTCAGAGCCAGGAGGCAAACCCAGGTTTCAGAACTCTATGTCCAGTTCACTCTCTGCTAGAAAAGGGACCTCCCCAGATGTTTGAAATGGAGGCTGAATGACCACTTGTTTGCGATGTGGAAGAGGGTTTACTTACTCAGTTATGGATTGGACCGGATAACCTCTAAGCCCCTTTCCACCTCTGAGATTCTGTGAATTGTTGGAATGAAGCTACGTTCTTATGGTTGGTTTGACAACAAACCAACCTTTATCATGTTCTCTTCTGTGTGGTACCACTAAGTGAGAGATCTGGAAACTTCAAGAGGATTTAGAGGATGGCTACAAAAGAAGATTCGATAAATGAAACAATGGAATGATCTAGTCTGAGGCTAAGTTAGGTGGCTCGATGGATAGAATGCTGGGTCTAGAGTTAGGAAGATCTGAGTTCGAATCCAGTCTCAGACAATTACTAGATGTACAACCCAAGGCAAGTTACTTAGCCTTTCTTTGTCTCTGTTTCCTCAACTGCAAAATGTGGATAATAATAGCACCTACCTCCTAGGGCTATTCTCAGAATCAAATAAGATAATAATTGTTAAGAGCTCAGCATAGTTAATAAGTGTTTAATAAATGTTTCTTCCCTTCCAAAGATTCTTAGACTGAGAACCATAGATCCCCTTGGGGTCCATGAATAGATTCTAGGGAGTCTATGAGCTTGGATGGGAAAAAATGTAAATATTTTCAGAAACTTTTACTGTCCCTTCTAATACTTTGCTTGTTTTTTTTTTTAATTCAAGTTAAAATATTAGGAGGAGGGGTCATGGTCTTCCCCAGCCTTCACGATATAAAAAAGGTGAAGAAATCCTGCTCTTGTCTTACTGCCCACCCAAAACAGGAGACCCCTTTACAGCATCTTTGACAGATAGTCCTCCAGTCCTCATTTGAATACTTAACAGAATGCAAATTGTCAGTGGCCTGAGAAGCCATTCAGTTCAGTCTGCTCTTGAGCAAAAATCCCACCGTCAATACTGCTGAGAAGTGTCCAGTTTCTCAGCCTAATGTTCTCCTTGGAGCTTCTTTGACCTCTCCAGAAAGCTTTCGTTGTCAGAAAGCTTTTTCTTTCTATGTGAAAAGCTATCGTGTCTTAAATCTCAGCTGTTGTGTCTTAAATCTTCCTTTTTCCTAACTAAATATTCCTGTTTCTTTCCATTGATCCTTATGGTCTCCAATCCCCTTACCATTCTGCTTGCCTTATTCTGTACTTTATATGTGGTTTGACAAGAGCAGAGAACACATTGACTCATATCATTGAATCATACTGAAACTAAAATCCTCCTCTTTTTCTCAGGATTTGTTGCCTAGCTGTACTCCCCCAACCCTATTCTGTAAACCTGAAGCTGATTTTTTGAACCTGAGTGGAACTTCACATTTGTCCCAGCTACGTTTCATGTAATCTAATTTAGCCTTTTGTTCTAATCAGTAGAAAGTCTTTGGCATTGTGACTTTGTCATCCCACTTCCATACCATCTACCTATTTGACAAACGTGTCTTCCAAGTTATAGATAAAAATATTAAACAGAATATGCCAAAGGACAGGGTACCCCATTAGAAATCTCCCTCCAAGCTGACATCAACCCATTAATGGCTATTCTTTGGACATTTGGGGATACTCAATCAGTCCTCAAACCATCTTACTATAGCCTATATCTCTTCATCTTCTGCCTAATAGCATGAGAAATTTTGTCAGTTTTACTCTGTTTCTCAGTAATGGATGCATTACCACCTCGCTAGGCAGCTGACTCCATCTTGGAATGATTCCCATATTGGAATATTTTCATATTGAGCAGGGATCTGCCCCACTGCCCCTATTTCTGCCTTCTGTAATGAGGCACAGACAGGGGAAATAAAATCTAATCCCTGTTTCACATGACAGTGCTTCAAATATTTGAAGAGAGCTATCATGCCCCTAGCAACTCCTTAGGCTAAACATCCTCCGTTCTTTAAATCATCCATCACATAGACTAATTTCCAGAACTGATCTCTAGCTCGAGAATGTCTTTCTTAAGTTATAACACCCAGAATTGAACCCAACAATCCAGATGTTGCTTGAGATTATAGAGTAACCCATTTGCCATTAGCTACACAATATCTTTTTCTTTTGAAAATTAATGATATATACGTATATATAACGTATGTATGTATGTGTACATACATACATATATATGTGTATACACACACACATACACACACACACACACAAACATCTATTTGTGTCTAATGGTAGCCATCTCTAGGGTGGGGTGAGAGGAGAAGGAAAAAATGAAGAAAGTTACATGATAACTTTATTATATACTTAAAAGAAATAGCAAATTATACATAATAGATTTGCAGTTTCATGTACAATCATCTTTTTTTCTATTCCATTATGTTATAGAAATGCTTGTTTTATTTCTTAAGTTCAGAATAAAATAAATACAATTTAAAAAAAGAAAAAATTATGTTAATTCTTCCTCAGCTACTGCTCCAGGCAAACATCAATTTCTTTGGGCTATTCATTAGAACTACCTGTTTCATTCATTGAATCATCTTCTGTCCTCTAAATCCTCTGGAAGTTGCCAGATTTCTCTCTTAATGATACCACACAGAAGAGAACACAATAAACGTTTTGTTCTGTTTTGTTTTTTAAACTGAGGTTCCACAAAAATGTGCCTTGATTCCAACAATTCACAGAATCTCAGAGCTGGAAAGGGGCCCAGAGGTTATCCAGTCCAATCCATAACCGAGTAAGTAAGTGCCCTCTTCCACTTCTCAGGCAAGTGGTCATTCAGCCTCCATTTCAAACCTCTGGTGAGTGAGAACCCACTCCCTCCCAAGGCACTTTGCTATACTTTTAGACAACTGTTCGTCGTGAAGTTTATTCTTTTGCATAGTCGAAATCTGATTATTCACAAACCTGTTCATTGCACCAACTTCTGATATCTAGGTCCAAGTGGAACAAATCTCATGCCACTTCCACGTGACAGCCAATTCAACAAACATTTATTAAACACTTACTGTGTGCAGGGAACTGAATAAGGTGCTGAGGATACAAAGACAATCCTAGATAAAGAGTCCTGCCATCAAAGAGCTTAACATAGATATATTTCTGGAAGAGATACATATTTATATTATATATTGTTATATTTAAATTCATATTTTTTGGAAGATAGATATAAATTCTGAATTGAAATGTTCATTTTTTGTATATTATATATACATTATGTATATTGTATATTCTGTATATTGTGTTACATATATTATGTATATTGTATATTATGTATATATTATGGGAAATTGCTGTTTTAAAAAGTGTTATCCTCCCATTCAAAAAAACAAAGCATCTTTTAATAAAGTAAATGATCTATCAGGGAGGCAGGATGGTACAGTGGAATAAGCACAGACTCTCCGGGCACAGGGACTGTGTTCAAATCCCGTATTCAGTGTCTTACATGCGTGACTTTGGTTAAGTTACTTCGCTTTACTGTACCCAGATCTTCTCCTCTATAAAATGAAGAGGCTGGATTAGATGGCCTCTGAGACCCCTTCTAGACAGACGATCGTTTTTGGAAATCCACGTGTAAATATATTGGATTTGCTTAAAGTGGACAGACTTGTAAACACCAGTAATAGAATGATCCCACTCTTTTTTTTTTTCCATTTTGATGTTTTTATTTCTTATTGTGAACTAAACCATCACACAAGCATTTCCATGCACCAAAAGTGATAAGAAAAGAGATTGTATAAGAAACTGGGAACTTTTGTTATATCAAATTTTTTAAAGAAACATAAATGTGTTAAATTTAACAAGGCAGCTAGGTGGTACAGTGGATAGAGAGCTGGAGGCAAGAAGACCTGAGTTCAAATCTAGCCTCAGGCACTTGCTTTCTGTGTGACCTTGGGCAAGTCACATAACTACTCCATCTGCCTCAGTTTCCTCAACTGAAAAATGCATATAGTAATAGTACCTGCCCCCCAGGGTTGTTATGTGTATTAAATGAGATAATATTTGTTGGCTGAGATACTGGAGTGATTTACCATTTCCTTCTCCAGTAGATTAAGGCAAACAGAGGTTAAGTGACTAGCCCAAGGTCACAGAACTAGCAAATGTCTAAGCCTGAATTTGAACTCAGGTCTTCCTGACTCCAGGCCCGGCGCTCTAATACACCCCCTAGCTGCCTCTGCCTGGTATATTGGAGTTGCTTAATAAATGCTTCTTAAGGTGGATGGTGACTTCAGGGCTGGTGCTCTATTCACTGTGCCACTTAGCTGCCCCGAAGATAACATTTCTATGTTATCAAGAAGATTTCTATCTCAACTGTAAATACGGATAATTTCCTTGTTAAATGGGGCTTATGCTGTTGCAATGGGATTACTTTATTTACAACTGTTTTAAAAATTGGTTATAAAATGTAATAGCTATACTAGAGCTCTCTTCCCCTGCCCCAAACCCTTCACATTCTTCAAAACCAAGGTCACTCTTGTGGGAGAGAATGGTTTGTTCTCCAAAACAGTCTCATTCTTGACCTCTGGGCTGTGCCTGCCATGGGTGAGAATCTTTCCCATAGGGGACCACACTTGTTCACTGGGATTTGGATGAGAACCTTCTGTTTTATTTCACACCCTCCTCACAAGGCCCCCAGACTGGTAATAATATCCGGCCATTACCCAGCAGGGCTGGACCCCAGCCAGAGCCAAAAGGCTCCCAAGCCCAACACCAAGCCCCCTGAGGCACCCTTTTACTATTTTTTTTCCCACCCCCCTGAGCCATCCCATTCCCACGTAATAAAAATTTTAAACAGGGCCTTGAAGCCAAGGGGTGGGACCCGACCGAAGCCTGGTCGTCGCCCTATATGTCTCTCCAGCCCCAGGTTGTGCAAGTCGGCATGAAGGAGGAACACCTGCCAGACGGCCCGCTGAGCTTGTGAAAGGCTCCGGAGGCTTGACGCGGTGCCAGGGCAGGAGAAATAAGAGTGGGGTGGGGTCTGGGTGGGGGTGGGAAGGCAGGCACACAAGAACCAGCAGGATTTTATGACATGACAGTATCAGCACAAAGGCGGATGGGTACTCTGGCTGTTTGAAGAAAAAGCTTGTGACAGGCCGAGGAGGGTGCAAACCATGTGAGTCATGCCAACAGGTGTGTTATTATCAAGGTGAGGCAGGGGGTCTGGAATGTAACTTAAAAGGAGCTTGGGAGACATTATCCATAAACAAATGAACTGATTCCAACAGGGTGGCCCTCAAGGAACTCAGAGAGCCTGATAGGAAAACACTGGCCACAAACAAACCAGACAAACACAAAATGAATGTTTTGTAAGCAGTGGAAGCAAGCAGCTGGTCTCAACATCTCTTCGAAGTCAGTAGCCAAACTCCTTATTCCCCACTGTGTCCTTTTCTTTTCCCAGAATAGTCCCTGCCTCCACTGGACAAAGGCTTTCATTCTAAAGGATGCTTCCAGTGTACAGCGTACCTTATCCCCATTCCTAGACATCCCTTGTAAGGTTTCAAAGCCTTCCAATCTTGAGGTTTTCCACTTCAGAACAGAGAATAAATGGCCTGTCGTTGCCAGCTGTTCCTATCCTGTGAAGTCCTTTAGCACGGAGAAGGACTAAAATCACTTTCACTTTCTGGACCCAGAGATTAAGGTATCTTCCTCCTTTCTGGTCTCTGTCCCACTCCCCACTAACCACCCCCTACACGAAGAATCAGTAGTAGTTGTATCTTCAGCCACCCAACTGTTGACCCTAATCTAGATGATGCCCAACGAGGCCATCTTCCCCAGAGGTGGAGAGTCACCATTACACACCCAGGGCTTCAAGGAGGATGCTGTGCTCCCAACTCCCAACAACCCTTCTTGGCACATGAGGACCCTGCGGGCGCTAACAACCGGTAGTTGAGATAGAGATTTTGAAGTCAGGACTCCAGAGTCCCATTTCCCACTTCAATATGAATTACATACTTTATGTAGTTTTTCATCTTCTCCTTCCCCTGCCCATGAAATGGGGATAATTGAACAAATGAAATGAGGTCCCTGTCTCGACTTGACTGTTCCTCCTTTTAATAGAGTTATTAGTGAATAGTAATAATAATATCTCACCCTTTTAACTTTTTCAAAGTATGTTCATGTACATTATCTCATCTGCATGCGCGGCTAACTACATGACTTTCTAAAAATTTGATTGATTTTGATAAAATTTGATATATGTCTAAAGAACAATACTACAGCTAAGTTTTGTTTATGGTTGAGTCTGGCATCTTCAAATGCGAGAAGAATAGTTAGTATAGAAATGTATCATGCTTTTATTTTTCACCTTTATTTATTTATTTTTGCAGGGGGAGCAGGGAGGAAGGTAGGGCAAGTGGGGTTAAGTGACTTGCCCACATGGTTAGTAAAGGTGTCCAGTGTCTGAGGCTGGATTTGAACTCAGGTCCTCCTGACTCTAGGGCCAGTGCTCTACGTATTTTTCACCTTTTATTTTCAAGGCTTAGCTAATACAAAATTGCTCATATAAATGCAGACTGAAATATTCTGGGTTATATGGAAAGAGGAGGTTCTCCCCCAGGAGTTCAAGGACACCTCCATTGTCCGTGTCTACAAGGGTAAATGAAATAGATTGTCCTGTGACAATCATGGGCGGGGTGGGGAGGATCTCTCTCTCTTAGTCACTGCTGGCAAGATTCTTACCAGGGTCCTCCTTAATAGGCTGATCCTTCACCTGGAAGGTGGACATCTACCTGAGAGCCAGTGTGGCTTCAGAAAGGGCCAAGAAGCGGTCAATACAGTGTTTGCTGCCTGACAGCTCCAAGAGAAATGCCAGGAGCAGAACAGAGGTGTGTACACAACGTTTGTGAATCTGACCAAGGCCTTTGATACTGTCAATCTTGAGGGCTTATGTCAAATGATGTTAAAATTAGGTTGCCCAGAGAAGTTCGTCAGTACCATGCATCATTTCATGATGGCATGCTTGCCTGGGTCCTCGTGCTTTCCTGGTCAGTAAGGGAGTGAAGTAGGGCTGTGTGCTTGCTCCCATGCTTTTTAGCATGATGTTTTCAGCCATGTTGTCAAACACCTTCAATGAGGACAAACATAGCATCGAGGTCAGCCTCCACCCTGATGGTAAATCATTCAACAAAGCTACAAGCCAAGACTAAAGTGGAGGGAGGGTCAATGCATGATTTTCTATTTGCAGATGATTGTGCATTGAATGCAGCCTCTGAAGCTGAGGTGCAACAAAGTATGGAGTGATTCTCCACTGCTTCTGCTAATTTTGGCCTAACAATTAATACTAAGAAAACACAGGTTCTCCACCAGCCAGCACCACACCATCCATATATGAAACCATCTGTTACAGCAAACGGAGAAGTTTTGTGTCCTATGGATATGTTTACTTACCTTGGTTGACACACACATTGCCAGAAATAGCTCAGTTTATGGGACGCTCCAAAGGAAAGCATAAGAAAGAAGAGGTATTAGATTGACTACCAAACCGAAGGTCTACAGAGCTATGGTGCTGACCTCATTGTTGTATGCCTGTGAAACCTGGACAGTCTACCAGTGCCATGCCAGGAAACTGAATAGCTTCCGTTTGAATTGTCTTAGGAAGATTCTGAAGATCACCCGGCAAGATAAGGTACCAGACACTGAATTCCTTTCTCGAACTAAACTGCCAAGCATTCAAACTCTACTTGAGAGAGTGCAACTCTGATGGGCTGGCACGTTGTTAGAATGCCAAACATATGTTTCCCTAAAAGACTATTTTATGGAGACCTCACACAAGGCAAGCGTTCACATGGTGGTCAGAAGAAGTGATATAAGAATACTCTCAAGATCTCTCTGAGGAACTTTGGAATTGATTGTGTGACATGGGAGACATTGGCACAGGACTGCCCAGCCTGGTGTGCCCTTATCAAAAAAAGTACTATGCTCTATGAGCAAAAGAGAATTGAAGTTGCTCAAAAGAAACGTGAGACGTGCAAATTTAGAGACTCAAGACCAAATGTTCACAAGGACTATTTGTGCCTGACCTGGGTTAGAGCATTCCAAGCTTGTATTGGTCTGATCAACCACAGCTGGACACAGTGTACCTTGACTCTAATATAGTGATGTTGTTTTGGTCCTCTTCAAAAAAGAAGGAAAACAACCAGCTAAGGACTTTTGCCTTATAATCATTATTAAGTGAATCTATCCTTAAGCAGCCTATATCTCTGGTATGAAATAAAAGGCTAAGCTAATTTAAACAAACTTGCAAAAACCCAACACTCCTTCATTTACCTGACTGTAATCAATTTACTTCAATTAAATCAAATCAACCAACCAAGAGAGAAGCCCTTAATTAAACAATTAGCCTTGGGAAGAAAAGATTCAACAGAAACACAGCTAATGGATGTGCTCACTATGGATGTTACAAACTTCTGTCACAAACACAAAACAGTAAATCTCAAGTATTGAAGTTACAGTCATCTTAAATGAAGACTTCATTATATAGTTTAATCACAAGACAGCTATGTATATTTTCTAAATGTTTCTACTGTAGATTTTTTTTTTTTACTGTAGACTTTTTTAAAATAAATTATTATTGATGTCTTTTGGAGTTTTTTATATCACCAAAAATTTCTCCCAAATCACTTCCCAGTGAGTCACCCCATATAACAAATAATACTTTTCAAGACCAAAAAGAGGGAGAGAGAGGGACAGAGACAGAGACAGAGAGATGGAGAAAGAGACACACACACAGAGAAATATCAGCAAAGTGATTATTCATCACAAAAATCTGAAAACAAGTGCAATGTACAACATTTGACGACCTCTCACCTCATAAGGGGTGAGGGGCTGTGTCTTCTGATATTTCTTGTTTGGAGCCATGCTTGTTCTTTATAATTTTGCAAATTCACTTTTGATTTTTTTCTTTTGGAGGGAGGAGGCAGGGCAATTGGGGTTAAATGACTTGCCCAAGGCCACACAGCTAGTAAGTATGCGAAGTGTCTGAGGTCAGATTTGAACTCAGATCCTCCTGACTCCAGGGCTGGTGCTCTACTCACTGCACCACCTAGCTGCCCTGCTTTTTTTGTAGCTATTATTTCTATTTACATTGTTGGTAATCTTTGTGTATATTGTTTTCTTGGTTCTGCTTACTTCATTCTGTATCAGTCCATATAGATCTTTCTACAAAACCTCTCTGTGTTCATCATATTTGTCATTTCTTATTGCTCACTAATATTCTGTTACATTTGTATACCACAATTCGTTTAGTCATTCCCAATCGATGGCTGTCTGCTTTGTTTCCAATTCCTCGTCACCGAAGTGATGCTATAAATATTTTGATGTATATTTTGACTTCCTTCTTACCAACGGTGTCCTTAAGGGATAAGCCTATTAGTAGAACCTTGGTTATTAATTCAAAGGATCTAGGGGACTTTATTTAGCTAAGTAACTTCTACCAGTAGCTAATATTACAATTTCCATACAGAATAGGTTGTTGTATTTGTCCTTCGATTTTGAAGAGGACCATGACATCAGGGAAATGATGACATGATTTGCAGTTGACTTTGATAGATGCCCAGCAAGGAAGGTCTGCCATATTGCAATTTAATATTTGCAAGCTGAATAAACAACCATTGGCAGAATGTGCATTTTAGTTGTAAATGCAATAGGAAATTGGTCTCAGTCTAGTGTAAGGATACCGCAGGCAGCCCCTTTTTCTTTCTTTTCCCTCTATCCTTCCAACTTTTCTTTTCCAATTTGGTAACATTTTCATCATGAGACTCATGGTCATGGGCCTGGTTGTTTTGTCCATTCATTATTCTGGCCAAACAGCACTGCCAGGCCTGATGCCCATGAGGTGGTGCTATCATACCATAAAGGTGTCTCTGTAAAATAAGAACTCTTGGAGTTTTACTGAAGCACATTTGAGGATGAGGTTAAAGTCACATACAAAAAAGAACCTCCTCTTGGGAGCCTGAGAGATGGAAAAGCAGTGCCTCTATAAACAGAGAGGTAACACAATATAACGGAAGGCTTTGTAGTCTAAGGACCTGAGTTCACATCCTATCTCTATTACTATCTGTATGACTTTGGGTAATTCTTTTATTCTCTCGGGGCCTCAGTTTCTGCGTTGGTAAAACCTGTGGATTTGGACAGAGCTTTAGCTCTGTAGGGACAGAGCCAAGCTCTAAAATCCCTACTACTTCTATGATCTTAATCTCTTGAATCAGAAATAAAAAGAAGTTTTTCTTCATGAAATTAACTAGCAATAAAGGGAAGAAAAAGAGAACATTTCCAATCTTCAGACAGAATTTTCCCCAAGTAAGGTCATAGGATCATCGATCTAGGGTTGAAAGAGTCTCCAGAGGTCATCTAGTTCCAACCCCTCATTTACAGACAAGGAAAATGATGCGCAGGCAGGTTAATAAATTTATCCAGAGTTACACATGTAGTAAGAATCAGACTCAGTTTTTGAACAGAGGTCCATCTGACTCCACAATCCATGTCCTTTCCATGGTACTAGGTTGCATTTTTTGCATTTTTCCCCCAGAAGGTAGAAGAGAAGGGGAAGGTAGAGTCCTGACAACTCTGTAAACCTTGCCTGGCAGCCTGGATTCACAGGAATTTTCCTGGCTGACTTTGAACAGGACCTCCCACACTAGTGTGAGATTGTTCAGCAGTGAGGTTCTGGGCCAGTCCCAGGTGGAACTCAGCAGAGTCACTGCTTCTTCTCCCTACTGCAAGAAAAATATCAGGGTAAGTGCCTCAGTGTCCTTTGTGGGTAGTACAACCATACCTGTAAGATGAAGGAGGACATGAGAACCTGCCCTCAGTGCAAGGGAAGAAAACCACAGACAGCAACCCATATGCCTGAGCTAAGAGTGTAGGTTGGGAAGCATCTTTTCGTCTCCCTACATTTCCAACCTCTCCTCCCTAGCAAGGGTGACTTCAGGAAACCCAAAGGAAACCACAGAACCTATGCTCTGAGGCAGTCACAACTTTAATGAGCTCAGGCTTCAGAGAGGGCTAACTGTGCGGACCAGGAGAATGTGGTTCACAGGTACAAGGAGGGATTGACTGAAGCCACTCTCAGCTACAGACATTCGAAAAATAAACAAAGTTGTTTTTCATTATAAGTACACCCTACTTATTTAAACAAAAGTACAACTGAAGGCAAGCTGACTGTGAAAAACTTTGCAGAAATGTTTCCTCTGTCCTCTTCACTATTTCTTCCTTAGGAACAGGGGCCTCTAAGTTTATTTGGATAGCGACGGTCATCACTATAAAAGCTTAACAATGTCTCTCTAACATAGCCACAAAAAACACATCCACTGGTATTGCCATCGAGTATGATAGAAACGCTATTGAGAATCATAGCCTTCACCATTTTACATATTTAAAATTCTAGGGCTGTGAGTTTCCATTTTTTTTACAGTCATTCCTTTCTCGAGCTATACCTCATACATTCTGACACAGAAAATAATGTGTATAAATAAATGAATGAATAAAAAAGCATTTATTAGCATTTAATATGTGTCAAACTGTATGCTAAGGACTGGGGAAACAAAGAGAAAATTGAGGCAGTCCATATTCTTAAGGAGCTCATACTGTAATTAGTGGGGAGAGGGGACAGAGAGTATATATCAGAGAATTCAGCTGCAGAGCTGATGGAAAGGCCTAGCAGTCTTTAGGGTGCAGTAGGGGGCCAGATGGCAATACTCACATTTGCAGAACATTTTATAAATAATAGAACTTTGTCCTTTTAAAGTATTCCTTTGAGTATTACAATTTGAGAGAAATTTTCATACTACAAAATTGCATGCTGCAAAAACACGCTCTAAAGTTGTGCTACAATTTTAGAGAAGAGGAAATTGGGACTCAGATTGAATTCATCCAATGTTTATTAAGTAGCAAGGCACTGTGCCAGATAAAGTTCTCACCGACTAGGTGTTTACATTCAACAACTCTGGAAGTAGGTACTATTGTGACTCCGATAACAATAGCTAACATTTACAAAGGACTTACTACGTGCCAGGCACCATGCTAGGCACTTTACAATGATCATCTCATTTGATCCTCACAACAATACTAGGAGGTACTATATTATTCCCATTTTGCCGATGAGGAAACTGAGGCAGAGATTAAACAACTTGCCCAGGATGGTACAACCAACATGTGACAGAGATGAGACTTGAACCCATGCTCTCCTGACCCCAAAGGCCAACACTCTATCCACTATACTGAATAACTTTTACTCATGTAGAAATGATCAAAGAACATTTTATGACCTTAAATGAGCTGTTAAATGCAGAAGTAGTTATAATTGCCTTTGAGGCTTTGATAATAACTCAAAGTATAATAGCTTTCATCTCTAAGCTCTTGGGATATTTTTATAAACTAGCGTGGTTATCCCCATTTTACAGTTAGAGAAACAGAGGCAATGGGCAGGTTTCAAGCTTGCCCAAAGCAATAGGAAAAAACAAGCAGTGGAGGTTAGATCTTCTTGTAAATAATACATTTTTAGAGCACAAATAAGCTTTAATGATCAACTAAGCCAATTGCTTCATTTTTGCAGGCTAGCAGACAGGGCCTCAGAAGTGGAATGATTTGCCCATGGTCTGGTAGATTGTTAGGCTTAGAGCCCAGGTCTCCTGAATCTCCATCGATTGCTGTCATTTCAATACACCATACTGTCAAATCAGCTCCTTATTTGTCCCTGGCCAGAGCCTCCTCTGCCTTGGGGTGCTTCTCAAATTTTAAGAGACAAAATGGCAGACTTGGAAGTGGGAACTGTAAAAAGCCAAGCATGATAGGTTGGGGAAGCCAGTCCATCTTCTAATTTTATCAAGAGATGGAGTCTCTTAACCTGCTCTGCTCTTTCAGCTCCCAGGAGGAGAGGGCACACGTCACCATAACCAAGAATATGGCCCTAGAGTCATGCCCGCAAAACAAGCCAGGCAGATTAGGTGGCTTTCCTTGCTAGTGTCATTCATTTCACTTGGAGATTCTTTTACAGGTCTCTGCTCCTTGAATGCTGAAACCCTTAAGGTATACTCACCCTACTCACCGCCCCCCCCCACACAAAGACCACCCCTCAGCAAAGAACACCCTCTTATTCTTTCTTTAAAATATTATGTTGGCAACCACAAAAAACCCAGCAGCTCTACTACAGCTGAATATCTGCTCCACATCAAAGCCACCTTCTCTTTTCACCAAGTTTCCAGGGTTTTTTTTTATTTCCATCCCTCCTGAATACCCTGAACCCCACAAGTGTTTACATTTTTGTCCAGTCTCTGTATCTTTTCCTGCTTAAGAGCCATATGCCCTATCACTTCAGTCATGTGGCTAACACACCCTATTTCCTTTCCCTCTGGCTTTTCTGGTTTCTCACTCAATTATACCTATGGACTCCAGGTGTGCAGTAGGGAATATGTAAAATCAAATCATGCCTTCTTAGCTGTTCTCCTGCACAGCATTGAAAATATTCCAGACAGCCATTATCCCTCATCTTGCTTCTTGTAGTAGGTCTTCATGTCATGAATGAATGAATGAAGGAACATTTATTTAGTGTCTCCTAAGTGCCAAGGCACTATTACAAATACTTATGATGATAGGATTATACAGCTAGGTGCAAATATGGGAAACAATATAAATAAGAAAATGGTGCTACGGGAAGGAAGTTGAGGGTCTGGAGAGCCAGAAGGCTTTGCAGTAGCAGTAGTGGAATTAATTTAATAATATTTCCAAAGAAAGAGGGTACAAAAGGAGAGAGTTGGGGCCTGGGCCTTGGGGCACCTGGTAAGATCAGGCTCTAATTTCATGTGGGAGGACTGGATTGTACATGAAGTATGGTCCGAGGTAAGCAAAATATGGGGGGTTAGGTGAGTTTGTACTTACTCGCCAATCAGGTCAATCCAATGCCAAGATGGAGTTCCAAAGCTGAATGGATTAGCTCACCCAGAGAGGGGGGCATGCAGGAGTGCCCTAGTAAATGTGGAACAATTGGGTAGGGTGGGGAGTTGTTCACATGATACACTTTGATACACTTTTAAGTTTAATCTGTGTTATTAATATTTTGTCCATCATTTTCTTAAGTTTAGACAATCGACAAAACACTAAATCAAGCCTTGATTTATGGCATTTGCCATTTTGAGAAGTGGAAATGAAAATTTAGCAACTGGTTCCGACATATCCTTGGACATGGTTTCTAGAGGTCCAATCAGGAGGGCCTATATTTTGGGTGAGAAGTGAAACAATGTCAGGTCAGATGGCAAATGTCTACGTAGGCCCTGCCTTCCTATTGGATAGCTGGATAGGATGTTACTAAACCAATAGTCACACAACATATGATATTTGATGGATGAGAAGTTTGGTCTGAAGTCCACTCTTACCATCTCAAAGTATAAAAAGGCATTAGGAACTATGACAGCACCATCTTGGTTTTGGAGAGAAGACAAAAGCCCAAAGGGCTGGTATCCTTCTTTCTTGTCTCATTGGGAGAACAGATGACCAAGTTGCATGTAATGACCACAGAAAAGAAACCAAAGAAGTCCAAGGTGGGCAGCAAACAGCATCCTCTGTGTGTGTATGGGGTGGGGCGGGAGGGTGCAGGTCTAAAGCTATTCACCTCTTCATTCTCTCAGATCTCTGAAATCTGAAGGATGACAGGATCATAGATCTAGAACTGGAAGACACATCTAGTGCAACTCTATCATTTTATTTATTTATCTACTTGTCTATTATTTACTTATTTGTTAACTTTTACAAAGGGGTATTTGCTTCAAAGACACGATAAGAAATACAAACATTTGCCCCAAACACCTGGGGACATGCTCTCCTTTATATTGCCTTTATCCTTGAGAAAAGTGGGCAAAAACTTAATTTGATTTCTACACAGCATCCTTCTCCCAATCAAGCATTTTCAACACAGCGGTAACTGAGTCTTCTTCTCAGCTACCAATGGGCAGGGGCCTTAATGCTGAACTGATTGGCCACAAGACCCAACATGGATTTCCACTCCTGGACCTCCTGGTAGTTTAATCCTTTGACCTTTATGAACTCACCAGGTCATGGCCATCTCCAATCTTATTTACCCCCAAGCAGGAAGAATAGGTATTATAGTGAGAGAAGTAATAGCGGGGCCAGGTACTTTTGGGCTATATTGTGGCAGCCTGGACAGGAGATGCACGTCTAAGGCCTTGTTCCAGACTTCCGACTTAAGCCTTTGCCCCTCATTTGAACATTTGTTGTTGTTGCTGTTCAGTCATGTCCAACTCTTCATATCTGACTTGTGACCCCATTTAGGGTTTGAACATACCCATGCAGGAAAAAGCCAGACCAACTGACTTCCTCATTTTACAGAGTAGCAAACTGAAACTCAGATGGATGAAGTCATTTGTCCAAGGTGACAAAGGGAGGATTTGAAACAGCTTCTACTGCAAATCCAGAGCTCTTTCCCCTTCAAGATACAAAATCTCCATGTAATCTTCCTGCAAGAAGCATAGGCTCCTCTGGAGGTGTAGAAAAGCTGGCAGATGGTCAAGCCATGCCATGCATGGTGGGGCAGAGACGTAGTGCTCATGGGTTGATCTTCTAGGCAGCCAGCCAGCAACAACTATTAGGCATTTACTATGTGCAACTATTGAACTAGATACTGTTTCCAGACACAGACTGGTTTGCTATTGAATTAGCTGAGTGTAATAATATAAATTAACATCTTTATAGCACTTAGTATGTGCCAGGTGCTTTACAAATATTACTTCATTCCATCCCCCCAACAACCTTGGGAGGTAGGTGTTATCATCTCCATTTTACAAATGAGAAACTGAGGCAAACAGAGGTTAAGTGACTTGCCTAGGGTCACACAGCTAGTAAATGTCTGAGGTTGGATTTCAGTGTTGGTCTTCCTCACTCTGGGTCCAGTGCTCTATCCACTGAGTCACCTAGCTATCCTGTAGCTGCATAAACACTATTTGTGTGGAATTTCACATCCAAGGGATTCTGAAATTTTGGAGAAAGGGCTCTGATTCCCTTCCTTGAGCTCCAGCACCTCTTCCAGAAGGGGGTGCCATTGCATACCTGTACACATAGAATAGTCTTGTTTTAGAAAGACCCAGAAGAGATTTCTTTGTAGTGTGATCGGTTGGAGTAGAATTCCCAAATGGACATGAGCTATGGGGCATTCTCCAGTGCAATTCTCATCCTCTCACAAAACAACGCACACTTGGGGCTCTTTTGCAAGGGGTGTCAGAGGAATGCAATTTCAGTGTGTACCTGAAAATTCCTCCCTCCTTCCCCCTGTCCCCAAATGTTCTACCAAGGAAAATTGAGACCTGAACATAGACAAACTTGAACCTGAAAATCTGGCAAAGTAATCACCAATTTAAATCAATAGGTCCATTTTTCTAAAGAAACAGGAAAAAGGCTGTTAGACACATGAGGGTGGAGTGTGCCCTGATCCTCCCACCATCGTCTTTCATCTAGGTGTCTTTAATTCCAGCTAAAATCGGACTCCTACTCTCTTCTCATACAGATCTACTGCAATATTTGTTCTCTGCCTACATCAGCTTTAAAGGAGATATTCCACATCTGGATCTACTATTTTACTATTTACCCTGCTCCAGACCACAACAAACACACAAAATCATGAGGAGAAGGGAAATGCTGAGTGAGCTTTCACATGGGAATTGTTATTAAGAAATCATTTCCCTGAGGTCCACTTGCTCTGCCTCTCTGATCCAGTTTATCCCCAATTCTCAAGACAATGTAATATTTTGTCATACCCTAAGGAGCAGAAACCAAAAACAGTACTTCAAAGCAGAGAAATGCTTCATGACTTAAAAGAATGAATAGGCAATTTAATGTGAAAGTTAGTCAAACTTTTTTAAAGCATAATTTGTGGCCTATGGAATGGAGAAAAGGGGGATAATGAGATTTTTACAGACTTTCTAGAAAACAATTTTGCTTTTCTAGGTAACCTTATACTTCTGAGTATGGAGGAAAATCCCTTCCTGGTTATGAATGTCTAACTTAATCTGAGAATCTTGAAAAGCTATTTATCAGTTGCCCTGAGTTATAATTCATCTATCTACAGTGTGGATATACCTTTTTCATGACTGGTTATGGCTTATTTTCATCACTGGATCATAGGAACCAACAGCAAAAATGGAGCATAACACACACCACAGAGTTGCAT
Source organism: Trichosurus vulpecula (assembly GCF_011100635.1). Taxonomy (NCBI): domain Eukaryota; kingdom Metazoa; phylum Chordata; class Mammalia; order Diprotodontia; family Phalangeridae; genus Trichosurus; species Trichosurus vulpecula. Next base: position 48,507,707 of record NC_050578.1, read on the forward strand.
GGTCATTTAAAGTATATCGCCTGAAAACAAAGAGAGGGAATGTCTGGACATCAGAGTTCCAGTGAAGAGTGTTCCATTGCTCCCTGATGGCAAATCTGAATTGTTCCTACTATGAAGTCCAGTTCATTACGGTGGTAGGTAATCACCAAAGAAACCCAGGGAATTGGGTGCCAACATAAATTGTGGGACAACTAATTCTTTGGGTTTCTTCAGTGAAGAAGCGTAAGTTAAATCAAACTGGGCATATGGGCTTCCAGAGAAGAACCATAGTGAGATTATGCTTCATGCTTCGGAGAGGAGGGAGGGAAATTCAGGAATACACTAAAATAACAAAGGCGTAAGGGAAGAAGAGACAGGGATAGAGTAAGTGACTCTCCCAAAGAATAGGACAAAGCTCTCTTCTTGGCACTATCCAGGGATAAGAAATATGTTTTTTATTCCTTAATTTTAAAAAATTTAAAAATATTTTGAAATGTTTTATTGATGTTTTATGTTTTACACCAGTCATATCGAAATAATCTACCCTACAAAGAACTCCAGCCTTGGACAAACAGAAGTTAAAACCAACAAGCACAAGAACTTTGTTCAACAGTGTGTGCAACATTGTTCAGTCATGTCCAACTCTTCATGTCTGACTCTTGACCCCATTTAGGGTTTGAACATACCCCTGCAGGAAAAAGCCAGACCAACTGACTTCTTCATTTTACAGAGTAGCAAACTGAAACTCAGATGGATGAAGTCATTTGTCCAAGGTGACAAAGGGAGGATTTGAAACAGCTCCTACTACAAATGCAGCGCTCTTTCCCCTTCGAGATACAAAATTTCCATGTAATCTTTCTATAAGAAGCATAGGCTCCTCTGGAGGTGTAGAAAAGCTGGCAAATAGTCAAATCATACCATGCATTACTAACTTGTCTCCCAAGAGGAGGAACATGGACTCCCTTACTTGTCTCCTGGAACAAACATTGCTTGTTCTCTTTAATTTCCTATTTTTATTATCTTTTGTTTTTACATTACCAAAAGTTGCTCCTACCATCTCTCCCTTTCCTTCTTTGAAAAGGGCTTTCTGTATAACAAATATTTTTACAAAAAAAGAGAAAAAAATCAGAAAAACAGATCAATATATCTAAAAAGTCTGAAAATATATCCAACGTTACCTGTAGATTTCCTGCCCCTGTAAATGAAAGGAATGAGGGTGTCTTCTCATTTCTCTTCTTTGGGGTTATGTTTATTCTTTGTAATTTTGCATCATTGACTTTTGATCAGTCTTTGGTTATTCCTTCCAGTGATGTTATATATATTGTTTTCTTTCTTATCTCTTCCTATTTCACTGGGTCAGTTCATTTAAGATTTTTCATGCTTCTCTGTATTCATCATGTTTGTCATTTCTTACAGAACAGTACTTTTCCATTATATTCATGTACCACAATTTGTTTAGCTATCTTCTAATCAATTAACATTGACTTTGCTTTTAGTTCTTTGCAACTACAAAAAGTCCCACTCTAAACATTTTTATATTTGGAGGGACTTTTTTCTTATCAACAACCTCCTTGAGGTATAAGCCTAGTGCTAGAATCTCTGGGTCAAAGGCTATGAACATTCTAATTACTTTCCTGGTATAATTTAAAGATACTCCATTGAATTTTCGCTGGTTGTCACCTATGCCCTGAATGCTTTCTCTCATGACCTCGACCTCCTGGTTTCCCTGGCATCTTTCAAGTCCCAGATAAAATTCCACCTTCTAGGAAGACTTTACTGATCCTCCTTCATTCTAATTCCTAACTTCTATTGATCATTTCCAGCTTATTTTGGATATAGTTGTTTTCAGATTGGCTCTCCCATTAGATTGTGAGCCATCACAGAATCTCTAGGATAGGATTGTCTTTTGCCGTTCTTGGTATCCCCATTGCTTAGCTTAGTGCCTGGCATACAGTAAGCACTTAATAAATGTTTACTGCCTAATAATTCCAAATTGCTTTCCAAAATGGAGTTATTGGTTCACAGGTCCACCAACACCATATCAGTGTGCTTCTATTCTTAAGACCTCTCAAACAACAACTATTTCCGGTTTTTTATCACTTTTGCCAATCTGATGATGCGTGTGAGGAGAAATCTGTGTTATTTTAATTTATGTTTCTTATCAGTTATTGGGAGCAACGTTTCAGAGTCATTAATAGCTTGGATTTCTTCTTTTGAAAACTTCCCATTATGGATTTCTAAGTGCTCTTGGAACACTGGAATCTGCACTGAATGTATACCATCCGTTTTGAAATGTATTCTCTCTGAAGGATGGCCCTAGCGTCAATGAGAGAGGCTGAGGTGGGGGCCCCAGCCCAGAGCATTTCTCAGCACGGGCAGGAAGAAGACAGCTGCCAGATTTGCGCACATATCAAGCAAAAGATAAGGAGCATAAGAGGTGCAAACAGACAGAACCAGCAGGAGCCAGGGAAATATGCATGGGCCAAAATGGTACTAAATTTGTCCCAATTAAGCAGAATTACTATCCCAATTAAGCAACCGTCATGGCCATTAAGAAACTCAAATGAGTTCTCTGGGAGACAGCCTGATTAAGTGAATTTATGGACTTAGTGCACTGTAGTGTATATTAATAACCCTTAGCTACTTCATTCCTCACAGGGGTGCTCTGAGACTTAATTACCATGTGCACAAATCCTCGAATGAAAGACAGTGCTGAGAGTGAAAAGGATGCTAAATTTGAAGAGTAACATTTGAATCACCGCACTATTTGTAGTTGAGTTCCTCTCACAGATGTACAGGCTTTCCATCTTTTTGGGGGGAGGGACAAGAGAGGGGAGCATAATTGTGTGAAACTGACCTCCTCCTTCCCCGCCCCCCCTCCCCATCAGCCGTGACCACAACACATAATGCAGTCAACCTCCTCTGACTGCTTTGGTCTGGAGTCCTTGCCTTGTTGCTAGCCTCCTCCCATCTCTCACTAAGACTTCAATGGCCCAAAGCTGTCAACAGTTCATAAAAGGATCCAGCACCTTAAGATGTTGTGTACATGTTCCAGGGATGTTTTCAAATACACTTCCTCTCCTAGTTCCTTATAGATAACCTTTTGGCATCTATTGGAGCAATTGGGAGGACAGACGGCCAGTCTTGATTTGGGAAAAATTTTCCACACTCATTGTCCCTGTGCAGAGTTTGGTTTGGGAGACATTTCATCATTGGAACCTTGTAATATTCCTCTTGGCAGGCTTCCTTTTCCTGGAGGGGACAGGGGTCAAAGAAAGGCCTTTTCAAAGTTGTAAAGGCCTGCACTTACCACCCCATTACAGAATCTCAGCATTGCAAAAAGATTTAAAGGGCTGTTTAGTCCAGGGTGGAGAACTTGCAGCCTTGAGGCCACATGTGGCCTTCTAGGTCCTTGGGTGCAACTTTTTGACTAAGCTCAAGTTTTATAGAACAAATCCTTTTATGAAGGTGATTTGTTCTGTGAAGTTTGGATTCAGTCAAAGGGCCACACTTAAGGACCTAGAGGGCCACATGTGGCCTTGAGATCACAGGTTCCCCACCCTGTCCAACCTATAACTGAAGGGGAGTTTGTTCTAGAACGTCTCTAACAGTTAGCTGGCCAGCCTTTGCCTGAATATATTTAGTAAGAGGGAATCGTTATCACCAGGGGACAGTCCATTTTACTCTTGGACAGCTTTGGTAGGGATATATATATATATATATATATATATATATATATATATATATATATACACATATATATACGTATATATGTATTTTTTTTTCTTTTTATTGAGTCTAAATCTACTCCTCTATAACTTTCATCTATTGTTCCTGCCTTTTGAAACCGTTGGAACAAGCCTAATCCCTGTTCCCTGCATGAACCATTCAGATATTTGAAGACAATCATCAGGTCTCTCTCAAGTTTTCTTTCTATAAGTTGAACATCCAAATAGCTTCTTCTAATCCTCATGATCTTGAGGTTCTTCGGCCTCCTAGTCTCTGTCTTACGGTTATTTTCCAGCTTTCTCAATGTCTTTCCCAAAATACAAACCCCAGAACCAAACATAATACACCAGATGTTCTCTGACTGCAGTATGATAGAAGAGATCTATTACTCCTCCTCCCCACCATGGATACTTGCTACCATGTTATAAGATATACCTACCTCTCTTTATGCAGGCCAAGATAGAATTATTTTTTGTGGGGTCTTTAGGGGGAGTTAACATTAAGATCACCATATTTTTTCCATAGAACTGTCATCTAACTATAGGTCCCTCCTCATTTATTTACAAAGTTGATTTTTTTTAATCCAAGTACTGAATGTTCATATACATACACACACATACATATCTACATACATATATACATATGTACATATATACACACATGAATATATGCGATACATACATATACATGTAAACATGCTTAATCATCCCACCTGAGATATTTACTGGTTGTAGGATTCTGGGCCAGTCAATTGACCTCTCTGAACCTCAGTTTCTTCAATCTGGAAAATGAGGATAAAAGTAGTGAGACAATATATGTATAGTGTAAAGGAGCTAGCCATTCCCCCCTGCCAACCCTGAGGGAGAAATAGGAGTTAGCATATGTCAGGCAAATGAAGCCACCACTTCCTTGACCAGTATCTCCCCTCATACCCCAGTGGAGATGGCTTAGGACTCTGAACCCAAGAACCTTTGGAATAGCACTGCTTTCAGCCCAATACTCTCAGCCATCATCCTGGGTAGAATGCACTATGGAGGTGCAACCTGATAAGTGGTACAGCCACACTTACTAAATACTGAGAAAGGAAAGCTCTTGTCAACAAAGTCCTTGACTGTGTCAAATGGTTCTTTTGAAAACTATATGATTCTATCAACATAAATGACCATCTCCTTTGCTACTGCACCCTAAGGATCACAGGACCTTTCCAATGGACCTGCAGCTGGAATTTTCCATGTGTTATCTTCTCCATTGGAATGGGAGCTCCTTGAGAGTAGGGACCATCTACCTTTTCTATTTGTGTCCCCAGTGTTTTACACACGATAAGTGCTTAATAAATGCTTTATTCTTTCATTCATTTAAGTGCTTTGCAAACCTGAAAATGCCATATATAAAAGTGAGCTGTTTTATCATATTACCTTCAGTCAATCATTGCTTTCAGTTAAGATAGGTGTGGATCCCAAGTCTATTATCCAAATCTTCCATGTCTGCCTCTATCATTCTTCCCTAAGGAAAGTCTAGTCCAGCGGTGGGGAACCTGCAACCTTGAGGCCACGTGTGGCTTGGAGGCTGCAGGTTCCCTACCCCTGGACTAGGCATTCCATCTTGACTCTCCTCTTCTGCCAACAGAAGCTCTAGTGAAAATTGTCTACAAATGAAACATTGTTTGTTCATAGCTCTTTCTTTTTAACTCTGAGGATGACATTCAGAGGATGACTGAGAACTGGAAACAACATGAAAATCACCCAAAGACCCCCAGATTGAGAAAGGCCCTTGTTTTAGGAGACAACAGGGAAAGAACAGAGTAGCCAGCAGAAGAAAAGTGGCCAGATCCCTCAAAGAAAAAAAATGGTTCTGGCCGTGTCCTTAGTGGTGTCATTTAGAAACAAGAATCTCAACTCTCCAAGCTGGAGTACTTTGCTCACAGAGCACATCTCTAGGGAGCATTGATGGTTAAGGGGTGGTTTGTTCTTTCAAAGCATAAATTATATCCATGAGGTCGTAACTTAAGCTGGTGGCAAATGCTGGGAAACATTTTTTTTTTTTGCAGAGACTTACTAAGTTGTGTTGGGGGGTCATGAAGAAGCTCAGATATTCCAGTGATAGGAGGGTGCCAAATCCACAAAACTGAATTTCATTTCTCATAATCCTTCAGAACTATAGTACTAAGAGTAAGCAGGGAATATGGCGATGAAAATAGCCTGACCAATGAACTCTGCTTCTTTTCCTGCTCCCTATATCCAAGTAGTAGCCAAATTGAATGGATTTTACCTCCATAGAATCTCTCGTATCTCTCTTCTTCTCTCCACTCTCACAACCACCATCTTAGTTCAGGTTCTTATCACCTCTGGCCTAGATGATTACAATAGTCTTCTAACTGGTCTCCCACCTTCAAACTCTTCTCGCCAATCTGTCCTCTACATAGCCATCAAATTAATATTCCTAAAGTACAGGGTGTCCCTAAAGTCTGGACACATAGAAAATCTCGTTAACATCTCATTAACCCTGTCACCAAAGACTATGTTGTTCAGAGGCTTCTTTTTCTGGGGTATGCTAGAGAAGAAAGTATACTCAATGAAAATCACAGATGCAACACACTTGATTGAACTCATAAAGAGTGAATGTGCTAAAATTAATGGCAATGTGGAGTTACTGCATTGAGTTCATGTGAATCTTGCAAAGCATCAACCTTTGCATCACAAATGATGGAAATCATATTGAAGATGTTATTTGTTAATATTCCAATTAAATAAAATGTTGTTGGAAATTTCATTCATTTCATTTCTTGAAAGTATGCAATTTTGCCTATATTTTCAGACTTTAGGAACACCCTGTATAGCTCTGTCAGAGCCACCCTTACACCAGAAGCTTCAGTGACTTCCTGGAGTAATCAGGAAATCACCTGAACTCTCCCATTTTCACCTCCAAACAACTATAAAATAGCATCCCAAAATGAATTCTGGAAATGGCAGAACCAACAAAAAGATGGAGTGAAACAATTTTCTAGTCTGAGACAACTTGGACAGTCAACAGGAAAGGTCTGTCTTACATGAATAAAAGGAGAAAGTAGTCCAGGGCAGGGAGTATTCCGGCAAGCTAGCGGGAGGCCCTGAGCCCCAACACAGTACCAGGTAAACAGGCAGATGCCAGCACCAGGCCCTGCCCATGTGCTTCAGCACAGCACCAGGTGAGCTGCCAGACTCCTGTGGCACCATGCAGCACCAGCTACTCCCATACCCACAGGTGAGCTGCCAGACCCCCACAGACCTGGCCCAACACAAGGATCCTCCACGTGCCTCAGTTCAGCACCAGACAAACAGACAGATGCTAGCACCAGACAGACAGATGCTAGCACCAGCCTGCCCCACCCCATGTACCTTGGCACAGCACCAGGTGAGCTGCCAGACCCCAGTGGCACCACACAGCACCAGGCACCTCCCCAAGCCCACTCCTTGGCACTGCACCAGATGAGCCCCAGCTCTCCACAGCACAAGGATCCCCTGTGGGTGTCAGGGAAACACTAGCATAGAACCAGGCAGACAGCCAGGGTCTGCAGCTCCCAGCACAAGAAGTTTAGTATACTACCCCTTGCACCCCAGAAGTAGAGCTCACCTTTAAAAGTAATAAAATAGGCTGGCAAAAACAAAACAAAAATAAAAACAAAAAAACACAACAAAAGGAACTGAAAGTTATTATGGTGACAGGGAAGATTAAGACACAAACTCAGAAGAGGACAACAATTCAAAACATGAAAAAAATCAATAGCTTGATAAAGGAAGCACAGAAAAATGGAAAAAGTTGTAAAAAAATTTACCTAAGATGTAATATCAACAACTCCTTAAAAATAGAATTGGCCAAGTATAAAAGGAGGTTAAAAAGCCCAGTGAATAAAATAACTCCTTAAAAATTAGAATTGGAAGAAAATTAGAATTGGACAAGTGGAAGGAAGTGGAAGACATCAAGAATCAATCAAACAAAACCAAAAGAATGAAAAATAGGTGAAAATGTAAAATACCTCATTGGAAAAACAACAGACCTGCAAAATAGATCCAGGACAGATAATTTAAGAATTACTGGACTACCTGAAAGTCATAATTTAAAAAAAGAGCCTAGACATCATCTTTCAAGAAATTATTAAAAAAAAAACCAACAACAATGACTGCTCTGATATCCTAAACCAGAAGGTAAAATAGACATTGAAAGAATCCACTGATCCCCTCTTGAAAGAGATCCCAAAATGAAAACTCCCAGAAATATGTTAGCCAAATTCCAGAACTCCCAGGTAAAGGAGAAAACATTTCAAAAAGCCATAAAGAAACAATTCAAATACTGGGGAGCCACAGTCAGGATTATACAGGATTTTACAGCTTCAACTTGAAAGTATCAGAGGGCTGGGAACATGATATTCTGGAAGGCAAAGGAGATAGAACTACAACCAAGAATCACCAACCCAGCAAAACTGAGCATAATTCTTTGGGGGAAAAATGCATATTCAATGAAATAGAAGACTTTCAAGCTTTCCAGATGAAAAGACCAGAGCTGGGGAAAAAATCGATTAAGGGGTAAGAAAGAAGTTTACACTGGGAGCAGAAGTAAGAGAGAGGTAGAATGGGGTAAATTACCTTATCAGAAGAGGTAATGGGTCTTTTAGGTAAATAGGTAAAAGACCTATTAGAGTAGAGGAAAAGATAGGAGGGTGGGTGGTGGACATCACTTGAACCTTACTGTCATTGGAACTGGCTCAAAGAAACAATAACATACACAATCAGTTGGGTATAGAAATCTGTACCCTAATCTAAACTCTACAGGGAAGTATGGGTGAAGAAGGTTAAGTAAAAGAGGGGGGCTGATAGAAGGGAGGGTAGATTGGGGGAGGCAGTGGACAGAAGCAACACATTGGTGAGGAGGGAAAAGGTGAAAGTCAAGAGAGTGAAAGATAAACAGGAGGAAAAATAGGATGGAGGGAAATACATATTTAGCAATCATAACTGTGAATGTGAATGGGATGAACTCACCCATAAAATGGAAGCAGATAGCAGCGTGGATTAAAAACAAGAATCCATCAATATGTTGTTTACAAGAAATACACTTGAAATAGAGAGACACACACAGAGCAAAGGAAAGGGACTGGAGCAGAATCTATTGTGCTTTAGCTGAAGTACAAAAAAAAAGCAGGGATAGCAATCCTGATCTCAGACAAAGCAAAAGCAAAAATAAATCTAATTAAAAGATATAAGGAAGGAAACTACATCTTTCTAAAAAGTTACCATAGACAATGATGTAATATCAATACTAAACATACCAAGTTGTTTAGTATCCATATTCTTAAAGGAGATACTGAGAGTTATAGAAGGAAATAGAGAGCAAAACTATAATAGTGGGAGACCTTAACCTTTGCCTTTAAGAACTAGATAAATCCAAACATAAAATAAAAGAAAGAAGTTAAGGAGGTGAATAGAATTTTAGAAAAGCTAGATATGATAACCTCTGGAGAAAATTGAATGGGGATAGAAAAGAATATACCGTTCTCTCAATGGTATATGGTACCCACACCAAAATTAACCAAGTATTAGGGCATAAAATCCTCACAATCAAATGTGGAAAGGGAGAAATATTAAATGCATCCTTTTGAAATCAGAATGCGATAAAAGTTACATTCAACAAAGGGCAGTGGAAAAAATAGATTCAAAATTAATCGGTAACTGAATAATCTAATCCTAAAGAATAGGTGGGTCAAAGAAAAAAATCATAGAAAAAAATCAATAATTTCATAAAAGAGAATGACAACAGTGAGACAACATACCAAAATTTATGGGATGCAGTCAAAGCAGTACTTAAGGGAAAAATTATTTCTTTAAATGCTACATCAATAAAATAAAGAAAGAACAGATCAATGCATTGGGTATGCAAATAAAAAAACTAGAAAAGAGCAAATTAAAATCCCCAATTCAACATAAAATTGGAAATCCCGAAAACCCAAGGCAAGATTAATAAAATTGAAAGTAAAAAAAAACTATTGGGCTAATAAATTAAACTAGAAGTTGGTTTTATGAAAAAAAAAACCCAATAAGATAGATTAAACTATTTGGATAATTTGATGAAGAGAGAGCACTCCATGCATGAGAGATGGCCAAAGAAAATGCCCAGAGCAGAGAGATGGAATTGTGAAAATAGGATTTTTTTTATTTGACCCTGTTTGAACTCAGATCTTCCTGACTCAGCCTCAGTACTCCATCTACTGCATAACCTAGCTGGGCCATCTCAAATGCAATCTTCTAGAAAATCTTTCTTGATTTTCTCTTCCCCTGTCAGAGATCTCCTCCTGAAATTATTTTGTAGCTTCATGTTGTATTATTCCAGCAGAATGTAAGTTCCTTGAGGAAAATAACTTTCTTTTTTTAATTAATTTTTTTCAATGAACAAAAATTTTTTTCTCCCACTTTCCTCCCTTCCCCCACTCCTCTTCCCCTCACCCCCTGCCACTGAAGCAGGAAAAAAAGAAAGAAAAAGAAAAAAAATATGCAAAGTCAAACAAAACAAATTCCCATGCTGGCCACGTCCAAAAATTATGTGTCTCAACTCAAACTGTACCTTGAGCCTATCATCTCTCTTTAAGGAGGTGGGTAGCATAGGGCAGTGACTTTCATTTTTTCTTTTTGTTTCTAGATCCTAGAACACTGCTTGACATTTTTTTTTGATTGGGGGGGGGTATTAAGAGAGGAAGGCAGATTTCTTTGGATATAGAGAATCCCTAATGATAAAACTTCCACTGCTAATGTAAATCAGCATCAGCTTTGCAGTTTATAACCAGTCAATCAACAAATATTTATTAAGCACTTGCTATATGTTTAATAACCTGTCTTAGTCAGTTGTTTGGCATAGTGGATAGAGATCCCTCAAGAGTTAAGAAGACCTATCTCAGACACATATTGGCAATTCAAGTAGCTTAACTTTATCTTCTCAGCCCCCCAGGTAACTCTCTAATATTGTCTTACACATAGTAGGGTTAACAAATTCCTGTTGAAGTTCACTGAGTGTCTCTAGACTTCATACATGGATGAGAAACAAATGAATCCCGACATCATCCATTATATTTCAAATGGTTCCCAAATTGCCAATGTAGCACCACCTTAGAAAGAAAGACTTGATGGACAGACAAAATGACATTATGAGCCTTTTAAAACAATTAACTTGTCCTAAACAAGAAAAGAAATCACAAGCCAAATGAGTTTGCATCTCTGAAAGAATCTTTTTTGGATTTGGTCTACCTACATTCTGGCTGCCAGCATTAAGAATGTGTTGGTGCTCACAGCAGCATCTGTCCTGTCTATATACAAGATTTGCATGCAGCCACACTCCCTGGCTTCAACTTTGACCTGAAAAAACCTTAGCAGGCCTGCTGCTTTAGAGACCAAGCTCAACAGATTTTTCATTATTTCTTGGCGACGATTCCTTTTATTCCCCCTTTCAAGTGCTGTAATTCTATCGTTTTCTCCAAGCACCTGACTTCCCTGAGAGAGGCCATAAAGCCATCTGTGCTTTGAGATGCCCTATCTGGAAATCCTGAATCTTGATTAGTCTGGGACTGGCAGGAGGAGATTAAACTAGAAAAGGAACTAATAGATTTGTATATGACCAGTTTTCAGACACTCAAATTCTTGATACTTCAGTAACGACCATATTTATTATTCTCTTGAAGAGACAAATGAGACAGCTGTAATGTCACAAAATCTGGGGAACTAACCTCTGTTTTGACATCATCATACCAAATTGAATGATGCATGACAGCTATTGCATTCATTGTAAAACAAACATGAAAAGAGCAGGATCTGAAAACAAGAAATTAAAATAAAATAAGAGAGACTGTAAAGAGACAAAATGTACTCCAAGACTTATTTATTTTTAATCTATTTTTCATTTATTTATCTTTATATATGTATTTATCTTATATTTATATGCCATTTATTTATTTACCATTTTATTTACTTTCAAATGGGAAAATGAGTACACAAAAAGTATATATCATTAAATTTGAAATTCAAAATATTGATAAGTTAAATGACATTTTAAAACTGTGTTTTTTGACCTTTTTTTTAGACTCAGTCTCACCATCTCATCCAGGGTGGAAGTATGGCAATTCACAGCCCATCTCTACCACTAATAAGTCTTAACGTGCTCCATTTCTGACCTTGAGCCATTCTGTTGCCTCCTTAGGCATCCCAGAAGCCCTCTTGCTCCCAGGAGCACACCATATTGGTGCCAGACTAAGAGTGGACATCTGATTGCCTTAGCCTACTGCAGCTCAGAACTCCTCAGCTCAAGCCATCCACAATGCTCAATCTCCCCAAAAACTGGAATCACAACCATGCACCGCCATGCCTGGCAACTGTGCATTGAAAAAGTCACCAGTTATGCAAATTGAAGAAAGAAGGTTTAATATGGAGAAAGAGGGCTAGGATTGTTTGAATTGGCTTCTAAGAGCAAAACTTAGAGCAATGGGTAACCTTTTAGAAAGACAGATTTCCATTTGATATGAGGAAACTTTCCTAAAAATTAGAGTTAACCAAAAGTAAAATGGGTGGCTTTAGAAGGTAATGAGTTAGTTCTCCATTGCTTGAAGTCTTCAAGCAGAGTCTGGATGACCTCTTGAAGGATGTTGTGAAGGGAATTCCTGGTCAAGAACACTTTTTTCCTTCCGTCTTCTGTGATTCTATGATCCTGTGACTGGTTCACAGCTATTTTTGAAATGTGTGGCAATTAGCTAATGAAAATCTTGGATTTTCATACTAGTACTTGGCAAGTAAAGGTTGATTTATTTCTCTCTTTTGCTTTCCTCTCCATTCCTCTGTTCTCTTCTCTCTTTTCTTCTCCTCTCTTCCTCTCCCCTTCTCTCCTTTTTTAAAACACTTTCCTGAGGCACCATACTAAGCCTATCTTATACTGAATTTTTCAATAAATCCCAGCATACTGAAGATCAAATATAGTAGATGAGGGTTACTTTTCTCTTATGTCATCATTCCTCCTAGGTTTCGTTTGCCAGAAATAAACCAAACTGCAACTGCAAAGGCTAATTAACCATAAAGACCAATTAACCACTTATTACAAATAATGTACTGTTCCTTTAAGGTACTGATCCCTTCATATACAGCAGTTTAATCTGGAAAGGAATAGGAAATATATTTTTACAGGAAGAAAAAATAATTATCTCAATTGTGAAAGGATATAAGATATTGCTTATATGCCATATACCAACATTTTGATGCCTGAAAGAAGGGAAAGAACTTTGGTTTAATAAAAACTTTAAAATATGTGTCTAAAGAAAACATAGGGTTTAGATTGGATTTGAACAGTTGTGGACAGAAAAATTAGCTGTGGCATAAATATACCAAGTCAAATCACCTTGTGACTGAGGTATGCCTCCTTTGTAGGCAAACAATTTAACGGTGTAAAGAGGCAGAGAAAGAACTTGTATTTATTAAAAACTGGAAAAATATAAATACAAAAAAGCACAGTTTAAGGACACAATGAGTTGGAGGACTTCAGAGCTGGGAGCATTGTAGTCCTTCAGCTCATTTACATACACCTAATTTTTTACTAAAGATGATACAACTAAAAAAAGTGAAAGAAAAAAATGTAAAGACTTTTGGAGACTAAGATATCATTAAAAGAAGACTGCTGATTTTTAGGGGAAATTTGGTGATTTGTTAGCATTTAAGTGAAAGGTGAGTTACTGAGAGCCAGGATTCTTTGATTTAAGCCAATGAAATATATAGGGGAGATAGGAGCCCTAATAGATAGAAGTAGGCTGAGGCTGAAGAAGGAAGAACTTGGTAAGTGGAGTTGGAAGAAATAGTATATGGTCAAAAAGCAGCTCTGGCAGAGAGCTGGGTGGAAAAACCCCTAGAGTAATCACTTGATTGAAGGCTTTACCTATTGATTGCTGACTGATTGGAATGACCCTCACTGACCAAGAGTTCCAGTTCTAGCAGTGGCTGGTTAATGTTAGAGCTCAGGGAAGCTGAAACCCTTCAGAAGTACCTGTTGCAATTTGTTGCTCCTCTCCGGTTTGAGAGTAAAAAAAAAAATAGAATGAGATAAGACAGCAGCTCCTTTGCTGCATAGGAAGAGCAGGCTAGGATGGTTTATCAACTTGAACTGTTCTGCTGTGAATTCTATTCTGAATGAACAACTCAACACCTGAGTAAGTGAATATTTGGCTGGGTCTTTATGGCCCAGGGATATCCAGCATGATGAGATTTGCAGTCCTCTTTTAAAGGGAGCTGCTATTCACATTAAGAGGTGCCACTTTCTAAATGCCCACATAAAGGTGGTTGTAAGTGAAAAGAGCTTGTAAATTCTATATTCGGGTATAAAAGGGAATAGGATTTATCCAGCTGGAGGGTGGCGAAGACCAATAGACAAGCAGTTAGCAGAAAAGTGATTCCAGGTGACATTAGTGCTTTTGAATGAACCAATGACATATGTAATTGTGAGTTACATCAACCACATGTTTGTTCATTTGTTTCCACATAGGTGCTTTTCCCTCCATATTGCTAAGTGTGCCTGCTCTCTCACATAGATATTGTTTACTAGTCAAAGAGTGGTCTTGATTTAGGCGTGGATTGGTATGTATTTTGTTATTTATGTACTTGTTTCATATGGGTGAAATTATTTTTCTTTTGCCTCATTGCTAAGTAAATGGTTATGTTTAAGATCTAAAAATATCATTATTGTGAGCGGCAAGTTGTGCAAATAGAAACACATCAGTGGAAGCTCAAGAGTTACAGTGGTGGGTAGGGTGTGAGTGTGTGTGTGTATTCTCCCTTAACATGGTAACCCCTAGGACCCTGAGAAGATTTGATTGCAACGTAGTGGTGGTCTATCTCTAAGAACCTGGACCTATCAGAGTGAGCACAGGGTAGATTGAGCCAAATGAGAAAGTGAATAAGTGTTGACATATCTTATTCTAGGGATGATACTGTGTGGGAGTGGCCGAATTACCCACATTGTAGGAGTGTCATTAAAGTAAGGAAATATCCTTTGTACTATGTGAGACTTTAGGGCCTTATTGCCAATTTAAGGAAATCAAATATATATGTATATATATATACATATATATATATATATATACAGACATACATATATGTATATATATAGAAAAATCTGAATTTATAAAGGAGATAAATGTTAATCTTATTTCCAAGGTATTTTCTGCTTTTCAATGGAGATTTTCTTTAAATAAGAGGTCCTCAGCACATTAAGTGATGGTTGACAGAGATGTTGAAAGACAGAGAGGATTAAAACCAGGGTGTCAGAAGCTCCTGACAATTGGAGATCTGGCTGTTTAACATCAACAGTAATCAAGCACTATTGGCATTAGAATTCCTTTTCTTTCCTATTTTGAACAAAAATATATAGTGAGCTTCAAAGTTAATCAGAGTTGGCTTTAGAAATACACATATAGTGGAGTGGTCACATTCTTGTTTTGCCCCAGAGAAGGTTAGTGTCAGCATAGGAAGGTAATGGACTTTTAGCCCAAGTTTATCTCCTAGGATGGTGAGATTTGGGGTGGACAGGGTAAGGAGGAAAAATCCCCCTTGATATCCTAGATATAGGTGTCTAAGTCTTGATACAAAACATCTGTGCTAATTATGTGTTAGTGTATCCAAGTGTAGTGCTCTTCCTACAATACTATAGTCTTAACATATATCCAAATAATATTCAGTAGAGTTTGCCTAGTGGGACTTTTCCATCTGTCTTAGCTGCTTAAATATGGCAGCTAGTGTAGCTATGATTGACTGGGCACAAATCATGTGTAATCCACTATTCTAAGGTAGAATATGGGACATGTGACTAAAATGGAAAGATTTTTGATTTTGTGGTTTCAGAATTAAGTCTAGTACTGTGCACCTTTGAGTTGGGCCATCATTCAAACTAAAGCTTGGAGATGTTTGACAGCATGAAGTAACAATAGATGTTGGGATGAAAAATTAAATGCAAAAAAAGAGCTTTGGTTCATCTTCAATATGTGTGTGTGTGTGCACCTAACAAATGCCATCAGGGCACATGGGGAAGCTGCCAGTGCTGATAAGGTAGAAGTTCATGAGAGCAGAAGAATTTTCTGTTTCAAACCAGTAGAATAACCAATAACTTAATCTCTATTGCTTGCTGCAGTGAGAAAAAGGAAGGAAGCCAGACGGACATTCCTAGATCCATTTCCCAAAAATCCATAAAGGGACTCTAAGTGTTCCCAAAAGTTTCTTCAAAGATGCCCTTCTTTATTCCTTGATCTTGAGGAACTGTTCCTACTTCACCCTCTGATTAGAGAAGAATGTAAAGTAGTGGAAAAATTGCTGGATAAGGCATGATGAAGACTTGAGTTTGAATTCCACCTCAGACTCTAGCTGTGTCCATGGGCAAGTTAACTTAATCTCTTTAAGCCTTGGTTTCCTCATATGCTAACCCTACCGGTATTACCTACCTCACAGAGCGGTTGTGAGGATCAAATGAGATAATGTCTGTGCTTTGCAAATTTTAAAGACCTATATTGAAAACCAGTTGTAAAAATAAAGCAGATAATATAATGGTACGCTATGAAGCCATAATATATTAAATACTTTAAGTGATTGGTTAATGTATTCTTCTATTTAACTGATTAATATGCACCTTGGATACATTCTACTGTACAGATGTATAATTTATAGTTAATTAAATGTAGTGTTAATTAAATATAGTTTGTCAAAAATAAAAATTAAATAAAATAAAATCTAGGCAGCAGGTAAGATGGACCTCCCTATTTTGCCATTACTCCTATGAGAAAATCAGATCAATTTTATATCATTTCATCTTATAAAACCTTTCCCAGGAAAGTAACTACTCATAACTGTACAGCTTACCTATTTAAAATAATAGCCCGAATTTGCAGACCTCTTATTTTCCAAGTTATTCTTACCCTTCAGGTTAATTCATACATTATCTACTGGCTTCCTGGATATAATTAATCTAAACGAGGGCCTAGATTGTTATACAAACAAACAGCATAATCTTTTGAAATTCAGGATGTTGCCTTGGCTTTCTCTTTACGGCAAAAGGAGGTTTGGGTTTTTGTTTTTCAAAGTATGCTCTAGATGTGCTGGTTGAGGCCGTGGACCTTGTCAAATACTCCAGAATGAATCTTCTGTATGGGCTAAGACTTAATGATTGATACAAGAGGTCCCAAGTCTACCATGTTGGGTCATTCCTTCTCTAATTGTGCCCTCAGCATGCTTAGGCAATTCTACTCCAACAAACAAGTTCATCATGCTATGCTCCATTGTTTTGACTAAATGCAGATAAAATAATACTTCTTCCCACAATCAGCAAAAGGGATAAAATGTAAACTCAAACAAAATAAAACTTATATGGCCAAAGTAACTCCCTCTAAATTACCCAGTCAGATTACATGCATCAGAAAAAGTCACATATGCAACTACCTCAGAAGACTTCCAGATTGATTGTACAGCATTAATTTTTATGACTTGCCTCTCTACAATGGACAATCATGGTGCATTTCTGTTTCATGCCAGTGCAAATCAAGGGAAGGGTGGGGGATCCAAATGCCTAAAATTTGCTGCTCAAGCCAGTAAAGAATATTATCTTCCTATTGGACAGGGTTAACCAGGAAGCTCTCTTGTTCAAAAACCTTCCTAGATCCCCATGGATCCCTAGGATAGGGAGTACAGCTGTGATTTCACTGATACAAAGATCTTCTAAACATAAGGATCCTCCTAAAGCAGGTAGATGCCAGGTAGGGGCCACATCACCAGAATGTATATGAGGTAGGTGTAAACCTAGGTCTTTCTGGGTCTTTAAGGACTTCCACAACCTAATTCCATACTACCTTTCTCCCTATCATGAACTCTATATTCCAGCCAAACAATGCAATAAGGAATTTCTCAATCTCAACAGTCCATCTCTCAACTTAATGCATTTTTACAGGTTTTGAATGTCCTCCCTCACCATCTCAGCCAAAATTATTCTCTCCCTTCAAGGCTCAGCTCAGGTAGAGTCCACCTCGTCAAGGAAGGATCCCTAGATTCGCTCCTCATTCCCCTAAGTTGAAAGTATTCTCTCCCTCCCATTCCTAGAGAACTTTGTGTGGGTCTCTCCTTTGCCCTCATCACTCTCTAGTCTGAATTATGCTTCTCTGATTACATCCTGTCCCCCAGTAGAATGTATGAGTTCCTTAAGGGCAAAGACCATGTCCTTTGTCATTTCTGAATAACCAATGATAAGTATCCTCTCAGCAGACAGGCTAAACTGGTTGAGGGTAACAGACAGGCCCTCAACCCCATCAGTGAATTAGGGGGTGTCTACCTCAAGCAGGTGAAGACTTTCCCCAGTGGAATGGGAGGATGAGAACAATTTGTTCCAATGACCATGAAGGTAGCTGAAGTAGGCTCTGTGGAGTGCTTACAGCTTTGTCAGTCATCAGAGATGCTGAGGTCGTCCACTGCGTCCTGGACTATCACCAGTCAGTTGTCCTGACTTTTATCTTGCCACTGGACTCTGATGACTCTGGAAAAGAGAGTGAGGCTGATAACTTGTGCAATTCTGCCTCACTTAAATCCAATTCATGTGCCAGTCAAGACATCACCCCATGATGTCATCGGTCCTTTTCAAAAATGAAAGGCAAACAACAAAAATCAACACACCACCTTGAAATTAGTAAGTGCTTAAAATATTTGTTAAAATGAATTATGTTGAAAAACATTAGGTAGTCCACATGAAGGCTTTATACTCAATGTTAGAATATACTCAGTAAAAATGCACTTACTACATGTTGTGATTGAAGCACAGATTATTGGCTGAGTCACTGATGAGTCATCTATCCACTGTGAAATAGTACTGGTAAGACTCAGAGTTCCCCAAATGGTGTCCTTCCCTATCCTGTAGTACAATGGAACACTGTATTTGGGCTCTGAATCTAAATCCCAGCTTTCCCATTTACTCTCAGAGTGTCCTTGGTCCAATCACATAACTTCTCTGAGGTCTCACATCCCTAATTTGTCAAAAGAAGAAGCTGGACTAGACGACCTCTAGGTTCCCCTTCTTACTCCACATCTAGGATCTCAAACGATCCTTGATCTCTTTCAGGCCATTTCTTCCATTGCCAAGAAGTTAGATTATTACTAGAGGAAAGACTCTTCTTTGTGTTAAAGTGGCCCATATTGTGTTCCAGTTATTTCCACTGAAGGGCTCTGAAGATCTCAATTGGAAATTAGCTTAATTTCTGCTGTCTGGAGGAAGCTGGCTCAAAGTTGCAGAAGGGATTTCATAATAATGATGATGATGCCAACTAGGGCTTTTCATCTTCAAAGCACTTTGCAAACAGTAATTAATTCTCATAATACCCATGAGGTAAGTAAGTAAATACTATTATCTCCATTTTATAGATGGAGAAACTGAGGTGAAGTAGCCAAGTGAATCGCTCAAGGCTAGAGGGAGTCAGCCTTGGAGGAAGGATCTAGGCTCAAGAAGTTTTTAGCTCTTGGTCTCCTGTTCATCCTTCCTCAGACTCTTGACCATTTCAAAACTGCCCAAGAGAAAAATGAACAAGGAATTATGAGGTTGCTGGTGATGTGGAGGGTAGGAGCTTTTTAGCCTACAAGTAGCACTCTCTGGCCTCCCCTCCCCTGTCAAAATGAATGCCTCTATTCATCGTGTGGGGAATTTGTGGGCATTGGTCTCAGGATCTCTTGTAAAGCAACAACAACAAAAACCCCATTGAGGCTCCTTTCTCCTTGGACCACGTATTTCCTGAGTTTTTCCTTGAAAATCAGGAGATTCTTGGTACATCCACGCCCTCAGGAAGCAGGAGGACCCAGCCCACCCTCCAATTCTTGCTTGGGAGGCTGTACTCAAAAATGTGATTTCTTGGTAATGGATTCTCTGACCACACAGCTCAGGCTGCGCTGCTGTTGCCCACTCCTTCGGGGCTTTTTGGCAGAGCTGCTTCACAAGGGGCCGGCATGTAATTAACATCAGGCTGTATTCACACAGGGGCAGTTATCTGCTTGCCTTCTCTTAGGGGAGGCTATTCCCTCAGCTCAAGATGGAAGTATCACATTAAGTTTGATAGCTGACTATTAATCTGAAGCAACATATTAATGCTGACAAGTGTCAAGCAGGAGAAAACAGGAACTGAAAAAAAATGAAAGTGACTTCCAAAGAAAATGTAAAGCCAACTCAAAGGATGAGATAAAAATAAGAACTTTGCCCAGTTTCCCAAATGCACTCAGCCCCATTTTTTCTCCTCTTTAGTCCTGGGTCCAGTTCATTAATTCTCAGTGTCTATCCAAGAGTATGGATGGACCAACTCATGTTCCCAGTCTAGCTGCATTTTATAGCCTGGAGAGCAGGCGTTCTTCATCCACTTGGTTTTTTTGGTATGGATTGTCAAGCTGAATTCTTTGGAGTGATTAAGGATCAGATTTAGGAGACTCTTGGTACAATCAGTACAATGTTATCCCCAAGTAAGAGCATCTGGAGGAAAAGATAATAACAACACAATGCTAATAACTAGAATTTATATAGAACTTATCTAGGATTCGTATAGATTTGCAAAGCGCTTCAGCCATATTATCGCATTTATTTTGCACAACAATCTTGCGAGGTAGGTGTTTATTATTATCATATTGTTTCCATGACTTGCGTAGGGTCACATAACTCATAAGCGGCTGAAACAAGATTCGAACCTCGTTTACAAGAAAGCCTTCTTTCATTTAGACTCTGGGCTGGTCATCCTCCATATTAGTCTCAAACACCTTTGGAGAGTATACATCTCCCTGTTTTATGCCTGGTTACCAACTACACTCATACCTAGGTCCTTCCACTATTGCTCCAGAATCCTCACCATGGATTTCATCTACCTAAGGTTCCCTTCAGATTGTCTTTCTATCTTCCTAGTTAATTCTGTTACAACAGTGTTGCTAGCAGCTACTGTGATTGTGTAAGACCAACGACAAGAGAACACAGAAGGGCTGCCAACACAGGTTCTTTGATCTGCTTTTCTAAGGAAAGCAACTTTCAGGGGTTAACAATCTCAGTTTAATTAAACATACATGTATCATTCACTTAGTTCAGGGGTAAAAGATCAGCCCCCTGAACTTTAAGGCAAATGCAAAAAGAAATTACAAATCACATATATTAAACAGATCAAATAACACAAACAAGTCTATCCACAGCAATACATAGTTACCAAGAGAAGCACCGACACCTGGCTTGTCACCCTTTCAATGAGTGTACCCCGCAAAATCAGCTAACCTTCCAACACATATACTCTGCTCAGGACCCTGGGGGGCTCGAGGCTCACCATCCAGGGTGTGGGAAACCAGAGTGTGAGAAAGCACCACATTATATACAAATCAATGACTCTCCACCACCCCAGTGCTGAGAAGCATTCCAAGACACAAGATCTCACTTTACCTGCCCCGTTCAAACAAAGGCCAGACTCATTAAAGGGACTTGATAGCAAAAATCCTGCCCTGATAACCATTACAAATTCCCTTCACATTTTCCCCACTAGCCATGGAAGCCAGTACTATACAATCTCTCTATAAGCAGCTAGGTGGCACAGTGCATAGAATCCTGGACCTGGAGTTAGGTATACCTGAGTTCAAATTTAGCCCTGGATACTCACTACTTATGTGACCCCAGACAAGTCAATTAACCTCTCTCTACCTCAGTTTTCTCAATTGTAAAGGGGGTAATAACAGTACTCTGCCTTTCAGGGATTTTGTGAGGATCAAACGAGAAAATATTTGTAAAAGGCTTAGCACAGTACTTGGCACATGGCAAACAATTAATAAATGTTCATTCCTTTCCTTGAGGGCAGGAACTACAGTTCATTATTTCTTTGGGTCCCTTGCACCTGTCACCTACATACAGTAGGCATTTAATAAATACTTTTTGAGGGAATCCATGGAATCCATGACCCTAAAAGATGTGAGGATAGATAAAAGATACCACTTTCTAATATGCTTGTACAGCAAGTTAAGACAAGTTTGGCATTTTCATGCTATCTTCAGCGCTTTTTGAGAATAAGTCTTGTTGGAGAAAGCTATTAGTAGTGTGTGGGTCTGTGATCACTACTCACATTAAAAATAGACAGAGACCATTCTTGAGAAAAGGCAAAAAGGAATTTTATTGCGTTCTCATGAGAAAGGACTCCACCCAAGCAGTAGAGGTTGGGGGCACTTTAATTATATTTTACATTTATTCAGTCTGAATAAATGGGCACATCCCCTGAACAGAGCACAGGAGAGTACAAAGGACTCAGATGGATGCCAGTCCTTTTATTGACTCCCCCTTCAAATCTCTCGCCAGGCGCTTCATTGGCCAGATACAACCCCCTGACTGCCTACGTCATGCCATCCTCAAATGGCTCATTTAAGCATGCGTACAAGCCTCTAACCTTTCACCCTAGAGCTTTGATTAGAATTAGTTCTAACCAGTCTCCTGACTTACATTCTGCTAAAGCTAGGGGGGAGGGGGAGGAAGAGGGATGCTTTCAACTCTGGAAACAAAACTGCTCCCCCCATT
Organism: Trichosurus vulpecula; assembly: GCF_011100635.1. Taxonomy (NCBI): domain Eukaryota; kingdom Metazoa; phylum Chordata; class Mammalia; order Diprotodontia; family Phalangeridae; genus Trichosurus; species Trichosurus vulpecula. The sequence continues at coordinate 48,529,994 of NC_050578.1, forward strand.
TCTTACAGTAGAACAATTCAAATGGTCTGTTTGGGTGAAAAAGACCAGCATTCTCCAGGTGGACTAGAGAATACTGGAGCAGCCTAGAGCACATGTTCATGAAGCTAAAGACCTATGGGGGTTGTTGTCTAGTGAGTCTCCTATTGGAGCTGGTGGGAAGGGGCTTCCTGAGTCCACCCAAAGTGGAGGTAAAAGTGAATGCATTATGAAGGGAATAACCGATCTGGTCCATTTTTGCTGTTTGGGTTTTGTCGTGGATAGTCAGTTAGTCAATGAACATTTTAAAGCTCCTACTATGTGTCAGAACCAATTCTCACTGTTTAGAAATTATTTGCTTATCAGAATCAATGAAAATTGAATGATTACAGGATCAAAGATTTAGAGGTGGAAGGGGATTAGGCCCCTAGGGATTAGGATCATCTGGTCCAACCTTCCCCCCATATTAGAGATGAAGAAAGATGAACCAACTTGCCAAAGTCGCATAAATGGGAAGTCCTAGAACCAGAATTCAAACTCTAGTCTCCCAACTTTAAATCCAACATCCTTTCCACTACACCACATTAATCAATATTTGTTTCCCCTTATACATGAGGTAGGGTCAATATCATTGTCAATATCATTCTCCCTTTCTTATAGATAAGAGAATTGAGTCTCAAAGAAGTTAAATGCCTTAGTACGGCTGGTAAATACTAGAGCTAAGATGTGAATACAACAATAGTGTTCATTCCACTGCGTTGCTCTGAGGAACGTAGAATCACAGAATTTTAGAGCTTGAAGGAAACTTTTAGTGAGTCACCCCTTAATAAAAGGATTTGTTCTGTGAAGTTTGGATTCAGTTAAAAGGCTGAACTCAAGCACCTAGAGGGCCACATGTGGCCTCAGGGCTGCAGGTTCCCCACCCCTGTGTCCAATACTTTTACTTTAACTATGAGGAAATGTAGACTTGCAGAGGTTAAGTGACCTGGTCACACAGATTTAAGCAATGGAAGCAAGATTGGAACCCAGGTCCACAAACTCTAGAGTTATTGCTTTTTAAAATCTTGTCAACCAAAAAAAATAACCCAACATATTGATTAAGCACCTACTATGTGTCGGGCACGGTGGTAAACTCTGGGAATACAAAAAGAAGCAAAAGACTGTCCCTGTCCTCAGGGAGTTTCCAGTCAATTCTGTCTCTCTAGTCTTTCACATCTGACTCCTCTCTAATCACATGGGAGTGGGAAGAAGGGGAGGAGAATAAACATTTATATGGTGTCTCCTATGTGCCAGTCACTGTGTTAAGTGCTTTAAAAATATTACTGTATCATTTGATGCTCATAACAACCCTTTAAGTTTACAGTTGAAGAAACTCTAGAGGTTGAGTGACTTGGCCAGGGTCACATAGCTAGTAAGTGTCTGAGGCTAGATTTGAACTCAGGTCTTTCTGACTCAAGGCCACTGTGCCCAAAACCGCCTCATAGAAGCCCTCTGTCCACATGGGCATCACACTAATTCAGGCCCTCATCACCTCTTCCCTAGACTATTGTACTAGCCTCCTAATTGTGTCTCTGACTCATGTCCCTCCCCACTCCCTAAACAACTGCCAAGGTGATTTTCCTAATACACAGGTCTGATGATATCACTTATCAACTCCAGTGGCTCCCTATGACCTCTAGGATCAAAGTAAATTTCTCTGTTTAACATCAAAAGCCCTTCACAGCCTGTCCCCACCCCACTCCTTAGGCTTCAATATCCATTTGTTTCCTTCCCACATTCCATGTCCCAGCCAACATGACCCTCTGGCTGCTCCTTACAACTCCTTTCTCCACGGTTTTTTCTACCAGCTGCCTCCTGAGCCTGAAACATCCTCCTCCTCAGATGTCCCTCTTTAGAATTCCTTGTTTGCTTCAAAGCTCTGCTCCACCATCACCTTCTCTGTAAAGCCTTTCCTGACTCCCCCAGCTCTCCTCTCCAAAATTACATTGCATTTATTTTGTAAATATTCTTTTACTGATTTATGTTGTGGTTACCCTCCCCCCAAATCAAATGTAAGCTTTTGGAGGGTAGAACTCTTTGCTTTTAGGCTTTGTATCTGCAAAATCTTCCAGCACGATGCCTGGAATTTAGTGGGTACTTGGCATAGCAGATAGAGTGATGGGTCTGGAGCCAGAAAAACTATCTTCATGAGTTCGCATCTGACCTCAGATGCTTACTAGCTGTGTGACCCTGGGCAAGTCACTTAACCCTGTTTGCCCCAGTTTCCTCATCTGCAAAATGAGCTGGAGAAGGGAATGGAAAACTACCCCAGTATCTCTACCAAGAAGAACCCAAATAGGGTCACGAAGAGTCAGATATGACAGGACTGAACAATAAATGTTAACAGGCAGCCAGGTTAAGAGATTCAGACAGGTTAAAGTGATTTGTCCATGGCCACACAGCTAATAAGTGTTAGAGGCTGGATCTTAGCCCGGATTGTCCTGAAGGTTGCCTTGGTCAGTGGGGAGACTTTTTCTGAGGGTACTTTGTAAGGAGAGTGCCCCTGTATTCCACCTTTTTATAGAACATCTCTCCTTTTCCAAGAACCAATAGATTCAAGGCCTCCTGGAAGTTCATCCTAATGTGGTCCTTATCATAAAAGCATCTATTTATAGCTATCTTTTAGGTTTTATTTTTCAGGGGGGAAGGTAGGGCAATTAGGGTTAAGTGACTTGCCCAAGGTCACACAGGTAGTGTGTCAAGTGTCTGAGGCTGGATTTGAACTCAGGTCCTCCTGACTCCAGGGCCGGTGCTCTACTCACTGTGACACCTAGCTGCTCCTTAGAACTAGCGTTAGAAGTCATCTAGTTCAACTCATTCATTTTACGGATATGGAAATGGAGATCAAGTCACCTATACCCTAGATCACACAGGAAGAAAATGATAGAGGGGAGGTTCCAATCCAAGTCCTCTGACTCCTGATATAGGCTCTTTCCACTTTCTCCTGCTAGTTCCCAGGGGATGTAAATCAGACAAGATCTAATCTTTGATCTGAACTCATTTGCTGATGATGGTATTACCTTCCCTCTTCATCTCAGGCAGAACTCCAGGGAAATAGTGTTTCCAGGGCCGATCCTGAGAAACATGAAACCACCCCTAGACAGCAGTAGGGTTGTACTTTGAGATTTTGACCCATCGGATAATGTGGGTACAGCAAAGGAGTGTCATGGTAAAGGATTTAGAGAGGACCTGGCTTTGAATCCTGCCTTTGCTGCTCACCGTCCGTGTAGCCCTGGGGAAGTCATTTTATCTTGGGCCTCAGTTTCTGCATCTGGAAATGGAAAGGACTGGGTGGCCCTTTCGGTTCTAAATCTAGGACTCTAAGATCACTTCTAACACCAGGAGAGAGGGTATTCCTGCCCTTCTCTATCTGTCCTTCCTATCTATCTCATTTCCTTTCTTTCCACTGGAAAGGAAGAAGAGATCCCTAAACCCCCACCCCATCTCCCAAGACAGATCTAGGCTATTTCCAGGCCTTTCTACAGGTGGTTGGAAGCTTTCCACATTAGGGCATTACCGAAGGCACTTTTTTCCCTTTTCCAAAATGTCACACTTCAGGTGAGAGTAAGAGAGGAAGGTGGGGGAAAGAAACCTAATTTTCTCACCACATAAAAGAGCCAGAGAATTAGGCATGCGGCCAAGGCAGCCCCTGCCAGCGACAAAGAATGTCACACCTTAAGTTTGAAGTTCGTAAATAGATCCACAATGTTGATACTTCAGGGGGATGATGGGTGGGAGTTAGGGTTTTTTTTTCCTTCCCCAAACTCTATAATTAATTTATCCAGCCAGAAGGCTGTAATGATGCCAGGAAGAGAACAAGAAGCCCTCCGGGGGCCATTTGAGGTTTTCCCCCCAGCACCGCTGCTACTGTCTGCTGCTGAGACACGGGCAGCAGCCTGGGTCTGAATGAAGGGGGAGGACCCACCAGGGGAAGGGGGAGAAAGGGCAGGTGGGGGAATGGTGAAGGAGAGAGAGGGAAAGGAGGAGAGAGGGAGGTGTGGGAGAGAGAGAGAGGCAGAGAGACAAAGACAGAGAAAAGGGAGAGAGGGAGAGAAGGGAGGGAGAGAGAAACAGAAAGAGGGAGAGAAAGAGGGAGAGGTGGGAGAGACAGAGTGACAGAGAGAAAGATAGATAGAGACAAAGAAGAGGAAGGGGAGAGAGGGAGACAAGGAGAAAGGGAGAGAGAGACAGGAGGAAAAGAGAGCGGGAGGAGTGGGAGAGACAGAGAGAGACAGAGAGAAAAGAGAGAAGGAGAGGAGGGAGTGAGTGAGAGAGAAACAGATAGAGACAAAGAAGAGAAAGAGAAGAAAGACACAAGGAGGGAGGGAGAGAGTAAGGTAGGAGGGAAAGAGAAAAGGAGGGATGAGAGAGACAAAGTAGAGAAAGAGGAGAAAGGGAGAGGAGGGAGTGAGTGAGTGAGAGACAGGAAAGAAAGAGAAAGGGAGAGAGGGAGGAGTGAGAGGGACAGAAAGAGAGAGACAGAGAGACAAAGGGGGAGAAATAAAAAAGGGAGGAAGATGTGGAGGGAGGGAAGGACAGAGAGGAAGAAGACTGCTTTCCCTCTGCAATTATCTCCAGTTTTCTACTTATCTGTCATAATTTGTACATGCTGTCTTCTGTATTAGAATGAGAGCACCTTGAGAGCAAGGACAGTTTTTTGTGTACTTTCTTTGTATCCCCAGCAATTCACACAGTGCCTGGAGTGTAACTGCCCTTAAAGATTTCTTGTTGACTAATTGACCTCAGTTTACAGATGAGGAAACTGAAGCCCAGAGAAGTTAAGTGACTTGTCCAGGGTTATACAAGCACAGTATGTGTATAATATAAACAAAATTATGGCAAGGTAATTTTAGCGGGGTGAAAGACATTAGCACCTGGGTTCTCAGGAAAGGAAGCAGTGTCTGAGCGGAATTAAGCATTTTAAGAGGTGGAGAGGAGGGGAGCGTGTATTCCAGGCTCAGGGGACAGTTTGTACAAAGACAGAGAAACAGGCATGGAAGGTTTCGGGGGCGGGGGGGGGGTGAGGGGGGCAATGGCCAGAATGCTAGTCTGGTTGAACTGAAGCTAAATGAGAGGAAGTCATATATAGTTTGAGTGGCAGACACTGGGTATAGTTGCATTTAGTCAAGTCTGGAGAATTAACAAATCCACAAAGCAGGGAGATTCTTTGGAAGGAAGAGCACAAAGACAGGGTAGAGCCCAATTACTCCCATCCACCATAGCATTTCAGCATTATAGAGCTAGAAAGGCCCTTACAGATCGTGTAGTCTAAAGAGAGAGTCAGAGGTTCTGGAGTCAGAGGCTATGGGTTCAGATCCCACCTCTGGTACTTACGATGTGACTATGGGGAAGTCACTTCTTTCTAGGATACAGTTTTCTGATGTATAAAATGAGAGGGTTGTACCAGATGACCTCTGAAATCTTTTTTAGTTCCATTCCTAAGAAAAAGCATGGATGCCGCTCTAGCAGTCAGTCAGTTTAATAAATAAGCATATATTAAGTCCCTACTATGAGCCAGGCACTGTGCTAAGATTTAATCTTTCTATAAAGAAAGACAAAAACTAATCCTTGGCTTTCAAGAAACTCACAACATAATGAGGGAGATATGCAAATAACTATGCACAAACAAGCTATAAATATGTGCGATAAATTGGAAATAATCAATAGAGGGAAGACATTAGAATTAAGAGGGATCAGGAAAGGCTCCTTGGAAAAGCAGCTAGGTGGCAAAGTGGATAGAACAAGACTCCTCTTCCTGAGTTCAAATCTGGCCTCGGACACTTCCTAGCTGTGTCTCCCTGGGCAAGTCACTTAACCCTGTTTGCCTCAGTTTCCTCATCTGTAAATTGAGAAGGAAATGCCAAACCATTCCAGTATCTTTGCCAAGAAAACCCCAAATGGGGTCATGAAGCGTTGGACATGACTGAACAACAAAAAAGACCTTTAGCTGAAACTCGAAGGAAGCCAGGGAATCCAGGAGGCACAGATGAGTATGAAGATCTAACAAGTATCTACAGATCACTGGTAACTTCTATGATTAAAAAAAATTAATTTCTCATGCTTTATATATCTAACAACTGGAGCCACTGCTGGACCCAGGTGGCTGGGACACTACACCCACAATCCATACTCAATATAGGACCCACCCTTACCTTCTTCTTCCTCCCTCCTCTCTCCTCTCAGTTGTCAAGCCAGCAAACATTTAACTAAGCTCCTTGGTCTCCTCAGATCCAATCACCCATTCCTCGCTCAATTTTAGCCACCTGTAGGAATGGTCATTGGACTGGATTTCACCATTACATACAAGGGTTCCAGGTCAAAAATTCTGTTGTTCCCTTATCTGACCATAACCTCCCACTATTGCTTCTCTCCCCATGCCTCACCCCTTCTAAAACTCTTTTTCATTCTCATCATGACGGCAAAGTCACGACACTGAAATTACAGCAAGTTTTGCTTCTTTTTCTCCATCATCATCTAATCTTTCAGCCTTCAGTCAAATCCCTGACTCTCTTTTCCTATCATGCCATTCATCTCTTGCCAGACCTCAGCCCGGTGTTTCTCTTACCCTGCACCTCCTCCACTCTACTTGGCACTATGCCTGGCACAAAGTAAGCTCTTCGCAATTGCTAATTGATTGATGATTGATTTGGCACAAACCAATTAATTCCATGAGGCACTATGAAGGATCCATGTCAGATGGCAGGGGGAAGCCAGCTATGTAGTGTATTAAAAACATTTCTTTAGATAACCAACAACTATATGTATTTATATATATATATATATATATATATACACACACACACATATGTATGTATATATGTGTGTATATATAAAACACATACATATATACACACATATAGACATATCTGATCTGTATATATCTGAAAGTTGTTGTACTGTTATCTATCAGGTAAATTGTATGTCTCCACGTCATTGTCAAGCTCATCTGGAAGCCTGAGTTGACAGAACATAGCTTAAAAAAATTTGTTTCACCTCATGTATTTTCCTTTAAGCAGCTGTCCATTTAACCCACAAATTGAGCAATCAAAATGTATTTTATTAAGCATCTATTATATTCCAGGCGCTATCCCATCTTTTTTTTTGTCTTTCAAAAAATAGAATGATGTATTTATGAAGTGTTTGGGCAGCTAGGTGGCACAAAGGATAGAATATTAGCCTTGGAGTCAGGAAGATGAATTTTCCTGAGGTCAAATCCAGCCTCAGATACTCATTAGCTGTGTGACCCTGGGCAAGTCACTTAACCCTGTTTGTCTCAGTTTCCTCATCTGTAAAATGAGCTGGAGAAGGAAATGGAGGAAACCAGTCCAATACTTTTGCCAAATGGGGTCACAAGGAGTCCAAAATGACTGAAAAAGACTGAACAACAACAAAACTCATCGTGTAGGGCTAGGTAGGGTAACAAGGGTTAGAAAGGAAGAGAGCCATACCAGGCCACAGATTGTCCCCGAATTGGACTTCACACAAGACAAACTCACCTTTTCAGCTATTACTGGTCCTAGGCTACTTTGTCTTAGAGTTTTGATCAAACTAGACTGATTCAAGACCGGATGAAACGATATCATCAGTACAGGGGAATTCCTTTTTTTGGGATCTCTCATCACCAATGTCGATTGACAACTTATCTGGAATTTAGAGTTTCAGAAGGTTGCCACAGACCATGCTCACACAGCAGTATGTGTCAAAAGAAGGGCTTGAACTTCAAATTTTCTGCCCTAAGGTCAGCCCCTATCTACCTTATGTCATGTAAATTATATGGATGGAGTAAAATGATCAGGAAATCAGAGTGTTTGTAGAGAAACACAAATTTGTTCACAAATTTGCAAAAGCTAATTCTATGTGAAAGAAAACTCACTGTAAACTTCAGGCAATCTATGATGAAACAATTGGAAGCAAAGCTAAATACTGGCATTCCCCCATAATTAAAAGCAACGACCACAATTAACAATGACTAGTCCTAGCTCCTTGATGAAAATATTTTTCCAGTGATCTATACAAATTAAATGACTAGCCACAGTTATATTTGACAAAAAAATACAGTAGAAATGAGTAATATGAAGTGGATTTAGCTGTTGTTACAGAGAGTTCTTTCTTCACAGAATCAGACATATAATCAAAATGTTATCCGGTATGTCTTAAACTTTTAGATTGGAGCTGAGTGGGGATAGAGCAGCAGAGTGGTCAATGAGACGTGTGCTAGACTGGAAGGTAGGAGGCTTGTTCTGGTGCTGGCTTTCCCACTAAATCTCTTGGTGCCTTTGGGGAAGTCATTTCCTGAGTCTGAGATTCATTCACAGTAAAATGAGAGAGTTGAATTAAATGAATGATCCTTAAGGTTCCTTCCTCCTATAACATCCTTTGATTTTATGAAAGGGAAGGCTTACTCAAAGCATGGCCAAAAAGTGCCCAGGGAATGATATAGGATGTTCATCTCATGAAAATGGGGAATATGAAGAATCAATGGCCTTTGGGGGAAGTGGGGTGGTGACCAGCTAATTAGGCCTTACCACGTTCCTAAAAGGTGAGTAAAGACTAGTGTATTTCAGTGGTATAACAAGAAATGACCATAATCTGTTAGATAAGTTTCGGTTGTTTGGGAATGATGGAGGCAGATTTTATTTCATCCATTTCCTTGTTATCCACCCAGTTCTTGTGTCCAAAGGATAGCCACTACAGCCTAGGATTGCTTTGTCTCTCATCCTTTGGAGTACTGTCTGGAGATGCGACAAGGCCCTTGTACAAGAATTTGTCATTGACACTTCTAGTGTCTGAAGTCATCTAACTTCAAAACTAAACTGTGTATATACAATTTCCCACGAGGAAGAAAATGGTCTATTTCACTGGATGAAGAACAGGGGCTTAAAAAAAAAACATTGTCCTAATCAAATAATAATTGTGACTCCTGTCCATGATTTCTTTGAAAGGCAGCAAGATAGAATAGATAGGGCCTGGACAGTGGTCTCAGAAAGAGGTGGGTTGACTCTCAACTCAGATACCTTCTGGTCATCCAACCCTGGGTGAATCACTGTCTCTGGTTGTTCATCAGTAATAGTACCTGCTTTGCCAGGGTTGTATCAAAAATGACAATGAATGTAAAAGTGCTTTGGGAACTGTAAAACGCCATATGAATGTGAGCTGTTGCTAAATCATGAGTGGGAAGGATACAAGAAACCCTTGGCTTTATGATTAATGCATTGTCATGAAGATTCCCTCTAATAAATAGATGCCAGTTTGACACTGAGCCACATGGCTCTACCTGCGCATGCCAGGGTTTGGCCCAGAATAGAGCAGAGCCAGAAAATGTTCTCCCTCCTTCCTCCATGGGTGGAAGAGTAAGAAAATACTCTGCAGGATCCAGGTGACTTCACCGGCTCACTTAAGACCTTAAAGGCAGATGGGTAACTGGAACTCTCAGGACCCAAGGGCTGAGGGACAAGCCAGCAGAAGATATTTCTTTGCCTTCTGAGAGTGAAGCAGAGATTACATTCTCTTTTGCATATTGTGCCAAAATTCTGCCTGTTCTGCCTACTAGCCCTGTGAACCTGGCCGAGGCACCTCACTTCTCTGAAGTTCAACTATGAGATGGAGATCGTTTAAATTATAGGTGTGGATTAAAATTCTTAGTAAATCAGAATGTTTGTGGAGAAATGACTACATATTTACAAAAGCTGATTCTAGGTGAAAGAAAGCTCACCATGATCTTCAGGCAGTCCGGGATGAAACAATTGGAGGCAAAGTTAAGTACTGGCTTTCACTTATAATGAAAGACAACCTCCAAAGTGAACGATGACTAGTTCTAGACAAGTGACTTCACCACTTCTGAAGCTCGATTGAAAAGTGGAGATAGATGCCTCTGTACTCTGCATCCACGTCACAGGTATCTGCTGCACCACAGGAAGGAAGGAAAGAAGGAAGGAAGGAGAAAAGGAAGAAAGGAAGGAAGGAAAGAAAGTAGGAAGGAAGGAAAGATGGAAAGAAGGAAGGAGGGAAGGAGGGAAGGGAAGGGAAGAAGGAAGGAAAGACATATAAAGAACTAGCAAAAGACTGCAATTAAGAAAATCTGAGGGCACTATGAATTAGCTAAATGAAATCATAGTACTCACATATTATAATGTATAACAGGGAGCCTGAAATGATATTGGTGAATCATAGGTGCAGGGCTTCCTTAGCATGTATCTGTGTCAGTTTGGCAACTCCAGACTTAGGAGAGGGAAAGCCTCCTGCAGCCTGTTCAGCTGGCCCACAATAGTTTTCTGGTAGATAGTCCAATATGGATTGTTCTCTTCTGTAGAGGGGCACTCAGATGACATTTCAAAGCCCATAGCAATCATGCCCCGCAACGGATCAAAACAACCACCAACTTATACAGACAGAAAACAATTCTGTTCAGAGACAGGATCTTGAATTTGGAGCCAGAAGATTGATCAGAGGTCATCCATCCAATACCCTCATCCTACAGATGAGGAAATTCAGGACCGAAGGGGTTAAAGTAACACAAGTAATAAGTTAGAGAGACAGGATTTGATCTCACATCCTCTAATTCCAAATCTATGACTCTTTTCACCATGCCTGATTGGATTTATTTGATCATTCTATCCGAGCTAAGTGATCAAGGGAATTCTGCAACTTTTGGTTCCCAAGAGAAAAATACTGGGCTCTAGGAAAGTTTTCTATTTTTAGACACACACACACACACACACACACACACACACACACACACATCCATATAGGCAGGGATAACCAAGTGGCTCAGTAGATAAAGTGCTGGGCTTGTAGTCAGGAAGACCTGAATTGAAATCTGGCCTCAGATACTCGCTAGCTGTATCACCCTGGACAAATCACTTAACCCTGTTTGCCTCAGTTTCCTCATCTGTAAAATGAGCTGGAGAAGGAAATGGCAAGCCACTGTAGTACCTTTACCAAGAAAAGTACAGACAGAATTAGAAAGAGTCAGACACAACTAAACAACAGCAAACACACACACATATGCACACAATTTCTTTACCATTTGAACTCTTATAGTAAACAATCTATCCTTACTGAACTTGGAAGTCAGAGTTCAAATTCTAGCTGCCATTTATTACCTGTGTGAACTTGGGCAAATCACTTCTGTAGGCTTTAGCTTCTTCATCTGTAAATTGATGGGGTGGGACTTAACTAACCTCTAAGAACCCTTCCAGCCCTAGACCAGTAAGCTTCCTGTGTGCCTGTATAACCTTGGGCTAGTCACTTAACCTCAGTGGACCTCAGTTCCTGTATCAACAATCTGCTAGCAGCTACTATAGAGGTGTAAGACCCGCCAACAACTGGCACACAGAAAGCTGCCAACACAGGTTCTTAGATCTGCTTTACTAAGGAAAGGAACTTTAAGGGGTTAACAATCTCAGTTTAATCAAACATACAAATATCATTCACAGTTCAGGGGGAAAAGATCAGCCCCCTGAATTTCAAGGCAAATACAAACAGAAATTACAAACATCAACAGACAGACCTTGTCAGATTCAAATCACAATTCATTGTTACCAGAGAAACACCAATATCTGGATTGCAAAGCTGGGGGGCAGTTGCAGCTTGCCCAGAGTCTCAACGCTCCTTCCATGAGTGAGCCCCAAAAGTCAAACACCAAGCTCCCTTCAATTATATCCCATTCAGAGCCCTGAGGGCTCTGAGCTCACCCAGGCTGGGTGTGGGAAAGTTCCCCATCTCCAGTATCACATCATATATAAATCAATGACTCCCAATTGTCTCAGTGCTGAGAAATACGCCAAGACAAAAAGATCCCACTTTATCTGCCCCACTCAAACAAAGGCCAGAATCATTAAAGGCACTTAAGAGAAGAACAGCAAAAAGTCCCACCTTAATTACTATTACAGTTTCTTAATTTTATAATGAGAGGGTTAGACCCCATCAATTCTGGGACGACTAAACCATACGTAAAGATTCCTGTAGGCTGCATGTTGACTTAGAGAATCACATGTTGACATTAGCTTTATTCTATTGCATTTTTATCACCTTTATTAAATATTTCCCAATCACATTTTAATCTGCACCTGGGAGTATACAGGATACAATGGGCCCAGGGAGAGCATTTGTGCTGCGTCTGGACTTAAATGATCTCTGAGATCTATTCTGGCTATCAGTCTCTTAACTTTCATATTGCCAGAGTAGAACAAAACAAATAGAAAAAAAACCACACAAACCCAAAAAGGTATCTTCTATTAAATGTAGGTAAGAATTGAGGTTTTTTTTACTTAATTTTAAAAGACCTATGCAAGCCATTAATAGTAGGTTTTCAGAAATTAGCAAATTTACTTACATTTTTCTGATTTGAAATTAATTTTTAGTTTATTCAGATAATCACTAGATTTGAAACTAAAAGGGTGAAAGAATCACTTTCCAATCCTTCCAATTCTCTGCACTAATCTCAAGGCCAGGGGAAGCTTGACACAATGTTTTTTGTCTGCCTGACCCAGATGGGCCCTGATAGCCCCAGAAGCTGTTGCTGATTAAAGGTGCTAATGTCCTCCCCCTTCAAGGGCTTTAAGGATCTCTTGGACAACTGAAGGTCAAGTGGGATTTGCTAACTGCTTTGGAGATGTGATACGGCCCGCCCCATAGAAGAAAACAGAACCCTAAACATTTGCTGTTCTATGACTTGAGTAGGGGGAGGGCTGGAGCTACGGACGTTCAATCAAAAAGAGAAACTAGGCACAAAGTAGTGTTCCATATTAGAAGGAGTATGAAAGTCTCTTGTGTTTTAATGTCCTTTCCCTGAAGATTTTCTTTTGTGGTGAAAACATTTTTTTTTCCTTTGGCTTTGTTGAACATTAACACAAAAAGGAAGAGACAAATGGAGGGAAAACCTTAGCCATGAACAATTACATGCAAGTAGGTTACATGAAAATATAGTCTCAAGTGTCTGATATCTTGTGAATATTAATTAAGGAAATTATTCTCAGAGCAGCCAGTGTTTAAAACAAGATCTAATCTCTCCTGAGTGGGCCTGTAGCCTCTCTCTCTTTCTCTCTCTCTCTAAGCATTTAACTTCAAAGGAGTTTGGTGAAGGAGTGTTGCTTCAGTCTGGAGCTGAAACTGATTCTGAAATTACATATGGCAGCTAATACAATAAAGAGAAAATAATTGCATATCTATGGGTGGGGTTTATTTCTGATAATATGCATATGTGTGCATCCTTATCCTTTTGCATAAATTATACATATGATGATCAATTTCAAGCTTTTGAAATTGGCAAGAAGTAATTTGCTCCAGGGGCAGCTGGGAGGTGGAGTGGACACAGCACCTGGCTTAGAGTCAGGAAGACCTGAGTTCAAATATGACCTCAGACACTTACTAGCTATATGACCCTAGGTATGTCACTTAACCCTGTTTGCCTCAGTTTTCTCATCTGTAAAATGAGCTGGAGAAGGAAATGGCAACCCACTCCAGTATCTTTGCCAAGAAAACCCCAAATGAAATCACAAAGACAAGACCAGAATGACTTCCCTATCAGGCTTCCCAATTATCTTCCACTTTGGGCTTCAGGTCTTCTGCCTCCTTCACCCTCCTCTGGAGATCTTATTACTCTGATTCGTAGAAGCTGTTTCCTTATCCCTGTTGATTCTCCTGACCCTCCCCATCTCCCAAATGTAGTGGTGCATCTGCTCTTGATACTTAAATTATCTCTTTCACCTGATGCTTGCTATCTTAGATTGTCCCTATGTCTCAGCACCTTGGGACTGGGCCTCTAGTATTCCTTTTCCTGACCAGAGGATCCCATCACACCATTTATAGCGTTAACTCTCCTCTCTCTCCATCCTGATCTTCTGCTCCAGTCTGACCTTGAACACCCTTTAGGCTGTTTCTAATTCTTCATTATCTCTCCATTGGACTCAGATGTCTCTGGAGGAGAAAGTAAGGCTGGAGACTCTGCACAGCCCTTCCTCACTTAAATCCAACTCACTCGAGTGTCATGGTCCTCTTCGAGAACGAAGGACAAACAACAACAATAGTTTCCCATTCATTGGCCAAACTGAATTGCAACCCACCTGTCCCTTCTCTCAGCTACTGGCTCTAAACACTTCCCTCATAGTGCTGCATGGGTCATGCTTGGGCCTCTCCACCCTAGAGGCAGATTCCCCCTAGAGTATAGGATTTTATAATACTTACAAACAAGAATCATGGCACAACACAACACATCAAGAAATTCTCATACTCTATCCAATGTCCCCCCCCCCCCAATCAAATAGAATCCTGCTAAAGCTCCTGATAAGAAAGAAAGGCATACTATACACTCACATCTAGAATATTAATGTTGGCCTACGTGGCACTCAACTCCTATACATTGCTTGGAGTTTTAAACCAGCAGACATGCAAAAAGTATGTGAAAAGCCAAATCACTCTGGATCAGTAACTTTCTCAAGCATCTGCAGATTATCCAAGGACCCTCGCATGACTTTCCCACATGCCAACAGAAGATTACAGATTGGCCATGCTTGATAATTCTTGTTGGCTAGGACCAGATGAGGAGGATTTCCACATGAAAGTTTTGGAATTGAGAAGCAATAAGGCATTCTGGATAGAGAGATGACCTAGGAGTCAAGATCTGGGTTCAGCTTCTACTCCTGATTCATCCTACTGGTATGAGGCATTGTACCTAACCTCTCAGTGCACCAGGCGACTCTCTATGAATGTAGAGAAAGTTCTGATCTACATAGGTAGAAGTTCCTCATTGGGAGCTCTCTGTAGTGATAAAATCTCAGTTTTAGTTTAGAGAAAAAAAGGTTAAGGAGTTGCTTACATAGCAATGTCATTGCTATTTAGCTTTTTGACATCTACTAGAAACCAAAGAGATTCAAACCAAATTGAATCCCACAGATATTGGTTGGATACGATTACCATGTGAAGAAGAATATAGGCTGGGAATGGAAATGGAATACAAGCCTCTAGATGTAGATCAGATGTGGATATGGAAGAATGTGTCTATATCATATCCCCCAATATGCTTTTTATGCTTTTTAAGCTTCAGGAAAATGTCCCCAGTTACGAAGTATGAATCAAAGCTAGATCAAGGTATCTGTCTGCCCTCAAGAAAGTTTAAACATGGAGCTCTCCTATATTTTGAGAATACAGCTCCGGTATGATATTGTCCACTGGAGACTTTGAATCTTCACCATAACACATATGACTCAATGCATCAAAAACTAAATATCGTCTGCTGTAGGGAAGAAAGTCCTGAATTTTGGAGTTAGAGGATATAGATTAGAATCTTAGCTCTATTACCTATTACCTGAGTGACCCTGTGCATGCCACTGACAAAATTAATCTGGAGGAAAAAATAGTCAAGAATCTTAGGAGAAATAACGAAAAAAAGTAGAGGCCTACCAGATTTCAGACTATACTACAAAGTAGTAGTCATCAAGATCATTTAGTACTAAGGAGAGACAGACAGACAGACAGATAGATAGATGGATAGATAGATAGACAGACACACACACACACACAGAGCCAGAGACACAGAGAGAGAGACAGACAGACAGACAGATAGATAGATAGATAGATAGATAGATAGACACACACACACACACAGAGCCAGAGACACAGAAACAGAGACACAGAGAGAGAGAGACAGACAGACAGACAGAGAGATAGACAGAGACACATACACAGAGAGACAGAGATAGAAAGAGACAGAGACAGAGAGACAGAGAAATGGACTCACGGGGAGAGAGGGGGGGAGAGAGAGAGAGAGAGAGAGAGAGAGAGAGAGAGAGAGAGAGAGAGAGGAATTCATTATACCAAACAAACATAGTTGCGTAGCATTTACTAAAACCAAAGATTACAATTACTAGGATAAGAAATCACTGTTTGACAAAAATTGCTGGGAAAACTGGAAAGTGAGTTGGCAGAGACCAGCATCTCACACTGTATACTAAGAAAAGTTCCAAATGAATAAATAAGTTACCTAGAAATAAAACATCACATCATGAAACAGTTAAAGGAACAAGAAAGAAAATATCCTTTATAACTATGGACAAAGGAATCATTTATGACTAGACAAAGCATAGAGTGGATCGTAGATAAGTGTTTGATTACATAGAATGGAAAAGGTTTTGAATAAACAAAGTTAATGCAGTTAAAATTAGAAGGGAAATATTTAGCTAGGGAAAATATGATAAATTTCTCTGAAAACGGTAACATCAAAGATATGTAAAGAATTGATTCAGACGTATGAGGACAACCATTCCCCAATAGATAAATGATCAAATATTATGAACAGTCAATTCTCAAAGGAGAATTGCCCGATTGCCCAATCAACAGCCATATGAAAAATTTCTCCAGGTAACTAGTCATTAGAGAGATATAAATTGAAACAATTCTGAGGTTCTTTCAGCACACTCACCAGAATGACAAAGATGACAAAAGAGGAAAATAAAAAATGTCTGCGGGGCTACAGGAAACTAAGCACATTAATGCACTGTGGGTGAAGCTGTGAATTGGTTCAGTTGTTCTGTAAAGCAATTTGCAGCAGCACACACAAAAGTCATTAAACTCTGTTTATCATTTGGCCCAGTGATTCCACTATTAGGCATGTAGCCCAAAGGGATAAGATAAATAGAAAAAAAAAGATCCGCATGTACAAAAATATTTATGGCAGCCTTTCTGTTGTAGCAAACTGGAAACTAAAAGGATGCCCTTCCTTTGGGAATGGCCTAAGAAATTTAGGTATATGAATACAATGGAATGTTATTGTACAGTAAGAAATTACAAAAAGGAAGAGAAACCTGGGAAGACTTGCATGCACAGATGCAGAGTGAAGTGAACAGAACAAGGGAAATAATTTATACAGTAACAACAACACTGCAAAGAAAAACAACTTTGAAAGACTTAAAAATTCTGTTCAGTGCAATCATCAACCACAATCTCAGAGAAATGATAAAGAGGAACGCTACCCATCTCCTGATAGAATAAAACCAAGGTATAAGGTGAGATGTTTTTTTAGAAATGGCAAATATGTGGACTTTTTGGCATGACTTGGTGGATTTCTTATAAGGATTGTGTTTTTCTTTTTTTCGTTAATGGGAAGGGGCAGAGGAGAAAGGGAGAGGGTTAGAGAGGAGCTAAAAAATGAAGTTTGAAGCATTTCTTTCAAATGCACAGAAGGAAAAAGAAGAAAGTTCAGAAAGAAGCACAGTCAAGGAGGAAAGCTTTGAAAGTAACATGTTGAATTTATTGTGTACTTTTTTTAAAGCAAGCTGTACATCATAGAAATTCACATTTAAACATATATATTCCTCTTTTTTTCTGTTCTTTTTTTGTATTCAGAAATGTTCTCTTTTTAGGTGCTCATTAAATTCAAAATAACAATAAAATAAAAAGGAGAGGGTTGGGCTAATTTACCTCTAAGGTGTTTTTGTTTCTATAATTATGATTCTACAAATTACGTGCCAAAGGGACTAGAATTTTTCTGCATCAAAAATATGTGTACTCATTATAAATAATATTAAAAAGTGTCCCTCATTATGCCTCCTCTCCCTACTCTATTCCCATGTGTTGGTTCCTAGATGGCTGCCTACAGCATCTACCCCAGCCTCAATTCTGACCTGACCTGAATGTAAGTGTGATATAAGAGAAATTGCATTAATTACTACACATGAATAAAATTGACATAGAGATCTAGGACTTGGAATTGAATATGGACTACATAACCATCAGTAGCCTTGACCCTGATAAGTGATTTAACTTCTCTGGGCCTCAGTTTCCTGACCTGGAGAAAGAGGAAGAGCTTAGATTAGTTGGCCTCTAATATCCCTTCTAGAGTGCATAGAGGCCTGGAGTCAGGAAAAACTGAGTTCAAATCCAACCTCAGACGCTTACTAGCTGTGTGACCCTGGGCAAGTCACTTAACTCTGCTTTTCTCAGTTTCTTCATCTGTAAAACGAGCCGGAGAAGGAAATGGCAAATCGCTCCAGTACCTTTGCCAAGAAAACCCCAAACGGGGTCATAAAGAGTTGTACACAATTAATCAACTAAATCACGACAATATGATTATAGTTGTATGTCCCTCAGCATGTGAATGTTTGTTGCACGGAATTCAGTTTCTCATTGCGTTTCCTTACATACATACCCTGAAATTGCTTTCCACCCTCAGTATTTTTCCTTCTTGCTCAAAGGAGCCAAAGTAGCATGCCTCTCCAATGGGGCCAACGAGGGAAAGATCTGCCTTCCTCTGGCATATCAGCTATTGGCAATGATTAGAGGCAGGATGCTGGACTGGAAGGACAAACAGGCCAACTTAGTCCAGAAGTACTGATATTTCAGCCAGAAACAGCCTTCCCCAATGCCTGCTTTGCATAGACAGTTCTGCTGACCACATTAGAGTTCGAAGGGAAAGGCTGTCCCAGGAACTTCCTTTTCAGCAACAGTAGCGCCCTGTTCAAGGGAGCTAAGAATGGAATATGATCATCTCATTTATATGCTGCCATGAAGTTTTAGACAACACCGGCATGAGCTTTCAACATTGAAAAAGTCAAGGAAAGTGCCCTGGAAATAATAGGACCACTGTACATGAAGCTAGAAAACATAGCGATCCAAGGCAATCAGTCATCCAGGCTGACAACAGTTTCTTCCTCTCTCTCTCCCACTCTCTCTCTCTCTCTCTCTCTCTCTCTCTCTCTCTCTCTCTCTCTCTCTCTCACTCTCTGTGTGTCTGTCTGTTTCTCTCTGTGTCTCTATCTCTCTTTCTCTCTCTCTGTCTCTCTGTCTCTCTGTTTCTCTGTCTCTCTGTCTCTGTCTGTCTCTGTCTCTCTGTTTCTCTGTGTGTCTCTCTCTTTCTGTCTCTGTCTCTCTCTCTTTGTCTCTCTCAGTCTCTCACTCTCTGTCTTGTTTTCTCCTGTTTTTTCTCCTACTCTCTTTCTCTCTCCTATTCTCACTTTCTCTCTCTCTCCTTTGTTCTCTCTCTTGCTCTCTCTCTTCTCCCCTCTTTCCTTCCCCCTCTGTGTCTCTTTCCATTTCTCTCCTTTCTCTCTTTCTCCCTCCTACCCTATCTCTCTATCCTTCTCTCCCTCTCCTTTTCCTTTTCTCTCTCCTTTCTTTATCTCTTTCTCTTTGACTCTCTGTAACCAATTTCTCTCTTTTTGTCTCTGTTGTCTATCTGTCCTGCTATCATTTTCTCTCTCACTCCCCCAAACCTATCCCCGGGCTAGGATAACGCAAATCCCTAGTCCGGGAAAAGAAGCAAAAACCTGCTGAGGCAACAGAAAACCTTTTTTTTTTAAAACCTTTTTTTAAAGGAAGGAATTGTCCAGTAAAACAGGTCAGTCTTATTTTGCAAAGGGAATGGACCAAAGTAACAAATTAACTTCTTCAGGGTTTTTGTAGAGCAGCTAATGAGGAACACCATGGTGCTATGGAAAGACTCCCCCCCCCCCATCTTCAGTCAGGACACCTGGGTTCAAATCCTGACTTCCTATTTGTGTGACATTGGATAAGTCACTTTCTGTCTATGAACCTCTGTTTCTTCATCTCTCAAATGATGGCTTTGGACTAGGTGGCCTCTAAGGTCCTTTCTACTTCTAGATCTAAGATCCCATGAGCCACACTCTGTGGGCCAGGAAGATCACCAGTTCCAGGACATCAGTGTAACCTATCGCCTCGGGCAACCTCTCCAAAAGGCACAGTGAGCCCAGGACAAATATGGTCAACAGAGATAAAAGCATGAAGATGGTTGCTGTTCTTTAATTAGCAGCAAGGTAGCATAGAGCGCCAGGCCTGGTTTCAGAAGCCCTGCATTCAAATCCTGCTTTAGGCAAGGCACTTGACTCCTCTCAGCCTTACTTTTCTTAATCTATCAAATGTAGATGATAAAACACCCGCAGGCCCAGGAGGTTATTGCAAGGATCCAATGAGATAATGTGTCTAACGTGCATCCTATAAAAGTCAATCAAGCAATCAATGAAATGTGTATTAAGCACCTTCCAATGGGCCGGGCACAGTAGTAGGCATTGGGAATATGAGTAAAAAGAATGAAACAACCCTTACTTACAATGAGTTTACAATCTAATAGGGAGCTATGATTAATATTATCTTAAATTTCGAAGCTAAAAGTTCTTAAATCCCATGTTAGATACTTACTAGCTTTAAGTCACTCAACCTTTGCCTTCCTCAGTTTCCTCACCTGTAAAATGAGGCTAATGATCGCATCTACCTCCCAGGGTGCTTGTTAGGAGAAACTGAGATCATCTTCGAAAAGCACTTTGCAAATCTTGTATTAATATGTAAATGCTAACTACTGTTATTATTATTAGTATCATTATTATTACATCTGAAATGAGGCTGGGGTTTGTTCAGATGGGAAGGGGGACTTCCCCCAATTTTAATTGCTTACTGAACTCAGCCACAGGTTAAAAAAAAAGGTGGATGATGTTAAAAACTAAGTCAGCACTCTCCGGAGAAAATGACAGTAATAACTTCTAAATTGACGATGACGATAAGCTACATGAAATCAAAGTAAGCCACTATCTGTTACACTTGAAATTGATTTCAAGATCTTATTTTATTAAATTGAGATCTGATTTCATGATTCTGTGAGGTCAAAGAGGTTCAGTATCCGTGGCATAGTGCACAGGGCACAGGACAGACCTGGGTTCAGCTCCTGCCTTGAACACCCCCGAGTCGTATGTCCATGGGCAAATCATTTAACTTTTTGGAACCTCAGTTTTCTCATCTGTATAAATGAGGGAATTGGATTCAATGGCCTTTCAGCTCAAAATCTATGATTCTACGATCCTCGTGAACCCATCTGCCCATCTCTCATTCCAAAGGGACTGCTGCTCTGGAGACTGCTAAGCTCCACTGCCCAATACCACATCAAACCATCTCCACTGTAACGTGCCACTCAACCTGACTTAGAAATCGCTAGATCAAGGAAATAAAGATGGAAAGATATTAGAGGTGAAATCAATACGGGTGCCTCTCTTTTACATATCCCAACAGTCTCAATAACTTCAAAGTAGCCAATATGAATATAATTAACGAGCAGAACACTGAGCAGAAAAGAATATAGAATCTGCAGAATTGCTACGAGATTGGAGCACAAGGCAAGTTTACTAAAAAGTTTAAAGAACATAATGCAATTAGCAACTTATTTAAAACCAACAGCTATGATGTTTTACAGCAGTTTGTAGTATATAAGTGTAGGTGTGATTTAAGAAAAAAACACTACCAGAATATCCTTGGTATGCAGTGAAATAGATGGCCCATGGCTGGATATGTTTAGTCATCAATATGGTGGATGTTCAAAGAGTGTCACATATCACAACAACTGATCCATGAGAAGTAACGTAAAAGACAACATCTATGGCATGCATAATTGGAAAGGAGTTGAACTGGTCTTGCGATGGGGGTGAGAGATAAAAGATGAATAGACTGGACCCTTCTTATCTTGCCAGTCTTTTGTATTTAAAAAAATAGATTTGTATTGATATCCCATGATTTTATATCAC
This sequence comes from Trichosurus vulpecula, assembly GCF_011100635.1. Lineage (NCBI taxonomy): Eukaryota > Metazoa > Chordata > Mammalia > Diprotodontia > Phalangeridae > Trichosurus > Trichosurus vulpecula. Next base: position 48,551,527 of record NC_050578.1, read on the forward strand.
CTAAATAAATTTCCACCTGTATCCTCCTCTTTACCCTTCTAAGAGCCATTCCTTATAGCAAAGAATTTTCTAATCTTGTTAGTCTTTACTTTCTTCCATGGTATGTACAATCTTGGGCAGCTAGATGGAGTCAAAAAGATTCATTTTCATGAGTTCAAATCTGGCCTCAGATACTTACTAGCTGTGTGACCCTGGGCAAGTCATTTAACCCTGTTTGCCTCAGTTTCCTCATCTGTAAAGTGAGCTGGAGAAGGAAATGGCAAACTAACCCAGTATCTCTGCCAAGAAAACCCCAAATGGGGTTACAAAGAGTTGGACACAACAGAAACAACTTAGCAACAAAAATGTACAATCTAGTTATCTGGGCCTGCTTCTGTTCCTCCCACATACATTCTATCTTCTTGTCTTTGTTCTGGCTGTCCTCCACAGCTGCCACCTTTTAGCTCCCCTGACTTTCTTCAAGCATCAACTCAGATACCACCTCCTTCAGGAAGAACTTCCCAAACTCTTCAGTTGCTAACAACCTCCCATTTGAAATGACCAACCATGTTGGTTTCCCTATTGGAACGTATGATCCGAGAGGGCAGGTGCTATCTTTGCCTTCCTTTGTATCCTCCACACTTAGAAAATGCCCAAAGCAGTGTCCTTTTTGATTAATTGATTAACTAATTAATGCTGCCCTTATGCAGGCAAAAATACCAAAAGATCTACAGAAAGGTTTCCAGCCACCCGCATGCATGGAGCATGGGCAGTTAGTTGTGCCTGGGTGGCCCAGCATACCTGGCCCACACTCTAAGCACACGGACCCCTCCAGAATGCTGAATAGATCCTCCATGGAGGATTTATAGGAGAATGTGGTCCAGAATGGCACAGGATGAGAAGGCACAAATAGGCTGTGTGCATTGGTGTAGGGAACACTTGGGAGTGATGTGTTCATGGGTCCACTGAATTATAGGTGTTCACACAAATTCAAATGTGAAGTTTAACTCAGCGGTTGAATGAATGTGTTGTCTACATCCTTGAAATAATCCTATGAAAAAATAATGAGTTGTTCCTACCACCATTTGCTGAACCTGCATACTGAAGATGCATCGAAGGAAATTTATGTCTCTGATGTGCAAAGTAATACAGAGATCCTTCTGTTGCATGGGCATATTGGCTGTCATGGTGGGAAAAGCTTAAAACTATTGTGGCTTTGAGCCAGCTGATCTTGAGGCCTCTATTTTCCCCAAGGCTTAGACCAGTTGCATTCTGCTATCTCTTTCAGCTTTAGATCAGTGACGATACCAACTTTGCAAGTACCATAATTTGTATAATTTGGAGGCATTGTTCTCTGTATCTTTGAATTTGAGAGGCAGGGGAAAGAAGAATGGCCTTTGAAGGCAAAGAGACCTAGATTCAAGGCTAGCTTTCGACACACACTAACTGTGTGACCATGAAATTGCTTTTATCTCCCAGTACCTACATGTCATTCTCCAAGACAAGGGATTCTTAATCATGGCAGTCATTTTCCCTCACCCACCAAATATCCAGGATTTGATTTCAGGAGGTTCTTGAACTTGGATGGAAAAAAAAAACCCACAACTTTATTTCAATGTAATTGCTGTCCTTTGTAATCCTAATGTATTTTTTTTTTTGCATTTCAAAATATTCTGAAAAGGGATCCATGGGCTTCACCAGACTGTAGACAAAGGATTCCATGACATAAAAAACTTTTTATTGCCTCTAAGATAATAAGTCACAGAAGAAGGATCTATATTTGTGAAGGGAGTTCTGAAAACAGGCATTTACTGCACTATTTAAATCCTAGGTTCAAATAAGAAACTATATTTCTTAGTTTTCTTATTTGTAAGATGGGGATGGTATTACCTGTCTCCTTCAAGTAACCTTCCGTATTCCCTCAGTTTCTAGTGTCACAAATCACTATGTGTTCATTTTGTACATATCCTGTATATTCCTCTAGTAGAATATAAGATTCTTGAGGGCAGGGACTGTGTCATTTCTGTGCTTATATCTCTAATGCTGAACAGAATGCCTGGAATATAGGATCATAGGAACATAAGAGCATAGTCCTAAAACTGGAACATAAAAGGCACTTAATAAATTCTTGTTGTTTGACTACACCCTAGGGCCATCAAGTGCTTATGCTATTCAAAAGCCAAATATTCCTCATAATAGGCAAATGGTGTTTTTTTTTAATGTATGCTATTGAAACAGGCCTCATATTGACTTTTTTCAATGTTCAATAATTAAGATTAGTTAGTAGTAAGTGCAAATTCACCAGATAACTACCAATTTTCCATTTTACTAGGTGTTGTGTAGACCTGTCCAATAACACCATTTCTGTGTCTCCTTAGTCATAATAAGTTAGAAAGCTTTGAAGGAGCCGTATTTTATACTTCACACTTTATAGGGGATGGTATAAGGAGGGCAGGCTAAAACGGAAGTTGAAGCTAGTTAAAGTGACTTGCGGAAGATTGTGGCCTGAGACACAAATGTCTTGACATTAATTATTATTTAGCTCAGAAAGAAGACAAACTATCTTAATATGAATTTTCCTAATGAGCCTGGAGTTAGGAAGACTCATCTTTGTGAAGTCAAATCTGGCCTCAGACACTTACTAGCTGTGTGACCCTGAGCAAGTCATTTAACTCGGTTTGCCTCAGTTTCCTCATCTGTAAAATGAGCTAGAGAAGGAAATGGCAAATGACTCCAATATCTCTGCTAAGGACACCTCAAATGGGGTCACAGACAGTTGGACATGACTGAAATAACTGAACAACAACAAAACCAGCTATAGAAAAGTAAAATTTTGATTTCTCTGAGCCAATAGTCAAGATAGTCATGCTTTACAACTTCAAATCTTGAGCCCAAATCTTTGGCTAGGTACAAGGGTGGGGAACCTGTAGCCTTGAGGCCACATGTGGCCTTCTAGATCCTTAAGGGCATCCTTTTGACTGAATCCAAATTTTATAGTCAAAAGGCCACACTTGAGGATTTGTTCTGTAAAATTTGGATTCAGTCAAAAGGCCACACTTAAGGATCTAGAAGGCCATATGTGTCTTCAAGGCTGCAGGTTCCCCACCCCTGGGCTAGGATTTTTGCCTAGACTTACTACTTGGCTCTGCAGAATGTCTTCATAAAGCAGGAAGTAACAGATAGCTCTGTAATTGATGGATGAACTTATCAGAATGGGATTTAAATGAGCTCAAAGAACTATGTAAAAGTGTTTTGGAGAGGGAAAGCAATGGACTAAGAAAATTAAATATTAGTTACCCAGGGGCATGGTGGTACAGTGGAAAGAATGATGGATTTGGAGACAGAAGACGTAAGTTCAAATCCCAGCTCTGCTCCCATCACCTATGGGACTTTGTCACCTCATCTTTCTGGGCTCCAGTTTGTTCATTTGTAAAGGGGGCGGGTTGTTGCATTAGACCATAAGGGTATCAAAGTCCAGAACTGGAAGGGACCCTAGTGCCCATGGAGTCTAGTCCATGCCCCCAAAATGAATTCAACCTAGAACAAATGGTCATTCAGCTTCTGTTTAAACACTTCCGATTGAGGAGAAACTCACTAGTTTCTGAAGCATGCCGTTCCACTTTGGGGCAGCTCGAATGGGTAAAAAGGCTTTTTTTTTTCTGACATCAATTCTAAATTTGAGAGAGAGTGACAGGGAGAAACAGACAGACAGACAGAGGAGAGAGATGAGAGAGAGAGATGATTGAAAGTTCAATCTGCTAGAGAAGATAGGGGAGAATAGAATAAAGGACACAGCTAGAGGGATTAGCCTTGGCAAGAAGAAGCTCATAGTCAGAGGGAGAGAAAGTGATGTCAAAGGGTTCTGAGATGAAGAGAATGTGAGATGAGGCCAGGCCAAAATGTCATTGCATGCACCGTTCCCCTCTTCTCTGCTCCAGTCTCAGTACTTTGTTACATAGCACAGCAGAATTAAAAACATCAGGGCTGGGTCAAATTAAAAAAAAAAAACCCACACATTAACATAGTCTTGGTCTTTTTTATGTGGTAAAGAAATCTGAGATCTAATCAGCAGCCTTAATTGAAAGGCTCAGTGAGGGGGATCTCGTAGATATTCTTCCTGCTATTAATTTTAATTTTAGTCCTCTCCTTGGCACACCAACAGGAGGAAGGAAGGTGATGTCATTGAGAAGCACCATTCAGAACTGGGGGGGGGCATGGAGAATGAGGGTGAAGTCCAGCCATCTGCTTTTCCCTGCTTTATAGTCTGAGGAGCTGATGGGCCACTGAACTCTCTAAAGCATTTTGAGCAAATGCTTGCTGGGAATGTGCAGTCACCTCAAGGTTTTTTTCCTTCCCTATGCCCACGCCTGCTACTCACAGTCTTTCCTTTTGCCAGAAGAAAGACCAGGGTCTCTGGGGCCATCAGGCATCTTCCAGAAGGCTCATATTTAAGAACCCTCTCTAAAGGAGGAGAACCATGAAAGAGCATGCCTTTAAAGGAACATCTCCTTTTTTTTTCCTATCATTTTTCTGCAAGTTGTCGAATGCTCCTACTAAGTGCTAAATTAAAATTTATAGCAGCGCTAATTGGAGTAGCATTTCTTTGCACAGTGTTTGCTGTTAGACAGGATGAGCCTCCTTTTGCTAGAGATTAAAACTTTAATAGTGTCTCCTTTGTGCTTTCTCCAGTTTAATGCCAGAGCAAAACATAATTATAGCAAAGGCTGTTAATGGATTAGGTGGCTGTTTTTGCCGTCTTACTGTGTTGCCTCTCTCCCTCCGTTTGGCTCTGTGCTGACTCTATCATCTTCTAATTATCTGTTCCTCTTTCAGTTGACAGCTTTAGAAGTGATGAGGGTATTATCAGAGTCCAAATTAGATTTCTGTTTTAGGGGGAGAAATCGAGAAAGAGGATGGATTCTACTAGGAGCAAAAAATTAAGCCTTTAACTTGATCAGAGTACAGAAAGTCAAATAAGAGAAACAACATAAACTCATGTGTCTCATGAACCTAAATTCAGGCCATCTGCCCCAAGTGATGACTGGTGAGCTTCTTTTCCTATCTTCTTGTTTTCCACCCAAAAAATGGGAAATAAGCGCACTTACTAATACCCAAGTTGCAATAATAAACTAATGGGTGATCTTGGCTGTTCCCTGAACACGGGGCTATTTGATTTAATGAATCATCCCACTCAGAGGTTCCTGCGGCTAATCAGACCAAGTTTTTTAATATGTACTTGAGGCTAGTCCAACCATTTCCCCACATGTGGTTGGAAGCAGTGCTAACCTGAGTTGTTGCATCTCCTGAGGATGGAAAAGAATGGGGGCCCTGTTAGTAAGGGGAGAGCTCATGAATTCAGATTTCCCTGAAAGCTGAAATGAGCTATAATGAAGCCCAAAGACCAGGGAAGATCAAAGTGCTTCAGGAGCAACAGGAGATAAAGGAGGACTGGTTCTTGGGTCTGGGTTTCTACAGCCAAAGGATTAAGAAACTTCACTCCGGTCCCTAGAAAGATCCTGCAGACTAGCCTGTTTTGTTGTTCCTTGCTTTCAAGGTACAAAGATAATTCACAGAAAGCATGTAAATAGCCTTGGGGGTGGGGGGAGGAAGGGAGGATGATACTATCTGATGTATTTTTTTTTTTAAGTAGAGGGGAAAAAAAGATTTTGCTAAACCAGCTATGGGAATTAGAGATAAAAGTCATGTTTGGGTGAAGGAAATGAGGAAATTAAACAGAGGCCACAGGGTGAGGGGGAGAGAGAGGAAAAGGCAGGGAGAGAAGAAGAAGGGGAGAAGAAAGGAAGACAGTGGAGGGGGAGGAAGGAAAGGAAAAAGAATGAAAGAGGAGAAAAAAGGAGGGAGAAAGGAAGAGGATAGTGAAGGGGAGGGAGGGAAAGGAAAAATGGGGAGAGGAGGAAAAAAGGAGGTAGGGAGAAAGGAAGAGAGTGGTAAAGGGGAGGGAGGGAAAGGAAAAAGATGGGGGAGAGAAGGAAAAAGAAAGAGAGAGAAGAGAGGGGGAGGGAGGGGAAAAAGAGAGGAAAGGGAAGAAAGGAGGGAAAGAAAAAGAAAGATGGTTAGGAGTAGGAGAGCAAGGAGGGGAGAAGGAGGAAAACTCCGTTAGGAATAAAGAATGCCTTTGCATTTAGATTAGATTAAAAAGGTTTCTACTATTGGGTAAAACAAATCTCTATTTTTCTAAACACTGTCATAGTAAGGTGTGATTTAGCAGACTGTGCACGGGAATTCCAATGAGAAGATTCTAGTCTTGATTCTGCCATTAGCTAGCTAGCCATAGGTTATTTTAACATCTCTGGACCTCAGTTACTTTACCTGTAAAAATCAAGTAGCTAGCATTTGATGATTTCTAAGATCCTATCCAAGATGAGCAGCCTAAAAATCAGTATTTGGAAACAGAGCCTCCCACAGCTTGCCCTCCACTATTAGCTTTCACAGCCCTGGGGTACAGCAGGAAATAAAGCCTGGCTACCATTTCCCCACATTTCCTTCCTTAAAGAGCATCCAAAAAATAAACGAACAAATTAATTATTTTTTTTTAAAAAAAAGAAAGAAAGGGCATCCAAAGTGGTTTGTGATCCCCCTCTGGACAAGGCACTGTCATTCTCTTTCAAGAAGAGCACGAGGCTGAGTACAAAGAGTTAATTTGAAATCAATCAAGGCCTGTTTTCTCCCCCATTTCGAGAATCCTTCTCTTTTAATGATGAATTCATTTTCAAAGCCCTGCCGATCCTTCGGAGGGGAATTCCATCTCTCACAGCTGCACAATCTGCCCGGCAGTGCTGAGTTTCCTGGCCCACCTGCTCTTTGTAAAACGGAACGGACTTCCCAGAGCTGAGAGCGTGCCAAGCTGCCTGAGCCATCCAGAAAGCCCTTCCCTGTCTCCCAACTGTCTAAAGTGCCTGGGACTAGCCAGGCTACAAAACACTACGAACAAATACGGCAGGGCTGCCCCAGCCAAGCTGCTCAGCCCTTAGAGTTTTTTCAAGACTGGTCTGGTACTACGACTTGGATTTTCCCACTTTCATTAAGCAACAACTTCTTTGCATGCTGCCTTGCGGGGATCAGGGTGGGAGAACTTTATAAAAGGAAAATAAGAATGGAAAAAGCTTCAACTGAATTGCTGGTCTATATTCCAGATATCACTCAAGAAGAGGGTATGGAAAGACATAGGGTCTTAACATTCGTGTTTCAAAACAGCCCAGTAATCCAGGCCTTCAGTGTTCGACTTTTCATGGCCGCGCATTTATTTCTGGCTCATGGTTGTCTTCTTTTATTCAAATAGAGACAACTGTGATATTCTCTAAAAATTTAAATTTGGTTGCTATGAGTTTGGCTACTAACAATGGACTGCCCCAGATCAATGCGAGAGCACATTTAATAGGGCAAAATACTGTCCCTTTGTTCTTTGGAGGGCATTCATCGTTCTATTAACTAGGAGGATTATGAGATCTGACCCTTGGGCAGTGAAATGCATGGAGCTAACCTCTATGCAGAGATTTCTCCTTCTAGCTTTCAGAGCATTGTGAGAAGGCCCATACTTAGCCACTAATGATATTTCCTTTCAAGCTGAATGTAGTGAAAGAGAAACAATGCACCCAGCCCTACCTATTCTATAAATAATAATCCAACAGGAAACTGCACAATTTGCTTGAAAATGTGCTTAATGAAACTTACACCATCATCCCTAGTGGGATTTTCTTTGTTCGGTCTCTCTCTGTAATAGCTAATTTCCACTACCACCTCCTCCCCTTTTATTTTTTTCAAATTTCTCTCTAAGATGCCTATGAATTATGGAATAAGATGACAATAATAGACATGTATTTCATGGCAATCATGTTTGGTTGAACCACAGGAAAGATAGCTGGACTGGGTTTTATTGGCTCAAATTGAATCAAATTTAACATTATCACCCATCAAGCATCAAACTTGATATGCTTTTCCTTAAGGCTTATTATAGGACAGTTGGATAATAATCTAAGTTTAGTTTCTTTCTGTCAGACTTTGCTAAGGCCGTGCTTAAGGAGAAGATTGCTATTTACGATACAAAATAAAATCATTTAGGGAGTTATAAAATGCAGCTTGTGAGTGTTACTCAGACCCACAATTTAAAGATTTTCAGGGACTTTGTATGTGTTAAGGAAGGATATGATTTGTACATCTTCAGGAGGAAGAAAAGAGTTTCTTGGTTACTTAGGAGTCCAAAAATGAATTCAATTCTCCAGCATGCTTTATTTAGGCCTATTCTCCAAATCTTAGCCAGTGACATCATCGTACTAGTAACACCTTCAAATCCTCAAGTCTGCTCTACATCTCAGGCTTAGCTTCATAAGAAAGCTTCTCTTATGAAGCTGTGAACCTAGCTTTACGGAAGCCATTGGAACGGAATATTAGAAATTATTCAGTTTAATTTAATAATTTAGAATTATTGGGGGGTAGTTTATTCTACTTTTACTTGAAACCACAGAAAAATATAGCTTTTAGGCAGTAAAATCAGAGGAATCACAGAAACAAGGTAGGTGCTTAGTCAATGCTTGTTCACCAACTGACTGATCTCAAAGTGGGAAGAGATGCCTCACCCAGTGCAATTCACAGCTAAGTAGGAATACCCTTTACTATGTTTCAGATAAGTGGTCATCTGGCCTCCACTTACACACCTCCAGTGAATAGGACCCCACTCCCTCCCCAAGCAATCCATTACACTTGTGGAGAATTGTTACTATCTGGAATTTTTCCCTTCTACTCATTCCAAAGCTAATTTCCTGCACCATCCACTCTTTGAATCTGCTTCTGACAAATGAGGCCAGATAAAACAAGTTTAATCCACTTCTACATGACAATCCTTCAAGTTCTATCATGTCTACACTCTCTGCCCTCACCAACACTCCTCCCCCCCCCCCCCACATACACACGAGTATTTTCTTTTCAGGCTAAATAAACATCGCTGGTTCTTTCAACTGATCCTTATATGGCATGATCTCTATTCTCTTCAACGTTAGGTCTCCATTATCCTGCTGGATAGTGCACAGTCAGAATGGCCAAAAGATATAACACAGATACGACCGGGAAGGAATTCAATCTGATTCAATAAACTTTAAAGTATATATTAAATATAGAGCAACGAGGTGGCACAATGGAGAGAGTGCCAAGCCCGGAGTCAGAAAGAGTCATCCTTGTGAGTTCAAACCTAGCCTGAGAAACTAACTAGCTGTATGACCTTGGGCAAGTCCCTTTACCCTGTTTGCCTCAGTTTCCTCATATGTAAAACAGACTGGAAAAAGAAATGGCAAACGGCTCCAGTATCTCTGCCAAGAAAACCCCAAATGTTATCAAGAAAAGTCAGACATAACTGAACAACAACAACAAAGTTCAATTTACTCTATGAGCTTTTCCTCACCCTGTCTTCATGACCATGAACAATCAGACTAGTCCCACATTCACCATATGACCAGTTAGGAGTATAGTCTACGGCCAGGTTTTTTATTTTTTGGTGACAAGCAATCACCACCTTGAACTTATAACCTAATCCTCATTTGTACCATCTTTGAACCAAGTGAACTTTGTACTTCTATAAATGAGACATTTATAAATTTAGAGACACTAAGACATGAGAAATAGGAATAGTCATTGGTTGCCTTGGGTCCTTCAATGGCCTTTCCTGGATGGGCACATATTCCTGCTTCCATTTATGCACACATTGGTGGCCTATAACCATCCCTAAAATAGCCACAAGTTTGTGCCCCCATGGAGATTGGAGGCAACCATTTTCCTAGCATCACAAATCCTGGATAGGACCTCTGAGGCCATCTAATCCAATCTCATCATTTTACAGATAAAGAAACCGAGGTAAATGATTTGCCCAATGTCACATAGGAGGTAAACATCAGGGGCAGAGTTTGAACCCAGGGCCTCTGCCTCCAGAGCCAAGGCCCCTTCTACTGTACCAAAACTTTAATGATTTGAGAGAAGGTAGTATGGGGAAACAAGTCTATGTGGAAATATTTTAAGGAAAAATAGAAAAGAATACTGGAGATGACAATAATCATGTAATTACCAGTAGTAGACATTCTCATCGGCTTGGTATATCCAGCTTGGTATATCTTAACTGGTTGCTGCTGATCCAATATCATTGTATGTTTTCTCCCCTTATCTCTTTTGAGAATAATTTCTAATACAGTATTCCATTTGAATGACCTTTCCAAGGCTAGGTTCAGAGTATCATCAATCTGGAGCTGGATGAGAGCACAGTGAGGCCATCCAAGCCAAGTTTCTCATTTAATAGACAAGGAACTGAGAGCCAGAGAGGGAATAAGTAATAGAACTGGGATGTGAACCCAGGCCTTCTGACTCTAAAAACAGTGTTCACTTCACTGCTACCTTCTTCACAAGATCATAGCTCTACCTCTGGAAGAGTCCTTAGATGCCATCCAGTCCAATCCTGATCATTTTGTAGATGAGTAACTTGTTCATATTCACACAAATCATAAGTGGCAGAACCAGGACTGGAACCCAGGTCCTCTGACTCCTGATTCAGGACTCTCCCCGCTGCATCATGTTGCTAGACAGAGAAGTAATTAGGAATAATTACTGAGAAGAGAGTAGTAAAAAGGTCAAGTTCCTCAACTGTCAGCACTATGGGAAAAGAATTTTCTAAACAGAAAACTAAATGTTTGAAAGGAGAAAAACCTTAGGCAATCTAAAAACTTTCAAGGAAAGATCAACTGTTTGGAACTCCCTCAAGGAAGGATGCCTCAGGAATCCAAGGGAAAAAAATGCAGAATGACTCTGGTAATTATGATCTGCAGTAAAGCGTTCCTCAGTAACTTCTTACTCACCCTTTCTTTCTCAGAGTGTTGTAAGGACCACTGAGCATGGACCTCTTTCAATCATTTCGGGGTGAAGAAAAGGCCTGAGGCAAATTCCATCCTCCTCCAGGACTGAAGAGGGAATAAATCTTCATGGAGTCATAGATTTATTACTGGAAGGGATCTCAGAGGCCATCAAATCCAACCCTCTCATTTTACGCACAAGGATCTGAGGTCCAAGTGAAGTCAACAAGCATTTTTAAAGTACCTACTATGTGCCAGACATAGAAGGAGTTCACAATCTAATGGGTGAACAACAGGTAAGCAACTATGTACAAACAAAATATAAACAGGAAAAATTGGAGATAATCAACAGAGAGACAGCATTAAGGGGGACTAGGAAAGGCTTCTCGTAGAAGAATTTTATCTGGGACCTAACAGAAACCAGAGAAGCCAGGAGGCTGAGATGAAGAGGGATAAAATTCCAGGCATGGAGGACAACCAGGGTTAATGTGCAGGGTGAGGAGATGGAGTAATGTTAGTGTCCTATGTGAGAAGCAGCAAGGATGCCAGGGTCACTGGTGGGTGCACAGAGGCAGAAGAAAGGTCCAGAGAGGTAAATTCCCAGGTAGTATAGGTGGTAGAGACAGAGGCAAGATTTGCTCCCAGACCCTCTAACTCCAAGTCTTGGGTCCTTTCCATCATGACACTTTTTCAACCATTACAGTATATACTTACTACCTTGCCTGCAAATCCTAACCCCCTCCACTTGTTTCTCAGCAAACCCCCAGGTTCTCCCTCCATTCAATGGGACCTGTGCTCTTTGGGTTTGGTCTCAGTCTATGATTTCACCAGTGTAAGAAAGTAAATAAAGATTGACAATTCCTCCACTTAGACATAGGTTCTCAAAGTGGGTGATACCACCCCCTAGGGGCACTAGAACAATCCAAGGGTTTGGTAGTAGCCTCAGGTGCAATTGGGGGGTGTTGAATAAAAATAAGGGGTAGTGGAAGCATAAGAAAAGAAGAGAAGATAAGAAAATTTTGAAAAACCATTCATATATGTTTCATCTGTTGTATAATAGAGTTAAAAGAGTGTTTACATTATTTTACAAATAAATGCACAAAATGCAAGTTATAACCAATCAGTGGTCAAGTCTGCTGATAGGTCTTAACAAGCAAGTGTTGGCAGATGAGCTTGTTGGGAAGTGCAGCATGCATTGGCAGGAATATGTGAGTATAATGACTTATTTACAATATGATTCTATATGCTGTTATATACAGTTACATGATTCAATATTGTATCATCAAAATTTCAATGCAGGAAAAAACTACAAATTTACAATAAATTATTAAATTTAAGATGTATCATTTAAAAATATTCTATAAGTTTTTGAAATGACATATTTTTTTTAAAAAAAAGACCATTAAAGAGTTAAAGAAAGTAGATTGCCAGGGGGGCACTGAGCAATTTTTTTTTAAAGCAGGTGGTAGGTCAAATAAGTTTGAAAACCTCTAGCTTAGAGAATTACCCGAGGCACTGAATATAACTTGCTCATAATCATAGAAATAACATGTGCGTGTGAGAGTTAGGACTTAAAGCCAAGTCATTCTTATTCCAAGGCTAGACCCTCTGAGTCATTCTGCCTCTTACAAGCTTCCAGGGGAAAGAAAAAAAACTGCTTATTCCTCAGGACTGAAGCCAGACAGGGGTGTCTCTGTCCCAGAAATATGCTCAACTTATCCAATTTACGAGGACATGTATGAGCCGTAAATATTTGTAGGCAACAATGAAGAAACTGGTCCATGCCCTCATGGTAAAGGTACTCAGAAAAATGGCACAGCCAATGGTAGATGGTCTCAAGTTTCCCATCATTGGCCACCACCTTTCATTTATTTATGATTCTTGGCATATTAATTCACTAACAAGTAAAATGTGTTGAAAATAAAGAAATATTTAAATAAAATGCAGTTAGGAACAGGCAGCTGCTGTTGTCTGGTCAAGCTAACCCTCACTCACACACTTCATTCAACATGGAATAACTCCCAGGGTTGTTGTGAGAATCAAATGAGATAATTGTAAAGTGCTTAGCACATAGTAAGTGCTATGTAAAGGTTATTTATTATTATTATTATTATTACCTGGGGTGCAGAAGACCTAAGTGCAAATTCCACCCCTGCCTCTGACACTTACTGGCTGAGCAACACTGGCTAAGTCACGTAACTTGCCTGCTCTCAGTTTTCTCACATGTAAAGTTGGGATAATAACGGCTCCTACCTCCTAGGATTATCATGAGGATCAAATGAGATATTTGTCAAGTGATTTGCAGAAAAAGCGCTAGCTTTTGTTTTTATTACATGTTGTTCTTCTCCAGTCAAGTCCTGTGGTTCTTCTTTCTGTCTCTCATACACAATACTCCATTTCCCCTCTTCAACCCCGTACTGGCTGTCCTTGCATCTGGAAGATATTTCCTCCTCATCCCTGCCTCTTCCAATTCCTGGTTTCCTTTAAAACTCAGTTCAGGTACCACTTTCTACACCCCTCCTGATTATTCCGGCTGCTAATGGCCTCCTCACACTAAACATCTTGTCTTTATTTTGAATATATTTTGCATCTATCTATATGGCCATGTGGCATACATCGTGAAGAGAGACTTAGAACCAGAAAGACCTGAGTTCAAGTCTTGACTGACACATACTACTGACTTCGTGACCCTAGGTAGGTCACTTAACATCTCGGTGCTCTAGGCAACTTTCTAAGACAGTAAATCAAAGAGAAGGTGCTGACCTGCATTTGTGGAAGGAATTTCTTCACCTGGGAACTTCTACCAATAAAAACACTGGCCCTATCCATGTTGTTTCAATAGATAGAATATAAGCTTCTTGAGGGCAAGGATATTTTCCTTTGTATCCCCATTCTTCTCTGGGCTCTTAAAGAGGTCTATTCATTGAATGGGTGTTACCTCACTCAAAATGAGAACCTAAAAAGACCTTAGCCCCAAAAGGCCAGGGTCTCCCATTGCATCCTGGTCCATCTTCAGTCATCCTGATGAATATCTGGTCACTGGATCCAGATGGCTCTGGAGAAGAAAGTGAGGCTGGTGACCTTGCACAGCCCTCCTCCACTCAAATCAAAGTCAACTGCAAGTCATGTCATCATTTTCCTGATGTCATGATCTGCTTTGAGAACAAAGGACAAACATAACAACAATCTCTGGGCTCCATTCCTGACTTAGATGACTTTCTCCAACATGACCTCTTGTGAGTAGCCCCTTCCCACTGCACCCTCCACTTTTCAATTTCCTTTTAGAATGTATGGGCAGGGATTATCTTTCTATCTTCTTGTATTTGTATTCCCCACTCTTTAGCACACTGGCTAGCACATAGTAAGCACTTAATAAATGCTTATTAATTTGACTTGATTTGACCCATAGCCTACCATGGTACCTGGCTGTAATGTTAATGGAATAAGAAGATCTTCCCTGTCCTTTAATAGGCCTATGTGACCTTCATTGAGCTCTGGCGCAGCTCACACTGTGATACAACCTGAGTCACAGAGCCCATTGGGGGAGGGAAGCTTGCTTATAGGAAGACTTTCACATCTTTTGGTACTAAGTTGATGAGGCATTGAGTCACAAGAGTTGTGATGACTTCTGACTCTGAGAAGTGTATATGTACTCTGAGCTGAAATTTTGCTTTGGGGGTTCACTTATAAGAAGGATCTTTTGATTTCTTGGTTGAGACTGAGTAGCTGTATGTTCAGTGCTCCCTGACTACTCAGATATAAAGGCTCTCTTGATCCAGTGATGTATATAAAGTATAGCAATATTGCTTTGATTCAGGCAGTTAGAGCCCTGACTGTTGATCTTTCTGCTTTTAATTTCTCTGCTTATATTTTCTCTGCTTGTACTTTCTCTGAAGTTCAGGGTGCTGACCCTTCCCCTGAACTAGTGAATGTAATTAAAAGTAGGATTATTAACCCCTTTTTGAACAGTCTATTTTAGAAAAGCAGACCAAACAACCTGTGCTAGCAGGCCATCCTGGGTATGCTAGGGTGCTTGCTGCTACACATAAGCTACACATTAAGCTACACATAAGATGCTTAATAAATCCTTGTTGATTGATTAATTGCTCTTTGACTTCTAGGAAGCTTCTCATACCAATAGCTCTCATGATTCAATTCACTTCAACAAAAATTGAGCACAAACTATATGCCCAGGTTTTCCAGTACATAATGGGGTCCAGGGGTTTTTTATAGGAGGGCAGGAATTCCCATTAGATTGTATCCCAAGAGAGTGGGAGTCTTGGCCTGTTGGCCAGTCCACTATTACAGTATGTAGCAGGCACAAAAAATTGACTGACTCGACTTCCATCTCTTTTTATTGACCCTGCCAGAACAGAAAAATTAAGAGCCTTGATGATCAGGCTCTGAATAACTGAAAGTTGATTTTGTTTAGTTAGACTAGTCTCTAGTGGGTCAAATAATCAAATCCTTAGTACAAGAATTTGTTCTGTAAAGTTTGGATTCAGTCAAAGGACCATACTTGAGGACCTAGAGGGCCACATGTGGCCTCCAGGCTGCAGGTTCCCCAGCCCTGGACTAGAGGGAAGAAAATTCTCAGGGAATTGGCACCTCTTTTTCTGTCTCTGTTTCTTTGGGTGGGTGTCTCTGAGTCTCTCTTTATATCTGTCTCTATCTCTATATCTCTGTCTAAAATCTGCCACAGTCTCAAATTTGCCACTGCTTTTACTTTGAAAGCAGAAGGAAGACATTTATCCCAAACAAAGACCGTAAACTTTCCAAGCTCTTTCTGTGATCTCCCCTGCCAAGTGGCTGAGCACATGATGTAGGGCGATGGAGCAGGAGACAGACAATTCTCATACCAGGAATTCCTTCACCATTCTAGTGGGAGGACTTTTCCTTCCGAGGACCAGGCACCTATGGCCCCATTGCTGACTGCCAAGTAAGCCACCCAGGTCTGACAGCAATTAGTAACTTAGCTCATTTGGGCTCCCCTCCCACCTGCATTTTTGTTTTTGAATTGGGCTGTTTGCCCTTGGTCTCTTCCTCTCTTTGTGAAGTCTTTGGGGGTTGTGGCTCATCCAGGGGAGACAGCTGGTCAGGGAAAGCAAAAATTGCATGGTCAAGAACATTCATCCAGGATTCCTAGCCTGCCTGTCCCATAAAAACTGCCCTCCAGAAACTAAGAACCCATTCTCCATGTGTGGTATTTGTAGCAACAGCAAATCAACCCAGAAGAAAGAAGCTTAGGGGGAGACTGAGGTCTGGGCAATGGGAAGGAACGAGACTATGGGTAGCTAAAATTCGTTATGCTTTACACTCTAGAAAGGACAACTTAAATCCTTATTAAGTGAGGGTGTAAAAACCACAGACCCCACTCCTTGCCTCCACAGCTGTGACATTTCTTTGAAGCATATGCTCAGAGGGACAAAGTGCCCTAGTGGGTTCAACCTGCATTTGTGAAAGTTGGTCTCTATACCAATGGAATCACATGTCTAGAGTCCCCACCTCCCAAAAAAGACATACATGCAACAGAAGCCTAAGATCTGTTTCTTAATCAATTAATAAACACTTAAACAATTGTGCTTCTCAATCAATAAACAATGCCTGGCACATAGTAGGTGCCAGGCATTATGTTAGGCTCTGGGGATACAAATACAAAAAAAAATGGAAATGATTCCTACTTAAGGGGAACTTGCATGGTCTAGCCCTTGAGGCTAGAGGCTCAGTCCCTCTAAAAATAATCGCTGAAAGGCAAGAGATTCAGTGCAAGAGACAGCCCTTCTCAACCAAGCAACCAATAGACCTGGTGAGTCAGATAGCCATCAAGAGACCCATCTTCTTTTCCTTAACCACTTATTCTCCCCAAACTACTTCCTCTATGACCCCAAGTACTTTGTCACCAAGGACCTGGAAATCTCATAGGTGTGGTCTGTGTTCTCAAAGGGAGGTGACACATCCCTTTCCCTCATCCTGAATGAAGTAAAAAATAAAAGGCACAGGGTAAAATTTTTATCAAGCATTCAAATGATTTCATGGGAAGCCCAGACTTTGTTCTATCTTGGTTTCCCTCCAGAGCTGTGGCAGGCGGCACCTCTTCAAACACCTACTGGCTTAAATGGTGACAGCTGTGGGAAGGGGGCTTGCCTGCTGCCTGCCTGGTGCAGGGAAAGATAACTGCAGGGTAGGACTTCAAAGAAACCTGTTGTAACCATTCCAAGGGCCCATGGCGATTGCTGCCTATGGGCGGCTTCCAGCCTGACATGTGGATTGGGGATCTCGAGAAACTGGATGTTTGCCATTAGAATGCCTAAACTGGGGAATGGGAAGCATGAAAGAGGCTGGAAAAGTGTGCCAACGCCAAGGAAGTGGCTGTGAACCTGGTACTGACCTCAGGCCTGGAGGGAAATCTAATTAGGCTGGTCTGTTTGCCCTCAATGGCCTTTCCTCGGCTGCTTTCTCCACACTCAGTAAGGTTTCTTGATGGCTTCGTTAAAGAGAGGGAAGGACATCTCAATCATAATGAATTAAATTGCTTAATTCTCTCTCCATCCCCCAACTCTCTCCAGAAAATAAGTAAATATATACATATGCATAAATATATAACATTTGTAATATGTCTAAAACATATGTGCATATATCTATGTGTGTATGTGTGTATATGTATAGAGACAGATAGGGACAAAGAGAGAGATACTACATACGCTTAGGGTTTTTGCAGTATGTAAATGAGACCCAGGGTCAGAGATGCTGAGGTAAGATTAGGAATTCATATATACATGCACACACATACACGCACACATATACATACATACATATACACATTTGTATATGTATGTGTATATGTTTACACATACATTCACATACAAATACGTGTGTGTGTGTGTGTGTGTGTGTGTGTGTGTGTAGAAAATGTACTTTGCCACATCCAACTTTTACTGTTTGGTTTGGGGGGAAGGGGGTCAAATTTGGACCATACCTATGATTTTATTGGTGAGAAACCAGTGAAGCTTCCATTGAAGAAACTGCCTGTACCATTTACTCTGAAATTTAGAGACTTAGAGAGTTTCCTGGGGTACTAAGAGGTTGGATTACTTGTCTAGGATCACATAGCCAGTATATTTCAGGGGCAAGACTTGAATCCAGGTCTTCCTGGGTACAATGGAGAAGGCTAGAGTCAGAAAGTCCTGAGTTCAGATCCTGTAACCATGGGTAAATCACCTAGCTTGTTTCTTCAACTGTAAAATGGAGATTATAATAGCATATACCTCCCAGGGTTGTTGTGAAGATCAAATGAGAAAACATCTGTAAAGTGCTTAGCACAGTGCCTGGCATATAGTAGGTGCTTAATAGATGCTTGTTGCCTTCTTTCCTGATGCTGGGATTGGCTTGGTATCCACTAAACCATAGCTGCTTCAAGTCTACTATTAAGTGTTTTTTTTTTATGACACCCAAGCTGAGCCAACTTCACAGAAATCCTCTTTTTTAAAAAAATTGATTTCAATTCTTTCTCCCTAACCTCTGAAAACTATTGTACAGAAAATAGCTTTTTCAGAGGGACTAACACAGGTGGCTGTTTAAGGAACCACATCCAAAAAGCCACCACCAAAGGGAATTAGATCATCTCTTTTCTACAATTGGTTTGGTTTAACGAAACGCACCCTAAGGAACAGCCTTTGGGTGAAACTGCGGAAATCTAAACAGCAGCTTAAAACCTGCATTTCTCTTATAGCTCGCTTGAACACAGGCTGAAGATCCATTAACAAGTGAATCTCTAAATGCCGAATAGATACCAGACAAATGCCTGGGGATCGAACCTGGGTACCAGAAACTAATTCATGCTGTAAGCAATATTTAAAAAGTGAAACCAAATGCTGTGCAGTTATAAAGACCAAGTTTGGTTCTGGAAAAAACAATTGGAAAAAATGTGTCTCCCCATTTCTTTGCAGAGGTGGCAGACTATGGGTGCAGAATGTTGTCTATTTTGGGGGGAGGGGAAGAAGAAAAAGAAGTAACTGCAAAGAACTAACTATAGATCAGAAATTCTTGACCTTTTTGGTGTCATGGGGCCCTTTGGCAGTCTGTTGATGTCTATGGGCCCTTTCTCAGAACAATGTTTCGAAATGCATAAAAATAAAATAAATAAGATTAGAAAGGAAAACAATTAATTGAAATAAAGATGTAATTTTTATCCCATACAAGTTCATATATCACCTAAAATGTGTCCAAGGATCTTCAGGTTAAGTAGATCCTAGGTTAAGAGCCCTTGATATAGATAATGAGTTTTCCTTCACAAGGTCAAAGCACTCCTTGAAATCCTTAGCTCCCTTCAAGCCTCAGTGCATGAGGCCTTGCCTGAACCATCTTTGTTCATGATCCCCCATTCTGAAATTACCTTGTATTCCCCTTGTAAGTGTTTTGTATGTATTTATCTATATGTACATACATATGCAATGCACACATACATGTACACATTACACATGTACATACATATGTACACATATACATTATTTATACATGCATGTATATACATAATGCATACATATGTACTCATATGTACACATACATATATACATTATTTATATATACACATGTATGCACACGTATATACATATATACACATACACACATACATATATATGTATAAAATTTCTTTCCTCCCAATAGAATGTAAGCTCTGTACTTTTTCTCCTTGCTTTTTTTTCTCCCCAGCACTTAGCACAGTACCCCATATATCAGAGATTTATTGAATCCTTGTTGAATTAAATGGAAGAGACAAAGACAAAGATGAAAATGTTCTTTCCCTCAAGTCATTTCTGTTCTACTAGGGGATTAACAGCACACATACAGAGGAGTCAATACACAATCATTTGAGCAAGGAGAGAAAACTACCAACATCTCAAGGAATCATGAAAGGCTTTATGTAGGAAGTGATACCTGAGCTAAGCACTGAAAGAAGCAAGGGATCCTACAAGGTGGAGGTAAGAAGGGCATGTATTCCAAGCATGGGGGTTCAGCCAGTGCAAAAGCATGGAGACTAGAGATAGAGTGTTATATATAAAGAACAAGAAGTAAGGGCATTTTAGCTTGGACATAGAGTCTGCACAAGTGAGTAATATGAAACAGGTATTAAAAGGTAGATGGAAGATTGTGGAGAACTTTAAATGCTAGGAATTTACATTTTATGCTAGAAGTAATGGGAATCTGTGGAAATTTTGGACAGGGAAGTGATATGGTCAGGATTGTGCATTATCATTTTAATTTAATTTTTTTTCAGTCAACAAAAGTCTACCTTTTCTCCCTCCCACCTTACCTTCCACATAAAGAAAAGACATGCATTGTTAATATTAAATTTCCATATAAAGAATGGATTGGAAAGGGTAGTGACTGGGAGTAGGAAGAACAACTAGGAGCCTAGTGCATTGATGTAGATGAGAGCTGATGAGGGCCCAGACTGTGGTACATGACGGTACATGTGCATGGTGATAAGGGGCAGAGGCAGTACGGGAAAGGGAAAAAAACATTTTGATTTAGAATCAAAGGACTTGGGTTCGAAATCCCAGTTGTCTTACTTGTGTGGTTTTGGGCAAGGCTCCTCACCTGAAAAATTAGAGAATTGGATTAAGGTTTCTTCTAACTCTAAAAGTACTACGACCCAGTAATATGGTAGGCATTTTGGAGGTATAGTCAACAAGGCATGGAAGAACATAGAAGGATTCTGAGGTTGAAAACCTGGGTAACTGGAACAATGGTGATGTCCTCACCAGAAATAGTGAAGTTTGGAAAAAGGGGTTTTTTTTCTTCTTTTTATTAATTAATTTATTTTTAGCTTTCAACATCCACTTCCACAAGATTTTGAATTCCAAATTTTCTCCCCATCTTTCCCCTCCCCTCACCCCAAGACTGCATGTATTCTGATTATCCCTCCCCCAGTCTACTCTCCCTTCTATTACTCTCCTCACCCCTTCTCTTATCCCCTTCCCTTCTATTTTCCTGTAGGGCAAAATAGATTTCTATACCCCATTGCCTGTATATCTTATTTCCCAGTTGCATCTAAAACCAACTTTTAACATTTGTTTTTAAAACTTTGAGTTCCACCTTCTCTCCCTTCCTCCTTTCCCACCCACCTTCATTGAGAAGGCAAGCAATTTGATATAGGTTATACATGTATAGTCATGCAAAACGCTTTTATAACAGTCATGTTGTGAAAGACTAACTAAACTTACCTCCATCTTATCCTGCCCCCCATTTATTCTATTCTCTCCTTTGACCCTGTCCTTCCTCAAAAGTGTTACTTCTGATTGCCCACTTCTCCCATTTGCCCTCCCTTCTATCATCCCCCCCACCACATGCCTTATTTCCTTCCCACCTACTTTCCTGTAGGGTAAGATAGATTGTCATACCTAATTGAGTGTGTGTTATTCCCTCCTTGAGCCAAATCTGATGAGAGTAAGGTTCACTCATTCCCTCTCACTTCCCCTCCACTGTAAAAGCTTTTTCTTGCCTCTTTTATGTGAGATAATTTAGCCCATTCTACCTCTCCCTTTCTCCTCCTCCCAGTACATTCCTCTCTCAACCTTTAGTTTTATTTTTTAGATAGCATCCCTTCATATTCAACTCACCCTGTGCCCTCTGTCTATATCTATATCTATATATTTATAGATAGATAGATAGATAGATAGATAGACAGACATTCCCTCCACCTTCCTAATACTGAGAAAGGTCTCATGAGATACAAATATCATCTTTCCCTGTAGGAATGTAAACAGTTCAACTTTAATAAGTCCCTTATGATTTCTCTTTCCTATTTACCTTTTCATGCTTCTCTTGATTCTTACATCTGAAAGTCAACTCTAGTCTTTTCATCAAGAATGCTCGAAAGTCCTCTATTTCATTGAATGTCCATTTTTCACCTGAAGGCTTATACTCAGTTTTGCTGGGTAGGTGATTCTTGGTTTTAATCCTAGCTCCTTTCACCTCCGGAATATCATATTCCAAGCCCTTCTATCCCTTAATGTAGAAGCTGCTAGATCTTGTATTATCCTGATTGTGTTTCCACAATACTGAAATTGTTTCTTTCTGGCTGCTTAGAATATTTTCTCCTTGACCTGGGAACTCTGGAATTTGGCTACAATGTTCCTAAGAATTTTTCTTTTGTGATCTCTTTCAGGAGGTGATCAGTGGATTCTTTCAATCTCTACTTTACCCTCTGGTTCTAGAATATCAGGGCAGTATTCCTTGATAATTTCTTGAAAGATGATGTCTAGGCTCTTTTTTGGATCATGGCTTTCAGGCAGTCCAATAATTTTTAACTTACCTTTCCTAGATCTATTTTCTAGGTCAGTTGTTTTTCCAATGAGATATTTCACATTGTCTTCTCTGTTTTCATGCTTTTTTTTTTGTTTTATGATTTCTTGACTTCTCATAAAGTCATTAGCTTCCATTTGCTCCATTCTAATTTTTAAGGAATTATTTTCTTCAGTGAGCTTTTGGACCTCCTTTTCCATTTGGCCAGCTCTGCTTTTTAAGGCATCCTTCTCCTCATTGCTTTTTTTGGATCTCTTTTGTCATTTGGGTTAGTCTATATTTTAAGGTATTATTTTCTTCAGTATTTTTGGGGTCTCTTTTAGCAAGCTGTTGACTAATTTTTCATGATTTTCTTACATCACTCTCATTTCTCTTCCCAATTTTTCCTTTACTTCTCTTGCTTGATTTTCAAAATCCTTTTTAAGCTCTTCCATAGCCTGCAACCAATTCATATTTTTCTTGAAGGCTTTGGATGGAGAAACTTTGACTTTGTTGTCTTCTTCTGGTTGTATGTTTTTATCTTTCTTGTCACCAAAGTAAGATTCTATAGTCTGATTTTTCCCCACTGTTTGCTCATTTTCCTAGACAATTACTTGACTTTTTAGCTCTTTGTTAAAGTAGGCTTTTGGTTCCAGAGTGGAGGGTGTACTGTCCCAAAATTCAGGGTTTTTGTGCAGCTGTTTTCAGAGTTATTTCTACGGACCTATAAATTTTCAGTTCTTCTAAGGTTGTATGATCAAAGGAGAAGCTCTCCTAATCTGTGGTCTGGTCTGTAACTGACCTCAAGTACTCTTTTTTTGCCTTGGAACTGTGAGAAAGATTCCCTCTCCACCACTGCCACAAGCTCCACCACGCCAGCACTCCTCCTCACCCCAGGACTGTGAACCAGATCCAAGCGCAGGCAAAGCAAGAGAATCCTGCCTCAGTGCCAGCAAAGAGACCCCTGCAATCCCACTCTGATCAGCTGCTTGATGCCCCCCACTGTCTGTGATCCTAGAGCTCTGGAAGTAGACACTGCCATTGCCTAGCTGTGGCCAGACCAGGCTCCTCTCTCACCCAGGTCCCCACAGACCTTTCCTACTGACCTTCTAAGCTGTCTTTGGCATTTGTGGGTTGAGAAGTCTGGAAACTGCCACAGCTACCAGTGATTCAGTTCCCTGAGGCCTGCTCTGGCCCCATCTATGCCTGCACAGCCCACACTGGACTGTGTTCCTCTCTCAGATTGGTGCAACAGACCTTTCCTATCAATCTTCCAGGTTGTCTTGGGCTGGAAAATTTGTTTTGCTCTGGCATTTTGTGGGTCCTATTGCTCTAGAATTTGTTTAGAGTCATTTTTACAGGTATTTGGAAGGGTTTGGAGTACAGCTCAAGCAAATCCCTGCTTTTACTCCAGTTTCTTCATTCTGCCCCCTCTGGAGAGTCTTTAAAAGGAAAGGTAATGAGACGCTGATAGAAGATTCAGCTGGAGACATCCAACAGACAGTTGGAAATGTATAACTGGAGTTCAGGGTAAAGATGAGAACTGAATATAAAGATTTGGAAGTCTTCTGAATAAAGATAATTATAACCATTGGAGCTGATGAAATCACCAAGTAAGATAGTATAAAAGAGAAGAAAAGAAGGCCCAGGACAGAGCTTTGGAAAGTATAACTCATAAAAAAAATCAGCATTAGAAAGACCTAGGAACAGAGTGTAGTCTATGACCTTAAAGACTTTAATGTCTGATTGGAAGAAATGAAATGTACATATGAAAGATGAAATCATGATTCAAGCTAGAAAGAATCTAATGAGGAATTTGAACTCAGGTGTTTTTGGTTTCTAGTCCAGCACTCTTGCCCACTGCAAGATGCTCTTGGTAGAGACTTAAGGAAAAAGAAAGATAGAGTGATCCTCTCTATAGGGCTGGGTTCTTCCTCTCTAGCTGGTGGCTCTCCTCTCCACTGCCAGAGGTCACAGTCCTCAAGGTCACTTCATGACACAATGGACTCCGGAGTTGGCAAACTTTCTCTTTAAAGGTCACCACAATGTGGATCATCTTCAGCCAGTCAATAACAGGCGACCTTCTAATTCCATTAAGGAGAACTTCTTTACAACTCATGAAAGTGTAGCAAAATGAAAATCCTTATTTTCACTTCATTTATATCTTGTCATCTCTTATCTAATCTTTGCTTTCTATGATTACATCAACTGGGGTTAGGGAAAAAACAATTGGTTGGGGAGTATCTTGATCAACTCTCCTCATTACACACAAATGAGGGAACTGAGACCCCAACAGGTCGGGAGATTTGCCTAAAGTCATATAGGTAATAATTGAGAGAGATGGGATTAGAACTCGTATCTTTTGACTCAAAAATCTAACAGTTTTTGCCCTGTTCCACATTACAGAATACACACAGCACTGACTTCTAAAGGAAGACTTGGGATAATTGCTTTCATGAGATACATACAGGTGACCATAATAGAACGTTTCATCGTGTATTCTATACAGGAGTGGATAATATATTTGAGTTGTATGAGTACATAAGTTTTCATTTTCATGTATATGCGAGGCTCAGCAGTCAACATACTGAATGCAATCTAGCCAAGCGCACCAAATGGTCTGCAGACAGATTCAGCCAGGGCAGCCATGTTGGAATTAGCTGGATCTCAGCTTCAGCTCAAGAGACACTCCTCCTCTGATCTTTTGCCCAAAATTCTGGTTCAGGGGCAACATCAGAGACTTAAGTTATCATCAAAGTCGGGAGTTCCAGGAGGTGGTTTCTCAGACTTTAGAAGACACAGATCTTCACACCTTAAACCTTACTGGTCACTGACTTATAGGATTGATTCTAGAGCTTTGAGGCTGTCAGTTTCAGAGAACATTTCACTAAATCACTAGGAAATATGCATAATGTTGTCAGTTGCCATTTATAGCTTCTGTACTTCTAGTAACTGGCATTGTTTTCATTTCAGACAAGCCAGAAACCAAGTATGCCAGGAGCTGACATGATCTGTTACATCACCAAAACAAAACATTGATAAATTCAGGTTGACTTCTCTGAAGGGTGTCTTTTTTTTCTCCTTATGCTACCTTTGTAGGCTTTGTATTGCTTCCCCGCCCCCCCTTCCCCCATGCCCCTGCACAGGGTTGAGGTTAAAGTTTTTGAGAAATCCCAGAAGTTAGTTTCTTTCAATAGTTTTCATGTTTTAAAGGTGATGGGGGTCTTTCCAATAGCCATTTCTTAGCCAGGTACTCAGAATACCTCAAATCCAGAGTCTTTGTTTTAGATTTGATACTATTTTTATGGAAAGGAGGGACTGGGAATAGTGCCCTCCATAGACATAAAAAACAGAAAGTGGTAAAGAGAAGCCAAATTTTTTTTCTTAGCACCAAAGCCCTGCCGTGGTTTGAGTGGTGAGTGCTCCAGAAGAAGGATCTTAGCATGACTCCAAAGACAGTGGGGAACTTGTAGAAGTGGTAACAGGAAAACACACAGAAGGGCAAAGCAGGAAAGTGAATAAATAACAGGCAGAACATTGGTGGGGGAAGATGTAGCAATCAAGTATTTTCCAAATTTCCACACATTTGGGTCTTTGGCTACAGTAATTTGTCTTTTATATTTATTTGATCTTGTGCCAGACACAGACCAAAAAGTAAAAGGATGTTCTCTTTGGGGGGCATTTTCTTTAACCAACCTTCACTTTATTTCAACAAAGATATATCAAGCACCTCCAGTGTGTTAGCAGAGGAGAGGCAGTTTGTGGTAGTGGACTGAGTCAGAATGACCTGGGTTTAAGTCCTTCCTCAACACATACTGGACATATGATACTGGATGATATCTTAGATTTGGGGATAGAAAAGACCTCAGAAGGCATCTATTTTATAAGTGAGGAAACTGAGGCAAGTGTCTTGTCTAAGGTCCCACAGATAGTAAACATCAGAGATAAGATTTGAACCCAGGTCCCCTTACTCTGGAGCCAATACTCTTTCCACTGTAGATGACAAACATGGATATAGCTATAGACAAATATGTATTATATATTATGTACATAAATAAAAATATTATACATTGTACACACATGTATATATGTATATGTACATATATGTGAGTATATTTGTGTATGTATGTAATTGCAACACCCTCTTGGTCAATGCCCTGAAAGACAGCTCTGTTCTCAGTTGGTTGGTTGGTTATTGCCATTTATACTTCAAGAGGACCAAAATGACATGAATATGTTGGAGTCAACATACCATGTGTCTGACTGTGGCCAGTCAGACCAATATAAGTTAGGAGGCCCCAATACCTCATCTGAACATTTGGGATGGAGATGTCTCTAAATTTGTGCATCTCATGTTTCTTTTGAGTTATTGCAACTCTGCTTTGCTCATAGGACAGAGAGCCTTCTTTGATGCAGGCAAGTCATGCTAGGCAATCCTATGTCAGTGTCTCCCAAGTTTCATAATTGATACCAAAGTCCTTCGGTGAGACCTTGAGAGGGTCCCTGTATCACTTCTTCTGACCTCTGTGTGAGCACTTGCCTTGTGCCCTGAGTGCTGTATATGCCTAGAAAGATATGACACCTGATTAACTAAAGATGCTGAGTAAGATGGTTGCTATGGAGGGCTTCCTTGAATTGGTACTTATGAAGAGAATGATTACCAATAGACAACAGGATATCCTCTTTCAGAAGTTTCCAGAGCTGCAAGACCTGACTATAAGTCAAGGAACACATGATGAGGCCAATTTCCCATACAATTCTGCTGCATTGAGGGCTCTGGTCCACCATCCAAGTTTCTTTCTCTCAGCTGCCTCTATAAAGGTATCCTCTATATGTGTCCCCAACCAACTTAATTCCCCTATGGCAGATACACAGAAGCTTGCTTAGAATTTTCTCAGCCAAAGTCTCTAGAAGAGAGAGACTTTGATGACTTTGCACAGCTCTGCCTCACTTAAATCCATTTCACTTGCAAATCAAGAGATCACCCTCCTGATGTCATTCCTCCTCTTCAAAAATGAAGGGTGAATAACTGTGAGACACCCAGACTTGGAGCATTTTTCTCTGATGATTTGTACAGGTAGACAATAATACCATGATATATTTTCCATTTGGACAGAAGTTTCTTTAATCTGCTTATCTGAAGTCAGCACTAAGTTCCCTAATTTAATTTAAATGGACCTAAATGATTGCTTCCAAATCATCAATGTGTGCCTAATATATAAAAAATTCTCATATTTTAACAGGAAGGGAAAAATGATTCCTTCCTTCTTGTCTCCTTTCCTTCTCTTCCCCTTTTAATGTTTTCATGAAATACAGTCTTCCTGAAAGAGATCAAATAAAGACAACCAAAGACTTAATTTCTCCATTTACCACTAAAACTACCACGGACCAGACAACACTTTGTCATTTAACTGATATGCCAATGTGCCTAAGTTTTATGGGAAGGGAGCTCTTCCTGGGACAAAAGTTAGTGGAGCCATGGATTTCGTGATCCATTTGGTCTCCTCTTTGTTTAAAGCTTTGGTGTACACACATTTAAAGAAAGTCAATTTTCTTATCCTTAATTCATTGCAAAATTAACAAATTGAATAGAGGGAGGGCTGATCACTTCCCATGGTCACTGTAAAAGCTCTGTGAGCAGTAGATATTCCGAAATAACACCAAGGTAACTAGAAGAATCTGATTTATCCAAAGACAAGGTAAGAGCAACCAAAAACTATTGGTTATTGACCTATATTGCAACTGAATTTGGCACCTGAGGACCTAGGATCATATCCCAACTACATGTGCAAATTTGAGAATGTCCTTTCATCTCTCTGGGTTTCAATTCCTTGAATATAAAATAACCTAGAAAGGTCCCTCCAATCTCTAAATCTGCGATTCTATGAAATGGGCCTAAGGTGAGTACTATTCCCCAGCAGCATTAGTTTTGTTTTTGCTTTTTTATCCCCAGTGCTCAGTATATAGAAAGATGTTTAAGAATTGCTTGTTGATTGGTTGGTTGGTTGGTTGGTTGATTCCTGGGATCATTATTTAATTCAATTCAATAAACATTTATAAAATACCTACTATGTGCCAGGTACTATGCTAAGTACTGAGGATACAAAATAAGAAAAAGAAAGACAGTCCTTGTCCTCGAATCTAATGAGAGAAGATAATATGCAGAAGGAAGCTGAAAAGGGGAAAAGGGGAAGGCCTTGGGTTGAAACCAAACAGAGCTGCTGATAGAAAATGGAAGGGTCTGATCCAAGCCCCCAATAAAAGAAAGCATTGGGAGGAGTTTATTGCTCCACCCTCCAGCCCTCCAGTCAGCACGGAGAGGCAAAAGAGGGAGTGGAGAAAGTGTCCTGGTGATGAGATTTCAGATAATCAACTTATACTAGATGAACCTTGATGTTCCCTGGAGTGGAAACCAAGGAGAGTTTCTTACAGTAATATCTTACAGTAAGACATCCATGTCTTAAACTACTAAACATTTATTGGATTGAACGGAATTAGCACAGTGCTTGGCACATAGAACTTAATAAATGTTTATTGAATTGAGTTCTTTATTTGAATTCAATGTTCCATTCCAAGAGCTGATGATGGGGAGAACAGAAGATGAACTATTTTATCTATCATTAGGAAGTTTAGGATTCTTTCCATTAAGAACCTGGTATTCTCCACCGTGGAGGATAAGTGAACAGAGCTACTGGGGATCTTTGTTTTCTAGAATGTACCTTTGGCAAAATTGGTGAGAGGACAAAATAATATCAATAATAATCATTAATTGGTGAGGATTTTTGGCAGTCAGAGAAGAAGCAAATAAGCTGTTTGGCTTTGGGTTTCAGCGTTCCCCAAACATCATAAAGATCACAGCTCTTGTAAAAAGGGGAGCCAGTTGTTTACGGCAGGCTGCTCAGGAGAGAGGGAGGAGATATGTCTCATGTGGCAAATATTTGCCCATAGGAGGTAATAAAATTGTATTAAACTCTTACCCCACTACTGTATATTGTCATCAGTGTTATGAACTCAGTAAAGTCTATTTTAAGATCTTGTCAAGCACAAACATTAACAAGAACCAGACATTTCTCCTTAAGAATATATAATTGACCTTTCAAGTCCATAATCTCTTTTATCAAAGCGGATGACAGAAATTTATGCAGAATAGTTTGCACACCTCTTTGATTTCTGCCCCCTGAGGACCCAAACATGCATCCCACCCAATCCTGTTTTATTTTTGCCATATCCTGTGCTGTTGAATGAGACTCTTGTAAAAATTCAATATGCCCCCGGTTTGTTTCTCAAGTTCTAAACAAATCTTGCATCAGTTCTGTAATATGTGCAGTTCCCTTACATTCCTCATGCAGACTTTTAAAGGTCACAGTCCCAGCCAGTCAGAAAAAAATCTATTTACATGGTCAAAAGTCCACATGAGAATAAGTAAGGAAGGAGCTTAATCTGCAGTCTAGTACACCAATAAAAACAGTTCTTTAGTAAGGGGCTCCTGTGTTCAGAGCACGATGCCAGGAACCAGGAGAGGTACAAAGTTTAGACAGCATACTGTCAGCATTGAGGGGAAGGGGTAAGATAGAAACACAGGTTACCGTAATACAGACTAAAAGTCTACTACTGGGGAGGCAAATCACCACCCTGCCCCACCCCAGCTTGTTTTTATACACCCATTTTCATATTTTTAAATAAAATTTTATTGTACATAATTTTTCCCCTTTGATTTAATATTTTATTTTCCCTCCAACTACATGTAAAAACAATTTTAACATTCTTTTTTTTTCAAGTTTTGAGTTCCAAATTCTCTCCCTCCTTTCCTCCCCAGCCCCCATTGAGAAGACAAGCAATTTGACATAGGTTATACATGTGTACTCATGCAAAACGCATTTTCATTTAAGTCATATTGTGAAAGAAAACACAGACCAAGAAAACCAAAACACAAAAAATAAGTAAAGAAAAAGTATCTCCCATCTCCATTCAGGTTCCACCAGTTCTTACTCCAGAAATGGATGGTACCTTTCATCACAGGATCTTCATAATTGTCTTGGATCACTGTATTCCTGAGAATAGCTAAGTTATTCACAGTAGATCATCATATAATATTGCTGTTACTGTGTACAATGTTCTCCTGGTTCTGCTTATTTCACTTTACATCAATTCATGTAAGCCTTTCCAGGTTTTTCTGAGAGCATCTTGCTCATCATTTCTTATAGCACAATAGTATTCCATCACAATCATATACAATAACTTGTTCAAACATTCCCCAATTGATGGGCATCCCCTCAATTTCCAATTCTTTGCCACCACAAAAAGAGCTGCTATAAATATTTTTGCACATATTTTCATTTTTTTATCTCTTTGGGATACAGACCTAGTAGTGATATCTCTGGGTCAAAGGGTATGCATGGTTTTATAACCCTCTGGGCATAGTTCTAAATTGCTCTTTAGAGTGGATAAATCAGCATGCAACTTCACCAACAATGCATTAGTGTTTTAATTTTCCAACATTCCCTCCAACATTCATCATTTTCATATAAGCCAATTAGATAGGTATATGGTGGAAGCTCAGAGTCATTTTAATTTGCATTTCTCTAATCAATAGTGATTGAGAGCATTTTTGCATACGACTATACAAAAATTTTGATTACTTTGTCTAAAAACTGCCTGTTATATCTTTTGACCATTTATCAATTGAGGAATGGCTCTTATTTCTATAAATTAGACTCAGTTTTCTATATATTTGAAAAATAAAGCCTTTATCAGAGATATTTGCTGTAATTTTTTTCACAGTAATGATTACTATGTATTTCCCTCCATTCTATTTCCCCCTTGTTTCTCCTACTCTCTCTCTCCTTTCACTCTGTCCATTCTCAAAAATTTTTGCTTCTGAATTTTACCTCTCCCAAACTGCCCTCCCTTCTATTACCCCCTCTTCTCTTATCTCCTTTCCCCTCCTACTTTCCAATATAGATAGATTTATACACCCAAATGGGTGTGTATGTTATTCTCTCTTTGAGCCAATTTTGATAAGGGTAAGGTTCACAACAGTCCCCCCAACCACCCATCCATTTCCCCCGCTTCCCCTCCACTGTAAAATCTCTTTCAGGCCTCTTTTATATTGGATGGTTTATCCCATTCTACCTCTCCTTTCTCCTTTTGCCAGTGCATTCTTTTTTTAACCCCTTAATTTTACCTTTTTAGATAATAATCCCATCATATTCAATTCACACCCATACCCTCTGTCTATGTATACTTCTTTTAACTGCCACAATAATGAGAAAGTTTTTAGGAATCATAAGTATCATTTACCCATGTAGGAAAACAAACACTTTGATCTTATTGAATCTCTTATGCTTTATCTTTCTTGTTTATCTTTTTATGCTTCTTTTGAGTCTTACATTTGAAAGTCAAATTTTCTAGTCAGCTCTGGTCTTTTCATCAAGAATGCTTGAAAGTCCTCAAGTTAATTGAATGTCTACTTTTTCCCCTGAAGGATTATACCCAGTTTTGCTGGATAGATGATTCTTGATTGTAATCCTAGCTCCTTTGCCCTCTGGAATTTCATATTCCAATCCCTCTGATGCTTTAACATAGAAACTACTAAATCTTTTGCTATCCTGACTGTGGCTCCATGATATGTGAATTGTTTCTTTCTGGCTGCTTGAAATATTTTCTCCTTGACCTGGGAGCTCTGGAATTTTGGCTACAATATTCCTGGGAGTTTTCATTTTGGAATCTCTTTTAGGAGGTGATCAGTGGATTCTTTCAATCTATATTTTACCATCTGGTTCTAGAATACTAGGGCAGTTTTCTTTGATAATTTCTTGGTAGATGATGTGTAGGCTCTTTTTTAAAAAATCATGGCTTTCAAGTAGTCCAATAATTCTTAAATTATCTCTCTTGGATCTATTTTCCAGGTCAATTGTTTTTCCAATGAGATATTTGACATTGTTTTCTATTTTTTCATTCTTTTGATTTTGTTTGATTGTTTCTTGATGTCTCATAAAGTCATTAGCTTCCACTTGCTCAATTCTAACTTTTAAAGACTTATATTCTTCAGTGAGATTATGTACCTCCTTTTCCATTTAGCCATTCTACTTTTAAAGGATTTCTTCTCTTCAGTGAATCTTTGTATATCTTTTTTCTATTTGACCAACTTTGCTTTGCAAGGCATTCTTTTCCTCATTGGATTTTTGTGCCTCATTTACCATTTGGCCTATTCTGTTTTTTTAACGTATTGTTTTCTTCGGTACATTTTTGGGCTTTTTTTTTTTTTTTTACCAAGCTGTTGACTCTTCTGTCATGATTTTCTTGCATCACTCTCATTTCTTCTTTTCCTTTTTTTTTGTAGGGGGGAAGGCAGGGCAATTGGGGTTAAATGACTTGCCCAAGGTCACACAGCTAGCAAATGTGTCAAGTGTCTGAGGCCAGATTTGAACTCAGGTTCTCCTGGCTCCAGGGCCAGTGCTCTACTCATTGCACCACCTAGCTGCCCCCCAAATTTGTGAGTTTTTTGGAAGGGGGTAGGCAGGGCAATTGGGGTTAAGTGACTTGCCCAAGGTCACACAGCTAGTAAGTGTCATGTCTGAGGCCAGATTTGAACTCAGGTCCTCCTAACTCCAGAGCTGGTGCTCTGCTCACTGTGCCACCTAGCGGCCCCATCAATCTCATTTCTTTTCCCAATTTTTCCTCTACCTCTCTTACTTGATTTTTAAAATCATTTTTGAGCTCTTCTATGGCCTGAGACTAATTCATATTTTTCTTTGAGGCTTTGGAAGAAAGAGTTTTGACTTCATTGTTTTCTTCTGAGTTTATGTTTCGATCTTCCTTGTCACCAGAGTAACTTTCTATAGTCAGGATCTTTTTCTGCTGTTTGCTCATTTTCTGGCCAATTTCTTGACTTTTAACTCTGTGCTGAAGTGGGGCTCTGCTTCTGGAGTGGAAGGGACATTACCCTAAGCTTTGGGGTTTTTGTGCTGTTGTTTTCAGAGGTAATTTTGGAGACCTGTAGGTTTTTTGTTCTTCCAAGGTGGTATGATCTAGGGAGAGGCGTATTTACTACTCTCCTGTACTGTGCACTGGTTTGTGAGCAATCACAAGCACTCTTTTCCTCTCTGGAA
Source organism: Trichosurus vulpecula (assembly GCF_011100635.1). Taxonomy (NCBI): domain Eukaryota; kingdom Metazoa; phylum Chordata; class Mammalia; order Diprotodontia; family Phalangeridae; genus Trichosurus; species Trichosurus vulpecula. Next base: position 48,584,744 of record NC_050578.1, read on the forward strand.
ATGTGACCAGAGTCCTACCTCCCTTATGGCCATAAGTTCTGGTGTGCTAGTGCTCCTTCTCACCCTGGGACTGAGACCCAGGACTGCAACCCAGACACATGTATGGATGATGTAACAGAGTCCTGCCCCTGGTGTCAGCAAAGAGACCCTGTAATCTCCTTCTGACCAGTTGACTGACTGCCTTGCCATCTGCGGGCTGAGAGGTCCAGAAACTGCCACTGCTACTGATTCAGTTGCCTCTAAAGCCTGCTCTTGGTTTAGTAGGGCACTCCTCTCTCACCCTGGTGCAGCAGACCTTTCCTGCCTACCTTCTAAGTTGTTTTAGGCTGGAAAATTGTTTCACTCCATCCTTTTTTGCTGCTCCTGAATTTGTTTTGGCACATTATTTAAAGGTGTTTGGAGGCGCTTGGGAGAGAGCTCAGGTGAATCCCTGCCTTTTCTCTGCCATCTTGGCTCTGCCTCTATGTTCAAATTTTTTAAAACCATTCTTAGTTCTAGGTCATATAAAAATAAGTCGGCAGACTTGGTCCTAGCACCATTACTTTTTCAGCCCCCTGATACAGACTAATATGTGATTAGAGAGTGGGAGAAAAATGTCTATTATATTTATAGTGAGGGAAAAAGTTTATTATCATCAAATAAAAAGATTCCTAAAAGCTTTTTGGAGTAGGTAGTACTTGGAATTCCATCTATGACCTTGGTCAAGTCACTTAACTTCTCAAAACTCTCTAAGACTTGGCAGTATAGCTGCTAATGTAGAGAGAGCTGGTGTGCTAGTGCTCCTCCTCAACCTAGGACTGAGACCCAGGACTGCAACCCAGATATACGTATGGAGAATGTAACAGAGTCCTGCCCACACTGAGAGCTCCCCAATGAAATTGTAAGTTCAGATCAAAAAGTGGAATTTCAACACTTTTGAATGGGTCAATGGAGAGAGGGTGTTCCAGGCAGAGGGAACTTTTGAGCAAAGACGTCATGTCAGGAGAGTACAATGTGTGTTCTAGGGGGTGATAGTTACTCAGTTTGACTAGAATGTAGAATGATGGATACACAAGAAAAAGCCAGGAAGGAAGGACTTTGAGTGTCAGGCAACGTAATTTGGACTTTATCTAGTAGGTAATGAAGAGTCCCAAAAGATTTTTGACCAGAACAGGGGAATGACCAAATCTATGCAGCTGGACAGTAGCCAATGGGTTACTTTATACAATTGGATAAAGAGATTTAAAAAAACCAAATTTACATGAAGGAAAAAAAATAGAATATCAAATAAAGGCTATCAGAAATTATGAGAAGAAGAAAGAGATAAAGGTGTGTCTTCCATATCAAGATCACAAATTATATTTATAAAATTGTAATTAACAAAATGATTTGATTTCTACAAAAACCAGCTGTAGGGGTATGTGGAGTGGGGGGGGGGGTGTAGGTATTCTGTTTTGCTTTTGTTCATGTAGACTTTTGTTGTTATTCAGTCATTTCAGTCATGTCCAACTCTTTGTGACCCCATCTGGGGTTTTCTTGGTTTGCAGTTTCCTTCTCTGGCTCATTTTACAGATGAAGAGCTGTGGCAAACAGGGTTAAATGACATGCTCAGGATCGCACAGCCAATAATGTCTGAGGTTGGATTTGAATTCAGAAGGATGAGTCTCCTTGACTCCAGGCCCAGCACTCTATTCACTGTGCCACCTAACTGTGCCCACCTAGGTTCCATATGTCCAAATGGGTTAGTGTAGATGTTGCTCATAGCAGGGCAGGAATGGACATCTCTAGCACTCAACCCTTCTCCAAGGTAGGCTTTAATTCCTGCCAGGAAGGGAAGCAGAAGGCTGAGGCCAGAGGCTGGCCATTCTGATCTCCTCAAAGAGAAGAGGTACGAAACTAGAATTATATCTATCTGCTTCCTTAAATATTGTTAGTATAGGAGAAATTACTTTTTTTTTAGGTTCAAACTACATTCTTGGTTGCTATTCCTTAACAGTAAAGGAGTGTCCCACATGGCTTGACTTCCTTCCCACAAAATACCAGTTCTATAGCAAAAAGCAAATAAACTCATTTATCCAAGTTGATAGTAAAACAGAAATCAGAAAAAGCATACATAAAAGAATATATATCAGACAATACACGGAATAAATGAGCTCTCCTTCACTTGGGAGTGAGATAACTTAACTCAACCAAGAGAAAGAGTCCCAGATGTCATTCAAGACTAAATACCCTGAAGTCTCTAGTGTAGGGAACAGGGACGTTTTAGAAATGGCTGGCTCTGGCACATGTCAGCTTCTTCTGAGATTCTTTCTCCCTTCACAACCTGAAGAGAGGATGCAATCATATGTCTTCTGCCTGCCCCATGTGCAGGATCCAATAAATCAATCTCCACTAATGAGAAGGCCTATAAAATTGACCCTTTGAGCCAAGGGTTACATGGCAAAATATGGAATTTAAAAAATTCAGTTGTTTTTCAATGACCCCACTTGGGGTTTTCTTGGCAAAGATACTGCAGTGGTTTGCCATTTCTTTCTCATTTCACAGATGAGAAAACCAAAGCAAATGGGGTTAAATGACTTGCCCAGGGTCACACAGCTAGTAAGTATGCAAGGCCAGATTTGAACTCAGTCTCCCAGACCCCAGGCCTGGCAATCTATCCACTGTGCCACCTGTCTACCCCAACCAAGGAACACAATATACAACTGTTTCAGAAAAAAAAAATCACAAAACTTTGGGGCAGAGACCTATTTGATTGTAAAAAACTATTTGGAAATTTGAATAGCAACATAGTGAAAAACAGTAGTTCCACATCTCTCGATGGAAACTATAATAAATTAGTAATGGATCAATAACCTAAGTATAAAAGTATATCATAAATTTTTAATATAATTATGTGTCTATTGAAATTAAAAATGGGAAAATGTCTTATCTATTCAATAAGTAGAAGAAACTATAGAAGATAAAATAGATGAATTTGTTGTATGAAATAGTTCTGCACAAGAACAAGTTAAGAATACAGAATTAAAAAGAAAAAAATGAGAAAAACTTTTGCCATAATTATTTTTACCTGAAAAACTATTCAAATTAATACTCAGAAAATTCAAATTCAAACAACTATGAGAGTTATAGGCATTAAACTGACTAAGATAAAATTGTTAAGTTTAATTCCAGCAGAGTTGTAGAGAAATGGGCACAGTATTATACTGCTGATGGAATAGTGAACTGTTAAAAACTTTGTTGGAGTACACTATGACAATGAGACATAGAAAATTGTCTCCAGCTATTCACGGAGCTAAGCTAGAGCCCAAGTATGTTATTGGAAGAAGAAAAAAACGACTTAGCTCTGCAAAAATATTCATAGTAACTTTGTTTATATTGTTTAAAAATAATTCATGTGGAAAGATTGTTGGGTTTAAAATCACAAGACCTAGATTTAAACCCTGCTTCTGCTACTCTGTGACTTTAACATCTCAACTTCTAGGGAACTCTGTTTTCTAATATGTCAAATGAAGATGTTCAATTCAGTGACCTATTAAGTTCCCCTACAGTTCAGAATCTCTAATCCTGTAATCCTATGTGTCCGGTGATCAGAGGATAGCTGACCAAATTGTGGTAAGAATACAAAGAAATACAGAAAAACACAGATAACGTGATAGGGTAAAGAAAGCAAAATTAGAACAAAACACCAACAACCATGTAAAAAAAGCAACAAAAATTGGGGGGGGCAGAATTCACAAAAGAAAGCTTCCAGAAGGATGGAAAAAGTTCACTTTTGTTACTATATTTTTTCACTTGTGTACACATTTTAAAAACGAGCTGTAAATAATGGAATTCATATAGTAACATTAGCTCCTTGAGGTCAGGGATTTTTTCCTTTTTTTTTGTTTCCCCAGCACTTAACATAGTACTTGGTACTTAGTAAGCACTTAATGAATGTTCAGTGTGGGGTTTTCTTGGCAAAGGTTATGGAGTGGTTTGCCCTTTTCTTCTCCAGCTCATTTTACAGATGAGGAAACTGAGGCAAACAGGGTTAAGTGACTTGCTCAAGGTCACTCAAGGTCTTCCTGACTGCAGGACCAGAATGCTATCTTCTTTGCCACCTAGCTACCTATACTTAATAAATGCTTGTTATTTCATTTGTGTTATTTGAGTACATGGGGTCGCTAATGGATTGTAATATATTTCTATTGTCTGAGAACCAGACCATCTTGGAAAGATCCCGTGGCCAAGTTGGTTATGGGGTGATGAATTTTTCAATCATGCTAATTCTTAAACACTGTCTTCTAATCATATATTCATAGACAGAGAGCTTCAGGGGGTGGAAGGGACCCCATTAGTCCACTAGTCCAACCCATGTTGGAAAAATCATCCCCAATATAACACACATGAGAAATGTATGCTATTGCTTGAAGATCTCAAGAGAGAAGGAACCCAGCATTTCCCAAGGCAAACCACTGCTTTTGGATATTGCTAGGAATTTTTTTTGAGCAAAACTTATTGCTAGGAAGTTCTTCCTGAGGTCAAGCCTAAATTTACCTCTTTGTAACTTAGATTGCTTCAGCCTTCTGTGACGAAAAAGGACAAGCCTAATCACTGTCCCACATAACAGCCTTTTCAGTAGAATTATCATGTCCCCCACACCATGTCCAGTTCTTAATGTAGTTCCCTCCATTATCACTGATCCCATGGCTTTCTACCTTTTCAACAAAAATAAGCATAAGTCAAAGAGGGGTCATAATTTGTATCTACAGAGGCAGTATTTTCTTGTTCTGTTTTAGTACATGAATTCTTGTTTTTGTTGATACTAAATTTAAAGTAAAAAAATGATTAATTGTTTGGACAGTGGTATGTGAAGCAAAATCCAGATTGGCCTCTAAATGCCAATGAACGGTATGATGTGTGCAGTGGTGGGATTCAAATGAATTAAGAACCGGTTCTCCACCGAACTGAGCCAAGGCACTGCGCCCACTAACAACAGGTTCACTGAACTCAACCTAAAATTAGGTACTGGTTCTACCAAACCTGTGCAAATCGGCTGAATCCCACCACTGGATGTATGCAAAAAAAAAACCCCTGAACTTTTCCTGCTTCTATATCAAATGAAATAATATTTGTAAAGTGCTTAGTGCAGTGCCCGTCACAGAGAAGGTACTCTATGAATGCTCATTCCCTTCTATCCCAACACTTTCAAATAAATCAGAGACATTCCTCTTGAGTGAGCCCAAAGCAGATTAAATTTGATAGGAAAATATTTAACAAAATAAATAAAAATACAACAAAACATAGACAATATTACATTTTAAAACTAAATTAATATGTGGCCCAGAAGGATTCTTATGTACAATTTAGTGCTCCTGGTTTCTATTTGACTTTGACACCGCTGCTCAAAATAACCTCATTGTCTACCTGAGAGGAAAAAGGCATATAAAATGGAGAAGGCATAAGGCTAAGACCATTTCTGCTACGGTGTTGGGTTATAGTCCATGGCCAAAGGCCAAAGTAATACAGCAGCTTAGAAGGAGCCCAGGCGCACCAACACCTATCCCTGTATTTGCAACTAGTTAGCACCTGCTTCCCAAACTTGATCTATTCTTGGTTCGTTTCAAGTCCAGCCAAGAGGATCAGGACTTAATTAGTGGTGATATATCTCTTATGCTGATCAGTTCAATCCAGATCCCCCCTAGAGGCATGGATTTGTCTCTATTTGGAATTCCCATGCTTGCTGGGCGGCTTGTGTTTTCAGTTATCTGGCAGGCCCCTCTCCAAGCTCACTCAGCCTCTTCATAGGAACACCCCTTGTGGTGAAGGAGGAGGCTTTAGGGCCTGGAGAATGGGGGAGGCATGTCCCAGCAGTTTTGCCTCAGCCCATGGGGTGCCCTCTGTCAAATCAGGCCAGGATAAGAGCTAAGCTTCTTCTGCCCATTTTCAAAGAGATAGGGTTAAGTGCCCATAGAAGAAGCCTCCAGTGAAGTGACAAACCCCAACGGAGTCATCTTCCCTTATTGGGAGAAGAGTCAACAAAGGTGTTGGGAAGCCTGTGTTTGCGATGGGCTTTGAGCTGCAGCAGCAAAGTTTTTTTGTTGTGTTTTTTTTCTCCTCAAGAGGAAAACGCCCCATGTTCAGCACCAGCTTAAAGCCAAAATAACATGTTTTGGCAATTATCAAAAGACAATTAGGGTCTCTACTCATTGAAAGCATTCTTCCATGAAGAATATGCTTTGGAACTAAAACACTAAACCACATCTGAGTGAATATAGAGGAAATGAACAAAAGGGTGACGGGGAAGTGAGAGCCAGAAAGCTGAAGAGTTAGTGATGGGCGGTGAGGGGGAGGGGGAGGGAAATAAATGGGGGAAAGGGTATATGACCAAAGCAAAAGAAGGACTGGTGGACTAGTTGCTTCTGCCGGCCTCCCTCTAGCCTTGGCCCGATTCCACAGGTGTAGATGAGGTCCACAGAACTGCTAGCTCCTCTGAATCCTACTTATTTCTCTCTGAAAGAAAGTGTTGTTTCATCAGCCCCCAAAGCAGTTCCAAAGCTGGCTTTAAGATGGGGAAAACAAAGAGAACCAGGCTAGGAACAGGGAGGGCACCATTCTGGTATTCTAGGGGCCTGCGCTTCACTTTTCCCATGCTATGCAAAAAAGAAAGAGTTTATCCATCAAGAAACCACAAGAAATAAGAGTGAAACTCTCTGAGGGCTTATGGGGAAGGGATGGGCATGGGAACGGGTGCAAGAGGAAGAAAAGGAAATACTTCTTTCTTCCAACCTCAGGGAACATACATTGCTGGGTCCAGAGAGGATGTTCAGACAACAGCTAATGATACGCCCAAGGCTAATGAATGATATTACTAGACAGAATTGGCAGCCATGGCATGGTGGATGGAGGGCTAGCCAAGAAGCCTGGAAGATCCGGGTTCAAGTCTCAATTCTAACGTATATTGACTGGATGACCGTGGGCAAGTTCATTAACCCATCAGCACTCTGAGCTTCTCTCAAAAACTAAAACTGAGAAGATATTAACCTACATAGAGGTAGTCCATCCGTCACCACCTTATATCCAAACATCTAACAACCAGCTTTCCAGAAGGAAAAAACATATACAGGACACGCTTTAAAGTTTAAAATGCCTCATTCACATTTTCTCCATCACTTTCTGAAATCTAGACAAGCAACAAAACAATAAATCAAGCCCTGATTTGTAGCAATTGCCGATTTCTGAGGCAGAAATGATCACACTGAAAATGTAACAATTGGCTCTCAGGAGCTGGTTGGAGTTGGTGCCAACACACTCTTGCCTGCCTACATCAGTGAAATCATAGGTCCCTGTCCTTAATCCCAGAACTACAAAGTGGTGGAATCAAATCCTAATAAGTCAGTATCCTGATGTCTTTGTTGGTCCTAAAATTCTAGGATCTCACCCATTTTGCCCCATTCCATGTCCTTTTTTCTCTTCCAGTTCTTCTACGTCCACTTCTTAATGTAGTTCCCTCCACTATCACTGAGCCCACGGCTTCATGCTCCACTTCATGCTCCCTCCATGCCAACTAGATTGGAGGTGTTGATAGTGGCAGGGAATCATGCCCTGCTGCCATTTCCACATTCTTATTCCTTATCATAGCAACAGTATCATTTAAATGAAACTATACCATAGAGACATATAGTCTTAAAGATGGAAGGGAGTCCTAAGTCTTCTGGTCCAATTTTTGTGAACAGGAATCTCTTTCATGACATCCCTGATAAGCTGACATCTAGTTTCTTCTTTGGGGCAGCTAGATGGCACAGTGGATAGAGTAGCAGGCCTGCAGTTAGGAAGGCTTATTTTCCTGAGTTCAAATCTGACCTCAGATACTTACTAGCTGTGTGATTCTGGGCAAGTCACTTAACCCTGTTTGCCTCAGTTTCCTCATCTGTAAAATGAGCTGGAGAAGGTAACGGCAAACCACTCTAGTACCTTTGCCAAGAAAATGGGGTCATGAAGAATAAGACATGATTGACCAATAAAACTTTTCTTCTTTAAGAACCTTTGTGATAGGGAACTCACTACATTCCTAGTCAGTCTATTGCACTTTTATGTAATTCTATTAGAATTTTTTTCCTCTATTAAGGAAAAATCTGCCTCTCTAAACTCTACCCTCATTGCTTCTGGTTCTGCCCTTTGGGGCCAAACATAAAGGGGCAAGGGAATAAGCATTTATTTGGTGCCCATCGTGTGTCAGACACTGTGCAAAGCACTTTACAAATGTTACCTCATTTGATCCTTCCAACAACCCTTTGAGGTAGGCACTGTTATTATCCTCATTTTGTAGTTGTGGAAACCAAGGCTAGAAGAGGTTAAGGGACCTGCCTGGGGCCACAAGGCTAGAAAGTGTCTAAGTCTGCATTTGAACTCAGATCTTCTTCCCTCCATTCCCAGCTTTCTATCAGCTATGCCATCTAGCTGCCCAAGGCATAGAACTGATTAGTCCCCCTTCCACATGACAGTCCCTCAAATATATGAAACCAATTATTGTATCTCCCCTTACCTTGCCCTCCTCTCTCACCCCTCATATCTACGTCTTGTCTTCTATAGGTTAACTGTACCCAGTTCTTTCTAAAGATATTGAGTCCCCTGCTCACTCTTCCTTCTGGATATACTCCAATTTGTCAACATCCTGCCTAAAACATGAAACCTAGGATCAAATGCAAAATTCTAGATGTGTTCTGAAGGTAGTGTGCCTTGTGACTGTCACATCTGTCATGACATAATCACATCTTTGCACTTGTCTGGGATTGTTTCCCTTACACATCTGCTATTTACCCTAATGATAACAGCTAGCATTCATATAGAACTTTACAAATAATATCTCACAACAACTTTAGGAGGGAGGTACTATTATTATCCCCATTTTACATATGACAAAATTGAGGCAGACAAAAGTTAAGTGACTTGTCCCCACAGCTAGTAAGCAAGTTATTGAGCCAGGTTTTGAACTGAGGGCTTCCTAGCCCTGGGCCAGTGCTCCATCCCATTATTTGTTGGTTTTCTTAGCTAGGCTATGTGCCTGGGATGGCATATATTAGGATAGTTTAGGTGTCATCTCCTCAAGATGATACCATGAAACACACTTCTTAGGGGCTTCATCAGGAAGATGATGAATTCCAATAGGGAAGAGAAAGTCCATTGGGAGAGGATGGATTGCTTTTCATCCTAGCTGGAGGACATCCTGTCTTGACATCCCCTTTGAGGGAGAGAAATTTTTTTTTAATTTTATTTTTGCTCTTAGTTATTTTATGGTCCTGTTTGTTTGAGGCATTTGGGAGAGACCCTTAAAAGCATGACCCCAGAGGAACTTTGTACAATTAATTATATTTGGAGGAGTAAATGTAAGCCCTAGGATCATAAAGTCACAGGAAGTCTAGACACTCAAAAAAAATTTTTTTCAGTTTGGATTTCACTGATACAGGGAACTTCTCAGCGAAAAAAAACTCCCACTATCAATGTAGATAAGAAATTGTCTTGCAACTGATGGACTTGGAGAGTTGCCATAGGGAACTGAGATATCAGGTGACTTGTCCAGGGACACACAGCCAGTATATGTCCGAGTCGGGACTGGAACCCAGGTCTTCCTGATTCTAAAGATAATTCTTTATCCACTCCGTCACGCTTCCTCACATAAAACTATTGAATGTGCAAGTATCTGTCTAAGCCTCATGAGTGCCTGTGGATTCTTTAGAGGACCCTGTGATTCAGAGTCAAAGGCTGCCTAAGCAACAACTCCCTCCTGCTACTACTCACCATTCCTTCATCCCTCTCCACTTCCTGTGGAGGTCTCATCCTTCTTGTACTTCTATCTCACTCTGTCCTTCCCGTCTATTGAGTCCTACGGAAGACTCATTCTATTATTCATATATTGCTCTTTGTATCATGTCTCTTTCTCATATTCATATCTTAGAATCACAGAAACCTTGCAGAAGACATCGCTTCCCTGGTCACCATCTCCAGTATGCCTGCTTTATTGTCCCCTCATACCTTGGGCGAGGTAGCGGAACAGGCCTATTTCTTGTTCTTCTCTATCCCTTCCAGACTCACACTCCCACCATCTCTCAATGATATCTCCTTTATTAATAATCACTCCATCCAGAATTATCACTTTTTCCAGCTCCTAATAACAGTTCGTTATCTCCCTTTTGTTGTTATTATTGTTCAGTCATGTCTGACTCTTTATGACCCCATTTGGGGTTTTCTTGGCAAAAATATTAAAGTGGCTTACCTTTTCCTTCTTCAACTCATTTTACAGATGAAGACACTGAGGCAAACAGGGTTAAGTGACTTGCCCAAGGTCTGAGGCCAGATTTGAACTCAGGAAGATGAGCCTTCCTGACTCCATTATTCCAATACTAATTATCCAATAGGAAAGGAATTTCCTTTCTAGAAACTCCCAGTTGTTTTTCCCACTTCCAAGAGGAACTCAACCCTCAGAGTAGTTTGATAAGGCTAGATAGCTGTATGAGTTTCTGGGAGTGAAAGTGGTAATTATGAGAAAGTTAAGGGGTGTAGTTACTTGTGTAGCAACTTCAAGTTCATTTTCCTTACAAAGACAGTCCAAAACCTCTGGTTGGTACCATAAAGTAGAATGTCCATAATTCATCTCTGGGATGAAATGGGTCCTACTGGAATGTCTAGAAACTCCAAGTTCACTCCTCTTACAAGGACAGAGCCCCAACCACAGCTGAATGCTGATTCTGGAGGACTAGATGAGCCCTGGAGGAAGGCGGACCATGCCAGAAAGGGAAAAGGATTATATTGATTATTTCTGGACTACTTGGCCTTTGAATTCTGTAGATTTTACCTAATGTGTATTATTTGCCTGAGTGTTTGCCTGGAGCCAAGTGATCTTTTATGTGTTTCTGTTGAGATCCAGAATCAAGCTATAGTCAGATTTCTCTCTGGTAATTCTGAGTATAGGCAACATCAGGTGAAGAGAAAGACCCAAGACTGGGCCAGGTCCATGGAAGGCCACAGCTTGGAGAAATGGACCGTAGTTACAATCCCATTAATGCAGCTTAATATCTCATTAGCTTTTTTCACTGCCATATTACTGCATTGGCTGAGCTTGACTTTGCAAGTCACTGAAACCTCAGGGTTTTAGCCTGCTATTTTATCAAGCTATGCCTCCCCCAACATGAACCTTTTTTTCTGGAATCCTAGGATCATAGGGTCATAGATTTAAAGATAGAAGGAAACTTAGAGGACATTGAGTCCAATTCTCATTTTACAGACGAGGAAACCAAGATACAGAGGCTAAATGATTTGCCCAGGGCCACTCAGCTAGTAATTATATGAGGTAGGACTGAACATTTATTACTATTGAGTTTTATCTTACTGGATTTCAGTCCATCAAATTGCCTGTCAAAATGTTTTAGCTCCTGATTCTATCATCTGTTGTGTTTCTTGCACTATGTCATTTGGAAATTTGAAAGGCATGCCATGTCACAGATAATTAATTGGAATAACGCCAAGGATAGAGCCCTTCAGGACTCCACTAGGGACCTCCCCTAGGCCAGGGGTTCTTTACCTGGGGTCTAGGGATAGATTTCAGGGGATCCATGAACTTGGATGGAGAAAAATACATCTCTATTTTCGTCAATATCTAACTGAAATTTAGCATTTTGTTGGACTATTTTAAGATATTCTGAGGGGCCCATAGATTTCAAGGCTGCCAAAGGAATTCATAAAAGAAAAAAGGTTAAGATCCCTTGCTTAATTTTTTCGGACCCCTTTCTCAGTCTGGGTAAAGCCCATGGAACTCCTTTTTAAAATAATATTCTTAAATGCATAAAAAGGAAACCTATCATATTGAAATAGTTATCAAATTTTTTTTTTAGAAAGCAAGTTCGTGAACCACAGATTAAGAACCTCAGTCCTACAGGAACACCAAAGCCTTTGCCCTAGTTCTTTTTAGATAGCCAAAGAAATTTCAACAAATTGCAATGAAAGAAACTTAAGCTATTTAATTACTATTGACTTTTGGGGGGGTGAGGCAATTGGGGTTAAGTGACTGGCCCAGGGTCATATAGCTAGTGTCAAGTATCTGAGGCCAGATTTGAACTCAGGTCCTCCTGACCCCAGGGCTGGTGCTCTATTCACTGTACCACCTAGATGCTTCGATAGAGCAAATTATATATCACCTCAGCTGTTTGCAAATAACCTACAGATAATTTTTCCATTGAATTTTGTCCTGAAAATGCCTTACTTATAAACTAGATTTATTTCCTAAAGAGCAAATGTTAGTATATGAACTTATGCATCTCAGGCCATCTTTCTATATAGTCATCAAATAAACCATTTTTAATTGCATCATAAGGTTTTTAGCCATTCAAATTTTTTGTTACTGAAAAAAAATCAATTATGAACTGATTTAGTCCTTAAGATAGCATTGTTCAAGTTAGTTTGCACTATATGAACATGGCCTTGGTCAATATATTAAAAAGAATTTGGAACTATATAACTTGGACTTGTGTTTCTAAAACAGAGGGGTCATATGTAAGGCCCATGAGCCACATTATAGTCCACATCATGCCCAAATACTGTACTAATCAGATTAAAGTATAATTGAGAAATATTTAACAAAAAATACAATAAAACACCGATAATGTTAATCTGTGGTTTTATAAGTCTATATGTGGCTACAGTGATGCTTCTCTCCAGCTTACTGGTATTTTTGTTTGAGTTTGACACTTCTGGGTTGGAGAACCAGAACATAGGTCAAGACATTTGGGTTTAAGACTTAGCTGTTACAAGCAACGTGCCTTTGCCAAGTAATTTCAACTCTCTGGCCTTCACTTCCCTTATTTGTAAAATAAGAAACATTATATTTGCTATGCCTTTTCAGAAGGTTATTTAGACCAGAGATAGTATATATAAAGCACTCTACAAAGCATATGAAATGTGGGCTATTATAATTTAAGAGTTACTTATCACATATTTATATTATCACCCATTTCATCTTTCAATTTTTAGTGGTCAAAGACCACGTGACTTTTGCAATAGCTAGCATAGCATCTTAAACCCAATACATTGGAGAGGAAGTGTGGTGTTGTGGGTAAAAAGATAGTGGTTGTTGTCTGTTTGTCCTTCAGTCTCTAAAAGGACCATGACATCAGGAAGGTGATGTCATGACTTGGCAAGTGGATTAGATTTAAGTGAGAGGGAGGGGCTGTGCAAAGTCACCAGCCTCAGTTTCTCTTCTGGAGCCAACTAAGTTCAAAAGCAAGATATAGATCAGGACAGGTAAAAGGATAAATTTGGAATCAGAGGATCTGGTTCAAATGCTATCTCTGTCATTTACTATGTGTGACCTTGCAATTAATTTAGCCTCTCTGGGCCTCAGCTTCTGCATCTGCAAAATGAAGGTGGAGGGAGTGGACCAGATGACCATCAAAGTTTATTCCAATTTTAAATCTGTAATCAATGAAATATTTATTAAAGACCAAAATCTTAGGTCCCACGTATCAAGAAAATAAAATCAGAACACCACAGCCCTTCTTTTCTTTTACTAATTTTGGCCCTCCATCCTTACTCAAATATAAGATGACACGCTGTGAGGATTTGAAAGGAAATATTCTAGCCAACTTGGCACCAGACTTCCTTCTTCTGCCTTCTTCCTTTCCCCTACCTCCCACATCTTGGAAGAGCTAGAGAAACCGGGATTAGAGCTTGCTCAGTTTGGCTTACTAGTTATTCGAAACCTATAGAAAGAGGGTCCCATGTTACTCATTTTGGATATTGAATCATGGTAATGAATTTATAACATTCTTCCTCAGTGCACTTATTAGGAAAACAATGACCTCAGATCCTTGGATTTTGAGGTTATAAAAAGAGTACAGTGTCTCTATTTAAACATTCAAATGGCCTATCCTAATGCAGTCTCCTCTTGGGCCTTCAGCTCACACTCTAGCTTTCATATTCTTCTACACACAGTAAATTCTTGGAGTGTGGTAGGTATTTCACTGCCAGGAGTAATAGGAAGAGCATATGACAGGTCTATGATTTTATTTGATATATGCTTTTAATGTAGCTTTCCGTTGGCTTTGCAGATGACAGCTAGAATATCTTGGCAGAGACTCGGCCTACCCTCAGAGGTGAAGGCATTCGCTCGTACAACGGAGACAGAAGCAAGTCAGACTTGAAAAGGATCACTCAAGTAGATTAGAGGGTCATAGATGCCTTGCAAGAGAAACTAAAAAAAGTCAATCTTCTCCCACCCCTAAAATCCTTATTTATGCTCTAGAAATTCTCAAGCCAATAAATTCAAATTATGATCCAGCAAACTTCAAACAGATATATGGTCTCTCCAGCCAAGCTTCTGAAGTCGCAGGAGGTGGGGTACAGGGTCAGAAACTCAAATCCAGTATTATTGCTGAATTAAATTGCAGCATATATAGCCTTGTACACTGGTTTGTGGTATAATCTGTTTCCCACGAGTAATGGGTCTCCCAATCATTAGGAAGAAATGCACAAGTTCCCCTGTACATTTCAATTACTATCTCCATTCAGTTGATACCTTGTTGGGATTTTTCTTTTTATTGGGTTTTCTCCATTAAGAACATTTCTACAATAACTAAATAGAAAGGATCTTGAATTCTTTTTAAGTTCATCTGTCTTTATTATTTTTGCTTATCTTGAAATCACAATATACTACCATCAATCTGAAGGAATACATGCTAATTTGAATTAGGCAGATATACACATTGTTTCCTCTTTCTATCCAGATGAGAATAAGGTTCCAACATTACTAGTCCTCCCCCCCCCACCCTGACCTGTTTCCTCTCTATTAGTTCTTCCTTTCATGCCCCATTTTTATTATATAATTGCTCCCATTTACCTTCTCCTGCCCAATTTTGTTTTTTAGAATCACCCCATCATAGACAACTCAGCCCCCACCTTTCTTTCAAACTACCTTAGTAATGATAACAGTTTAAAAAATGCTGAAAACATTTTCATATATATATATATACATACATACATACAAGTATGTATGTGTATATATATATATATGTAAAAAGTGAACAGTTTGATCTTAATGAATGCCTTATAATTAGTCTTTAATGTTTTCCTTACATATCTTCTAAATCTTTTATATCAAAATTTCCATTGAGTTTTGGTCTTTTTGTCACAAGTACCTGAAAGTCTTTCAGTTTGTCAAATATCCTTTTGTTTTTCATTCAGGGTTATAGTCAACTTTGCTAGGTAAGCTATTCTTGGATAACTTGGAACATTATATTTCAAAGAGTAAAAAGAGCTTTTAGAGTAGAAGCTGGTAAGTCTTGTGAAATCCTGACTCTATTTCCTCAATATTTAAATTGGTTTTTTTTTTCCTTGTTGCTTGCAATATTTTCTCTTTAACTTGGAAGTTTTGAAACTTGGCTATGATGCTCCTGTAAGTTTTCCTCCTGGGCTCTCTTTCAGATGGTGAACAATAGATTTTTTTCTAATTCTACTTTACCCTCTTGTTCTAGAACTTCAGGGCAATTTCCCTTACTCATTGTTTTGTAATATTGTATCCAGATTCTTTTTTTGTTTGTTTTAATCACAACTTTCAGGTAGTACAATAATTCTTAAATTGTCTCTTTTTGATCTGTTCTCCAGATCAGTTGGTTTTCTAATGAGATGTTTCAGATTCTCTTCTAGTTTTTTTTTCTAGTTTTATTATTTCTTGGTGTCTTATAATTCCATTCAATTCCTCTTGCCCAATTCTAGTTTTCAAGGAGTTATTTTCTTCCTTAAGATTTTGGACCTCTTTTTCCCATTGGTTAACTTTCTTTTCATAATTTTCTTAGATTGTTTTTATATTTTCCCCTAATTTCTCCTCTATCTCTCTTATTTAATTTTTGAATTCCTTTTTAAGTTCTTCCAAGAACTCTTTTGATGTTACTCTTTGGGGTAGGAATGGCATTTTTTTTACCTCACTATCTTCCTCTAAATGTGAACCTAGATCTTCTTTTACACCAAAGTAGCTCTCTATGGTTGGGTTCTTTTTCCTTTGCTTATTCAATTTCACTTTTATTTTGTTTTATTTTATTTTATTTTTAGCAGCTTATCATTATAATCAGAATTTAACCCTGAGTTGTGGGTAATGTTGCTCTAGGCCTCACATCTTCCTTATTGTTATTTTCTAAATTCTCAGCCTCAGGGACTCGTCTCCTCCCCTAAGCCATAGTTAGGGCCCCCAGTCATGCTGTCCCAAAAATGTTCTTGCTCCCTGTGGTAGTACACTCCCTGGGTGTATGTTCACTCCTCCTGGCCCACAGCCATAACCCAGGATCACATCTAGTTAGCACCACTAGGCCTGGCTTCTGCAAATAGCAGGAGTCCTTCAATCTTCTTCTACTCAGCCATCTGCTGTCTTTTATGAGGTAAAAGGTGAAAGTTCCTGAGGCTGTGAAGTGAAAGTTTGTGAAGTGAAATTTCTTGAGGCCCTGAGTGAGGTGAAAGTTGAGATGAAAGTTCTTGAGGCCCAGTCTGCTTTCTAATGGAGACACCCTCAACATAAATTGTGTGTTGATTAAGTGGAGTCTACACTTCACTCAGACCAAACCTGAGCCCATGGAGGCCCCGTCTTTTCTGAAGTCCTCTCAGGTTTTCTTAGGAGGACAACTGCTTTACTCCTTTATTTTTGCTGCTCTACATTCATTTCATGGATATTTGCTGTCTGTTTGTGGAGGAAATATGAAGAGCCTGGAAATTTCTGACCTACTCCACTATCTTCCCAGAATGTGGATTGGGATTTAAGAGGGTGAGGGGAGGAGAAGGTGGGAGACTCTTGGAGGGGTGGGTGAATTGGGGGATGGGAGGGTGGGGGGAGAAGATAAGGTAACAGAGATATGGTAAAAAGAGAGATGGAGAAAGAAAATAATAAATAGAAATAAGGTGGAGGGAAATTCACAAACAGTAATTATAACCTTGAATGTGAATGTGATATTTGTAGCAGCTGTCTTAGTGGTAGCAAAGAACTGGAAATTATAGGAATCCCCATCAACTGAATGATTGAACAAGTTGTGCTGTATGATTGTGATGGAATACTACTGTGCTATAAAAAATGATGAGCTCGATGATCTTAGAAAGGCATAGAAAGACTTGCATGAAATGATGAAGAGTGAAATGAGCAGAACCAAGAGAACATTGTATACAGTAACAGCAACACTGTTTTTAACAACTTTGAGTGACTAAGTCATTTTGACTATTATAAATACACAAATTTAAAATAAAGGACATATGAAGAAAGTGCTATCTATATCCAGAAAAAGAACTGATAAATAGAAGTATGTATAGAATAATTTTACACACATGCACAAATATATACACACATATATACATACATATATACACATATGTGTGTGCATACATATGTGTGTATGTAGGTATATGTGTGTGCGCGTGTGTATATATACATATACATACACGTGTGTGTATATATACATACATACATATGTATGTATATATACAATTCGTATCTAATGGTAGCCATCTCAGGGGGAGGAGGGCAGAAGGGAAAAAAAATCTACATAAAACTTTGTTGTATATTTGGAGGGAATAGCAAATTCCCTTGGCAGATTTATAGTTTCATGTGCTCATCTTTTTTTATTGCACCGTATTATGGAAATACTTATGTTCCATGAATTGAAAATAAAATAAATTCATAATCAAAAAAAATTAGGCAGAAGAAAGAAACAAACAAAAGGGGGAAGGAAAGAAGGAAGATAGAAAGGAAGGGAGGGGAAAAGGAAGAAAGAGGGAGGAAGGGAAAAAGGAAAAAAGAAGGGCAGGAAGGGAGGGAGATACATGCTTTAGCACCTGGAGAAACCCCTCAACTTGCACACTCAATGCCCCAAACCAAGTTGCCCGAGATGCGAGGTTCTCTATAGAACTTCATTTTAACTAAACATTTTAGCTTATGAGTCCTAACCAACATGTTTACTCTTCTAGTCTTCTGGGTCACGCAATTAATTCAAAGAAAAGGCACTTAACAAGAAAGCACAATAAGAAAATGAGTAATAAAACATTTCTGCATAACCCTGGGCCATGCTTTGCCACAAATACACACACCATCAATGGAAAGAGTGGGCACATAGAAGGAACATGAGTAAAAAGGAACACACACACAGGAAGCACGTGTGGTCACTGAACACCTGTGGAGAAATAAGTGCTGCCCCCAATACTACAATGATACTAGGGTCTTCCGTAGATGCCATGCAGTTTCCCACAAGACTGGGCTTGCTCCCTACTAATTTTCTATGGCAAGTACTCTCTTCCGGGCATTGTTCCCTAAGTGGCCACTGCCTCACTGACCCTTCAGTGATCCACTGATGCTGCTGGTCATTGCTAGGCAGATGCTAACAATCAAACTAAATTCATGAACAACATGCAAACATTAGTTTATACCGTTTTAAATTTTTTTTTAAAAATTTGCTTTCAGTTCCAAATTCTTTCCCACCCTTCCTCTATCCATTCAGAAGGCAAGAGATACAGTATCCATGATACATATGAAATCATGCCAAACATATTTCTCCATTAGCCATATTGTGGGAGATGGAGGAAGTGAGAAAAATAAAGTAATGAAACTTGTTAATTTGCACTCAAAATGCATCAGTTCTCTCTCTGGAAGTGGATAGCATTTTCCATTCACAAGTCCTTTGGAACTGTTATATATTTTTCAAAGTAGGTAAGTCCTTCACTGTTGATCGTCATTACAACATGGCTGCTACTGTGTACAATGTCCTACTGTTTCTTCTCTCTTCACTTTGCATCAATACATATGAATTTTCCAAGGTTTTTTTTTTCTGAAACCCACCCCCTTTATCATTTCTTACAGCACCATAACAATCATACTCCACAGCTTGTACAGCCATTCCACAATTGATGGGCATCCCCTATTTCCAGTTCCTTGCCACCACAAAAAGAGCTGCTATAAATATTTTATAGGTGCTCTGATCTCTTTGGTATACAGACCTAGTAGTGGCATTGCCAGATCAAAGGTTATATACGATTTCATAGCTCTTTGGATGTAGTTCCAGATTGTTCTCCAGAATGAGTGGACCAGTTCAAATTTCACCAACAGTGCATTAGTTGTCCACATGTTTTTCTGCATCCCCTCCAGCATTTGACATTTTCTTTTTCTGTCACATTAGCCAATCTGAGAGGTGTGAGGTGGAAGCTCAGAGTTATTTTAATTGGCATTTCTCTAATTATTAGAGATTTAGTCATATGGCTATTGAGAGCTTTGATTTCTTCTGAAAACTGCTTTTTTTATATCCTTTGGCCATTTATCAATAGGGGAATGGTTTCTATTTCTATACATTTGTCCCTGTTCCCTATATCTGAGAAATGAGGGCTTTATCAGAGAAGCTTCCAAAAAATTTGTTTTTCCCTGTTCCTTGCTTTCCTTCTAATTTTTGGCTGCGATTTTTTTCCAAAACATTTTTAAGTTAATGTAATCAAAATTATCCATTTTACCTCGTGTGTTCCAGTCTCTTTCTGGTCATGAACTGGTCCCTTTCTGGTCCCTTATCCATAGATCTGACAGGTCATTTTTTTCCATGCTCTGCTAGTTTAATTATGATATTTACCCTTTATATCTAAAACATATACCCATTTTGAGCTTATCTTGGTATACTTGGTAAGATATTGTTCTATGCCTAATTTCTGCCAGACTACTTTTCAATTTTTCCAGCACTTTTTGTAGGATAGCGAATTTTTGCTCAAATAGTTTGGATCTTTGGGTTTATCGAACAGGTAACTGTGGTTTATATTAGCTTCTAAATAATACAAACATTAACCCTATTAGAAACAAATCGCCGATCTTATTTCCTAGTGCTTACAGGTAAGTGTGTCTCTTACCAATACTCAAGGACAAGGTTTCCTCTCTGCCCAGGCAAAAGTTCTATTTCCCTCTGAGGTGGATGGTTCCCAAGTTGGCAAATTTCCGTCAGTCAACTGACACTGTCTTCAACTGAATAGGGCTGGGGGAGGAGGTAGAGGGAGAGTGGAATCTCAAATCTCCGGTGCAGGGAACATAGGTGGCAGGCTCAGTCTTGACCCAGGAGCCATCTGAAGGTTAGGGATTCCAGTGGGTTTCTTATAGTTCTAGCTACGGACATTAACTAGTTACACCCAAGTTCTGATTAGCAACTGGTGATCTAATTTGTCTACTAAATAATTTGACTGATATCTGATGACATAAGCTAATGGTGAGGTTCTTTACCAAATTTCCCCACTGGGGGATCTGTCCTATAGAGGGGCCATATATATTTACCAGTTGCTTGTGGGCACACAACACATTGTTTACCAACCTATACCACAATATGCTTTTTTTAATATTGAAAGAGAAGTTGACGTGAGACTACCAGCAGCAAATAGGTTCACACCCCAATCTGTGGCAGCTATACCACCTTGAAGTGTCCTCTTGTTTCAACTCCTGGATTTGATTCGAATAAGAAGAATGGGCCCTGCTATTGCACTTTTAATTAAAGCCCTGAAGTTCTTTGTTACAGCTCTTTTATAAAGTCAGAATCCCCATACATCTAACCTTTCAACTAGGAAAAGTTAGTGGCTTTTCTCCCATGAAAGAAACTAGGGGTGTTTCTTCAAGTCTTGGATGGAATAGACATTTCTTCTCTGGAAGGAGATGCTTTAGCCCAGGTGCTAAGCTTTTAGGAACATTCAACTTTCCCAGATAACTAGTGCCTTCAAGGTTAAATTGATTGCTTAACTTTAGCTTCCTGATCACCAAGGGCAGCATTTCTGTAAGAGGCCTCATCCTAAATTAGGATTAGAAATTCATTACATTTCCCTGTTTAATTTCCAGTTATTTCCTGCCCTTACAACAGACATCTAAGGGCTTTCTAGGTTGGATCAGGATGGGGGAAGGAAGAGCCATTAGAAGGAGGATTTTCTCAACCCCAGGACTCCAGGAACAAAGAAAAGACCAGGAGGGCAAGGTTTTTGTCTTCACCTTGTCTAGGCTTTTCTGCCTTTAATAGGTATATGTGGCCAGTAGTAAGTTATCTTACAATTCAGTCATAAGAATGAATGGTGGAGAAAAAAAGAAATTCATTCTGGCAAACTGATACTTAATGAAACTTCTAATTCAACAAACCAATTCCATTTAAAACATATTTATTAAGTGCATTCTGTGTAGGAAGCACTGTCCCAGGTTTTTAATGGAACCTATCTCAAAAAAATCAGGCTGTGACTTAGATTACAGAGGAATTTGGCTCATAAAAAGTTACATAATTAGGACAGGTGACATATGTAAAGATTTAGTGGTTGGGACTGCTGTTTTCAATTCCCATTTCTAACACCGATTCACTACGGTAAAACTCTCCCACCAAAGTGGTATTTTGTAAAATAAAATTATCCAAAGGATTGCCTCAACTGTTGGTTTTGTTTTACCCATTTACCCCAGTAAATTTGGATTTCACTATCCTTACCTACCTCCTCCTCCACATTATAATAATAATTCTATAAATGGATTCAGCCAAGCCAGCTGTGTTTGTAGAATATATATATATATGTATATACATACAGACACATATATATATATATGTGTATATATATATATATATATATATATATATATATATATAGAGAGAGAGAGAGAGAGAGAGAGAGAGAGAGAGAGAGAGAGAGAGATCAGAGAAACAGGAATAAATGAACTGTCTTAGCTTATAGGATATAAATTTTATATAAACAAGCTGCTGGTTGAGATGATTAGATTTACTTTATTTTTCATTCCTCGTCTCTGAAAAGCCAGCACTGAATAATCAACACAATGCCATTTTAAATTTTTTTTTAAAATGGTTTATTTGGTGCACTGGATCAGTATGCCCGTCTTTTGCTCTTTCTATCCAATGACGACAATTTTTTTCAGCTAGTCCTTGTATACCACCACCAACAGTCATCTGCTCCCAGGAGGTCTCATGTTCCTAAATGCGCTGATTTGTCTACATTGTGTGTGGGAACAGTAGTATTTTAATTTTCTGCACTCAAGCTTCAGAGTAGTCTCCTTTATTTCCTGTTGACTCAGCTATCTTCTTCCCACGTTCTTTGCTTTGTGGTATACAAAAAATTTGTCTTTGGCCTCCTGGAAACAAGGCCTTTGAGTAAGCAGGGAATCATGCTGTCCAAAACAGGAACCTTGGGGAGTTTTCTGAACGATCTGCAATTCTCCTTTCCTTATATGTTAGCAAGAATTATGTATATGTGCTCGTTAAAAAATGGAACCTCAGTGAGAGGGAAAGCTTAAATAAATAGTGTAAAACAGAGTTTCAAGAATCTTAATGTCCTAGAAATTCCTTCATACACAAATCAGCCCTTGTGAATGATGCACAAAGCTTGGTTTTGTTTCTGTAACCTCGCTTGCTCTTGCTTGAGACACTATACTGTCTCTCCTTCCATCAATGGAAGAAACTCTTCCATCCATAAGAAGGAAAATGTAATTTATCAACCAAAATTCATATTTAATACTTATCTGGTCTACTTCATCTCAGAATCTCCCAGAGTTTTTAAAATATATTTTTCTACTTAGAATTAGAATTATGTTTAGAAAATTTTTGAATCAATATACATGTGCGTAAAGCATTCCTTAAAACACTTTTAAACATTTACAAGTTTCCTCTTTACCTTCTTGCTTTATTCATATTAGTATATTTTCATGCCAATCATTTATTTTGTTTCTTGTATACATCCCATTTTAAAATCACTTAAAAATAAGAACTATGAGTATAAAGTTTCCGAAACAATTTCTGTTTTTATTTTTTTTTCTGCTACCGTTTTGTCCCAATGTTCACTTGGTCAGAATTATTGCTATCAGTGGTGTGTCATCTAGCATGCCTATTTACGCGCATTTTGTCTCCCCCCCTGAGAATGTGAGCTCCTTGAGAGCAGGACCTGTTTTTGCTTTCTTTGTTTCCCTCTTACAGTGCCTGCCACATAGTAGGCTCTCAATTGAAAGATTAATTTGACCTTGTCAGTTCTGCCGGATTTATTTGTATCCTCATTCTCCTTGACTTTCTGCAGATTTGGATCTGCTGGCTGCCTGCTTTTCCTGGATACTCTCTTATCCCTCAGCTTCCAGGACGCCTTGTTCTTCTTGGTTCTCATCCTTCCTGACCTCTTATTTTCAGTTTCCTATGTACATTAATTCCAGCACATTCATCCTCCTACCACCCTTTTCTGGGCCCTCTGCTCTTCTGTTCATTCTTTCTCTTGCTGATCTCATCCAATTCCACCCGTTCAGTTGTCACCTCTATGCAAATGACACCCAAATCTAGCTAGCTAGTCCCAATTTTTACCCTAGTCTCCAATCAATCAGTCAAGCAACATTTATTAAGTGCTTGTTGTGTGACTGGCTCTGGGTATGCAGATATGAAAACGAAACAGTCCCTGCTCTCAAGAAGCTTGCATTCTCTCTGAGAGAGTTGTACATATAAAATATCACTTGAAGGTTTGCAAAATACTTTACAAATATTATCTCATTTAATCATTGTAACAACTCTGGAAGGCAGGTACTATTTTATGTTAATTTTACAGATAAGGAAATTGAGGCAGGCAAAGATTGAGCGACTTGCTCAGGGTCACAGCATCAGTAAATGTCTGAGGCTAGATTTTAACTCATATCTACCCAAATCTAAATCAAGCGTTCTACCCTCTGTGCCACCTAGCAGCCAATATAATAATGTATTAAATATGTACAAATATATTAATTTATTATATTATATATTAATATATAATATAATGATATAATATTATATAATTATATAATACAATATATAATAAATGTTATATAATATGTATAATACAAAAGATAATTATATAATATTGTTATCACTGATAACAATAATTCTTACCAAATGAACATTGGAACAAAATAGTAGCCAAAAAAAAAATAAAGACAGAAATAGGTTAGGAAACTCTATACTCATAGTTCTTATTTTTAAGTGGTTTTGAAATGGGATGTATGCAAGAAATAAAAATAAATGACCAGAATGAAAATACACTAATATAGATAAAGCAGGAAAGTAAAGAGGAAACTTGTAAATGTTTAAAAGTGTTTTAAGGACTAATCTAGTTAACATTATATCGTATTATATTTTAATATATAACATAATATCATTATATTATATATTATTATAAATTAATAGATAAATATGTGTATATTCAGTCGGTCCATATACATTTATTAAATACCTGCTATCATTGTGCTGGGGCGTAAGGTGTGTTCAGGGAAGACCAGTATCTCTGGTGAGAGGGCTGCTGAGCCCTTTTCAGGACTGCTTTCTGCCTTTAGTGCACACCTGATTCACTCAACTCTCAACTATAGCTCCAAGATGCTATAGGATGTACAGCAGCCACACCCTGGTGAACCATATTGGCAGACAGGCTAAACCAGGTTTAGAGTAGCTGAGGGGTCTCAAACCCTTCAGTGAGTTAGGGCGGTGTCTACCTCAAGGATGTGAAGACTTCTCCCAGTGGAATGGGCAGATGAGAACGATTTGTCCCAACAGTCATGAAAGTGGCTGAAGCAGGCACTGTGGTGTGCTTAGAGCTTGGTTAGACATTGAAGACACCAAGGTCATCCTCTGCATTTTGAGCCATCACCAGTCATCTTGACTTTTGTCTGATGACTCTGGAAGAGAGAGTGTGGCTGGTGGCTTTGTGCAACTCTCTCACTTAAATCCAATTTATGCATGAATCAAAAGGTATCACCCATACCATTTTACCATTTTTAACCTAGCTCAAAGTCTTGTGGCAACAGGCAAGTGATGAAGTGCCAGGTATGGATACACTGGGAGCTGTAGTCACAACAATGCATAGATGTGACCTAGGCTGTGGGGTCATCTTTTCACTGTGTGCATGCTTATGGACAACAGAAACTCCAGAAGACCTGAAAGATCAACAGCTCTTGTTGTGAGAGAAACAAGTAGGTATCATGTCCAAATTGCAGTCCTGAATGAAAGAAGGCTGGCAAAGAAGGCCAGCTTGCCAAAGTCAGAGCTGGATACACATTTTTCTGGAGTGGCCGAAGTGAAGAGGAATGCCATGAAGCTGCTGTAGGTTTTGCAATCAAAACCAATCTAGTCAACAAGCTTGTATGTCTACCAAAAGGAGTGAATGACAGGCTCATGACAGTACATTTGCCACTTGCAGAAAAGAATCATGTCACCATCATCAGTGCCTATGTTCCCACCATTAAAAACCCTGATGAGGTAAAAAAAATTTATGAAGACCTGGAGACCCTCATCATCAATGTGCCAAGAGAGGACAGACTTATAATTCTGGGTAACTTTAATATTAGAGTAGGCACAGACTGCCAGACATGGTAGAGAGTCCTTGGGAGGAATGGAGTCAGAAACAGCAACAGCACTGGTCATTTACTACTGAAGACTCGTGCATCTCATGACCTTCTCATCACCAACTCTATCTTCCGTTTACCTAAATGCAATAAAACTTCATGGATGCACCCTCGCAGCAAACACTGGCATTTAGTAGACTATGTCATTAGAAGAAGAAGAGACAGGATATGATATAAGCAATGTGTGGCACAGAGTGCTGGACTGATCATAGACTTATCCTCTCCAAGCTAAATATTCACATTCAACAAATGCAGCTGCCCCAAGGCAAGACAACTACCAGAAGATTCATTGTCAACAGATTAGAGAGCTTCTCTGAGAGGGAAAGCTGAACCAACACGCAGTTGGCAAGAATAGAGCAGAAAAGGAGTGGGCAGCTTTCAGAGATTTGGTATAGAACACTGCATTTACTTATCTGGGCCAGAACACTCACAAACATCAAGATCCGTTTGACAAAAATGATAGGGAAATTTAGAAGCTGCTAAATGAAAAATGAGAACTCCATTTCTAAGAAGACCACATTTAACTCCATCAAAAGTAAAGTACAAGTGAAGTAGGATTCTTGGCTCAGTAGGAAGGCAGAAGAAATTCAGTTTTACACTGATAGTACACCATCCGTATCTAGAACCATCAATTACAACAAGGGAGAAATTTTGAATGCTGTGGATAAGTTCACTTACCTTGGCGTATGCTTTCCAGGGATGTACACATAGTTGATGAGGTTGATGCACACATTGCCAGAGCTGTCTCAGTGTTTGGGAGGCTCCAAAGGAAAGCATGGGAGAGGTATCAGGCTATCTACCAAACTGAATGTTTACAGAGCCATTGTGCTGACCTCATTGTTGTATGCTTATGAAACCTGGAAAGTATACCAGCTCCTTGCTAGGAAACTGAATTGCTTCCATTTGAATTGTCTTACGAAGACTCTGAAGATCACCTGGCAAGATAAGATACTGTTCTTTCTTGAGCTAAACTGCCAAGCATTCAAACTCTACCGTAGAAAGTGCAACTCCAATGGTCTGGCAACATTGTTTGAACGCCACATGTATGTTCACCTAAAAGACTATTTTACAGAGAACTCACACAAGGCAGGTGCTCACATGGAGGTCAGAAGAAGTGATAAAGGGACATACTCAAGGTCTCTCTGAAGAACTTTGGAATAGATTGTAAGACATGGGAAATACTGGTAAAGGACCACCCAGCATAGCATGCCCACATCAGAGACTGTATTCTATGAGTGAAGCAGAATTGCAGTAGCTCAAGAAGAATGTGAGATGCACAAATTTAGAGTCATCTCCACTCCAAATGTTCATATGGGTTATTTGTGCCTCGGAGCTCATATTGGTCTTATCAACCACAGTTGGGCACACTGTACCTTAACTCCAACATAGTGATGCCATTTTGGTCCTCTTTGAGAATGACAACCAATCATTTGGCTAAGCACTTTGGATACAAATTAAATAAAACCATCCCTGTCCTTAAGGAGGGCATCCTGCCCCTCCATGAAATTATATTGTATTATTTTGCATTTATTTAATATACACATCTATTTTCTATACATTAAATATATACATATATGTATATCGTATTATATACATATATGTGCATGTATATACACATATGTATACACATATTGTATATTGTATTTATTGTATATAAAATATATGTGTATATTAAATAAATGCAAAATAGTACAGCATAATTTTGTGGAAAGAGGAGGGCACTAAAAGCTAGAAGAATCGCATAGTGCCAGATCTTCATCTCTTGAATGGAGATTTGCTCTTACAAGTTCAATATACACATTATACTCAACAAAGCTCCAGATGAATCCATCTTGTCCCCCCAAGTCTGACAATCCTCAACAAATTTTTATTTCTGTTGGTAAGGTTACACAAACTTGAAACTTAATAAACTTTGACTCCTCCTGATTCCTCACCCTTCTACTCCCAACAACAGATGTATGATCAAACCCTTTTGATTCTACCTTGGTCATACCTCCCTGCCACTCAAGGTGCCACCATTTGAGTTTGAGCCCTTAACACCTCTTTTTTAGACAGCTGTAAGAGCCTCTAGCTCCCAGTCTCCATCCTATCCAATCTATCCTTCATGTAGCTACCAATACTATCTTACCAATGCATCTGACCATGTCACTACACTCTTCAAAATCCTTCAGTGGTTCTATTTATTGATCTCTAACCCTATAAGATAAAACACAGTCCCTTAGTCTGATATTCGAGCTTCTTCATAATCTGGATTTAATTTACCTTTCTAGACTTCTTTTATTTAATAACATTCTCTTTCACACGCTCTTGTCAAATTGACTTATTATTAGCTGCTCCTGATTTCATTCTGCACTAGGGGACTTTGGTGCACCTATGCAGTCTATCCTTCATGCCTGAGACATATTTCTTTGCCTATTAAATCCCTCCTCTCCCTTCAAAGCCAAGTTCAAGTGTCATCCTCTCTATGAAACCTTCTTGGAGCCCGCCTTGGAAAGTGTTCTTTCCCCAAATTTTTCTAGAGCACTTTGTCTGGATCCCTGCATTGGTCCTATCACATCTTACCTTATATCTTACTTATTTTTGTATATGACACATCCAACATCCCCATTCCCCCTGCTTTTAGATTATAAACTCCATGATGTGGGGCACTGTATGAAGTCATGTTATATTACTCTCTCTCCATCTGTGAATTTCCATAATCCCCAAACATTTTTGCTTCTCAGTATATTAATCTACTCATTAGAATTAATCCTTCCTTCAATGGGGACAATTTCCAGGAATGACTGGAAAATTTAAAAATTCTCTAGTGAAGATGCCACATCTTAAAGACTCACCTGCTTTTCTTGTGATAATCATTTGATCTAGCCTTTAATGATGAAATGAGTTTGATCAGTAAAAATCACCTTTTTCCAATCTTTCATAACACAGTCTTTTTATTGTCCTACCCATGACTAGCAGTTTTTCCCTGCATAGCAACAGTAAGCATCTGCTTTTTTTTTTTAATGTCTTCTTACTGTTCTTCCATCTTTCGGAAGCCTATAACTTAGTGGAGAGGATTCAATAACAACCTCTCCAGGTTCCTTTGAAGGTCATTGCCCATTTTCTGAAGATTAATTAAATCATTTCACAGTAATAGGTTGTCTGTTCTTGGCATTATTTTGTTTTCGACAAACTTCCCTTTGGCTTTTTTTTTTTTGGTGTGACTAATCCTGTTTCATTGTAGACTTCAACAGTGCTTAAAATACTTGACTTACCTTCAACAAGTTAGTCAACAAGTATTTATTAAGCACCTACTATGTTCCAAGCACTGTGCTAAGCTCTGAGGATATGAAGAAAGGTAACTGTTACTGCCATAAAGGAGCTCCTAGTCTAATAGGGAGAGACAAAGTGTAAACTAAGTATAAACAAGGTAGATACAGGATATGTTGCGGATAGTCTTAGATGGAAGGGATTAAGATTAAGGAGGACTGGGAAGGGCTTCTTGTAGAAGGTGGCACTTTAGCTGAGATCTGAAGAAAGCCAGGAGAAGATTTCCCCAAACCATATCTGTAAGTCATTGAAGTGTACTTTTAAATTCTTTCTTGAAAACAATGGAATTAAAAGCACAACAAAAATAAAGTAAGGGAGTATCTAAAGGTGGGGAAACTAGCTGGTTTTAACTGGTCAAGGTCAGGTGTTCTGAGTTATCCAGTGTCAGGAGAAACATATGCATGGTTATTGTAGTCACAAGGGGAAGCCCCCACAAAATTTTTGCTTGCCTCAAGTATCCAAGCACAACTCATTGCATTCAATAGGGCAGAGACCAAGGGCAGTGGGACCAGTTAGAAAGCTATAATAATAACTTAACTGGGAAGTAATGAGGGCCTGAATTCTAGGGGTGTTGGTTGGAAGGAAATGTAGATGATGAATTCTGATTATTTTTTGTCTCCAAATACAAATTTTGTGGTTTTTATTTCCATATTTCCTTTATATTAGGCTTTATTGCTTCATGAAACCATGGCATTTCAGTACAATGAATCCAATCAATGGTCAACAGTCATAACTTTTATATTAAAAGAAAGTGGTGAGTACAGGCAGGGGAGGGATTTTAATATGATACTAATTAATATGAGGTCTGTGAAAGGCCCTGGAAGGGTAATAAGGGTACTGGTTCCTGAATCTCATTGTCTCACTTGCTATCCTTTCTGAATCTATTTAAGACTTTTTAAAAATCACACCAAGGTAAATGTGATTTCAGCCAAGCAGATGTTCTGGCATCTGCCAGCTCCATGTATACCTCTTCAACATTGACCTTGCTTCTTGCAAATAGCCAGGGAACATGACTGCCACAAAACAGCAGTGAAGAAATGCTCTTTCTCTTGATTCCAAAAAAAAATTATAAAAGGCTCTCTGCCAACTAACTTCAAAGTGTTGCATCAAATATTTCCCCACAGTCCACAAGTCACCCAATTGATTTGTCAAAAGAGAAGGCTTGGAA
Source organism: Trichosurus vulpecula (assembly GCF_011100635.1). Taxonomy (NCBI): domain Eukaryota; kingdom Metazoa; phylum Chordata; class Mammalia; order Diprotodontia; family Phalangeridae; genus Trichosurus; species Trichosurus vulpecula. The sequence continues at coordinate 48,614,593 of NC_050578.1, forward strand.
AAGTGGATTGGCTCGCTTGCAAGAGTCCTCGGCTATGCCATTAAGATAATTACTGTTTGAGAGATCACTTCATGACTGTGTAGGATAGTGGTTAGAGCACCAATCTGAGAGTCAGAAAGACCCTGCAAGTCACTTAATTTCCAAGCAACCCTAGGTAATTCTCTAGGTTGCTGAGAAGTTAATAATCTGAATTGGTAGAGAGAATTTCCTCCCTAGGAATTCACTAGCAATGAAATCGTAGGTCTGGACCAAAAACTTTTATGATGAATAATCTTTCCTGTATTCTAGTTTGAGGAAGAAAGAGGCAAGAAGGAGAACAGAATTTTTACTGTCCCATATTTAAAGTTATTTTTATAAAGCAGTACTTCAAAGGGAAAGAAAGTGTCTCTCCCTTTTAAGAAGTCTTATTAATCATCAGAGTGTCCCTGGAAGAGGAGTCCATAGGAAAAAAAATACTTTTCAAATAAAGATAGTAAGCATGAAGTGACTTCAATACAGCACCCCAGTAAAGGAAGAGAACCTAACCCAGGATTCTTGTTCTTGGCTTCTAGGGTCCTACAGAGTAACAATCAAAATCTCTCTTTTTTTTTTAGAAGTTTGGAGGTATCAAGATTGGCAAAGGTTGAAGATTGGCACTCGTCAGGTAGCCATTAGGTGAAGATAGGACCCTCTGAACCTGAATAGATTTATTCCATTTCATTTCCACAAGCAGTAGCATAGAAAGAGAGCTGACTGACTCCCAGAAGGCCCGGGTTCAAATTTTACCTCCATTGCTTACTCTGCATTCTTGGGCAACTTAATCTCTCTAGTTCTCAATTTCCTCAACCCGTAAAATGAAAAGATGATCTCAAATTTTCCTTCTAGCTCTCAACTGGATTCTGTGGTTTTATGTACAAGGCCATATGCTCAAAACTAGGGGATCTCAGAATCTTTAAATTGGCCTAATTCCTGCTCTCAAGTAATTTACAGTTTACTGGTAGGTATTTGATATCTATTCAGGTAGCTGTAATGCAAGATTCAATCTGATGGAGCAAGTGAAGGGTCCAGAACAAGTGATCCAGGGAAATTTCAGAACAAAGAGACCAAAGTGATGGTTGGAGCTGGGGGCATCTGCTTGAGTGTGGAGCACCACCAACTCACTCAGTAAAGAGGCTGTTCTCTGCCTCATTTCTTACCTAGCCTTAATCACTGAATGGGAGCTGCCTCAGTCAAACTGAGATCTGTTAAAAACCTCAGCTTAAAAAGACCAAGGTCCCCCATTGCATCCTGAGCCATCTCCAGTTGTCCTGGTGAATATCTGGCCACTGGACCCAGATGGCTCCAGAGGAGAAAGTGAGGCTGGTGACTTTGCACAGCCCTCCCTCACTTAAATTCAACTCACTTGCACATCATGGCATCACCTCCCTGATGTCATGGTCCTCTTCTTGAACAAAGGACAAACAATGACAACAAACACTGACAAAGAATTGCAATTGAAGAACCTGTTTATCATTTTAGCTTCAGCTCAATATATCCTTTGCTGCATGGGTTAAGTCAAATTACTTAATTAAAAGTTACCTACTCCATGCTTTTCTATGTGACTTGAGAGACCCTGTAAGCACTAAAATCCAAAGCTGAGTTCTCCTCATCACAGAAACAACAGCAAGCCAAGAGTGTGCTAAACACCCAGTTTGGCTATCAGTTCATCAGATTCAGACAATAACCACTCCAGGACTCATGTCTGTTGTTATGGTAGTCAGAAGAACCTCTGATTTTGTGGAACCCTCTCTTTTTGCCACAGGCTCTCCCTGCTTTAGACACAAAGGCCAGCCTTCCAGCCTAATTCTCCATTAGACCATTTTTCTAGAATTCCCTGTATTCATTTGCTTTGTATCCTAAAGACCATGGGGCTTTTCCAGCATCCTACAACTGTACCTTTCTATATTTACTATTTACTCCAATGTGTGTGTTTCTTGATAACAGAGACTGTCTTGCTTTTCTATTTGTACCCCCAGGACTTAATACACTGTTTTGTACACAGTAAGCATTTAATATATTTTTTTCATTTGTTCATTTATCTGGAGTCATCTACACTTTCATGCCCTGTGCAGTTTCACTATTTGGTGCCTCTATACCCATGAGAGACCAATCAAACATGCTTGAATGAGACCCTACCCATTCTTTAAAACACCTGGCCCTCTTCTGGATTGATGATCAGCCATGTTGTCTGCAGCCATCCAGGGGTTCACTCACTCAACCAGAAAGAATGGAGGAAGCCTGGAATTATCTGGCACCATGTCATTAGGCTCCTTCTCAATTTTCGATTTCGTTCTTCTTCCTGCCATGATCTGAAGATTACATCTCCCACTGAAATGCTGGGCATCCCCTCCACTGGTTGGCTTGCCTTTCTGAAAGCTAGGCGAATCTTTGTCTCTTTGGTGCCTGGGATCTATATCTATCCTTTCCCTCTCTTCTCTCCATGCCCTTGGGTATCTCACGTTAAGCCATAACCTGGAGCAAGTTAATGCCAAATAATGGCCTATTGCATTTTAGCATCACGAGTGTCTCTCTTCTGGAGAAACTTGTTAGTCCCCCAAATCGGTATGAGAGACAAGGGCAGCTTTTCCTATGATGGTCAGCTTGCTCTCAGGGGGAAAAATGCTGAATAACTCTAACATTTCTCCATGATGTGTATGTGTGTGTGGGAAGGGGGATGGGGTGGGATAAGCCATTGTCTCTTGATCCTCATGTTCTTCTTGGACTCTTGAAACAAGCCAGCCCTATATACAGAGCCAGGGAGAACAGCAACATGTTCTGGATCAAAGGGCCCCCCCTTCTTCAGAGTCAGTGTCTAAGAAATCCCAGAATAAACAGAGGGAGCTGAATGCAGGGTAATACCATTTTCCCAAATTGGGTAGACCATCTTATTTTGAATTTTCACCATGCAAAAGAGGTCAGGGGTATAGTATAGAATTGTCCTTGAAGCAGTAACTTGCCAATTATACCAAATGAGAGAACCAACTGTTGAGTTTTCAGGGAGAGCTTTTACTGTCTCAGAAATCATCAAATGCTGCAAATCAGGGCTTGATTTATTTGTTGGTTGTCTAGACTTAAGAAAGCAATGAAGAAAATGTTAATAATGCAGATTAAAGATAAAAATGTGTCCAGGATATGTTTTTTTTAAGACCAGTTGTTAAACATCTACCACTGGAGTTGCCTTGAAGCCCCATGGACTTGGGTTTGAATCTCACCTCTGACCTATAGAGTGTGTGACTCTAAGCAAATCATTTAAACTCTCACTGTTTAGATTAGAAGAGGCTCACCTGAACTGGCAGAGTGAGTACCCTCACCTGAAAGTTCCATGGACTTATAAAAATACAAGACTAGAGTCTATTTTCTACTGCTCCTATGAGGTCAGTAAATAAGTTATAACTTGGTATAGCAAGACTCTAAATTTTAAAATTATAATGGCTTGTACTTATAGAGTACTTTAATGTTCAAATATCTCATTTAATCCCTAAAACAATCCTGCGAGGTAGGTGCTCATTATTAACTTCATTTTACAGATGACGTGACCGAGGAGCAGAGAGTGAGTAAATAACTTACCTAGGGTCACACAGCTAGTAAGTGTTTGAGGTAGAATTCAAACTCAGGTTTTCCTGACTTCAAGTAAGGCCTTCAGTCTACTGTATTATCCAGCTGCCTACAGACATAAGGTCGAGTAGGTGGGAATTCAAAAGCCAAGTCTAAGGCTCCAGTTGATTCCAGCAGCCTCTCATCCACAATTTTTACCCTTCATTGCTTTGTTCCAGCCACGTGCTATCCAACAAACCAACCACAGTTCATTTCCTAATACAGGCAACTTTCAGTTAGCCATAGTGATGAAGAGACTTAATTGTATGACTTCCAAAATAGCAAATAATAATAAAAAATTTGCATTTGTCTGTCGAAGGTATCGCACGCCTCCCTGTTCATCACCTATTAAGAAGTCACATCGTTTTTGGTGTTCTGTTTTGTCTATTTTCTTGGTTCTGTTTTGTTTTTCTTTCTCATGCTTCCTTCCATTCGCTCTAATTATTCTATATCACATAACTAATGTGAAAATATATTTAAAGGGAATGTGTATGTAAAGTCTATATCAGATTGCATGTTGTCTTGGGGTGGGAGGGGGAGAAAATTTAAAACTTATGGAAGGGAATGTTGAAAACTAAAAATAAATTAACTAAATAAAAAAGAAGTCAGAGAAGCCAACGCTAATAACAACAGCCATGATAATAATGTCTTACTGTCATAATTCAGTGATTATTGTTGCTGTGTTTGTCCTTCGCTCTCAAAGAGGACCAGGGCATGAGGGAAGTGATGACATGACTTGCAGTTGACTTTGATTTGAGGGAGGGAGGGATGAATTCAGTGATTAATTTTCAAGCTGACTGGGAGAAAATATCGTTTTGCTACCTTAATGATCATTTCAGCAAATTACTTCTGGTATTTCATTTGAGGATCTCTAAGCACTTAAAAAAACATATTAATTGAATTCATAAGGCCAATAATAGAGTTAAATATGCTGCTCAAAATACAATAACAAACTGACTAACAATCCCAAATGAAGTCTAGGAAACAGGGCACTGTGACTACCTATCAATTTCTCTCTCCCAATCATTCTTCAATGAACACACCCGATTAGGAAACTTGGTTTACTCTCCAGACCTACAGCTCTGAATGGCTTGTTTTCACTTAGGCTATTTTCTTCAAAGTGACTTCATCTTGAGCCTAGGCTCTTCAGGAAGGAGGGTGTTTAAATCCTGCAGGGGACTATTTGTTTCCTAACCTTTTGACCCAGGTTAGGTGTCTGGTTTTCTCCAGGCACATTCTACTGTCAACAATGGGATAAGCCAGGACCACAAGTACAGAGGGGTTAATTAACACTGGAGGGGGGGAAAATAATGAGCACTTCATAGCTCCTGATAAGAAAGCAGGCCGCCAGCCTTCTCAATCAGCTGCTGGAGATACAAAGGAAGCTGGGCTGGGAAACACTGCTCTGTTTATAAACCAGCCCTTCGCATGCCTTGGCTGTATCCCGAAATGGAGGGGCCTGCTGTATCATCACCACATCACTCACCTTTGGAACAGATCCCGAGGGACGCTGCATGTCTCTTCCAAACAATGCAGACCATCTCGGCTCCTAATTCTGCTGGAGCTGTCCAGATCAAATTAAAGAGATACAGGCCCTGATCTCAAGGAATTTACAATCCAAGACAGATAAATGCTGATGATAGGGAGAGAGAGAGAGAGACAGAGAGAGAGAGAGACAGAGAGAGAGACAGAGAGACAGAGAGACAGAGACAGACAGAGACAGACAGAGACAGAGAGACAGACAGACAGAGAGACAGAGAGACAGAGAGGGCTGGGGCAGGGGGAGAGAGAGACAGACAGAAAGACACACAAAGAGAGACAGAGACAGAGAGACAGACAGAAAGAGAGACAGAAAGAGACATAGAAACAGAGAGAGACAGAGAGGCAGAGACACAGAGAGAGAGAGACAGACAGAGACAGAGAGACAGATACACACAGAGAGAGACAGACAGTCAGAGACAGAGAGTAATGCAGTGGTTAGCTCACTAGATCTGGAGTCAAGAAGACCTAAGTTTAAATCCAGTCCCAGACACTACCTAAGTGACCCTGAGCCTCATGGGTAAAATCAAAGAGCTGGCTTAGATGGTAATAGATATCTCTGTATATAGATAAAACATTCATTAAGTGTTTGCTTTGTGCTAGTCACTTCGGCTGCGAACACAAAGGAGAAAAACAGTCCCTGCCCTCAACAAGATTACATTTTAATGGGGAATGCCAAGACACCAAGCAGAGGAAGTCAGAGGTGGTACCCATATGGACGTCTGAGAAGGCTCCTGGTGGCCTGGCTCTGAACCAGACAAGGCCTGGCAGGTGAGTTCACCTGCCAGAGCCCAGCAGATTAGGAGCAGATTCAAAGTTTCTTCTGTGTGTGTGTGTTGGGATGGAGGGAGAGGGAGTAAGGGATAGTGGCCTTCATGGCGTGGAGATAGCCAGGAAGCGAGTGGCCCTTCCAGCCCTACACCTATGAACCTATGATCTTTTCTGAGTAAGCACTAAGAAAGTGCCTCTAGAATAGAAAAATGGAAAGAAGACTAGCTCTGGAGTTTTAAGGTCTGAGTTCAAATCCTACCTCTGATAACAGATAACCTGCAATACTTTGCATCAGTCACAATTACAGATTTAAAGATGGAAGAATCCTTAGAGATGAAGGAATTTAATTGCATGACTTCCAAAACAGCAAATAATAATAAAAAAATTTGCACTTGTCTGTCAAAGGCATCATCGTATGTCTCTGTGTTCTTCATCTATTAAAAAGTCAGAGAAGCCCAAGCAAACAATAATAATAATAAAAACAGTAATAGTCATTTTGTACAATCCTACCATTATCCAGATGATGAAAGTGAATCTTAGAGAAGATAAATGACTGGTCCACAGCACAGAGTCAGGATTTGAACCCAGCTCCTCTGACTTCAAATATAGCACTCTCTAAATCCCAGAGTCTTTCTTCCATTTATTATGTGCTATTGATCCTAGGTGGTTCAGTGGATAGGGTGCTGGGCCTGAATTCTAATTTGATCTCAGAAACTTACTAGCTGTGTAACCCTGGACAAGTCACTTAACCCCATTTGTCTTAATCCCCTGGAGAAGCAAACAATAGCAAACCACTCCAATATCTTTGCCAAGAGAATTCCATGGATAGCACTAGCATGCTATGATGCACCAGGGTCATGAGGAGTCAGACATGACCAGACAACAACAACTTAGCCTATATATACTTTGCTTTTTATATATTTGTTTGCATGTTGTCTCCTGTATTAGTTTATAAGGTCTTTCAAGGCAGGGACTGTATTTTATCTCTTTTTGTATCCCCAGAGCTTAGTACAGTGCTTAGTACAAGGGTACATACTAGGCACTTAATAAATGTTTATCAATTAGATGGCCTTTGAGTTCCCTCCCAGCCCTTGGTCTATGGTGTCTCTCTATGCCTGTTTTCCCAGCTGTAAAATAAGGGTGGTTGAACTAGGTGATCTCTCCTCCAGTTCCATAATCCTGTGGTCTTAAGTCGCTTAGTCTAGGGGAGTGCAGGAACCCACTTGAACCAGCTTTCAGGGGAGCTAATTTTATTTCTCAGTATGAGCATTGCCACCTTGGAAATCACCAACCAATCAGAGTTTGGTTGTGTAGACTTAAAAAAGTGGTGGAGAAAATATGAATGATGTAGATTAAATTTAAAAGTGGTCTTGCATACATATTTTTCAGAGAGCCAGTTGTTAGATATCGCCATGGGCCTCAGTTTCCACATCTGTAAAACGAAAGTGGTTGGACTAGAAGGCTTCTGAGGGCCTAAAGCTGTGATCCACTAAGCACGATGAAGCCAACACTATAGAATGATAATGCTTTAAAGCTTGTGGTGTACTTCAACTAAGGATCATACAATAAATGGCCTCTGAGTCCCCATGGTCTCCTTAAGCTCTCTAAGAAATATAGGCAGGTACCTGGAGCAGTCTAGACTTGTGGAGCTCTCTAAAAGTGATTTTTCTTCCTTTTTTGGATTGTCATGTTCATGTAGCAGTTCCCATAAAAGATGATGTCCAGGACATCTTTGACACTGGCTGGTACTGGACACAAAGTCACATTCTGCTGCCCGGCCAGTGGCACCTGGCCCAGGAACTGAAAAGCATCCTCCCCCTCCCTTAGCCCAACTTGAAAGCTCCTCTCCCCAAGAGACCCTCGAATCCTCTGATCACATCTGCAGAGCTGCTTCAGTGGCCCTGGCTCCCTCCAATGACCTTGAGATGGTTTTTCACTTTAGACCCAGGCAGCCACTATTCTGAAACCGAGACTCAGCAAGCCCCTTTTCCATCTCACCCGTTGTGAGGGGGCTCAGAACAAAAGGGTTCGGTTCTGGTGGACCAGATGAACTTGGACTGTGCAGAGTATCACATTTTTAATTCAAATCTCTGTTAAGCCCTCTGCTTGGGCCAGCCATTAATAATATCTTTTCTATTGGTGTTTAGAGCTGACCGACAGGCTTGGCTCTTGGGCAGCCAGCAGCCGAACAGTTTTTAGAGGAAGAGTCCATAGATTAAAGGATGAGAAGGACAACACTGAAACTGCATCAATGCCCCCCACCCTTCCCTGACTTTACCCCCACCTCCCACCCCCACAGTGTCTTCTGATTAGCTCTGGAGAAAAGCTGAATGACAAACATGTTTCCAATCTGCCTGGTCCAAGCAGTGAAATGGGCCAATCTGATCTGAAAAGGGATTTAAGACTTTTGTTGTGTGCAGGAGTGGGAGGTTGGGGAGTAGGGGGGTGGTGTTGGGGAGAAGGGGCAAGAAGGGAGGGGGAGGGAAGCTGATTTAAATCCATCCACAATGCTTTCTCACTTGGCAATCTCTGAGATAAGAAACAGCCTGGCTGTGGTTCAGCCTCCTACATTCTCTCTCTCTTCATTCTCTCTCTGCCAGACACATCCCCATCTTCACCCCCACCCCCACTATAATCTTGGCCCAGTCCAGGCAAAATCAAGTAGTGTAAACATTGGTAACTTCATCTCATTGGCTCTTTGGGCCAGGATCTTACATGTTGCTGGGTAATAAAACTGGCCTACTGCAAAAGGCTCTTACAGAACCATATCATTGAATAAATAAATGACTGTTGGTAACAGAGGATGCATTATCTAGACTTTTCAGTGATTTATACTAAACATAGTCTAAAATGCATCACAACCAACTTCAAGGGTTTGAAAACTATCAATATTAAATGCAGAATATATGTGTGTGTATGTATATATATGTATATGTGTATATATGTGTATGTGCACACATATAAATACATATATAATACTTTGCTATTAATTAAACATTAAATTATGACAGTATGTCATACATTACACACACACTACCACACACAGACCTAGAGCTGTATAAGTGGTATTAGAAACCAATCTCTCATCTTACAGATGACAAAAATGAGGCCTAGAAAAGAAAAAAGAAGACAGGCCCATAGCAACAAATACAGATCTAGAGCTGAAAGAAACCATAGAGGCCATCTTGTCCAACTCTCATTTTACAGATGAAGAAGAGCCCCATAGTGGTAAAATGGTATGCCCCTTATACAGGTAATACGTGATAGCTATGTAGCTATGTCCTCTGACAATGTCCTCAAAACAAAGCCGATGTTTTTCTACAGATTCTTTTTTTTCCCCATAGAGAAGAACCTTCAGAATCTAAGATAATCATTGAAGATGCAAATAAGACAACTTATAAACACATTTCTAAATAATGTCTTTACAGATTTTAAAGTGTTTTATACATATATGTCAGTCCTAGAGGTTATTATCATATATGCAAGTCAATCTATTTCTTTCCATAATTTTTCTTTCTAAGTACATCTCATTAATTCACACATAGATACTGTGGTGAATTGTCAGACCAGATACAAAATATTTTTTTGAAAACCTGTTAGGAATACAGAATGAAAAAGCCCTAACCAAAAAAAAAAAAGGTACACCATTAGAATTTAGGATGGAGGCAAATGAATTGGCTTTTTCCATACCTTTCCATATCTTTTGGTATTTTTAGTAGTATGAGTGTTTTTAAGAAAACCCTGAGGGAAGGAAGAGAAAGATTTGAGAAAATTCATCTCTTTTTTGATAGTCTCTGTATGGGTAGAAAACCACCAAAATGGCTTCTTGCTGAATGATGGCCGCTGTCTGGGCTACTCTAGGGGTGCCCTTCCTTATTGGCATCAAGGAGACTGCTTTCTCAGCCACCATTATTTGAACAGTCTTCAGTGACCTCTTGCCGCTGTATTTGGGAAATAGCATTCAGATGCAGATTGCCCTAAATCCTATCAACCCGTTCAACCATGTGTGAACAAGAGTATGTGTGTCTGTACACACATACATGTATTCGCACATAGATAAAATTTCTCCCCTGAGCTTCAAATGCCTGAACCAAAAATCACCAAATGAGAAGGATGCTTTTATTCCAGGCTACTTCATTGATAGCTCTTGCACACTTATAAATATTTTATAGCAAATAGTTAGCATGATTCCTTCCCCAATCAGATCAGCTTTGAAATGCTCCTCAGACTGAATTCTCCCTTAACAATGGCTTGACGCACAAGCTTTTTTCTTTTTCCTTCTTCTCTTAACACATGGCCTGCTGCTGTAGCAGCATGAATAGTTTTTATTTAACGGAAAATAAAGGATACTTTACATTAATTCGGTGGGTGGAGGGAAACCAAGAGCACATGCACACCTTGCATTTCAAACATGGAAGAACAACATACCTTGATCTCCCCCTCCCCCAGTCCCATGGTTATTACCCAGCCTGCATTAGAACTATAATGGGAAGTGACAAGTTTATGTAAATGATCCACAGAAGGATTTTGCTCTTGTAAAACAGAGCAGTTACTTTGGGCTTTCTAATTATTTCATGCCTTGTGGTTCTATGACGGGACCGAGATGACTATACTTGAAAAGTATGTCGTGATTGACAGACCTCTGTCCCCCTGGATCTCATTAGGGCCCACACTTTGGAATAGGGGAAATAGCCCTACCAGGCACAGGCACACAAAAACCCGCCCCAGTGCCAGGGATTCTTCACATTCATTTGTTCAGATTTGTGTTTTATTGGGAAAGTGGTGTTATCAGGGAAAATGCTCCAATGCCTGTCGGTTCCAACTGGACTAACAGCCCTTTCATTCTGATGCTTTTGATTGTTAAACCCACACATTTAACAAACATTCTCTATTGAATGGTTAGGGGATTGGGAAAAAATTGAATGTTTCCAAATAAACTATTCTCAGGACTGAGATGGGCAGGGGAGAGAAGAGAAAAAAGGAATGTGGGTACCGTATCCGCTCCCTAACTTAAATAACCTTTTAATAGCTCCATTTTACATAGTGCTTGAAGGTTTACATTTCCTGTGTCCCCATGCTTTAACCCCTTGGCTTACTAACTGACTCTGATCAGCCTATTCCAAAACCAAACGGCTGGATAAATCTATCAGGAGAAAGAAGCAAATGAAATTATTTTTTAGGAAAAAGGGTTATCTGTCATTAGAAACCCCCTCTTGTGGGAAGGAAAAGAAGGGATTGGGATTGAGAGAAAAAGGAAAAAAAATCTCATCATTTTTAATTATTATAATTAGTATAATCATGATATAATATAATTATACCATGTTACAATATAATATTTTCATTTATTGTTAATTAATAATAATGCTTCCCATTGATTGACCATTTAACAGTGTTCAAGCATTCCACCATATAGTCTCTCATTTGGAAGGCAATATGGTACAGTAGAAAGCATGAGGCTTACAGTCAGGTGGTCCGGATTCCATTTCCAGCTCTGTTGCTTACTATATGTGGGATTTTGGGCAAGCTCCTTCATTCCTCTAAGACTCTGTAAGATGGAGACACAAATGCTTATGCTACCTGACTCACTCGGTTGTTCTACAAAAAGGTACAAATTTGTCTTTATGTAAATGTGATTGTTATCACTTCTCCTCACAACACGGGTAGGCAGGTGCTAATTTAGATGGAGTAAACAGGAGAACTTGAAAGCTGCAGTTGAGAGAGGCTCAATGATTTACCCAAGGTAGCATAGAGGTAGAGTCAAGACCCTTACCCACAGTAGGACTCCTGACTCTCAGCCTTCTACTTTATAAAACACCATTTTTTACTTCATCAATTCATCTGTTTCTTATTGAAAAAAGTTGATCCAAGATTCCATTACTATATTGGACAAATATTTTAGCCTACAATTAATTTAATTTTTATTTTCTCTCGGTTAATTTTGACTTGGGATTAGAAACCGAATTCCCAACAATTTTGGAAATGGCCCTAAACATATTTCTGCTGTTTTCTACTACATATTTATGTGAAGCATCATTCTCAGCATTGATGATTATCAAATCAAAATATAAATCAACTCTGAAAAATGTTGAAGATGTTCTGTGTCCTGCAGTATCAAATATTTCACCAAGATTTAATTCTTTATGTAAAAATAAACAAGCACATTCATCTCATCAGTATGCAAACTTGCTTTCATCTTTAATAAATGGTAAAATTATATGTATACCAAAGAATTGTTTTAAAATAAATTTCTTTGTGATTTATCATCAGTAAATGTTTGATTTGTATACCTATTTTATATGCCTATATATCCAGGGTCATGTAAAAATTTCTTGGGCAAGAAGGAGTTGTGAGTGGCAAAAGTTTAAGAAGCCCTGCTCTACAGTAATAGGGAAGGTGGGTAAGGGGGAGGATTCAGAGGGAAAGATAATGAGTTCTGTTATAGACACATTGAGTTTAAGTTGTTCAGTTAGAGATGTCTGAAAGACAGTGGGAGCAGTGAGAATAAAGGATTAGAAGCTAGAATCATCTAACCAGGGATTTTCTCTATAGAATTTTCTCAGAATCAACTTAAGTTTTACAAATGGACACTAAATATTTAATTATTACTGCACTGTAGCTATAATTTTCAGGGGGTGATGTCATGACTTGTGGGTCAATTGTATTTAAGTGAGGCAGAGCTGCACAAAGTCATCAGCCTCACTCTCTCTTCCAGAGTCACTGAAGTCCAGTGGAAGGACAAAAGTCAGAATGACTGACAATGGCCCAGGTCTTCAGTGGATGGCATCTTTGGTGCCTGACCAAGTTCTAAGCACTCTACACATCCTGCTTCGGCCATCTTCATGGCTGTTGGAACAAATTGTTCTCATCTGCCCGTCCCACTGCGGGAAGTTTCCACAAGCTTGGAGTAGACAGCCCCCTAACTCATCGATTGGTTTGAGGCCCATTGGTTATCCTCAGCCTGGTTTAGCCCATCTGCCAAGGCAGTTTTACCAGAGTGCAGCCACTGCACATGCAAGAGCTTCTTGGAGCCATAGGTGAGAGTAGGGTGAACCAGATGGACACCAAAGATGTATGAGCAGCCCTGAAAAGGGCTCAGCAAGCCCTCATGCCAGAGGTGTAAGGATACTCCATATGGCCCAAGAAGATCCAATGGCTAAAGATCCAGTGAGTAAAACCTGGAGGAGAGAGACAGAAAGCTACAAGATCAGAAGCAAGCAGCAGTCTGCTGCAGTTTGCACATGAGGAGTCTTAAACCATTTCCTCCTGATTTTGGCTGTGACCATGTAAGATAGTAGTTGGCAGAGGCAAATAGGCACACTAAAATAAGGAACAAAGCAGTTTCTCTATTTTGTCTTCAAAAAATAAAAAGGGTATGTGATAGAAAATGACAGAAAGCTGATATCTATGTTGCTTCATGGGGAAGGGGGAAGACAATGGAAGAGACCCTTTCCAAGATTCATTGTGGGTGTATACTTTAGGATCATAAGATCATAGCAAATCTATCCATTTATTAAGAAGCAATTATTAAGTACCTACTATGAGCCAGGCCCTGGGCTTGGCCCTAAAAATACAAATGCAAAAGAAAAATACTCCTTCCCTTCAAAAAGCTTACATTCTACTGGGAGAATGTGGCATGGTCATAAATAAGTAATTAAATAGGAGACATATCCAAAATAAATACCCATTGATGGGTGGGGGTGGCACCAAAAATCAAGGGAACCCATAAAGATCTCTTGGAGTGGGTTGTACTTGAGCCATGCCTTGAAGGGAACCTGAGGGTTTCAAGAATCAAAGGACATATACCTGAAAATGCAGGGATCCCCATCACCTGGGGAATGGTTGTGGTGTCTGGTAGTGATGGAATACTACTGTGCTATAAGAAATGATGAGCTCAATGATCTTAGAAAGGCATGGAAAGACTTACATGAAATAAAGAGGAGCAAAGTGAGCAGAACCAAGAGGACGCTGTACATAGTAACAGCAATACTGTGTTAAGAATGACCAAGTCATTTTGACTATTATAATACACAAATTAAAAATAAAGAACATATGAAGATGCTATCTGCATCCAGAGAAAGAATTGATAAATAAAAGTAGGTATAGAATAATTTTACACACACACACACAACCACACACAGAGATATACACACACACACACAAACACACACACACACACACACACACACACACACACACATATATATATACATACTTGTGTCTAATGGTAGCCATCTCTAGGGTGGGCGAAGGGGTGGAAAGGGAAGAAAAAAAGGAAAAAAGAAATACACATGATAACATTATTGTATGTTTGGAGGGAATAGCAAGTTGTACATGGTTGATGTGAAGTTTCGTGTGCAATCACCTTTTTTAATTATACTGTGTAGTGGAGATACTTGTTTTGTTCTATGAATTGAAAATTTTTTTAAAATGCAAAAAATAATCAAAGAACAAGAGTCATTACATTCTAGCCATGAGGAAGAGCCTGTGCAAAGACATAAAGAGGGGGAATGGAATGGTATGAGTGAGAAACAAGAAGAAGGCCAGGATAGCCTACAGAGTATGCAAAGGGGAATAACGTATAACAGACCTGCAAATGTTGGTTGGAATCAGGTTATGAAGGCTTTTAAATGCAATCAGAGACATTTGTATTTTATCTTAGAGGCAGTTGGGAGCCACAGTAGCTTCTTGAATAGAAAAGTTGGCGTGCTCAGATCCTTACTTTGGGAATCTCAATTTGGCCACTGTGTAGAGAGGATAGATTAGAGGGGAAGAGATGAGATACAGGGAGACCAATTAAAAAGCTATCAATAGACCAGGAAAGAAGTGATAATGGCCTCAACTAGAGAGACTAGTTTAAGTAGAGAAAAGGGGTGTAAATACATAATGTTGAAAAATTGGATATGCCAACTGATTGGATAAGGGAGTGAGTGAGTAAGAGGCAAGAGTTGAGGATGACTAGTTTGCAAAACTGGGTTTGCTAAATTTAGTTGTTGAAGGGCTGTCTGCAAAAGATAGAGAGCACTCACCATGCAAGTGATTACGCTATTAGGACCTTGGTGATCAGCTGCATTGGAACAAACAGAAGGGTGACTTCTGTGATGATGTGAAATCTTTGAAGTTAGGAGGTTGAAGTGGGCTTCAGATAGAATGTCAATGCCACTCTGGGTCTCCCCATACCAAGCATGCTCCTTCAAGAACTTGGACCAGAGGCAAACTAAGCTGTAGATCACAAATCACATGAACGGCACTGGACAGAATCTAATCTTACAGCCCTTGTGACTACATGTGAGGCACTGGCCACAGGCTCTGACTGTGTCCCATCCCCACCCCACATAATGAACACACAAGGGAGGGTAGACCAGGATAACCACTTCTCCCTCACCATGGGCCTCCCTCCACGACTTCGGCATTCACTCACCGTTCTCATGCGTAAATAGCCACCATTGCCTTCCCTATCCTGCTCCAGCACCTTTTAGGGCTTCACATCCACCATATTTTGCCACATTCACTAACAGACAGCATACTACTACCTAACATCCCTAAATATTCCAATAGACTATTTCTCAGTCACTTATTCCCTTCCCACCTTGGACAACCCTGCATCGTCAAGCACTTACAAGGGATTTTGACCTTGGCAGCACCTGCCCTGTTCTTTGCTCCCATCGCCACCCACATCCCAGTCTTACATAGCTTCAATTTCCTGACATCTCTGAAATGGTTGGAATGAGTTACACAAACCCTCTGTGATTCTATTTACTGGCATATATGTTATCAGGAGTTAATAGGGGCCCCTGTGGATGGGCCACTCCCCTACATGGCTTGTGTCCCATTATTAGGATGTGAACTCCTTCAGGGGAGGGGAGGCCTCACTTTATTTTTAGCTCAAATACCTAGCACAGCGTTTAGTACATGGTAGGCACTGAATAAATGTTTTCTCATTCAATCTTTCATTATAATTGAATAAATTCTTTTAAATTTTGGAAAATATATATAGTTGATTATATATATTACATATATATAATCATATATACATATACAGTCATATACACATATATATAGTCATTCCTCATGCCTAGGGAAAAAACCATATATATATACATATATATGTGTGTGTGTATATATATATATATATATATATATATATATATATATATATATACAGAGAGAGAGAGAGAGAGAGAGAGAGTTGAAAAAATATATAGTAGACAAAAGGGACATTACTATGATAGGAACTTTGTGGAGATTCTGCTTATCAGATCAAGGCTACTAATAATCTTTATTTTCCGTTTTGTTTTTCATTTTATTTTATTTTTAAATTAACAAATTTATTTTCTCCATTTCCCTCATTTTAAAAGAAAAAAAATATAACCCTTGTGACAAATATTCATAATAAAGCAAAACAAATTCCCACGACACTTTTATTTTTTTCAAGAATAAAGAATATTTGGACAAAGACAAACATCCCAGTAAAATAAACAAAAAGGTTTTAGGTTTGGGCGGAAAAATATACATGTGAATCTTAACTTTTTCAAGGGGGAGATGGGGGGGCGGGCGTCTCACCTAGCTGGTGCATTTCAGTTAGCTGATCTAGGAGATAGCTGAAGGCATGCCACAGATATGACCTAATAGTCATCTGAGCATAAATAGTATCTAGTCAGGTAAAGCGTTGCAGGTGTAGAGAACAAGTGCTTTCTATAAACAGAGAATTAGGAGCAACCTCTTTGGGAAGAGAGGAAATTGGCCAAGAGCATATCATGATAAAAGGTAGACCTAGGTAGGTCTGGGCTGAGGAAGAAAATAGAAACAGAACAACCGAATAGGCAACATCTACCTAAAAGAATCCGAGAAGCTAGGTAGTGCAGTGGATGGAGTGCTGGGTCTGAAGTTAGGAAGACTTATTTTTGTTTTTTGTTTTTGTTTTGTTTTTGCTTTTTTTGGTGGGCAATTGGGGTAAAGTGACTTGCCCAAGGTCACACAGCTAGTGCGTCAAGTGTCTGAGTTTAGATTTGAACTCGGGTCCTCCTGACTCCAGAGCCTGCGCTATACTCACTGCGCCACCTAGCTGCCCCAGGAAGACTTATTTTTGTGAGTTCAAATCTGGCCTCACATACCAGCTGTGTGACCCTGGGCAAGTCATTTAACCCTGTTTACCTCAGTTTCCTCATCTGCAAAATGAGCTGGAGAAGGAAATGGCAAACCATTCCAGTACCTTTGCAAGAAAACCCCAAATGGGGTCACAAAGAGTTGGACATGACTGAACAATAACAAAAAAACTAAATGAATCTAGTGAAACTGCCTAGAGCCATATGAAAAGAGCCATAAGTAGGGAACTCTGGGGGGAAAAATTAGAAAAAATAAAGATGTTAGATTTAAGGAATTAATGCATACCCCTTCTTTTCCAGCCTTCCCAAAGTGAAGGAAATCAAGTTAAGTAACTAAGGAAAAATAAGATGTAGAGGAGGGAAAATGAGAGAAGATATTTGTTGATGAAAACAGAGAGAGACATGCATGTTTCAAAGGAAATAGCCTTGTCCAGAAAGGGGTAGCAGGAATCATTTTGAGAAAGTAGGGGAAAGGGCAAAGAGCATAAGTCAAAGACAGTCATTTTAAATATAGAACAGGGAGGGAAATGCTGCATTTGGAGTCAGGGGACTTGGGTTTGAATACTGACTCTGTTACCTTCTACCTGGACTAAGGCAAGTCAATTTAACGATTTTGTGTAGATTTGTATTTATTCATTTTATTTGTATATTGTATGTATTTAATATGTACTTGTTCTTTCTCCTATTAGAATGTTAACTCATCCTGAGTAGGGATTGTGGAATTCTTTGCTCTTGTAACCCCAGTGTCTGGCACATGATGTTACACACTTAACAGACAACTTATTGATTGATTATTAGAAGTCCCAAACTCTCTGGGCTTTAATCTGTAAAATACAGGGGCTGGACTAGATGGCATCTGAGATCCACTCCAGCTATAATCCCAGAATCCTACAATCTCAAGAAAATTTGTAAGTAGGATTACAAGAAGGGATGAATAGCATTGAAATTGAAGAGAAAGAGAAAGGGGAGAAAGAAAGGAGTCAGAGAAGGATAGAAAAAAAGATTTCAAAGAAATCTTAAAAAGATTTTAAAGATCTTTAAAAAGATTTTATCCACTCAAACATGGATAAAACATAACCAAAAGCAGGCCTAGAAATGCAGTTTGTAGAAACTTGAGAAAAGAAAAATTAGAAATACAGAAGATAAGAAAAGAAGGAACATTTGAGCTCACTTTTATAAGAAACTCAGATATGAAGAGCTGTGTGATTCTTTTTACTTGTTTAGTAGTGGGCTAGGAAAGAATAATACATATATTATATATATATACACATACATACATATATATGTATGTATATATATGTGTGTATATATATATGTGTGTGTGTGTATATATATATGTATATATGTATGTGTATATATATATATATACACACACCACACACATAATCTAGAATCTGGAAAAGACCACAGCGATCACCTAGTCCAATTCACTCTCTGTAGCCCAGAAAAATTAAATGATTAGTCTAAGGCCAATAATGCCGGTGACAACACAGGGACAAGACACAAATATTTTTATACCAAAAAATTGTGATCAAATGAGATCATATACACAAAAGTATTTTGAAAAGAAAGATGCTATTAATGAGTATTTTGGTTTCTCTTGGAATCATTGAAGGAGATTTGATTTTTGAGCCAAGAACTGCCATTATGAGTAAGTTATCCTGTCCATCATGTAAGACTGAAGGCAGAAAACAGTCCATTTATTAAGCACCTACTATGTTCCAGGCACTGTACTAAGCTTTACAAATATCATTTCATTTGATCCTCATATTACAGGGAGGTAGGTATTATTATTATTCTCCTTTTATAGTTGAGGAAAGTGAGATTAAGTGACTTGCCCACCATCACAAAACTAGTAAGAGTCTCAGGCTGGATTTAAACTCAAGTCATCTTGACTCTAAGTGGTACAGTAGATAGAGCACGAGGCTTGGAATCAGGAACAATAATCTTCATAAGTTTAAATCCAGCCTCAGACACTTCCTGGCCGTAGGACCCCGGGCAAGTCACTTTACCCTGTTTGCCTCAATTTCTTCATCTGTAAAATGAACTGGAAAAAGAAATGGCAAACCACTCCAGCATCTCTGCCAAGAAAACCCTCACAAGGATCCGACACAACTGAAAAATGACTGAAACAACTTGCTGAGTCTAGTGCCAATGCTTTATCTACTGTGGTACCTTGTTGCTTGAGAGTAGAGACAAAAACACTTATCGTGTCATAGCCATTTTTATGAATAAATTAGCAAATAAATGAAACCAGCTGGATGTTTCAAAACTAAAGATTATGTTTGTATGATACGGGGTTTTCATCTTGATATCTCAAAGTACTTAGAAGATATTCCAGTTCCCATTTTGATGATAGAAAAACTGAGGCTTTTACATTTAGATACCCATTAGTACAAATAATGAATCACCTGGAAAGGTCCTATTGTTTGAATTTGTGCTTCATGTTTCCATTGCGCCAGAAACAATCACTGTATTTCACATAATTATAACTTCAAAAAGTAAGAATTCAAATACATTCAACCACTTAAGGAGATTTATTATTCACACTAATTGGGACCTAGCTGTATAAATTTAGTGATCATCTCAAAGCTAAAAAAAAACTGAATGGCAGTCAGTCAAAAGGCATTTACTAAGCGGTAGAAAAGAGATCTAGGGTTTCCTGAGTTGGATATCTCTCTTCTCATTATTGTAGTATGAATCAACCAAGTAAATTGAGTAATTGAAATTCCACAGAGGTTATTTAGGAATATCAGGAAGTAACCTCACTGTTGGTGGATGTCAGTGTGGTTTTGGAGGCTGGCCTAGATGCTCTGAGTGTGGCCACACAGAAAGAGAATCAGTGGTTGCAATGAGAACGTATTCTTGGTTTGTATTTCTAACATCAAGGAACTATTGCCGGACCCACTCTGCAGGGTACTATACAAACCTCTTCAGAGCCCTGTCTTCTCTGGATTCAGACACAAAGTCTGGACCAGGCTCAGTCTTGGGGGAATCTAGTATCTAATGAGAGGGAAAAACTAGACTTCCTTTTTTTCACACTCCTCAGGTCATTAAAACCCTACTTCAGCACCTTGGTACGCGTTATTTAAAGTTTAGCTGGATGCAATTCTAGATAAAATGTTTTGGGATCTTTTTCAAGAGGTGATTGGTAGATTCTTTCAATTTTTATTTTACCCTCTTGTTCTAGAATATCAGGGCAGTTTTCCTTGAAAAGGATGTCTTGAAAGATGATGTCTAGGCTCTTTCTTTAATCATGACTTTCAGGTAGTCCAATAATTTTTAAATTATCTCTTCTGGATCTATTTTCCAGGTCAGTATTTTTTCTGATGAGATATTTCACATTGTCTTCCATTTTTTCATTCCTTTGGGTCTGTTTTATAATATCTTGATTTCTCCTAAAGTCACTAGCTTCCACTTGCTCCAATCTAATTTCTAAGGTGGTATTTTCTTCAGTGCTCTTTTGGACCTCCTTTTCCATTTGGGAAATTCTGCCTTTCAAGGCATTCTTCTCCTCATTGGCTTTTTGGAGCTCTTTTGCCATTTGGGTTAGTCTATTTTTTAAGGTGTTATTTTCTTCAGTATTTTTTGGGTCTCTTTTAGCACGTCATTGACTTGTATTTCATGGTTTTCTTGCATTGCTCTCATTTCTCTTCCCAATTTTTCCTCTACTTCTCTTACTTGCTTTTCCAAATCCTTTTTGAGCTCTTCCATGGCCTGAGACCAATTCATATTTTTCTTGGAGGCTTTTGATGTAGGTTCTTTGACTTTGTTGACTTCTTCTGGCTGTATGTTTTGATCTTCTTTGTCACCAAAAAAGGAATCTAGAGTTTGAGTCTGAGTTTGAGTCTGAGTTCGTTTTCGCTGCCTGCTCATGTTCCCAGCCAACTACTTGACCCTTGAGCTTTTTGCAGGGTATGACTGCTTATAGAGTAGAGAGTGCTTTGTGCCAAGCTTTAGGGTCCAAGCATTGCTGTTTTCAGGGCTACTTCTACTCCACCATCACCCCAGGCTCTGTCACAGCAGTGTTCCTCCTCCCCCAAGAATCCCCAACCAGGACTGCAATCCAGATCCAAGCAGGGCACAGAAAGAGAACCTGCCTTTGTGCCCACAAAGCACTCCTTGCACTCCTGCTCTGGTCCGCTGCTAGATTCCTTCCACCGTGTGAGCCAGGGACTTGGGAAGCAGCTGATGCTGGATCTCTGGAAGCAACCTCAGGAGCTTCCTGCTGCTGCCACCACCACCACTGCACCACCTCCGCCACCCCCAGGGCTAGTGACCAGACTGTTCTCAGCTTGATCCCGCAGTTTCCTACTAACCTGTTCTTTGGTATTTGTGGGTTGAGAAGTCTGGTAACTGCCACAGCTCAATGATTCATGGCCCTAAGGCCTGTTCTGATCAGCTGACTCCCAGTCTGGTCTGTCCTGGTATGGCCCACGCTGGGCTGTGCTCCACTCCCAGGGACATGCGATAGACCCTTCCTGGCGACCATCCAGGCTCCTCTGTTTCCCTCTGCTATTTCATGGGTTCCGCAGCTCTAGAATTTGTTCAGAGCCATTTTTTACAGGTGTTTGGAAGGATTTGGGGGAGAGCTTAAGCAAGTCCTTGCTTTCCAGCTGCCATCTTGGCTCTGCCCCCAATTCCAAGTATAATTAAAAGGGGAACAGCATAAATCAGGTATGGGACAGATATTTATTTCCTACACACAAAAGAAATGCACACATTGACAACAATTTAAAACAGGATTCAGTAACTTTATAATTACTATTACGCTATCTCAAGAGGCTTATATTTAAGCCTCATCAGAGCAATTTTTAGGACTACTGATTAGGCATTTTACTTTCCATTTGGGTTTTATATTGTAGAGACAGCTGCTGGTCATGTCTTTCTGGTGAAATGAGCCAGACTTGGGCCAATTCTTTTGTTGATGGTCACCTTCCAGTGCTCTAGAGTAGTTGCCAGGGACTCCTCCCCTTGTTACCAGTCTATTCAGACCAGCTGAGACTCAGAAACTTTGGATCTCTAGAACTTAAAAGGTTGCCTCTAAACTTGGATTCATCCATCTTGGGATAGATAGACAGTGGCCTAAATTAGGACAAGGGGTTGGTGTCAGGGAAGCACAAGATAGACAGCTCAAACTCACATTTAGATTTGCCTAGTTTTAGATGCCATGTGCTCAAAGCTGAGGATAGAGTAAGCTGCCCCTCCCTTTCCTCTTTTCAGGAAGCCAATCCAAGTAGTACTAACATAAGACTCAATGAAAGACAAGAGAGACCTGAGCATGGCCAAAGCTCCTATATGCTTGACTAGAACAATGAAAAGAACCCCTGGCTACCTGTAGGAGAGCCCTCATCACATGTTCATATAAGACAGAGAGGAATGGAGTTGAGCTTTGAGGAGTTAATGTGGTTATAGTGAGCAAACATTGGGAAGTAGCTAAAGAAACAAAGTTTCAGACTGAGCAATCATGGCACCTTCAGGCAACCCTTAGATCAGAATGTGTGGAAGTGATCTGATAGGAGAAAGTAAGAGTGGACTTTCTGGATATTAAAGCTTTGTTTGGACAGTCAGTTCCCCATCCTAATATCCACTCACATACACACATAGTACATAACAGTCCATGTTAATGATGAAAGATCAAATTCTGTCCAGTAGAATGTACCTGAATTGTGGTCATCTGAGCTTGCTCCTGGTTTGGGGTCTGAGAGGGGAATGTCCAAGTGGTTACCTGGCACACTAAGTGAAAGAACATATTTGACTTTGAATGATTGGCTCCCCTGATCTGTTCTTCCACATTTCAACTCTTTTTGGTAATGGTTGAAGCTAAGAGCAATATGCAGCAAAACACATGGGAAAAGTTTTTTTTATTTTATTTTATTTTATTTGGTATTGATACCTTTTGTTTTTATTCTACATTCATTTCAAATGTTTACCTCCCCCTTCCTATATGCATCAAGCCATTTGTTATAACAAGGATTTTAAAAGAAGAGAAAAAATTCAGCCAAGTTAGCCAACATATCAATGACTATTTCTGAGTATATTAGTCAGAAAGGCTTAACTAAAGAAAATCAACCTTGGAAAAGGAGAGAGAGAGAGAGAGAGAGAGAGAGAGAGAGAGAGAGAGAGAGAGGCAGGCAGAGAGAGACAGAGACAGAGAGAAACAGAGACACACAGAGAGACAGAGAGAGGCAGAGAGAAAGAGACAGAGACAGAGAGAGAATGTGCTCCTGACTTGCCAACCCATTTATCTGGTTTGGAAGGAGGTTTGAATAAACACCTGAACTTTCAGAAGCTTCTTAATATTAGCCTCTGGTCCTCTTGACAGTCATGCCTTACTACAATCAGTAGTTAACCAACAAATAAAACAAACTTGCATAAATATCCAGTAATAGTAATTTGGTAAGAACAAGTAAACCATCTCACTCAATGAGAGGTCTTCTGGGCTTACAGAATCACTTCTGTAGCTAGTTTATTTCAATTAAACAAACATATATTAAGTGCCTACTACTGTGCTAACTTTGAGTCACTGCAAGTACAACAGTGATATATATAAGGATTTACCTGAACTACAAGTGGTAAGTCCATTGAGTTAAATGATAAATCAAGAGGGCGATGAGGCTGTGATGTACCATTATTGCAAAGTTAAGAGAAAAATTAAGCATGGAAAGAAACAGAGTTTGCATTGCTGGATACACATTGTGTAGAAACTCTCAGCTCAGTGTAGAGAGGCCCATCTTAAAGAATGGGACCTAAGTCCAGTCCCTACATTTAAGGCATTCTGGGCATTTCCAATTTAGGTGTGTAACAAAGCAAAGCTTTCGGGACAGCTAGGTGGTTCAATGGATAGAGTACCGGCTCTGGAGTCAGGAGGACCTGAGTTCAAATCTGGTTTCAGACACTTGATACTAGCTGTGTGACCCTGGACAAGTCAATAAATCCCAATTGGTTTGCAAAAAAAGAGGAAAGAATGTTTTCACTTTCTTCTGTTCAGTTTTATTTTCAGTTGCAGATTCTCTCTCCCCTTCCCACTCCCCTCCCTCTTAGAGAAGGCAAAAAATACAAAACCATGACAAATATGGAGAGAGACAGACAGACAGACAGACAGAGACAGAAAGAGACAGAGACAGAGGGAGAGATAGAGACAGAGAGAGAGAGACAGAGGCAGAGAGAGACAGAGACAGAGAGAGACAGAGACAGAGAAAAACAGAGAGAGTCAGGGAGAGACAGACAGACAGACAGACAGAGGGAATGCTTCTATCTGCACTCTGAGTCCATCAGTTCTCTATCTGGTGGTGGGGGACATTTTTTACCATGATTCCTTTGGACTGTGGTTGATCATTGGGTTGATCAGAGTAATCAAGTTGTTCATAGTTGATTATCTTTGTAATATTTCTGTTACTGTGTAAATTGCACTCCTGGTTCTGCTCATTTCCCTTTATATCAGTTCACATAAGTCTTCTGAGGTTTTTCTGAAACCAGCTCCTTCATCATTTCTTATCGCATTTCATCGCATTCAGATATTTGTTCAGCCATTCCCCCTTTGATGGGCATCCCCTCAGTTTCCAATTCTTTGCCAAGACAAAAAGAGCTGCTATAAATGTTTTTATTCCTGTGGGTCTTTCCCTTTTTCTCTGATCTCTTTGAGGTATAGATCTAGTAGCAATATGATTGGGCCAAAGGATATGCACAGTTTAATAGCTTTGGGGGTATAACTCCCTATTCTCAAGTCTATTTCTCTTTCCCTCCAAAAGAAGGGAGACCAAGAACGACCAACTAAACTAAATAAGTTATAAACTCACAAATCAATGATAAAGCAATTACTTTATTTCAAGAAGCAAATTGAGAAGAATTAAGGATCCCAATGAATAGGCAACGAAGAGGTAAGAAGAAGTAAAATCAACAGGTATTGAAGAAAGTTGTAGTGTCCTGGAGGCATGTGGCCCTACAGACGTGCCCTACCCACCAAGAATAAGGGGCAGTTTCTTTGACATAATGGGAATTTTCCAAGGACCTTAGATATTTTCAATGAGTATATTTGGAACAACAGAAAAAAATAGAAAAGTTCAAGAATATGTAACTTTGTTGGCTCTGCAAAGGAAAATTGCATTGATAATAATGGTTGTTTTTGAAAGGAAGATTTATTTAACAAGTTTCACTTAGTGCAATACAGCTTAAAGGAAATCACAATACAATGAAAAATTTAAATCAAGGCCTTAGAATTTAATACAAACAAGAAGACCAATCCCTAAAGTATCCTTATTGTGTCTTTATAATTGTTATCTTATTTGATTTTCACAACAACTGTGGGAAGTACAAAGGTTCAATGCCCGGGGTCACATAGCTAGTAAGTGTTTGAGGCCACATTGGAACTCAGGTCTTCCTGACTACAGGCCTAGAGCTCTATCCATTGTACCACCATGATCTCATCATTGTCAGTGCTCCCTAGAGCAGTGCAGATCAAAAGTCAGTCAAGTCTTCTCATCCAAACTATAGCAGGCCTTCCTCTGAGTTACTTTGAACTTTCTGTGAGTATGACTATTAGGCTAAACTCTTTTGAATGGTTACATAGCTTTCCCAAGAGGCCTTGCAATGTTTCAGGGCTGACAATCAGTGTGATGGAGTATCTGTAAGACCATGCCACCAATCACAGAGAATCCCTCTTCCACCTGAACTTTTTGCTGTATTTCCTCTATCACAGAGGCAAACGCTGTTAGTGATTCTGTCTCTCCCTGTTGTACGTTTTACTTATGTTTATGATTAGAGAGGGTCACTGAACAAGATTGTCTGTTGTAATCTCTTTCAAAGGAATTTTTAATAATTTGATTTATGGATGGGAGAGATTTTGTTGGAAGAGTCTTTGAGAGGGATTTTTGCTTTACTGAATTAAATTCTTTTTAACAATCGACAAATAATAAGTATAATGGAAGTTTATATTCTCTCCATCTTGTGTAGTCAGTTACGTGATGGATAAAAATGTGGTCCAGTGTGGAATATTGACTGTGTAAATCTTCCCATTTTCTGCTAATACCTACACTGAGGATGCCCCTTAATGTGTATGAAGGTCCCTTCCAGGTCTAAACTATGATCCTATAATCTTATGATACTAAAATTCCTAAATCATCTTATATACATGGGAACATAGGTGTAATAAGAAAGTAGGGATGGATGTGTTCTCCATCACCTTTTTTTTCAAATGTCTGAGATTTCTTCTAAACTTTTGGTAACTTCTCCTCCTTCAAATACCTTATGAATCAATCCCTGAATCCCCTTACATTTGCACTACCTACAAGATGTATCTTCTTTATGTACACTTTTCAATTCAATTCATTCAATTAACATACTATGTTATATAATATATTATAGCATAGCATAGCATAGCATAGCATAGCATAGCATAGTATAAATAACCTACTATGTGCCAAAAGAGGCAAAAGATAGTCCCTGCCCTTAAGAAGCTTAAAATCTAGTGAGGAAGACAACATGTGAACAAATATATACAAAGCAAGCTATATACAGGGCAAATAGGAAGTAGTTAAAAGAGGGAAGGAACTGGTGTTAAGAGGGGTTGGGGAAGGCTTTCTGTGGGTAGTGGGATTTTAGTTGAGACTTAAAAGAAGCCAAGGAGGTCAGTATTCAGAGCAGAGAAGTGAGAGCATTCCAAACATGGGGTATAGCCAGAGAGAATGACCAGAGCCAAGAGATGGAGTTGTCTTGTTTGTGGAACAGCCAGGAGGCCATTGTCACTGCATCAAAGAATATATATGTTGGCAAGTAAGGTGTAAGAAGACTGGAAAGATAGGAGCGGGGTTAGGTTTTGAAGGGCTTTGATACCAAAAAAGAGCATTTTGTATTTGTTCTGGACACTGGAGTTTATTGAGTAAGAGGAGGAGGGGGTGACACAATTGGACCTGGGTTTTAGGAAAATCACTTTAGTGGCTGAATAGAAGGTAGATTGGAGAGGGAAGAGACTTGAGGCAGACAGACCCATCAAAAACTATTGCAGTAATCCAGGCATAAGGTGATGAGAGCCTGAACTAGAGTGGCGGCAGTGTCAGAGGAGAGAAGGCAGAATATTCAGGAGATATTGCAAAGGTGAAATCAACAGGCATTGACAGCAGCTTGAATATGGAGGGCGAGAGATAGTGAGGAATCCAGAATGACTCCTGGATTGTGAGCCTGAGGGACCAGAAAGATGGTATTTCCCTCAACAGTAATAGGCAAGGTAGGAGGGGGAAGATTTAGAGGGAAAGATAATGAGTTCTGTTTTGGACATGTTGAGTTTAAGATGTCCACTGGACATCCAGTTGGAGATGTAAGATTGGAGGTCAGCTGAGAGTTTGGGACAGGATAGATAGATTTGAGAATCATCAGCATAGAGATAGTAATTAAATCCATGGGAGCTAATGAGGTCACCAAGTGAAGTAATATAGAAGAAGAAGAGTAGCTAGGATTGAACCCTGAGAGACATTTATGGTAGAAGGCATGATCTGGAGCAGGATCCAGAAAAAGAGACAGAGAAGGGTCAGTCAAATACGTGGGAAGAGAACCGAGAGAGTAATAACCTGAAAACCTAGAGAGAAGAGAATATCAAGGAGGAGAAAGTGATCAACAGTGTCAAAGACAGCAAACAGATCAAGGAGAATGAGGATTGAGGTCATTTGATTTGGCAACTAAGAGATCATTAGTAACTTCGGACAGACCAGTTCTGGTGGAATAATAAGGTCAGAAACTAGATTGTAAGGAGTTAAGAAGAAAGTGAGAAGAGACAAAGTAGAGGCATCTGTTATTGTAATTGGCCTTTTCAAGGAGTTTAGCTACAAAGGGCTGAGAGAAATAGGATGATATTTAGCAGAGACAGAAGAATCAAATGTGGATTTATTTTGGATAGAGGAGATATGCTCATGCTTGTAGGCAATTGGAAATGACCAGTATAGAGGGAAAGATTGAAAATTAGTGAGAGTGGGGATGACAGAGGGGGAGACAGGACAGAATGGGATCCCTTGTGCAGGTAGAGTCCCTTGGTAAGTCTTAAGGCCACCTCATTATGTGAGACAGGGGTCAAGGAGGAGGTAGTGGTAGAAGGCACTGAGTGATAGGAGATGAAGCAAAGGGAATTCACAGCAAATGGCCTCAATTTTTTCTGTAAAATATGAGGTAAAGTTCTCTCCTGAGAAAGTGGGAAAAGGGGAGCCCTGGGAGATTCAAGGAAGGATGAAAAGGTTTGTGGAGGATCCACTATGAAGGATGAGGGAGTGAATTGATAAGAAGGTATAGTGGAATTACCTAGAAGCAGTGAGGGCCCAGCTGTAGTGAACCCATTCAGAAATGCTGCCTCATTTTCTCAACTTTCATTCAGCAGCACATGTGTAGACATAAAGGCAACAGATGGTGGCAATGATCCAAGGCTGAGATTGAGGGGGGGCATAATCAGTGATATGATAAGGGAGCTAGAGATTCAAGAGAGAATGGTCACCAAGGAGTCAGCATAAGTTGAAGAGGAAAGCGCAGCTAGTGCTGGGGAGATGGCCTGGAAGAGAATTGAAGGATCAAAGGACTGGAGGTAATGGTATAGCCAATAAATAGAGTTTTATAAGGGAAGGTAGGAGGAGGGAGAAAAGCCAATAGATTATGGCTGAATAAGGGGATTTCAGAATTTTTGAACATGGAGATGGTACATTTGTGGTTGATGGGATTGAAGGTATGACCATATTTGTGTGTTGCTGAGGTGAGGTGAAGAAGTAGTTCATGGGAGGTAAATACATTGAGGAACAGCATGGCTAGGGTATTTGAGAGAGAATTAATATGTACAATAAAGTCCCCCCCAGCACAATGGCAGGAGTTAGGGAGGAGAGAAAAAAATTTAAGCCAGTTATTGAACTCATTGAGGATGGAAGCAGAGTGACCTTGGGGCCTACTGTGGACAACAGCTATCAAGATTATGATTGGATGGTAGATATGAACAGCATGAACCTCAAAGGAAGAGAGTTTATTGAGTGATGTAGAAGTGGCAAGGCATGGGCAAAGAGTATTTCCAACTCCCCTGCCTTGATCAGTGAGCAGAGGAAGATGAGTGAAGGTGCAGCCAGTATTAGAAAGGGTTTCCAGGGAGGTCAGGGAAAGCCAAGTTTCAGTAAGAGCCAGTAGATAGAAGGAGTGGGAGGAGAGATTTAAGATAAAGAAAAGTTTATTGCCTATGGAACAGGCATTCCAGAGGGCACAAGGCTTGGTGGAGTTAGGATGAAACTTTGGGGTAAGAAGTTTGAGGGGGATAGTAAGGAGGAATTGTGTGGTGAAGGTGTGGAGTGAGGTCTGGATTATAATCTATAGGAGTTCAGAGTCACTGGGATGTGAAGAATATAACCAGGTGTGAGAATGTTCATCCTTGAGTGAAGGATACCATTCCTCTACCCTCAAAGCAGGAGATGGGAGGCCTGAAGTTGAAGGGAAGGTTGCTCTTCTTCGCTCTGAAGGTTCTCCACATCCTAGTTGAAATATTGGGCTGGCAGCAAAATTGGAAGATGCCTTGTTCTGGTACAGAAGGAAATGTTTGGTCTGGAGCAGATGGAAGATGCCCAGCCTGGTCCCAAGCAGCCTCTCCTCAGGGAAAGAGCAGGGAGTGGAAGGGTCAGGGTGCTAGCACACCCACAGTCTGAGGTCTTCTCACCAGAGGAGGTTGGCTATTTGGTCTCATCCAACTGCTTTTCCCGTCATTATCTTCATTATCATTTCCACTTCCTCTGTGGGGACACCTAGGACTCAGATGCTAAAATAAAGATTTAAAAATCCTTGAGGACAGAAAGTTAGGTATTTTAAAAATTCATAAGTCTTTTTTCATTTTTCTTCTCTTTGTTATCTCCCTTCTCTTTTCACCTTTAAATGACTTTAGAATGACTTTACCTAGTTGGGTTACTTACCATGGTTTCTCAATAGTGATTTCAATCTCTACTATTCCTCTCTGCTTTATGAGATTCAACTTCTTGAAATTTTTCATTATCATTCCTTGATTTTGCAAATGAATTTATAATCTAAATCAGGTGTTCTAAACTGGAGTCCATGAACTTAAAAAAAAGTTAATTGGTTTCCGTTGTAATCTTACACATTTTATTTTACACATTAGAAAGCCTTATTCTAAGAAAGGATCCATCCATAGACTTCACTAGATTGCCAAAGGGGTCCAGTGACATAAGAAACGTTAAGAAGTCCTAGTCTAAACCGTTGTTGCTATCAGCTGCCATCTTTCTTTTGTTCACAAATGAGTCAAATGATTGTAGACTAAGGTTCTTGTGATTTGTGATTGAGATTTAGAAATCACTGGTGGTGATATACACACATTATTTAACTGACTCCTTGAAAATCTTAACCCAGTGCCTTACTGGATCACTAATCACAGAATCATAGCAACTGAGAGTTCAAATGGACCTTAGCAGCTATCAAGCTCAAACAGTACGTGAAAGGAATCCCCACTGTAACATAATGATGATAATAATTAATAATACTCAATATCCAAAAAGTAGTCATCCAGCTCCTCCTCACCACACCTAGAGACAGACCACTCCACTTTGGGGAAACTGATATTGTTAAGAAGTCTTTCCAGGCATCCAGCCTAAAGTTTTTTATCTTAGCACCCCGCCCCCCACTACTTAGGCTCCTATCCTTAGGAGCCAAACAAAATAAATCTAATCCTCCTTGCACATGACAGCCTTCAAACTTTTGAAGACAGTTATGCTCCCCTTGAGTCTTCTTGTCCAGGCTAAATATCCCCAGTTCCTTCAACTAATTCTCATATGACATGCACTCAAACTCCTTGATGATCCTGAATGCCCTCCCCAAGATACCCTCCAGTTTATCAATGTCCTTTGTTAATCATGGTGCCCAGAACTGAACACAATACTTCAACTAAGATCTGACAGGGAAAGAATGCAACAGAACT
Organism: Trichosurus vulpecula; assembly: GCF_011100635.1. Taxonomy (NCBI): domain Eukaryota; kingdom Metazoa; phylum Chordata; class Mammalia; order Diprotodontia; family Phalangeridae; genus Trichosurus; species Trichosurus vulpecula. The sequence continues at coordinate 48,645,547 of NC_050578.1, forward strand.
ATCATCTTCCTATTCCTGGAAGCTATGCCTCTCAAGGGCAGGCTGGGCAGCATCATAGTATACAGTGCCAGGCCTTCAGTCAGGAAGACTCATCTTCCTGAGTTCAAATCTAGCCTCAGACACTTACTAGCTATGTGACCCTGGGTAAGTCTACCTCATATGCAAGATGAGCTGGAGAAGGAGATAGCAAAGCACTCCAATATCTTCACCAAGAGAACCTCAAAAGGGGCCACAAAGAACTATTCACTACCCAAATGACTGAACAACAAAATGCTTCTCAATGCACCTTGAAAGAATTAACTTCTTATGCTATCACATCACACTGATATGGAGTTTGAAGTCTATTAAAACCTCCAGATATTTTTCAGAATAGCTGCTATCCAATTGTGCCTCCCCCATAGTATATTTGTCAAATTGATCTTTTTCTGCCCAAGTGTAAGATTTCACATTTACCCCTATTGAATTTCATCTTATTGAACATAATAATGCTCTAATCCCATTCTTAGAGGCTAATCCAATGTACTACAAGATCTTAGTAGGTCCTACTAAGATGGAAAGACTTTGAGTATGATCCCAGAGTAGCCCATGGCTGATGTTTGAGGTCCAGGCAACTGGCCACTTGGTGATGAAGTCTTTGACCACAGCATATCACATGGGGATGAATATAGGCTACCATCAAACAGGGACAGCATATCTGAAAAGGGAACTTCTTTTTTTTTTGGAGGAGGGAAGGCAAGGCAATTGGGGTTAAGTGGCTTGCTCAAGGTCACACAGCTAGTAAGTGTTGAGTGTCTGAGGCTGGATTTTAACTCAGGTCCTTCTGATTCCGGGGCTGGTGCACCACCTAGCTGCCCCTGGGAATGAAAACTCTTTAAAAAATGTGCAAACACCAAAAACTAATCACATAAGTTTACTATATAAAAATTATATTAACCATGAGAGGTTTCGCACATTTCCTTCCATTTAAATAAAAATATTTTATCCATTTTTATAATTATGAATCTTTGGTGCTTTCTTTGTTACCTCCTGCATCTTGATTTCTCTAGCTGCTAGTCCTCCCTTTCCCTCTTCAAATTATTAGTCCCCCTTGACACAATTAAAGCTCCTTGAGGGCAGGGAAGGTTTCATTTTCGTCTTTGTATGCCCAATGCCTATTAAAATGCCTGGCATATGGTAGAGGCTTAGTTATTTAATGCTTGTCGATAAACAGATTTATTTATTTGATAGAATATTCATTTGATAGAAATCCTCAGTCTGATGACAGCCATATTAGCTTTCAGTCAATCAATATTTTTGAGCACCTACTATATATCAGATATTGTGCTAAGCAATTAAGATTAAAATAAAAGACAAAAGGCAGCCCCTACCCTTAAGGAGTTCAAAATCTAGTACAGGAGACAGCAAGAAAACAAACGTATACAAGCAAGCTATATGTAGGATAAATAGGAAATATTTAGCAAGAAGAAGGTACTAGAAGTAACAGGGTTTGGGAAAAACTTCCTATGAAAGACAGGATTTGGGTTGAGATTTAAAGGAAGCTAGGAGAAAGTGAGTGGCAGAGATGAAGAAGGAGAGCATTACAGGCACTGAGGACAGTAAGAAATAAATGCCTTGGTCTAAGAGATGGTGCCTTGTTTGTAGAACAGCAAAGAGGCTGATGTCACAGGACTGAAGATAGGTGTTTGGGAATAAGGTGTAAGAAGACTGGAAAGGTAGGAGGACTAGGTTTTGAAGGGCTTTGAATGCCAAGCATAGGATTTATATTTGATCCTGGAGGCAATAGGAAGCCACTTGAGTTTATTGAATAGGAAGGATGACATAGCTTTGTGAAAATCACTTTAGTGACTGAATAGAGAATGGATTGGAATGGGGTGAAACTTGAGATGGCCAGAACCACCAACATCTGTCAAGGTAGTCCATGCATGAGGTGATGAGGGTGTCTGTACCAGAGTGGTGACAGTGTCAGAGGAGAGGAGGGGGTTTTATTCTTGAGATGTTTCAAAGATGAAATCAACAGGTCTTGGCAGTGGCTTAGAAATTGGGGGGGTGGGGTGAGAGCTAGTGAGAAGTTGAGAAAATAACTCCTAGATTGCGGGTCTGGGAGGATAGCGATGCCTCTATAGTAATAAGGGAGGGAAGAGGCAGTTTAGGCCTAAGGGAAAAGATAATGAGTTCGGTTTGGGACATGTTGAGTTTAAGTTATCTGTGGTCTGAAAGACAGTAGGAGGTCAGCAGAGAGGTTGGTGCAGGATGGGTAGATCTGAGAATTGTCAGCATGGAGAAGGTAATTAAATCCATGGGAGCTGATGAGATCACCAAGTAAAACAGTAGAGGAAGAAGAGCAAAGGGTCCAGGACAGAACCCTGTGGGACACCTACGGTTAAAAGGTGTGATCTCGATGAGGATCCAACAATGGAGACAGAGAAGGAGCAGTCAGATAGGTAGGAGAACCAGAAGAAAGTGGTATTCTGAATACATAGAGGAGACATTATCAATGAAGAGAGAGTGATCACTGCTATCAAAGGCTACAGAGAGGTCAAAGAAAATGAGGATGGAGAAAAGACTTTTGACAATAAGGGTGGACATTCTGTAACACAGCTACTCATCTTTTTTTAATCTCATCATTTTCTAGTTATTTAGATATTTCTAGATACCTAATCCCATTGTTTCTATATAATTTATATGCATATTATATTTTAAATTGAAGATTTTCATAAAGAAAAATTATAGGAATAAGCAGTTCTTATCTGGAAAAAAGAATATGTAGATGAGTAAAGTATGATGGGAACAGTCTAGTTGAGAACGCCTGATAAATATTCACACCTGGCTCTGGTGTGAATCTCACTAGCTTCCTTGGGGTAAACAGCCATTAGGTCAGTCTTGGTGCCTGGGTGGGCAATGGATTAAATTAGAACTAGACTAATATAGTGATCAAACTGCTTCTTTTTGTGTTTATGTCAAATCTCCCCACCCGACTGTAAACTCAATGCATGAGGCAGGGACTGGGTCTTCCAGTAGGTACTTAATAAATATTTGTTGAAGTGATTGAATGAAATACAAATTATGAGAAAAGGTTGTTGTTTTTGTGTTTGTCCTTTGTTTTCAAAGAGGACCATGACATCAGGGAAATGATGACATGACTTGCACTTGACTTTGATTTGATCGAGGGAGGGCTATGCAAGGTCACCAGCCTCACTTTTTCCTCCAGAGCCATCTGGGTCGAGTGGCCTGATATTCACCAAGATGACTGAAGATGGCCCAGGGTGCATTGGGAGACCCTGGCCCTTTCAGGCCAAGGTCTTTTCAGGTTCTCACTTTGAGTGAGGTAATGCCCATTCAGTGAATAGCCTTCTTTAAGAAGTTAATCATGAGAAAAGGTCATGATCAGGTAGGTCCTACTTTTGTGTCTTTGGGCCACTTGGTGGGCCAGAGAAACATGAAGTAGGCCCACTGAGGCTAGACTTGGATTTGAAAGTGGCCTCCTTCTGGTATCGTACAAGGAAATGACCTAGCACCCATCCATGTTAAGACCTAAGCGGCTCCTAACTGTTCTTCATTGCTTGTGTCATACCTTATATCTTGGAGTGACCTAACCAGACTTTTAGAAAGTTAGAATAGTGACATTCAGCTTGACCACAGTACTTATGTAGGAATCCAGATAATACAGTAAAGCTAAATTGGCCTGAGATGGTTTATAAATTACTAGCAAGAAAGCTTCTTCTTCTGTATTAGTGCGGTTGAGTTTCACATAACCAATTTTAATTATAGTGCCATCTCAAATCCACAACATCCCAGACAGGCTTCTACTGTTTCTTAGATTCCTGCAAATAATTTCTTTTTTTAAAAAAAAAAATTTCTATGCTCCTTTCTACTTTCCAATGTCTCTCTCCCATAGTCTTTTTTGCCTCCTCCCACTTGCCCCTGCCAAATGTCATTCCCTTATGCCCTAATCTCTATCATTCCAATAACTGTGGTCCCAAAATAGAGTATGAAAATCTAAGTACTCTGGGAGATTGTAGGTCCTGTAGAGTCCTGGGTGGGCAAGAAGATATTAGTTTCCAAACCAGGACAGAAGATCTATAGAAAAGTCGCTAAACCAATTAGTCCTGCCTGATTCTCTTCTATCTAATGCTCTTTCAGGACTCCTTACCTCCTCCACCTACCTCAGCCCAACATTCCCCACCCCTTTTGCCTTGAAAAGCACAATTATTCCCCAGCAACTGATTTCTCTGCTACAGGACAGAGAGGCCGTTATTAATTTGTCCTAACGTTAATGTGCTTCTTTCCCTTTCATCTTTATTACACATCTCTATCTTCCTCAGAGGTCTTGTTTACATAAAACAGTACTCTTGGATGCAGAAAGCGCTTAATGAGTCTCAGCATAACCACTACAGAGCAAACAAAGTATACTCACCCTTTATAATTAGGAATCATTTGACGGTATTAAAAAAAAAGTCCTCAGCTAATGGTGCCAGGCAGCTTCTTTCTAGATTTGTTTTTATCGCTATAAAGATCAGTCATAAACTAAATTATGAGTTTGGTCTCTGACATTCTGGCTCGGAGCAGTAACAGAGGGGGCAGAGATCCCAAACTGTACTCAGATTTCACACTTGAGCAACTAGCTTGACCCTTTCTACTCTCTCAAGTGTTTTCGAAGTTTGCTCCTGGAAGGCAACAGGGCCCAGCATCACAAGAAAGACTTCCTCAGTATTATGAGGTTGCCTAGTCATGCACTCTCAGGCAGCAGGAGCTTGTACCCTATCGTCTATTGGCTCAATAGCGATGTTGACTCGATGATGGCGTTTCGACGGTTTGAAGGTAAGACCTAGTGTTCGGAGACTGGCCTCCCTCTGACCTACATTATTGCTGTAAGCATGAGAGAGGAAGAAAGTAGTGAGGAGTGGATCACTTAAAGAATCCTTCAAAATATGAGCTCTTTTTAAGATTAGAAAAACAAATCCCAAGACTGATTTTGAAGTACAATGAATTTGGTTCAGATCTCACTTCTGATACTTATTAGCTGTGTGACTTTGAGCAAGTTATTAAACCTCTTCTGAGCCTCAGTTTCTCTGTGTGTAAAAATAAAAGGGTTGTGATCCAAGCTGGGAAATTATAAAATTTCTTCATGAAGGACAGTGGTGCTTAATTACTCATTCTGTGTGCCCATGAGGATCAGGCTCAGTTAGGACCATGGGAATTGGCTTAATTGTCGTCTGGCATAGTTTCTCTTCAGTGGGATCTCAGGGAAGGGAACAATGGACATATGGATCACCAAGTGAGTGGTGGCCTTCTCTGCCTCAATTTATCCTTCTGCACATCAGTAATCTTACTACCAGCTAACCCAATAGTGTAACTGAGACGTAATTAGTAAATGTTTGTAAAGTTCATTGAAAATGAAAAACATGATAAGCATCCAAAGAATTTTTATTAGTAATCCTTGAAAAGAAGGTATCTTTCTGTCCCATTTCCCTAAAAGGTCAGGCATTCAGTTTGGTGATGTTTGATGTGGCAGGCACTCTCAACTACTTTATTCCCGTTACCCCTCTGCTTTACATTGCTTTCAGAAGGTAGCTTTTCCATCCAAGGGAAGGGCCGGTCCTTTCCTAAACATCCAAGTACGTCTAGAATAGGCCAAGGGATAATGTCAGCTCTAACAAGTGAAGCAGAACCTTGGCAATGTAAAAACAGAAAGTGAAGAAAGAACATTGTCCTATGCAAGAGAAACTACAGGAGATGCCAACCCACCAACAAATAGCAAGGGTTTTGACATGGGAATGCCCAACCCCTTTGGAGGCCCCCCAAATTCTAGGTTCTTATGGAGCCATTAAAGATGTGGAAGGAAAAAAGTATACGCTAAAAGATCATTGTCACTAACCTAAACCCTGCTTTCAGGGGTGGAGAAACTGTGGCCTCAAGGCCACATGTGGCCTTCTAGGTACTTGGGTACAGCCTTTCCACTGAGTCCAAGTTTGACAGAAGAAATCCTTTTATTAAGAGGATTTGTTTTGCAAAATTTGGATTCAGTCAAAGGGCAGCACTTGAGGACCTAGAGGGTCCTCACCCTTGGTTAGAACATAAGGAACTAGAATGAGAAAACATCAAAATGAGTAAATAGACACTTGGATCTTGGTATTAGTTCTTCGTTGTGTTAGTTCTTTCATTCATCACATATTCTTCATTTCATTAATCAGGTACCACTGTCAGCCCTCCAGTGATCAGGAGCTTTCTACTGCCCAAGAAGCTCATTTCATCCTCATACAGTTCTAATTGTTAACAAAGTTCTTTTTTAAATTGTGCATACCCTTTGATCCAGCAATATCACTTCTAGGTCTGTAACCGTAAGAGATCATAAAAAAGGGAAAAGGACACACATGTACAAAAATATTTATAGTACCTCTTTCTGTGGTGACAAAGAATTGGAAATTGAGAGGATGACCATCAATTGGGGAGTGGCTGAACAAGTTGTGGTATATGTATGTAATGGAATATATTACCTATAAGAAATGATGAGCAGGAGGATTTCAGAAAAACCTGGAAAGACTTATATGAACTGATGCAGAGTGAAGTGAGCAAAACCAGAAGAACACTGTACAGAGTAACAGCAATATTATTTGATGACCAACTTTGATAGACTTACCTCTTCTCAGCAATACAATGATCTAAGACAATTCCAAAAGACTCATGATGGAAAATGCTATCCACATCCAGAGAAAGAACTATGGAATCTGAATGCAGATGGAAGCAGACTCTTTTCTCTTTTGTTGTTTTTTCTTTCTTGTGGCTTTTCCCTTTTCTTTTGATTCTTTCTTTCACAACATGACTAATGTGGAAATGTGTGTGTGTGTGTGTGTGTGTGTGTGTGTGTATACGTAGCCTATATCAGATTGTATGCTCTCTTGGGGAAGTGGGAGGGGAGCAAGGAAGAAAAAATTTGGAACTTAAAATCTTATAAAAGTGAATGTTGAAAACTAAAAATAAAAATACTGTGAAGTTAAAAAAGTTCTTTTTTTAAATTTGTACTTGTTAATGTTCTTAAACCACAGTCCATTTCCATGTGAAACTCCTTAAATAGTTTACTTCCAGATTATCTTCTCACCAGCAGCCTGACCCTGCAGAATAGAGACCTTGCCCTGGAGGTCTTAGCCCTTTCAATTCTAGAATTTTCTATAACCCTAAAGCCATATTAGAATCTAAGCTCCCTGAGGCCAGGGGCTGTTTTTACTTTTCTTTTGAATAGAAAAGAAGTACATATGGGCGGGTGAATATGCATTGTATACTAAGTCATATCTTTTAAACTAAAGAAGCTAAAACAACTTGATTTCAAACATTTAACATCTAAACTTTAAAAATACAAACTTTTTAAATGAGACAAAAAATACCAAAATTTTTGAGATAGTAAGATGTGTCTGGGCTCATTCCACGTTGTTATTTGTCCTTCGTTCTTGAAGAAGACCGTGACATCAGGAAGATGATGCCATGACTTGGAAGTGAATCGGATTCAAGTGAGGGAGGGCTGTGCAAAGTCACCAGCCTCACTTTCTCCTCCGCAGCCATCTGGGTTCAGTGGCAAGATACAGATCAGAATGACTGGAAATGGTCCCCACTCAACCTATATCACATGTAGGGCTATAGACATAGGAGAATGAGACAGGGTCTGTGAGCTCATTGGCACAGAATACAAAATTCCTGGGTGAAGAAACTTTCTCTCCCAATGCAGGCTGGCAAGTCTCTACACCTTAAGTCTTAGAGGGTTACCTAGCACAATTCAGACATAAAGTGACTGGCCTGGGGCCATGCAGTCAGAGACATTACTTTAATTATGTCTTATTGGCTTGTAGGCCATCTCTTTGCCATGATGCAAAAGTCTAATTATCTCAAAAAGAAGTAAAGCACTTTGCAAACCTTAAAATTCTATATATTTAAATATTAGTTGTAGATATAATGTGATTTTTTTCTCTCTGTGTGTGTGTGTGTGTGTTTGTGCATGTGTGTGTGTGTGCGCTCGCACGCAAAGGAAAACGAGATAAAAAAGAGGGATGCAAGAAGGGAATAGAGGCCTAATGAACCAAAATATCATAATCATCTGTCCAACTCTGTTACCAAGTTAGTGGGCATCACTTCACCTGGAGTCTTTGGTTTCTCCACTTGAAAATAAAAGCAAACTGTTACTATTTACCACCCAGCTACTTATAAGCAAAAATCACTGAGGTATGTAATGTGCTTAGAGATCTTAGGATGAAAAGTGTTAGACATAGTGCTATTAATATCATTACAAGTCACAATAAACCAGGTAAAGAATGTAGAAGGCAAGCTGGAGTGTCAGCTCAAATTAAGCTTCACAAATATGGCACCTAGGTATGGAGTTCTTTGAATTCTAGCAGTAAAATGTTTAACCTAAATTTTAGGTTAACAAGGAGCCAGAGAAGCTACCTGAATAGAAAAATAGCTTGAGAATGAAGGGGAAGAGAGGAGAGGAAAACGGGTCATAGAATTTTGAGCACTTGACGAACCTGATGTATGTATTTGTAAAAATCCTTCCTGTTCAGAGATGACTTCGGTTGGTGATCCTTATCTCTTGTGTGCAGGTGGGACTGAACAGGCTGACTGATTCATGACCAACAGTCCTTTTTGCTCTGTGCATATATGAAGACTTAACAGGCTTCTGGGTGGTTGGTTTTTGGTCTTGTTTTATTTTGTTTTTGCCTAGTTTCCCAGCATTCTACAACTGTGTCAGCTTGCTGTGCCCCAGCTGGGATGGGAATGTAACAAGTTAGCGTCTCTGTGTTTTTCAGCTCTCCTGCATTCTTTCGAGAACCAAATTCTCAGAATGATGCATACCATTCTTGCCATGTAATCACCCTTCCTAGTCTGATTTCTAAATCCCAGCATCTTGTTAGAGGCAGCTAAATGGAGCACTGGACCTGGAGTCAGGAAGTCCTGAATTCAAATTCTACCTCAGACACTAGCTCAAATGAGATAATATTTATAAAGTGCTGTCTATCATGGAGTACCTGGCATATAGAAGACACTTAAACAATGCTTGTCTCCTTCCTTCCTTCTTCAAGATAAGTAACTGTCACTTACTATCCACTCTCTTTTCTGGCCATTCACAACACCCTGTCCTAATTGGCAGCTCACTAACTCTAAGGAACCTTATCCAAATTATTGTAACCCATTGCGATCGATGTATTTGGATTGCAGATTTAGAGCTGAAAGAGGACTTGGAGGCCATCAAATCCATTTTACTTCTTGGAAATCATCTATTCCAAAAAGAAAGTCCCTATATAATCTAAAATATGTATAGAAATGTGTGTGTGTGTGTGTGTGTGTGTGTGTGTGTGTGTGTGTGTGTGGTAGCAAAGAACTAGGAACAAAGCAGATGCCCATCAAGTGGGTAAAGGCCCCAGGGGTGAGGAACCTGCAGCCTTGAGGCCACATGTGGCCCCTCTAGGTTCTCAAGTGCAGCTTTGTGGTCTCAAGGTCACAGGTTTCACATTCCCGGACAAATTGTGGCACATTCAGGGAATGGAATATTACTATGTTGGAAGGAAAAAAAATAGTATAAATAGAGAGAAACATTAAAAGATTCACATGAACTGATATAAAGTAAAATAGGATCAAAAGAATAATATAAATAATGACCAGAATAATGAAAATGGAAGAACTACCACAAGACAATTAAAAGTGAATGTTGCAAAATTACAAAGAACTTGCTCCCCCTCCCAAAAAAGAAATATAAGAAAACATTTCCCCTCCCCCACTCCTTTGCAAAGTTCCATGGGTATGGAACATTGATATATTGTTAGATTGGGGGAAGGGGTATATTGATTGGTTTTGAGGATTGTTTTGTTTGTTTATTTGTTTGTTTCTCTTTTTAAAAAAACTTTTTCTTTTAAAAATTATTTGTTTTATAGGATGGTTCTTTGGGAGGGAAGATAAGGAAGAGATACAGGAGAAATTTAGATGGTGTAAAAAAAAATCCCTGAAAAGTTGATTTTAAAAAAAAGAAAAAAAGAAATCATCTAATCTTATTTACATCTAACACTTACTTAGAGATGAAGTCACTGAAGCCCAGATAGTCAAAATGAATTGCCCCAGGCCACATGGATAGTAAATGGAAGAGCTGAATTTTGGACTCTGGTCCTGGGACTCCAAAGTCATCACTCTTTCTATTGTGATAGACTGACTCCTATTCTCTCCATCCTTCAATGTTCTATTTGTACAATGTTAATTTGCATTCATGGGAATGTTGTTTTATGTTTTCTTCAATATTTCTTGCTTATATATGCTTGACACTGGCAACTATAAACTTTCCCTAAGTGGAAACATCTTCTATTTCCTCTTCTGAAGATGTGTCTCCTCCTTTCCCTTCAACTCACCCCCAAAATCTGTTACAATCTTCGGCCACTGTCACCTACCCATGAAATGACCATCCATCTCCCTGTTGTAGAGACCCCAAAAGCTGCCCATCAACAGCAAATGTAGAAAGAGCCAGGGGGCAGAGATAGCCTTACGTGACCCTCACGCATTCCCAAAGAAAACTGAGTGTAAGAAATTAACATTTCATGAAACTCAGGCCTTTGTTGCCATGTTGGTCTTGAACCAAGTCACTTAACCTTAACGTCTCTTTCTTCATCCCCTTCAAACACTGTTTTAATCTTGGTACAGACTCTTGATTCTGAACCAGACACCAGTTTCTGATGATGACCTCTCAGATCAGTGCCCCATTTATCTATCTCACAGTTATACTATTTGACATTTCTGCCCCTCTTTGAGTGGGCACCTCCAGGCCTTGCCTCTACCATACGCTTCACCAAGGTACACCTCTTCATTACCTCTTTTCAGCTTCCTTTCATGTGTTGCAGCGCAGTAGATAGAGCAAAGGGATGTGGAGTCAGGAAGACATGAATTCAAATCTGTCCTCAGATATATAATAGCTGTGTGACCCTAGACAAGTCATTCAACCTCTGTTTGCCTCAGTTTCCTGATCTGTAAAACAGAGATAATGGCACGTACCTCAAAGAGATGTTGTAAGTATCAAAGGAGACAGTATTTGTAAAAAAAGAGCTTAGCCCAGCACCAAGCACATAGTAGGTACTTTATAAATGCTTATTCCCTTTTCTTTCCTGCTTTCCCACTATGTGATAAGCTCCTTGAAGACAGAGACTTTCTTTCTGTTTGTATTTGTATCCCCAGCACTTAGCAAAGTGTCTGGCACGTAGTTACTGCTGTTGACTTGATTGGCCCAGATTTTTCCTTACTCTAGAACCCAGGAGGCAGCATGGAACTAAGGAATACAATCAGATTCAACCAATGGAAGGTCTCATCCCTAGGAAGAAATGGTATAAAAGTATTGACTAAGTTTTTGTTCTGTTATTTCAGTTGTTTCCAACTCTTTATGGCCCCATTTGGGGTTGTTTTTGGCAAGGATTTTGGAGTGGTTTGCCATTTCCTTCTCCAGCTCATTTTGCAGATGAGGAAACAGGTGAACAGGGTGAAGTGACTTTCCCAGAGTCACACAGCTAGTAAATGTCTGAGGCCAGATTTAAACTCAGGATGATAAGTCTTCATGATTCTAAGCCCCACCCTCTATCCACTGCACCAGCTAACTGCCCACTTTAAGTACTGACTGGCAAATGGCTCTGAAGACGCCCCGAATCTCCAGCCTTTTCCATGCCATGTCCCCTCCATTCCCACCACATTCACATTTCACTCCCACCAGAACCTTGGACTCCACCCCTGACACACCAATCTCAGTCACAAAATCTTTAGCTTATTTTGCCCAGATCCAGGCAGCCATCTCCATGACATGCCCCATTCTCCTCCATCTCTTCAAGTTCCACCTAAAAAGTTAAGGAATTCCAAGGACATTCAGACAAGCTAACGATGACAACATGCACCCTGGAATCTCTGGACAATAAGATAATATAATGCTTTCCATTAAGCAATATAATTATTCACTTTACTCACAATCTTACTCTCCAAACTTTTCCTTCTCCCCACCAACTACCATGTCAATGTGCAGGGACCCTTTTTAAGTTCTCTTACATGTTGTCTTCCCCCATTAGAATGTAAATTCCTTGAGGGCAGAGATTGTCTCAGTTGTTTGTATTTGTATCCATAGTGTTTAGCATAGTGCCTGGCATTTGGTAAGAGCTTAATAAATAATGTCATCTCTCTAATCCAATATCTATTATATATTTATGCTTTCTATCACCTCTCTATGATCTGCCTATCTATCTTATGAGCCAAAGTGAACCCATGACCAACCTTTAACTATAATTCTCGAAATTTGACAGTTTCAAACCCTGGGCTTAACCATATTACCCAACTTCATTTTTTTCTACAACTTTTCCAAATTCTACATGGGATATCTTATTTTTTTCATGTTTTCCACCTCAGGGAAAATTTTTTAAAAAGGATAATGAGAGGGCTTTCTTGTACAAAATGAAGATTGAAAGTTCAATGAATATATCCATATCCATGGAAGAGTGTGAGTGTAAACTGGTACAGTCAATATTGTTAGGATTCCTAATGAGATTCATAAAAACCTCTTGTATTAATCACCTTACTGCTATTATTGCTCAAAGAAACCTAGCATCCATGATTGCTGAATTCTAGTGACAAAGGATACTAGCTACCTCCTGAAGAGAGATGATGGATTCAGGGTACAGAATGATATATATATGTGTGTATGTGTGTGTGTATGTATGTATGTGTGTGTGTATATGTAGCTCTACCAACCTGTATTAATTTTGGGCTTTGGAGAGGTGTGAAGTTGGGTGTTGAAGGAAGTTCTCATTTTAACTAAAGACTATTTTGGCAGGTTGCCCTGTCCAGGGGTCTTTCCCTTTTGTTTTCGGGATCTAGATGGTTATTTCCTACCTTGCAGAGTCAGTTCCTCCTCCGGGGCCACTAACATGTTGGCATGTTTTATTCCTTTTCCATTTAGTACTAGAATCAGCCTATCAGCAGCCAGAGCTGGTGTGAAAGCCAGCTTCCTGATCACCCCAGCACACAATCCTATAATCTCTGCAGTGTGGGGCTCAAATGTCCCACCCTGCTGCCTTTCTCCTCCTCTAGCTACCTAACATCTGACTTCCCCCACTCCTCCTCATTTAAAGCAACAGAGTTTGTATTATAATGGAGAGCATAGAGTTTCCCTTTTCTTTAGTTGGTGTTCCAAGGGTGTTAAAACACTTCCCTTGACCTTCCGCTTCTATGTTGGCCATCCCCCTTGCAGGGTTCCAAAAGGAGATTGATTCCTACTGTAAACAGCATGTTAGCGATCATAAGATCTAAAATCAGGTGTATATTATAGCAGAGAAACCACTGTTTGGGGCTGGTTTGTTCTAAAGTTCATGGGTTATGCTATTTCCTTACATTTCTCTCCCACAGGAAAACAATGAAGTACTGGGTACAGTGGGTCCCACTGGGAAAGTGGGAAAATTTAATGCAGTTTCATCTTACCTATATGGGCACAAAGTAGGAGCTGAGAACTTCTGATGCTCAGGAATAATAATTCCAGTTTATAGGGATTAGCCAAGCAAGTCTTCCACCCCCAATCTCAAATTAATTTTTTGGGGGTAGGGGGAAGGCAAAAATCTTGGACTCCAAAGGATCTTTACCTCTCTGATTCTTAACTTCTTTGTGCACTAACCGAGTAATGAGGAGGGGGGAGGAGTGGAGGTGCTTGACTAGATGACTTTTGCAATCCTGTAGAACTCAAATTTTCTATGATTCTATGATCCTAAGGGTCATCTTGGATATTCCTAGGCCACGAGATGCGCAAAATTGAAAGAAGATTAAGAAAGAGGATGTTAGCAACCACCATCACCACCACCACTCCCATAGCAGATAAGTGACTTTACCACGATCACACAGTGTCAGCAGCGGGCCTGAAACCTGGGACCTTTGACTTGAGAATCAATGTTCTTTTTCTGGTACTACCACAGGAAAATCTTGCTTAATTCTCTTTGTCCACAGAGTAGCAAAACAAACAAACAAGACTAGATTCTATCTCATTATAAGGATCGAAAAAGTTGATTCAAAAGTTTCAGAAAAAAGAGCAAAGAAGAAAGTTCAGAAAACCTAGTAAGGAAATACAGAACAAAAGTATTTTCTTTACTTTTTGTTTGTCTGTTTTGCTTGGTTCTTCCTTGGGGTGTCAAGTTTTGTATAATATTTTGCCCATTGGTTTTTATATTCACTTAATTGATTTTTTTGTAGATAGTGATTAAGTTTATAATCAAAAAGTCCTAAAAATAAAAAAAATTAACTGTGGGAATGATGATGATGAGGATGAAGATGATGATAATTTATGTAGCCCTTTAAGATTTATTTACAAAGCATTTCCCTCGAAAGTCCATGAAATATAGGTAGATGAACAGCTAAATTTGTCATTGACCCTACTGGGGGCTTTATCAAATATATTAACTCTGTTGGAAGCTATCTCATGCCCATTTTATAAATAACTTCCTACTTTCTATAAAATATTTAACGGAGTGTTTTCCTTAAAAAAAAAAGATTTTCCATTGCTCCTCATCCTTTTCTATCTCATTCAAGTAAAGGCAAGGATTAATGTCTTTTCCTTTAACTACTCTATTACCTTCCAGGATGACCTGAAGATTATCCACCCCTTGTTTTTTTAAGAGACCTGGGAAGACCTGTATGAACTGATGCAGAGTAAAATCAGCAGAACCAGGAGTACTATTTATAGAAAAGCAACTACGTTATTTAAAAAAAATGTCTTAGCAATTCTGATCAACACAATGGTCAAACCAATCATGATTCTGGAGGATTCATAGTGCAATATGCTAACCATCTCCTAATAGAGAGGTAGTGGACTCTGAAGAGCATAGATTGAGACATATTTTTTGAACATGACCAATGTAGGAATTCGTTTTGTTTGTCTATGAATATTTATAACAAAGGATTTGGGTTTTCTTATTTTCTCAATGTGGGGAGAAGAAAGGAGACAATTGAAAAAATAATATTCCTTTAAAAAGATTACCTACAACACTGGGCTTTTTCATTGAGGATTGTTGTTGTTTGGTCTTCGGTTCTAAATTTTTCTGTTTTCCTGAATTTCATTTTCTTCAGCTAACCTTATAAAGCACTTTATTTATTCTTTCTCTTCGGGTTTCCTTTCTTGCTAGAAAAAGACCAGTCATTCTGCATGACAGTGGGTTATCAAGGAAGATATAAAATATACACCTTTTAGATTGACCAACCTTAAGCTACCCACCCAGAAAGATTCCATAGGACTCTTGTGAATGTCCAAGAATCAAATTCGGTTTTCCTCAAAAGTGACCAGTGATAAAAATGAACAAGTCAATAACTAGTCATAGCCAAAACCTAAAAACTGATTAAAAACACAACTGACTTTCAGTTATCTGTAGCAATCAGTGAGAGGGATAGCAGAAAAAAAAATAAAACCTTTGAATCTTTTAATAATTTAAATACCTTTATTTAAAATTTTACTTTAAAATTTTATTTAAATTTACATTTTAAACTATTTAAAAATTTAAATTTACATTTTTAAATTTAAAATTACAATTTCAACTTTCTAATTTACTACATCTCATTCCAGAGCTGCCAACAAGTGTCAAAATTGACTGGGTTACATTTCACTTCTCTTATTTTTCTTCTCTATTCACTCATGGAGTTAGAAATACACAGGGGAGGGGGGAGAGCAAGAAGGGAGAGTGTGAAAGGATCTTCACAGGTCACAAATTAAATAATAAGTCCTGAGGACAGTGACTTTAGTTGAAAGGTTTGTAGTTGTGGCCATAATAGGCCACATCCATTTTCTGACCCTCAGCACAACCATAAAATGAAAAGTAAAGGTCCATTGTGAAACAGCTGGTACACATTTAACAAAACTAAGACAAGCTGGCACCACTGTAATTTATATGGTATTCAACAGTGATCTTATGGTAGAAAACCCAGCTAATAAAAACCTTAAGAAAAAGGAAAAAAAGAGTTATGAATTTAACATTACATAAGAGAAATGTAAGCCATTTACATTTCGGATCCAGGAAAAAAATAATCCTTTACCAGTAAAGACATTGTAGATATTGCCCCTAACTTGAATGACTCATGTTACGATTAACCCACATGATAGCAGATATGGAACAACCTTCACAGCTAATGACTGAAAAGATGCTATTTTACAGGAGAAGGAAGGTATATGCACCCTTGTAAATCAGGAAGGCTTTCCTTACATCTAAACAATCCCCCTTACTATTATGTAATTCCATTTCTTTTTGGTCTTTCCTCTATAGAAATTGAGGACAACTAAGCATCTTCCAGGTCATACTTAAGAAAAAAGAGAAGGGAAAAGGGAACAAACATGTATTAAGTATCTACTATGTGCCACTCCCTGTGTTAGATGCTTTATAAATATTATCTCATTTTATGTATTTCAAAACAGAAGTTAAATGATCTCCTTAGGCTTCTCTTTTCTAAATTAAATAATTTTTGGTTGCTCAATTTTTTCCTTGTAGAACTTATATTTCATCCCTTTAAACAAATTAATTGTTCCTCTGTGGGACCTTTTTAGAATCTAGATCAGGGGTTCTTCATCCTCAGACCCCATAAGGTCGATGAATAGATTTTACGGTTCCATGAACTCAGATGGGGAAAAAATACATAGCTTTATTTCAATAAAATCCTTCATAATGCTTCATTTTATGCATGTAAAAGAAGATTTTATCCTAAGGAGTCCATAGCCTGCCCCAGGCTTCCAAAGAGATCCATGATACCAAAAAAAAAAAAAAAAAAGCAAAAAACTCCTGCTCTGGGTCTTTCACTTTTCTGTGAAAATGCAAATACTAACAAAAGACTTGCTCCACAATCATCTTCCATAGTTCACAAAGGAGCTTTATCATTTCCTCTTGCTCCTAGAAAGCTGTCCTTTTCCTTTGTTAAGCTAATTCTTCCACAAACTGAACTAAAGACCTTTGAATGCCCCTGGGAAAAGGGGTTTGAACTCAAATGAAAGATGACAGATAAATCTCTAAAAACATTATAACACTAATCTCTCTATTAAGTATATAAAAACTCTATAAACCACATGAGCTCATTTTGAAGAGGGTGCTATTTATCCTGCGAACTAAGTGGTTCACCTGAGACAGGCCAATTCAGGAGATCCTTGCTTAAACTTTAGTCATCCAATATAGGCGACACAGGATAGAGTGTTGTGAGTAGGACATTTAAATCAGGTGTTTTTCTGGGTGCAACTTTACCTGGTAGTAAGCTGCACCAAAATAGTTCTTTTGAAAATTCTCTGATATTGAAGAAAATCTAGTTGAAAAGGATCCTGTAAAAAACAGTAACTACGATTCCAGATTAATGGATCTGACTCAGTACAATCCTCTATTTTGTGATCTATGTCTACACAAGGACTCGTTGGTGTAGTAGATAGAGTCCTGGCCTCAGAGTTAGGAAAGCTGAGGTTCAAGGTGCCCTATAGCATCTACTAGAGAAGGAAATGGCAAATCCCTCCAGTACCTCTGCCAAGAGCACCTCAAATGAGGTCACAGAGAGTCAGACATGACTGAAAAAACAATTTCACAATGATAGCCAAATGACATCTACTGGCTGTGTGACCCTAGCCAAGTCATGTAACTTTTCAATGTTCTAGGTGACTCTCTAAGGCTATACATTGCAGATAAAGTGCTTACCTGTATTGGTAGAAGGAGTTTCCTCATCCAGAAATTCCCTTTATCATTGAAATCATAGGGCTAATGGCTAATGTGGGAATTTGGTTTGCTTAACAGTATAAATCTGTAATGGGTTTTGTTTTTCTTGCCTTCTCAATGGGTGTAAAAGGGAGAGTTGAAAGGGAGAGAATTCAAAACTGAAAACAAAATAAGCTTGAATTTTTAAAAAGCCATAGTCTAGTCCCTGTCCCTTATAACCTATACATATAACATACATTATATATATATATATATATATATAACAAATTTCATTTAGATCCACCAAAAAACTCTAATTTTAAAATTCTTATAGACCGCCATTTTGTTGTAAGGGAGCTGATCGCTACACAGAACAAAGGGGAATCTTAAAGTCAGCAGGACAGAAAGAGGTTCTGATGGCCATTCACTCTTGTTTATACAACCCCCCAGAAAACTAGAGATTACCCCGCGATCTGCTGGATACTTCAATGCCTTTGGCTTAGCTGACATTGAAAGATGCTATTTTTTTTTAAAAAAAGTGCTACCTAGATATAGCCCAACCCCAACTCTTTCTTCTCTCCCTTACCACATTTTCCATTATAGTATTATCTACAGAGAAAAGTCTTCAAAACAATGGTAGATCTTCCCTAACAACAATCATAGTAACTAGGATTTATGCAATGCTTTAATGTCAGCAAAGCACTTTACATGTATTACCTTTTTTGATCCTCACAACAACACTGTGAGGTAAGCGCTATTATTATCCCCGTTTTACAGATGAGGAAACTAAAGCTAAGAGAAATGAAGTGACTCGCCAAGGGTCATATAGCCAGTAAGTGTGTGAGGCCAGATTCTAATTCAGATCTTCTTGGCTCCAATGCCTTAAAAACCTTTCAGTCATACGCTAGATTTGGTTAAAATCAAACAATTTTAACAATAAGAGTGGACCACAGAGACAAATGCTATCTATAAAATGGTTAAATTCAGAGACTTCACTGTCTCCACCAATAGAATGCAAGTTCCTACTGGGGCAGATACTGTTTCCTTTATGTCTTTGTAGCCCCAGAGCCTGGCACCATCATTAACGCATAGTAGGTATTTTAAAAAATCCTTGATGACTGATTGAAGGATATGAAAAGACCAAGACTGTGGCAAAAGATGAAAAGGAGATTTGCACATCCAAATTTAACAAGTCATTTTCTGTCTACTTGGTTGCTTTAATATCTGTGAGCAGATTCAGGGCTTTTTCAGTAATAACTCTCAATTGTGTACACACCTGTAAAGGGAAGCTGGGCTTATTAGTTACCTCACTGGAGAGTTTTGAAGTATTGACTTTTAATGATAAAGCACTTGGGGATCTTTGCCAATAGACCCTGGGAAAGCCAACCATTCTTCTTTCTGCTTTTATGGTCACCAGGTGTCCTAATTCATCAGTGTTATCAGTGAGTGGCAAGGGAATTGAACTATAGAAAGTGTTCTTTGAATGAAACATTTAGTGACATCCTACTGTGCCATGTCTTGCCATATCTACTGATACCCAGGAGCCAGTTTCTTTAAAGTACACACTCTCTTGTCATCTAGATTCCAAAATAGCTTCAAAAGAAAAACGGATGCACAAAAGATTATAGCTGCTTCTGATTTTAATTAGCCCATTGGATAGAATGGTTTGGGTCAATGGTGGTTTCGTTTGGATGACCCAGACCCCCATACCCCAGTGGCATCTCCAAACATAGTCACTAAATATTAACCCTCCTCCAGCAATTAATGCTAAGTAAAGCTCAAAACAGTTGGGAAATGCATTTACAAAAAGGACTTAGAAGTTTCCCGGACTTGTTCAAACTGGCAGGCAGCCTGAAATATAGACCTAGAGACTTGACTTAGGATGAATCATCGCCCACAGGCAACAGTGCAAGACCCTCAGTAAAGAAGCAGGCATGTTTTCATAACGTGGGGCTCCTGGATGGAATGTCTGAAGAGTGTGGAAGGGCACAAAAAGTGGAAAGAACCCAATTTCTAAGGATGTGTATCATCATTGACTTTCTCCATGCCTGAAATTCCTTTCCTCTTCATCTCTGTCTTCCGGCTTCCTTTGTTTTAGCTAAAATCCCACCTTCTACAAGAAACCTTTCCTGGTTCTGTTTAATGCTAGTGCCTTCCTGTCGTTGATTATCTCCAATTATCCCACTTACCCATAGTCATTTGAAAGTTGCTCATCTACTAGACTATGAATTCCTTGAGAGAAGGGACTTTTTTTTTTATCTTTCTTTATATCCCCAGGGCTTAGCATAGTGGTGGTCACAAAGGAGGTATCTGCCACCTTGACTGTAGATTTGACATCACTAAGTAGGGCTTAAAGTTAAGAGTAACATGGCACTGTGGATCAAGGGGAGAAATGAGGAGTTAGAAAGACCTGGGTTCAAGTCCTACTTCTGCTGCATACTGTCTATGGAAGCCTGGTCACTTCACTTAACATCAGCAGGACAATTCTCTAAGACTGTAAAGCCACTGAGCAGGTATTGATCTGCATTGGTAGAGGGAGTGTCCTCATGGGGAGTTCCCTATGCCACTAAAATTACAGATCTCCTCACCCCTCTCCCCCCAAAACCTCTACAAAGGGGATCTCAAAATCGATAACATAGAAAGAGGTTTTGATGGCCAGTCACTCTGGTTTTTCCAGTCACCCAGAGTAGTAGAGATTACCCAAATGCTTCAATGCCCTCTGACTTGTCTGGCATTGCAAGAGATACATACATGCATACATGCATGCACACATACATACATGTATCTATGTATGTATATATGTGTATCTATGTGTGTATCTATGTATATGCATGCATATACATATGTAAAGTGTTACCTGGATAGAGTCCAACCCCAACCCTTTCCTCTCTCCCTCTCCATATTACATTTTCCATTATAGCATTAGCTACAGGGAAAAGTCTTCAAAGCAACTGAGTACAACTGAGTATCTTCCTGTGTTGGAGTATACTTTGACATTGAGTTAAAAGAACACTCCAGTCTTCACTGTAGATGCCAACCAATTAATCAATAGAATTTATTAAGCACTTACTTACTATGTCCCAGGCTGTGTGTTAAGCCCTGGAGATATAAACATTTTGAAGATATTTATTATTGTTCAGTCATGTCTGGTTCTTTGTGACCCCATTTGGGGCTTTCTTGGTAGAAATACTGGAATGGTTTGCCATTTCCTTCTCCAGCTCATTTTTCAGATGAGGAACTGAGGCAAATAGGGTTAAGTGACTTCCCCAGGGTCACTAGTAAGTGTCTGAGGCTAGATTGAAAAATGAGATTTATTGACTTCAGGCCTCTATCCACTGCAGTACCTATTTGCCTCTCCCTCCCTTCTTTTTTAAATAGGATTTCATTTTTTCCCAATTACATGTCAAGACAATTTTTAGCATTCATTTTTACAGGATTTTGAATTCCAAATTTTTCTCTCTGCCTCTCTCCTCTCCCCTCTATCTAAAATGGTAGGCAATTTGATGTATGTTATACATGTGCTATCATGTAAAACAGATTTCCATATTAGTCATAGTTATGAAAGAAAAAACATATCAAAATGAAAAAACCATGAAAAAGAATAAAGTAAGTGAAAAAATATGCTTTGATCTTCATTCAGAGTCAGTCCATTCTTTATCTGGATATGGATGGCATTTTCCTTCGTGAATCCTTTGTATTTGTCTTGGATCATTGTGTTGCTGAGAAGAGCTGAGTCCTTCATAGCTGATCATCACACGATGTTGCTGGTACTGTGTACAATGTTTTCCTGCTTCTGTCCATTTCACTTTGCATCATTCTGTACAAGTCTTTCCAAGGTTTTTATGAAATCTTCCCGTTCATCAATTCTTATTGCATAATAGTATTCCGTAACATTCATATACCACAGTATATTCAGCCATTTCCCATTTGACAGGCATCCCCTCAATTTCCAATATTTTGCCACCATGAAGAGGGCTGCTATAAATATTTTTGCACATGTACGTCCTTCTTCCTTTTTTATGATTTCTATGGAATATAGACCTAGTAGTGCCATTGCTACATCAAAGGATGTGCACAGTTTAATTGCCTGTTGGGCATAGTTCCAGATTGCTCTCCAGAATTGTTGGATCAGTTCACAACTCCACCAACAGTGCATTACTGTCCCAACTTTCCCACATCCTCACCAACATTTATCATTTTCCTTTTTGTCATATTAGTCAATCTGATAGGTGTGAGGTATCTGCCCCTTTGATCACATATAACATATACAAAACAGCAGATGAAAGAAGACAACTTTAGAGGGGGTGACACTAACAGGCTTCCTGGAGTAAGTGGAGTTTGATCTGAATCTTAAAAGAGGAGAATTCTAAGAGTCTGAATTTGGGAAGGAGAACATTCCAAGAATGGAGGACTTCGACCCCAAGACACAGGGACTGGAGACTAGGATTGAGTTGAAGGGACCCTAAGTAAATCAGCATAGCTGGATTTTAGAGTGCACAGAGGGGAACTGGTTGTAAAGTAAGACAAGGCAACAAGCTTTTGTTAAGCCCTATGTGCCAGGCACTAAGGGCTGGAGATACAAATAGAAGTAAAAAGACATCCCTGCCCTCATGGAGCTTACATTCTAAAGGGGAAGACAGCATACAAAATGGAACTCCAAAAGGGAGTGAGAAAGGGAATAGGTTGTGGTACAGAGTGCAGGGACAGGGTTTTGAAGTCCAGAAAGTAAGGAGCAGAACCAGGAAGGGAATTAAAGGTGTTCAGCCAGGTCCACTTCCCCAAAATGGAGGCTCTTTCAAGTTTAACTGAGGAGAGGAAAGATAGAGGAGGTAGGTAGTAGGATCTAGTGAGTGAGGGTTTTGGGTTTTTCTAAGGAAGGGGGGTACTTAGGTATGTTTGTAGGCAGCTGGGAATGAACCGGGGCATGGGAAAAGATTATTAGAGAAAGTGATCAAGGGGGCAATCTGCTGAAGGAGATTGGAGGGGATAGGATAGCATAGGATAGGCTAGGATAGGATAGGTAGGATGGGATGGGATAGGATGGGATAGGAGAGGAGAGGAGAGGATAGGATAGGATAAGACAGGATAGGATTCGATCGGATAGCAGGGGATAGTATAGGAGAGGAGAAGAGAGGAGAGGATAGGAGAGGATATGATAAGATGGGATCGGATAGATAGGATAGGAGGGAATAGGATAGGATAGAATAGGAAAGGATAGGATAGGATGGGATGAGATGGGATGGGATAGGGTAGGGTAGGAGAGGAGAGAAGAGGAGAGGATTGGATCAGAGAGGATAGGATAGGATCAGATCAGATAGGGAGGGATAAGAGAGGAGAGGAGAATAGATGAGAGGAGAGGAGAGGATATGATAAGATGGGATCATATAGGATAGGAGGGGATGGGATAGGATAGGATAGAATAGGATAGGATAGGATGGGATAGGATGGGATAGGATAGGATAGGATAGGATAGGATAGGATAGGATAGGATAGGATAGGATAGGATAGAATAGGATGGGATAGGATGGGATGGGATGGGATGGGATGGGATAGGATGGGATAGGATAGGATAGGATAGGATGGGATGGGGTAGGGTAGGATAGGATAGGATAGGATAGGATAGGATAGGATAGGATAGGATACAATAGGATAGGATGGGATGGGATCAAGGCTGTGTGTAGAGGGGTTGGCTTTGGCAAGAAGAATTGCCACCTCTTCATCTGAGACCAGAGTTAAGAAGGAGATAGTGGGCAACAGTGTCAGAGAGATAGGAGATGAGGAGGAGTAGATCCTATAATTTCTCAGGAAGTTTGAGGAGGGTCAAGAATGAGCTCAGAAGCCTTTCCCTGGTGCCTCGCTTCCCAACAGCTGTTCAATTTCCAGGTGATTGGTGGTTCCCTGGAAGACATCAGAGTTTAATGAGGAGCCCAAATTGGTGCCCTCCTTTTTAGAGCTTACTCTCTACTAACAAGAGCCTGAATTCTGTTTCCCCTAAAGAACTGGGTCTAGAGTCCTCCCATTAACCAAGTTACTCAATAATTCCCACATGGCAATACTTTCAGCTCTCCCTGGAACAGAAAGAGCCCACATCAGAGTCCTTTCATGATTTTGGGAAGCCCAGGGCAATCAAGAAAGAGACCATTTAGAAATGTTTTCAGTTGAGTTCTAATTAGCATTTGAACTCAAGGTTCCAAAGGCCAAAGATGAGTTATCAGTCCTCATTTTCTACCACTTCTGAGACCAACGGAAGCTGCAGTCGTGCTGGGTTGGCCATTTAGAATTTATTTTACTGACGACAGCTGGCTTCCTATAAGGACTTTCTTACCAACCTACACTCCCCAGATCCAATTCATACATCATCATCTGGACACCTATATATTATAATCAATATTCAGAGATCTCATGTTTCCCTGAACATTCAGTTTCCTCTTTGAAGCCTTGTGCTTTAAACACATACACACACACAAACACACACACACACATCCCAAAGAATTAAGTTACTCTTCAAAGGAGTAATAAAAGGAATGCTATGCTTGATTCAAGCACTAAATGATTTCCATCCTTGTGAAAAACATACAGTCACAGGTATATGGCTGGGGGCGGTATTAGCCTCCAAACAGGCAGCTGTCAGCTCTCTTCCCTTACAACATCTGACTTTTGCCCCCATCAACGGTCCTGTACTCAAAGCCAGGGAAGACTGGCAAATGCATGGCAGGAAGTGAATTTTTAGACACTCTCAGCTTACACTTTAACCCTTTGTTATTTGAGCACAGAGGGCACCAGCCTAAGGCAGTGTCCCCACCTGCGTAGCAAAGTCATCTGGACATCTGAGTCCATTTTAAAAATCAATTTATTTTAAAAATTAATTAAACCTTAATTAATATGAAGAATTGAAATTGATGTCTAGAGAGTGAAAGTTTTACTATCACTTGGTCTAGCTCCTCCAGATAATTGTCTCTAACATACTTTGGGGAAGGGGGAATGGTATGATTTCCAAATCTTTAGGGATAGTATAACCATAAAGTCCTACTAAGTCCTACTCCCTCATTTTATAAATAAGGAAACCAAGACCCAGAGAGTTTAAGTGACTTGCCTAGGGCCACATAGCTAGATAGTGGCAGAGGGGGTAGATCTGGATAGAATCTGGGTCTTCCGTATTCTAATTCTGGAGTCCTAGGTATGGCCAATGGGGTGACGTATGACAAAACACAGGATTCGCTAAGGACTTGATAGACTAGAATGAAGGGCTCGATCTGGGAAATGAAATTTACTATGTTAAAGGAAGTCTGATAAGGCTGAATATAAAGTCCCATACTTGAATTCAAGAATCCACTCACAGATGTAAGATTTACTGCTTAAAAGCAGTAAATGGGAAAAAGATTTAGAGGTTTTTAACTAATTGCTGACGGGTCCTGAGTTAACAACGTGATATGGCTAGAGAAGAAACCAATGCTATCTTAGGATGGAAGTCCTGAAGGACACAACTAGGTACAGATCAGTGTAAATAATGAATCCCCTGAAGTCCTCACATGTATTTGCCTTTGCACTATTACAAACAATAATTATGTAAAATACGGTAATCTGTTCCAGCTCAACGGAAATATGCAGTGCAAATTCAAATAATGCGACCACTTTATGGGGATTTGTTATTCACACCCATTGGGACCTGGCTATTTTCATTTTTAAGGGAGGAAAAGAGGCAGCAGTGGTTAGGCTAGATTACCTCAAAGGTCTTGTCCATTCTGTGATTCTGAAACTACAATTTGAGAGAGACAGGAACCAGACCTGTGATTCCATCGTTGTAGGGCAGTCATAGAAAGGAAACAACCTCAAGCAACAAAGGTTGGCAACTTCGCTGAAATGTATAGTCTTGGAGACTTGCTTAAAAATCTGAGGGGTTAAATTCCTTGCCCCAGGGTATGTGTCGAACCCAGGCTTTCCTGGTCCCCAAACCAGTTTTCTATCCACTACATTAGTTTATCTTATTTATAATCCTAGAAAGGAAGTGAAAACGTCTCTTTTTGCTTAAATAAGAGCATAACCCAGTGAGTAAAAATCAGCAGAAATGGCACCAGGCAGAAGCTGTTTAGTAATACAATGAACCCCCACTACTCCTTGTCAGGGCTGGAGGGAGAATGGGGAGAAACATGGAGCAAGAGAGGGATAGAAAGAGGAAAGGAGTTGCCAAAATTATGCACTAGGATGCAGAAGGAAATCACAGCCTTGAAGTCTCAAAGAAAAGCCAGAAGACTAAAGGGAGACAGTATCTCAAACAGAAGTTACGTCAATTTACCTGGTCCACCATTTTGACCAAAACAGACTTCCACTGGCTTTGGTAACTAGAACTCTGACTCATTTCCTCCCTGCAGTTATGGTCTCTCAAACCATTTAGGCAATAAAGTTTCTATTAAAGTAACAAACCCAAAGATTGGCATGGTCTTAAGAGGAGAACTTAGGGAGGGTTCATACATACAGAAGCTTTTTCAATTGCTCAGAAACAAATGACCTACAATAGTGCTGTTTTCCAACCTCCCTCCCCTCCTCCCATTTACGTCAATTTGTTTTTTTACTGGTCCACAAAACTTTTACTATTGAAGGTCCTGTTTTTATTTTTGAGATTTTGAAATTGTATTGTATTTTTCATCCAGTTACATGTAAAAAAAATTTTTAACATTCATTTTTATAAAATTTTGAGTTCCAAATTTTCTCCCTTCCTCCTTCCCATCCTGCTTCTCTAAGATGATAAGCAACTTGATATAAGTTGTATATGTGCAATCATGTAAAATATATTTCCATATTAGTCATGTTGTGAAAGAAGAAATAGAACAAAAGGGAAAAAAACACTAAAAATAAAAGGAAAATAGTATGACTTGATCTGCATTCAGACCAGTTCTTTCTCTGACTGTGGATAGCATTTTGATCACAAATTTTTAGAAACTGTCTTGGATCATCATATTGTTGAGAATTTCAATTATAGTTGATCATCATATAATGTTGCTGTTACTATGAACAATGTCCTCCTGGTTCTGCTCATTTCACTCAGCATCAGTTCATGTAAGTCTTTTCGGGTTTTTCTGAAATCTGCTTGCTCATCATTTCTTATAGAACAATAGTGTTCCATTACATTCACATACCACAACTTGTTCAACCCTTCCCTAATTAATGGCTATTCCCTCAATTTCCAATTCTTTGCCACCTCTAAAAGAGCTCCTATAAATATTTATGTACGCATAGGTTCTTTTCCCTTTTTTATGATCTCTTTGGGATATAGACTTAGTAACAGTATTGCTTGATCAAAGAGTATATACAGTTTAATTGCCCATTGGGCATACTTCCAAATTGCTTTCTAGGAAGGTTGGATCAGTTCACAAATCCACCAACGGTGCATCAGTGTCCCAATTTTCCCACTTCCTCTCTAACATTTAGCATTTTCCTTTTCTGTCATATTAGGCAATCTGATAGGAGTGAGGTGGTATCTCAGAGATGTCTTAATTTGCATTTCTCTAATTAATAGTGATTTAGAGCATTTTTATATGACTATAGATATCTTTGATTTATTTATCTTAAAACTGCTTGTTCATATCCTTTGATCACTTATCAATTGAGTAATGACTTATATTTTTATGAATTTGACTTAGTTCTCTATATATTTGAGAAATGATGCCTTTATCAGAGAGATTTGCTATAAAAATTGTTTCCCAGTTTTCTACTTTCCTTTTAATCTTGGTTGGATTGGTTTTATTTGTGCAAAAACTTTTTAATTTCATACAATCAAAATTATTCATTTTACATTTCATAATGCTCTCTAGATCTTGTTTAGTCATAAATTCTTCCCTTCTTTATAGATATGACAAGTAAACTATTCCTTGCTCTCCTAATTTGCTCATATCACCCTTTTTGTCTAAATCAAGTACCCATTTTGACCTTATCTTGGTATATGGTGTAAGATGTTGGCCTGTACCTAGTATCTGCCATACTGTTTTCCAGTTTTCTTTGCAGTTTTTGGTGAATAGTGAGTTCTCATCCCAGAGGCTGGGGTCTTTGGGTTTATAAAACACTAGATTACTTTGGTCATTTACCCCTGTGTCTTGTGTACCTAATCTATTCCAATGATACTCTATTTCTTAGCCAGTACCAGGTGGTTTTGATGATTGCTGCTTTACAATATGGTTTCAGATCTATTATGGCAGGGTCACCTTCTTTTGCATTTTTTTAATTAATTCCCTTGATATTCTTGATCTTGAGTTCTTCCAGATGAATTTTGTTATTTTTCTAGCTCCATAAAATAATTTTTTGGTAATTTGATTGGTATGGAACTAAGTCAATTAGTTTGGATAGAATTGCCATTTTTATTATATTGCTTGGTCTACCCATGAACAATTAATATTTTTCCAAATATTTAGATCTGACTTTAAGTGTTTGGTAATTGTGGTCATATAGTTCCTGGGTTTTGTCAGGTAGTTTTAGCAGGTAGACTTCCAAGTATTTTATATCGTATCATATCATATCATATCATTATTATATTATATCATATCATTATTATATCATATTAATTATATCATATCATATCATTATTATGTTATGTTACATTATGTTGTATCATGTTGTGTTGTGTTATGTTATGTTATATCATATTGTATTATTATTATATTACATACACACATACATACATTATATATGTGTATAGTCTGCAATTATTTTGAATGGAATTTCTCTATTTCTTGTGGCTGGGCTTTGTTGGTAATATATAGAAATGCTGATGATTTATTAGGTTTTTTTATATTCTGCAACTTTGCCAAAGTTGTTAATTATTCCAAGTAGGTTTTTAGTGGATTCTGTAAGTATACCACCATAACATCTGCAAAGAGTGATAGTTTTGTTTTGTCATTGCCCATTCTAATTTTTTTCGATTTCTTTTTCTTCTCTTATCGGTATAGCTAACATTTCCAGTACAATATTGAACAATAGTGGTGATAATGGGTATACTTGTTTCACCCCTGATCGTAATTGGAAAGGCTTTTAGCTTATTCCCAAAACAGATAATGCTTGCTGATGGTTTTAGATAGATACTATTTATCATTTTAAGGGAAGCTCCATTTATTCCTATGTTCACTAGTGTTTTTAATAGGAATGGGTACAGTATTTTGTCAAAAGCTTTATTTGCATCTATTGAGATAATCATATGATTTCTGTTGATATTGTTATTGATATGGTCAATCATTCTGATAGTTTTCCTAATATTGAGCTAGCCCTGCATTCCTGGTGAAAATCTAACTTAGTCATAGTGTATGATCCTTGTGATGCATTGCTGTAATCTCCTTGCTAACATTTTATTTAAAAATTTTGCATCAATATTCCCTGGAGAAACTGGTTTATAATTTTCCTTCTCCATTTTTGCTCTTCCTGATTTAGGTATTAGCACCATATTTGTGTTGTAAAAGGAATTTGGTCAGACTCTGCCTCTTTTCCCAACTAGTTTATGAAATATTAGAATTAGTTGTTCTTTAAATATTTGGTAGAATTCACTTGTATATTCATCTGGCCTTGGGGATTTTTTCCTTAGGCTTGTTTTCTTAGGCTGATGGATTGTTCCACTTTCTTTTTCCAAAATGAGGTTGTTTTAGTGTCCTATTCCCTCTTCTGTTAATCTGGACAATTTATATTTTTCTAAATATTCATCTGTTTAACTGACATTGTCAGATTTATTGGAATACAAATGGACAAAATACTTCCTAATTATTTCTTTAATTTCGTCTTCATTGATGGTGGATTCACCTTTTTCATTTTTTATATTGGTAATTTGGCTTTCTTCTTTTTTAAAAATCAAATTAATCAATGACTTATCTATTTTATTGGGTGTTATTTTTCCCCAAAACTAGTTCTTTGTGTTTTTTTAGTTCAATGGTTTTCTTACTTTCAATTACATTAGTCTCTCCTTTGGTTTTCAGGATTTCCAATTTGATGTTTAATTGGGGGCTTTTATTTCATTCTTCTAGGTTTTTTAGTTGCATGTCCAGTTTATTGTTCTGCTCTTTCTCTATTTTGTTCATGTAAGCATTTAGAGAAATAAAATTTCCCCTACATGCTGCTTTGGCTTCAGCTATAAATTTTGGTAGGTTGTCTCATTATTATCATTCTCTTTGATGAAATTATTGATTTTCTTCTGTGATTTGTTTTTTGACATACTCATTCTTTAGGATTAGATTATTTAGTTTCCAATTAATTTTTAATCTATCTTTCCATGGCCCTTTGTTCCATGTAATTTTTATTGCACCATGATCTAAAAAGGATGCATTTAGCATTTTTGCCTTTTTGCATTTCATTGTGAGGTTATACATGGTCAATTTTTGTGTCGCTACCACCATGTACCACTGAGAAAAAAAGGTATATTCCTTTCTAACCCCATTCAATTTTCTCCAGAGGTCTATCATATCTAACTTTTCTAAATTTCTATTCACCTCCTTAACTTCTTTCTTGTTTATTTTATGGTTAGATTTATCTAGTTCTGAGAGGGGAAAGTTGAGGTACCTCTACTATAGTTTTACTATTTCCTCCTGTAACTCATTTGAATTCCTTAGAAATACTCAAGCTATACCATTTGGTGCATGTATGTTTAGTATTGTTATTACCTTGTTATTTATGGTATTTTTTTTAGCAATAGGTAGTTTCCTCTCTTGTCTCTTTTAATTAGATCTATTTTTGTTTTTGCTTTGTTTGAGATCATGATTGCTACCCTTGCTTTTTTCTTTTTACTTCATCTAAAGCATAACAGATTTTGCTCCAGCCTTTTAACTTTACTCTGTGTGTGTACCTCTGCTTCAAATGTGTTTCTTGTAAACAACATACTGTGAGATTCTGGTTTTTAATCCACTCTGTTATCTGTTTCCATTTTATGGAAGAATTTATCACATTCACACAGTTAGGATTACTGTGAATTTCCCTCCGTCCTATTTTCCCCTTTTATACTTTTCTCTCTCCTTTTACCCTTTCTCTCCTCACCAGTGTTTTGCTTGGCCACCACCTCCCTCAATCTGCCCTTCCTTTCATCAGCCCCACATTTTCTCATTCTCCTCCCTTCCTACTTCCACAAAGTGAGATAGATTTGTATACCTAACTGAGTGTGTATACTATTCTCCCTTTGAGTCAAATCCTATGAGAAGAAGGTTCAAACATCTACACAGACTCAAAAGGTCATCCTCCTTACTCCTTACAAAAATGGGTGGTGGTAGTAGCAGCAGTAGCAATCTGACATTTACAAAAGCTGGCAAAGAGCTCTAAAGGATTACTATTAATCCCATTTTGCAGATGAGAAAATTGAGGCTTACAGATGTTAGTGTCTTGTCCCTATCAAACCACTAGTAAATATAGGAAGGGGAATTTTAGCCTAGATGCCTTCTGACCGTAGGTCTTAGTCCACTTTCCACTCCACCACCTCATGGCCACCCAATAAATGAATTTCAAGTTAGGGCTTGCTCACATAAAACTACACTGAGTTAGGGTATAATTTAAATTTAAATTGAATTTGCCAGGACCACAATGTGTCATTTGGGTCATTTGAGAGGCTTTTCCTGATTCCCTGTTGTTAGCACCCTCCCCTCCATTACCCTGTGGGGTTTTTTTTGGATATACCCTATATTTACTTGTGTGCTTATTGTATTCCTTTCAGCACAATGGAAGCTCTTTGAAAGCAGGGATTGTTTCACTTTTATATTTGTATCTTTAATGCCTAGTATATAATAGGCACTTAATAAATACTTGTTGATTAATTTGTGGTGATGCTTTGATGAACAAAAGTATGAATCCAGTTCTCAACTCCTAAAGATGAAATCATCCCAATTAGGAAATTAGTCCATTAAAGTTTTCAGACTGAAAAATGAAATGCCAATAAAAACTTTTTTAAACTATTTTTTTTATTCATTACGCAATCACTTGTGAAGACTTTTTGTTCTCTTTACCCTTCTCAAAAGGGTAAATAGCAACAATTAACAATTAAAAGGGTAAATTAACAACAATTAAATCAATACGGATTTGATTAAATCAGTAATTCAATCAATTCATTCAATCAATTAAATCAATAAAGATTTGAAGTCAAGGGGCCTGGGTTCAAAACCTAGCCCTTTGCCTTGCTGGGCCTTCATTTCCCCATCTGTAAAGTGGAGAAGTTGGGCCAGATGAATTCTAAGGGGCAGTTTAGTGTAATGGAAAGAGTGAGCAGTCCGGAGATCCTGGAATCCTCAGATGGAGTCCTGACAGTTATGCTTACAGGCAAAGTCATTCCATCTCTCTGAGACTCCATTTCCATATATGTAAAGTAGGAATAACAGCAGCTTACCTCACAGAGTTGTTATGAAAATTAAATAAAATAACATCTGTAAATCCTAAAGCAGGTTTGAAAGGGCTATGTAAATGGTAGTTGTTGTTGTTATAAGGCTCCTTCCAATTTATAGGATCATGACCATATGGCCCCCAAGAAACCTGTTGATGCGTAGCTCCACTGAGTATCTTACAGTCAACCTAGAACTCCCAGGTAGAAAAATTCATAAGTGAAAAGCAAAGCAATCTCTCAATGATTATCTTCAATTTCTATAATTTTTATTATCCATATTTCATATAGCATTTATCTTTAAATATCATTTCTTAACACATACTTGTGATTTATTTCAGTGACTAAAACATTTTGTTAAAATGTAAATAAACTTTTTATACCATTTATTGGATATATCATTATTGCTAATGTCACATTCATATAATACTTTACAATTCGGGGAGATTTCCTCACTACAGGGTGTCCCAAAAGTCTTAGTGCAGTTTAAAGCTATTAAAACTACACTAAGACTTTTGAGAACTCCCTGTTTATTTAAGTGATGTTAGCAGTCTGTGGTAGAGAATTTCTATATTTTGCTTCAGGATAGCTTGAGTTGCAAAATACTGCATTGTAAGAGTCGATCAACTTATTTATAATATAGCCAGCCCTTCGTTGTCCAGAATCTAATGGAGACATGCTTAGCATCGATAATTTAAATCTACAGGTGATCCAAAAATCTCATCAATTTCTACAGAATGAACTGCCTTCCTTCTTAACTCTGCTCTCTGCTTGTGTTTTCTCCTGCTTTCCCCCTTTCATGGAAAGAAACAAGCATTTATTAAGCACCTACTATGTGCCAGACACTGTGCTAAGTGCTTTACAAACATTATCCCATTTGATCCTTGCCATAATCCTGGGAGGTATTATACCCATTTTTCACTAGAGAAAACTGAGATAGATGGAAGTTAAGTGACTTGACCAGGGTCACACAGCTAGTAAATGTAAGGCTAGATTTTAATTCAGGTCTTCCTTACTCCAAGCCCAGAGCTCTATCCATTGACTACCTAATTTCCTGTAGGTAGACAGAAGCACAAACAAATTGCAATACTGTCAAAAACTGGTCTTCAAGAAATTTGGGGGTGAAGGAGAACAGCGGGGAAGAGAAAGAGGCAAGGGACCCTTAGCACATCCACAAACAAGATAAGCAACTCCTGAGTAATAGAACTCAGTCTATACTGCACATTCTTTTATTGCTCAAAGTGACAATTAGCCCTGTGTGGATGTAGCTAAAACTTATTTTCCTTAGTATCCTGAATGGATAAGTGACCACCCTCAGAACACCACCCTAATACAAATTTATCCCCACACACCACCAATCACAGGTTTGTTTTCTTAAATAACACAAGCCCATTTGATTTCACTTCACCATCAAAATTATTGATCCCATTTATCACAGGGTTCCTGCCCAATGCTGCTTGCCAGAACTAACATGCTGGAAAACCATGTTAATGGCCATGCACTATGTTTTTAAATGTGTACTTTATATAATCAAAGAACTAAACAAACAAATAGTGCCTGAAAGGTGATCATTCTATTAATGAGAACATCCTGCTGCCATAAGACACATTTTGAAAAAGCACAGCAGCCAAAAAGCAAACCACCAGTGGTACCCTTAGAACAGAGGAGCTTGTGGAAAGAATAAAAAAGGCCTGTAAAGCTGGTGAACTCACCCAACCTGCCACCATTTTGTACTTCCAGTTTCCATTGACCTGAATGGCAGTTTCAGGGAGGGAGACTAGAAAGTTATTTGGCAAGAAATTCTCAACAGTGAACTGCCAACTGAAGGAAAAAAAATAAGATCCTCCAGCCTACAAAGCACCATAGTGAAAGACATCCTGTGCTTTAAGAAATAAATAAGCATATGCACTGGGATATCTAATTCTGTACATGGGTGCATGCTCTAGGATGGTAATACAAGAGAGAGGGACCCGTGTGTAAGTAAGCTTCATGGTACCCTTGGTTGGGGTCCAAGGTACAATCATGTTATAGTAAATTCTGCAGATCATTTAGACCAAGAAAGGCTCTAGTTATTGGGTAAAGGACAGGAAGTGATTTTCAATCATTTGGGAATAGCTCTGATGTTTTTACTATGAATATTTGTATAGACATGCTGACCAAGACTCTTGTTCATTTCAAGAGGTTTCTGAGGGGAATGGGGAAAAAAATTCTCATTGGTAATATCAAAAGCCTGCTGCAGATCAGGGTCTGTCTAAATAATGAAAACACCAAGCTGTAAATAGGGTGATTTGCCAGTTTTCTTTGTTTTAACAACTGACATACCTCAACTGTACAATCTCACAGATTGATCATGCTATAGAGAATAAAGCACTGCAATTGGAGTCAGGAAGACCTGAGTTCAAAACCTGTCTTGGACACTGACTAGCTATGTGACCCAGAGAAAATCGCTCCCTGGAGCTCAGTTACATATCTGTAAAACAAAGGGGTTTTCTCCTTCATTCCTTTCCAGGGCTTTGATATTCCTGATCTTCCCCAACACGGCACACCTTGAAAGTTTGCTTAGCCCCTCTGGACCCTTCCTCTGATTGGTTGGTTCCTCCCACAACCTCCATTTTAGGCAAATGACCAGGTCAGCCATGTTCATCCCTTCATTTCTCTTCGGGTGTTGCTCCTGACTCTCTAAATTTTTTTCACCACGCCCCCTCTTGTGGATGTTTCTCTCCCTACCTTTAAGATTCCTTTTGTGTGTTGTCTTCCTCCATCAGAATATAAGCTCCTTGAGGACAGGAACTGTCTTTCTTTTTGCTTGTATTTTTTATTCCCAGCACTTAACACATCCCTAGCACATTGCAAGTGCTTGCTTAGTCAATGCTAGTTGACTTGGACTTAATAGACCTTGTTACTCCATATTGTAATTGTTTTGGGGCACCATGAATTGCACCTGTATAAAGCAGCAAATTTAACAAATCCATGTTTTAACTGCTGCACTGACCAGCTGCTCTCTCTTTCTCTCCTCGGACCTTCCTATTCCCTGAGACACAACAATATTGAAATTAGGCAAATTAATAACCCTACAATGGCCTCTAAGTGTTCAAGTGATAGGAAGAGTCAACTGATATGGCAAAATTCATTGCTGTCTTGTTTTAAGAAAATGCCACTGCCACCCCAATCTTCA
Source organism: Trichosurus vulpecula (assembly GCF_011100635.1). Taxonomy (NCBI): domain Eukaryota; kingdom Metazoa; phylum Chordata; class Mammalia; order Diprotodontia; family Phalangeridae; genus Trichosurus; species Trichosurus vulpecula. The sequence goes on from NC_050578.1 coordinate 48,680,729, forward strand.
GAAACTACTGTCCTAATCAGTTAGCAGCCAACAACATCTAGGCAAAACCCTCCATCACCAAAAAGATTACAACTCGCTGAAGGCTCGGATGATGGTTAGCATTTTTTTTTTTAGCAAAAAAGTGTTTTCTAATTAGGGTATGTACATTGTTTCTTTAGACTTATACTACTGTGCGTTTAATAGACTCCAGTATAGTGTAAATATAACTTCTAAATGCACTAGGAAACCGAAAAAATCGTGTGATTTGCTTTACTGTGATATTACGTTTATTGCGGTGGCCCGAATTGAACTTGCACCATCTCCAAGGTATGCCTATATGTAATGTCTCTCCCATAAAAATATATGTTCCTTGAGCACAGGGAATCTCACTTTTGTATCTGTATCTCTACTGCTTAGAGAAGTGTTTAGCCCATAGTTGACTACTTTTAAACGCTTTTTACTCGATTCATTCATTTAAATCACACCTCTGAAAAACAGTTTTTTGACCTTAAATAATTTAATAGACTTCAGTTCAATGAAACAAGCAACCACAATTCCAGAAGAGTGATGATGAGTCATGCTACCCACTTCCTGGCAGAGAGGTGATGGACTCAAGATACTGAATGACGCACACGTTTTTTAACATGACCACTATAGGAATTTGTTTTGCTTGACTATGTATATCAGTTGTTAGGGTTTTTTGTTTTTCCCAGGAGGTATAGAGGTGAGGAGATAGAAAGAGAGAGGAAAATTAATGCTTATTAATTGAAAAATTGCAAAATAAAATAAAATTTAAGCTTCTTTTCCAAAAGATCCCTTAAATTCTTAGCATCCCAGGAAACTAACTCTTTAATGACTAAAACTGCTGATAGACGCTGATCTGCCTTGGAAGAGATAATTACGTCAGCAGGTATTCCCAGGACCAATGAAATCATAGGTCTCATTCCTGCCTTCCCATCACCCTAAAACATTATAACTATATAGGGGACAAGGACTGGATCTGTGATGTCATGATACAGGGAGCTTCCAGGTGAGAAAAATGCCTCTACCGTTGCACATGGATGCTTGCTTTGAAATTTTAAGTCATAGAGAGTTGCCTAGAATACTGACAGACTAAATTATTTGCCCACTATTACACAGCTAGTATGAATTAGAATTTGGTTCCAGGTTTTCTTGGCTTTAGGGTCTACTACCACACCTGTCAGATAGATAGACAAATCGATAGATCAACAGATGTAGAGAGAGAAACATCTATATTACGTTAGGATATATGGGTCCTAGATTTGGATTATTTGGCATATACACACACAAATACATACACACGCTTCTATATATGTATACATATATGTACATATCCTGTATATGAAATAAATATGTATATATCTATATAAATATATAGATATTTATGTCTATACATATATACATATATAATCACCTATATCTATAATACATCAATGTATGTGTGTATATAAACATATATAAACACCATGTACATATATGTGTACTTATATGTTTGTATATACCCGCGTTTCATGTCATATAATGGAAAGTCTATTGGAACAGGTATCAGCAAATCTGAATTCTAGGGCCCGTTATTCCATTTACTAGTTGTGAAACCTTGGACAATTGCCTTAAACCTCTTAGAGTCTCAGATCCTTCATTTGTTGGATAGGAATAGCTGCTCCGATATTCAGGGCTATCAAAAAGATCAAATAGTTGTGGAAATGCTTGGAAAACCATCAAGCATTACTATTCTTCCAGTAATATTACATGGCAATGAATCATAGGATGCCACCATTTCAGAAGAATCAAAATTATAGGTGACTCAAAGTCAATCAGGCAACAAGTACCTATCATGTACTGTGCTAAGCGCTGGGGACACAGTGAAAGACACGTCATTGGAAAGTAACACGAAAGGTGTTGGTCAGCTGCAGCATGTTACCCATAATGATTTGCATAAGGGAAGTATTGTAAAAGGCATCAGCAAGGACATGTATGACCAAAAAGTGAAATGGGCTAGTTATAAAGTGAAAGTGAGAGACAACAGATGGACCATCCAATAACGGCACTGCTATCTACAAAATATTTAAAGACCTCGAGCACTTTGGATAGATCCTCTATTGAGGCTTTCCAGAAAGATACGGACAAGAAAGAATAGCATGGGATAAGAAAGTACAATAGAATACAATAGAGGTATATTTATGTCTAATCTATGGCCAAGACTTTAAAATGAACACATTTTATATGGCAGATCTCAAATGGTCATCCTCTGTTAAAGAAGAAAAAAAGAAACATTAACAGGACCCTTTTAAAAAAAATAAGGAGGTTGTAGGAGTGGGGTGGGACCATAACCAGATATCACTACAGCAGTATGATTCAGAACAGCAGAAAAGTATTGTCAGAATCAGGGAAAAGAAAGCAGAGCAAAGTGTGAAACACCTTCCTGACCAGCTCATGTTTTTCTAGGGTGTTGAGTAGGCAAAGTAAGTACCCGTTTGTGTGGTGAGATCTCAGGGGCTCCAGGAAGGCTTCTCTCTGCCTCCCAAAATACCTTCCTTAAGTGGATAACTCACATTTAAGATTCTAGAATTATAGTTCCATACTTCTGACTTAAGATAAACTGGAGCTTTGTCTCCCATTGGCTGATACCTCTGAGCAGCATAATGTTAAGTTTCATTAGTCACTTACATCTCAATGTTAATGAGTTAATTATATCCTTTTCCTGCAAGCTGGTTTTAAAAGAACCAAGAATCAGGAAAGAAGGTATTCCAAGAGGCATGAAAAAGAGGGAAAGAGGAACAATAAAATGGTATTGGCTTAGAAAGGAGAGCTATATATTCTCAGCAATACAATGATGCAAGACAATTCTAAAGGACTTATGATGAAAAATGCTATCCAGCTCCACAGAAAGAACTGATGGAGTCAGAATGCAGATCAAAGCATACTTTTTTTAACTTTCTTTTTCTTGGGGTTTGGATTTTTTTTGTTTTGATCTCTATTCTCTTTTGCAACATGGCAAATATGGAAATATGCTATGCATGAGTACACATGTATAATCTATATAAAAGTGTTTACCTTCTCAAAGAGGGGGATGGAAAAAAGGAAAGGAATTTGGAACTTTAAAAATATTTTTTAAAATAATGTTAAAAATTTTTTTTACATGTAATTGAGAAAAATAAAATTTAAAAATTCTTTAAGAAAAGGGAAGCCATAGCTTCCAAAGACAAATTTCTGGATATTTTGCACTATTAAGGCAGGAACTGTCTTAGGTCTCATTAATCTTTAAATCTCACCAAGCACCTAGCCTATGCAAAGTATGGAATCACTGCTGAATGTATGCATTTTGTTTAGGACTGATTCCTGTAGATAGTATTTAGGCAAGAAATTGTCACTCTCTTCTCCTTCCTCCCTTGCTTCTTCTGCCCTTTACTGTCCTTTTTCCTCTTTTCCCTCTTTCCACAGTCCCTTTTGCATTCTATTTCCCTTCTCCTTATGCCTCATTTGAGCCTCCTCTCCCCCCACCCCTTTTCCCCTTCTTCCATTCTCCCTCTTATGCTCCTTCTCTTTCTCCTCTTGTATTCCCTCCTCATTCTCAGCTCTCCCAGGCTCACAGCCTTAGACATTGTGATGGGAAGTAGTTCAGACTGTGAGGGCTGTTCCATCCATTTTCTAATACACATCTACGTGGAAATACATCCTGGTAGCCTGAGAAATAAAGGGCTGAGAAGAAGATATCAACAGACCCTAAGACAACAACATGAAATTTAACAAAAATAAATATAAAAGGCTTCATTTATGGTTTCAAAAATTCAATTGCATGAGTGCAATATGGAAAAGTTCAGGCTTGAGAGTTGTTCTTTGGAGAGAAGAAGTCTAGGAGTTTGAATTGACCATGAAGTCATTCTTTTTTTTTTAATTTATTTTTAGTTTTCAACATTCATTTCCACAAGATTTTGAATTACAAATTTTCTCCACATCTCTACCCTCCCTCCACCCCAAGATGGCATGTATTCTGATGGCCTCTTTCCCCAGTCTGCCCTCCCTTCTATCACCTCACTCCCCCCCTATCCCTTTTCCCTTTACTTTCTTGTAGGGCAAAATAGATTTCTATACCCCATTGCCTGTATATCTTATTTCCAAGTGGCATGTGAAAACATCTTTTAACATTTGTTTTTAGAACTTTGAGTTCCAAATTCTCTTCCTTCTTCCCTCCCCACCCACCCTCCTTGAGAAGGCAATTCAATATATGTTCTAAATGTGTTGTTATGCAAAATACTTCCATAATAGTCATGTTGTGAAAGAATAACTATATTTCCCTCCATCCTCTCCTGTCCCCCTTTATTCAATTTTCTCCCTTGACCCTGTCCCTTTTCAAAAGTGTTTGTTTTTGACTACCTCCTCCCCCAATTTGCCCTCCCTTCTATCATTGCCCCCTCTTATCCCCTTCCCCCCTACTTTCCTGTAGGGTAAGATAACAATTGAGGTGTATGTTATTCCCTCATTAAGCCAAATCCAATGACAGCAAGATTCACTCATTCCCCCTCACCTGCTCCCTCTTCCCTTCCATTATAACAGCTTTTTCTTGCCACTTTTATGTGAGATAATTTATCCCATTCTATCTCTCCTTTTCTCCTTCTTGCAATATATTCCTCTCTCACCCTTTAATTTTATTTTTTTTAGATGTCATCCCTTCATATTCAACTCACCCTGTGTCCTCTGTCTATATGTGTGTGTGTGTGTGTATATATATATATGTATATATGTGTGTGTGTGTGTGTGTATGTATATACATATATATGTATATGTATATTCCCTTCAACTATCCTCATATTGAGAAAGGTCTCATGAGTTACAAATATCATCTTTCCATGTAGGAAGGTAAACAAAACAGTTCAACTTTAGTAAGTCCCTTATGATTGTTCTTTCCTGTTTACCTTTTCATGCTTTTCTTGATTCTTGTCAAATTTTTCTATTCAGCTTTGGTTTTTTTCATCAAGAATGCTTGAAAGTCCTCTATTTCATTGAAAATCCATATTTTGCCCTGAAGTATTATACTCAGTTTTGCTGGGTAGGTGATTCTTGGTTTTAATCCTAGCTCCTTTGACCTCTGGAATATCATATTCTAAGCCCTTTGATCCCTTAATGTAGAAGCTTCTAGATCTTGTGTTATCCTGATCATGTTTCCACAATACTCAAATTGTTTCTTTCTGGCTGCTTACAATATTTTCTCCTTGACCTGGGAACTCTGGAATTTGGCAACAATATTTCTAGGAGTTTTTCTTTTATGATCTCTTTCAGGAGGTGATCAGTGGATTTTTTCAATTTCAATTTTACCCTGTGGTTCTAGAATATCAGGGCAGTTTTCCTTGATAATTTCTTAAAAGATGATGTCTAGGCTCTTTTTTTGATCATGGCTTTCAGGTAGTCCAATAATTTTTAAATTCTCTCTCCTGGATCTATTTTCCAGGTCAGTGGTTTTTCCAATGAGATATTTCACATTGTCTTCCACTTTTTCATTCCTTGGGTTCTGTTTTATAATTTCTTGATTTCTCATAAAGTCACTAGCTTCCACTTGTTCCATTCTAATTTTTAAGGTATTATTTTCTTCAGTGGTCTTTTGGACCTCCTTTTCCATTTGGCTAATTCTGCCTTTTAAGGCATTCTTCTCCTCACTGGCTTTTTGGAACTCTTTTGCCATTGGAGTTAATCTATTTTTTAAGGTATTATTTTCTTCAGAATTTTTTTGGGTATCCTTCAGCAAGTTGTTGACTCATTTTTCATGATTTTCTTACATCACTTTCATTTCTCTTCCCAATTTTTCCTCTACTTCTCTTACTTGATTTTCCAAATCCTTTTTGAGGTCTTCCATGGCCTGAGACCAATTCATATTTTCCTTGGAGGCTTTTGTTGTAGGATCTTTGACTTTGTTGACTCCTTCTGGCTGTATGTTTTGATTTCTTTTGTCACCAAAGTAAGATTCTATAGTCTGAGTCCTTTTATGCTGTCTGCTCATTTCTCCAGCTATTTTAGTTGACTTTTGAGCTCTTTGTCCAGAGTGGAGAGTGCTCTGTCCCAAGTGTAATAGTAATTAAGGTGGGACTTTTTGCTTTTCTTCTCTTAAGTGCCTTTAATGATTCTGGCCTTTGTTTGAATGGGGCAGATAAAGTGGGATCTTTTTGTCTTGGTTATTTCTCAGCACAGAGACAATTGGGAGTCATTGATTTGTATATGATGTGATACTAGGGATGGAGAACTTTCCCAGACCCAGTCTGGATGAAGTCAGAGCCCTCAGGGCTCCAAACTGGATATAATTGAGGAGAACTTGGCATTTGATTTTGGGGGCACACTCATGGAAGGAGTGTTGAGACTCTGGGCAAGCTGCAAACTACCCCCTAGCTTTGCAACCCAAATGTTGGTACTGGTATCTATGTATTGTAATTTGAATCAGACAAGGTCTGTCTGTTGATGTTTGTAATTTCTGTTTGTATTTGCCTTGAAGTTCAGAAGAACCTGTGTTGCTAGCTTTCTGGGTGCTGGTTGTTGGTGGATCTTACACCCCCCACAGCAGCTGCTAGCAAGATTGTTAACTACACCAAGCTTCAGGGGTTTTGTGCTGCTGCTTTCAGAGCTACTTCTATTCTCCTGGCCTGTGCTCTGGTCTGTGAGTACAAGCACTCCTTTCTGCCATGTAACTGCAAGGAGGCCTCCCTCTCCACAGCCACCACAAGCTCAGCCACACCAGTGCTCCTTCTCCACCAAGGACCAACAATCAGGACTGCAACCCAGATCCAAGCAGGGCAAAGCAAGAAAATCCCGCATCAGTACCAGAAAAGAGATCCCTGAACTCCCGCTCTGATAAGCCACTTGATTCCCCCCATTGTCTGTGGGTCTGGAACTCTGGAAGCAGCCACCACTGCTGCTACTGCCTCCACCACTGCAGACACCTCCACTGCTGTAGTCATCTCTGCCACTGTAGCCACCTCTGCCATCCTGGGGCTGGGGTCAGACCACACCCTTCTCTCACCCAGGTCCAACAGTTTTCCCACTGACCTGCTATGTTATCTTTGGTGTTTGTGGGTTGAGAGGTCTGGTAACTGCCACAGCTCAGTGACTCAGGGTCCTGAGGCCTGCTCCACCAGGTCTGCTCTGGCCTGGTCTGTCCTAGTGTGGCTCATGCTGGGCTGTACTCCACTCCAAGCATGGTGCAATAGACCCTTCCCGGTGACCATCTAGGCCCTCTTGGGCTACAAACTTGCTTCACTCTGTAACTTCATGGGTTCTGTAGCTCTAGAATTTGTTTAGAGTCATTTTCACAGGTGTTTGGAGAGATTTGGGGAAGAGCCCAAGTGAATACCTGTTTTCATGCCACTATCTTGGCTCCACCCCTCCCATAAAGTCATTCTAAGCCAATACTGTGATGTGGTTGCCAAAAAGCTCATACGCTATTTAATAAAACCATAGTGTCCAGTGTGACATTTAAAAAGTTCAAGAGATATAATCATTTTATTAATAAGGCTAGCATGTTTAATAATAAAAAGAGCTCAATGTCACTCTTGAATGCCAAAGATCCTTCATGGTGGTGGGCTCATAGCTTATATGCTCTTGGAAGAGTGGGTGTTTCTGAAGGTGGTGATCAACTCTGATTAGTTAACAACTAATGAGAGAATTAATATTTTAATGAGAGGCTGGCAACATTACAATGAGGGTCTTGAGGTAGTGACTTGGATCACCTACATCTTGGTCAAAGAGAGTTATCAATTTCCATATCACCTATCCGAAAAAAGGGAGAATCTGCTTTTTCCCAGAATTGTCTCAATAAACCCAACAAGCATGATTCCACCCGTTAGTCTAAACTTAGAATTTCTTTTACTGTCTTTGCCTAGATCTTAGCCATCCTAGCTGGGTAAATCTTTGAGAAAAATTTCCCACACTGGTTGGTTTCTGGATGAGGAAGTAGAAAAGGGGAAAAACTTTGGTCCTAATATAATAGTTATTAAATACAAGAGAGAAATAATCATTTCTCTCACCAGAACATGGAATAAGAGTCCTGTTACACTCACTAATCACAACACAAGACTGTATCCAGTCTTTTGTGTTATACTTTAAGCTGGACTTTGACAAAGAGGAATGTGTCCCGAGGAGATGAGGAAGCTGGAAAGCACATCACATCAGGAATGTGTTAGGGAGCAAGGTATGTTTAATCTGGACAAGGAAAGACTTAAGGAGTATATGATTACTGTCTTCAAATATTTGAAGGGCCATCCTGTGGAAGAGGGATTATGTTTATTTTATATAGCCACAGGGAACAGAATTGGGATGAATGAATGGAAATTAATAAGAAGACAAATTTCTTCTTAATGTGAACAAAAGCTGTCTAAGAAGTAAAGCCATTTAACAATAGAATTAAATACTTTGTAAAGCAGGAAAATTCCACATCAGTAGGAATATTGAGGTCCAGCTTGTATGCTCACCTGTCCAGGATGTTACAGAAGGATTATGCATAAAGTAGGAAGCTGGACTGAATGTCTTCTAATTTCTCTTCTGATTCCAAGATTCTAGGGTTCTTTAAGTTATTCATAATATCTGCCCAACCAAAGTGGAGAACTGAGACAATTATTCAGCTAATTCATACCCAAAGCAGACTTTTATTTTCATTACCCATGAAACAGAATGAAATTTGTTTTAGTTGCTGACAATCCAGCCCTTGGCACAAAACCTGGCATGCAGTAGGTGTTTAAGAAATGCTTATTAACTGGCTGAGTGATTGATGCAAGTGTCTGTTCAGTTCACTCTGCTGGGTTAGAGGGGGTTTTAATAATATTTCCAAGCATATGACTAGGTGTTTCAATGAGCCCTTCAGAGGGCAGAAGGTCAGCCTTCTCTTACCTTTGTATGAAAGTGGATTCTCCCTCCTGAGTACCTCAGTAGATGTAGTCATAGAAGGCTGACGAGGTAAGCACGAGGTGTTAATGAGGTGTTAAACCAACTTTAGTGATGCCATTCCCCAATCCCTTTATGAGGTATGAAAATGTTGGAGTAGAGAAGGGAAGAATGCAGTTGGCTGAGCAGGCAAATTAGTCACACTTCTGAGTTCTTTAAATACCTGAGCCATGGACGAATTTTAGAGTTGGAAGCACTGTGAGTGACAAACTGCCTGTGGAGGTGACCCCTGAAGGGACACAGGAGAGCATTTCTTTCAGTTCGCTGGTTCCCTATCCCCTCCAATATCGGCCATGTGGCTTGAAAGAAACCTCACTGGACCGGTAGGAAAAAACTACATCCAACAGGGAGCAGAGACACACCCCAGACAGCCACAAAGACAGTCATCCAAGAGAGGACATAGCTTCAAGGATCGTGATGCCTGGCAATAAAGAGCTGGATTATGGAAAGGATCAGTCCCTAGGAGCCCCTCGGAGTACCCCTCTCTCAGCAGAGACACTACACCCAAAGGAACTTCATGAAGATATTAGGACTTCTACTACCCAAAGTTGTGAGTTGCCTTTGCCACATGCGTAGCCTGCAAATGTGCTTCACTATCACTGTCTTCTAAATGTGAACCTGCTCTTCCCATGGATTCTAGCTGTATTTGTGGGAGAAGGTACTCCAGGTATATGGGGGCGGGGAGAGGAATGAATGATCTGCAACTACTGTTTTTATTCTATCGTCTTAGTAAATGCCTTTGCTAAGAGCTAATAATTGTCTACTGTCTAGTTGTTAACAGAAAACAAACTGGCTGGGGCTTATGAGCTTTAGTTTTAGAAGAGGGTGCCATGATACCTACTCTTGAACCTGGAGAGTATTAGCTTCTCTCTGAAGGTTGGGAAAATAGCACAAAGGGAATGTTGCAATTTATTTAATGACTTAAACATAGCTCCCAGGCTTCCCCTTCACCAAATGCCCTCTGATCTTCCTGGGTAACTTGCATTTTCATATCAATGACCCACACAACTCTCTGGCCCTTCAGTTTCCTCAATTCCAGTGAACTCCACAACAAGTGACTCACCAACACAACCTGAACTCCATCTTCGCTCAAAATGTCTCTACTTCCAAGATCTTAAATTTTGATTTTGTTATCTACGATCACACAGAAAGATTCATCTTTGTGTGTTCAAATACAGCCTTAGATACTTACTAACTCTGTGACCCTGGGCAGGTCATTTAACCCTGCTTGCTTAAGTTTCTTCGTCTGTCAAATGAGCTGGAGAAGGAAATACAAATCACCACAGTATCTTTGCCAAGAAAACCCCAAATAGGGTCATGAAGAGTTGGACATGACAGAACAACAACATACAACTACATATAGATATACACACACATATACACACATGTGTATATAATAGAGTGATTACATTTATTTACATATAGCATTTGTATATGCAAATACTTTTTATACGTAGTATTTATAAATATACAAATATACTATACTAAATATATTTAAAACTACATATGTAGTATTTATGTATATGGCATTTACACAGTATAATATATAGTGTTGTATGTATAGTAGATGGAGAAAGAGAAAGAGAAAGATCTAGAGAGATGAATGAAAGCATGTTGGCTCTATTTGGGCCCATTATATGAGGAACAACTTTAGTAGCATTATCTGAGCCTGCTGATTGTCACAAATTATAATGGGAGAAATTAGGAAGGAAGGAAACAAGCATTTATTAAGCACCTACTGTGTGCCAGGTTTTGTGCTAATCATCTTTACAAATATTATCCAATACAAATATTATCTCATTTGAACCTCACAACAATCCTGGGGGAAAAGTGCTATCCTTGTTTTCGTTTCACAGTTGCAGAATCTGAGAGAGAGGTTAAGTGATTTGCCCAGGGTCATTCAGCTAGTAAATATCTGAGGTCAGATTTGAGCTCAGGTCTTCTTGATTCCAGGTTTCCCTCACCACCACCACCACCACCACCACCACCACTCTATCCACTGTGCCACATAATATCTAAAGTAATTAGATAAAAGATAATTGGCCTAGGCCTATTTGCTTAATATTGGCAAGGGGCATAATATAGAAAACCACCACTCGGGTAAAAGATGAACTTTGGGAGCTTTGCCTGAACCTGGAAGTACCACAGAACAATGCTGTTGTACAGATGTCAAACTGGCTGACTTCTGTCATTATTCACCATCTATGGGAGAGTGTGGGGGCAAAGAGCCAGGTAAGATTTGGAAAAGTGGAACAGTTGCTCGTCTGTGGTGGTATGCTGCTCTTTTATGTTTCCATCTGTTTGCTCTAGGTGGCCCTGGCTACCAAATACTCTGGGGGTGGCAATGTGCTTACAATACAGGTATAGGGTGGTAGCAGTGAGTACTTTGTGCTGCTCTGGAACCCAGACACAAAACGCATCAAAAAGGCAATCTGAGTGATAATGATACGCCTCAGATTCATCCTGGGGTGCCTATCTGATTCTCATCCACCGAGCTCAATTCTCCATTGCTAGAGAAGAGGTGCTCGGTGCTAGGCCCCAGGATATGGCACCTGGATGTGTATTACAGTTAGGTGAACTGAAACCAGAACCTTCAGGAACAGATTCAGATGTATTGTGGAGAGGTGCCCAGTATAAGGCTATTACCCTACGCTAATGACTATCAGGAGGATAAAACCATATGATGGCCTAACTGTTCTTTTCCCTTCTTTCATACTTCTGCTTTCTTTTCAGCACTAAACACTCTGATTCTCACTCATTGGTCTCATTCATTTTGGGATTCTAACCATGGCTTCTTCTCCTCTCCCTTCCCCCCCACTCTCTTCCTTCTCTTTCCTCCCCCGCCCACCCCGCTCCTGTCTTTCCCTCTCCCTCTCTCCCACTTTCCACATATCTATCTTTTGTGAGTCTCCCTGTCCCTCTGTTTTTCTCTCCCCCTTTCTCCTCCCCTTCTTCCTTCTCTCCTTTTCTCCCTCTCTCTGCAAATACCCATTTTATCCAATTTTGCTATACAATTTTATCTTGCCAAGGGACCCAAGCTAATAGAGATTTTGCACAATGCACATCCAAGGTGAATGCAGAATCAGCTACATCAAGTAAGTTGTCCAGAGGATACCAGGTCTATCTTTGAGCAGTTACTCACAAAGTTCAGGAAGCTTGAGGGTCTGCCCCTAAGTGAGTAGATAACAGAGAGTCACTGAAAGTCAGAAGTCTCTCTCAGGGGTAACCAGGAGAATAGGGAAATTCACAAAAGTGAACAGAAGACCACCATCTATCTCTAAGTGACCTCCAAAAGGCCAGAAGGGCTGTCCAGATGATCAAGAGACCCGCATGGAGGAGTGTCTGCTAATTATAGACTTAAAAGTTGCATGTGCATATATACATAATGCAGGCCACTTAATTTTCTTGGTCTTTTGTTTCCTCATCTGTAAAATAGAGGGGTAGGCTAGATGTCCTCTAGATTGCTTCCAGCTCTGTATCAATGATCCTATGATTCTTGGTACATGTTTTAAACATACAAATAACAAGGTCTAACAGGATTTAGAAATTAAGTCTAGGACATGATCCTTACTCTCAAGGATGCCAGGGTCACAAGACACAGGCATATGAAATAGTCAACCTTTTTATTAAGCATGTATTATGTGCCAGGTACCATGCTAAGCACCAGGGAAACAAAGAAAGATAAAGGGCAGTCCCTGATCTCAAGGAATTCAAAATCTAATGCAGAAGATGTTATGCAAACAACTATGTACTAATACAACTATGTGCAATACAAATACAAACAAATATAATCTTAAAAACAAGATCATTAGGAGGTAATACACAGAGAGAAGACATAAATATTAACCAGGACCGGAAAAGGCTTCTTGGAGAAGGTGGGCTTTTAGCTGAGACTTGAAGGAAGCCCAACAGTGGTGATGAGTAGGGAGAGCTCCATGAGGGACAATTAAAAAACAAGATAAATCAGCAGCACCAAATGCCAAAAAATGTGCATTACGTATTTCTAGGGACAGTGAAGAAGAACCTAGAAGTTTCCAAAGAGTTATAGAAAATGAAAACTCAATGAGGACTTTAGATATGGTAGAGTCTAACCCAGGGGCAGGGAACCTACAGCCTACAGGCCACATGTGGCCTTCTAGGTCCTCAAGCACAGCCCTTTGACTGAATCCAACACAGAGCAAAGTTCTGCACTTTGCTGGGTCAGCGTCATCACCTGCAAAAAGAAGATAGCAATAGAACCAACCTCGATGGTTTACTGTGAGGATGAAATAAGAGTCAAAAGCTCTTTGGGAACCTTAGAGCGTCAGTGTCAGCAATTCTTATTATTGGACATCTCTCAGAGCCTCCAATTATATGCCCCAAACCAAGCCCATCATCTGTCTTCCCAAAACTTCTCCTTTTTATAATTTCGCTATTTCTGTCTATCAACTGTTAGCCCACAAGCATTTATCAAATATCAAATATGTGCTGGCATCTTACTAAGTACTGAGAATACAAATAAAAGTAGGAAGACAGTCGCTGCCCTCAAGGAGTTTACATTCTAATTAGGAAGACACTGAAGAAAAGGATGCTAACAGAGGGCAGCAGGAGACTGAGATCCCCAGCTTTGGGGGATGGGAGAGCAAGTCTAAAGTAAAGTCTAAAGTCTAAAGCCTTGAGAGGAATGTCACATGGCTGGTCTGGAGGCTCTCCTTAAGTGGAGGTCCTTCATCCAACCAGGATCTCATGTTCTTTCCTTCCTCTTCCCTTGCCCCATTGCCCATTTACAATTAGTTACTAGGTCCTGCTATTCCCATGTCTACAACATCTTTTTCATCCAGCTTCTCCTTATGAGAATGTATAACTACCACCTTTGTACACCACTCATTACCACCATTACCACTACCACCACCACCACCACCACCACCAGCAACAACACTACCACCACCATCAACAAAAAGAACACTACCACCACCACCAGCACCACAACCAACAACAGCAACAACACCATCACCACCACCAACAGCAACACTACCAACAACAACAACAACACCATCACCAATAACAACAACACTACTACCACTACTACCATCTCCACCACCACCACTACCACCACTATCACCACCACCAGCAACACTACACCACCACCACCAACAACAACAATACTATCTCCACCACCACCATCACCACCACTACCACTACCACTACCACTACCACCATCTCAGGATTACAGAAGGCTCCTCACAGACTTTTCTGCTTCTTCTCTCTCTCCATTGTATTTCATCCTTTGTTCTCCTGACGAACTAATCTTCCATATATAGAGAACTGACCATACATTTCTCTGCTCAAAAATCTTCAGTGGCTCCTTATTGCCTCTCCATTAAAGTTTAAATTCCTTTGCCTGGCATTCGAGGCTTTCCACAAGCTTCTGCCACTCTTCCTTTCCAGCTTTATCTCATATTAATACCCTCTAAGGACTCTATACACTAAATTGAAATACCCACTGTTTCTGAACACGCTCTGTGTTTTCTTACCTTATGTTATTGCCTGGCTCTAGAACACCCTTTCTCCCCTTGTTTATTGTTGAATTACCATTGGTAGAGAGAGCTTCCTCACAAATGAAATCATGGAAACAGTCCAAATGATCTACATTTTTGCCTCATCCCTTTAGGAGACTATGTTTTAGCTAAGCTTATCCTGTACTAGAGTCAATATTTAAAGTTGTTGCTGTTCAGTTATTTCAATTGTGTCTGATTTTTGTGGTCACAAAACCCATTTAGGGATTTCTTGGCAAAGATAACTGCAGTAGTTTGCCATTTCCTTCTCCTGCTCGTTTTACAAATGTGGAACTGAGGCAAAAGAGGTAAAGTGACTTGCCCAGGGTCACATAGCTAGCAAGTGTCTGAGGCCAGATTTGAACTCACAAAGATGAGTCTTCCTGACTCCAGCCCCAGTGCTCTGTGCCACCTTGGAGCCCTGAGTAGCATTTTTGAAAGTATATTCAGAAAGACATAGGAACTGATGGTGAATGAAGTGATTAGAATGAGAACATTGTACACAGCAACAGCCACAGGTGTGCAATGACTGACATTGATAGATCTAGTTCTTCTCAGCAATACAAGGACCTAAAACAATTCCAAAGGACTCACGATGGAAAATGCCATCACAATCCAGAGAAAGAACTATGGCGTCTGAATGCAGAGTGGAGCAGACTATTTTCTTTTTCTGTTGCTATTGTTTTGCTTTGTTTTCTTTTTCATGGTTCCTCCTATTTGTTCTAATTCTTCTATAAAACATGATTAATGTGAAAATATGTTTAATAGGAAAGTATATGTAAAGCCTATATCAGATTGCATGCCATCTTGGGGAGGGGGAGGGGAGAGAGGGGGAGAAAATTTAAAACTTATGGAAGTGAATGTTGAAAACTAAAAAGAAATAAATGAACTTAAAAAAGTATATTCCAGGATCCCTAAGATCTTTTCAGGGGGTCCATGAGATCAAAACTATTTTCACAATAATTTTAAGATATTTTAATTTCTAAATGTCAATAAATGTAATCCAGATAAAAGTTCTTGGGGAGCAATCCTCAATTTAATTTTAAAGAATGTAAAGGAGTCTTGAGATCAAAAAGCCTGAGAGCCTATGGTCTAGAGCAATGTCCTGAACACATCAGGAACTCAATAAATATTGGAAGAATAAATGAGTGAACAGAGCCCCTGTGTCTCAAGATTCATTGAGTAGATAGATCCCTTCTCATAAAGGCAGTAGAGTTACCATTCCTTTTTCATACTTATGTACTGAAGGCCAGACTAGAAGAAAAGTTAGAGGTGCCATAATGAAAACTAGACAGAATGACCAAATTCACCCGCTAATGGTAGAAATGGTTAGTCTTTCATGAGATGAGAGTCAGAGAAACGACCTAATGTAAGCAAGCACCTTTCTCAATACCTATCCCTTCTAGCCCTAAATCTCTAAGATCCTCTGATCCTTCACATTCCAGAGCTCTCACACACTGAAATTACATAGCATTTCAAAGGGTTTTTTGGCTCATTCTCCTCTACCATCCTTTCAAGAGAGGTTGCTAGCTCCCACTTAAAAGGATGATTATCCTGCAAAAAAAAAAAAAAAAAGAAACGCCACAAGACCATGAGTCACTGGGGAGAAAAACAAGTTTTATCTATCAATGATTGCACCAAGGATCCCAAGAAACCGTAGGTACTTTATAGTATAGGAAGGAAAGAGGAAGGGCTTGATGTTTTTCTTCGTTGAATTACTTGCTAAAGGTACACGTGCTCACCCTTCCTCTTCTTCCTCTTGCTGTGACCACAGGTTTTTCAACTAGTCTATTTAAGGAAAATGACTCCTCTTAGATTGAACAAGGAAAGGAAATGTGGAATCATTCTGAACATACACCCACGTTGGCAAAGCTAAATGTAGCTTTGGGGGAATTTGGAAAAGAGTTTTTATCTTCCCTTCCCCTCAAGTCTTTTTGTCCCTCTTCAGATGCCCTCCACGTGGAATTAAGCCCTTACAAAAACAAACCCCTTTTTTATGTGGATTCCTTAGCAGCTACTGTTTGAAAAGGGCTATGGAGAACTTGGAAAGGATCCAGAGACCAGTAAGAGTGATTAAAGCTTTCAGGAATAGGCCTCCTATGAAGAAAGCCCAAAGGAAACTGAGTCTGCTAAGTCTTAAGAAGAGAAGGCTGAGGGATATGGAGAGGGAATTAGTACTCCTGCATAATTGGAGGAGATTTTATATGAATGCAATAGGCAGCTGTTCTCTGTATCAACTGAAGATGAGAAGCTCATATTACACTGAGAGGTTAGATGCTAGAAAAACCCCAACAATGATAGAGATAGAGCTGGAAGGAACCTCTTAGTCTATCTTGTCCAAACTCCTCATTTTATAATGGCTACCTAGTTTAAACCATGCAAAAGGTATCTCTACTATAACATACCTGATACGATAATTATGATGCACAATATTACAAGAATATACGTGTAAATGGTATAAGTATGAGGTATACTTATAAGTATAAGTATACCTGTTGTATCCCCAAGAGAATATGTGTTCCCTGAGGGCAAGAACTTTTCCTTTTTGTCTTTATATCACTGGTGGCTAAGATTGTGGCTAAAGTATAGTAGGTGTTAAATAAAAATAAAATGATTATTTTTCTGGGATGGAGTGACTTTCTAGAGGCTGAAAGTTCCATGAAATGACCTCTGGATTTTTATGACCCACAACATATCGATGGTAGCTTCCAATATAGAAATTGTTCCAAAATGCAGCTTGAAGGCTGAAAGCTTGTTTCAGGGTCAGATGTTTCATTCGTACACATATGGCCAACAGAACCTCTCCATTCACTGACCAGGAAACATGTGTGATGGCGTCTCTCTATGGTAGGGAAAAAAGTATCTCTGAATTCAAACCCCACAAAGACCATGAGCAGCTGTGTTTGTGCTTTTCACCCTCTATGTCAGTCAATAAAATTAGATCCTTACATCTCCCCTTCCTTGAAGGCATTTAATGAGCTCCATATCCATTGTTTTAAGGACCAAAGCATAGCACCAATACAGCTAGGAGGCAATAGATGAGCCAGCCTGGTCTGTGTTGTCACAGAAAGCTGATGATGGGCAGTAACTTCAACCATGCCTGAAATCTTCCGAACCAAGTGGGACTTTGCCTATAGAGAGACTGAGATCACAGATCTGTGAGATCTAAATTTGAAACCACGTGTGCCAACATGTTTAAGTATTAACATGTAACTAATACAAATATTGATTTAGAGCCAGAAGGAAACTTAGATACTATTGAGTCCAGAACTTTCATTTAAACAGGTGAAGAGGACAGCCTGTCTTGGACCACAATCAATCAAAAAGCATTTATTAAGCGCCTACTATGTGTTAGGCACTGGGGATTCAAGTACAAAAAGTGGAGCCATATTTATTCACAATGAATTTACAGACCAACGGGAGAAACAAGAAAAACACATACAGCATTAAAAAAAAATTAACAAATACAAATATACATGTATAAAGTAGTTTCAGAGGGAGGGGAGAACTGGGGGGGTGGGAATCAGGAAAGGCTTCATGCAGAAGATCATAATCTGAGTTGAATCTTAAAAGAAGAGAAAGACTCTATGAGGAAGGACTCTATAAGGAAGGAATGCATTCTAGGCAACGGGTATGGCCAGTATGGGGGTACAGAAACAGAAGATGTACATCATGTATGAAAAAATAGAGAGGTCAGTTTTGCCAGACTGAAGAGACCAAGAAGAGGAATAATGTCCAATCAGGTTGGAAAGGTAGATTGGGACTCAGTTGTCAGTGGCTTTAAAAGTTTAAACAGAAAAGCTTATATTTTATTCTAGAGACAACAGAGATCCAGTAGAATTGGTTGAGTAGGAGAGACAAATGGTCAGATAGGTGATTAAGGAGTGCTAGGTGCTTAATAAATGCTTTTTCCCTTTTCCTATTGAATCAAAGCAAAGAAACTGAAACCAACCAACTAAATGACTTAACCAAGGCCACATAGGCATAACAAGTGACCGAACTGGGGATTGCGTCCAGGCTCTTGTCTCTAAATGCACTGTTTTTCCACCACATCCCAGAAACTTCTGAGCTGGGACGTCTATGTCCATATAGCAGAAACAGCAGCAATGGCAGCTTTCAAGTTTGTAAATTGCTTTATGTATAAAGACTAGATGAGATTATTATCCCATTTTATAGATGAAGAAACTGAGGCTTAGAGAGATTAAGTGGTTTGCCTAGGGAACCAGTACTCTACTCCATGCTGCTTTTTACAACATGATCCCTCACAGTTACAAAATTGTATCCACCAGCTGCCATTTAGTTAACAAAAAGGAAATCCAATTTCCAGTTACTTAGTTACTAAGAAAGAAAAAAGAAAGAAGGAAGGAAGGAAAAGGAAAGGCAAGGAATGAAGAAATATAGAAAGAAAGAAGGAAAAGGAAAGGAAGGAAGGAAGGAAGGAAAGAAAGAAAGAAGGAAGGAAGGAAGGAAGGAAGGAAGGAAGGAAGGAAGAAAGGAAGGAAGGAAAGAAAGAAAGAAAGAAAGAAAGGAAGAAAGAAAGAAAGAAAGAAAGAAAGAAAGAAAGAAAAAAGGAAGAAGGAAAGAAGGAAGGAAAGAAAGAAAGAGAAAGAAAAAAGAAAGGAAGAAAGAAAGAAAAAAGGAAGGAAGGAAAGAAGGAAGGAAGGAAGGAAGGAAGGAAAGAAAAAAGGAAAGAAGGAAGAAAAAAAGGAAAGAAAGAAGGAAAGAAAGAAAAAAGTAGACTGAGTAGCAGGCAACTAAGTGTATTATCAGAAAACCACCAAATCAGGGGTCTGGAGTTCCAGTTCTGGCCCTGCTATTGACACTATACTATGAGACACTGTTCCAATTATTTAATTCCCTTCGACTACTTTATAATCTTTTGTATAACAAGGGAATTAATGAGATGATTTCTAAGGTCCTTTCCAGCTCCAAAATCCTTTCAATCTAATCATTCGTGACTCTCTCACCATAATGGCATCTTTTTGCCCCTACTCAAGTGCCCTCCACATGGAATTAAGCCCTAACAAAAACAAACCCCTTCCTTATATGAATTCCTTAGCAGCTACTGTTTGAAAAGGGCTATGGAGAACTTGGAAAGGATCCAGAGAACAATAAGAATGATTAAGCCTTTGAGGAATAGGCCTCCTATGAAGAAAGCCCCAAAGAAACTGGGTCTGCTAAGCCTTAAGAAGAGAAAGCTAAGGAATATAGAGAGCTTGAATCAAAGGCTCCCTGTAGACATGTAATTACTGTGAAATTAAGGAAATGACTTTCATTTTCATTAAAATAATGAACATAAGCTCCTTGAGGGAAGGGACTACTTCCTTCTTGCTTTTGAATTTTCCTTTGTCCCTGAGGCCCCTACTGTTGATTGGAGAATAAAGAGGTTCTTCCACAACTTTCATTTAAGGAGGGCACACTAGCCAGCCATCCCTTCATTTCCCACCCTCCGGCACTTCTCTGGTTTTCTCCATCAAGTCCCTGGCCACTGGACACACACACACAGAGACAGACACACAGACAGACAGACACACACACACACACACACACACACACACACACACACACACACACACACACCCAACCTTTTCAGCTTCCTTTTATGTGTTATCTTCTCGGGTTTGAAAGTAAGCTGCCTGAAGGTAGGAACTGTCTTTTGCCTTTCTTTGTACCCCCAGGACTTAGGGTGCTTAAAATGAAACTAGTTAAATTGAATAGAAGAAATAAGTCTAAGATTGGCAACAGAAAAAGTCTTTTTGATATTCTGCCCTCAGTAGCATGGAGAGGAACGTGTATAAAACCCTAATTTGCAGCATGTGGCTTTTTCACTGAATTCACTTAAAATTAGATTGAGATTTACATATTCATAATTATCTGGTTTCAGTTTGTTTTTTTTTTGTTTGAAGAATTTAGGTAAATAATCATAGCTAACATTTATATAGTACACAGTATGTGATAGATATGTATTATACATATATTCATACATATGTGTGTATATATGTGTGTGTTTGTGTATACACGCACCAGGCATTATGTTAAGCATTTTATAAATATCTTATTTTATCCTTACAACAACCCCTGGGAGGTAGATGCTATTATTATCCCCATCTTATAGCTAAGGAAACTGAGACTGAACAATTAGCCCAGGGTCACACAGCCATTAAATGTCTTCTAGAATCTAGGCTCAGTACTCTAGATCAGGGCTGATCAAAATACGGCCTGTGGGCCTTGATTTTATGCAGCCCGCCTGTGGGTTTTAATTTTCACGAGAAAAAAAAATAAAATAATAATTTGCATGGAATGCGTATTAGATTTTTTAATTTCATCATTAATAAATAATCTCATTGATATTAATTTTCTTTGGTGTTTTTAAGCAGTATTATGGATGGAACATATTGCATGGAATTTTCAATTGATCTCTAGGATGCATTCCATCTGTACAATGCAGACTAGTCAGTATGCACCTACTTTTATACTGTTGTGTTTTATTTCTTTATTGTTTTGTGTTTGCTTTCACTCTTTGCGCCTTCGCCTATTCTATTGATGACACACGTTCCCCCACTTTTTATTAGTGTACTGTATTTTTTTATTCTGGGTGCAGCCCTCGAATAATTATTTTATTTTAATGCGGCCCTAAGACAACCTAAGGTTGGACAGCCCTGCTCTAGATAGTACCC
Organism: Trichosurus vulpecula; assembly: GCF_011100635.1. Lineage (NCBI taxonomy): Eukaryota > Metazoa > Chordata > Mammalia > Diprotodontia > Phalangeridae > Trichosurus > Trichosurus vulpecula. The sequence goes on from NC_050578.1 coordinate 48,701,859, forward strand.
CACCTAGCTGCCTGTAAGCATAGTTTTCATTAAATCTACCTGTGGGGATGGGGAAAGCCAGTCCAATCAAACTTTTAACTTACTACATTTTGTGTCACTATAAACCATACATAAGGAATAATCTGTGATTCTGAAAACAAGTATTATTGGAAAGATGAAAGGTTTTGCACAAAATGGGAAGGAGTAACAAAAAGAGAAGAAAGGAGTTGACATGGTGACATCTTACAGATAGTAGCTTTGTTTTGCGGTCATGTCCGACTCTTTGTGTCCCCCTATTTGGGGTTTTCTTGGCAAAGATACTGGAGTGGTTTGCTGTTTCCTTATCCAGCTTCTTTTACAGATGAGGAAACTGAGGCAAACAGGATTAAGTGACTTGCCCAGGGACACACAGCTAGTAAATGTCTGAGGTTAGATTTGAACTCATGAAGATGAGTCTTCCTGACTCTAGACCCTGAGCTCTATCCACTGCACCATCTAACTGCCCTAGTCAGAAGACCTGGGTTCAAATCCCTGGCTCTGACTACTGCTACCACCATTACTTTGCATAAGTCATTTAACCTCTACAGGCCTTAGTTTCCCCATCTGTAAAATGAGGAAGTAGACTAGACGGTCTCTAGGGTCTCAGATCTGGGATTCAATGACAAAGGTTGCATGGACCATGTGAATGACCCAGACATCTCAGGGGACTGAGAACTCCAAAGGAATCAATAATGTTATAAGTCAGCCACCTAATGCTAATCTCAGCGGGTATAGTGTTCAGAAGGGAAGTGCTAGCCCTGCAGTACTCTGCTCTCGTCAAGTCACACCTGGACTATTGCATTTAGTCCTTAGAGGAACATGGATAAGATGGAGTATCCCAGAAAAGGTTCACCAGGATGGGGAGAAGAAAGAAGATGCTACCATGAGAAGATGATTTGGAAAAAATGGGACAACGTGGGTATTTAACCTGAAGAAGTCAAGTCTTTGTAAGGACAAACAGCTGTCTTTGAGCCCTTGAAGCACTGTGATATAGAAGAGGGATTAGATTTGCTCCACAGAGGTCCAGAAGGCAGAAGTAGATGCAATCCAGAGCAGCTGCAGAAAGGTAAATTTCCGAGCAATGTACGGAAAAGCTTTGTAAAAATTAGCTCTGTCAGATAATGAAAGATAGTGAGTTTCTCCTCACTGACTATTCATCAAGAATGTAGTAAATAGGGAGCCTTGGTCTCTAATGACACTGTCAATTCAGAAATTCTATGATTCCAAAATTGGTGCCCACCATACAAAGGATCCAGAACATGAGGCAGACTTGGGTGGTGGGCGTGGGAAGGTGCCCTCTTTTGCTGCCAGAAAAGCTATTGTGTTGGAAATGTTGATGCTACTTTCCCTCTCACTCCTGATTTCTCCAGACTCAACCCAGGACCAAAAAGTTGGATGACTTATAGGCATTTTTGGTTCTTCGAAGGGATGTGTTTAAAAAAAAAAAAAGGTTCTAATGGAGAGAATATTATCAAACACCTAGAGGTCTCAAGTCCCAAAGTCATTCCAACTATAACAGATGATGCTGAGCTCTAGTCTAAACCCAAAGAAACCACAAAAGAAAAGCTGACTTCACACAAAGTACAACCAAGTGACAAATATACAAAACCTTGCTTTGTGACAACATCCCAGACCCTGCAGTTTGTCAACATACTAGTAGAACAGATGTTACCCAATTTGTCTACTATGCCAACACAGATGGGCTGGCCACAGGGCCTGCTAGCAAGAAAGAGGATAAGGTTTTCTTGTCTCAAAGACTCAATTTCTATTGGCTGTAGATGCTTCTAACAAGTCCAAAACATGCCAGACAAAACATGTGACAAAGTTTTCCCACAATTGGCAAATGCTGGAAGCCATGTACTTATGAAACAAAGAGTAAGACACCAACCTTATTCAGGGAGAGTATTTTATAAAAGGTATCACATTTCTGTCATTCTTTATCCCAAATCCAGATGACTAGGAAATGTGAAGACCTCCCACATCCAATTGTTTGCACTCTGGGCGCCATGTATTCCTCCGATCTCACCGCGATTTTTATATTTTCTTCTGTCTGTGTCTCTACAGTGACGTCTCTATAGCCAAATTAATCAAGCCATCCAACAGCCAATTTAGCGGCTACCTAGTCATTGTAATATGTCAACTGGTCATTGATATAGCCATGATAAAACCCAACAAAAAGTATTAACTATGAAGCTGTCAATGTGGATATTTTATGTTGCCACACAGGGCCTTATTTTCTCAAATGAGAGAGGAAGAATATGACCTTATTTAAACCTTCAAGGTGGTAGTGTCTTTTTCACATTTTATAAAAATGAGCCTGATGGTTAAATATATTGTTACTATAATCACAAGAAGGTAACCTCATCTATAAAGAGTGATACTCTGTAGCAAAAGTATCAAATTTGAGCTTATAACATAGGCTATAACATATTGGGAGCCTATAACATAGGCTATATAACATATTGCCTACAACATGGGCATATAACATAGTCTATAACATTGAGCCTATAACATTCTCAAATGGGGCCTGATCAAGATTAAAGTGTAATTGGGAAACATTTAACAAAATAAACAAAAATATCATACACCATAGACTATGTTAATTTGTGATTTTCTAAGATAATGTGCTCCCATAGGAATTCTTACATATAGTTTTGAGATCCCCTGTTACTATTTGAGTTTGATACCATTGGTCTAGACTCCTTGCAGAACCATCTCTTGAAATGGGGAATGTATTTCATGAGGGCAGTGGTGGTGCAGTTGATAGAGTGCTATACCTGGAGTCAGGAAAACTTGAGTTCAAATCCTCCCTCAGACACTTACTTACTAGTTGTGTGACCCTGGACAAGTCACTCACTTAACCTCTGTTGGCCTCAGCGTTCTCATCTATGATATGGAGATAACAACATCTGCCTCCCAGGGTTATCATCAGGATCAAATGAGGTAATATTTGCAAAGCACGTTGAAAACCTTAAAGCACTATATGTTATCTATTATTGTTCTTATTATTAACTTAATAATCACTTAATAATAATGTGTTTTATCTGGTTTTTTTTGTGAATGAGAAGAAAAAGGTAAATTGTACCCTGATCCCTAGGGAAAAGCACTAGGAATCACTAGTGTGATTTCTTTAATGGAGAGAACTCCCAAATGAGGATGCTCCCTCCATCAGTGAAGGTCAGCACCTTCTCTTTAACATACAGCTTAAGAGAGTTATCAAGAATACTTCTTGGCTTCCAGGGGAGCTCTCTATTTACTATATCACACTGTCTCTCATATTTTAAATCTAACCCTAATAATCTCCATTCTGCTTTGTATGGTTTGTAATTGTTATAATTCTACTTTTTAAAACTTAGAAATGAATTTTGCCTGCCCAGTCTCAAAAGGTGTCACTTCTATTGCGGGATCCCAAATTATCCAGTCTTCAAGAAGAACCACTGAGGCAGAGCTCTGAGTTTTTATTCATTTATTAAAGGGGTCTGACCTCTTCAATGAGTGGAATCCCGGATCTTCCTCATGATCTGAGATGTCATCTTCCTCAAGGGTCTTAGTTTTATAGTGTTTGATACCCAGATGATATAGAAAAGAAACAGTAAAATGCAGAGCCTCACTCGTTGATAGATCTTGACCTTGATCCTCCAGGAAGGTCCACACAAAATATAGAATCCCATTGGTTGACAAACAAGCTGAAGAGCAGCCCTTGACAGACCTATCTTGAGCTTTCAGGAGGTCCTACCAAGCCAACAAGCAGACCCATGGTCTGGGCTGATAAACAGATGTCAAAACATCTACATGGGCCAATAGGCTATTGAAAGGCAGGCCACAGGCCAGCAAGCAGGGTTACTTATTGGCCAAATGTTTATGGCCATCTCCCTATGTTGGATGACGAGGGATGAAGGGGCAACAAAAATAGCTGGGGACTTTCCATGTCATTGAGGCACCTCTGCCATGCTGGGCTTGGTCACAGCAACAAGGCAAGAGCAAAGGTAGAGGGCCTAGGAAGGTTAGCTTCCTATGATTAAGCAAGTGAATTTACCACGTGCAATTCACAGCTCTAGGGCCTAATACACAGAACTTATAATCAGTGCCCCTATGGAATCATGTCAGACTGATTCATACTGATTAGGATAAAACAGAGGTCCAATTAATCATCTATCATGCTCTCTATACTAAATTCTTAGAACAACCTTGTGTTCATTAAACATAATATTCTTATCATTTTCCTCTTTTCTCATTCTTCCTTTCTGCTCTGTTAACCACATTTGTCACATTCCCATGATGCATTTTTTTCTTACAATATGCCAGTTCCAGATCTTTCCATGCTACTGATCACTAGAATGACTTCTTTAAAAAAATGTAAAAAAAAAAAAAAAGAAAAGAAAAGAAAAGAAAAGTTGAGTTTCCACAATGAAAGAGGCCTCGTCCCAGCAGGATGCACATTACCACAGTCTGATAGACATTGTAATTCACTAAACTGTCCATGGCGCTTTTGGTATTTTGTGCAAAGGATTTCTGACTGTAAGTTGGAAACACATTTCACCTCTTCCTCAAGCAAAGAAGAAATATTTTCACAGGATTTAAAGTACAAGAATTAAAACTCACTTCCTTCCCAGATGGCATCAAGGGATATTTTTAGATGATTTTTGCTTTTTTTTTTCTTTGGCTAAGGTAGCTTTGTTTGAATTTTGGAAAAAGAAAGCCCAAGACAAACAATTAGTGAAGGCCTAGTGAAAGGGTTAAATCATTTTCCTACAGCTTTCCTAAGCGGAACTGATAGCCTTAGTCTGACTTAAGGAGCTGGAATCAAAAGGCTGCCAACATCTGTTTTGGTCAGAGACAGATAAAAGAGACTAATTCATAGCTGGAATAACCCATGTATGGCATTCTGTACTGCATTACTGTTTTCCCCAAAACACACGAGCTAGAGATAGAATGATAAAACTCCACCTAAACTTTTTTTGACTACAGAATGGAAAGAAAAGTGCATAAGCTCGAAGCTTTATAAATATATTCAGGGGAGAAAGCTGGGTGGTTCAGTGCATAATAATAGCCAACAGCTACATAGTGCTAAGTGTCAGGCACTATACTAAGTGCTTTACAAATTGGTATCTTGTTTCATCCCCACAACAACCCTGGGAGTTAAGTACTATTATCATTCCCCCTTTATTTCCTGCCTCAGGAAACTGAGACAGACCAGGATTCAGTAACTTTCCCAGGGTCACACAGGTAGTAAGTGTCAGAGGTCACATTTGAACTCGGGTCTTCCTAACTACAGGTCCAGTACTCAAAAGAGTCCTTCAGATCCAGCCTCAGTCACTTACTACTTGTGTGACTCTGTCAATGCATCACTCAGCCTCAATCACTTCATCTCTAAAATGGGAATCATAATATGATAATATTACCTACCTCCCAGAGTTATTGCAAAGATCAAATAAAATTATATTTCTAAAATACTATATACAGACACACACACACTGTATATGTATACAATGTGTGTGTATATATTTATTTCATATGTATATATGTATGTGTGTGTGTGTGTGTGTGTGTGTGTGTATCCCTTTTCATTTTAAGGACTCTGTCTGCAGAGACAGAATTTATAATAAATGCTAAATATAATAAAATGATTTTAAAATAATAAAATATATCTTTAAAATTAACCACAATAAAGTAAGGCATGGAGAATGGAAATCCACAAATGCTGCCAGACCCTCACTTGCACTATTAGCTTGAGCGTCTCAGGAAACATCCTCCAGAATGGCTTAACAAGCAGCCAAAAGGACTCCTGGGAGTTCTCTTTTCCTTTCTGGCCTCATCCCTTAGTAAAGGCTTAGGAGTAATGGAGAGGAACAGCAGCAAGAATCTGGGTAATCCACACAATGAAGAGTCAGTCCATAAACAACCAAGAGCTGGCTACATCAAGATTTTAACACCAGAGGGGGAAAGGGATATTTATTCCTTGCTTTCTCATCCAGGAAGGCCAGTAATTTGCAGTACCGTGCAGTGCTTTGAACACCATGACCTGTCAATAAACAATGTCAACTGTCCTCCTCTAGACAAGAAGCCTGGCTTAAACATCCATTTTAGTTTTATGGCACTAATCTTTACATTATTGAAACAGATGTGATAGGAAGAGGGTTTTGTGATATGCATTTGACAATGGTATTTTTGGTAGGTATTGCTCCATGACAACAGAGAAGCAAATAATACACATGCTACATTTTTTGTAAACAAATGCTGCAATTCACAAGGCATATAAAATAATAGCTAATAGTTTATATATCAGTAGATAAATATTTGCTAAATGAGATATTTGTAAAGCACTTAGCACAGAGCATGGCACATAAGAATTGCTATATAACATGACATGACATGACATGACATAACATAAAAATAATTATTGCTTCCTTCTTGTTAAAGACCTACTATGTGTCAGGCACTGATAAGTGCTGGAGATCCAAATACAAAAAAGATGATTTCTGAGCTCAAGGAGCTCATGATCTAAAGGGGGGAGGTAACGACACATAAAAGAAAGCTGAAAGTGGGGGGAGGAGTATGAGGAGGAGGACAAAGAAGTCCATGACAAATGTAGCTAAGTGAGAAATGAGGAGATAGGGAAGACACATCAGTTCTTTTGTGGCTGTTCAGTTTTCTTGGCAAATATACTGGAGTGGTTTGCCATTTCCTTCTCCAGGGGATCCATTTTGTTAGGCAATCAGAGGTTAAATGACTTCCCAGGGTCACATGGCTAGGAGGAATCTGAGGCTGGATTTGAACTCAGGTCTTCCTGACTCCAGGTCCAGTGTTCTATCTACTGAGCCACTAGCTATCCCTCCTTAAATAAAGGGATTTATGGTTCAACTCCGCAATCAGAAGAGCAGAGGGTACTGATGAGGTGAGGCTGATTGGATCCTGCAAGGTGATGAGATTTCCCAATGATGAATTTACTGAGGGCACCATGGAGAAGCCAAAGACCCAAACAGAGCTGCCAGAGGTTTGCGAAACACTTTACCTGTGTTGAAATATTTTACCTGTGTTATCTCAATTGATCCTCACAACTCCTCCATCAAGTAGGTGTTATCATAACACTTATTTAACAGAAAAGGAGACTGAGACTGAGAAAGGTCAAGTGACTTGTCCAGGGTCACACAGCTAGTCCATCAGCAGTGAACCACAATTTATTAAGCACTTTTACTATGTCTGTGATAAGCTCTGGGGATACAACAGGAGGCAGGAACACAATCCCTTTCCTCAAAGACAGCCAGTCCTAATGAGGGAGGTAACATGAAGATAACTATGTATGTACTATATACACATATACATGCATAGACATATGTGTGTATATATACATACACACACACATATATACATGTGTATATATATATACATGTGTGTGTGTGTGTGTGTGTGTGTGTGTGTGTGTGTGTAGTTGCCTCAGAGGCAAGGTTCGAGGCAGGGAAGGAGAACGGTGGATCAGGAAACATCTCCTGCAGAAAGCTGGGTTTGAGTTTGAAGGAGAAGTCAAACTCAGATCCTCCACACTTTAAATCCAGTCGTTTCTTTAGGCATTGTGCCATTAATTAAGCCATTAGTTAATTAATTAAGCTATCAAGCTACTCTTATGATGCCCATCAATATAGTATTTGTGATTGGGGAAGTAGGAAGGAAGAGATGGGGAAAATTGAAATGAAAATTCATCTGTCTCTTTTCTTGATAGCTTACATTTTGCTCTCCCATAGATGTGAACATCTCCAGAACCTTCCACCTACCACACACGCTGTCTTCCCTTCCTTATTTCTCTTCTTAGACTTCACTTTTATCTTCATCCCTTCTTCTTCCTCCCTTTCCTCCATGACCTCCCTCTCTCCACCCCCACCCTCCAAAAGCTGAAAGTGGTTCAATACCAGCAGAGGTGTGTTGGCATAATCAGATGGGGATGTGGTATTTAGGGAGGGGAGAATGTGGTCAGGAGTTGGCAGTCAAACTGTTCCAGTTACTTATTTTTCCCAACTACAGCACTACATTAACATTAGCAAGAATTTGACATTTATGGAGAAGTGCTATATGAATATTACCTTTTAGAGTAAAAGCCTTGCACTGTCTAAAGGTCAATGGAAGCCAGGATTTCTTATCAGAAATGTTATTGGAGTACTGACTAGGGATGTGGTCATTGGTAGCTTTCAAGATCCATATGACTGGAAGAGAGGGGCTGAGGGACATCTAGAGATGCCTCAAATGTGTTCAAGTCTAACTGTCCTCCATTATCTCAAAAGAGAAATAAATATGCCAAAAATGTTTAAAAACAACAAACAACAAAAAGGGGAAAAGAAAGAACTCATCAAACACATATACACACAACACACCCATATATTTTCACAGAAAAAGTAGAGACCAATAAAAAAGAAAAAATTTAGTAAATAAACAAAAAGAAGTTTGAACACAATGAATAAACACTATGGGATTAAAAAAATATTCAACAACAACAGATGAAAGGGAAAATAAGAGCTGTTAGATATTCCAGAGTTAATAATAGAACAGCTATAAGAACTTTTTTAATGTTTCAGGAAAGTAATAAAAGAAATAAAGGAAGAAATAAAACTTTTTCTAGTCCCCCTACTAATATGTGTGTGTGTATATGTGTGTGTGTGTGTGTGTGTGTGTGTGTGTGTGGAGAGAGGAAGAGAGAGAGAGAGAGAGAGAGAGCGAGCAGAGAGAGGAAGTACTAAATAAATGTTGGTTGACTGACTTCCTGGAAAGATGAAATCAAAACAGGGAATTGATATTATGGAACCATTAGTAAATAATTTCTCCAAAATGGTAGAATATCTATTTTGAAAATAAGATTAGAATATCTGTCATTTTAAAAATGTAGAAATGAACGAAATATCACAACCAGATCAAAAGATAGCAAAATTAGAAAAATATCTGCAGTCTCTATAAACCAAGACAAGTGGATCTTGCAAATAGATAATGAGGGAATTATCAATGGTCCAAAAAAACCACAATATATTTAAAAGCCTTAATACTTATACTTCAATAAATCATGCAGGAAAATTACACAGAATTATTGGGAAAAGAGAGCAAAATACAAATAAATGGAATCCATAGATTACCAATAGAGAGAAAATCCCAGTTTAACTCACCCAGAAATCTCATGGTCAGTCTTTGAAAAGGGAAAGTCACTTAACCTTGATAGGTCTCTATTTCTTCATCAATAAAATGAGAGGTTGGGCTAGATGATCTCTAAGTCGCCTTCCTGCTCAAAATTTACGATCTCAAATACATCTTTTTTTTTTTTAACATTCTCTCTGCCACAACTCTAGTTGAGGTTCTCATTATCTCTGGCATACAACTATTACAGCAGCTTTCTAACATGTCTCTAGGTTTCCCTTCATATCCATCCTATACGCACCAGTCAGATTAAAGACGATTGATTCATCCACTTGACAAATATTTATTGAATATCTCCTTTGTATTAGTTCTGTGAATCACTGGAATATCTTGACCCTATTCAAAAACTTCCAGTATTTGCCCATAGCATATTAAATGACTGACTCCCCAAATCCTTATCCCAGTATTCTAAATCCTCTATAATAGGGTTCTAACTGAACTTTCCATTCTTTTTTCATGCTTCACATACATTGGACTGCTCACCAATAACCAGACACATTCCGTGTTTATGAGGTTCCAGCCAAACTTGGCTATTCAAATTGCCACCTCTGTATCTTGGCTCACAGTTCCTAATATTTAGGCACCTTTTCCCTTCTTATCTCAACCTATTGAAAACTTCTCAATAGAATCTGCCCTACCCCCATCTGGGAGAGATTGCTCCCTCAAGTCAAGTCAATGGACGTTTATTAAGTACCCACTATGTACCAGGAACCACCATGGAAAGAGCTGGATATGCAAAGGCAAATTCAGTTCCCACTCTTAGGGAGCTTTCAGTCTCATAGGGACAATAATATAGATACAGAACAGCAATATAAAAATGTATAAAGAGGATAAATTGGAGATAATCTCAGAGGAAAGACATTAGCATTAATGGGAATGGCATCTTGCAGAAGGCAGGATTTTAGGCAAGAGCTGAAGGAAACCAGAGAAGCCAGGAGACAAAAATGACAAGGGAAAAAATTCCAGGCACAAGGGACAGCAAGTGAAAACACACAGAGTAGTGAGGTTTCATACGCTCATCATTTGGGGGTTGGCTTAAGCGATGGTATATGAATGTGAAGGAATATGGTTGTTCTGTAAGAAATGATGAAAGCGATGATTTCAGTGAAATCTAGAAAGAATTGTAAGAACCGATGCAGAGTGAAGTGAGAAGAACCAGGAGAATAATTTATATAATACCAACAATATTGTAAAGACAAACTTTGAAAGATTAAAGAACCCTGGTAAACACAATGATTAACCATGGTTTTAGAGGACTCAGTGCTACTCAACTCCTGTTTGTTTTTTTGCTTTTTAATATTTTCCCAGGTAGGTGAAAGGAGGCAGAAAAGATGGGAAAGTAAAAAGAAATGCTTGTTAATTAAAAAAATTAAATAAAAATACTTAAAAATTTTTAAAATAAAAAATACTACTCTGCTTACAAAGATGAAAAGTGGCACATCTAAAGAAGAAGAAAGAAGAAGAGAGGAGAAGAAGAAAGAAGAAAGAAGAAGAAGAAGATGACGACAACGACGATGACTTTCAACAAGGCCAAACATCTTCTGAACATTCAGGTAATTAAAGTTTTGCTATAAATAGATAATCACCTGGATGGCTTCATGTCTGAGAAGCTCTTGATACCCTGATCCTTTCAGTAATTAGGAGCCAGAGCCCAAATTCAATGTGTCGGTAAGATTAACATCCTAGGTTCTGTTCTCAGTTTTGTGACCAGGAACATGTCCTTCTGTTACCCCAGCTGTGAAAGAAGACACTACAATCATTCAATTTTCGAGTTACAACAATAACCCAATTCTGTAGTACCTTAGGGCTGTTGTCACAACAGCAAAGTTCCTTCCAGCTCCTATGGTCTTATAATCAATCACCAATCAATAAGCATTTGCTGTGCACAGTTGGTTGCTGCTGTCCTTCATCCTCAAAGAGGACCAAAAAGACACCACTACGCTAGAGTCAAGTTACAGTGTGTCCAATTGTGGCTGATCAGACCAATAGAGCTCGGAATGCTCTACCACAGATCAGGCCCCAATAATCCATGTGAACATTTGGGGCGAATTCTCTAAATTTTGCATCTCATGTTTCTTTTGAGCTACTTCAATTCTGCTTTGCTCATAGAGCGCAGCACCTTCTCTGATGAGGACACATCATGGTGAGCGGTCCTGTGCTGCTGTCTCCCACATCACACAATCAATTCCAAAGTTTTTAAGAGAGACCTTGAGAGTGTCCTTATATTGTTTTCTGACCACTACATTAGTGTTTGCCTTGTGTGGGTTCTCCATAAAATAGCTTTTTTGGCAAGCATACATTTTGCATTTAAACAATGTGGCCAGACCATTGGAGTTGCCCTCTCTGAAGCAAAGTTTGAATGCTTGACAGTTTAGTTTGAGAAGGGACATCATTGTCTGATATCTTATCCTGCCAGGTGATCTTCAGAATCTTGCTATGACAATTCAAATGGAAGTAATTCAGTTTCCTGGCATGGGGCTGGTAGACTGTCCAGATTTCATAGGCATACAACAATGAGGTCGGCACAACGGCTCTGCAGACCTTCAGTTTGCTTGTCAGTCTAATACCTTCTCTCCCATACTTTCCTTCAGAGCCTCCCAAACACTGAGCTAGGTCTGGCAATGCGTGTGTCAACCTCATGAATGTGTACATCCCTGGAAAGCACATTGCCAAGATAAGTGAACTTATCCACAGCATTCAAAACTTCTCAACTGATGGTTCCACATATGGATGGTGTGGTGGCAGCTGATACGAAGTACACATACTCCTAACGCCAAAGTCCAGCTGTCCACATAAGAAAACTGAGATGCAGATAAATTATGACTTTTCTAATGTTCCAAGGCTAGTTTATGGCAAAGTAAGGATCCAATTTTGCTGACTCCCAAACTAGTTACTCCTCCTTAGATCACATTGCTTCCCTTTCATCCATGCATAACTTTCAGAATGTTGATGCTGTGATTATGTTTATGATTGTAAAGAACACTGAGATTTTCAAATAGAATACACCACTAAAGCACCAAATAATCTGATTTTCCCCAAACACGAAGTTTCTCCTTGATGGGAGTTAACCTGAAAAAGATACTTATTTTGGTGCAAACCAGGCTGGCCCAGACAGAATTGTGAAACACAAGTTGGCATTTCATGCCATCCTTTTCCCCCATTCATTGTATTCTCTCCCTTTACTGTCCCTCCCCTCCTACCTCCAACATAACACCTAGCCTATGGAAAAGAGGCATTATGGGACTGAGGAAGAAGAGGGCTGACCCTGCACCCCTGACATTTACTAACTATGAGACCCTGGGTCTCAACACCTGTGTTTGCCTGAATTCTAGTCCTTGAGGAAATTACTCTAACTCATCTTCGGAGCTCCTGCCCTAGATCCCAACCCCACGTGAACAAATGAAAAAGCATGTTCCAAACACTGTGTTAAGTAAGCTACAGATACATATATTTTAAAAAGAGACAAGCCCTACTCTAAAGGAGCTTATATTTTAATAAGGAAGATGTATGTGGTGGCCAAGGAGGAATATCTTGGTCTGGGGAGATTGAAGTGGAGGAGAAGTTATATATAGGTGAGAGGGTCAGGTGGATGATTGCATGAGATATGAAAATGAAGCATTGGCCAGTGTTTTGTACCAGTTAGCCAATAGAGTGGCCCAGTTTGCACACACTAAGTCATCAAATAATCAGGCTGGACCCTAGGCCTGGAGCTTCAAAGATGAAAGTATGAACTTTCCCAGGAATGGGGATGGAGTGTTTGTGAATGATCTCACTGGTGATTGGTGATGGTATTTGTAAACTAGCCTATTTAGCCCAATATATAACTGACCCCTAGATACCAGACCATGCATCAGTTTCTCATCCCATCTAACCATCCCACCTCATCTACCTTCACCCACATCCAATACCCCTCACCCACTCATTTTCCTCCTCCCTAGAACAAAACTCCTTTCCCCAGTCACCTCTCTTCTATGTATGTTGTCTTCTTCTATTGGAATATAAGCTCCCTGAAGACAAGGACTGTCTCTTTTTTTTAATCTTGTAGCCCCAGAATTTAGTATTTTGTTGTTGTTCAGTTGTTTTCAGTCATGGCCAATTCTTTGTGACCCCATTTGTAGTTTTCTCAGTAAAGATACTGGAGTGGTTTGCCATTTCCTTCTCTGGCTCATTTTACAGATGAGGAAACTGAGGCAAACAGAGTTAAATAATTTGCCCAGGGTCACACAGCTAATAAGTATCTGTGGCCAGATTTGAATTTAGGAAGGTGAGCCTTCTTGACTTCAGGCCCAGCACTCTATCCATCATCCCTCCTAGCTGCCCCAGAATTTAGCATAGAGCCTGTCATATAACAAGCACTTATAAATACCTTTTCATTTATTTGAGTTACTTAATCTCACCTGACCTCAGTTTCCTCATCTGTAGAAAGGTAGGGTTGGTCTAAGCCTCTGATCTTCCTTCCTTTTATAGATTTATGATCTTATAACCATTTCTCAAGAACCTTGCTTTCTCAGTTATCTGTCAAAATTGGAAAATTACTAGGACTAAGGTGTTGATTGAAAATGGCTTGAAGTGTTCTCTCCCAAAGAAACAGGATGCGATGGGATGGGATGGATGAGAAAGTATTTATTAAGTCTTACTATGTATCAAATACTATGCTAAGCCCTGGAAATACAAATAGAAAGGTAAAAAATTTCCACTTCACAAGGAAAATGCATTCTAATAAGGAGAGAAAAAAATCCATACAGCTCAGCTACAGGGCAGATGGGAAGGTGCAGAGGTCCTTAGGATGCAGGGGGCATGACAAAACTCAGGAGTCTCTAGAATGCAACAATAGGTCTGAAAGCAGTGCCAAGGGGGCCCCAGGCCTTAGTGGGAAGGTAGAGAGTGTGGCCTAGTAGACCACCATCTTACTGGAAGGATTACAGTTGGTGGCTTCCTCATCATTCAGGAAATGTGAGTGGCAAGGTCTCCAATAAACAGCATTTGAAGAAGAGATAGTGAGCATGACCATCAGGATGGAATGATGCTCTGGGTAACTGCTGGCAGGGTCAGCATCCCCAGAGGCAGCTTGGTGGACAATAGGCACTGAAGTAGGGGATAAGAAGGGCTTTCTACCCCTACCCCCCACCCCAATCTATTTTAGCGCTTAAGGTACTTCAGCCCTGAAGCCTCCCATTGATTCGTTCAATTGATTAACTCAGTAGAATTAATTTGGAATGGTAGAATTTGAAGCTGTGCTATAGACAGGGGGTGGGGAGATTTTTAGAGGGAAGTTTTTATCTTGTCACCCCTCGAAAAGAACACCTCAGGGCTCTACTTCTACAAACAGTCTGCAACAATGAGATGGCATGAATAGAACAAATACATGTCATTATATACCTAAATGAATAAGACTCGAGCACAGCCTGGAACGGGAAAGAAATTTAACTTGGGATAGAACAGGACGCAGTTGGGGTGGTGGGGAGGGTCAAACTAAAATTTACTGGTAGGCCATCTTTTTTTCTTAGGAAAATACAGTGTGGTAAGACATAGTATACTTTCACAAAGATGCATCCCCTTGGAACTAAAAGCCACTTGTGAAAAATTCTGGTGTCATTTTTAAAATGTTGCATATGTTATCAATTAGACCTTCCCATCTTAAGCTACTTGGGGGAGAGGGCAAATTTCACCCTCCTCCTCCACAGCTATTTGCCACCACCACCGGCACTCCCACATACACCCACCCCCCACAGAAGGGACTCATTTAACACCCCTCATAAGCTCTTCACATTATCCCATGCAAAACAATTCTATCTGGAGCCAATTTGGAGGGGTATAATTTATCCCAGACTTTTGCTGGAAAAAAGCTTAAGCTCCTGAGTCTCCTCAGATGTGTAGCCAACAGGGAGCTCCCCCGCCACATGCATTTATACAGTTAGAGTTCCGAATGCCAAATCTCAAGTTCAGAGACAGCATACAAATGTACAATGTTCCCTGAAGGAGACTGGGTCCATACTCCATGAATGAATGGGATATATTGATCCATACATGTACTTCTCATGTGGACAAGTATAATGTGGATTATAACCTTCATTTAGATGTTACACAATCCTCATTTAATAAATAGGCTGCAAATTCATTATCATTGAAGCTAATAATTGGATGAAAAATATAATTTATTTTTCTATACCTGGCTCAGGAATTAGAGAAAGCATTGAGACTGGAAACTAAGAACGGAGCAAAAATAGAAGGGTTAGGAACAATTCGAAAATCTATTTCATGGTTTAGTACTAACAAAGAAAATGAGAAGATATTTTATATGGATGTCACAAGGACTTTGTTTCATGAATTGCCATGATATATAGAAATATCAAAACCGCACATAGCCAGAGCCATAACCAGCAAGGGGACCAAAGGGTCTTTGCCCCAGTGTGTTAACATCTGGAGAAGTATGCTTCTTCTCTGTGGCGACCATTGTCCTTACAGTTTGCCACAGAATCAGAGGGCTCATCTTCCTCCTCTCCAGACCTCTCTCAGAGATAAGGGTTAGTGGAAGGGCCATGCTGTCCTGGCTCATCTGTACCAGCAGTTAGACTGATCTTATTGTTTGTGTATAGTTGTTTGCATGTTATCTCTCCATTAGACTGTGAGTTTCTAGAGAGCAAGGACTGTCTTTAAACTTTGTATTCTCAGCACTACTCACAATGCCTGGGACATAGTAGGTGCCAAATAAATGCATATTGACTGCTGCTATTTCCCCGAAGGTTTTTTGCCGTAGGTGAAAAAATTACTAATGATAATTATTTTTTCATTTTTATTTTTTTAATTAACAAGCATTTATTTTTTCTTCTTCCTCCCAATTGAAGACAGGAAAAACCCCTATAAAAATACACATGGTCAAGGCAAACAGATTCTCATACTGGCCATATCAAAAACTGTATGTCTCATTTTATATTTTGAATCTATCACTTCTCTGTCAAGGGGTAGGTAGAATGCATCATCATCTGTCATCTGGTTGGTCACTGTGTTATTCAGAGTTGTTTTTCTTTACAGTTGTTTCTGTCTATGTTCTCCTGATTCTATTCACTTTACCCTGCATCAGTTCATACAGGTCTTCATAGGTTTCTCTGAACCCCATCACTTTTATCATTTTTTTAACTTTTATTTTCAGTTCCAAATTCTCTCCCTCCCTCCCCCTCCTCCCCAACCCATTGAGAAGGCAAGAAGTAGGATATTCATTATATATACCTTCATCATTTCTTTAATAGCCTTTGGGTCAAAGGTGTTCTAGAAGACGTAAATGCATCATGTAAGTTTATAAATTCAGGTAAATTAGGGCCAAGGTTCAGGGTTTCCTGCATCAGTTTTCCCTAAAAGGCAATGAAGCTGTCATTAGGACTTGATTGATCCCTCCTCTCTGGACACACTTCCTGGTCACTTTTTCATTGTTGTTCAGTCATTTCAGTTGTGTCTAACTCTTCATGACCCCACTTGTGGTTTTCTTGGCACATATACTGCAGTGGCTTGCCATTTTCTTCTCTAGTTCATTTTACAGATGAGGAAACTGAGGCTAATAGGGTTAAGCGACTTGCTCAGGGTCACACAGCTAGTGTCTGAGGCTGGATTTGAACTCAGGTCTTCTATCTCCAGACCCATTGCTCTAATCCACTGCCCTAACCTAGCTACCATGTCCTGGTCACTTAAGGGTATAAAAAGTCCCACCCATGTGGAGTTGGGACCCTCTCCAACCTAATGAATATCTATCTGAAGACCACTGAGTCACCATACTTTATCCTGCTGACCAATGAATTTCCATATGGAGGTGAGAAAGGCCATCCAGAGAAGCCTGAGCAAATGCATTCTTCTTGAAAATCCTTGCTGTGTTAGGACAAAGTAAGCGTCCTTTGGTTAGCTGCTCAGTAATCATTTGCGAGTGCCTCATCCCATCCCAATGTCATAGCTGAACCAACAGGGAAATGGCTTTAGACCCACCTCAAACAAGGGAGAAATATTCGGTCTAAATGGTAGAAAAGTCTGGATTACATAATATTTCTAAAGGCAGTTGTATTTCTTCAGATATGTGGATAAATAAATTGAGTACTAAGGAAGGCTTTCCTATTCCGCATCCTGCTGGACCTGCTTTCGTGGAGGGATGACATTTGTAATTAGCATTATTAACGTACTTAGAATATTAAAAGTTCTTTAAAAGCTTTTGGCTGCTTAGAGACTTAAAGGGAACCCTGACACTTTTGTTCACACCACCAATTTGATTAATAAACCCTTTCTTCCTACTAAACTGAAAAATTTAGCCCCTGGCCAACTTCACACTATCTGAATCAACAAAGTTGAAATTAACAATGTTTCCCAGTAGCCATTCATTCACTCTGTGCATTCTCCTGGGTAATATTTTAAGTCCCTGGTGATGGTGTTCTGTTTGATTCAACTCACTGGAATAATATTCAGGAAAATATTTCTTTCTTCAGAAATTTAGAACCTACCTTGTTTCCAAGAAGTAATAGGAAGGGCACAGTGACCAGAGGGCAGGAAGTCTAAGTGACTGATTCAAATCCTATCTCATTTCTTTTCTACGCAAATATGGGCTAGTCACTTAACCTCTTTCAAACTCAGTTTCATCATCTATAAAAGAGGAATGATAATCATACCTACAGTGCCTACCTCACAGGACAGTTGTGAGGCTCAAATGATGAGATGAAGTAAAATAGTGATGGAAACACATTGGAACTAATACAAAACAGATTGAACAGAACCAGGAAAGCAACATATACACAATGACGGCCACAATATAAACGGAAAGAATAAAAACACAAGATTGAATGATGTATCTAATTCTGATCAAACTGGCCCCAAAGGAGACATTAGAAAATATACCTCCCTCCCTTCTGTGGGGGCAGAGCAAGCATGGATAAATTGAGATCAGCATCATCAAAGGAATTTCTGAATCAATAGCTTCATGGAGCCAATTGAGGATTTGAAAGAAAAGCAATAGAAATGTCCATTTTTATGAACTCAGACCCTGGGAGAATATGACCCAATAAATGATAATCTTATACTAAAACAATTTTTTTGGACTAGTCCTGTGATTTCTTTGTCATAGGCAACTCCCCGGTGAGGAAACTCCTTCTACTAAAACAGACTAGGGTCTTCTCTTCAATTTATAGTCTTAGAAAGTCTCCAAGGAGCACTGAAGGGTCATGGGACTTGTTCAAGTCACACAGCAAGTATATGTTAGAGGTAGGACTTGAACCCAGGTCTTCCTGTCTCCTAGGCCAGTTAGATATGCACTAAACCACAAATATTAGCTAAATTGGTTAACTGACTCAATGGTTTCTTCTGCATGCAGCTCCTCAAAAAAAATTTTAATCAGAATCTCTCTACGTCTACAGAATTTCTCACTAACATATTTTCTTGGTTGAGGCATTATTATGCCTCAATAGCATAGTCATTTTGAAATCAAGTCCTATTTGGAGACATATCTCTTTGAAGATAGAGTTGCCAGGGAAGCGAGAAAAGTTATTCACTAGTTATTGTGTTGGACATAGGGATTAAACCCTATGCACACTTGTCTTGGGGAAAGGGACAGAAATTCCCTGGGATGGCTGCCCCCATGGATGTCTGCCTTGTAAAGAACACAAAATGTAATCTTTGTTCATCTGAGTTCCAGGTAGCAAATATCCAGGCTCAGGAGCCTAAAGGAAGGAGGGAAGGAAGGAAGGAAGGAAAGAAGGAAGGAGGGAGGGAGGGAGAAAGGAAAGGAGTGAGGAAGGAGGGAGAGAGAGAGGGAAGGAGAGAAGGAGGAAAAGAAGGAAGGAGGGGGGAGGAAGGAAGGAAAGGAGCAAGAGAAAAAGGAGGAAAAGGAAGAAGGGAGGGAAGGAAGGAGGGAGAAAGGAAAGGAGGAAAGGAAGAAGGAAGGAAGGAAAGGAAGAAGGACAAAAAGGAAGAAGGGAGGGAAGGAAGAAGGGAGGAAGAAGGGGAGGGAGGGAAGGAGGTAGGAAGGAAGGGAGAGAGGGAGGGAAGGAGGAAGGGAGGAAGAAAAGGATGAAGGAAGGGAGAGAAGGAAGGAAGGAGGGAAGGAGAGAGGGAGGAAGGAAGGATGGAAAGAAGGAGGGAAGGAAGGATTTTTTTAAAGCACTACTAGTTCCACGCACTTTGCTAAGAGCTTTATGGATAGTTTCTAATTTCATTATCACAATAGCCCTAGAGGTAGAAGCTCTTATTTCTGCCATTTTACGGTTAGGGAAACTAAGGCAAAAAGCTGTTAAGTGGCTTGCCCAGGGTAACACAGCTAGTGAGTGTTTGGGACAGAATTCTAATTCAGATCTTCCCAACTCCAGGTCCAGTGCCTTATTCACTCTGTCACCTAGCTGTCTAGGCAGGAGGGATACAAAGAGTAGTCCTGTGCATTAAGCTTGAACTTGTAGCTTGTTTATGTGACTTGGTAAGCTTCTTTAGAAAGATCTTTTAAATTTACACCCATCTACTTCCCCAAAGGATTTGAGGCAGCTGGCACTTATTTTAGGTCCAGATAAGGTCAATTAGGGTGTTATTTATAGAACTAGAAATATTCTATTTAAATGAGGTCATTTGCATTTTGAAAATATAAGGAACACATGCAAAAGTTTCTTCTGTTCCTTTTTTAACCATTCCCCTTCCCCTCAAATTATGATTCTTTTGCCATGACAGGGGGAAGTCAGGTGATTTATTGCAAGGCTCACAGATCTGAACTATAAATCCCAAGGATTAACATTGAATAATTTCTACAAATTTCTTAGTCTGACCCAGGGCCACATAATACACACATGGTCTAAGTGAATTCAGTACTTCTAACAGGAACCATATTTTCATTTCCATAAGTTCCAAGTGCTAACTCCAATTGTTATCTAGGCCTCCAGCCAGGATGAAGTCTTCCTGCCTCCTCCCATGTAACTAGAGCCTGGCTCTATGGTTCTGATGGTACATCATTGTCTGAGTCTGTATGTGTGTCTACGAATCCAACAACAGAACATGGGAGCCTATCTATATTTAAGCCAACACAAAAACTTGTGAATGAACTTGGGCCAATATACATAAGCAGGAGATGGCTAGTGGCAAGTCAGCAGCTCTTTTATGAAGTACAATCCTTTGCTAACATAAGTGACAGCCAGGCATTAATAGGAAAAAAATATCAGTGAGGATGCCTCCTATTAGGACATGAAAAAGGAATATTGTGATCTGTCTTCCCTTGAACCTTGCATTTCTTCACATGCAGGTTTTGGATCATCTACACCTAGAGATTGGTTTCTGCCACTGCAAAAAATGGCTATAAGATAACACAGGTCTCCTCTGATCCAGCAATGCCACTTACTCTTAGTTTACACCCTGAAGAGATCAAGAGAAAAGCAGAAAAGGGCCCACATATAGAAAAATATTTAGAGTACCTCTTTTTATGTGGCAAAAATATCAGGAAACTGCAGGGATGCATGTCATCAGGGAATGGCTAAACAAATTATGGAATGTATATGTGATTTGTTGTTTATTTTTATATAATTAATGATGGTTTCAGAAAAAAAACTGGGAAGATCTGTATGAATTGATGCAGAGTGAAATGGGCAGAACCAGGAGCTCAATTTATACTATAACAATAACAGCATAAAAACAAATAACTTTGGGGTTTATGGAGGTTGTCTAAAGTTATTTTTTTACTTAAATTTTATTTTAATCAACAAAAATACCCCTTCTCTCCCTCTTTCCAGCTCCCCACAACCCACCCATGTACACACACACACACACACACACACACACACACACGAACTGAGGAAAATAAAACTTCTTATAAACATATGTAGTCAAACAAAACAAATTTCCATATTGACCATGTCCAGAAAAAAATATGCCTCAAATT
Source organism: Trichosurus vulpecula (assembly GCF_011100635.1). Lineage (NCBI taxonomy): Eukaryota > Metazoa > Chordata > Mammalia > Diprotodontia > Phalangeridae > Trichosurus > Trichosurus vulpecula. The sequence continues at coordinate 48,722,926 of NC_050578.1, forward strand.
ACACTCTGAGTCCTTTACCTCTCTATAAGGAGATCTAGAACATATTTCCTCATGAGCCTTCTAGAATCATGGTTGGTCATTACTGCTCAGAGTTCCTAAGTCTTTCAAAGTTGAATACAAACAACTTTTAAAAAACTCAAGCATTGTGATCAATGCAATAACCAACCATGATTCCAGGAGACCATTGATGAAACATCCTAGCAACCTCCTGACAGAGCGATGATGGACTCAAGATGAGGAGCGAGACACATGGAAAATATGGAAATTTGTTTCGCTTGATTATGCATTTTTCTTACATGTGGATTTGTTTTTCTTTTCCTCAAGGTGGAGGAGAGGTGGTGGGAGAGAAAATAAATGCTTATTAATTAGAAAAATTAAAAGTTTTTAGCATAATGTAGGTTAAACATGTAAGGGCAGGTAGGTGGTGCAATGAATAAAGTACTGATGAGCCTGGAGTCAGGAAAACCTGAGTTCAAAGCCAGTCTCCTCCTACCTATCTGACCAATCTCATATTTTTTTCCCGCTTGAATAAACACTTACTTAGCAACCAATGTGTGCAGAACACTGTACCAAGGATTGGGGGATATACAAAGTTTAGATAAAATGCTTCATGCTTTGTCATTTAGAGTCTACAACTTATCTTCCTTCTCCTTAAGAGTGAATAACCCTCAAGGTGCAGTTCACTTTCTTTTTCCCTCAGTGATCCCATCCGTTTCTATGGCATTAATTATTACTTCAACACAAATGACTTCCAAATTTAGATGGATATAGATATCAGTGTAGATATAGATATAATCTAAGCTGTAGTCCCATATTGATCACTGCCGGCTGGCAAGCTCCTCGAAGGCAGGGATTATCTTTAGACTCTCTTTGTATCTCTAGGACTTAGCACAGTACTTGGAACACAGTAGGCATTTAATAAATGTTTATTGATTGATTGGGTGACACCTTAAAATTGAACTCATTGTTTTGCTACCAAAACCTGCCCTTCCTTCCAATTTCTCTATTTCTATTAGTGTCAGCTAGACATGTCTAGCTACCTAGATGGAAAATAGTCACCTTCTTTTCCCCTTATTCCCAATCAATGGCCAACTTCTGACTCTTCTACCTCTGCAGTATCTCCTTGGGGTCAGAAGGATCCTATTTTTTCCTACCCTGACTATTCATCAGTCAGCAAGCATTTATTGAATGCCTACTCTGTGCCAGGCACTGTCCCGGCCACCGGGGATAGAAGACAAAAATAAAACTATCCCAGCTCTCAAGGAGCTTACATTCTCAGAGCTATCCTAATAGATTTTCTGACCTAACCCTGCATATAACAGCAAAGAGTGAACAAAGATGACAGGGGGTAGAATCAGATACTAAATATAGCATATTTAAGTCGTTGACAGCTGGGCTCAGAGCCAGGCTTCTGTCCCTGTAAGAGCACCTTAGGGGACCCTGAGCAAAATTCAAGGGAAAACATAACAGATGCAAAGCCATTTAGCACAGATCAAAAAGCACTTCACCTCAAACATCTGAAGATACTCAGGCTCTTTGCTAGACAATCGAAGAACTCACATGTTTATACTATGTTTAGTAATGAACTGAAAATGATAGTTCTAACATGGTCATAATGATAAAATAAGTGTCCTACAATGAATTGTTCTGATTATTTGATCATCTTAATAATGATATAAAATTAACCATTTGGCAGACTGATCCACTGCTCAATATGGAACCTTGATGGGCATCCAAGAAAGTCATATGGATAGCATTGATGGTCTCTCCAAGAGATCATATAAATAATCAGTCAACAAGCACTTATTAAACACTTGCTATATTCCAGGCACTGTGTTGAGCTCTGAGGAGACAAAAAAAGGACAAAATATAGTCCCTGGCCTCAAGATGCTGACATTTTAATTGAGGAAACAACATGAGAAAAAATCGAACATATAAGATGTAGATGGAAGGTGACCTCAGCGGGAAGGTGCTAGCAACTAGAAGAACCTAGAAAGACCTCTTACAGAAAGTGGGATTTGAGTTGAGTATTGAAGGAAGACAGGAAAGCCAGGAAGCAGAAGAAGAAGGAAGGAGGGAAAGCATTCTAGACATGGGGGACAGGGAAGACACTAAAAAGGCAGAGGGTCAGACTCAGAAATTTCCTGTACAAGAAGTGTTGCTGGATCATACAAACTACCAGCAATTCTCATAGGCAACTCTTGCTACTAATCCGTCATCCCACCAAAGTTTTCTTTTCTACCTACCCCACCCACCCATATAAATTCTAGCTGTGGGGCATTTCTTATTTCATTTGGAATTGTACATTTTGTTCTCCCTAAGATTCTGCTGCCTTAGGAAAACACCTGTCCTAACTCAAATAATACTGAATCTACAAGTCCCTGTATGCACACCTGCAAGTGTTCTCATTCTCAAGATCAAGTGTGCACATGCACACATACACTAACATGCAAAGATCTCTTCCGACAAATTAATAAATCCTCTTGTCTTCTTTAGTCTATTATTAAACATAGTTTTCTCTTCTGTTGAAGTCAAACTTTCTTTTTCATAGTTGCCTAGGTAGCGTCTTTAAAAAATAGTAAATCAATAAATCAGTAAAAAAAAAAAGTCATATTGTAATTGTTTGATTCTTAGAGCTCTTCGCACACATGAATCCATATGGAGTTTGGACTGGTCAAACTAGCCAAACATACTTTTCCAAATCTCCTTCTCCCCATTATTATACCACCACCATCAAAAATATGGAATTTGAGATTTTCTGAATAATTGATGCTAGTTCCTGATGTGACACTCCTTCCTGAATCAGCCATTTGGGTGCAGTCAGACCATTCATTTATTAGAGAAAATATCACAAAGCTAAAAGGAAGAATGAGAAAAAGAAATGTCATGCCACTGAAACTACCTGGTCCTGACTTATTCAGACAAATTTTTGATCAGGAAAAATATATAATGAATGGATATTGACAATAATTATAATAATATCAAATTGAAGTCTAATTCATATAAATCAATTGACTTAACTAAAAGATCTAAAACATTTAATATGGCTTAAAAAAACTTGTTTACTTGCCAAAAGGAGAAAGATGGAAGCCAAAAGTAACACCAGTCCAACTACAAATCAGACTTACAGAGAAGGTTGACCGAGGAGTACGAATAGTATCCTCTCACAAAACAGGATAACCCCAGTCTAAGGAAAGACTGTTGAGGGACCCAAATAAGTCAAGTCATTTCAAGGACATTTAAGGGTGAAACTGGAAAGAAGACAACAGAAAGCAGAAAAATAGGAAAGATTTGTATTACAAACTCTTTTTCCCATCAAGGACAGAAAAGCTACTGCATTTAGACTAATAACACAGCCCCAAATGTGCTTCTAGAGGAGGTAGAAAGGGTATTAAGGTAACAAAGGACAGGGGAAAAGGAAAAGCAGCCAGATTGGACTCCAGGTTTACACATAGGAGGTTTCTGCAGGTCCTACACAATTGTGAGAGTATTAAGAGATATATTCACAAGGTTTTGAAGAGAGGGAGGATATCAAAGATGTGGAGAAAAAAATCTCAGATTTTATTAAACCCCCCCAAAAAGGCAACCAAGAGGTAATGAACAACTATCAGTCTACATATCTACTTTATCATCTAAAAGAACTTTTTAATGACAATCTACATACATTGAAAGTATCCTTGATTAGGGTGTTAGTAAAGAACAGATAATTTTTTCTTTTTTTAATTAATTTTTTTTAAATGAAGATCCATCACTTCTCCTCCTTCCTCTCTATACCACACCTCCCCACCCCCCAAAATGAGAAAGCATGAAAAACAAAATAACCTATTACAAGTATATATAGTCAAGCAAAACAAATTCTCCCATTGGTCATGTTCAAAAAGACTATCAATCAAATCAATCAATCAATCAAATCAATCAAAGAGAATCAATCTACATTCTGACCACATTAATCATTTATTAATCATAATAAGCATTTATTAAGCACATGTTATGTAAGTGCCACAGTGGATAGAGTGCCAGTTGGAATCAGGAGGACCTGAATTCAAATCCAGCCTCAGATACTTACTACCTATGTGATTCTGGGCAAGTCATTTAACTCTGCCTCAATTTCCTCATCTGTAAAATGAGCTGGAGAAGGAAATGGCAAACCACTCCAAGTATCTTTGCAAGAAAAAAAAACATACCACAAATGAGGTCACAAAGAGTCAAACATAACTCAACAACAACAACAACAATGTGCCAGGCACCTCTCTATCAGGAAATGGGTAGCATTTTTTTCATCATGAGTCCTATGGAACCATGGCTGGTCATTGGGTTGATCAGATTACCTAAGACTTTTAAAGTTGACTGTTATTACTGTATAAATTGTTCTCTCGGTTCTGCTTCACTTTACCCTGCATCAGTTGATATACATCTTCCCAGATTTCTCTAAAAGTATCCCTTTCATCATTACAGCACAATAGTATTCTGACATCTATATACCACAACTTGTTCAAATATTCCTTAATTAATGGACATCCCCTCAATTTCCAATTTTTTTGCCACTACAAATGAAACTGCTATAAATATTTGTATATATGAATCCTTTCCCTCCTTTCTTTGCTCTCTTTGGAGTATAGAACTCCTCCCTGCCTCTGGGACTCTCCCTCCATCTAATTACAGAGGGTGGACAGGGGAGAACTCTGTCTAGACCCTCCATTTAAGGAGGGCACCCAGGGCAGCCATCTCATCATTTGCCACCTGACTACACTCTTCTGAGATCTGGATGCCCTCTCTACCTCTCCGTTTCCCCTCATTTTTCAGCTTCATTTTATGTTTTATTTCCCCCTATTAGATTTTGTACTCCTTGAGTGCAAGGACTATCTTTTGCCTTTCTTTGTCTCCCCTGAGCTTGGTACAGCATCTGGCACATAGTAGGCACTTGATGCCTAGTATTTCTGGGTCAAAGGGTATGCATTGCTTTTTTGACATCATTCTAAATGGCTTTAGAACTGGCTGGACCAGTTCTCAGTCACACTACCAGTACATTAATGTACCTGTTTTCTCACAGCCCCTCCAGCATTTGTCATTTATCTTTCATCGACATCGCCAATCTGATGGGTGTGTGGTGAAACCTCAGAATTGTTTCAATTTTCATTTCTCTAATTATTAGTGATTAAAAGCATTTTATACGGAATTTGATAACTTGGATTTCTTCCTCTGAAAACTACCTGGAATAGATCTTTTACAAGTGACAATCCACAGAAGACCACTTTATCATTATCAGTTGGTCAAAAGATACTGAGGATATAAGATTCTGCTGTGCTTATTTGTTGAATATATATTTTTTAAATTTATTTGATTTAGCAGAAGACTATACCCTAAAGTTTCTCTTCTAATGAAGTGCCACCCATACTTAAAATTATTCAAGATTCCCTGAAAGATATAACAAGAATAATCTTCTTCAATGACACCCCAATAATTTACTTAAGGGGAGTCATAAGACAGAGGGAGGTATATGTGCTCTGGTCAAAGTTTTTTGCCTCCATAAAGAGGAAATTCTGTGCAGAGTTCAAGTGGAAGAGGAAATCCCTATGGCTAGTGAGGTCTTTCAGATGTTCCTATATACCGATGACGTTGTACTAGTTACGTTAAGTCCCAGAATGTTGTAGAGCCTCTTGGATAAGATCCAGAACCTCTTCAAAGAGATTGACATGACGAATCACAGGGAAAACCAAGCAGAAATTGGAATGCTCCTTTAAACGACCCTCAACTTCTTCCCAAAGACTTGTCTTTTTAATAACAATATTCCATCAGTGTCATCACATGACTGAGATACGGACCTTAATAATTGACAAAAAACAGAAAATGAGACTCACCCAGAGGAAATGGGGCTGGTAGAATACTGAAGTATAAAACGAATAAGTAACTTCTCTCGAGATCTCAGCTTCCTTATCTGTCAAAGGAGGAGGCTGGACTAGATGACCTCTAAGGACACTTCTGGATCTAAATCTATTATTTTAAATGGGAAATATATAATTGAAACAAAAGCAACATCAAAGACAACAATCATAATACATATATACACACATATATGTATATGTATATATGTATATGTGTGTTGTATATATATCCATACATACACACACATGTATTTTATCTATATACATATATATGGGGGGTGTATTTGCTATTCAATCATGTCCAAGTCTTCACAACCCCATTTGAGGTTTTCTTGGCAAACATATTGGACTGGTTTGTCATTTCCTTCTTCGGCTCAATTTATAGATGAGGAAAATGAGGCAAATAGGCTTAAGCGACTTGCCCAGGGTCACACGGCTAGTACGTGTCTAAGGCTGGATTTGAACTCCGGTCTTCCTGACAGAAATCATTTTAGGGTTTGCAAAGTGCTTTAATGCGATTTCCACATGACTAGGCCAAGTTAATATTGACGGTATCCTTGATTAGGGTATTAGTGAAGAACAGATAGTTTTTTTCTTTTTTAATTAATTTTTTTTAAATGAACATCCATCATTTCTCCTCCTTCCTTTCTCCACCACACCTTCCCACCACCCAAAATGATAACGCATGAAAAACAAAATCCCCTATTACAAGTATATACAGTCAATCATGACTAGGGCTATTAAATAGCTTGCACTGGTATCCTCATGATGTCAGAAGGAAACAAGGAAGTCCTCTAGCACATTAGGTAGGCCCCTTAATGAAAGTCTACAAGAAGAAAGGATAAGAATTCCATGGCTATGTTGGGATTTGTCCAATGAGAGGGACCACATTAATAGATCACATCAAATATCACAGATCCATTCAAGTATCCATTCTAGCCAGAAGAAACCTTAGGTGACATCTAGTCAAGTCCCCTCATCTTACAGATGGGAATGGTGAATTATTTTTCTTCTCTCTGCAGCCTCTTTTATATGTTAAAGTAAAAAAATCATAATTTCTTGTGCTTCATAAAAATGTCTTGACTTAAAATGATTCATATGCTTCCAGTTCAGTGGCATAAATAGTATTTTTAAGCACCTGGGATAAATGAATCATAAAGTATTTTTTAAAAACCTTCCCAGAAATGACAATGAATTAATCTAATTGAAGATAAATATTAATTTAATTCTTCCATTTTGGTAGGCAGTTGGTATAGTTTGAAAAAACAAAACAAAACAGGGTTTGGAGTCGGAGGACCCGTGTTCTGCTGACTGTCTGATGTTGACTGAGTTACTTGACCTCTGTGGGCCTTAATTTCCTTTTCTACAAAATGAGGAGGCTGAATTAGATGACTTCTGAAATCCTTTCAAGTTCTAGATCTATGATCTACGATCCTCATGAAGTTAGCCAAGAGCAGGTGTGGGAGGTTATGCAGAATGCAAATATCACAGCATTCACAACTTTGGGCCCATGTAGTCCCACCAAGCTGAACTCACCCTTGGTTCCAAATAATATTCAGCTTTGTCCACCCACGAGTTTAGTCAGGCCTCTGGTTTTAATGAGTTATCGAAGGTGTCGTTCAAAAACACCTGAAGTGTTTTTGCATGCTCCCAGTTCTGCCCAAGCACATACTCTGAATCACCTATCATCACTGTGATTCTGCTGACATATAGCTTTCATCTATGCTACCTTTCATTAAGACGTATCATTCGTGAGTGTCCTGACATACCTCTACTTACAAGTTTCATAATACAGACAGCTTTATAATTAGGCTGGTAATATTATTCACATATCATCCAAGAAACAATTGAACCTTCATACTGGGCAGTGCATAGTGAAGACAGCCATGTTCCTTTCAGACAACTAAAGATGTTTGAATTTCTGGCATTTTTGCCTCAACGCTGGTGACATCCAACAGTATCTCTAAAGGTGTGGGTAACCCTGCCACTTTAAAAAAATGAAATTTCAACTCCTGTATAATGTATTAAAGTCATGGCCATTTCAGAGGATGGGAAGTAGGAAAATGCCAAATTTAAAAAATCTTAAATGATTAGAACTGACATCCCTATAGAATGTAAGCTTCTTGTGGACAGGGACTACATTTTTTTCTTTATATCCCCAGCAGCTAACACAGGGTGTTAACAGACATTTAATAAATATTGTTTGGTTTGTTTATTATTGATATATATGAGACTTCATGGTTTACAAATAACTTTCCATACTCTGTCATGTGTACATCACAACAACCATGGGAGCAGTGGGCCTTACAGAGCAGGAAACAGGTGAAAGGACTGACCCTGGTCACTAATGTCAGAGGAGGGATTGTAACCCTGGCTTCAAGCCCAACACTCCACCCACTACAATATCCAACCTCAACTCCTACTCTACAACTTCGATTCCTCAGAACTCCTGTTTAATGTTTGTGTCTTTCAAGAAAAGGGAATTTACTTTTTAAAAGTAAGCATGTTTCCTCTATGAATATGACCTGGTTGGTCCCCTAGTCACTGTGCATGGATCATTCATAGGCTCATAGATTGTAGGATCATATGCTCAAAGCTGGAAGGGACCTGAGAGACCATTTAGTCCAGAAAAGTTAAGTGACTTGCTCACAGTCATCCAACTAGAAAGTGTCTAGAAAGATAGGATTTAAATCCAAGACTTTCTGACTCTGAGTCAATATAGTGTACCACATAAATGCTAACCAATGTCTTTACAGCAGTAAAATCCAAAGTCAGACAATCAATCATGGGGCTAAGCCCACTATTTTGCTATATACACAACTTTAGTCACCTTGACTAACAAGAGCCAAGACTCTGTCGGTTTTGGGTGGGGGGTGGTTTTGCTTTCGCTTGGGTTTTTTTTTGGGGGGGGTTGGTGGGGTTTTTTATAGTAGCTTTAGAAATATCTGTTCAGTAATCTTCCTCCTCTCCTAATGAAATAGAATCCATTCTGGGGTGCATATGGGGAAGGGTGCAAATTCTTTTAACTCTGTGGAGATCAATAATACAATTCATGATGGATATTTCCTACCAGCCAATTCCCAGGTGAATCAAAGAGCTTAAGGCAAAACCTCTCTACTTTGTAATTAACCGATGGAATATAGCTTGACTATTGTCCCAGCGACTGATTTGTACAAATGGACATTGCTCACACCCCAAAGAGCATTTCTTTTTGTCATGAAAAATGGGTCATAGGGACACCTTTGAGTCACTTACTAGTTTTTTTTCTCCCCCCAAAAAACTTAAATATGTTTTCCTTAAAGTTCATCTTCATCATAAAACTCTAAGGCTATTTTTGGTCATACATTTTCTAATACCTCTATGTTCTACTCTTAGCTACTTACCTAGACCACATCAAATGGTTTCTTGTCTTATCCCTGGGAATGTACATATCTTCGCGCTAATAAGTGAGCACCAGCAAGGAAGAACAACTAATTCACAAACCAACGTTCTGCTTTAAAAATAATCATTGCTTTTCTTAAGTAAGAAGCTAAGCTTTGACGGCTGTTCTTAAGGCGCCCAAAATATTGACTGAGGCTGGGACCCAGACTGCTTTGCACTCAAAGGAGAAATTCACATTATATTTACTCATACGTCCTAATGTCTTTAAGCAAAATGTCTGGTTTAAAATAAACATGTGATTAGCTTTGACAACAGAACTATAAACAGGACTGTAATTTGTGAAATTTCTGATTGTTTTCCACTGTTACTGTGATACCAGTTTCTGTGTGTGTGTCTCTTTCTATCTCTCTCTCTTTCTCTCTCTCTCTCTCTGTTTCTCTCTCTTTCTCTGTCTCTCTATCTCTCATAATGAACTTAAAATTTGTTTTAAAAACTTTAGCTCGGCTCTCTTACCAGAGCCATAACAAAGATAGGACAATAGCAGCTTTGCCCCAAGGTGTCAAAATTTATAAGGCATTGGAAGCCCTGAACTGGAATGAGTTTTCTTTCCCTGGTAGCTACATCTCAGATAAGCTCTTCCCCCTGGGGGGATCAGGAAGGAATGGAATTGTAGGCAGGGGACTTCAAGCATCTATGACCCACACCTCACCTTCTCCTATCTAACTACCACAACATGTCCTGAGGCATGTTTCCTCCCCTAGAAGCTATACCTCAGATGAGCTCCCCCACTCCAACTCAACTTATCCTCCCCCCACCCCTTCCCTAAGCATAAAAATTCCTAGTGACTGTTTCACCTCTAGTAATATAAATTCAAACGAAGGAAATTCTTGGATTGGTTTCATAAAAGGAGCAAAATATTTTTCTCTTTTAGATTATCTTTTTCTTACTTTCTCAAGATTTTGTAGAAGGCATGATTCTATAATAATGAGGCTGTCCCCAAGCCACATGCAGAAATCTGAATTATTGCTTCATAATCATACCTCATCATAATATACTCCCATGATAATAACTCATATTTATGTAGTACTTTTAAGTTTAGTTTTTTTTTTCCTCAAAATGCTGAGGAAGCAAGGTGGCTCAGTGAATAGAGCAGGGGGCCTTTAGGGTATGACATTTATTGATCATGTGATCCTGGGCAAGTCAACTCAGTTTCTCAACAGCAAAACAGGCATAATAGTACCTACTTCCCTGAGTTGTTGTGAGGATCAAATGAAATAATATCTGTAAAATGATTAGCAGAGTACTCAGCACATAGTAGGCACTTAATAAGTACTTGCCTCCTGCCTTCTTTGCAGCAACTATAGATATAGGATACAGGATTGTCCCATTTTGCAGAGGAAAGATGAGATTCAGAGGTTAAGTACCTTACCCCATAAGGCAGCTAGGACACATAGGAGTCAGCTCCAAAACTCTCTGTGCTCATTGTCACCCTGCCTCTCCTGATAGTGCATATATAAATGGCAGACCCTCATGGATAAACAACATAGAAGAAATAAAGCACAATCTTCCTGTTAATATTTACCTTGGGATCTAAATCTGTGTAACTTTGAGCAAGTCATTCGACTCAGTTTCCCTAACTGTAAAATGAGAGGATCAGACCAGTCCTAACATTTTTATTCTATGGCTAGGAGAGGCCTGATAATTTCCTAAAGAACATCTATTTCCAACAGAAATCAGTGTATCTCCAACATAACAGTGATGAAAACCATATTCACAGATGAGCCTCTATAAACAATCAGTCTTTTTCAAGCTGAAGCAAAACTAATCATAAGGTTCTTCCAAATATATCTTATCTTAGAGCAGGAAATGCAATGCAGACACTCAGGGGTAAATTCATATCTGTGATGATTTATTATAATACCTTTCTCTGCCCCTTCTTTCAAAAAAGACCATATCCATTACCTTTAATGTACAATTAGGAAACATTTTTTAAAAGTTATTTTTACCCCCTCAGTACTCTCTCCAATTTATTCCTTAGGGGGTCACCTGTAATAGCAACAATGACAAAAATTCTTGTGTGCTATCTGGCTGGATGAATAAACAGCTGAGAATTACCAAATAATATGGGGAGAGGGGTGGGAGGGGAACATGCAAAAGAAAATGACCACCATGAATGTTTATTGCAAGGACTTTAAGACTGAGGAGTGAACTCAGGATCAATCAATAAATATTTATCAAGTGCCGATTATGTGCTAAGGGGCAGCTGGGTGGCTCAGTGGAGAGAGTGCTGGGCCTGGAGTAAGAAGACCCGAGTTCTAATTCAGCCTCACTTACTAGCTGTGTGACCCTGGGCAAGTCGCTTAACCTTGTTTGCCTCAGTTTCCTTAGTTGTAAAATGAGTTATACAAGTAAATGGTAAACTGTTGCGGTATCTTTGCCAAGAAAACCCCACGGACAGTATTGGCATGTTATGGTCCATAGAGTCAAGAAGAGTCAGACATGACCAAACTACAACAACAGTCCTAGGTGATAGGGGTCCAAAGACAAAAAAATAACAAACTTTGCCTCTAAGGAGCTTATATTCCAGTGGAAGAGGAACATCTATGTTGTTGTTTTGTTATTGTTTGGTTATTTCAGTGATGTCTGACTCTTCATGACTACATTTGTGATTTTCTTGTCAAAGACACTAGAGTGGTTTGCCATCTCTTTCTCCAGTCCATTTTACAGATGAGGAAACTGAGGCAAACAGGGTTAAGTGACTTGCCCAGGGTCACAAAGTTACTAAATGTCTGAGGCTAGATTTGAACGCAGATCTTCCTGACTCCAGGTCCAGGCTCTTTCCACTGCCACTTAGCTGAATATACACCTATAAGTAAATACAAAACACATACTAAGTGGGGGAAGGGGCGAGGAACTAGTAGCTGGTGTCTGGCTCTTCCACAAGGTACGATGACCAGCTATTCTTCACCAGAAGTTATACAAAAGGAAATGAGCCTGAGCTAAAGCAAAGTGTACCCCAGCTAGACAGAAGGAAGAGTTTCCTAACAGCAACGGTTACTGAGAAAGGCGAAGGAATAAATTGCTTTTCTCTGGAATCCTATAGAAATAGGCTCCATTTTCCTTGCAACTCATGATGGTCTTGGTGAGGTCATTGTTCTTTTAATGCATTTTAAGCCTATTTCCACTGCTGTCATCACGGAGGCATCTACCCTTTTCTTCTGCTTAGAATGAAGCCATGATTCAGAGGAATTTCTCTTTTTCCCAGGTGCACTTTGATATATTAGTATTTAGGGCAAATTGCCCAGAAAGCCAACACCAACTCTTACCCCCAGGATTTCATCCCATAGTCACTGATGGAATTTGGGGCGAGGAGATTTACCCTGGAGGCGATAACCAAACCAGAACGTCTTCTTGACAGAAAGGTATTAGCATAAAGCATAGTATTCAAGTTTGTCAGAGTGAGTCCACCAGCTCTGAGGCCACCTATTCAGAGGGCCTGCATTCTCTGATTCCTGGCTTAAGTGGAAACTTAAGGAAGGAAGGCAGGGAGGGAGGGAGGGAGGAAGGAAGAGAGGAAGGAAGGGAGGGAGGAAAGAAGGGAGGGAGGGAGGAAAGAAGGAAGGAAGGGAGAAAGGGAGGGAGGAAGGGAGGAAGGAAAGAAGGAAGGGAGGGAGGAAGGAAGGAAGGGAGGGAGGAAAGGAGGGAGGGAGGAAAGGAGGAAGGAAAAAGAAAGAGGAGGGAGGAAAGGAAGGAAGAAGGGAGGGAAGAAAGAAAGAAAAAAGATAAAAAGAAAGACAGAGAGAAAGAAAGATGGAAGGAGGAAAGGATGGAAGGAGGGAAGGAGGGAAGGAAGGAAGGAGCATTCTCTGATTCCTGGCTTAAGTGGAAACTTCAGGAAGAAAGAAAGAAGGAAGGAAGGAAGGAAGGGAGAAAGGGAGGGAAGAAGGGAGGGAGGAAAGGAGGGAGGGAGAAAGGGAGGGAGGAAGGAAGGGAGAAAGGGAGGGAGGAAGGAAGGGAGGGAGGGAGGAAAGAAGGAAGGAAGGAAGAAAAAAGAAAGGAGGGAGGAAAGGAAGGAAGGAGGGAGGGAAGAAAGAAAGAAGATAAAAAGAAAGAGAGAAAGATGGAAGGAGGAAAGGATGGAAAGAAGGAAGGAAGGAAAGATGGAAGTAAGGAAAGATGGAAGGAAGGAAAGATGGAAGGAAGGAAGGAAGGAAGGATCACCATTGCCTTGGTGATTACATTGAAAGCTGTTTAATATTTCAGCGTTGTGTCTTTACCCTATTGTTATTATTATCTGCATTGTTCTCCTGGTTCTGCTTACTTCACTCAGCATCAATTCTCACATGTCTTCCCAGGTTTCTCTGAAACTGTCCCCTCCATAATTTCTTACCTGCTATAAAATTTTTGAGAAGAGGAATCATGTGATCAGAGCAGCCCATCCGAAAGATCTTATCTTGGCCATGGAGAAGAGTTGAGAAAATGCACGCTCCCTTCCTCCTTTGCAGAGATGGCAGAATATGGGGTGTGATCTTGAGCGAGTCACTTAACTTGCCTGGGTGTCAGTTAAACCAGATGGCCTCTGAGGTCCCTTCTAGCTCTAAATCCTCTGATCCTACTATAAAACCGTCAGACATAGATTTCAAATTGGAGTGTGACCTTTCCTCTCAATCCCCTTAAACAGGAGATTTAATCAGCCACATCCTGTTACACAACAATTTGTTCCTTCTTTAGCCTACGAGCTGTTCAGCTGTTGAGGTCTCCACCACATCCTCCCATTCGGTCTCTCCTGGGACTCTGTGTGTGTGTCTCTTTAAGTACTCTGGCCTCTTACTCATGTCCACTTCTGGTTCGGAGATTGCAATAATCCCCAATCAATTCTCTGGGCTGAGAGCAGAAAGTTTGTCCCTATGAACTACATATCCCAGGATGCCAGTCAATTCTCAAACCCTAATTACACTATGACTCTAAGAACTATCGCATACGTGGTCAGACAGTTGATGTGTTGTTAGGTTGGGTTTCCTTCTTTTTTTGTTCTTTATTACAAAGTAGGACTCATGGGGTAGCAGAAGAGAAGAGACATATTTGGGAATAGAGGTAATGTAAAAAGGAAAAAAATGTCAATAAAAAGATTTAAAAAAGAGAGAGATCGAGTTAAGTAGCAATGTGAAGAATGAATTGGAGAGAGGACAGACTGGAGGCATGGAGACCAGTTAGGAGGCTATTATAGTAGTCCATAATTATAATAGCCAGCATACATATAGTACTTTAAGGTATGTAAAGCACCTTACAAATATCATCGCGTTTGATCCTCACAACAAGCCTGGGAGGCAGGTGCTACTATTACTCCTGTTTTACATATAAGGAAACTGAGGTTAAATGACTTGTGAAGGGTCACATGGGTACTAGATGTCTAAGATAGATTTGAACCCAGGGCTTCCTATCTCCAAGTCCAGTACTCTATCCATTGGAACATCTAGCTGTCTGAGAAGATAAGATATGAGGGTATGAACTAGAGTTATCGCAAATGGAGTGGAGCTGGGGTGGGGACAGAGGTGAAAGATATTGCCAGAGCAGAGTTGACAGGCTTGGGCAACTCTGTAGTCCCCCCTTCATCTGAGACTCTCGTAAAGCAATAGGAGAGTCGTTAACGTTTTCTGCTAAAAAAAAAAAAAAGCACAAAACGAACAAACAAAAAAACCACCCTGAATCCAAAGGTGTACTGAAGTTGCTCCTTGGCTCTGGAAAGCTGGTTGTTAAATTTTGAATGTGAGTGTTCACACCTCAGAAATCAGCAAATGATTTGATTTATTGTTTCGTTACTAGTCTACACTTAAGAAGATAATTTTAAAAAACCCATTAATAATACAGATCAAACTTAAATATGTTTAATGTATACATTCCCTTCCCCTCCCTGCCCCCCACAGAGAGCTTGTTGTTAAGCATTTTTACCGGTATGTCCCTAATGATGGACCCCTTTGGCCGTCTGGTAAAGCCTATGAACCCCTTCTCAGAATATTTTTAATTCATAATGGAAGGAAATGCTTAATTTCAGTTAGAGATTAGTGCAAATAAATATGTGATTTGTCTTTTTTTCCCATCCAAGTTCAAGGTCTTCCTGCAATTAATCCATAGACTCCTTGACTTGCCAGGTTTTTCAGTTGAAGCATATCATCATTAGTGGCAAGAACATTTCCCAGATTCCAGAAAGGAATAAGTGGCCTCCACAGAGCAGTATAACAAGGCGTCAATGCCTGTAAATGCCTGCTCAGGGGGTAGAGGGGGAAAAATCAGCTCTTTCTCCCCTCCATCCTTGTGATCCTTGGCACAGGAGGAAAGAGAGCAGCCCATGCCTGCAGTGCATCCTACATCATAACTATTGGCTGTTGGTGCTGAGTGCTTTTTGATGCAGTTCGATGCTTCAGCACAACTAGGTGAGTTAATTTCTGAAGTGGAAGCCTTAACTCCCCATTTAATTGCTTTTCACAGTTTAATGGTATCTTAAGGCACTTATTTTGTGTTTCAGATGAAAAGCATAGATTTGTGGGCATTATGGAAATAGAATGACGCTCTCCTGATAAAGAAAGAAAGAAACCAATTACGTCCAACCTGTGCACCCACACTGATAGGATGGGAAAGCAGGGGATGTGTATTCTCATGTCCATGAATCATTGGCACTGAACAACTTCCCACCGTTGGTTTCCTATTTGTCAACTAAATCTCCAACTTACTGGGGCAAAAATTAAGAAGCTTCTTCCTCTTATGAGTCCAGGTCCCATCCCTGGCCCCCTCCAGAGGTGTGGAAGCAGAAAACACATAAGGAGAAGCCCAGCCTAATACTTACTTGAGAACACTCTAAAATTTCCAACAAAGCTGATTGTCTCACAGAATAATATTTGCTAAAATTGCAAACAGTATGCCCTCTGAACTAGGGATATAACTTAGTAAATTAAAACATAATAATATTACTAATAATGACTAATAGCTAGCATTTATATAGTGCTACAAGATTTGAAAAGCCTTAAGATATATTACCCCATTTGATCCTCCCAACCCCAGAAAGTAGATGATATTATTATGTCAATGCGACAGATGCAGAAACAGAGAGAGAAAGAGACAGAGACAGAGAGAGACAGAGAGAGAGAGAGAGAGAGAGAGAGAGAGAGAGAGAGAAAGACAGACAGAGAGAAAGAGAGAGAGAGAGAGGTGTCACATAATAGGGTCACATAACTAATAAGAATTTGGGGCAAGATTTGAATTCAGGGTCTTCCTGATTCCCAAATTCAGCATCCTATCTAGTATCTCACCTAAAATCATCTGTCCATTGTCTACCTAGCTACAAAATATCTAAATTTTATGATCGCCAGCACTAATCAGGAGTTTCAAGCTTTATGTATTCACATTTTTATTTTTATTTTTGAACCAAATCTCTGATCTTATTGGAAAGGAAACATCCTCTATTACTGGAAATGGCCAATGAACTTAAAGCCTTAGAGAGTTGCCTGGGCCATTAAAAGGTTAAATTACCAGCTTAAGGATGGGGCACAGAATCAGTCACAGAATTCCAGGATTGAAAAGGACCTTAAAGATCATGCTTAATGCTCTCATTTTGTAAACAAGAGACCAGAAGTTCAGAAGGATGAAGAGAACTGCCCCGCAAATTGTCCGAAGGTCATGCAACTAGTTTAGTGGCTAATCAGAGATTCATACCTAGGACTCCCAACTTCTTTAGGAAAGCCCCATGGTACTTCTAGGGTAACATAGCACACTAATTAGCAAGCAATTGGTCAGAGCTGGCCAGAAGGAGCTGTAATTCAGAGCCTGCTCAGGTGAGTGGTCTTAAATATATCCCAGGAAGAGAAAAGGGAGTTAGAAGGAGGAGATATTCATCAAACAGATGAAAGGCCAAATTCCAAAGGAACCAGCTGGGACAGAAAGCTAGTGGTATACATCATAGGTCTAGGAAGGCAGGATCCAGAGTGCAAGAAGTCAGAGTGGAGAACTAGAGAGACACCAAGGTGAGCTCTTATGATGAGAAAGAGGGGCTTAATTTTTTTTTAATGAGAGAGAGCATTTTTGTTTTTCCTTGTTTCAGAGAACAATGACATCATGGGGTGACATGCATGAATTGGATTTAAGTGAGGCAGAATTTCACGAAGTCATCATCTTCACTCTCTCCTCCTGAGTCATCAAAATCCAATGGCAAGACAAAAGTCAAGATGGCTGGTGTGGCCCAGGATATAGTGGATGACCTTGGCAGCTTTATATCTGACCAACCTCTAAGTGCTCCCCAGTGCCTGCCACTGAATGGACATTAAACCAATTGTCCTCATTCACCCATTCCACTGGGGAAAGTCTTCACATGCTTGAGAAGTCACCTAAGTCACCAATGAGTTTGAGGCCTGTCTGTTACCCTCAACCTGGTTTAGCCAGAGATAGTTTACCAAGGTGTGGCCACTATGCATGCTACAGCTTCATGGAGCCACAGGTGAGGCTAGAGTGCAAAGTGAATACCAAAGGTATCTGATCAGCAGCCCTGAAAGGGGGCTGGGTGAGCCTTCCTACCACAGATGCTAGCCCTGGACCACGTGGCCAATTTTTTTTCTCTTCTTTCTTTCTTTTTTTTTTTTGAGGGGGGAAGGCAGGGCAATTGGGGTTAAGTGACTTGCCCAAGGTCACATAGCTAGTGTGTCAAGTGTCTGAGGTCAAATTTGAACTCAGGTCCTCCTGACTCTACTCACTGTGCCACCTAACTGCCCCTCATGTGGCCAATTTTTAAAAGAAATCTTGGTGGGGGCCCAGTGAGAATCAAGATAGAGAACTCAGGGTGGCAAAAAGAGTGAAGAATTTTGAGGTCTGAACTTTGTAGAACCAGCCTGAGTCTGAACCTTTTCACCACGTTGCCCCTACCACTTTTTCCCCCACCCCCAAAACTTGAGTGACAACCTGTCTGGACCTCAGGTTTCATATTTGTGACATGAGGAGATTTAGAGGAGATGATCTATAAGGGACCCATGATGACCTTGCACAGCCCTCCCTCAAATCAAAGTCAACTGCAAGTCATGTGATCCTCTCCCTGATGTCATGGTCCTCTTCTAGAACGAAGGACAAACGCAACCACAAAAACTTAGAACCGATTTCATTCTGCAGAGCTACTCCTTTCTTATTCCTTTTGTTTTGGAGAATTTCATGAGACTGGATTAAAGAATTCCCAATAGAATCACTGCCCACTGATGCTGTTTTATGATATGATTAGTGGGATTGGGTGAAACTGTACTGTATTGGTAGATGTAGCTAAGTGGGATCAATTCACATTTCACAATTTAATTCTTTTGAATTCTTAAATCATAAAAACTGATTACAAGTGTTCAGTGGGGAGAAAAAAAAGCAATTGCCATCACAAGGGATAGTTTTGCATTCAAGTGCAGATTATTACTATGAATGGGGACCATCTCTGGTCATCCTGATCTATATCCTGCCACTGGACCCAGATGGCACCAGAGGAGAAAATGAGACTGGTGACTTTGCACAGCCCTCCCTCACTTAAATCCAATTCACGTTGGCATACAATGTTATTATGAATTGCTGCTCAACACCAGTATGGGAGGCACCTAGGTGGGGTACTACTCTGAGTTTTGGACCTGGAGTAATCAAGGCCTGAATTAAAATCCTGCCTCAAGGACTTAGTAGCTGCATGACCCTGGGAAAGTCACTTCTTCTCCAGAAATATACTCATCTGTAAAAGGAAGGTAATAATAACAGAAAGTACTCTACTGGGTTCTTATGAGGATCAAATGGGATAATATGAGTAAAGCCTTTGAAAACATAAAGTGCGATATAAATGCTAGCTTTATTTATTATTATTAGTGTCCCATTTAACTAATTTAAACTATTTGAAACTTCTTCATTGAGATATTTCTATGCCATCCTCACACCCAACATAGTAAAAGAACAGCTTCCATAGAAGAAGGAAAACTATTCTGGAGAGAGCTACAGTAGAAGCAGCATAAAAAACAACAGGAAAATTGAAAACACCCTCTCAAGCACTCTCAACCTTGGGAAAATAGTTTTCTGAATATTTCTGGGCTTTGGGAGCACCAGGGAAAAAGCAAGATACTTAGTTCCTTTTGTTCAACCCTAAATAATAAGTTTTCTTAAGTTCTTGAAAGATTTCAAAAGATGAACTTTTTAGATATGCGACTTCATAAGCTACACACACACACACACACACACGTATGCAGGAAAAAAAAGAGGAGAGGAGGGAAAAAAAACCATGTCACCCTCAAGCAGTTCCATCAAGGGATGAAATTTTAAATCACATCATGTCTCACACCCATTTCTTAGTGCAAAATAAATCACTTGAACAGAGTGCAAGCCAATTTTTACTTTAAAAATGTTGTGTCCTAAGGCTGTCTTCTTGAACTTCAAAAGCACACTTTGTAATTACTCTACCTATCAAAGGAAACCCAACATTTCACCTCCAACCTTTCTGGGCTTGCGTTATCACTTTTAATTGTTAATAAACTACATTAATTTTAAACTGATTATTCTGTCTTAAAATTAAGTGTTCTAAGAGACTACACAAAGTTATATTTAAATTAACTTATTTATCTAAAAAAAGTTAAATAAGTCTTTTAACTTTCTAATGCTGGTTTTCGTCTTGGAATTCCCAGTTTTATTTAATCTTTGTAGTAATTTGTGGCATTTGAGGGGCTTCACTGTCACTCCAAGGTATTGTATATATGTGTGTGTGTGTGTGTGTGTGTGTGTGTGTGAACTCAAAGGCCAGAACAATACCTATGATTGGGCCAGTGTTTGGCCATAACAACCATGTCTTTCCTCCTTGTGTCATACCAGTCTGTTAGCTTGTACCCACACAAAGTACAGAGTTGCAAACAAGGTGAATCCATCTTGCACTGAAAAGCTGGGTGATTACTTCAAAGGATCTATGAGCTCACCGATGTAGGTATTCTCTCCAAGTGTGTGGCTCCCAACCCAGCAGCAACTCATCCTGAGCAATTCTTGTACATGTTGCTCCCTAAATCCTCCACAGATGGTCCACCCAATTCACTGGTTTTCCAGGTCTATGGACATTCTCTGAAATCTAGAACAGTGATCAGGCTGCCCATCAACCACCTCTCACTCCAGCTATATGCACAACCTTCTCTCCTTCTTTTCAAAACTTGTGGAAGCCAGTCAATCAATAAGCATTTATTAAGTGTCTTCTATGTGCCAGGCACTGTGCCAAATTCTAGAGATTAAAAAAAGGGCAAAAGACAGTCCTGGTTCTCAAAGACCTTACAATCTAATTGGGGAAGACAACACTCAAAAAAAGGAAGCAGAAATGCAGGGGTGAGGTGCCGCAGCAAGAGAGGGGAGGGGAGGGGATATGATGAAGTCCAGAGGTGTGTAACTACGTGCGAAATGAAGAGATGTCTAAGGTCTAAGCACCCTCCTTAAATGGGAGAAGCTCTCCACCCTCCAACCCTGGATGATACCATTTATTTACCTAGGCCATCTTACCTTCCATCTCCCACCACTGTCCTGTTATTCTCCTTCTGGACCAGAATCCTCACATTGGACCTGGACCTACAGAATCCATGTTCCTAATTCTTGGAGAAGTAATCCACCAGCTTTGGGGCCCCCACTCCAGGTTCCAGGACATTTTGTTGTTGAGTCATAAAATCATAGATTTAGAACTGAAAGGGGCCCCAGAGGCTATCCAAGCCAACCTCCTCATCTGACAGATGAGGAAACTGAGGACCTTAGGTGAATTAGACTAGGTGACCTCTGTTCAAGCTCTAGGGCTACCTTCCAGCTCTAAATTTATGATCCTGATATTGTTGACCACAGCCTATTGTCACCCACCATATATCTGTCCATCACCATTTGAGTCATCTTGATTTTAAACTCTTTAGAGATCATGACAGTCCACACTGTCAGCCAAAGACCGTAACCCCAAGCACAATCTATTGGTGTTCAAAAAAGGGATAACTGATTCAGATTTTATTTCCCCAACAACAAGCTTTTGCTGGAAATCCCTGAGAGACGGCTTCAATTACCCACTTTGCTGTCTGGTAGACATAGACTGTGGCACCAGAAAACCACATTTTTCAAGCCCAATCAGATTTTTCACACAGTGACAAAATGTCCTGGGGCAGAAACACTTCGTGCATGAAGACCCTTCCAGTGCCACCTTTGCGCACTTGTTAGGAGCGCTGGCATCAGCACAGTGTGCTGGCTGGCTGGTGAACTGATAAATAGCTACTCAGGATTGTGTTCTCTCTGCAGTTTTCTTATACTGTTTGAGGAATGCTTTAGAGTAGCTTTTAAGAGAAGCCCTAATAATCAGATGGACTTAAGGCCAAGCTTGTAGGGCAGCTAGGTAGCACGTGCATAGAGTTCCAGACTTGGAGTCAGGAAGTCACGAGTTCAAATTCTGCCTCTTTTACTTAATAACCATGTAACTCCGAGCAAATCACTTAACCTCTCTGAACCTTGATTCCTTCTTATGTATAATAGGACTAGTAATATCACCGACTTCCCTGTGAAGATAATGAGATAACGTGTAAAATGTTTTACAAACTTTTAAATGGCATATATAAATGCTAGCTATATGTTACATATATAGCTGGTATTTAAATATGACCTATTATCTAGATACATACATGTACATACATATATGCATGCATATACAAATGCATGTACTTGTACCTTTTCACACATGCATGTTCAAATATATGTGTGTCTGTTTATATCTGTGTATACATGTATATGTAATATAAACAATACAAATATGTTTGTGTGTATGAGAGACAGAGAGAGAGAGAGATTTCATCCCAGATTGGTATGAAAAAGTCCAGCCGCCAAGCTCCAGGAATTTCATAGACAGAATGTCAAAAAGATTGTTAGCCTCTCTACAAATAAAATAGCATTTTCCACTTAAAGATGAAATTACCACTAAAGGAATTTTTGTCAATGATGCAAACATAAATAGAAAACCCTCCACTCTTCCCTCACCATTTCTTGCGGCTGCCAACCTTCACACACACACACACACACACACACACACACACACACACACACACACACTATACTCTGCTGACCCTGGCTCCTGGGGTCTTCAAGTGGTTAGAACCCCAATTCCCCTCACCCAGAGTGTACAGGGACTAGAACCCTCCAGACCAACCAGACTGGACTTCATGCATTTAAGGACAATTTTGGTCAGTCAAAATCCCCAACCTCAAATCCAATAGAATTCTTTACAATGGATCTGTTAGGTACACTTTGAGTTCCCATCTGACTGCAAAGAAAACTAAAAAAAAACAAAACTGTCCCCAAATCACTGAGCAGCATGATCCTAGTCTGGGCACAGAAAGCACCTGGGCCAATCCTGGGACTGTCCCCATTTGAGAAGTGGTAAAGTGGAGAAATTTGTCTTTGGCCTGGCTTCATCAGCTCTTTCAATACCTCGCTGGCATTGCCATTCATGCCAGCAAATATTTTTCCGGAAGGGAGGAAGGCTGGGCATGATCGCTCATGTCTGTAATCCCTGTTCTTGGGGAAGTTGAGGCTGGCACTCCTCAGAGCAGATCAAAGCTCCCATGCAGATCAACAGTGGGACTGGGAAGTGAGTGGTCCCTCTGCTTCCAACTTGGGCAAGATAAGGACACCCAGACTTTAAAAGAAAACAAAACAAAGGGGCAAAAAGGAAACCAACCTTTCTAATAAAGTATTACATCCATACACACTCTCTTTCCCTGTTATATTTAATAATGCATCAGGATCAGTAAATTTGTAGGAAAATCTGGTTTTTATTCTAAAACTAGTTCAAGTTTGGTCTGCGCCCCTCTTTTCCACCCTCCACCCATTCCTACCACTGTGGTATTCATTTCCTTTTCCATCCCATCTCTGGTACTTTCCACTTGTTTTCTGAAACAGCCCTAGATACCCTCTCTCCAATCAGCTTTTGTGTTCATTTTAATGTTTTAAGATATATCCTTTTTGTTCTCTTAGCTTCTTACTCTTTACTGAAGGATATTAGGGAGGAGTGGGAAGATTAATGGGAGAGGAATGGGAAATACTGCTTAAAAAATGCAGCTGGTCCCCCAGGTTACTCTGGACCAAAATAAGAATCAGAAAGAGATCGATGGCTCCCCTGAAGGCTTGGTAAGTGGGATGGAGGTGCTGGTGCTCTGGTAGCTTACAAGACACTAAGTGTCTAACCTTTTCCCAGAAAGTAATTCAGTCTTTTGCCACGCAAAGAACCTGTCCCTGGGCCTCGGCTGTCGCTGTCAGTCTACAGCAAAGGCGTCACTGCCGGGCACTCCAGCCAGCATAGTAAAGTCATATAATGCTCTCCACTTAGAGACGGGATTAGTGGTAGCCAGACTTGCTGAGGAACAAAAATCCCGAGCCTCCTGCTGCTCTCTTTGTGAGGAGCTGAGGCTGGACTGATGGGCCTGGGGATCTGGGCTGCACAATAAAATAATATAATGCCTTCCACTTAGAGATGGTATTACCGCTAATGGGATTTTGCCAAGGGTGCAAACATAAATAGAACACCCTCTGCTTCTTCCCAATCCCACCTGATTCACTATCTTCACAAAAGAAATTATTCTGGCCAAGATCATATATCAAAATGTGTCTAATGTAGGTCCTTATTTTTTGAAAGGTAAGTCTAGTCCTCAGAGATAGTTATTTTCAAAAGATATCTACAAAAGGGAAAAGGGATCAAGATTCTTCTTTTCTTCTAATGGAATTATTTTAATCTATAAACATCCAACTCTTATCTAAAGTAGAGGTCTGACCACTGTGACTTCCCTGCTCAAGAAGCTTCCCTGACTCCCTATGGCTTCTGGGGTCAGATGGAAACATCTCTTTCATTTAAAACCCTTCACCAATCTGTTGTGACCCTGAGCAAGCATTTTTGCTCTCTAGGATTCATTTTCTTCATCTTGAAAATGAGATTATACTGGGTGATCCCAAGCTCTCTTCTAGTTAAAAGTTAATGATCCTACTTTGCATATTTATTACATTACTCCCCTTTCAAACTACGGTCCTGCCAAACTGGCCAACTTGCTGTTCTTCACACACAGCATTTCACCTCCTATCTCTGCCCTTCCATAGGCTGGAATACATTCCTACTCTTACCTTTGCCTCTTGATATTTTTAGCCTCCTTCAGAATTTAGCTCAAGTGCCACCTTCTACATGAAGGCCTGCAAAAAGTCTAATTTCTCTAGCTGCTTAGGACTTCTCTTCTACCTTTGAAATTATTTCAGATTCATTTTGTAAGTTTTATATCAGTTTGTATGCGTGCATTGTCTTCCTTGATAGAATATAAGCTTCTTGAAGGTAACCACTGTTTCACTTTTGCCCTTGTACGCCTAATATCAAACACAGTAACTGGGACATAGTAGGCCCTTAATAACAGCTTATTGATTGATTGTCTGTGCTAATTGAATAAGAAAACCTATGGAATCCAAAGACCACAGAAGTGTAGAATCTCACATTTAAAGAAACCACGGAGGCCAGCTAGTTCAACCTTTACCCAACTTTCTTCTATGACATATCCAACAAGAGGTCATCCATTTTTGAAATGAAATCTTCTAGCCAGGAGAGATCCATTACCTTCCAAGACATGACCAAAGCTCCAAAATAGATACCAGTTTCAATAATAAGACTGGCTAGCTTTTATGTAGCATTTTGAGGTTTGCAAAGACCTTTCCCTGTAAACTCTTTGCATCCTCATAACAACCCTATGAAATAGGTGCTACTAAGAAACTGCGAAGTTAAATGATTTACCTAGGGTCACACATCTATTAAGTGTCTGATGTGGGATCATGAACTCAGGTTGCCCTGCTTTCTATTTTCTGTATCACCCAGCTGCCTAGTTTCAACCTTCTGTCCAACTAAACATTGTGGCAAATCAGGATTCCTGGAAGCCTAGAATGTTAGAGCTAGCAGAGAAGAGACCTTAGAGATCATCTCATTGAGCCTGTTTTCATGACTTAGAGTCAGAAGACCTGGATTTGAGTATAGATTTTGAGTTACAAGTCAACAAGAGTTTATTAAGCACCTATTAAGAGCCAGACATCGTGCCAAGTGCTAGGGATACAAAGAAAATGGAAAAAAAACAACAGTCCTTGTTCTCAAGAAACTCATGGTCTAACGGGGGCATAACATATAAACAAGTATGCATAAACAAGATATACATAGGAATGACTAAATCTCAAAGAGGACCAATGATTTCACGAGGGTGGTATCTTGACTTTCAAGTGAATTGGATTTAAGTGAGGCAGAGCTGTGCAAAGAGGGAAGGCACTAGCACTAAGGGGATAGATCAAGACCGAGTTCTTGCAGGAGGTGAGATTTCAATTTCTATGGATAGAAGAATGGAAGAAATAGAACTCCCATATACCTCCCAGGCTTGTTTTTAGTTAATTGCTTTGTAAGCTGTGAAGCCATAAATAAAGAAATTGTCTGTTATCATTACCATATTATCCATTAGAATGTAAGCTCATTGAGATCAAGGAATGTTTCCACTTTTTCTCTGTATTCCCAGTGTATGCAGTATTCCTTTTGTGTGCTCAGTGCCCAGCACTTAGTAAGTGTTTAATAAATGTTTGCAGATTGACTGAGTCGGAATCAGAGGTCCTGAGAAGTGGACCAGTGAGGTCCATGGTCATACATACACTTAGCAGCAGAGCTTAGACTCATGCCCAGGTCTCTTGAATCATAAATCAGTACTCATTCTATTGTCTACCACACTGCTTTTATAGGATACTCTATTATAATTCTCTAAAAGAAGGAAGAAAAAAAAAACCACCATGATTCCAGTAATGTGATACACTGGGTTGTTTAGTGCAAAGGATAAAGCATCGGACTTGGAATCAGGAAGACCTGAGTTCAAATCCTCTCTCAGACATTTACTAGCCGTGTGACACTGATCAAGTCACTTAAGCTCTCTCAGCCTCGGTTTTTTCATCGGTAAAATATGGATAATAATAGCACCTACCTGGCTGGTTTGTTGAATCAAATGAGATTTTATATATATTTTTATATATATATTTATTTTTATATATTTATATATTTTATATATATATACACACACACATATGTATATATATTATATATGCACATATACGTGTATATGTGTATACATACATGTGTGTCTATATGTGTGTATATACATGCATGTGCATTATGTACGTGTATACACACACATGTATACATATAGAAAGTACTTTGCAATCCTTAAAATGCTATACGAAATTTAATTATGATTATGATCACTACCATGAAGGGTAAAAAAAAGATCCTAGTAAAGTTTTCATGTTTTAGGAGTGTGCATGCGGGTGTAGGCGGGTGTTAACCAGTCTTCTTCATTTAAGAAGAATCGTCTATTTTCTGATGTGGCCCAGCTACAGTTTGAAGCAACAGGTATATCTTGGTGACAGCAGTCTAAAATGTTAGTGATGATAGTGGTTAACATTGATGTAACCCTTTGCTTTTTGGAAAGTATTTCAGACCCATGATCTCATGCAATTTGAACAACAACCTTATAAGGCAGGTTTTACTGTTGTCCCTATTTTATAGATGGGGCAACTGAGACTCCAAAAAAGGTAAAAATGACTTGTTCAGGGTCTTGTAGCTGGGATTCTGAGTTGGGATTCAAACACGTCTTCTTCCTAACAATGAGTCCAGTGATCGATCTGTTGTACTATACTCCCTTTCTTGGTGATACCCAATGAGAGAAACATCTCTCAGTGGTAGAGAGTTATTTAAAAACCCTCCCACTCCCTCATCCTTCGTGATTTAACAGTAATGCAGACTGATAAGCTATGACACATAAACCAAAACTGCTAAAACTGTGTGAAAGAGGATTGTCATATTTTAAATGTTTGTAAGGTGGGAAAGCATTTGAAGGCAGCTTAGTGAAATCAGTGTCTGGGATTGCATATTCTGAGTAACTGAACACATTTGGGAAAATAAACATATCACCAACCTAAAATGCCTCTTTTGCTCTCCAACACATCTGTGGTTCAATTAAAGAACCTAGTGAACAATTAAAATTCAGGTCAGTGCACACAGTGGTAGCAGCACTCTTTGATGTGAGGTCAGCTTTGGCAATCCTCATACACTCATTGAACAGGTTAATCAACTTAGTGCAGTAAATAGAACAGGAGGCACCCCAATATGTTTATTTATCATTACTCTGAAAGTTTCAGCGAATGGGGATGTTGTATTTGTTCCCAAAGTCAAATGTTGCTTTACTATCTTTGATCTCACTAAAAAAGCTGGCTTCAGGTTGGTCTGTGTTCTAAGCCTGTCAGACACACATATTACATTGGCACTTGTGTTCATGACAATGATTAATAAAAATTGGAAGGATACATGTCCTGGGGAAAGGCAACTTTTTTCTTCCTTATATGTTTACCAGTCCAGGATAAAATAAGTTACAGTATAGGACAATATTTTATTTTCAGTATTGAACAATTTAAGTTGATTTAATTCAATTCAATTCAGTATTTATTAAGTAAGGTACTACTAGCTATTAATTCACTCAACCATTTATTAAGCACTAGATTATATTATTCATATATCAATGTATATGCACACACATACATATGTATGTGTGCCATGCTTTCGTGGAGCTTATAATCCATTAAGGAATTACATAAAGACACATAATATGTATATATCATCCATTATCCAGAACCTATGCAAGTATGCCATCATGAAACTGGCATACAATACTAATAAACTTCTCTGGACAACCAACTTTCACCATTATCTTCCACGAGCCCTCATGACTGACAGTTTCAAAGGCCTTGGTCAGACCAATGAATGTTGTATACAGACCTCTGTTCAGCTCCTGGCATTTCTCCCGGAGGTGTCAGGCAGCAAGCACCATATCGACCCTTCCTCAGCCCTTTCTGGCTCTCAGGTAAATGACTGTCTTCCAGTTGAAGGATTAGCCTATTAAGGAGTATTCTGGCAAAAATCTTGACCACCACCCACACCCAAGTATCACAGAACAACCTCTTTCCTTTTTTTCTATAAAGATGGACAAGGGAGGCAACCTTGAACTCCTGGGGGATAACCTCCTCTTGCCATAAGATTTCAGTTAGCTTTTGTGTGAGCACTGGACCCCACGCCTTGTAAATCTCAGCTGGAATAGAATCAGCACCAGGTGCTTTGCCACACAATTCTCCCTGGCTTTCCCAGTTACCAATGGAGTGGAGCAGGACTATGTGCTTGCTCCCATGCTTTTTTAGCATGATATATTCAATGACATTGCTGGAAACTTTTAATGGGGACAGAAACAGTATCAAGGTCATCTACCACACTGATGGTAAATTATTCAACTTTAAAAGGCTACAAGCCAAGACTATCATGGAGGAAGAGTTGGTGCATGATTTTTGGTTCTCATATAATTGTGCTTCTAAGGCTGAGATGCAACAGAATATGATTCAATTCTCTTCCATTTATGCTAATTTTGACCTAACATTCAACACCAAGAAAACACAGGTTCTCCACCAGCCAGCACCACCCCATCCATACATGGAAACATTGGTTCTAGCAATTGGAAAAATTTTAAACACTATGGATAAGTTTACTTACCTTGGCAGTATCCTTTTCCAGAGATGTCCACATAGATGATAAAGTTGATACATGCATTGCAAGAGCTAGTTCAGTGTTTGAGAGGCTCCAAAGGAAAGTGTGGGAGAGAAGAGGTATTAGACTGACTACCAAACTGAAGATCTACAGAGCTGTTGTGCTGACTCGTTGTATACCTATGAAACCCAGACAGTATACTAGTGCCATGCCAGGAAACTGGATCACTTCCATTTGAATTGTCTTGGGAAGATTTTGAAGATCACCTGGCAAGATAAGATACTGTACACTGAAGTCCTTTCTCAAGCTGAACTACCAAGTATTGACACCCTAGTGAAGAGAGCACAACTTTGACGGGCTGGCCACGTTGTTTGAACGACCAACATACATTTGCCTAAAAGACTATTTTACAGAGAATTCACATGAGGCAGATGCTCACATGGAAGTCAGAAGAAGTGATACAAAGACACTCTCAAGATCTCTCTGAAGAACTTTGTAATCAGTTGTGAGATACGGGAGACACTGTGTAAGGTTAATGAAGAATAAGATCTTCCTCGTCCATCAATAGGCCTCATGCGGAGCCCATTAAGGGGAACCTGCTTGTAGCAAGGCTTGCACACCTTTTGTTAATTTCTAATTAGGCACTGAGCCTAAAGAGTTTCTATTCTGAGAGGTAAGCTTTTGCTTTGGGGGCTTGTTTATGAGAAAGATGTTGTGATTCCCTGGTCGAGACTCTGAGTAGCCATATGTTCAGAGCTCTCCAACTCCTCAGAGGTAAAGGCTCTCTCAATTCAGTGGTGGATTTAAAGCTTTGATTCAGGCTGTAGAGCCCTGTCTGTTGGTCTTTATTTCTCTTCTCTGTATTTCCTGTCTGTATTTTATGTGATTAAAAAGACTGTTGACCCCTGAAACAGCTATCTTTCCTTAATAAAGCAGATTAAAAAAAACTGCATTAGCAGCCATCCTGGGTATGCCAGTGTGGTTGCCATTACACACTGGCACAAGACCAAGCAGTATGGCATGCCACATCAAAGAAGGTGCTGTACTCTATGAGCAAAGCAGAATTGCTACTGTTCAAAAGAAATGTGAGAGCCTTCTGTCGAGTGAAATTATTACCTGGACCCCTTTTCTAGTGTATTAGTTAATATGTGTCTACTCGGTACTACCAAGGTGTTGTTGTGGGCAGAGCCGGCACTCATGGTGCTATAGAGGTAAGAGACAGACACCTGTCTCTGGCGAACCCCAAGAAGGGTCCTTTTACCTTCACACAGAAGCAGCTGGTGATTTGTTGGGCAAATTCCACATGGGCCATCAACTGGATACTTTGACAGATGTCCTTCGTATTCACAAATACGCTTTAGGGACCTACATCACTTAAGTCTGTATCGTTATCCACTTATTCATTCAGGAACCATTTGAATGCTACCCATCACTATACCACAGTCACTATTAGTAAGAAGCAATATTTAGAATGATTACTCTAATTGGAAGTACCTTACCTTTAAAGACCTTGTAACCAGGGAAATGGAGTGTTATGATACAAAGTCAGAGAAGCCCAGAGCTATTCCAAAGACACAGTTCAATCTTCGGCTTTTAATGGAATTATCTTCTGAATGGAAAACAAGCAAGTACTTCTTAGTACAGAGGTGGGCACACTTAAAAAATAGTGTGCCAAAGTTCCAGCCCTTTTTCTTCTGGCATGTGAACAGAAATTACTGAGCTGAGAGAACTCCTGGTCCTCTTAGCCACTGGTTTGGGAAATATAATCCACTCGGTTTCACCAATGGGCCAATTTTATAATTGATCAAGGAAAAATTATATAAACCGGATGTTTAAAACTCCATATCATACATGGAGTAGGCTCGAGTGTCGGAGATTGCAATAAAATATGTGCCATTTCATAACTTTGTAGTTTATTGAGGCTTATGATGATGTTTTGGGGGCCCTAACACCTGGCATGAAGCTCTAAATACAGTAGGCATTACTAAATACAGTAGGTAGTAAATGAATGTATGTCTATAAGGATGGTAATGCAAATGAGAGCAGGGATATTTTGTTTTCCAATGACATCAACAATATCCTTTGAAACTGAAGTTTATATGCTTCCTCCTTCTTTTGTATGCTTCATCTATCATGTGGTCACCTAGAGCTATCAAAAGACATTTTGACATCTCAGAAAGCTTAAGAAAATATACCCTCAAATCAACGTTTTTAGACAAAACCAAAAATTTTAAGACATACCCAGAATTCAGAGATCTATGGGGAAAGAGTTCCTGTGACACTTTGACAGTAGGCAGGGGTAGCTCATAATTATTTAGCAACTAGACTCTCTGAGAAAGAAAAATATATACACACACAATACATATGTTACAAAGATGTATGTGTACACACACATATATGTATTAACACATTTTTGCATTATTAATACTTCTTAAGTCAAGACAATCAATAAAACAATAAATCAAGACTTTATACTATTCTGGATCTGATTTTCACCAATAGAAAGGGACTGGTCACAATCAATCAAGAAGTATTTATTGAAATCCTACCATGTGCTAGACATTGGTGGTACAAATACAAAAAAAAAGAAAGAAATTTGACTTTCAATGAGCTTACATTCTAATGGAAAAGACAAAAAAATACATATTAAGTGTATAGTGTATAAACATAATGTTAATAAATACAAGTAGTTAGAGACAAGATAATTGGGGAGGGAAGGCACTAGCAGTATGGAAGATGTGGAAAGGTTTCATGCAAAAGATAGTACCTAAGCTGCATCTTGAGGGAAGAGAGAGACTCCATGAGGTAGGCGTGAGGATGGAGCACATTCTAGGCATAGGGAATACAGCTAGTACAAAATCTTGGAGATGGGAAATAGAAAGGGGGGAATAATGAGGACATGAAAAGAAGCTTGAGATAAAGAAGGAGCGGAAAGCTGGGGAAAATCTGGCAAATATTTGAGATTTTGGAAGAGCAGATTTCAATTAGTTCAGGGTAAAAAGGAGTAAAATTTCCTGGACTAAAATTCTATAGGGTAAGTCAGCCCAGTAGGGATGGGAAACTCCCAATTATGAAAGTCTGAAGACACCAGGAGAAATCATTCCAATAAGGTAAGAAAGACATAATTTTCTAAAGAAATTGATATGGATGCATAGGAAACTCAACCACAAACTTCTATATGTATATATAGAGAAGATAGAGGCAAGGACAGGTTATAGAGGATGAATCCAAAGTATGGCATAGTTCTATAGGAACATTATAGTGTTAGAGTTACTCAGAAAGAACTAAAGCCGGTGAGAAAAACTGAGGATAAAAGTAACAGGGGGTTAGCTGCATAACAGGGGTGGACTGGCATATGAGAGTCAGTCTTTGAAGAATGAACACATATTCCCCACCTAGTTCCATTCCAAGCGACCATGTGAAAACTTTGGCTAGCTATTTCTTGACATACATGACCAGGAATCTTGTACTGTATGATACTGAAAAGTCTTGCTGCAGAACCTGGAGAACTGACAAACTCAATGGCTGTTTAGGCAGAATTGAGTCTATAAACAAAGGGAAAGGGCTGCCTTTATATCATTCTCTTTCCTTTGTGGCTTTGAGGAGTCATGGCTAATTTGAGTTAACTCCCCAAAGGCCAAGGGCAGTTAGAAACTTTGGCCCTGATTCCCCCCAGCCCTAGGGATAGTAAGCATGTGTCTCTTTATACTTATTCTTTAGTGAAGATAGGTAAATAAGTATTCTGACATAGAAATGTTCAGGCAACCTGGTGTGTTCAGAAGATTCAGAGGTCCTATCAGAGGTCTTTTTAGTGGTTGGAGCTAAATGGCAGTGGTGGCAGTATCCATCAAAGGTGGACTCACAGTGGACAGTAGCATTGTAAACAGCTGCAAACAGATTTTAGAAGACAATAACCAAAAGGTGGAGGCAGCTTCAGGGATCATGATCCCATTGGCAGAGAGAAATGCCACTTATTTGGCTCCTGAAAGGCATTAAGACTCAGGATTCCACTACAGAGCTCTATCTAAGGAGAATGTCATGAGGACTCCAAAAAGAGAAAAAAGGACTCCTAACGCCAGAAGCTGCAAGGCACTAGCTGCCATGCGTATTTTCTACATGTGTGCTTCACTACCTTTTCATGTGCAATGGGAAAGTATACCCCCAGAATTTTTTAGGAGGGGATAAGGTTTTGTACCAAATATCTTGGTATAAACCTTGATGTGCCATCTCAATAAATACCTTTGTAAACACTAAGTCTGTTTGGCTAATTATTAATGGTAAGCACTTCAGTCGGGGCTCAGGAGCTACAGTTCTAGAAATAAAACCCCCTCAGAATTATCCCTAGAATCCTAAGAGTAAGATCCTTCATCTGGGGACCCCAATCCACAAATTTCCAGGGTAGGGGACTAGAGGGGATGCTACAGCTATATCTGGAAAAAAGAAGATTAAAGATAACTACTCAGGATAGATGAGATGTTAATATGATTAAGAAAAAAAGCAAAAGTGCTCAACTCATTTTCCTTTGTTCTCTCCATCAAGGAGAATGACCTTTGGACTGGAAAAAATATGGCTAATAGAGAGTTAATACCCAGGATAAGTAAGGAAATGGAGAGCACCTACTTACTACTGATGAGTTCAAATCACCTGACCAAGGTCAACTATATCCTTGGGGTCTAAACAAACTTTAAGTGGTGATTTCTGAACCACTGTCAGTGATCTTTGAAAACTTGTGGAGAATGGAGTCTTTGGAGGAACAGGGAAAATGTGGGTGGGTATTTGTTCAATGTGTTCTAAATGGAAGTATTTTTCAGGAATGATTGGACTCTGATTACTTCAGTCCTGTTCAGCTCTGAAATCCCATGAGTCTATGAATACAGCTTATTCTGAGACTATTCTTTCTAAATTGATGACCTCTCTATTTTAGCATCAAATGCACTACAATACATTTTTAATTTTGCAACATTATCACAAAAATCTAGTATTTGCCTAATTTGAAACTGATAGAAATACAGTTTAAATCATTTTTCAGTACAGTGCTCACATTCGGTAGTTCTTAAACAATTATTTGGGGGTAACTCTTGAGGAATGTTTGTTTTTCCAGCACCACAATTTTGTTTTTGATTGAAGGTCATCCTCAATTCCCCTTACTAATATGCAAGTCAGTTTTCCTAAACTCCCCGTGCTTCCTGAAACTTGGACCCTTTTCCACTTTGAAAATTGAACCTAGAAGAAAAAAAGAAAGGATATGGGTAGAAAATGAGACTCATTTTAAGTCCTGCTTCTTACACATACTGGCTATGTGACCTGAACGTATCATTTAATTTATAATGCCCTAGTCAACTTTCTAAGACTAAGTTGCAGAACATTTGTTCATCTGTATTGGTAGAGGGGGTATTCCATAGCAGGGGTGTCAAACTCTAATACAAACAGGACACTAGACTATACATAAGGATATCTGCCTCATACACTCATATTGATTTAGAAAACCACATACTAACATTATCTATGTTCTAATGTATTTTTATTTATGTTATTAAATATTTCTCAATTACATTTTACTCTGGTTCAGACAACACTTGATAGTGTTTATACACCTCAGGCTTGTATTTGTCACCTTGGTCCTATATCATGAAATCACAAGTACAAACCAAAAAGAAAGGCTAAATATTTTTGCAAAGGATACTGCTAATACAGTAAAATCCTTTAATTCATACCCTACTAATGACCATATTCTTTCGTCACTTGTGTGGTAACTGTGCTGCAATTTGTCTTCATACCACCTATAAAGGCAGGTTTTTCTTAAGTAAAGCAAAGAAAGTAAAGCCTTTCAAGAGTCTAAATCACCTTAGAAACACTAAGTAGAGGTATAATCAGCCTATCATTGACTGGTTCTACATAAATATAAGGGTAAACATAAGTGAAACAATGTTACAAGGGGCGGCAAGTCTTTCAGGAGAAATATTATAGTTATTATAAATGTAATTTTACAGTGGTTCTTCGTGATGTTAATGAATTAGTGATATTCACTATAATAATAACAATGACACCACGAAATGGCATTAGTCTAAGAAACACTACGCAAGCTAGTTCATCAAGCTTGTTATGAGTCAACAGCACAATATGACAGCTAAGAAAACTGTTGTGGTCTGCATTGAGAAGCAAAATATACAGAAAATACTTCCCCTGCCTTCTGCCCTGGTTAGACCGTATCTTGAATATTGTGTACAGTTCTGGGCACCACATTTTAGGAAAGACATTCTATTTGAAAGAGCAAAAGAGGTGGAATTACATCCAAGAATAACTTAACCAGCAAAGTTGAGTATAATTCTGAATGAAAAACAAATAGATATTTGATGAACTGAAAGTCTGTTAGGTATTTGTAACAAAAAGCCCAGAACTCAATGGAGAATTCAATATAAAAGATCCAGAAGAAATATAAGGAAAACATTAAGGACTAATGATAAGGTAACCATTAAGGTCAAACTATTTACTTATTATATACAGGAAATATCAGTATGCTTAAAACTGTCATCATTATTAAGGTAGTTTGAAAGAAAGGTTGGGGCTGAGTTGTATATGATGGAGTGATTCTAAATGACAAAATTGGATAGGAAAAGATAAAGGAGAGCAATTACATTAAAAAATGGGGTGTGAAAGGAAGAACTAATACAAAGGAAGCAGGTGGCAGTGGAGGGCTGGTTACTTTGGAACCTTACTCTTATCTGGATTGAAGATGGAACAATACGTGTATCTGGAAGGGTGTAGAAGTCTACTGAACATGTAGAGAGATGAGAAAACTGGGAGACAGGGTAGGGGAGGAATTTTTAGAGGGGTTTGTAGACTGGGATTTGGGAGGGTGGGGGAGAAGATGGGGGAAGAACTTTTGGAGGTATGTGTGCATTGGGATTGAGAAGGTGGGGGACAGGGTAGGAGGGACTTTGGGAGGTGTGGATGGGATGGGGAGTGGGAAGATGGGGGGAGAAGATAAGGTAGCAGGGATAGGGTAAAAAGAGAGGCTGAGAAAGAAAATAGTGAGTAAAAGTAAAATGGCAGGAAATTCACAAGTAGTAATTATAACTTTGAATGTGAATGTGATGTTTATTTTTGTAGTGGCAAAGAACTAGAAAATGCAGGGATCCCCAACAACTGGGGAATGACTGAACAAGTTGTGGTGTATGATTGTTATGGAATACTACTGTGCTATAAGAAATGACGAGCATGAAATGGTGAAGATCAAAGTGAGCAGAAACAGGGGAGCATTGGATACAGTAATAGCAATATTGTTTTAAGAATGACTTTGAACAACCAAGTCATTTTGACTATTATAAATATACAAATTAAAAATAAAGGACTTGGGAAGAAAGACGCTATCTGCATCCAGAGAAAGAACTGATAAATAGAAGTATGTGTAGAATAATTTCATATATGTGTGTGTATGTATATGTATGTGTGTGTGTATATATATATATATTTGTGTCTAATGGCAGCCATCTTTGGGGGGTAGGGAAGAAAAAAAGAAATTTACGTGATAACTTTATTATATATTTAAAAGGAATAGCAGGTTGCACATAACAGATTTGTAGTTTCATGTGCAACAATCTTTTTTTATTACATGATGTTATGGAAATGCTTGTTTTATTCCATAAATTAAAAGTAATTTTTTTTAGAAGGAAAGACTGATAAACCGGAGGATTCCAGAGGATGGCAGGAGACCTCAAGTTCATGCTATATGGGAATCAGCTGAAGGAAGTGGGGATATTCATCTTGGAAAAGAAAAGAGGGAGGACATGACAGCTGCTTCAAGGATTTGAAGGGCTACGTGTAAAAGCCGAACCAGCCTCATTCTACTTGGCTACAAGAGGCAGACTAAGGACCAGAGAAGCAGTTTTGACTTAATGGGAAGAACAGCTTCCTGAAAGATTTCTCCCAAAGTGAAATGCGCTGTCCCTTCTCCCTGGAGGACATCCTGGAAAACCTGAAGGACTAATTGTCACATTTGTATGGAAGGGATTCTTGCTCGGGTACGTAGAGGTTGGGCTAGGCAGCTTCTGAAATCCCTTCCAAATTTTATAGTCTGTGACTCTCTGAAGTACTTATTGAGTACCTCCCTAAACTACCATTTTCTTTGCAAATGGGTCACATGGTGCCTGATTTCATGAAGTTTAAAACGGAGTTAGGGAAACAAGCCATCCATGCTGAAACAACATCCTCCAAACTCATCTTCCACCACTTCCCAGAACTTTGGTCAAATTCGCCTATTTGCTGCACGCAGAAAGACTTAAGCATTCCAGATGATATTATTCACTGGCCCATGACATTCCCTTCATGTGCAGGGCCATCCTTCTGCTCTTTACGTCTCTGCATCTTGCCTATTTTTCAGAGCAAAGCTTAGCTCCCAACTTTCCCTGGTGCCTTTCCCCTGGCTCTCCTCCAATTTTCTGTTTTTGTTCATTTATGTCTGACTCTCTATGACCCCATTTTGGGGGTTTTCTTAGCAGCGATTCTGGAGTGGTTTGCCATTTCCTCCACCAGCTCATTTTACAGTTGAGGAAACTGAGTCAAATAGGGTTTATATGACTTGTCCAGGATCACACAGCTAGTAAGTATCTGAGACTAGATTTGAACTCATGCAAATGAGTCTTGCTGTCTCTGAGCCCAGGGCTCCATCCACTGCACCACCGAGCTGCCCCTTCATTTGGTACAGAGAATTCCTAGTGTGGAAATTCCCTCTACTAAAACAGATCAGTACTTGACATACATTTATAGTCTTAGAGAGTGGTACTGATCAATTAATCCATCAACAAGCATTAATAAGCTTACCTAGGCGGCACGGTGGAAAGAGCGCTGAATCAGGAGTCAGAATGACTCGAGTTTAAATATGACCTCACACATTTACTTAGCTATGTGACCGTGGGCAAGTAACGTAACCTCTAAGCCTCAGTTTCTTCATCTGTAGGATGGGGATAATATTAGCCACTACCTCCCCAGGTTGTTATGAGGATAAAATGTAAAGAGTTTTGCGAACCTTAAATATGTACCGTTACCATTATTCCATATGCTAGGCACTATGCTAGGCACAAACGATAAAAATACAGAGAATGAAATAATTTTGACTCATAAGGGGCTAACATTCAAATGGGGGAGATAATGAGTACATAGAAAACATATGAACACCATAATATAAGGTTAATAAACAGATGCACCAAGTCATTAACTACAAGGTAATTTGGGAGGGAAGGCAGGAAAGGTGGTACTTGAGTTGCATTTTAGAGGATGCAACTTAAACTCAGTATCTATCAGAGGTGGATCTAGAACTTAAGACTTTTTGAATCTGAGGTGAACACTCTTATATTCTACCACACTCAGTGTATTCTACTACATAATAAATATGAATGAATTAAAAAAGCCTTCTTCTATTCACTGAGCAGCAAGGTTGGGACCGGTGAATTACAATTGAAATCAATTAAATTTGATTTGTGCCATTTGTTAAGTACTTACTCCTTAGTGCTTTGATTCAGCAATTATTTATTAAGCAACAAGTTGGCACCAGGTGCTATTTGAGGTAATTTTGCTTGAGGCAAAAATCTCATTTCACGGAATTATAATAATAGCTAGTATTCATAGAGTGCTTTCAGGTTTGTGAAGTATTTTGCATATGTTATCACTTTTGATACACTTTGAGGTAGGTGCCTTTTACAGATGAGGAAACTGAGTCTGAGAGAGGTTAAGTCATATAACTAGCGTCTAAGGGAAGATTTTAAGTGAGGTCCTCCTGACGCTAGGTTCTACACCATTCACTGTGCCATCCGCTGCCTCATGTAAGCAAGACTAAACTACCTTTACCAAGATGACTAAAATTTTCTGGCTGGGAACATTGTGTAACACTTCTGAAGTTGTGATTTTTCAGGAGTGGTGAGGTTCTGTATTATCTCATTACAGACAAGGTCTAGAATAAAAGCCAGCTTAGTAACTGAGGCTGCTGGGGCTTCTCTAAAAGGTGTAAACTATCTCTCAGCTCCCCATTCCACCTTACTCTTCATACCCACTAAATCACTAAATACCCTCTGGGCTGTGAGCTATATTTGCTGTCAGGGTTTCCTGCTATCTACAGCATGGCATTGTATTATAGTAACAACAGGACTGCCTTATGTAAATGCATATAGCCCATGCCTTCCTCCCTTTTTCCACCCCCATCCCACATCTGGAGAACTGGGCTGAATGAGTATTCCATCTTTATCCTCCCAAGTCCCAGAGAATAACACATCAAAGAGCATGTTTGCATTTCTACAACAGATAACAGCCCTGACATAAGCTGCAGGGTTCATACATGCTATAGATAGAATGAATTAATAATTTCATATGTTTATAAAATATAAATTAATCCAAAAAATAACTCCAAGTAAAATTCTGTTGCTTTTTTTAAAAAAAAAATCTGAGTTGTAGAAGTCATTTAACGTATAAAAGTCTAGTAAAGTTTCATTAACTTGTGTTAGTTATTAATGTGTGTCCTAGAAAGAGCACTGAGTTTGGAGTGAGGAAACCCAAGTCCAAACCCCAGCTCAGTACTTATTACCTATGTGACTCTGGGCAGTTCATAGTGATTGGCACACAGTAAGCACTTTAAAATGCTTTTCAATCATTCAGATCTCTTCTCTACTGAGTTTTTGTATTTGAGTGCATCTGCCTGAGTACTACATGATGACACTGTTACAATGCCTTGGCTACTTTAAACATTACTATAGCCATGGTCAGATCCACTAGCCCTCCACCACCACCCCCAGACTAATGTCCCCATGAACTCTCTCTCAGCTCCCCACTCTACCTCACTCCCCACACCCACAAGGACCTTCTAGGTCCTCAGGTACAGCCTTTGACTGAGTCCAAGTTTTACAGAACAAATCCTTTTATTAAGGGGATTTATTCTGTGAAGTTCAGATTCAGTCAAAAGACCACACTTGAGGGCCTAGAGGGCCACATGTGACCTTGAGGCTGCAGGTTCCCCACCCATGCCATATGACCTTCTGTCTCTTATGTCAGGGATACAATTTGGGGCCACATTGGTCCTATTCTCAAGGGTCCACCTTCTACCATAACCATTCAAGTGCATTCTTTTGCTAGAGGCATGTTCTTCTCCATCTCTTGCACACATTTCCTAACCTGAGACCAGATAACACAATTTTCTTAGTTCCTGAAATCAATTAACACCTGGATTCCAACTTCCTGCTGCAATGTTAATAAATAGCTAACATGTATGCAGCATTTTAAGGTTTGCAAAACACTTTACAGATATCTCAAACAACGCTGTGAAGTACAACTGTTGTTGCCTCTGTTTTAATAGAGGAGGACATCGAGACAGACAGTAGTTAAATGGTTTGTCCAACATCGCACAGCCAGCACCTGAGATCAGGTTCTTTTGAACTTTGGCTCAATGGCTCTGTGGGTCAAGGGCTCTTCCCAATGAACCACCTACCAGTCTTATGAGGCTGATTATGACAAAGGATTTTCTTCCTCCTCATTTCCCATCCACTCAGAGATCTATTGGTAAATATTTAACCACACGCCTGCCGGGAGGGGGAAATTGTACTTTTTGTACAATTGTACACTTTTAAGTTTAATCTGTATTATTAACACTTCCTCCATCATTTTCTTAAGTCTAGACAATCAACAAAACAATAAATCGAGCACTGGTTTGGAGTGTCTGCCTATTTCAGAGGTATAAATGCTCACGCTGAAAATTTAACCGTTGGCTCTCTGAGCTGGTTCAACTTAGCTCCAACATGACTCTGCCCAGTGTCACTTCCCCACCTCCCAACCCTGGTTTGTTTGGTTTTTATTTTTCCCCTTGATCCTTGACTGACCTAATTTCTCATGAATTTATGGGAGTTTCCCATTTAAGTGAATCTGGCTTTTGTGAAGCCTAATGATTATGGAAAAACAACACATTAGGACCATATTTCCTTTGGATTCCCAAAGGCTTGGATTCCAGATGACCATTTCTGTCTGCCTCACCATGCTTTTAGCCTGTAATAAAAAGAACAATGCCTCAAGTCGAAGGACCTGCCCCTGAGGCTTAATACCTGAGTAACCTTGGGCAAATCACTTGAAATTCCTGGTCCTCAGTCTTTGTGTGTAAAGTGAGGGGGCTGAACTAGATGGTTTCAGAGGTCCTTCCAGCTCTGGATATGTGACCCTAAAACTGACTTTTTATCTACTTTTCCAATAACTCAGATGGATCATTCCCTCCTTGGTGCCTGTCAGATTTACTTGGCTATAAATCCTTGGCAGTGGTTGAGTGTTATCTCCTTGCCTACCTCAAAACTAATAGGCTAGTCTGGCAATCAAAACTGTTAATCCATCTCTTTACTGTTAATACTAGGGAGCCTGGGTCTTCTTTGTAGTTCCTGGTGCATAATACAGTAGATGTTTAAAAAATCTCAAGATGTACAATGAGGAAATTAGCAGTGTGGCTAGAAATATTTAGATGCATTGCCACCTAACTTGTATAAGAGGAGCCTGGTTAGATGAGTTCTCCTAATAAACTTGGGTTCATAGGTGATGGACCTTCGATTGGAGCTTTTGATTACTTCTCTCTATAAGGTGTGGCTATGCCCACTGGCACCTTAGAAAGTTAGAAGGAGACAACTCCTATTTAAGGCTCAGTGACTAAGGCTACCTCCAAGATCAATGGAACACCTTAGCCTCTTGAAAGAATGTACTTATCTCCCCTCTGATTGGAGGGCTGGAAGGTGGCATACTAAGCTCCTCCCAATGTCTTCCTTTATAGAGGCAGAAACTGGACTTTCACTCATTCCACTTTCCATGTGCTGCTCTTCCTGGTTTCAATTCCACTGAACTAGTCCCCAGTGTTGGGTAGACCCTGCTATCCCCTCCCCCTCCTTGCTTTCAAAATCTTCCTTTTGTGTGTTGTCTTCCCCATTAGACTGTAAACTTCTTGAGGGCAGGGACTATTTTTCTTTTTCTTTTTTTATTATTTAATATTTTTAATTTTCAGCATTGATTTCCACAAGATTTTGAATTACAAATTTTCTCCCCATTTCTACCCTCCCCCCCACTCTAAGATGGCATATATCCTGATTGCCCCATTCCCCAGTCAGCCCTCCCTTCTGTCACCCCACTCCCCCCCCATCTCCTTTTCCCTTACTTTCTTGTAGGGCAAGATAGATTTCTATGCCCCATTGCCTGTGTATCTTATTTCCCAGTTGCATGCAAAAACAACTTTTTTTTTGAACATCTGCTTTTAAAACTTTGAGTTCCAAATTCTCTCCCCTCTTCCCTCCCCACCCACCCTCTCTAAGAAGGCAAGCAATTCAACATAGGTCACATGTATATCATTATGTAAAACACTTCCACAATACTCATGTTGTGAAAGACTAACTATATTTTGCTCCCTCCTACCCAGTCGCCCTTTATTAAATTTTCTCCTTTGACCCTGTCCCTTTTAAAAAGTGTTTGCTTTTGATTACCTCCTCCCCCTATCTGCCCTCCCTTCTATCATCCCCCTTTTGTTATCCCCTTCCTCCTTCTTTCCTGTGGGGTAAGATACCCAATTGAGTGTGTATGTTATTCCCTGCTTAAGTCAAACCTGATAAGAGTGAGATTCACTCATTACCCCTTACCTGCCCCCTCTTCCCTTCCAATGAACTGCTTTTTCTTGCCATTTTTATGTAAGATAATTTATCCCATTCTATCTCTCTTTTCTCCCTCTTTCAATGTATTCCTCTCTCATCCCTTAATTTGATTTTATTTTTTTAGATATCATCCCTTTATATTCAACTCACCCTGTGCCCTCTGTCTATCTATCTATCTATCTATCTATCTATCTATATATATATATATATATATGTATATATATATATATATGTGTATATATATATATATATATGTCTATATATGTGTATTCCCTTCAGCTATCCTAATACTGAGGTCTCATAAATTACACACATCATCTTTCTATGTAGGAATGTAAAAAAAAAACAAAACAGTTCAACTTTAGTAAGTCCCTTATGATTTCTCTTTCTTGTTTGCCTTTTCATGCTTCTCTTGATTCTTGTATTTGAAAGGCAAATTTTCTATTCAGCTCTGGTCTTTTCACTGAGAAAGCTTGAAAGTCCTCTATTTTATTGAAAAGCCATATTTTGCCTTGCAGTATTATACTCAGTTTTGCTGGGTAGGTGATTCTTGGTTTTAATCCTAGTTCCATTGACCTCTGGAATATCATATTCCAAGCCCTTCAATCCCTTA
Source organism: Trichosurus vulpecula (assembly GCF_011100635.1). Lineage (NCBI taxonomy): Eukaryota > Metazoa > Chordata > Mammalia > Diprotodontia > Phalangeridae > Trichosurus > Trichosurus vulpecula. Next base: position 48,766,069 of record NC_050578.1, read on the forward strand.
ATATAGAAACTGCTAGATCTTGTGTTAACCAGATTGTGTTTCCACAATACTCAAATTGTTTCTTTTTGGCTGCTTGCAGCATTTTCTCCTTGATCTGGGAGCTCTGGAATTTGGTGACAATATTCCTAGGAGTTTTCTTTTTGGGATCTTTTTCAGGAGGCAATCAGTAGATTTTTTTTTTCAATTTCCATTTTACCCTCTGGCTCTAGAATATCAGGGCAGTTCTTGATAATTTCTTGAAAGATCATATCTAGACTCTTTTTTTGATCATGGCTTTCAGGTAGTCCAATAATTTTTAAATTATCTCTCCTGGATCTATTTTCCAGGTCAGTGGTTTTTCCAATGAGATATTTCACATTGCCTTCAATTTTTTTTCATTCCTTTGGTTCTGTTTTATAATATCTTGATTTCTCATCAAGTCACTAGCTTCTACTTGCTCCGATCTCATTTTTAAGGTAGTATTTTCTTCAGTGGTCTTTTGGACCTCCTTTTCCATTTGGCTAATTCTGCCTTTCACGGCATTCTTCTCCTCATTGGCTTTTTGGAGCTCTTTTGCCATTTGAGTTAGTCTACTTTTTAAGGTGTCATTTTCTTCAGTATTTTTTTGGGTCTCCTTTGGCAGGTCATTGATTTGTTTTTCATGGTTTTCTCACATCCTTCTCATTTCTCTTCCCAATTTTTCCTCTACTTCTCTTGCTTGCTTTTCCAAATCCTTTTTGAGCTCTTCCATGGCCTGAGACCCATTCACATTTTTCTTGGAGGCTTTTGATGTAGGCTCTTTGACCTTGTTGACTTCTGGCTGTATGTTTTGGTCTTCTTTGTCACCAAAAAAAAAAGATTCCAAAGTCTGAGTCTGAATCTGAGACCGTTTTTGCTGCCTGTTCATGTTCCCAGCCAACTACTTGACCCTTGAGCTTTTTTTCAGGGTACGACTGCTTGTAGAGTAGAGTACTCTGTCCCAAGCTTCAGAGGCTGTGCTGCTGTTTTCAGAGCTACTTCTACACGGCAAGCTCTGCCATACCAGTGCTCCTTCTCCCCCCAAGAACCGCCACCCAGGATTGTGGCCCAGATCCAGGCAGGGCAAAGCAGGCTTTGCACTCCCGCTCTAAGCCGCTGCTTAATTCCTCCCAGCAGGTGGGCCTGGGGCTGGAAGAAACTGTAGCTGTAGCTCTGGAAGCAGCCTCAGAGCTGCACCACCTCCACCACCCCTTTTCACTCAGTCCCAGCAGCTTTTCCCACTAACCTTCTCTGTTGTCTTTGGCGTTCGTGGGTTGAGAAGTCTGGTAACTGCCACAGCTCACTGATTCAATCCATGGTTCTGGGGTCCAGGTTTCAGAGATATCCCAGGCCACTGATCACATTTCAAATAGAATGATGCTATGGACAATGTTGGATAGAGCACCAAGCCTGGAGTCAGGAAATCCAGCCTCAGACACTCACTAGTTGTGTGACTCTGGGCCAGTCATTTAACCCTGTTTGCCTCAGTTTCCTCATCCATAAAATGAGCTGGAAAAGATGGCAAGCCACTCCAGTATCTTTGCCAAGAAAACCCTAAATATGGCTGTGACTGAACATCAACAGACAGAAGTGTAAACCAGTTTACAGTAATTGTTTTCTGAGGATTGCTGGTCACACCAAGGCTGTAATCCTTGTTGGTAAATAGGTTGTTCCTAAGAGTTTAGTTTAAGTAGCACAAGCATTTGGAATTAGAAGATGTGGGTTTGAATATTATCTTGTTATTCCCTATCACCTTGGGAGAGTCACTTAACTTCTTTCTGTCTCAATTTCATCATCTCTAAAATGAAGGGTTAGAGTAGAACATTCCCAAGGTCTCTTACCAATTTAAATCTATGATCCAATGAAATTGGTGATAATAAATTCCTTCACTACCTACCTCACCCAGTTGCTGTGATGAAGGTGCTTTGTAAACTTAAAAGCACCTTAGAAATTGTGAGTTCTAATTATCACATAGAACTAAGAGCAGTTCGAATGTATGATTCCTCAAGATCAACCATTGACTCACTTTGTAACCAGGAAAATGACATTCAAGCCATGCTTATTAATTACTTGGAAGAAAATCCAAATATTTCATTCAAATTCTTGGTCTCCACTGCACCAAGCATCTAGACTCCCAGGAATTCTGAGATAATTGACTGAATTTTTCAGTTTTCAACTGAATATTTGACATCTATTTCTACACTGGAAAAATAAATCATATGATTCATAAGAACTCATCCTGAAAGCATGCCTGTCTTTCTACAGGCCTACACATATCCAGGAGATTTCATCAGGCAGGACTTGTGTGGTTTGTCCTTTGTTCTTGAACAGGGCCATGACATCAGGAAGGTGATGCCATGACTTGCAAGTGAATTGGATTTAAGTGAGGGAGGGCTATGCAAAGTCACCAGCCTCACTTTCTTCTCCAGAGCCATCTAGGTCCAGTGGCAAGATATAGATCAGGACCGATGGCAGACAACCCAGCTGATGCAGGACTAAAGCTCAGGAGAGAGATTAAGGCTGGATATAGCTTTGGGGAGTCAACTGCATAGAGATGATACTTGAACCCAAAGGAAAAGATGAGATCACCCAAGAAAAAGCACAGAGAAAGGAGAGAACAGGGCCCAGGACAGAGTCTTCAGGGATACCCAGGGTAAGGATACAGATATTATCTATAGGATTACTATCTACATATGGAAGATTATTTCTGGATTTGTACTATTTCAAGGGAAAGGGAAGAGTAAAGTGTATTTTTAACCCTTTCTAAAATTCATCAGTTCACTTGTATTAAAATATGGCCCTTACCTCTGTTCTACTGAAGCATGGTTATATATTTGATAAAGAGCTGAACTTGGAGTTAGGAAAACTATGGGGCGGAGCCAAGATGGTGGCTGGAAAGCAGGGACTAGCATGAGCTCCCCGCCAAGTCCCTCCAAAAACCTATAAAAAAATGGCTCTGAACCAATTCTGGAACTGCAGAACCCACAAAGTGGCAGAGGGAAGCAGGGCTCTAGCCCAGGACAGCCTGGATAGTCTCTGAGTAAGGTCTAACCCACACGGAGCTGGGAGCGGAGCAGAGCAGAGCACAGCCCAGTGTGGGCCGCACGGACCAACCAGACCAGGAGCCAGGCGGAGCATCCCCTAGCGCCCTAAATCAGTAAGCTGCAGCAGTTACCAGACTTCTCAACCCACAAACACCAAAGACAACAGAGAAGGTTAGTGGGAAAAGCTGCTGGGGACAGGGATAGAGTTTGTGGTTCAGCCACCGCGCAGGGGGCAGCGGAGGTGGGGCAGCTACAGAAGTACAGCTGCAGTTGCTTCTGGCCCCAGGCCCACTTGGTGGGAGGAATTAAGTGGCGGATCAGAGCAGGAGTGCAGAGCCTGCTGAAGATCTAAGTTCAGTCTGGGTTGGGGGTTCTTGCGGAAGGAGGAGTGCTGGTGTGGCAGCACATCCGCCCAAGCTTGGAACATAGAATTCTTTAGTCTACAAGCAGTCATACCCTGCTGAAAAACTCAAGGGTCAAGTAAGTTGGCTGGGAACATGGCCAGGCAGCGAAAACACACCCAGATTCAGTCTCAGACTCTGGAATCCTTTGGTGACAAAGAAGACCAAAACATACAGCCAGAAGAAGTCAACAAAGTCATGGAGCCTACAACAAAAACCTTCAAGAAAAACATGAACTGGTCTCAGGCCATGGAAGAGCTCAAAAGGGATTTGGAAAAGCAAGCAAGAGAAGTAGAGGAAAAATTGGGAAGAGAAATGAGAAGGATGCGAGAAAACCATGAAAAACAAGTCAATGACTTGCTAAAGGAGACCCAAAAAAATACTGAAAAATATACTGAAGAAAACATTACTTTAAAAAATAGACTAACTCAAATGGCAAAAGAGCTCCAAAAAGCCAATGAGGAGAAGAATGCCGTGAAAGGCAGAATTAGCCAAATGGAAAAGGAGGTCCAAAAGACCACTGAAGAAAATACTACCTTAAAAATGAGATTGGAGCAAGTGGAAGCTAGTGACTTGATGAGAAATCAAGATATTATAAAACAGAACCAAAGGAATGAAAAAATGGAAGACAATGTGAAATATCTCATTGGAAAAACCACTGACCTAGAAAATAGATCCAGGGGAGAGAATTTAAAAATTATTGGACTACCTGAAAGCCACAATCAAAAAAAGAGCCTAGATATCATCTTTCAAGAAATTATCAAGGAGAACTGCCCTGATATTCTAGAGCCACAGGGCAAAATAGAAATTGAAAGAATCCACCGATCGCCTCCTCAAATAGATCCCAGAAAGAAATCTCCTAGGAATATTGTCGCCAAATTCCAGAATTTCCAGGTCAAGGAGAAAATGCTGCAAGCAGCCAGAAAGAAACAATTTGAGTATTGTGGAAACACAATCAGAATAATCCAAGATCTAGCAGCTTCTACATTAAGAGATCGAAGGGCTTGGAATACAATATTCTGGAGGTCAATGGAGCTAGAATTAAAACCAAGAATCACCTACCCAGCAAACCTGAGTATCATGCTCCAAGGCAAAATATGGACTTTCAATAAAATAGAGAACTTTCAAGCTTTCTCATTGAAAAGACCAGAGCTGAATAGAAAATTTGACTTTCAAACACAAGAACCAAGAGAAGCATGAAAAGGCAGAAAACAAAAAGCTAAAAAAAAGAACTGGAGAACTTGGATCCCTCATTTTTTGAAGAAATTGAAGACCTAAAGTACAATTACAAAGAAGAAGTTAAAAAAAATATTATTTTGGAAGAGAAGTTGAAACAACTTTGTGAACAGTTTCACATTGAACTGGAGAGTGCTGCTAGTGTTTCTGGACAGTTGGAAGCTGAAAGGGATGGCACTAATAACTTGCCAGTCTGCTGAGGGCTATTTCCAACCCCAACTTATATCAACTATTTTCTCATTTAGAGAAGAAGTTGTAAATAGTAATCATCTTCTGAACTAAAGAGATTACTTATTTTCTTGTATAATTCCAAGCAACAGAATAATTTAGTGAATAAAGTTTGTTATTTATATGAAATTATATTTAACTTATTAGGAATACAATATTTTTTAATTTAACGGAGATGTGGACTGCTGGGTTAAAAGTTGTCAGTTCCTTTTTTATGATGAGTTTCCAAAACCATCATAATGTTCTTAAATTATAATACATTAAATGTTGAACTGAGCCCTTGAGACATTTATAAGTTATGAGAGGCAAACAATTAAAGTTTTTTTTTTTTTAATAAATACTGTGGTGCTGCTTAAATGAAACTGATTAGCTTTTCTGTTTTGTTCCCACTTAATGTGCTACTACAGAAAAGGTCATGAAGTAAGATATCCAACAATGTTTATGGCCTAACTTTGCAAATAAATGATACAAAGATTAAAAAAAAAAGGAGTTAGGAAACTAAAGTTCAAATCCTTCAATAGATAACTTACTAGTTGTGTGATCTTGGGGATATAATATCATATACCATATAGAGTTATTGTGAAGATCAAATTAGATATATGTGATATGCCTCACAAACCTTAAATTATATGTGTATGCATACACACACACACGGATATATATATTCATTCTTATTCTACTCCACAAGAATTTCCCACTCAGAACCTTAAATCACACTCCTAGCTGTAGTGGTGGATTTAAGTGCAAGATTTTATAACAGAGACAGAAAAAGAATGATTAAAAAAAGATTATTAGCATTACCCTCCCCCACACACACATACATGCGTGCACTCCTCCCTGCCCCAGGTAAAGAAGCTTGTGAGAAGAGATGCAAAATCTTTCTAGGTAAAGCTATTTCCATATTGCAAAAATGTGTCAAGTCGTAAAGAGATAAGATCAATGACTAAAAAGAAAATGTTAATTAAAATAAACCACCAGAAATACCTCATGAGCTAGATCTGCCTCCTTTCATGCCCAGTAAGACACTGGTAACACACTACTTTAGGCACAGGAGGCAAAGAACTTCCTTCTACCCTCCAACAGATCTGGGACCAAGTGTAGACAAGATAGACAGCTGCCCAGGTTAGCACAAGGAGAAACATTTTTAACATGATTAAAAATGCACGTATATTTGATGCTAAAATTTTCCCCACGGCACATATGTATTATTTAGTGATAAGTCAAACAGCATGCTTTAGAGTTACAGTGATAAGTGACACACCATCATAGAAGGACAACAATGAAGGAAGACAACGGAACTGAGACTGAGGTGGACAAGATAAACTGAAATCAATTACTCTTTTAAGAAGTAAAAACTGGGTTCAGATTTTTGCGTTAAGAAAATCAGTTTTGGAACCCAGCTCAGTCTCCAAGTTATTAGGTTTATTCCTAGAAGAACTGGAGAATCATTCATCAATGCCACATTCAAGCCTGCTTTGTCCAGAAATACCTGTTGAGGAATAAAAAATAGATTTGCTAAAGGCCCGCATCAGCGCATAACAACCATGACAACAAGCAGGTCTGAGAGCCTCCTGAGAAGCAGGCTTTTGGCAGCTCATTCTCTGGGCTCTCTCGCTCTCTCTCTCTCTCTTTCTCTCTCTCTCCTCTCTCTCTGTCTCTGTCTCTGTGTGTGTGTGTGTGTGTGTGTGTGTGTGTGTGTGTGTGTGTGTGTATGTGTGTCTCTGTGTCTCCCCACCTCTGTCTCTCCCTCCCGGTCTCTCTCTCTCTCTCTCTCTCTCTCTCTCTCTCTCTCTCTCTCTCTGTCTCCTCTTTCTCTGTCTCTGTCTGTCTGTCTGTCTCTCTCTCTGTTTCTCTTTCTCCCCCACCCCTACCCCCCCGCATTGGCATTTCATATAAATATCTCTAACTTCCTCCAATACATGTTTGTCTGTACCAACTCCTCTGCCATGCCCCCAGGATGGTCAGGTAATAATATTAATAAATATTGATATATAAGAGATGCAGCATGGTGCAGTGAAAACAGTTGATGAACTGGGGAGTCTCAGGACCTGAGTTCAAATTCCATTTCTCCTCCTTGCTACCCGTGTGACCCCACCCAAATCATTCACCATTTCTGTCCCTCAGCGTCCTCATCTATAAAATGAGGGAGTTGGACTAGGTCACCACTGAGGTTCCTTCCTGCTCTAGATCTAGAATTCTATCTCTAAATGGATATGAAAAAACTTGGAATATAGCTTGGTTTTCCTCCCACTGCTCCAATCTATTCACTATCCTTTGTTCCCCAACTTCTCTTGAAGTCAGTCAACCACTATTTATTAAGCAGCCGCTACAAAGCAGGTGCTTGCGAAGCTTGAGGAATACAAAGATGAAAGTAGAACAGTCCCTGCCCTCGAGGAGCTTCCATTCTAATGGGGGGAGGGGGGGAGCATGTATATGGAGTAAGAATATACAGAAGACACATCAATGTAGGTGTGTGTATAACTGGGATTCGCATAGAGAGCCAGGCCTGGAGCCAGGAAGACTCATCCTCCTGAGTTCAAATCTGGCCTCAGACACTTCCTGGGCAAGTGACCCTGGGCAAGTCACTTACCCCTGTTTGCCTCAGTTTCCTCATCTGTAAAATGAGCTGGAGAAGGAAATGGCGAATCATTCCAGTATCTTTGCCAAGAAAGTGGGTCATGAAAACAGGTTTCTGAGGCTGCCTCTCTATCCACTATACTTCACTGCCCCATATTTATATTTATAAATACTAAGTTATGCGTGTGCTCATAGGTATATATGTATACCTATAACAGATATATTTATATTATGTATATACATATATACACGTATGTATATGTTATGTATATATGTACATACCTATACATACATATGTATGTGTATATACATACATGCATGTGCGTAACACCCACCTTCCACTAAGGTTTTACTCCAATCATGGTGTAGGAAAAAAAATGCATGGGGAAGAAAAGGAAGATAAAATCATATGGAGTCTCTAAGGTCTAGGTTCAAATCCAGTGCTTAGCACAGTGCCTGGCACATAGTAGGCACTTAGTAAATGCTAGTTGACTGGCTGACTGACTGAAATCCTGGCTCTGCTATTTAATACCTGTGCGATAGGAAAGTCATTTAACTCCTCTGGGCCTCTGTTTCTTTGTCTGTGAAATGAGGGGAGATAAGAAAAAAGGAACAGAAAGAATTCAGAAAAACCTGAGATTTGTGTGAATTGACATTGAGCAAAATTAGTAGAAGCAATTTACACAATGGTCATTACCAACAAGCATATATGAAGCACTTACCAATCAATCAATGAAAACGTATTAGAAACCTATTATGTGCTAATCCCTGAGGCTACAGAAAGAGGCTAAAGACAATCCCTGCCCTCAAGTAGCTTGCTAACGGGGAAGACCCCAAACAAATTTTACCAACAAGCTAGAAGAGAGATAAGTAGGAAACTATTAAGAGAGGGAAGACACTAGAACTAAGAGGGGTATGGAAAGGCACTGTGCTAAGTCCTGGGGATACAAACAGAGGGAAAAACATTGTCCCTGCCCTCAAAGAGCTCATATGCAAATGAAACAACATAGAAACAAGACACGTTGTTGTTATTCATCCTTTGTTTCTTTTTGAAGTGGACCAAGGACATCTCTGGCGATGTCTTGACTTGGGCATGAGTTGGATTTAGTGAAGCAAAGTTGCACAAAATTGTCAGCCTCACTCTTCCAGAGCCATCAAAGTCCAGTGTCAAGACAAAAGTCAAAACAATTGTCAATGTCCTGGGATGCAGTGGATGACCTTGGCATCTTAAATGTCTGACCAAGTTCTAAGTGCTCCACAGCCACCTCCACAGCCTTTGGAACAAATTACTCTCATCCCCCAATTCCGAATGGTTAGGGTAGAAATCCCCCTACCTCACCATTGGGTCTGAGACCCTCCTTAGCCAGTCTGCTGAGAGGGTTTTCCAGGGTGGGTCCCCTGCACATGCAACAGCTTCTTGGAGCCACAAGTGAGGGTCTGATGAAGGTAGACACAAAGGTAGATGAGCAGCCTTGTAAAGGGCTTGGCAAATCCTCACACCAGAGGTACTAGTCTTCCCTGAATGCACCCTATGCCCCCAACCTAGTCCTCCCCGAATCTTCCATACATGCCAAACAAATAATGTACAGAATAGATGGAAGATAAGCCCCAATAATGTAAAGGAAAACATGGAAGGACCTCAGAACTCTGATCAATGAAATATCCATTGAATTCCAATGAAACGTCTCGTGTTCAGAGGACTGAGGAGGAAGCTAACTTTCTGCCTCTCAGCATAGGAGGGAGTGGAATGAGAGGTACACTTTCAGGCAAGGCAGGATTTGTTTTGATTGCTGTAGTCATGTATAGGATTATAGATTTAGGGCCGGAAGGGACCATAGGGGCCAACAAGCTCAACCTCCTCATTCTACTGAGAAGTTAACTTGTGGCTGGGTTTGAACTTGGGTCTTCCTGACTCTAGGTCAAACGATCTATGGCCTGCCTAGCTGCCTAAAGGCTAAGGCGTTAGCAGTCAGAGAGGCTGGGAAAAGCCTCTGGCAGAGCTTGGGGCTGAGACGGAAGCCAGGGAAAGTAAGAAGTGGAAGTGAGAAGGCAGATATTCCAGGCACGGGCATATTTCAGAGATGGAATGTCATGTTTGAGGAACCACAAGTAAGCCGATGTCATTAAATCACAGAGTGCTGTGGTGGGGGGGATTAAGGTGTAAGAGGGCTAAAAAGATAGGAAGGGGCCAGGTTATAAAGAGCTTCAAATGACCAACAGGATTTTCTGTTTCATTCTGGAAGTAATAGGGACCCAGTGAAGCCCTTTGGGCAAGGGAGTTTAGCAGGCTCAGACCTACTCTTTAGATAGTGAACAAAAGACGTTTTAAATTTCTTAATGAACCATTGATCCTGAGGAGAAATTTCACTTTCAAAGATGTGGGGGGAGGGGGTTGGGATTGTTAAGAATTTTTATTAGGTGTATAGGAACTCTCCAATTCATCTCTGAGATGGCAAGAAAGTAAAAACAAATAAACCACCTGGGCTTGCTTTCTAGGCTCCTCTGCCAGCTCTTACTAGGTCCCCACCCTTTCCCTAGGAAAACAATATAGTGTTAAACCCTCAAAGCCTCCCAGCTCAGTTGTTAAGGTAATTGTGTTTACTTTTTTCCAAACAAAGTAATTTGAATCAGAAAAGTAAATGTGTTCTGTCTTCAGGTCCTTTGATGTAATCTCCCCAGCCTTGCTCTTAAGTATGTAAGGCAGGCCCACAGCAACACAGATCTGAGGCCTGAGGCTCCCAAACTCTATATGCATCTCCATAGCTACCCAGCTCTTCTGGAGCTAATTGATATGAGCCAAATGAAAACCACTACTAAAACTATGTCTTTATATATGTATGTGTATATATGTGTATATGCATGTGTGTATATATACATGCACACACACATATGTAATTTAAGCAAGTTGTGACCCTCCCCCACCCCTTTTTGGAAGATGGAAGAAGAGAAAAAGCGTTTTGTTTGTTTGTTTGTTTGTCTGTAAAAAGATTGGATGAATTTGTTCTTAAAATTCAGAAAATTTTAGTGGAGGCAGCGGGATACAGTGGAACCAATGGAGCCAAACATCTAGGTTGAAATGCCTCTGACTCCTACTTTCTGGGATGTATTGGACCACAATAGGTCCCCACCCAAGCTCCACTTCGTAGCTGTATTTTAAGTCCTCCTGACTTAGAGTGAATGTCAATGTCTTTGGAATGGCCATCCTGAGGGTCTTCCCCTCTCAGCTTGATTTTTTTTTTCTTTTTTTCTAATTAAAGGGGCCATCCCTAGACTCACTTGTTAAAGAGGCCTATTCACTGAACGAAAGACAAGTGCAACCTGGGTGACCTTGAGTAGGCCACCCTGGGCTTCAGTTTCCTCATTTGTAAAAAGAGAATCTAGATGGCCTGGCCTCTTAGTCCCTTTCGGTTCAAGACCTGTCTCTGGAGAGGTGATATATTATCTTGCCTAAAAACAAATTCTGATGAAAAAGAAAGATACATTTGATTAGACTATTTCCTTCTAAAAACACAGGTGGTTGTGTTTGTCCTTCATTTTCGAAGAGGACCATGACATCAGGGAAATGACGACATGACTTGCAGTTGACTTTGATTTGAGTGAGGAAGGGCTGTGCAAGGTCACCAGCCTCACTTTCTCCTCCAGAGCCATCTGGATCCAGTGACCTGATATTCACTAAGAGGCCTGGAGATGGCCCAGGATGCAATGGGAGACCCTGGCCCTTTTAGGGTAAGGCCTTTTCATGTACTCACCTAGATTGAGGTAATATCCATTCAGTATCTGAGCAAAAGGCATTTTTAGGTTTTAGGGTTTCAAAGCTTCTCAAGCTAGTTGGATGTTCATTCTTTCTAGGCAGACACACAACAAACAAATAAGAGTGGCTAACCTAGAAATGATTTGGCAGATTAGATGACCCATGCTCACCCTGAGCCCGCCGACTGCAACAAAACTTCCCATAGACACCCAGGCATTGCTTATCCTGAGTCTGGATAAATAGGATCTCTTTTTCTGGTATTTCCATAAGGTAGACCTGGCCACCCTTCACACGTGACTCCTTGTCATTCTTGCATGTAATGATACATTTTCAAGAATAAGAGTACTAAAAGAAAAGAGGAAAATTAGAAACAATTCTACCAGTGTGTGTGTGTGTGTGTGTGCGCGCGCGTGTGTATTTATTTAGGTGCATTTGCTGTTGTTCAACCATGTCCAACTTTTTGTGACTTCATGCCAATACTGTTCCTGGGGTTTTCTTGGCAAAAATACTGTGGTGGCTTGACATTTCCTTCTCCAATGGATTCAGTGACTTGCTGTAATATTACTTTGGAACTTTTTTACTGTTTTAGAATGTTAAATTAATTAAGTGTCTTTGATTGAGCCTTACTAGGGGCAAAGCCCCAGGCCCAAACCCCTAATTACTAGGTGCTAAGCCCATGTGGGCATGAAGCCCTTAGGGACCTAAGGGGAGCTGCTAAGACCACAGCCAATAGTAGGCGCCTACGTTCTGGTCTCTCAGATGATGTTTGATGATGTCTAAAGACTATATAAAAAGAGAGAACAGAGCTGTTTGCTTGAGGCTCTCTCTCCTGGAGGAGTGTTGGCATGGGACTATGGGCAGCCGCTCTAAGAGCCTCCTGGCTTGTCAACCCAGATGTTGATGGTTTTTTGTTAACTATGAATTGTGATTTGTTCTGTTTATGTTGTGTAAGTTTGTAATTTGTTTATATTTGCTCTGAAGTTCAGGTTGCTGGCTTTTCCTCTTGAACTAAGTGAGTTTATATGTATATGTTGGATTAAAGATTGTTAACCCCTTAATGTTGCTTTCCTTAGTAAAGCAGATTAAAAGAACTTGTGCTGGCAGCATTCTTGTTGTTGGGCTTGTGTTGGTCTTTCACCCCCACAACAGCTACTAGCCCAATTGGTACCACATTTGCCCAGGGTCACACAAGTAGTAAGTGTGTGAGGCTGAATTTGAACTCAGGTCTTTCCTGACTCCAGGCCACTAAGCCACCTAACTACCTATTAGGTACATTGGAACTCTCTACTTCATCTCTGAAATGACAAGAATGTTTTTATATATATAGACATAAAATTTATTTATATTTATATACCCATATATGTATATGTGTGTATGTATATGTGTACATATATATGTATATATAGACACACAAACATATATGTAAATATATACATATGTGTAGATGTACATATATTACAAATTTATGCATCTTCCTCCCTCTCTGTTTCTCTCTATCTCTTTCTTTTTCTGTGTATGTCTGTCTCTTTGTCTCACTCTATCTTTGACTCTCTCCCCTTACCTTCTTTTAAGAAAACCATTCTTCCTCCCCATTCTTTTATATACTTTCAATAAAAATATCCCACAGACTTTTTAAAAACTTAAAACAGAATCAGAAGAATGGGCTATCTCTTCTCTTTACAAATATTACCACTGGAAATCATCATATAAAAAAAAAACTTGACTGTTGGCCCTTTAAGAGAACCTAATGTAAATTACTTATCTGCAAATACATTCCTCCCCTCCCCAGCATATTTTAAAACAAAAATCACAATACTGCATACTTTAGCAATTCATGTTTTTTCAAGTATTTTCATTCCTCTCATAGTCCTACTGGCAAGGAAAGTAGGCTGATTGGTTGGCTATCTGTCACATTTTAGACTATGGAGAGAAAGAAAAGCTAAAATAGCCTCAAGATTAATATTTGTACTTCTCTCCACTTCCATGACCCCCCAAAGGATTGAACCAGACAGGAGCAGACTGGGATAATCTCTGCCCTTACCAGTACCAACTTGCCTTTAGTACCACCTTTAATTTGCTCTACCTGGTCTGGGGAACACCCAGGCCCACTGCTTCCCATAGGCCAGAGTCTAGGTACCAAGCAAGAGGTAATTTTGCTTTCTATTTGCTCCCCTCCCTAGGGCTTCATGAGGGTGCCCAGGACATTTTAATGATCATTGACAGTGGCCTACTTCCTATACCTACAGGAAGAAAAAGTCAGGGTCTACAGGAGAAGCTGGGTGGCACAATGGATTGGAGTACTGGCCTGGAGTCAGGAAGAACACTTACCAGCTGTGTGACCATGGGCAAGTTTCTTTACCTTAGTTTCCTCAACTGTAAAATACAGATAATAACAGTCACCCACCTCGTAATGTTGTTATGAGAATTAAATGAGATAATATTTGTAAAATGCTTAGCACAGTGCCTGGCACATGGTAGGCTGTAATGCTAGTTATTATAATTAAAATGAAGATAATCATATCATCTACTTCCCAGGATTGTAGTGAGGATCAATTGAGACAATATTTATTACTCTTTTTGATCAGTTCTACCCCTAAATTAGCTATGTGACTTTGGACAAATACCTTATCCCCTTGGGTTTAATTTTCCTCACCTGCAAAATAAGGGAGTTGGACAAAATCAGAGGTGTCATGGACACTTTAGGCAGTTTGATGAAGTCTTCAGAATAATGTTTTAAAATGCATATAATACAATACAGAGGGAGCCAAGATGGCGGCTGGTAAGCACGGACTAGAGTGAGCTCCGTACCCGAGTCCCTCCAAAAACCTATAAAAATGGCTCTGAACCAATTCTAGAACGGCAGAACCCACAGAACAGCAGAGGGAAGCAGGGCTCCAGCCCAGGACAGCCCGGATGGTCTCTGGGTGAGCTCTATTCCACACGGAGCTGGGAGCTGGGAGCTGGGAGCTGGGAGCTGGGAACGGAGTGGAGCAGAGCCCAGCCTGAGCGGCATGGACGATCCAGTCCAGAGGCCGGGCGGAGGGGGCCCTAGCACCCTGAATACGTGAGCAGTTACCAGACCCCTCGACCCACGAACACCAAAGACTGCGGAGAAGGTTAGTGGGAAAAGCTGCGGGAGTGGAAGGAGTTCGCAGTTAGGCTTCCAGCCCCGGGGGCAGCGGAGGTGGGGCAGCTACAGCTGTTGTTACTTCCGGCTCCAGGCCCACCTGGTGGGGGGAATTAAGTGGCGGATCACAGCAGGGGTGCACAGCCTGCCGAAGATCTGAGCCCAGTCTGGACTGGGAGTCCTTGGGGAAGGAGGAGTGCGGCTCTGACAGAGCTGGCACCTCCCCCCCAAACGTAGAACATAGAACTCTGTAATCTACAAGCAGTCATACCCCACTGAAAAACTCAAGGGTCAAGTTAGTTGGTTGGGAATATGGCCAGGACACGAAAACGCGCCCAGATTCAGTCTCAGACTTTGGATTCTTTCTTTGGTGACAAAGAAGACCAAAACATACAGCCTAAAGAAGACAGCAAAGTCATAGAGCCTACAACCAAAGCCTCCAAGAAAAACATGAACTGGCCCCAGACCATAGAAGAACTCAAAAAGGATTTGGAAAAGCAAGTTAGAGAAGTAGAGGAAAAATTGGGAAGAGAAATAAGAAGGATGCGAGAAAGCCATGAAAAACAAGTCAATGACTTGCTAAAGGAGACCCAAAAAAATACTGAAAAATACACTGAAGAAAACAACACCTTACAAAATAGACTAACTCAAATGGCAAAAGAGCTCCAAAAAGCCAATGAGGAGAAGAATTCCTTGAAAGGCAGAATTAGCCAAATGGAAAAGGAGGTCCAAAAGACCACTGAAGAAAATACTACTTTAAAAATTAGATTGGAGCAAGTGGAAGCTAGTGACTTTATGAGAAATCAGGATATTATAAAACAGAACCAGAGGAATGAAAAAATGCAAGACAATGTGAAATATCTCCTTGGAAAAACCACTGACCTGGAAAATAGATCCAGGAGAGATAATTTAAAAATTATTGGACTACCTGAAAGCCATGATCAAAAAAAGAGCCTAGATACCATCTTTCAGGAAATTATCAAGGAGAACTGCCCTGATATTCTAGAGCCACAGGGCAAAATAGAAATTGAAAGAATCCATCGATCGCCTCCGCAAATAGATCCCAAAAAGAAATCTCCTAGGAATATTGTTGCCAAATTCCAGAGCTCCCAGATCAAGGAGAAAATACTGCAAGCAGCCAGAAAGAAACAATTTGAATATTGTGGAAACCCAATCAGAATAACCCAAGACCTGGCAGCTTCTACATTAAGAGATCGAAGGGCTTGGAATGCGATATTCCGGAGGTCAATGGAGCTAGGATTAAAACCCAGAATCACCTACACAGCAAAACTGAGTATCATGTTCCAAGGCAAAATATGGACTTTCAATAAAATGGAGGACTTTCAAGCTTTCTCAGTGAAAAGACCAGAACTGAATAGAAAATTTGACTTTCAAACACAAGAATCAAGAGAAGCATGAAAAGGTAATCAAGAAACGGAAATTGCAAGGGATTTACTAAAGTTGAACTGTTTTGTTTACATTCCTACATGGAAAGATGATGAGTATGATTCATGAGACCTCAGTATTAGGGTAGTTGAAGGGAATATGCATATATATATGCATATATATATGTTTATGTATATATATAAGTGAATGTGTATGTATGCATGTATCTATGTGTATATGTATGTATGTGTATGTATGTGTATATATATATATGTAAAAGAAAGAGAGCAGACACAGGGTGAGTTGAGGATGAAGGGAAGATAGCTAAAAGAAATAAAATGAAATTAAGGGATGAGAGAGTAACTTACTGAGAGAGGGAGATAGGGAGAGATAGAATGGGGTGGATTATCTCCCATAAAGGTGGCAAGAGGAAGCAGTTCTAGGAGAGGAGGGGAGTGGGCAGGTGAGGGGGGAATGAGTGAACCTTGCTCTCATCAGATTTGGCCTGAGGGGGAATACCATACATACTCAGTTGGGTATCTTACCCCACAGGAAAGAAGAGGGAGGAAGATAAAAAAAAAAATAAAAGGCAGGGGGATGATGGAGTGGAGGGCAGATGGGGGTTGAGGTAATCAAAACAAACACTTTGGAAAGGGGACAGGGTCAAGGAAGAAAATTCAATAAAGCGGGATGGGTTGGGAAGGAGCAAAATGTAGTTAGCCTTTCACAACATGAATATTGTGGAAGGGTTATACATAATAATACATGTGTGGCCTAGGTTGAATTGCTCAACTTCTTAGGGAGGGGGGGTGGGAAGGGAAGAGGGAAGGGAATTTGGAACTCAAAGTTTTAAAATCAGATGTTCAAAAACAAAAAAACTTTTTGTATGCAACTAAAAAATAAGATACACAGGCAATGGGGCGTAAAAATTTATCTTGCCCTACAAGAAAGGAAGGGAAAAGGGGATGAGAGGGGAGGGGGGTGATAGAGGGGAGGGCTGACTGGGGAACAGGGCAACCAGAATATACGCCATCTTGGAGTGGGGGGGGAGGGCAGAAATGGGGAGAAAATTTGTAATTCAAACTGTTGTGAAAATCAATGCTGAAAACCAAATATGTTAAATAAATAAATTGCATTAAAAAAAATAATACAATACAGAGGATTATAAAGGAAATGAATTACATTGAAATACAGTTATCAAAATATTCAAGGGTCAGCTAGGTGGCACAGTGAGTAGAGCACCGGCCCTGGAGTCAGGAGGACCTGAGTTCAAATCCGGCCTCAGACACTTGACATACTTACTAGCTGTGTGACTTTGGGCAACCCCAATTGCCCTGCCTTCCCCCCTCCAAAAAAAAAACAACAAAAATATCACACACCCACACATAAATATTCAAACAAATATGAACTGATCCAACCATTCTGGAGAACAATTTGGAACTACGCCCAAAGGGCTATTAAATGTGGCATACCCTTTGACCCAGCAATACCACTGCTAGGTCTATATCCCAAAGAGATCATAAAAATGAGAAAAAGGACCCACATGTACAAAAATATTCATAGCAGCTCTTTTTGTGGAGGCAAAGAATTGGAAATTGAAGGGATCCCCATCAATTGGGGAATGGCTGAATAAGTCATGGTAAGTAAGTGTAATGGAATACTATTGTTCCATAAGAAATGATGAGCAGGTGGACTTCAGAGAAACCTGAAAGATTTACATGAACTGATGCTGAGTGAATTCAGCAGAACCAGGAGAACATTGTACAGTTACAGCCACATTGTGTGATGACCAACTTTGATAGACTTAGCTCTTCTCAAGTAATGCAAAGACCTAAGACAGCTCCAAAAGATTCATGATGGAAAATGCTATTCACATCCAGAGAAAAAACTATGGACTTTGAATGCAGATTGAAGCATACTATTTGCCTGCTCTCTTTCTCTCTCTCTCTCTCTCTCTCTCTCTCTCTCTCTCTCTCTCTCTCTCTGTCTGTCTCTCTCTCTCTGTCTCTTCTTCTTGTTCTTCTTGTTCTTGTTCTTCTTCTTCTTCTTTCTTGTGGTTTCTTTCTTTGGTTCTAATTCTTCTTTACAACATGATTGATATGAAAATTTTTTTAAAATATTCAAGCAAACAAGTTCATAAGCATCCTCAGGCTAAGAAGGCCTAGCCTACTTGATCTAGAAAACATCTTTCTACTCTAAAGATGTATATTGCATTTTTAAAAAGGGCAAATAAGTAGACAAAGCTCCTTCAGAGCAGACAAGTCTCAGGAAACATAGGAAGTGCCAAGGAACATGTTTGAAAAGACACAAATATAGGTGACACTTATGGGTAGAGCTAGGTGGGACGGTGGATAGAACACTGAGTATGGAGTTAGAAAGCCCTGATGTCAAATCTGACCTAAGACACTTGGACAAGTCACTCAACCTCTGTATGCCTCAGTTTCCTCAACTGTAAAATGGAGATAATAATAACTCCTCTCTCCCAGGGTTGTAAGAATCAAGTGAGATACTATTTGTAAAGCACTTAACACAGTGTCTGACATTTTAGGTAATCAATAAATATTTGTTCCCTTCTTTTATGGCTAGAAAACCTTATACCTATGACAATGAAGGGCTGCTGATATCCTCTGGAGATGTCACAATACTAATCTCTGCCAGGCACCACCTCTCTGCCTTCTTCTGTTTCTGCTGGTCTATTGGCCAATGGTTGCTGCTATAGGCATTGCTCCATATTACCAATTTATTAGTTTTGTCTCTTTAGGGCCACATGCTGGCCATCTAACTCTATTCTGCCAGGGCCCAATGACTAGAAAGCCCTTCTATGGGCTGGTTAACATCTCTTTAGCCACAAACAAAAGCTATGAGCTATGATAATAAGGGATTACCAAACAAAAGTCAGACAGAATAGCTTGGGTTAAGGTTGTTTATTCTTTTAATTCCTTATGTGTGGAAATGTCCATTGTCCCAGACCTATTTGATTGTTAGAAATTCTCAAGGTCCTCTGGCTTGGCATACAAATGAATCTAAACAAAAAGCAAAAGCTAAATCATGGAGTCAAGGCTATTGTTCTCTGTCTTCCTGGCCTGCACTCATGCCTTTATTACATACATCTTTCATAGGAGAAAATGGAGGGTAGAAGGAAAACCCTCAACTTTGACACTATATTTTTTCTAGCAGAAAAACCTTTACTATCAACCTATGCTGATCCCTAGTAATCCCTTTCTAAGTTCTCGCAAACCATTTATTTAATAATTTGTTTAAATATTTTGCCTGGATTTGTCATCAACTTTACCACTCCGAGCTTTGCAGAATGAAATACTTTCTCCTTTTGAAAATTGGTGTGACATTTACTCATGTCCAGTCATTGGTCACTTCTACAGGTCCCTTCAATTTCTCAAATATTATCACAGCACTTTGACCTTGTTGCCACCAATTTTGTGGTTCTTTTATTTCTCGTTACCACCTATTTGAGAGAGTAAGCCAGGAAAAGTGGATGAGCTAGAACCATTCCGGTTTGTCAATGTAGGTATTTAATAGCATCTCTGGTTAAAGAAAAAAAATGTCAAGAATCATCAATGAATACTTGTTGAAGACATATACCTACTGCTATAGGGAATATGTTGCTCCTGTTTGTCCTTCATCCTCAAAGAGGACCATGACATCAGGGAGGTGATGCCATGCCATGCAAGTGAATTAGATTTAAGTGAGAGAGGGCTGTACAAAGTCACCAGCCTCACTTTCTCCTCTGGAGCCATCTGGGTCCAGTGTCAAGATATAGGTCAGGATGACTGGCCTTGGATATAGTGGGGAACCTTGGCCTTTTCAAGGTAAAGTCTTTAGCAAGGCTCAGTTTGACTGAAGCAGTACTCATTCAGTCAATTTAGCTGGAGAAACAAAACTTGGTAGTGATTAGTAAATAAAGAAAAGCTAAAGTATGTGATGGTACCAATTACAGAAAGAGTAAGATTTCAGATAAAGAAGAAAGCAACCCAGCAATAGTCTGCAAAACACATGATCTAGAATCAATACAGCAAGGTTTACACCGTGGCTTTGTCATTTCTCTGAGTTTTAGATGGAAATATTTAAAACACTGATAATGATATTTACTAACTACATAACCCTAGGCAAATCATTTAATCTTTCTTGGCCTCAGTTTTTTCATTTGTAAAATGAGGATAATAGCACCTACCTCCCAGGGATTGTTGTGAAGATCAAATGAGATCACACTTGTAAAGTGCTTTATAGTAATAAATTATCATCATCATCATCATCATCATCATCATCATCATCATCATCATCATCATGTGCACTACCTATCTACTTCAGAGTTGTAAGAAAATCACTTTATAAAAAGAAAAGTACCCAATAGATATTAATTATTTTTAGAGTTTTACAAATTTTCAAAGCACTTTTACATACAATATTTCATTTGATTCTCAAAATAATACTGGAAGTGAGGTGGTATTGATATTACAAAAGGGAGGAAACTGAGGCTTTTGGAGTTAAATGACTTATCCAAGGTTATGTGACTAGGTGCAGAGGTAGAGTTGGGCCTTGAAGTCTAAAGATTCACAGCTATTCTTTCCACTATTCCATACACAGGAGGAAGAACAGTTAGCATATTTGTAGTACTTTAAGATGTACAAATGCATTATAAATGATCTCTCATTTGATAATCACAATAATCCTGGAAGGTAGTTGCTATTATCCCTATTTTACATTTAAGGAAACAGGTTAAGTGATTTACCCAAGGTTGCAGAGCTAACTGAGGTTGCATTTGAACTCAGATCTTCCTGACTTCAAGTTTATCATTGCATCTAAGGTAACACCTAGCTGCAATAATCAGAAAAAGGTTTGATAGATGAGATAATCCTTAATTTGCTTCCTGAAAACTGGGTATGGTTTGTATAGGTTAAGCAGAGAGGATATTTCATTTGGCAGAAATAACCTAAACAAAGGCACAGGGTAGGACTGAGCATGAACTATATGAGAGACAGTGAGAAGACTAGCCCAAGTGCTGTAGAAAGTACACGTTGGGGGAGATAATCTTGAAAATCAGGCATAAGAATGTGGACTCCATATGAGGGTCAGGAAGAAGTAGAAAGTAGTGTTTTTGAATGATAAATCTTGTAGTGATATGCAGAGGCAGAGAGACTAGTTAGCAGGCTGCTGCAATAAACCAAGTGCGAGGTGATGAGGGCTAGAATTAAAGTGGTAAGAGTAGTGAAATGAATGAACTTTTTCACCCAGAGAAATGGAAAGCACTGATAGTAATGGAATAATTGGGAAAGAGAGCTGTCCTGGCAAGGGAGATGAGAAATTCCGTTTTGGACATGTTGCATTAGAGTTAAATAACAGAACATCCAAGTGTAAATGACCTATAGTAAATTGAAAGTATGACACCGGAAGATAAGGGAGAATTCAAGGTAAGAAATACAGATTTGGTATTCACTAGAAGATAACTGTATAGAGGTGATAGGTTAACCCATGAGAGTGGACCAAGTGAGTGAGAAAGAAAAAAGCAGAGAACAGAGAAACAGAACCATTTAAGATGCTCTCAGGGGAGTTGATTGGTTGGTTGTTGTCCTTCATTCTCAAAGAGGACCAAAATGGCATCGCTGTATTGGAGTCAAGGTACAGTGTGTTTAACTGTGGCTGATCAGACCAATACAAGCTCAGAAGGCTCTACCACAGAGATATGTATATGTATACATATTTATAGATTTGCATATGTATACACATACTTAAAGGTATATACATGACTGTTGTCCTTTGTTCTTGAAGAGGACCAAAATGATATCACTATGTTTGAGTCAAGATTCGATGTGTCCAACTGTGGCTGATCAGGCCAATATGAGCTTGGAATGCTCTACCATAGGGTGGGCACAAATAGTCTGGGTGACCATTTGGGGTGGATACTCCAAACTTGTGCATCCTGCATTTCCTTTGAGCTGTTTCAATTCTGCTTTGCTTATCGAGCACAGCACCTTCTCTGATGTGGGAACACCATGCTGAGCAGTCCTGTGCCAATGTTTCCCATGTCACACAATCAATTCCAAAGTTCTTGAGAGAGACCTTGAGAGTGTCCTTGTATCGCTTCTTCTGACCATCATGTGGACACTTGCCCTGTGTGAGTTCTCCATAAAATAGTCTTTTTGGAAAGCAGACGTTTTGCATTTGAACAACATGGCCAGCCCATCAGAGTTGAGCTCTCCTGGAGTTGCTGAGCAGCAAATACCACATCTATCATTCCTCAGTCCTCAGGTAGATGATCATCTTCCAGGTAAAGGATCAGCCTATTAAGTGGGACTCTGGAAAGAATCTTGCCAGTAATTACTAAGAGAGAGACCCTTCCCCCTTCTACCTCTTCTCTCCATGCCCCCCCCAAACACACACCTTGTGATTGTCACTGGACAATCTATTTCCTTTACCTTTACCTTTATTGAGATGGACAATGGAGGCATGCTTGAACTCCTGAGGGATAACCTCCTCTTGCCATATAACCTGGAAAATTTCAGTCAGTTTTTGAATTGAGCAGGGGACCCTTTGCCTTGTAAATCTCAGCTGAGATAGCATCAGCAACAGCTGCTTTGCCATTGAAGAGGAGCCTAATGTCACTCAAAACCTCTTCTTCAGTTGGAAATTCATCTAGAGAAGGATTGACTTCAGCCTGAGTTTGCAAGCAATGGCTTCAGCATTGATTGATGATGGTCTCTTGAGAACACTATGAAGTGTTCAGCCCATCTCTCCAGGATCATTTCCTTCTCACTAACCAATGTGGCTCCATCAGCACGGAGTAGTTGAGACACACCATAGGTCTTTGGCCAACAAACAGCCTTCAAGGCATCATAAAAGCACTTTGGATTGTTACTATCAATGTATAACTGAATTTCATCTGCCTTCTTACTGAGTCAAGAATACTGCATATTGGTAAGCTTTGCTTGTACTATATTTTTGATGGAGTTAAATGCTGCCTTCTTAGGGATGGATAAACTATTCTGCTGGTAAACTCTGTGGCATTCTCATTTTTCATTTAGCAGTTTCTGAATTTCCCCATCATTTTTGTCAAACCTATCTTGATGTTTCTGAGTATTCTGACACAGATGAGTAAATGCGGTTCTGTATGCCAAATCTCTGAAAGCTGCCCACCCCTTTTCTGTTCCACTGTTGCCAACTGTGTCTTGGCTCAGCTTTCCCTCCAAGCTATCACTGAACTATTCCCAGCTTGAAGAAGCACTCTAATCTGTTGACATTAAGTCTTCTGGTAGTCATCTTGCCTTGGGGCTGCCACTTCTGCTGAATGAGAATATTTAGCTTGAAGAGGATAAGTCTGTGATCAGTCCAGCATTCTGTGCCACACATCACTCACATCCTCTCTCTCTCTTCTCTTTATAATGACATAGTCTATTAAATGCCAATGTTTGCTGTGAGGATACATCCATGAAGTTTTATTGCATTTAGGTGAATGAAAGATAGTGTTGGTGATGGTCATGAGATGCACAACTCTTAAGTAGTGACCATTGATATTGCTGTTTCTGACTCTATTCCTCCCAAGGACTCCCTGCCATGTCTACTCTAGAATTAAAGTCACTTATAAGCTTGTCCTCTCTCAGTACATTGATGATCAAGGTTCTCCATGTCTTCATAAAGTTTTTCTTTGACCTCGTCAGGGCTTGTCATGGTGGGAGCATAGGCACTGATGATGGTGGCATGGCACTTTCCTGCAAGTGGCAAATGCACTGTTATGAGCCTGTAATTCACTCCCTTTGGTAGGCATACAAGCTTGTTGACTAGATTAACTGCAAAACCTACCAGCTTCATGGCACTCCCCTTCAGCCACTCCAGAAAAATGCATATGCTGCTCTGATTTCAGTAAGCTGACCTTCATTTGCCAGCATTGTTTCACTCAGAGCAGCTATTTGAGTGTGGTACCTGATGAGTTCTCTTGCAACAAAGGCTGTTTGTTATTCAGCTCTCCCAGATTTCATGTTGTCCATGAATGTGCACAGAACCCATAAACCAATGGTGAGCAGAATCATCTTTGCAAAAGTTTTTGTACATTTCTTTGCATATGTGTTTTGAGCATGGCATGGGATCCCTGCCTGCTTTGGTAAATAGGCCAAGGTTGGGTAAGCCAACAATTTTAGGGCACCTTTTCTGGCCCCTTCCTCACAGCAAGAGGTAAGCAGCACAATTCTTCAAAAAAGCTGCTCAGACATCCAGGGGGCTGCCAAATCCCACTGCTGCTTCCAGTGAGAAGACAACCCTATGGCTTGGGCTGCCTGTGTGCAGGGTTGTGACCACAGTTCCAAATGTATCCACACCTGCTGCTTCATCGCTTCTCTGTCACCACAGGACTTTGAGATAGGTAAAAAATGGTAAAATGGTATAGGTGATGTCTTTTGATTTGTGCATAAATTGGATTTAAGTGAGACTGGTGTGTGCCAAGTTGTCAATCTCTTTCTCTCTTCCAGAGTTGTCAGAGTCCATTGGCAGGACAAAGTTAAGATAACTGGTGATAACTTGGAATGCAGAGGATGATTTTGACATCTTTGATGTCTAACAAAGCTCTAAGTGCTTTACAGCAACTACTTCAGCCACCTTCATGGCTGTTGGGACAAATTGTTCTCATCTGCCCGTTCCACTAGAGGAAGTCTTCAGATGCTTGAGGTAGACGATTCCCCCCCACCCCCACCAACTCATTGAAGGGCTTGAGACCCCTTAGCTGCCCTCAACCTGGTTTAGCCTGTCTGCCAAAATGGTTTACCAGGTTGTGGCTGATGCACACGCTACACCTTCTTAGAGCCACAAGCAAGAGTTGGGTGAATAGGTTGGATACCAAAGCTGGAAAGCAGCCCTGAAAAGAGCTCAGCACCCCTCATACTAGAGGTAATAGTCTTCCATGAATATATCCTACACCCCAAATTAGGGGAGTAGGAAGTAGTAGGAAGGAGAGATTGAAGGCAAAAGGAAACAGGGATGGCAGAGGATGAGATGGATTGACAGTTTCATGGTAGCACTGAGCATGAGCTCAAACAGACTTTGGGACATAGTAGAAAATAGAAGGACCTGGCGTTCAATGGTCCATGGAGTAATGAAAAGTCATACATGACTAAATAACTGAACAATAGTTAGAGGAAGAGAAGAAGGAATGAGACTTCTAAAAAGAGGAAATAAATAATCGAGGTGGTACTTGGAGAACCAGCAAAGATCAGCACCATGGAAGCTGATGGACAAGAAAATTTCAAGGAGTACTCAATGGCAAACATGAAAAAGAAGTTAAAGAAGGTAAGTGTGAGAAATTGTCATTGGACCTGTTAAGAAAGAGCTCCTTCAATGGTAGTTTTTAAGAGAGCAGTAAGATTGTGGGAGTTAAAGCCAGCTCATACAGTTTTACCAGCTCATAGGGGCAGGACATCTAGACTCACAGTATGTTTAACTATTAGTTCAGCCTTTGGGCAGCCAATCTAACCATGAATCTACCCATGATTAATTCAACTGAGTATGAAAAAAAGAATGAGTAGATAATAAGGAATCCTAGAAATGAGCAGGGGAGAGAGTCAGGCAAGATGTTCTAAAATGAGACCTCTTTCACTCAAACTAGCCACCACAAAGCTAAATATAAGAATACTTATGCTTTCTTAAAAATTCAAGGGCAATTCTTACCAATATCTGGGGATAAGGTCTATCTGATGAAACCACCATATGTTGTTTTTTTTCCTCATTCTATTTATACTTTTCAGTTGCTTTTTGATCAATAAATAACTTACTTAGTTCATATTCCTTTCCATGCCTCACCTATGTCCTGGGTGAAGCCTCCCTTTGAAATCCACAGAGCCTCCAAACAACTGAGAGAAGATATGCAGGAAACAGAAGGAAACTAATAATTGGCACAGAGTTCCTTGATACATGCTTGCTCTCAATCTCCTTGTACATGTCAAGAAATACAGACTTGGTGAAGGAACCAGGACCAAAAGAATGGTGGAAAGGACACATTCCATGCAATCTGAGAAGACTTGTATCAACTGAGGCAGATTCTAGTGAGCAGAGTCAGGAGAACAATTTACACAGTAGGATTAGCATTGTAAAGGTCAATATCTTGAAAAGACTTTAGAACAATGATTAGTGCAATGACCAGCAATGGTCCCAGAGAAGGTGTTACTCACCTCCTGACAGAGAGATAACAGATTCAGAGTACAAAATGAGACATATTTTTGGTACAGGGCCAAAGTGGGAGATTTATTTTGCTTGACTCGGCATATTTGTTTACAAGGATTCAAATTTGTTGTTTTGTATTAATATTGGAAAGGTAAAGGAAATAGGAAGGAGGGAAAACACCATTCTACTTCATTTTTAAAAATTAATTTTAAATGAAGAAAGTTATATAATATTAGGTTTAATCTATGACTTTCCATGTCTTTGTAGTTTTTAATACTTTGGTCCCTTTTGTTTTATTTGGGTCTTTCCTGATGATAACTACTCTGGCATGATGTAAGTCTAGAAGAAGATGGACTGGGAACAGAAAAGGTAAAATAGCTGAAAAAACTATTGTGAAATGTGCCTTCCCCAAACAACAATCACCAACATAAAAACAGCCCTCAACCCACATGGCACATAATTATTCTAAAAATGGTGTCTTGGAACTGAATCAGTCTGGGAGTCAAAAGACCCAGATTCTACCTTGGATTATATCACTAATTAATTCTGTGACCTTGGACACTCTTGGTCTTCCAGTTAAGGAGGAGAAGGAATTAAATTTTTTCAAAAGTCCCTTCCAGCTTTTACAAATGTTTTTGGTCTTTTGGTTTTGTTTTGTTTTATAGTTCTATTGTTCTAAGATCACAGGAGGAATAATCGTCTGAATTGTTCTTAAGATCACTAGTCTGACTGCTGCCATTTTTAACATTTAAAGGGAAACAGATATTTTCAAGTAATGAATCATTGGCTGCTGAGTCCTGGGAGATGTTACAGTGAGTCTTCAGGGGACTTCTCTGTAATATGTCCAGCCAAAACGCTAAATTGTGAGGCTGGTTTCATTCATATTAAGCACCTACTATGTCCACAATGCTTTGCTAAGCTAACTTTCATTACTTTTCTGCCTTGGCTAGGTCCCTCTATCACCTTCAGGTGCCCCCCTCCTTCAAAAAGCACCCTTCTCTCTGGGCTATTGTTTGCCTACAATAGGTATTTTTTCTTCAGTAATCATGCCCAATCTTTTTCTCCTCTCCAATATACCCTACATGCTACTTCCAGATTAATCTTCCTTATGCAGAGATCTTATCATATCATCCCCACGCAAGCAATATAAAATTCAAACACCTGACAAGGAAATTGGAGGGCCTATGGGATTTGACCCCAAGCTACCTTTCCAGTTATTCCCTAGTATTACCCTTTTCTACTAGCTACCATTTTCCAAATGTGCCCATGTTTCAATGTTTTATTTAGGACTTGGCTCACAGTTCCCTCCTCCTGCAGTACCTTCTGCCACTCACATCTGCCTGCAAAGTTTCTACCACTCCTTCAAGGTAAAGCTCAAGCGCAGCCTCCTCCCTGATTCTTCATTGAGAAGTAGCCTCTCTTGCAAAGTCTTTATATTGTGGTTATTTGTAAACACTTTATCCTCCCTGCCTCCCCACCCCCAACCTCTTCTAAGATAGGAATCATGTCCAGTTCACCTTGATACACCCCATCTAGGACACAGCATGAGCTTAATAAGCATTTGCTGAATGAATGAAGACTATGCTCTGGATAATCAGGACCTACATCATCAAATTGACCATCTTTAAATGTAGTACCAATATAATGCTTTATTGGAAGGATGTAAGGGAGTCAGCCTAAGTCACTGCTATGTACGGTTCACTAATTCACCCTAATCAGTGATAAATAGTGTAATGGAAATTTACCTACCCTTCCCCATTTTTTTTTTGCCCTAGTGGCTGGTTTATTTGTTTGTGGTTTTTTTTTTAATTAAATCTAGTCTCATGTTTTTTGTCAGACTCTAGATGCAATCCTCAGCTCTCTGTATAAATTAGTATCATTGTTTATAAGCATTCTTTATTGGATTGTAAATTCCTCTTTGATCTTATGGGAAGAAGAGTAAACTATGAGGCAGTGGAATATTGCCTAGCCCCTGATTAACAAGCGTACTGTTTATATTTAAAGGGTCCTAATTTTAGGCCAAAAACATTGGCATTGTTTTTTTTTTAATAATTTTTTAAAAAAAGAAATAGGAAGAAAAATTTCAGCTGAAATAGAGTTCCTTCCATGAAATGATTCTTTCACAGTGCTGGAAACCCTAAGATAACAGCGCTGTGTTAGTATATGAGAACCAGAAAATGTAATTGACTTGAAGCATTAAGTGAAACTGGACAGTTTTTTTTAATGATCCACAGTGAGTGAAAAGCTCACAGAAAATAAATAGCATAAATGGTGAAAAGTCATTTGATTTTCAACTTTTTTTTTTCGATTTCAGTAATCCAAGGCATAGGTAGCAAGTAACAATGACAGGGATTTTCTTTTCAAGATTACCTTTTGTTAGGATATATAGTAAAATAAATCATAAGAGCTTCCCACTCCTGCATTAGTAAAGGAAAAGAAGAAAAAAAACCCAACAACCCAGCATCCACCTTAGTTTGCATAGACTAGAAAAGAAGGTTAGGCAACAAAGATGGAAATTTTGGTTGTTCAGTAAAATTCCAACGCATAGCATGCTTCTCAGATTATGAATCTACTTTTACCATTGCTCCCTTTCCATTCCCAATCTTCCTCTGTCCCTAGAAATAAATCTTGGGTTATTTTTTTAATTTAGATTTCACTTATTTCTTGCCAATATAATTCATCCTGGTGGTTACCTCACCACTTTGAGTACAAATCATTCTCCCTGTCCTTAATTCCTTTCATTTTCAAGGGTTGAGCTCTGAAATTTTCATTGCTCACCAGTGGAAACATTTTATTAAATGATTTCACACACCACATGATGTAGTGACTGTGTGAAAATGAAGATGAATCAAAGATTCTATATGGCAAGAATGTCCACTCAGGAGTGCTTTGCTTTTCAGTCTGAGGCTAGAACCTTCATGTTGTTCCGATATCATTCTTGGTATTTTTATCATACATATTAAGTATTTTTGAACTGAGTCCATAGTTGAGAAGACTTAATGATGAAGCTCTGATACTAAGATAAAGGATCTCCTGACTTAAAATATACCATGGTCTGTTCCTGATTACAATTTTTGTGCAGTTCTGACATGTTTGTTGTTTAAACAGTAGATTATTCTGACATATGTCTTTGTTTAGGGGCAGCTAGGTGGTTCAGTGGATAGCGAGCCAGGCCTGGAGTCAGGAAGACCTGAATTCAAATCTGGCCTCAGACACTTGCTAGCTGTGTGACCCTAGACAAGTCACTTAACACTGGTTGCCTCAGTTTCCTCATCTGTAAAGTGAGCTAGAGAAGGAAATGGCAAACCACTCCAGTATCTTTGCCAAGAAAACTCCAAATGGGGTTACAAAGAGTCAGACACGACTGAAAAACACCAAATGTCTTTGGGCCTGTGTTCAAGCTAATTGAGATCTTCTTCCTTCTTAACTGTCCCCTCCCCTCTGCCAACCCATACTCGAGGAGTCAGAGGTTTCATCTATATTTTGTAAGAAATGTCCCAGCTTTTTCATAAGGAGGGAAACTGTAAAAATACATCCTGTCTGAAGCTGTTTCTAACACTTCCCACAAGAGAAATTCAGGAAGTGCCTTTAAACACACACACACACACACACACACACACCCCACAATTCTGTGTCCTGGCCAAGTAACCCTCCCTTTTGTTATGCCTAACTAGCTATAGATAAGTATTGGACTATATATCTTATAGAGGTCAAGGAATTTTTTAAACCCAGGAGTCACACACTGGGAGTGTGCCCTTCATTGAGCTACTTTCCTGTGTTTCTGAACCAACTTAAGACTCCTACATTCCCATGTCTCCGATTTACAGCTGCTGCTGGAAAGCAGCCAGTCACTCCCCCAGGACCATCCCCCACTCACCACGTCCACTCCCAAACATCCATGTTGGGACTTAGACCTCTTGTTGAGTCTGCAAGACCCAGAGACAAAATTTCCTCTACTGAACTAAAACATATTTATAAATGGATTACTTCATTGGCTATAAATAGTGGTCTATTTCCAGTCTAGTACCCAAGAGGCAACACAACACTCTTAATTCTATTTTATTTTACCTTTGCCATACGCGTGTCATGACAACTTAATTTGTACTTTTTTGAAATATACTGATATTTAACACTATATACATTTTATAGATGGAGACAGGAAAAAATAAATTTTACAAAGCCATCCATAGGCTCATCAATTTAGAACAATTAAGGAAGGGACTTTAAAAATCATCTTGCCCAGTCCTCTCATTTTGCAAATGAGGACTCTGAGACCAACAGAGGTTAAGTGAGTTGTTCGTGGTCACACAGGGAAATGAAAGGAAGAACTAGGATTTGAACCCAGATTCTCTGATTCCAAAAATCCATTAGAATGAAATCAATAATACAAAACAATGACTTCATGATGTCTGAATAACTCATTAAGCTATTTGTGAGTGATTTAGCTCCTAAAGGATGGCCATGGCAAAGTGAAAAGAGCCAGGTGAAGCAATTACCCAACAGAAATTTGATGACCTGGGTGTGAATTCTAGCTTCACCACTTACTAGTCACATGACAGTGGGGAAGTCACAATTTCTCTGAGGCTCGATTTCCTCATCCGGGAAATAGAGATGATAACAGTTGGACTCACAGAATATTTGTGAAGGTTAAATGAGATAATGTCTATAAAACATTTTATAAACTTGGAATCATTATATAAATCTAACATGCCAAACTGGGTTCAAGGAGATTGTAGCTCTGTGATCATTCCTTCTTCCATTAAGGAGCCCCTTTGCTCTGGACTTTTTAGGAATGACTCCAATAAGCCAGTTCAATGTCCAATACATAAATAAGAGCTATTATTACTTATGGGGCACCTAGGTGGCGCCATAGTGGATAAAGTACAGGGCCTGGAGTCAGGAAGATTCATCTTCCTGAATTCAAATCTAGCCTCAACCACTTACTAGCTGTGTGACCCTGGGCAAGTCACTTAACCCTGTTTGCCTCAGTTTCCCCATCTGGAAAATGCGCTGGAGAAGGAAACAGTAAAGCATTCCAGCATCTTTGCCAAGTGAACCCCAAATGGGCTCATGAAGAGTCAGAAATGGTTGAAAATGACTGAACAACCACACTTATTGCTTACAAGTAGGTATGCTCTATCCCTCAATTATTTAATTGTGTCTCTAGGGTCCCAGAGCTGATTGCTCTATGATGCCATGCTTTTCATTGAATAATCTGGAAAGTGTCATGGTGCAGTGGATAGAGCATTGGTTCTGGAGTCCCAGGTCCCAGCTTTGTCCTGCCTCTAATGTTTTTCACCTATGTGATTTTGGCTAAGTCACTTAACCTCTCTTTGCCTCATTTGTAAAACTAGACTAGAAATTTTCATCGCTCACCAATGGAAATAGTTTATTAACTGATTTCACACACCATATGCTGTAGCGACCGCATAAAAACGAAGATGAATCAAAGGTCAAAGTGGCTTTTTCAAGGCAATCCCAAAGGACTAATGATGAAACAATCTGCCTCCAGACTAAGAACTAATACTGCTTGAATACAAACTGAAGCATGGTATTTTTCCCTTTCTTGCTTGCTTGCTTTCATTTTTTTCTTTTATTTGAGTCTTCTTCTACAAAATGACTAATATTGAAATGTTTTTACATGATTGCACATGTATAACCTATATCTGATTGCTTACCATCTTGGGGGTGGGAGTGGGGAGGCTCAAAGGGAGAATGGGATAGAATTTGGAACTCAAAACTTTAAGAAAAAAAACCCAAATATTAAAAAATTGTTTTAACGTGTAAATGGGGAAAAATGTACTAAATAAAAGTTTTTGTGAAAATCAAGTGAGATAATTAATATATATATATATATTTAAAGTATTTTGCAACCTTTAAAGCTTTACACAAATGCTAATTATTATGGTTGTTCTTACCATGAGCAAAAAAGACTTTGTGTTAGCTATTATTATTATTTATTTTCATAGAGCATGGGCTTTTTCTTCCTTTTTTCCTTTAAATTATAAGTAAGGATAAAAGATTTAGAAAAACTGAATAAAGTTTCTTCTATTCCTGGATCCACCAATGGCTTAGATCAATCAGTCAGCCAATTAACCAGCATTTATTAAGCATCTACTATATGCTAGGCATGGTCCTGAGTTTTGGGGATACAAACAAAGGCAAAAATCAGACCCAACTCTCAAGGAGTTCATGTTAATGGGGGAGATAACAGGCAAACAACTATGAACAAAAATGACTTGGAATAAGTCAGTTCATATTAATTGATTGTTCTTTATTAAACTGATGAAAAAGCTTGAAATGATGAATAACCTTTAGTGCAGCTACTGGACCCTCTGACAACTGCTAGATAAATTCCCCTCTCTAAGAGAGGCCTCCTCCTCCTTCTTCTTCCTTCATTCTGTGGCCTGGAAGGAACCGGATGAAGGATAGAGGGGCCTAAGGGCAACTATCCAGGACATCAAACAGATGTTCTAAGAGTAAACTGTATTATGTTAAATCCAGGGAAATGTGGCTGTTGACCATTTACCAAACCTCACCTCCATCCCCCATAGAACTGTTCCAATCCCTGGCTGATCAAGGTCAGAATAAGTGAATTCATTTTCAGTCATTCTCTTCATTATCACCCAGCTTGTACCACTGTGGATGGTATCGGTGCCATTTTATTGTTGTTGTTGTTGAGTCGTTTTCAGTCATGTCTGACTCCTCATGACCCCATTTGTGGTTTTCTTGGCAAAGATACTAGAGTGGTTTGCCATTGCCTTCTCCAGCTCATTTTACAGATGAAGAAACTGAGGCAAACAGGGTTAAGTGACTTGCCCAGAGCCACACAGCCAGTAAGTGTCTGAGGCCAGATTGGAACTCAGGAAGATAAGTCTTCCTGACTCCAAGTCTGGCATTCTATCTACTGTTCCACCTAGCTGCCATCAGTACCCTAGTTTTAACATATTTATTGGTCACACAATTACAAATAAAATTATATAATGATAATACCTAGTCTTTATATAGACCTTTAAGGCTTGCACTTTATAAATGTCATTTCATTTGAAATCTGGGAGGTAGGTGCTATTTTTATCCCCATTTCACAGGATAAATGTTTCCAGTTTCCATTTGAGGAAACTGAAGCAAACAGAAATTAAGTGACTTGCCTAAGGTCACACAACTAGTAAGTGTTTAAGTCTTGGAATGAATGTGGATCTTTATAACTCCAGGCTCAGCACTCTAATCCCTGTGCCACCTATCTGTCTCTTGGTCAATTAGTTGCAAACACTATTGCTCCAGCCCTTTGCAGAATATTATAGACAGTGTAGATAATTTAAATTCTGCATTTTTGGTTGAAGACTCCTTCACAGAAGTTCAACTTGGGCTAATATGCTCTTTTTTTTTCCTCCTTATGACTCACAATTTCTTTTATTTATACAAAATCGTAAGTGATCACGCTCTGGCTGAGAAAAAAAAAGCCCCAGAACTGTGACTTAAGGTTTAAACAAGTCCTTCTATCCTAAAGTATACTTTTGGAAGGTTTAGGATTAGTAGCCTTTGCCCTAGAATCTTTTGTTTTGGCTACCTTAGGGTTGATATACTTGGCAGTCTTGGAATCGGTGAGTTTAGAAGCCTTGTAATCGTTGGGTTTGGGGACCTTAGAGTCAGATTTGGTGACTTCAGCTTAAGACCTAGTGGCCTTCATATTGGATTTGATGGTCCTGGGATCAGATTTGGTGAACTTGGGATCAGATTCGGTGGCCATGGGGGTCAGTAGACTTAGTACCTTTGATTCAGTGGGTCTGGCAACCTTAGAGTCAGACTTAGTGACCATAGGGCATGGTTGTTTGATGCTGACTTGGGAGACTGGTGGCAGTCATATGGCTGGTGTGTCTGGTGTTAGATGTAAGTCCTATGGCCTGGGTAATCTTGGGCCTAAGGATCTTGGATTTGAGGGCTTTGTGCTAAGGGTACTGATGGTTTTAGCATCTTTGGCCTGCACCTTCTTCTGTCCCTTATTGTTATGCTTCTTAAGGATATCTGATGCCATCTCTGTGCCATATGCAAAACTGGTTGTAGGTAATACAGTTCTTAGACTTAGTCACCTTTACACCACCACTTGTGCTCCCAGGTACTCCATGAACCAGAAACATGGGCTAATACGCTCCTGATGTCTGCTGGTCAAATTGAAACTCCCAGCTAGTCTCCAAGAAATATATCTACAATGTGTGTGCTATCCAATACTGTTCCATTCCTGGAGGAGTAAAGCATGTGAGAGCTGCAGCCTTGAGCATGACTGAGTCTCTCCTGAAGCTGAAAAGGTAGGAAGTACCTAGCATGAGATTCTGACCTTTAATACTCAATGTACATTTCCTTGCATAAGTAGGCAAAGGAACCAAATTATTTACTAAGTTTCGAATCAGCTTGGAGCAAGGTCAAATTTTTTCCCCTTCCTGGTGGGTAATACATGGAATGAACAGATATTCTTTGCTTGCTTTCAAACGGTCACTTGGAAGCCAAGAGTGGGAGAAGGGGGCCACTTCTGGCCATGCTTGGGGCCTTGGGCTGAGTGCAGATGAGGAGTCCTTTAACTGCCTGCTGAGCCAGAAGAACTCATTGGTGATAGAAAACCAAGCTATTCAGCTCTTGAAGTGCTCTTGCTCTTTGGTGAACCATGAGAATTACTTAGAGCTAGTCCCAAGAGCTTGTGGAGGAGGCAAAGCTGGCCTGTCTCCCACTAGCTTCTATGTGGCTGGGGAGCACAGGCAGCCCCTGACTCTTCACATTTGTTCTTTCCTGATCTTAGGTAGATGAATAGGTGGATATATTCAGGACAATCAGCAATACTGCTTGTTCTGAATGGTCAGGAGGTCTTGGGAAGCCAGCAATGAGTTTCCTGCCGTGTGTCAGAGTGACTGTGGCTAATGGCAGAGGAAGAGTCTGTATCAAGAGCATAGAGAAAAAAAGACAGATGTGGATATGGAAAGATAATCAGATCCAACCTTGAAACTAAGTTAATTGTGTGACTGAATATAAGGCACGTTGAAGGACTGTGTTGTTAGGGTCCAAATATATGACTATCATGCACTGACGATGAAAAGAGATTATAGAAACATTGGCAATTCTATTTGACATCTCTGTCATCGTCCTGTCAGTTTAACCCATAAATGTCATTGGGATGAGGTGGTTCAGTAGGATCTCATGCCAAGTTTACCGTAAATTTGCTTTCACTTCTACTTCTTATCATTTGTCACTACCTGTTGCCATGCTCCTCCTTAGTGTTTTATAAATGTAGGGATTCTGGGACGATGATGGACTAGGTCAGAAAATTCAAGGCTCTCCAAATTTCCTCCACAAACAGACAGAACATCACCTCAAAATGAATATAGATCAGCAAAAAATAAAGGGGTAAAGAAGTTGTCCTCTTAAGACAATTTGAGAGTACCTCAGGAAAGTCATGACCTCAAGAGGCTGAGTGAAATGCAAATGCCTCTAGTCAAACTCCTGTGAATCAACAAACAATGAGCCCTGGGGGGCATCTGGGTCTTGAAGTAAGCTAGTCCTCAAGAACTTTCACTTCAGGAACTTTTGTGGGGAACAGCGTGCTGAGTAGGGACTCTTCTCTCTCTCCAGACAGTGGTGCTGACAGCAGGGAGAAAGGACATTTTCAGGACAGTGTGGCTGGGATCCCTAAACATGGCTTAGGAAAGAAGAGGACTCTCCCAGGCCCTAAACAGAATTCAGAAAATAAGAGTAAGAAGGTGCTAAAGCCTAGGGCACCATTACCCACAACTCAGAATTAAAATCTGATTACAATAGTAAGCTACTAAAAATAAAATAAAACAAAATATAAATGAAAATGAATAAGCAAAGGAGAAAGAACCTGATCATACATAGCTACTATGGTATAAGATCTGGTTTCATATTCAAAGATGAGATTTAAAAAAAGTCTTTTGTATCCCAGAGAACAACATCAAATAGTCACAAGCCCCAAAAAAGTTCTAGGAAGAATTTTAAAAGGACTTCAAAAATCAAATAAAAGAGATAGAGGAAAAGATAGGGGAAAAAATAAAAGAAAATTAAGAAAATTATGAAGAGGAAGTCAACCAATTAGAAAAAGAGATCCAAAATCTTAAGGAAGAAAATAACTCTTTGAAAACTAGAATTGGGCAAAAGGAAGAGAGTAAGGCACCAAGAAATAATAAAACAAATCAAAACAATGAAAAGCAAGAAAGAATCTGAAACATCTCATTAGAAAAACAACTGATCTAGAGAACAGATCGAGAAGAGAAAATATAAGATTTGTTGACCTACCTGAACATTATGATCAAAAAAGGAATCTTGATACAACATTGCAAGAAGTTATTGAGAAAAATTGCTCTGATGTTCTAGAACAAGAGGTTAAAGTAGAAATAGAAAAAAAATTCCACTGTTCACCACCTGAAAGAGTTACCAGGAGGAAAGCTTAAAGGAATATCATAGTCAAATTTCTAAGCTCCTAGGGCAAGGAAAATATATTACAAGTGACAAGAAAAAAAATTTAAATACTGCAGAGATACAGTCAGGATTTCACAAGATCTAGCAGCTTTTACATGAAAGACTGTATGCCTTAGAACATTATATTTCAAAAAACAAAAGAGCTGGGGTTGTGACCAAAAATAACTTACCCAGCAAAGTTGAGTACAATTGTGAATTTTTTTTAAAAAAAGATATTCAATGAATTGACAAACTTTCAGGTATTTGTCACAAAAAGACCAGAACTCAATGGAAAATTTAATATATAAGATCCAGAAGAATATGAGGAAAACATTAAAAACCAATTATAAGGGACTCATTAAGGTCAAACTATTTACTTCTTACATGTGAAAATGTTCTCAGTATTCTTCAGACTGTCATAATTACTTAGTTTGAAAGAAAGGTTGGGGCTGAAGTGAGTATGATGGGGTGATTCTAAAAAACAGCATTGGGTAGAAAAAGGTAAAATGGAGCAATTATCTCATACAAAGGAGGTGTGAGAGGAAGAATTGATACAGAGGAAACAGGTGGAGGTGGAGAACTAGTAGTGCTGGGATTCTCATCAGATCTGGGTAAAAGAGAAAACAACATATACATCTAAAAGGGTATAAAAAAGAGTTCTTCATCCAAATGGCAGAGAAAAGGAAGGGACTCTCCTGAGCTCTCCCCATAACCCTTCCAAACATTTTAAAATAATACTTCAAAACAAATTCTGGAGAGGCACAACCCACAAAAGGATGGGGTGAAACACTTTTAAAACCTAAGACAACTTAAAGATTGGCAGGAAAGGTCTATCTAGTTCAGAAAGGGGTGAGACTGGAGCATAGTCCAGTGCAGGCCATGCCCCAGCAAACCAGGAACAGGACTTGAGAGCTACTGAATCAGAAGCAGCAGCTCCTTCCTGAGCTCTCAGACTTCATCAGGTAAGGGGGTGGAACAACTGGTCAAAAAGACATTGCAGGGGTCTCTTTGCTGGCACAGGGAGCAGCACTCCAAAGAGGAGAATAATGCCTTAAAAGGCAGAATTGGTCAAATGGAAAAAGATATATAAAAATTAACCAAAGAGAACTCCTTAAAAAGTTGAATTGGCCAAATGGAAAAGGAGAGGCAAAAACTCACTGAACAAAATAATTACTTAAAGAAGAAGTGGAAGCTAATGATTTTATGAGACATCAAGAAACAATAAAACAAAATCAAAAGAATGAAAAAAATAGAAGAAAATGTGAAATATCTCATTGCAAAAAAAAAAAATGACTTGGAAAATAGATCCAGGAAAGATAATTTTAAAAGTATTGGACTACCTGAAAGCCATGATCCAAAAAAGAGCCTGGACATCATCTTCCAAGAAATTATCAAGGGAAACTACACTGATATTCTAGAACCATAGGGTAAAATAGAAATTGAAAGAATCCACTGATCGCCTCCTGAAAGAGATCCCAAAATGAAAACTCCCAGGGGGAAAAAAAGCCAAATTCCAAAGCTCCCAGGTCAAGGAGAAAATGCTGCAAGCAGCCAGAAAGAAATGATTCAAGTATCATGGAGGCCCTGTCAGGACTACATTAAAGGATAGGAGAGCTTGTAACATGATATTCTAGAAGGCGAAGGAGCTAAGATTACAACCAAGAGTCACCTATCCAGCAAAACTGAGTATAATCTTTCAGGGGGGGAAATGGATATTCAAGGAAATAGAGGACTTTCCAGCATTCTTGATGAAAAGACCAGCACTTAATAGAAAATTTGACTTTCAAATACAAGATTCAAGAGAAGCATAAAAAGGTAAACAGGAAAGGGAAAGCATAAGGGACATAATAAGGTTAAACTGTTTATATTTCCTATATGTGAAGATGATACTTGTAACTCATAAGAGCTTTCTCATTATTAGGGCAGTTAGAAGGAGTATATAAAGATAGAGACCATGAGTGTGAGTTGAATACAGTGGAATTATATCTAAAAAAATAAAATTAAATTAAGGGGTGAGAAAAAGGAATGCATTGGGAGAGCGGTCAAGAATGTCAAAGGAACTAATGTAAAGGAAGAAGGTTTAGCAATACCAGATCTTAAACTATAGTATAAGGCAGTAATTATCAAAAGTATCTGGTACTGGCTAAGAAATAGAAAGGTAGATCAATGGAACAGAGTAGACATACAATTTATAGCAGCAAAGACTATATTAACTTCATGTTCGACAACTGTAAAGACAAATTTGGGGTATAAGAATTCATTATTTGGTAAAAATTGTTGGGAAAACTGGAAAGCAATCTGGCGGAAATTGGGCATAGACCAAAACCTTACACTATTTATCAAGACAAGGTCAAAATGAATAGAGATAAAAGAAAATTTGAAAAATATGCAACATATTACCTGTCAGATTTCTGGATAGGCAAACAATTTATGAATAAACAAGAGATAGAGAGAAGTATAAGTTGTAAAATGGTTAATTTGATTACATTAAATTAAAAAGAGTTTGTACAAATAAAATGAATGTAGCCAAGATCAGAAGGAATGCAGAAAATTGGGGGAAGGGGGAAATTGTATAGACAGTTTTTCGGAGAAAGGTCTCATATCTCAAATATATAAAGAACTTTTTTAAATTTATAAGAACACAAGTCATTCCCCAATTGATAAATGATCAACAGATATAAACGGGCAGTTTTCTGATGAAGAAATCAAAACAATTCGTAGACTCATGAAAAAAAAATGCTCAAAATCATTATTGATTAGAGAAATGCAAATTAATACAACCTTGAGATATCATTTTACACCTATCAGATTAGCTAAAATGATTGCAGGGGAAAGTAGCAGATGTTGGAGGGATGTGGAAAAATTGGAATACTAATTCACTGTTGGTGGAACTGTGAACTGAACCAACCATTTTGGAGAGCAATCTCTAATAATGCCCAGAGATTTATTAAACTGCCTACACCCTTTGACCCAGAAATACCACTACCTGGTCTGTTTCCAAAGATGATTAGGGAAAAAAGGAAAAGAATCTAATACATAAAGCAGCTCTCTTTGTGGTGGCAAAGAACTGGAAATTATAGATATGTCCATCAAATAGGGAATAGCCGAACAAGTTGCGGTATATGATTGTGATGGAATATTACTGTGCTATAAGAAATGATAAGCTCTTAGAAAAACATGGATAGACTTGCACAAAATAATAAAGAGCAAAATTAGCTGAACCAAGAGAATGTTGTATACAGTAGCAGCAATATTGTTTAGAAAACAACTTTGAGTGACTAAGTCATTTTGACTATTATAAATACCCAAATTAAGTACAAAGGACATATGAAGGAAGACACTATTTGTATCCAGAGAAAGAACTGATTAATAGAGGCATATATAGAATGA
Organism: Trichosurus vulpecula; assembly: GCF_011100635.1. Classification (NCBI taxonomy): domain Eukaryota; kingdom Metazoa; phylum Chordata; class Mammalia; order Diprotodontia; family Phalangeridae; genus Trichosurus; species Trichosurus vulpecula. The sequence continues at coordinate 48,805,822 of NC_050578.1, forward strand.
TTTTACATATATATATATATATATATATATATATATATATGTGTCTAATGGTAGCCCTCTCTGGGATGGGGAAGGGGAAAGAAGAAAAAAGAGGGGTAAAAAAGGAAGTTACATGATAACTTTAATATATATTTAAAAGGAGTAGCAAGTTGTACAAAATAGATTCATGTGCAATCATCTTTTTTTTCTATTCTACTATGTTATGGAAATGCTTGTCTTATTTCTTAAGTTCAGAATAAAATAAATTTTTAAAAATTAATGAATTTGTAATTTAAATGAGCATTGCCTTTGGCTATCATTTCTTTCCACTTAGCAAGGAAATCAAGACTTTGCTGGCTTAGCAAGTTTCCGGACTCTTTTGGCCTCCTCCTTGTGATAACTATTTGATACTGATTCAACTTTTTCGGGAATAGCAATTAAGGGTAAAAATCTTTGCCATTTATCTCTTGAGTACACCAACTGCTTTTTTGAATAGCTCATTAAAACTTGTAATTTTTCATATTATCTTTTCATCTTTATTATTTTTTCTAATTTACCATTTTCGACTTTTTCTCTAACTAGGTGATGATCTGATTGTCCGTAGCTGATTCTGATATGACTCACATCCATAATCAGTTGTTTCCTCCCTGTTAAGATAGAGTTAGTTTTACCTTTTTCGTGGATAATGTTGTTTAGGGATCATCATGTTCAGTACCTTCCAACTCTTTTCTAGCAGAAAGTAATAGCCTTACTTATTATAATTACACTATTATTAATAATGTGTAACCATGAAGCTTTTGAATGATCTACAAGTTTTGAGCACCATTCACTCCTCAGAGCTGCAATGTATTGGGCAATATTTTCACCATCAGTCCAATGCCCTATGTTGGTTCCAGAGGGAAGACAATGAAATATACCTCCCTCTTCTTGATAGACTTATGAGATGAGAAGTATTACCAATCAGGGTCGCCTGAGTAAGTTGATTTTGCTTAAATGTTTAACTCTTTAGCTTTATGTTAAGAAAGGGTTCCATTGGGCATAGGTGGCTATTAGGAAATATCTGGAGTATAGGAAATAAAAGGTATCCAAAAAAATTTTAAAGTGAGAGAGTGCCAAGGGTGAAATTAACTGAGCTGTGAAGGGTAAAAGACAATGGAAAACACGGAAAGCCATTGCAATCTTCTTGAGAGGGGAGAGTAGAGATGGGAGTGGAAAGGGGGATGGAAGAAAATGGTTGTATTGAGTTGAGCCCAATACAGTACCATTATTGATCCAGTTTAACCTGGTTGTATCTGGAATGATTATTGAACAGAACGGTACATAGAGGGAGAGACATTATACTATTAGCTTTTCTAGGCATAAGGTGTTTGCAAGTCATATGTTGCTAGTTCTTGCTCTACCATATCTTTATTGTAGATACACATAGAAAAGTAAAGAATAAAGCTGGAAACTATTCACTGACTCTACTTACATAGATAATCTGAAAAAAAATCAAGTTTTAGCATGGGTGTTGGGCTTCCTAAACAAATCTGAACTGGTGTTCAGAAGCCCTACTCCAGGTCCCCGGATCGTTGTTTCTTTCCCATCTTACTTGCTTTAGCAATGCAAATTTAGCCTCAAGAAATTATCCAGATCCTTATTATTCAGAGATATTGGAATGTTTCAGGAAGACAGGTAAGAAGAAAAAGAGAAACAAATTTAGACCAGATCAGAAGGACGAGAAGAAGCAAAGAGATACTAGAACAAAGAACCAAATACTTGCATGCCACCCTGCCACGGGAAAACTGAAGAGCCAACTTATGATGCATTAAACATGTTACAATTTAGAAGAGGGGCATAAGATGTTTATGGCCTCCAACCTTTGCTAATTTGAGTGTGAGTGATGTACTCAAAGAGGGGATTTTTCTGATGCAATGGACTGCTCCATTCCACAGGATAGAATCCCCATCTCCCATATAATAATTGTTACTTAAGTAATCTTTTGTGCTTTGCAAAATACTTAGACGTTCATTATCTCATTTGATCCTCATAACAATCCTCAGTTTAACAGAGGGGGAAGCTATGGCTCAGGGACATTTGACCAAGGTCATACAACTAAGAAGGGATACAGTCAGAATTTAAACTCGGATTTTCTGATATCAAATCCAATGCCACAGCTCCCTCTGTAATGTAGAATCACAGTGGCTTACAGTTGGAAAGGATCTCAAAAGTCATTTAGTGAAAACCTCACCTGATGAGTAAATTGAGTCTACAACATCCTTGGCAATTTCACCTGAAGACCTTCAGTGGGCGGGTGCCTCTCCAGGCATGTAATTCCCTTGCAGCATTTGGTCTATACTCTTCCTTTGCCTTTACTACACTTTTTACCTTATATCATGCTTTTTTTGTATGTACACAGTTAATCAACACACACACCCCAACACACATTAGAATACAATCACCTTAAGAACAGAGATTACACTATTTTTCATCTTCATGTCCTCCAGCTAGTGGCATATTTAAGTACTGAGATGTTGGTTGAATTAAATTTAACATTATAAATTGTCTAGATCAGGAATGGGCCAAATGCTATTGCAAAGATATATTTCAGGGTCTTCAAGTCAAATCCAGATGAGACCAATTTTGCTACAGAGAAGAGAACGTTTGCATTATTATGCCATGAATTAGAAAGAGAGTCAAGTTAGATAACTCACTTTGTGGCCTCAGTTACTTACACTGGCTTTCTCTACTCCCTAACTTCAGCAGGTAACTGCCATTCCTACCCTCGAGCCTGGATTCAGCTGCACAGGTAAAAGAATCAAAAGGACTAGTAATTGACTGATCAATTAAATAAACATATTACATCAAATCTGGATAATCCGGGTCAAGAAAACTGTTTTTTTATGCAGAAGTGCTTTTTCATAAAATGCTAAAAGCTCTTATGAGATCAGGACTACAAAATGACACAAGTTAAATGAAGTGAAGAGTTCAAACAATTACCCAGACTTAGGTTAAAAGGGAAGGAAAAAAGCAAACAATTAAAATATTTTAAATGTAGACAAAATTGTTGACCCAGAACTTCTGCTATTCAGGAAAAAGATTTGGAACTGAATTGCCCAGATTAGCTTTTTACTTTGATGGAATTCACTGCATAGCTATTACCTTTCTTCGTAGTCCACATGGAGGTATTCTGGGCATTAAGAGATTTTCAGTCAGGCATTTTAGTTTTACCTGAATACTAAACTTCATGGATGGGAAACATCAAAGGAAGACTACCACTGCTGTGGCTGAAACTTACACCAATCTGTGCTCTAAATGCCCAGGAAAACCATGAGCCTGATATGTATTTTGCATAAATCTTAAGGTGGCATCTTCTCCTTCAAATTGTGATTTTCTCTCCCAGCCTCAAATCAGGGATTAAGCTTCCATTAGATTCTGACACTGTGAAGTCATGGTCACTGTCCTAGTGGAAGACTATGGTGCTCTAGAAAGTACCATCTGATGAGATATACTTAACATTGTCATTCATATTACATGTAATTGGGAAAAATAAAATATTATCTTTTAAAATTGTCATTTATGACTCACATCAACAAGAGAAACAACTTTGAAAGCCCAGAGAACTGAGCAAGAAATGACCAATCACAAATCCCCTGCAGGAGACCAGTGATAAAACATGAAACCCAACTCCTGAGAGAAAGTTGATAGATTCAGATGCAGAAATATATATATATATGTATATATGCACATATCTATTTACAATATACACATACATACTTGCTCATATATGTGTGTATGTGTATACATATATACATACACATATACCTGCACATACATACCTATACATATATACATATACATACATACATACATATACCAGCCTGATCAATGTCAGAATTTGTTTTGCAAATTTGATTAAACAGAAGTCTCCCATCTCTTTATCATGAATACTTTCTTAAAAAAATGATGATGGATATGACAAGCACCAAATAACACCATAAAGAATGAAATAGGTTATATTTTAATATGTTGAAAAGAGTTATCCCCGAGTTAGTTGGCTGTCTGTTTGCCATCATATGATCAACTAATAAGAGTTAAGGTCAAAACTTTTATAAAAAAACAAGAAAGAATAAAATGAGAAAAGGATGTGGCAGGCAATTAAAACAATGCAACAATAAATAATTTATTTATTTGTTTTTAATCTTTTAACATTTTTATTTAAAGTTTTGGGTTCCAAATTCTATCCCTACTTCCTTCCCCTCTCCCCTCCCTGAAATGGTAAGCAATCAGATAGATAGATAGATAGACAGACAGAGAGACAGATAGATATAGATAGATACAGATATATAGGTTATACATGTGCAATCATGTAAGACCTTTCCATATTAGTCATTTTATACGAGAAGACTCAAGAGAAAAAACTGAAAGAAAGTGAAAAATAGCATTCTTCCGTTTGTACTCAAACAATATCAGTTCTTTCTCTGAAGGCAGATAGTACGCATCATCATTAGTCCTTTTAGATTCTCCTGGATCATTGTATTGTTGAGAATAGCTAAATCATTCACAGTTCTTTATCAAACAATATTGCTGTTACTGTGTACAATGTTCTCCTGGTTCTGTTCACTTCACTATGCATCAGTACATGTAAATCTTTCCAGGGTTTTCTGAAATCATCCTGCTTGTCATTTCTTATAGCACAGTAATATTCCATTACAATCATATACCACAGCTTGTTTAGCCATCCCTCAATTGGTGGACATCTGTTTGATTTCCAGTTCTTAGCCACCATGAAAATTGCTGCTATGAATATTTTTGTACAAATAGTTCCTTTTCTCTTTTGTGGATGCCTCTGGAATATAGACCTAGCAGTGGTATTGCTGGATCAAAGGGTATGCACAATTTTATAGCTCTTTGGGAATAGTTCCAAATTTCTCTCCAGAATGGTTGGATCAGTTCACAACTCTACCAACAGTGCATCAAAAATAATGAACATTAAATAATTTAAACAAGATGAAAAATAAAAACTGGGAAATAGATAACACAAATTACATGGATACCAACTCATCCAATTTCAAAGTTAAAATAATGAAAATAATTTGTCACAAGGAGATTGAAAGAACCCAGAAAGTGCCTAAGTCAGCAGACTTTTATCTTATTTGCCAGAGGAAAAGAGTTAATTAATACCATGTTAGAATATAAACTCATCTGTAAGATAACATGAAGAAGGATGATTGATGACTATGAGCAATATCACCTCACAAAGAAGAGAGAAACATGGGAGAGTAAAACCAGTTTAAAGAATGAGTAGCAAGATAGTCAACTAAACAAAATCATTATAAGGACATTCAAGTGTGATGGGGAGGTGGGGTCTGGAATATGCATAAACCCCATCAACTTCTTAGTTCATGCAATATCTCTATGTGGAGAATGCTAGTGCCTTGGACAGATTGTGAAGTGTGTAAACATTGTATAACTAGTTCTAGTAATCACAGAACCACCAATGGTTCTGTGGCCAGTGTGTGTGTGTGTGTGTGTGTGTGTGTGTGTGTGTGTGTGTGTGTAGAGGGAGGTGCTTCTTTGATTCGCTTTAAACTTATTCAAAAAGGCCTGTTAGGTTCAGTGACTTCCTTTCGGGATCTTTTTACTTCATTTTGAAACTCCTTCAATTACTGCATCTAGTAAGACACCATATTATAACAGAAGCCTTAGGGCCTTCTCCCCTACGAGGCTGTGTTCTCCCAAGAAACAAATTTTATCTCTTTTTTGTTCTTTTCTATGATAGGTAAAAGGAACAAAGCCTCATGATTTAGTGAGTTCAAAAGGTAACCAAAAAGGGACTTCATCCCACTCTGCCAAAACCAGTGCAATATGGATGCACAAAAATTAAAAAGTGATACATTTGGCAGGATCAATAACGTGTAGGAACTGAATGACGCTTACAATCTACTCGCCAGAGAATGAGTTAGTCTATGGCAAAGTATGCCCTGAAGGTATTTGGTGTTGTTGTTTGGTAGTTTCATTCCTGTCTGACTCTTCCTTGTGGAAAATATCTGTACTTTGTTTTTGTTATACCTTGAAAGTAAATATACATTTGTAAGAAAAAAAAACACCTAAATGATGTTAAGTAGTCAAGTCACTGGCTCCCAGCAACAGGGCAATACAGCCAGTGGAGGCTTGAATCAAGGACGTTATAGATGAAATTACACCTATCTCTCAATGTACTCTAAAAGAAGCCTTCAAGGGAGAGGGATGTAGCCTGCCTGGTTCTGGAAGGGTTAGAGTATACAAATTACACAAGGTTGAATATTGAAGGAATTCTGCAAACAGAAGAAAATTAGAAAAGATTTTCAAAAGCTTTATTAGCAAACTATTTTCTTCATCAAGGATAATGGAACCACCAAATTCTGACCCTGATATCACTCCTGCAAAGTGCATATAGAATGGAGGTAGAAATAGCACTATATAAAAAAAAGGATAGGAAAAGCAGTCAGATTGGACCAGGTTTAAGCAACTAATTTTTTAAACTGTTATTCAGCTTAAGATTGTTATTAAGCAAGTAAAACTGGAAATTGCAGTAAGGCTTTGGGACACTGTATATTGAGGAAATATAAGTTAGAGGTAATACCTCTGTGAGTACATTGACAGACTGATAAACAAGGTATCTAAAGCAGAAAAAGACATCAAAGGAATAGGGGAGGGGGAGATCCCAGAACTTATTAATACAAAAGAAAAGTTACCAAGAGCTTTCTTGTTAACTTATGATACTTATCTGTGATATTTTACAGATGAGTATATGTTAGAATATGGTATTGCTTTAATGGTATTGCATCTCTTTCCCTTTGGCAAACAAGTGAGATATTTGCTGACTCTGACACTTTCTAGGTTGTTGTTGTTTTTTACCTCCTAGTAATGACAATTTGTTTACATTGCATTGATTTCTGGATGACACTGGATGAATCAGTGTCCATGTCATGTGTGTTGTCTGTTAACTAGTAAGAAGGATGACTGATAATGATAAGCAGTTTTACCTCGTAAAGTAGAAAGAAGCAGGGGAAAACAAAACTAGTTTAAAGAAAAGGGGACAGAGTCAAGATGGCAGAGTGAAGCGAGCATTGCTGTTAGCTCCTCCAACACTCCCCTCTAAACTTTAAAAAGTGTTCAAACTGAATTCTGAGCGGGATAACCAACAAAAATTCTCAGTGAGTCATTTTTCCAGCCCAAAGAGGCTTATGAGTACAAAAAGAGGGTTCTAAAGATATTGTGGCAAGGGCTGGCTAGGAACACAGCACTGTGAAAATGGCACTGGCTGTGGACCATAGAGGTGGCAGCAACAGCGGCAATGATGGCAGCACGAGGAGCACCCAGAACACAGAAATGAGAAGGGGACTGAATATTTGGTCAGAAAATTATTCCAGGGGGGCCCTTGTGCTAACAATGGGAGCAGAACTAGGCACCATTTGCTAACTCTGTCACCAATTACCCGGTTCAATCACAGTTCCACAGTGAAGAATAATGTTTGCAGTTGGGAGTAGGGGCCTTACCTGATAAGAATCAGAGCATATACTAGGAGAGCAGGGACCAGATCTCTTCCACAAACCACACCACACTGGAAGCTCCAAAAACTTACATGCCTCAAGACCTAGCTGAGAAAGCAACAGGGCATAAATGTCAGAAGATCAGGCCAGACACGCCCCACCCCATACCAATAGGTGAGCAGAGACTAACTCTGGTAGGAAATCCAAAGTCAGGAAATAAGCTGGAAAAAATGAGCAAACAACCACAAAGAACCTGACTACAAAAACTATGGTGACAGGGAAGCTCAAGACACAAACTCAGAAGACAATGACTTGAAAATATCTATAAGCAAATACTTAAAGAAAAATGCAGATTGGACACAAGTCCAACAATAATTACTAGAAGAGCTAACAAAAATATATTTTTTAAAAATAGCAAAAACATTTTAAAAATAAAATAAGAATGATAGAGAAAAAATTGGGAAAAGAAATGAGAGCAATGCAAGCAAATTATGAAAACAGAATTGACAGCTTAGTGAAAGAGACGCAAAAATTACTAAAGAAAGTAACTCCTTAAAAATCAGAATTGGTCAAGTGGATCATGAAACATAAAGAAGAATTAAAACAATGTCAAAAAACTGCCAAAAAATAGAAGAAACTATAAAATAGCTCATGAAAAACAAATGACATGGAAAATTAACTGAGGAGAGATAATTTAAGAATTGTTGGACTACCTTAAAGCCATGATCAAAAAAAGAGCCTAGACATCATATTTCAAGAAATTATAAAGAAAAATTTCCCAGATATGTTAAGATCCAAGAGAAAAGTAGAAATTGAAAGAATCAACCAATTATCTCCTAAAAGGAATCCCAAAATGAAAACTCCCAGGAATATTCTAGCCAAATTCCAAAGCTCCAAGGTCAAGGAAAAACTATTGAAGGCAACCAGAAAAAAACAAAGAAACTATTTATATACCATGGAGCCACAGTCAGGATCACACAAAATTTAGCAGCTATCACTATTAAAAACCAAAGGGCTTAAATATGGTATTCCATAAGGCAAAAGAGCTAGGATTATAATCAAGAATAACATACCCGAACAAATCTGAGTATAATCCCACAAGAGAGAAATGGCTATTCAATGAAATAATGAAATTTTAATCAACATTCCTTATGAAAATAACAGAGCTGAATAGAAAATTTGACATCCCAATGCAAGACTTAAGAGAAGTATAAAAAGGTAAATATAAATCAGAAATTATAAAGGATTTAACAAGGTTAAAATGTCAACATTCCTATATGGGAAGATAGAACCCCTACTAACTTTATCATCATTCAGGCAGTAGACTTGGGTGTGAATCTATTATGGAATGACCTCAAAAGAAGAATGGAAGAGTGAGAAAGAGAGATACACTGGTAGAAGGGGGAAGGGAGGTAAGAATAAAAAAAGTTGTCTCACATAAATGAAGTGTACAAGGAAGAGTTTTTACATTTTGGGAGCGTATGTGTGATGGGGATAGGGAGCAGGCAACACTTGAACCTTACTGTCATCTGAACTGGTTCAAAGAGGGAGAAACACACACACACACACACACACACAGAGAGAGAGAGAGAGAGAGTTTAGAAATTCATGTTACAACCAGGAACCAGGGGAAGAAGGGGGGGGGGGAGAGAGAGAGAGAGAGAGAGAGAGAGAGAGATAAGAGAGAAGAATGATAAAAGAGAATGACAAGAGGGATAAAGGGAGACCATGGTCAAAAGCAAAACAAATTTCAGTGAGGGATAGGATTTTAAAAAGAGAAAGTTAATTAGAAAAGAATAGGATGGAGAGAAATACAAAGTTAGCAATCATAGCTGTGAATGTGAATGGGATGAGCTCACCTATAAAATGGAAGAGGATAGCACAATGGATTCCCAGAATGCAACAAGTTGTTTACAAGAGAAACACTTCAGACAAAAAGACAGAGTTAAAATAAGGGGCTGGAGCAGAATCTCTCACCCTTCAGCTAAAGTAAAAAAAGGCAAGGGATAACAATCACAATCTCACACAATGCAATAATGAAAATACACCTAATTAAAAGACATAATAAAGGTAACTACATTTTGCTAAAAGCTATCACAGACAATAAAGTAATAGGAATGCTAAAAAATGCACTAAAGGGAAGAGTATCCAAATTATTAAGGAAAAGTTAAATGAGTTATAGGAAAAAATAGATAGTATAACTTTACTGATAGGAAACTTCAATTTATCCCTTTAGGAAGTAGATGTATCTAACCATAAAATAAGAAAGAAGCCAAGCTGATGCATAGAAATTTTAGAAAAGCTACATATGATAGACCTCTGGAGAAAATTGGATGGGAATAGAAAGAAGTATACCTTTTTCTCAGCTGTACATGGCACCTTCATAAACATATGCTATGTATTTTAAAAAAACCCTCACAAATACAGAAATATTAAATGTACTCTTTTTGAATCACAATGCAAAATTACATTCAATAAAGAGCCTTGGAAGTAGAGATTAAAAGTTAGTTGGAAACTAATCTAATCCTACAGAATGGGTGGGTCAAAGAATAAATTACAGAAATAATCGGTAATTTCATTAAAGATATTGACAACAATAAGACACCATACCAACAATTTTGGGATGTAGCCAAAGCCATACTTTGGGAGAAATTTATCTTCTAAACACACACATTAACAAAGGAAAGAAAAAGTAGATCACTAAGTTAGGCATGCAACTAAAAAAAAATTAGAAAAAGAACAAATTTTAAATCTTCAATTAAACACCAAAATAGAAATCCTGAAAATAAAAGGACATATAAATAAAATTTAAAATTTAAAAAATTGAACTAATAAATGAAACAGGAGGTGTTTTATGGAGAAAAACAATACAATAAATAAACTATTGGCTAATGGTAACAACAACGCTACTTGCTGCTACTGTGGCTGTGTAAGGCCATAATGCCATCACACAGGAGGGCTGCTAGCACAGGTTCTTTGATCCACTTTTCTAAGGAAAGCAACTCAAAGGGGTTTACAAACTCACTTTAATCAAACTTACATATACCATTCACTTAATTCAGGGAAAAAGTCAGCACCCTGAACTTCAGAACAAATACAAACAGAAATTACAAACAGAGAAAATATAAACAGAGCTAATAACACAAATCAGCAGACAGACTTCTAGCTGTCTGACCAAAGCTATACATACATAGTTACCAGAGACAGAAGCACCAACATCTGGGTTTTCAAAGTGTGTGTGGGGGGGTTCCTTAAAGGCTACCCAGAGTCTCCACACCAACACTCTTCCAATGAGTGTGCCCCAAACAAAATGCTAACTTTGGAGTATATGTATACTTCTTCAGGGTCTGAGCATTTCATACCTCTCCAGGGTTTCACACCTCTCAAGGATTTCATTCCCCTCTGAACTAATTAGCAAAAGGGTGTGGGCCTTTCTACAAACAATGACAAGACTCAATCAAAGGCATTCCATTGCCTTAGTGCTGAGAAGTACTTCAAAACACTAATTACACTAATATGATTTTTAAAGAAGAAAGCTGAATTATTAGTTTCAAAAAAAGGGTGAATGTACAACCAATAAAAAGGAAACAAAACTACAATCTAAATTAAATGGATGAATATTTACAAAAATATAAATTGTCCAGATTAAAGAAGAAATAGAATACTTAAATAACCCTATCTTAGAAAAATAATTTGAATAAGCTGTAAATGAGCTCCCCAAGTTTGGGGTGGGGGGGAGGTGGAACCAAGAACAGATAGACTTACAAGCAAATTCTACTTAGCATTTAAGAAGCAATTAATTCCAATATTATGTAATTTGAAAACATACATAAGGAAAGAGTCCTACAAAATTTCTTCTATGACACAAATATGGTTTTGATACATAAATCAGGGACAGCAAAAACAGGGAAAGAAAACTACAGAACAATTTCACTAAAGAATATTGATGCAAAAAAATTAAATAAAATACTAGCAAGGAGACTATGACAACATATCACAAAGATCATACACTATGACCAGGCTAGATTTATAACTGCAGGGTTTGCTCAATATTAAGAAAAATAGAAGCATAATTGACCATATTAATAAAAAATCACAAAATAATATGCTTATATCACTAGGTGCAGAAAAAGCTTTTGATAAAATAAAATACCTATTCTTATTTAAAAAACACAAGAAAGCATGGAGCTTTTCTTAAAATGATAAGCAGTATCTTTCTAAAACCAAGCATAAGCATTATCTGTAGTAAGAATAAACTAGAAACCTTTCCAATAAGATCAGGGGTCACCATTCCTGATTGTCATTATTATTCATTATTATACTAGAAATGCTAGCTATAGCAATAAGACAAGAAAAAGAAATTAAAGAAATAAGCATAGGTAAGGAGGAAACAAGTCTACCACTTTTGCTGATGATATGATAGTATACTTAAAGAACCCTAGAGAGTCAACTAGAAAACTTGTCAAAACAATTAGCAAATTTAGTAAGGTTTCAGGATATAAAATAAATCTACACAAATCATAAGCATTTCATCATATTACCAACAAAAGAGAAATTCTATTTAAAATAACTGCAAGCAGATAAAATACTTGAGAGTCTACCTGCCAAGACACACCCAAGCCTGTAATAACACAATTACAAAACACTCCACACAAATAAAGACATATTTAAATAACTGGAGAAATATTAATTGTTCATAAATAGGTTGACCTAATAAAATAAAAATTATAATTCTACCTAATTTATTTATTCAGTGCCATGCCAAAGAACCAAAGAATTATTTTAGAGCTAGAAAAAATAATAACAAAATTCATTTGGAAAAACAAAAGGTCAAGGGAATCAATGAAAAAAATATGAAGGAAGGGGGACTCCCAGTACCAGATCTCAAATTATATTTTAAAATGGTAATCGTCAAAAACAAACTGGTACTGGATAAGACAAAGAGTGGTTGATCAATGGAATAGATTAGTATAAGGTACAGTACATAACATATAGAAGGAAATGAGCACAGTAGCCTGGTACTTGACAAATCCAAAGACCTAAGCTATTGGGGCAAGTTCTAGCAAAAAAAAAAATTACTTGGAAAATGGGACAGTTGTCTAACAGAAACTAGGCATCAATCAACATCTCACATCATTTCCCAAGATAAGCTCAAAATGCGTACGTGACAAAAAAAAAATTGGGGAGCATGGAAAAATTTACCTACCAGGTCTGTGTGTAGGGGAAGAGTCCATGACCAAATAAAAGAAAGGAGTTCACAGTAGGTAAAAATGTATCATTTTGATTACATAAAATTAATTTTTTGCACAAATAAGCCCAATGCAGCCAAAATTAAAAGAAAAACAGGAAACTAGAGGGGAAGGGGATTTATAAGTTTTTCTGATAAAGGTCTCATTTCTCAGATTTATAAAAAATTTATTAAAAATGGGAGCCATTCACCAACCGACAAATGATCAAAGGATATGAACAGGCAAGTTTCAGAAGAAATCAAAGTTATCAATAGTCATATGAAAAAATGCCCCAAATCATTATTAGAGAATGCAAATTAAAACAACTCTGAGGTACCACGTTACACCCAACAGATTGGCAAAGATGAAAAAGAGGAAAATGACAAATGCTGGAGGAGATATGGAAAAGTAGGCATAATAATGCACTATTGATGGAGCTGTGACCTGGCCCAATAATTCTGGAGAACAATTTGGAGCTATGCTAAAAGAGCTATAAACTATGCATGTCTTTTGACTTAGCAATACTGCTGATAGGTCTATACCCTAAAGAGATAAAGGAAAATGGGAAGTGACCTATAGGTACAAAAAATATTTGTAGTAGCTCTTTTTGAAGTATCAAAGAATTGGCAGCTGAGAGGATGCCCATCTATTGGAGAATGGCTGAACAAGCTCTCTATCTCTTTTTGTTTGTATGCATATATAGATATCTATATGTGCACATACACACATACATATTTATATATATACACATATACATATACATGCATAATAAGATGGAATGCTATTGTGCTGTAAAAAAAACGATGAAGGGGATGATTTCAGAAATACCTGGGAAATTTTATATGGACTGATGAAAAGTGAAGTGAGCAGAACCAGGAGAACAATCTTTACAATAATAGCTACGTTGTAAAGATAATCAACTGTGCAAGACTTAGTAACTCTGATCAAGACAACCCTTCACTGAAACTACAAAGAACTCATAATGTAAAATGCTATCCACCTCCAGATAGATGGACTCAAAGTGCAGATTGAAGCATATTTTTCCTTTCTTTATTTTTCTTCTCCTCCTCCTCCTCTGTCTTCTTTTTTATGGGACATTTCTAATGCAGAGATATGTTTTGCATGACTTCACATGTAAAATGAATATCTTATTTCTTGCATTCTCAATGAGTGGGGGAGGGACTGGGGAGAGAGTGAAAATTTGGAACTGAAAAGAAAAGTAAGATTTTTTAAATTTTTTTTTAATTTTTAAAAGTTTTCTTTATAGAGAGGTTATCTAAATGAAAAGGATTTGAGGGCATGACCAATCTTTTATAATCTTAAAATTAACTGAAAGATAAAGAAAATACGGGCAGCTTGGTGGTGCAGTAGATAGAGCACCAGGTATGGAGTCAGGAAGACCAGAGTTCAAATCCACCCTCAGACACCTACTAGCTGTGTGACCCATGGCAAGTCACTTACCCCTATTTGCCTCAGTTTCCTCATCTGTAAAATGAGCTGAAGAAGAAAATGGCAAATCACTCTACTATCTTTGTGAAAAAAACCCAAATGGAGTCATAAAGGGTCAGACACAACCAAACAACAACAACAGAAAATATAAGATTCCACTGTGATTACTGTTTGCTGATTATGAAAAAGCTTTTAATTCAGTAGAGCAAAACATTGCTTTACCAGCCATTTTGGAGTATGATGTATACTATCCATAATTCAGATAATTTAGGCTTCCTTGAATGACATAACAGAAATAGCCCTGCTTATTGATGACCAGAATGCTCCACTAGTGATACCTGTATGGTGTTGGCAGAAAAGAAGGAAGGGCCCAAGCACTTCTGGAAAAACATTGTTCAGAAATCTACCGAATGGGCAGGCATGGAGAGTCTGTAATCTATATCACTGGAGGGAACTTCCAAAGTGATGATATCCCAAATCCATTGAAATATATTTTGTTTATATCCTGTAGATACTTACATATGCCCGTGTAGAGAAACATCATGTAGGAGTTTGAGAGATGACCTTTGATTTGATATACTTTTCCTGTCTCAAAAATTATCTATTAAAGTTCTTTGACAAGGGTAGCTTCATTGTTGAACAAATTCTTCCATTCCTAACTGGTCTAATATACACTGTACTGGACTAACATTTCACTAGGCATGGCATCCCAGTTGGATAAGTCAATCTGCTAGGTGCTTCTTGGATGTCCTACTTGCTTTTAAGCACATGCTTGCTCCCTGAAAGCAACTGTAGCCTCAACACTTCCAGATTCAAATTTAGCTGACACTGAGGTGAAGTACTTTTGTGTTCTTTTAGGAAAAAGAAATGACCTTTATCCTAAGTTTGCTCAAAGTTTCTCATACTTCACTCCTTTGGTAGTATGATTCTCTGCCACTCAGGAACATCAAGTGCTAATGTAGAAAACTCTATTCTGTTTTTTCCTCTCTTCTTTTCTTCTGGGCAACAAGCAGTGGCAGCAGCAGATCACATAAAAATAATGAGGAATTTTACAGTCATATGCAAATCAACAGCTCCTTTATTTAGATATTTTTATTCTAATCTTAACAAGCATCAAATAAAATGCATATTTCCATATACAAAGTAGGACAGATAATAAAGATTGCATATGAAACCGGGAATCTCTATTATGTACAGCTCACTTTTCCTTTTAAGTAAATAATAAATTAAATGTTACTTTCAAAGCTAGCCAACTCAGCCGTGTTTCTTTCCAGACTTAGTTCTGTTGATTTCTGTGTAATTCTAATGCTTTATTGACCTACTTCTTTTCTTTTCTTTTTCTTTGGCGGGGGCGGGGGGGGGCGGAGGGTGTGTGTAAAATTATTGCTAACCTCCTTCCCCTACCTACTGCCCCCAAAACTAAAGAAAAAGAAAGAAAAACAAAACTCTTATAACTAACATGCATAGCCAAACAAAATAAATTCACACATTGACATGTCTAAAAATGTTAGTCTCATTCAGTACCTTGAAACTATCACCTCTTTGTCAGGAGATAGATGGGTAGCATACTGCATTATCAGTCCTTTGGAATTGTAGTTGGTCATTTATCAACCCAGGCATGACTTGCATTTTTATAAATTTGACTCAGTTCTCTATATATTTTAGAAATGAGGCCTTTATCAGGGAGACTTGTTGCAAAATTTTCCCCAATTTTCTGCTTTTGTTTTAATTTTGGTTGCATGGTTGTGTTTGTGCAAAAACTTTTTAATTTTATATAATCAAATTTATATATTTTTCATTTTTTAGTGCTCTATATTTTCTTTGGTCCTAAATTCTTCTCTTATCCATGGATATGACAAACAAGCTATTCCATGTTCTTCTAATTTGTTTATGATATCACCCTTTATGTGTAACTCATGTGCCCATTTTGACCTTTTCTTGGTATATACTTTGTAAACCTTTTTTTTGGAGGCAGTCTAAATTAAGTGACTTGCCTACGGCCACATAGCTAGTAAGTGTCTGAGGCTGGATTCGAACTCAGGTCCTCCTGACTCCAGGGCCATTTATAAAAATACAAGTCATTCCCCAATTGATAAATGGTCAAAGGGCATGAACAGGCAGTTTTCAGATAAAAATATCAAAGGCATATGAAAAAAGATCAAAATCACTATTGATCAGAGAAATGTAAATTAAAACAACTCTGAAGTAACACCTCATACCTACCAGATAGGCTAATGTGACAAAAAAAAAAAAAAAGGAACGTGATGGATGTTGGAGGAGATGTGGGAAAACTGGGACACTAACGTACTGTTAGTGGAGCTGTGAGCTGATCTTGGAACTATACCCAAAGGACTATAAAACTGTGCATACCCTTTGATCTAGCACTGCTAGGTTTATATCCCAAAGACATCCCAAAAAAGGGGAAAAGGACCTATTTGTACAAAAATATTTATAGCAGCTCTTTTTGGGGTGACTAAGAATTGAAAATCAAAGGGATGCCCATCAATTGAGGAATGGCTAAACAAGCTGTGGTATATGATTGTGACATAATATTATTGTGTTATAAAAAATGACAAGTAGGATGATTTCAGAAAAACCTAGAAAGACTTGCTTGAACTAAAGCAAAGTGAAGTGAGTAGAATCAGGAGAACATAGTATACTGTAGCAGCAGTATCATACGATGAAGAACTATGAATGACTTAGCTATTCTCAGCAATATAATGATCCAAGACAATCCCAAAGGACTAATGATGAAGCATACTATCTGCCTCCAGAAAAAGAACTGATATTGCTTGAATACAAACTGAAGCATGTTAAGTTTTACTTTCCTTCTTTCATTTTTTTCCTTTAGTTGAGTTTTCTTGTACAAAATGACTCATATGGAAATGTTTTACATGGTTGCAAATGTATAACCTATATCTGATTGCTTATCTTCTCAAGGAAGGGGGCAGTGATAGAATTTAGAACTCAAAATGTTTTTTAAAAAAAGTTAAAAATTGTTTTAAAATGTAATTAGGGAAAAATAAAATATATTTAAAAAGTAGAAAACAGTAAATGTGATTGGTCATTTCATTAATCAAATTTCTTGAGTTTTTCAAAAATTGTTTATATTTATAATGTTGTTATAAGACAAATAATTTTCTTTGTTCTTGCTTTGTTCTGCATCAGTTCATACAAATCTTCATAGATTTCTCTGAAACAGTCTCTTTCATTGTTTCTTATGGACTCCATTTCTTTTTTTTTTTTTTGGAAAAATCCAGGTACTAATTTTAGCTATCAATTCAATGGTATTTTTGCATTCAATTTGGTAAATTTCTTCTTTGATTTTCAAAATTTCTAATCTGATATTTAGTTGTTTATTCAAGTATATTGCTTTTTTACATTTAGAAATCCCATGTCTATTTCACAAATCTGTTCTTTCTTTTTTTTGTTGATGAAGTCGTTTAGTGATTTTTTTCCCTCCTAAGGACTGCTTTAGCTGAATCCCAAAAGTTTTGGCATGCCATCTCATTCTTATCATTTTAGTTCATGAAATTATTTATTGTTTCTATGATTTTTTTCTTTGACTCAATTCTTTACTATTAAATTATTTAGTATTTAACCAAGTTTAACATTTTCTTCAAAGGCCCTTTATTGGATATAATTTTATTGTGTTGTGGTCAATAATAAATGTATTTAATATTTCTGTTCATCTGAATCTATTTATGAGGTTATTTAATGGCCTAATACATGGCCAATTTTTGTGAAGGTGCCATACATAACCGTGAAATATGTATGTGACTTTCTATTCCAATTCAGTAACCATCAAAGCTCTTTGACATCTAACTTTTCTAAAATTATATTCATCTCTTTAATTTCTCTCTTGTTTATATTTTTGTTAAACTTTTCTAAGTCTGAAACAGATTGAATTATATTACAGCTTCGATTTCTCCCTGTAAATTGAACTTTTTCTTTTAGAATTTAGATACTATGTCATATAATGCTCATATACTAAATATTGCTATTAGTTTTTCTATTGTACCCTTAAGCACAATATAGTTTTTCTGTTCACCTCCCTTAATGTTTACTTTTGCTGTGGTCTTGTTTCAGATCATGATCACTATTTCTAATTTTTCTGAATTTGCTAGAAACACAATTGTGCTGTAGCTATTCATTTAACCTCTGTATGACTCTTTATGCTTTGGGAATATTTCCTGTATACAACACACATTTGAATTCTACTTTCTAATCCATTCTGCTGCCCTTCTTCAGTTTATATGGGATTTCATCCCATTCATGTTTACCATTATTAATTGTGTATATCTTTCCTTTTCCCTCTCCTTTACACTTGTTCGCCCTATTTATAAAGGAGAAGGTAGTGAAAGAGAAAGTGTTCTAAGCATTAATAAGCTATCTATCTTCTCTCGCCTAGACTCTAATCACAGATTTTTACCCTTTCTTTCCTTGTAATGCCCTCTTTATGATCTACCTTTCTTTTGCTTATGAAAAAATCTCTCCTTTATTCTTCCCTTTCTCTTAAATCCTACCTTCTCTCTCCTTTTGCCCACCTACTTCCCTGTTTAATGTTTTTCTATCACAAAATCTGTGTGTGTGTGTGTGTGTGTGTGTGTGTGTGTGTGTGTGTGTGTGTGTATTCAGCCCTCCTTTGTCTGGTTCAGATAAAAGTGACATTCATGTGATGTCTGCTTCTCCCACTTCTTCCTCCATGTTTATAGTCTTTTTCTCACCTACCCAATTATGTGAAATAGTAAGTCAAATCCCATAATTTCCCTTTTCTCCATTAATGTATTCCTTTTTTCCTCCCTTTTCTTTCTGCCTTTAAGATGATCAAAACAAAACTACCTTCAGGTTCTCTGTCTTTATTAAACTTCCTCTATGAGCCTTGAAGACATTAGGATTCTCAGAGAACAATTTTCATACTAATAAAGATGTAAACACTTCTTCATTGTATAGGCCCTTTCAATTACTTCAATAGCTTTACCTTTCTAGGTTTCTCTTGACTACTGTGTTTGCATTTCAAAGATTCTTTGCAGATCTGGTATTTTATCAGGAATGCCTGAAAATTCTCTATCTCATTAAAAATCTATTTTTGCCTTTTAAGATTATACTTATTTTTGCCAGGTAAGTTATTCTTGGTTGTGAGCCAAGAAGCCTTTTGGAATAGCTGAGAGCTATGAAGTCTTTTGGGGTCTCAAGAGTGCACTGCTCCTTGTTACTTTAAGTATTTCTTTCTGGCTACTTGTAGTATTTTTTTTTCTTTATCCTTGAAGCTCTGGATTCTATGTCATTCCTGTGAGTTTTCATTTAGAGTTTCTTTTAGAAAGTGACTAGTGAATTTTTTTACATTTCACCCTGTCCTCTGGATCTAATAAGTTTGAGCAGTTTTCATCTAAGATTTTTTGAAATATAGTATCTAAGCCTTTTTTTGGTTGCGGTTTTCAGTAGTCTGGTGAGTCTTAGATTTTTTTTTCTCCTTGATGTGTTTCTCAGATCATTTTTCAAAACAGGAGAGATATAAAATTTTCTTCTATCTTACCAAACTTTTAATTTTAATTTTGCTTTTTAGTTGTTTCATAGAGTCATTGATTTCCATCTGGTCCATCCTAATTTTCAGGAAGTACTCTGGGGTAAGATTTTGTACATCTTGTACAAACTATTCATTTTCCTTCCAACTTTTTCCTCTAATGCCTTCATTTCATTTATAATACCTTTTTATTTCTTGTTTCATCTCTGCCAAGAACTCTAATGGAACTTGTAGCCAAGCCATACCTTTATCTGAGTTTATTATGCCTGGGACATAGTTGCTGGGGAGTTACTGTCTTCCACTAGGTTTATCTCCTGAACATACCTGGATACATAAAATTTCTTTATCACTGGTGTCTCCTTTTCTTTATTTCTATTTCCAGCTCTACTTCATGAATTGAAGGTTTTTGTAAGGGGCAGATTCTGACTACTACTGCACGTTTGGATGTGGTAATGGACGCTTATTTGGTCCTGATCTGTCTAGGACCCTCCCATCTGATGTGCACAGCCACCTGCCTGTAACCTCAGGATCCAGAATGAAGAACTGTTCAAGACCACAGGCAGCTCCTATAAGCTTGCTGCAAACCTTTAGGGCCTCTAGGCATGAATACTAATTAATTCCTTCTCAGTCAGTTTTGAGGGTCTCATGCTCATTTCTCTGTCCAGAGTTTTGTGAATGCTTCACTACCCTGAGGACTCCTCACTGGGACACTCCATGGCAGTAGAAGCTCAAAGCATTATGCTGTTCTTACCCTAGCTTCTCTGGCAGGGCCTTCCCTATCTGTATACTTCTGGGTGACTCTTTTGCCAACGTGGGCTGGAAGAACAGACTTAATATAATTTTCTCTTTATTTCCTAATCATTATTCAATCTAGAATTTTTTCATTTGACCTTTCCCCTGTGTATGGGAATTTGACTGTTCTGATCCTTATTCACTCTACCATCTTGTACCAAAAGTCAGCAACAACTTTTTTTCAGAAAACTCAACAGCTTCTTTTTTCAGAAAGCTAAAACAGTACTATAGTCCAGATAAGTAAACAGTCAAGGGCCTTCATACTTCTTACACTATAAACCATCTTACGAAAAGAGGAAATAAATCAGCGGTTTAGGAAAAAAATCACAAGTGTGACATAGTAGAAATAAGACAACAATTATTCAGATCTCTCTCCTCTCTTTCTCTCTTCTTTCTCTTCTCTCTCTCTTCCCCTCTCCACATAAAACACACAGCAGATAATTTCTTGGCCTGCTCAAATAATAATTTCATCCTTCAATAGAGAGAACACACAAGTGGCAATTTTATTCTTTCATTTGATTCTCATCAACAGAAAGGCTGCTGGAGTCAAACGATCAGAACCTTGGAAGTAAATACTCCATTTTAAGGTGTTTTTTTTAAATGAGGGTGGAGTTAGAGGAGTGAGAGAAAAAGAGAGAGAGAAACAGAGAGAGAGAGAGAGAGAGAGAGAGAGAGAGAGAGAGAGAGAGAGAGAGAACTAAGAATAATCTGATGTACCATAGATTTTGGGAGAGTAAATTTCAAAGAATTCAAAGGAAAGATAGATCCCATAGTAAACAGAGAAAGTCTACAGAGAGAGTCACCCCAGGAGGTTTGGGCAGCTCTCAAGAATGAAATTTTGAAGACTCAAAGAGAAACTATTCTGATCACGGAAGAAAATGAGGTGTTATCTAAAGCAGGGCTGTCCAATCTTAGGTTATCTTAGGGCCTCATTAAAATAAAATAATTATTTGAGGGCTGCACCCAGAATAAAAAATACAATACACTAATAGAAAGTGGGAGAACATGCGTCATCAATAGGACAGGCAAAGGTGTGAAGCACAAAAGCAAACACAAAATAACAAAGCAACAACAGTATAAAGGTAGGTGCATACTGACTAGTCTGCATCGTACAGACCGAACTCATCCCACAGATGGATTGAAAATTCCATGCGATATGTTCCATCCATAATACTGCTTAAAAACACCAAAGAAAACTAACATCAATGAGATTATTTATTAGTGATGGAATTAAAAAATCCAATACGCATCCCATGAAAATTATTTTTTTATTTTTTTGTTTGTGAAAATTAAAACCCACAGGTGGGCCACATAAATAAAATCGCACTGCGGTGGCATGCCACCTGTGGGCCATATTTTGGACATCCCTGGTCTAAAGAGACTAATGTAGATTAATGGAGAACTTACCAACTAACCTAGATTTTTAAAAGACATTTACAGAAGAGGGAAGTATGGAATATAAGGGAAAATAAACATAAAGATATAACTAATCTGTAGAAGAATAATTGAGGTTTAAAGATTAGACTTGACTGAGACTGATGAGGAAGACCAGGTAAGGATAACCAAAAAAGATGGGCTTTTTAAAAAAGTTATACTGGGAAAAAGACAGGGACCGACAAAGGAATAGGACAGCTATGTGAGGTATATGAGATAATGTGTTTAACTGTTATTTTGCTCCTCTTTTCTCTTACAAGGAAAATTATGTTTGTACTAGAAAGGACTAGACAAAAAAATGGTGAATTGGAAACTGATTTTCAAGACAAGTGAGAGAAATCTAACTACTCTGAATAAGTTCAAGTCACCTGGCAGAGTTGAACTACATTCTCAAGCAAATATGATTGCTAAGTTAGTGATCTTTGAAAGACTTCTGGAACTAGGTCATTTTTTTTTAGGTGAAGGATTAAGAGAAAGACAGATGTCCTTATTTTGAAAAAAAGGAAAGATGCTTGATTGATCCTGTAAACTTTAGGCCGGTAGGCCTGACTTCAATGCCCAGCAAAATTCTAGAACATACAATTGAAGACATGGTTAGCTGTAGTAGCAATTAGATAGGCCATTGATAGGCCATGTGACCTGCTTACATCACAGGAAGCCTAAGTTACATGTGGTGGGAGGAGTTTCCTGATAGGAAAAGGAAGTTATATCACAGGGAAAAGTTGAAAGAGAGAAAGATGTTATGGCTACTAATGGCTGCTAATGGCCACCCTCATGATTGTCAGAGCTGAACAGGCTGCCTTAACTGTACTGTGAGTTTGTCTTGGGAAGACCCCAGTAGGGGGTCAGAGAGGTTTTGGGATGGTGAGTTTCCAGGTCATCATATGGTGTTTTAAGTTCCTTGCTGTCATGATAAAGTGGGCTGACTGGCTGTGGGAGCTGAACATCTGGTTATGGGATATGGTTTTCTGGTGTCTGAATATATGTCATACTTTTACCTTCTATAAGGAGAGTGTCTTGTACTTTGTGATACAGAACTACACAGGCATATTCACGATTATTGTTGATGTTGTGTTTATTGCCTTACTGTTTCATTAATGTATATCTAGAAAAGGAAGCAGTGATCACAAAGACCAGCATGATTTCATCAATAATAGATCATACTTACTTTTGTTTATTTTTTTATTTTTAACATTTTAAATTCTGAACTTAAGAAATAAAACAAGCATTTCCATAATAAAGTGGAATGGAAAAACAAAGTATTGCATCTGAAACTGCAGAATCATCATGTACAATTTGCTTTGCCTTTCAAATATACAACTAGTTGTCATGTAACTCTCTCTTTTTTTCCTCCTTCCCCTCCCTAGAGGTGGCTACCATTAGACACAAATATGTGTGTGTTTGTGTGTATGTGTGTGTGCATATGTTTGTGTGTGTGTGTGTGTGTGTGTGTGTGTACTCTTTCTGTGGATGCAAACAGCATCTTCCTTCATAGGATTTTTGCACTTAATTTGGGTATTTGCAATAGAATGATTTAGTCACTCAAAGTTGTTCTCAAAAAATTACTGCTGCTACTGTATACAATGTTATCTTTATTCTGCTTATTTTGCTCTTCATTATCTCATGCTGGTCTCTCTGTGCTTTTCTAAAATAATCGAGTTCATCATTTCTCATAGCAGAGTAATATTCCATCATGAACATACAGCACAATTTCTTTAATGATTCCCCAGTTGATGGACTTCCTCACATTTTCCACTTCTTTGCCACCACAGAGCTGCTATAAATAATTTAGAACATATACGTTATTTTCCTTTTTCCCTAATCATCTTGGGAAACTGACTTAATGGTGGTATTGCCGGATCAAAGGGTATACGCAGTTTAATAACTCTTTAGGCATAATTCCAAATCTATCTCCAAAATGGTTGGATCAGCTCACAGATCCACCAATAATGAATTAAGGTCCCAATTTTCCCACGTATCCTCCAACATTTTTTTCACTTTCCCCTTCTATCATTTCAGCTAATCTGATAGGTGTAAAACAATATCTCAAAGTTGTTTTAATTTGCATTTCTCTAATCAATAATGAGTTAGAGCATTTTTTCATATGACTATAATTTGTTTTGATTTCTTAATAGGAAAAATGCATGTTCAGATCCTTTTACCACTTATCAATCGGGGAATGACTAGTATTCTTGTAGATTTGACAAAATTATTTATATATTTGAGATATGAGACCTTTATCTGAGAAACTGTCTATAACTTTTTTTTTCAATTTTCTGTTTTCCTTCTGATCTTGGCTACATTTCTTTTATTTGTACAAAACCTTTTAAATTTAATGTAATCAAAATTATCCATTTTATACCTTACAGAGCCCTCTATTTCTTGTTTGTTCATAAATTGTTCATAAATCCATAGGTAATAGGTAATATGTTCCATGTTCTTCAAAGTTTCTTGTAATATCTCCCTTTATATGTAGGTCATGTATTCATTTTGACCTTATCTTGGTAAAATGGTGTACGATACTAGTCTATGCCCAATTTCTGCCAGACTGCTTTCCAGTTTTCCCAATAATTTTTAACAAGTAATGAATTCTTATACCAAAAATGTACGTTTTTACACTTCTCAAACACTAGGTTACTATATTTGTTGGTAGATATAAGTTGTATGTCTGCTGTGTTCCACCGATCTACCTTTCTATTTCTTAGCCAGTACCAGATAGTTTTGATAATTACTACCTTAGTTTAAGATTGTGTTCTGCTAACCCTTTTTCCTTTACATTTTTCCCCCATTAGTTTCCTTTGCTACTCTTGACCTTTAGTTCTTCCAAATGAATTTTGTTATTATTATTTTCCTAGCTCAGTAATTTTTTTTGGTAAATTAATTGGGATGGCATTGAATATATAGATTAATTTTGGTAAAATTGTCAACTTTACTACATTGGCCCCACCTATCCATGAACAATTAATATTTCTTCATTTATTTAAATCTGAGTTTATTTGTATACAAAGTTGTTTTATAATTTTATTCATATAGTTCCTGGGTTTGTTTTGGTAGATGTATTCTCAGTTATTTTATACTGTTTAGAGTTATTTTAAATGGGATATCTCTAGCTATCTCTTCCTGCAAGGTCCTATTGGTGATATATGTGAATGCTGATGATTTGTGTGGGTTTACTTTATATCCTGTTACTTTGCTGAAATTATTATTTCAATTAACTTTCTAGCTGAGTCTTCAGGATTTTCATAGCATCATATCGTCTGCAAAAAGAGATAGTTTTATTACCTCATTCCCTATTCCAATTCCTTCTATTTCTTTTTCTTCTTTTATTTGTATTGCTAGGACTTCCAAAACAATATTGAATAATATTAGTGACAGTGGGCATCCTTGTTTCATACCTGATCTTACTGGGACAGCTTCTACCTTGTCCCCATATTTGTTTCATAAGAGGAATTTGGTAAGACCTCTTCTTTGCCATTATTACAAATAATTTATTTAATATTGGAATTAGTTGGTCTTTAAATTTTTGATAGAATTCACTTGTAAATCTTTCCAGGTTTTTCTGAGAGCATCCTGCTCATCATTTCTTAAAATACAATAGTATTCTATCATAATTACATACCACAACTTGTTCAACCATTCCCCAATTGATGGGCATCCCCTCAGTTTCCAAATCTTTACCCCCAGAAAAAGAGCTGCTATAAATACTTTCGTACATATAGGTCCTTTTCCTTTTTGGTTTAGGTTTTTTTTTATCTCTTTTGGGATACAGACCTAGTAATGGTATTGTTAGGTATGCATGGTTTTATAGCCTTTTGGGCATAGTTCCAAATTGCTTTATAGAATGGTTGAATTAGTTCACAACTCTGCCAACAGCATATTAATGTCTTATTTTTCCCACATCCCCTCCAACATTTGTCATTTACCCTTTCTTTCCTGTTAGCCAATCTAATGGGTATGCGGTGGTATCTCAGTATTGTTTTAATTTGCATTTCTCCAATCAATAGTGAGTTGGAATATTTTTTCATATGGCTATAGATAGCTTTAACTACTTCATCTGAAAACTGATTATATCTTTTGATCATTTATCAATTGGGGAATGGATCTTATTTTTATAAATTTGAGACAGTTCTCTATATGTTAGAGAAATGAAGTCTATCAGAGAAACTCACTTTAATTTTTTTTCACCTATCATTGCTAACTGCATTTCCCTCCATCCTACTGCCCTTACCTCCGTTTATTCTATTTTCTCACTCCTTTCACTCTGTCCCTCTTCAAAAGTGTTTTGCTTTTGACTACCCCTTCCTCCAATTTGTCCTCCCCTCTGTCACCCCCCCATCCCCTTCCCCTTCTACTTTCCTATAGGGTAAGATAAATGTCTATACTCCATTCCCTGTGTATGTTATTCCCTCTTTGAATCAGTTCTGATGAGAGTAAGATTCACTCACTCCCCCTCAGCTCTACCCTCTTCCCTTCCATTGTAAAAGTTTTTCTTGCCTTTTTTATGTGAGATCATTTACTCCACTCTACCTCTCCCTTTCTCTTTCTCCCAGTACACTCCTCTCTCACACCTTAATTTTACTTTTTAGATATTATCCTTTCATATTCAACTCACACCTGTGTCCTCTGTCTATATATATTCCTTCTAACTACCCTAATAATGAAAAAGTTATGAGTTACAAATATCATTTTCCCATGTAGGAATGTAAATGCTTTTCATGCTTTCTTGATTTACTTGGATTGTTTTTATTTTTTTCTAATTTTTCCTCATTCTCTCTTATTTGATTTTTAAAGTTCTTTTTGCATTCTTCCAAGATGTTTTTTCATGTTGCTCTTTGGGGTAGAAGTGGCTTTTTTAACTTCAATATCCTCCTCTGATATGAACCCAGGTCTTCTCTATCCCCATAGTAGCTATGAATGATTGTGTTCTTTCTCCTTTGCTTACTCATTTTTATCTTTTTTTTAGCAGCTTATCATAATTACCTCTTGTCCTCAGGGGTATGGGAAGTGGTGCTTCAGGACTCAGGTCCTTTTTTTTTTGGCAAGGCAATCAGGGTTAAGCAACTTTCCCAAGGTCGCACAAGTAGTAAGTGTCAAGTGTCTGAGGTCAAATTTGAATTCAGGATCTGACTGCAGGACAGGTGCTCTATCCATTTCACCACTTAGTTGCCCTCTCAGGTCCTTCTTACTCTTATTTTCAGAACTTTGACCTGGGCCCAACCTCAGCACTCCTCTCCCCCTCCAAGTGGTTGGAAGTTGCAGAGGCAAATTTAGGCTTCATATATGTGAAACTTCTTAAAAATTAGAAATGGAATGAGATGCCTTTAGATAGGGTGGATTCCTCTTACTGAAAGTCTTCAAACAAAGAATAATTGGCTACCTTCCCTTCTGACATGAGGGTTCTCTTCTCCTATTGATGAGTTCCTTCTGAAGTTGTTAGGAGCTTAGGCTTCATTCCTCTCCAAGAGGTGCTTCTGACTCTCCAGACTTTGACATCTGCCCTACTCTACTTTTCAGCTTACTTTTGTTTATAGTTTTTGTCCTTAAGTGTCTAACATAAGCTCCTTGAGGGCAGGGATTGCCTTTCTGATTGTTTGCATTTTTGTCTCCAGTGGTTAACAACATTTGGCAGATGGTAAATATTTAATTAATGCTTGTTGCTTTGTCTTCTCATTAGATATGTTGCAGAGGGAGTTCCTGTTCAGGAACATTTGAGTTGGATGGCCTCTGAAATTCCTTCCAAACCTACAGTTGTATAATTGTATGATTCTGTGATTACACAGTCCACTAAATACACCACCTATTGCCATAATCAATATGTACAATCCCAGTACTGCCAGTCTAGACATAACATTCATTTCTTTCAGAATAAATTTAAGCTGCCTCGAGCTGGTACTAACAAAATGCATTCTGTTCTAAGACTTAGAGTTAAATAGCCTTTCAATTATCCTCAGTAAAGGCAACTTGAATTACTTTTTAATTCCAGCCAGTGTGTTATTCTGCTGTGGTGACTGTTGCTATTGTTTCATAAATATATATATGTACGTAATCCTTTCCATTAGAGTAGTTAGGATCCAGCTTGGTGGCACACACCTATAATTCCTACTACCCCAGAATCTGAGGCTGGTGGATCTCTTGAGCTCTCAAGTTCTGAGCTTCAGTCAACTAAGCCAATGCGGTATCTCCACTAAGTCCAGCATTATGATGGTAAGCCCACATAAGTCAAGGGCCATCAAGCTGCCTAAGAAGTAACAAATTGGCCCAGGCCAGAAATGGAGGAGGTCAAAGTGCCCTTGCCCATCAGTAATGGGATCAGGTCCATTCATCCACTTCACTTTCAACCTCGGAGACCTAGTCTCAAGACAAAAACAAAAGCAAACAGCTAAGAGTACTGCCAATTACCCACTACTTTTGGTGATGAAAACGAGATTAGATACATTACGTCTTTTATACCACTTGCCTCATCCATGTGGGTTTCATTCAAGAGTTCACTTTAAACAAGTTGATTAAATAAATCTGTCTTCTCCTTTGAATGACATATTCCATTGTACGAACTCTTTAAATTCAGGAGCATAAAAGCAGTTGTCACAGGTGTTAAGTTTGGCCACATTCATAGGGAGACATTTTAGAGCAAAGGAAAGGTCAGTGGATTTGAAAGTAAGAAGATATAAATCATAGATTTAAAGGCCATTTCATATAAGAAAAATGAGGCATACAGAGTCAAGTGATTTGGCTTTCTCGCTGCTCCAATCCACCCTACATGCTGCTGCCAAAGCAATTTTCCATAAAAGATGATGGCTTTCGAAGGTATTCTATTCCCATGGATTCTGGTCTCATCTGTACCACTTAATAGCTATGATCTTGGACAAATCTAAGACTCTGTTTCCTTAACTCAAATGAGGAAAAACCTACTTCTTAAGTGAAGAATCAATATACTTTTTTTTCAAATATTTTATTTTTTTCCAATTACATGTAAAAAATTTAACATTTGTTTTTTAAGATTGTGAGTTACAAATTCTCTCTCTCTCTTCCCCCCTCATTGAGAAGGCAAGCAATTTTACATAGGTTATACATGTGCAGTCATGCAAAACATATTTCCATATTAGTCATGTTGTGAAAGAAAACACAGACCCCCCAAAAAAAGAAGAAGAAAGGAAGCTTTAAAAATGTGCTTCAATCTGCATTCAGACTCCATCAGATCTCTCTCTGGAGGTGAATAGCATTTTTCATCATGAGTCCTTCAGAATTATCTTGGATTATTGTACTCCTGATAATAGCTAAGTCACTCATGGTCAATAATTTTTACAATATTGCTGTTGCTATGCACAATGCTCTCCTGCTTCTGCTCCCTTCACTCTGCATCAGTTCATGTAAGTCTTTTTAGTTTTTTCTGAGAGCATCATGCTCGTCATTTCTTATAGCACAATACTATTTCATCACAATCACATACCACAGTTTGTTTATCCATTCCCCAATTGATGGACATCCCCTCAATTTCCAATTCTTTGACACTACAAAAAATAGCTCCTATACGTATTTATGTACAGATGGGTCCTTTTCAGTTTTCAAATCTCTTTGACCTAGTAGTACTATTGCTGGGTCAAAGGATGTGCAGTTTTATAGCCCCTTGAGCATAGTGTTAAATTAATATACTTTTAAACACTATGTTAATATGAGTTAGTATTTTAATTCTGTCCAGTTTCTACTAAAGATGACAAGGAAAGCAGATGTTTTCTGTCTATAAAATTATCTGCATATTTCCCTCACCAGAAGATATCCATGTATACAATAATGTATGTTATCTACATAGTTCAATTTTTTACAAAAGTTAATTAGTGTGGGCACATTCTTCTGTGACTCCTAGCTTTACTACTTACTGCCCATTTCACCTTAGGAAAGTTACATAAACTTCTCTGGAACCTGTTTTCTCATTCTCAAGGAGTTGGACTAAACAACCACTAAATTCCTTTCCAATTCTAAATCCTATAATCCTACAAATCCCTCTGCCTCAATAGACGGTCTCTAAGAGTTATTTTGGAAAGAAAAGAAAAAGAGAAGAGGAGAAAAGAAAAGAAGAGAGGAGAAAAGAGAAGAGAAGAGAAGAAAAATGAAATAACCTGGTGTCAGTCTTCTTGTCATGAGCTTCTTTGAGCTTAGCTTGGGTAGGGTGGTCTTCTAGAGACAGACACCAAATCTACTCCAAGTCTATCCAACCAGAGGTTAGGTCATGCTGGCAGAACCTTAGAGAAGTCAGGGACATCTCCAAACCAAAAATAGGTATCAGAATAGACCTTCCTTCTTTTCCTTTCTCTTCTCCCTTCCTTGTTTCTTCCCTCCCTCCCTTCTTTCCTTCCTTTCTTCCTAATGTGTTCTTGTAGAGAGAGAAGGAAGTTCCTGTAGATTGAGTAGCATCAAAAATAACTTGTAATCAGAAAGATTCAAACTTATGTAGCTAATTACACTTGGAGAA
This sequence comes from Trichosurus vulpecula, assembly GCF_011100635.1. Classification (NCBI taxonomy): domain Eukaryota; kingdom Metazoa; phylum Chordata; class Mammalia; order Diprotodontia; family Phalangeridae; genus Trichosurus; species Trichosurus vulpecula. Next base: position 48,836,209 of record NC_050578.1, read on the forward strand.
GGATCTTTTGTAATCTATTAATTGGCAAGTTTTCAAAGGCATAGACACCTGGTGGAGTATTGAGTGTTTTCATAGAATGTTTTCAATGTTGATTGGCAAAATCTGACTTTCTGTGTTTTTAAAAAGGTATGTGAAGAACAAAAAAATTAAATGCAGTGTGTGTGTGTGTGTGTGTATGTATGTATGTATGTTTATGTGTTCTCCTCATAAGTGTGGCCGCTATAGAACTGGAAGGGGTGCTGAAAGTAAAACAGTATTTATAGCTGAAGAAATTTGGTTTCACATAACGGTAATTATAAACAAGATATTTTCCCTAATAAAATCACTGCAAAACAAAAATCTGGAAAAACTAACCTAAGTGCTTCCCTATGGCGTCTTTTTTATTTCATTTCATATGCTCGCGTGTTGGGGGTAGGGGAATTGAGAAAAAGAAAAGAGAGACGTAAATGGAGAGGGACTCGGCGAGAGAGAGAGAGAGAGAGAGAGAGAGAGAGAGAGAGAGAGAGAGAAGCAGTTGTCTCTGCTAAGGGGGTTGGTTTTCTTTAGAAACTGGAATGTGTCCAGGCTTGATTTTTATTTTCAATTCACATTTCAGATCCAACTCCCCAAACTCTTTGATCTTTCTCCCTGTCTCCTTACCCGGAAGAGAACCCTTTGCCTTCTCAGCTGGGAGCTGGGAGCACACGTGGAAAGCTTGGCTCGGCTCCATATTCTTGCCAAATTTAGTCACACAAAGGGGCCAGAGAGGGAAAAAAGAAAGGATGAAAGAGCCAGCCGCCCAGACTTCAAAGGGAGCAGCCGCCCCACCCCGGTCGTCTCCAAACACCGCCCTCTGCCTATATAAGGAACCGCTCTCAGAGGAGGGCGTTCCTCTCTTAAATCAGAGCCTGGGCCCTCAGCGCGTACACGCGCAGCCCACAGGGGAGAAGAAGAAAAATGGGGGGGGGGGGGGAATGAGAGTGGGAGGGGAGCGCGCGTCCCCGCGGATCTGAAGCTTGCAGGGGCTGAGCCCCAGTCCCAGGAGAAAACCAGTCGGGAACTTTTTGCGACCGTGGGAGGGAGTCGGAAAGAAGAGGGATTTAGCAACCTGGTCCTTTGGGTTCCCAAATTTATCAATGTCTTGTTTCACAGCCATTACTGAGGTTTCATCTCCTGACCTGACAACCTGGAGATGATTTAAGAAAATCCTTGTTTCGTTTTCCAAAATACCATCTATCGTTTCCCCAGGGACCGGTTTGAAACAAGGTTTGTGGGCAGGACAGGTAGAGTGCGTATCCAAAGCAGGCTGGACTGCCTTCTTATTCTAAGATTCCTTTCCAGACTCTCCTGGCCCCCTCGCCCTCCTTCCTTCAGCCCCTCTTTATTCTTGGCCAATGATTGACATCGTTTTATTTCTTGGACTCGGACAGGGCTCGAGTGATGAGCTCTCGTGGTCCAGAATGACTGCAGGGACGCACTTTAATTCCGCTAGCTAGATCTTGCGAACCGAGAGGTGTGATAACGCTTCACGTCCCCATCTCGAGACTGTTGGATGGGGAAATCCTTGAGGACCTGCCTGCAGGGCTAACTCTGGTTTCTTAAGGATTGGTGAGTGGGGCGCATTCCGCGCTCACACGCACACAAGTCTTAGGAATGGGGATGGGGAAGGGAGAAGGTTCTGAGGTTTGATCTCGCTACACAACAGATTGCTTTCCCAGACAGTAAAAAAGATCCAGGGGTTGCATGGAACAGTTCAGTCCAATCTGCAGCAAGATTTACATGGTCGAATGATGCAGTTTGCTGTCATTCTAATTCAGATATATCGAGTTTTCACTCGTAGCTCCCAGAAGTTTTTAAGCTCCCCGCGTGGGCTATGTTGGTATATCTCGAGGGCTGGGGGAGGTAGCCTTCTAAACAAAAATGGCCATTCTCTTCATTCCCCTTCTTTCTCAAATTCTCCTTCCCTCATAAACTGAAGATGCCGACAGCTTTGTGCCGTCTCCAGTCAAATCTGGCGTTGGAGTCAAGGTTTTCTGCGTCTCTCTTCCTGCGGTAAATTATTTCGTTTCCCTTTTGCCCTTCCAGTTCCCCCGCCCCACCCCCTTAGGCCACCATCATTTTCCTTTCTGCTCCCACCAAAATCGTAGCTGGGAAAAATTCCAGCCCACATAAACCAAAAAGGGGAAGGGGGATTGACTGAGGATCGTGGAGGTGAAGGGCTGAATAGAGGCGGACACTGCTATTCTCCCTTTAATTAAAGTTTATTTTGTGCATACATATTTAGCAGCGAAGTCACTGTTTTTATTTTAAAATGATCTTCCTTTTCCCCGATCCCGTGGTTGAAGGGTACCTAGGTAGCAAGTTAGAAACGTGTGCAATCCTCGACTTCCCCTTTGGTTGGGACTTTAGGTAATCTCATCCTCACTAAGAAAGCCAGCCCCTGCATGGGCAGAAGGAAGTGCTGTTGGCTCACCCCCATACTAAACCCAAACAAACAAGCTAAAGGAATCTGAGGGAAATACCGCCTCCGCCGCCACCCAACCCCTAGCAATTGTTTCACGTTCGAAATTCAAATGCATTGAAACGCCCTCTTAAACCCACATCCTGGAAAGGAGAACCTGCAGCATCCAACTTCACCACCAGCTCCAGTCAACAGAAATAAACCCACCCAGCGCTAGATACTGGCGTCCCAATATCAACTCCTGATTTGTGATCCAAATCTCAGTGATTACATGGGACGCCTGCATGCTAATTGCAGTCCTACACACTAATCGCTAACGCAATTAGTATAGCCCTGTGACAGAAACTTCCCCGCTAGAGCCTTGCAAACAAACCATTAGGGAGAACGGAAATCATCTTCCGGGGTTTGCCTCGCCCCTCCTCTCTCTCCCTCCCTCTGCCCTGGGAAAGACAGAATGCACATTGAAATATCACCTTGTTGCCCACCTACGTTCTTAGGCCGTTTCTACTGAAGACGCTTCAAATTGCAATAACAGATCTACAATATCCCCAAACTCTCGTTTTGCCGTTTGCAAGGTAAAAATAACAAAACGTTTCGTATCCCCAAGGTGCCTGATTATTTTCGTTAGAAATGTTGTTTCCAAAGACTATTAAGATAAAGCGCCAAATGGAACCTCCTTTCCCTTGACTCTTTAAATTGGTCCTCATTAGGTGGTTTCCCCTCTAATGACTGTTCTTGAAACTCCCATCTTCTCTCAGTCCTCTCCCGACCATTTCGACCAAATGACTAGTGGAGTCCAAACAATTAACAGGAAGGAGAAAATGGGATTCGAATTAGGTTTATCACTTAAAATAGTAAGAGTGATCATTTGACTTCCTCAGCTTCCAGAACACCTCCGCCCCCAATACACACACGCAGGTATACATCTTAATTTGGCTACTTAATGCCACTCGCACCCCCTCTCCTTAGCCTCTTCATAAAGGGAACATTTGGCTGCTTTACTGCGGCTGAATTGTCTATTTTCTTTTCCTTCTGATCATTATTAACATAATTAATTAGTCTCCCCTGTTTACTCACATTTCCTTTCAACTATCAGACGATATAAACGTTGATGATCTTATCTAAGGTAGAGATATCATACAAGCTAATATTAAAGGAAACATAAAATCTCCACGCTTCCTTCCCAAAATAAAGAAAAGAAAGAAAAACGGGTTTCTCTCCAACTCTTTAGCATTAGTTTACCGATATACTGTAGCAAGATTTTGTTTTTGTTTTTCCTCTGAGGCATAAAATTGTCAGCTGTTCAAAGCGGATTGAATTTCCTTCACTTCCTTCTCCCCTCTCCGCCACCCCTTTTATCCTTATCCCAAACTCCCCATATATTACTAATAATGTATCTGGTATCTGCTAAGCATGCATTATTCATGAAAAAAGTAAACCCTTTCAAATGTCTTCATTCTTTAAAAGTTGTTTTGTAAAATCCCATGCCCAAAGAAGTAGTTACCAATGAGTCAATTTTTCGATAACATACACAGTGCTGTCATGATCCCTGACAGATGACAGTCAACTGCACAATTAATAGTTTAGGATTATTTGTACCCCTGGGGAAAGATGAGGGATCTTTGTACAGTTGTTTTCATACAATATAACCAAATCTCATTTTCAACTCAAGGAAGACACTGTGGCTTGGGATCTTACTAGATGTCTACTGGATGTAACAACTCAACTGAGATATTCCTCGAGCATAGTTAAGATCTGGCAAAAGTAGCAAAATATAATGATTTTCTGAAATCAATTGTGCTTTCTAACCTCAATTTCCCCTAAACGTAACAAAAGATAATCATGAAAATAGTTCCCAAAGCATAGTTCTGGCACATAGTGCCAGAGAGATAGTGGGAGATTAGGGGACATTTAAGGTTGAATTCTGATTTTTTTTTTCCTTCCTTGCAAGAGTTCCTTGTGGTGCTGTGGCTCTGATTCCTGCCCTATCCTCACCTTACTCTGTGCCTGTTCATCTTCTGATCTTGCATTCTGACATACACTACTTATTGTCAGCCCATGGGTGCCTTCCTGCGTTCTCCTTCTACTCTTCCCTTGCTCTATTACCCACACTCTTTCCTGCACTACTGTGTGTATCAGGGCATCCAAAAGGACATCTGCCTAAAATGCCTGTGGAATAAATGTGATGAAAGAGTGATCATTTTAATTATAATTAGGACGTTCAACTTCCCCTTATTAGTCTTTCTGTTTCTTCTCTCTCTCCATTTTCCCTCACTTGATCTCCCAAAGCCCGGAAGTTTGTGCTCACTGGTACCCAAATTATATGTCTTTTTTACAGTTCCACATACTAATTGCACATGTATATATGTATGTAGGTATATCCAAATGTGAATATATATATGATGTATATACACACCCCTACAAATATGTGTGTATATGTATATGTAATACATGTATACCTGTGGCTCTCTTCCTTCCCCGTTTCTTTTCTCCCTTATTAGTTAAGCTGTGATTTCTGTGCGGTTACATTCCCCCATTTTCTCCTTTCTGCCTATCCCTCCTCCCCCCAATCCCCTTCTTTCAGAGCGTCTATCAATGTGGTGTCAATCAGAGCGGCGGCTTCGCTTTCATCTTCTCTCTCCCCCTTTTGAGAGAGAGAGAGAGAGAAAGAGAGAGAGAGAGAGAGAGAGAGAGAGAGAGAGAGAGAGAGAGAGAGAGAGAGAGAGAGAGAGAAGCAGGAAGGTGGGGAGGGTCTGGAAGAGGAAGATGAGTGGGGAACGTGGGAGGAAGGTTAGATGTTAAAGTTAAACCCTAAAGGCAACCCCCCCCCCATTTTCAACTTCACATAAGCATATCGATCCTTTGAGGGGCAGCCACGAGATTCTTCACTCCCTGTCGAAGTTGCCTAATTTTTCTCCCCCGGAGACACACACAAACACACCCCACACGCGGAGGACCAGTCCTACAGGCTCTGAGAAAAGAAAAAAAAAAAAACCTCAATCACCACCTCCTCTGCCCCCCCCCCCCTTAAGCCGCCAGCCAAGGAAAGAAAGAGGCGGGGGAGTTGAGGGGGGAGGGGGTGTCCAGGAGGGAGGAGGAGGAGATCCGACGCTTGTGGATAGCTTTTCAGCGCCGGAGAGGCGAGGGAGGTGGAGAATCGGCCGGGAGGCGCAGCCGCTCACCTGCAGAGAAGAGCGAAGAGGAGGAACCCTCAAAGCCCCGACCGCCCCTCAGCCTCCCCCTGATCTCCGGGCTCCGTGGACTCTGCCAGAGGCGCCGGGACCAGGCTCTCCAGTCCTTGCTCTCAGCAGGAGTCAGTTTCCCCTCCCCCTCCTTCCCTCCCCTCCGCGCGCCCCCTCGGCTCCAGTAGTAGCGGAGGGGCTTAGCTACTACTTGCTCTGACAGAGACTGCGGACCCAGCTAAGGGTGGCGAGCAAGCGATCCAGAGCGCGAGAGAATTTAGGCTGGAGAGAAACTTGAACAGGAAACAAAGAAGAGTTTGCCCTATATCTGAGACTAGGATTTTTTCCTCTTTGTGTTTGTGTGTGTTTCTGTGTGTGTGAGGGTGTGCGAGAGACAGAGGCCAGTGTTTTGATTCCTTGCTCCCCCCGGCTCTACACACCTCCGGTGGCACAAACTTTATTCTTGGCAAACTTTTCTCTTCTCTCCCTCCCTTCAGTCCTCCTTCCCTCTCTTCCCTCCTCCGCCCCTGAGTTCTGTCCTCTGCTTCCATCTTTTCCTACAGATTAAATGGGCTTCGAAATGCAAAGACGAAGAGAAAGAGGGAAGAAACAATAAACGTTGCTGATTATTTGCTACAGAGACAGATGCCCATATACATCTATCGCTGCGCCAGGAAGTGGAAATTACATTATCTCCTGACTCTCCTTGCAGCTTCTCATCGTGGGAAAACGCGAACTCGGAGCCTTTCGGGCAAGCTCCGTCACTCCCTTTTGAAAACAAAACGACTCTAATATCCACTTTGTCCAGAAGACACAGAAGATTGCTCGGAGGCCTGCCTGCTTCGCCTCCGCACTTCTGGCGAGCCCCCACCCCTCACCACTCACACCAACTTCCACTGGCAGACACAACAGAAGGCAGGGACTTTGGGTGGAGAAGCAGGAGCGAGCGCCTCGCTTACCAGAAGCACCGGAGTGATCTGGGAAAGAGAGCCGACTTCCACAGCTTTGCTGAACCTCCCACTCCTCGCAGTTTCTGCTCTTCTCTCTCGGGGTCTAGAGCTTAACTCTCCCTTCTGGAGGGGGAGGCACAGCTAAGGGGCCACCGCCGAGGGACGCAGACGCCCGTACTCGCGGCTGCAAAGGAGGCTTGTTGGCCGGCTGCTCCTGGGCAAGAACCGTCCCTATTCCATTCTTTTCTTGCACGCCAGTTTCAACTCTCTCAATCCCTGCCTCCTCTCCCCCCCCCCCCCTTTTTGTGTGCTTTTGTTGTGTCGTCGCTGCCGCGGTCGCTCCCCCGGAGGAGAGGGGATTAAAGAGCAGCCGGAATGCCCCAGCTCTCGGGGGGAGGCGGTGGCGGCGGCGGCGGGGGGGACCCAGAGCTTTGCGCCACCGACGAGATGATCCCCTTCAAAGACGAAGGTGATCCGCAGAAGGAAAAAATCTTTGCAGAGATTAGTCACCCTGAAGAAGAAGGGGACTTGGCCGACATCAAATCCTCCTTGGTCAATGAATCTGAGATCATCCCAGCCAGCAACGGGCATGAGGTGAGCTCCCCACTCCCGGCAGCCTGGAAAGGCATGGGACGCACGCAAGGGAGGAAGAAAAGAAATGGGTGACTGGCTGTGTTTGTGGGTCTTTATGTAAGTGTGAGAGGGGACACAGATAGCTGGCGTGCTCAAAGTATAATTTCTTATTTTGGCGGGGGGTCGCGGGGTGCGAAACCATTAAGGAAATACTCTTGCTTTATGTGCACAGGTGTGTGTGTGTGTTGTGTGTGCGTGTTGTGTGGTTGTGTGTGTGTGCAGCCAAACTTCCGAAGTTAGTGGTTTTTCTAGGGCTCGTTGATACGTCCATCGGAGGCTATGCAAGAGAAACGGTCTCGTGCGTGTTTTTCAGGAGTTCTTAGGACCCATAACCTGAAAGGAGAGAGTTCACCCTGCATATCTCCTCGGGGCCTCAGTTTCCCCTTTTGTAATACGAAGGAGTTGGACTAGATGACCTGAGGACTCTCCTTCTAGCTTTAAATCTTTCGTTTTTTCTTTTCTTTTCTTAGTGTAGGCGAGAGACGAGAAGAGGATGGGGCAAAGGAAGGGGGGGAAGAGGGGCATACTAGCAGTTAGTGAAAAGTTTTACTTTAATGCATACATTTCATCTTTTTTCGGTAGCTTTCTACCCTAGTGCGTTAAACCACCAAAAAGTATTGGGGGGGGAGGGGGCGGAGAGGAAGGGCGGTGGGCTGCGGGTGTGGGGCAGGGGCTGAGTCTGTGGCTGCCAGCTGCGGAACCGGTGGAGCAAGCAAGAGAGGGGGCGAGGGAGGCCCGCGGGGAGCAGAGCGCGTGAGTGGGGGGCTACTGTCGGGGGTAGGGATGGAAAGGGGGCCAGAGGCCCGAAACAGCTGCCCACATACCACTCGGCAACTAGAGCCACTGTAGCTGAAACTCGTCACTTGTGGCCCCGAGGAATCTGCTCCGTCACAGACGTGCTGCCCACAAAGTCGTTGCGTCTTCACTCACAGCACGCTGGTTTTCTTCAACCGCCCCCCCCCCCCACCCCCTTCAGCACATCTTTACCTCTCCATCCCCCACCCCACCCCCAGCGCGTGTATGTTGCTGTTTGGGCGTTGAAAGCCAGATGCAGAAACGCCGGCTTAAATCGAGATAAAGCCAGGCCCGTGGCACCAAAGGAATGGGGTGGGGGAAGATCGACGGCTCTTTATCGACTCTACTTGTTCCCCTTTGGACTCGCGCTCCTTGAGATAGCGCCAGTAACCCGAGTAAAGTAAATAGAGACACGTGGGTGCCTGAGAGAAAAAGGGGGGTAGGGAGGCAGAGAACTATATCTCTTAGATGAAAACCTACCAAATGTGTGTCGACGTCCCATAACTGTCCAGATCTGTGCTGGGATTGGGAAAGCTATCTAGATTGAACCCCCAAACTCTAACACCAAGGCTTTTCTCCTAAAGATATCCAAGTTAGTGCCGCCATTCTTCACCAAGGTTGAGTGTATAGAAAGGCTTTGGGAAGATAGTGCCCTAAGAAAAATAAATACATCCCACATTCCCCTTACATCATGAGCAAGGCTGTATGTTGGAGAGGCAGCAGGTCAGAAGATCACTTGAGTCTGCCTTTAGGGTTCAAGGTATGACAGAACATTCCCTCCCCAAGGTGTATGTTTGGAAGGAGGAGGATATCTTTAGGTTTATCGAGGTTGTTTTTTTGTAGGGCTGGGTTGGCATTGGGGGAATGTTACTCTTAAGAACGAACAAAAACAAACCCCCAGATGTGGTATTCCAAATTCATTCTTCCAGCCGTCTTCCATTAGTGACTGTGAAATGATGGGCAGAATGGTGTAGCCTCAACTAATACTTCCTTTACCTTTCTGGGTCAAGGGAGGAGTAAAGGGTGTGAAAGGGACAGTGTTGTGGTAGGAAAGAATAGCAATATTAACACATCGTATTTGAAGTAGCCAATAAAAGGGCTTGAAAGTAGATGGGAGAAAACCAGTAGGGGTTAGGGTTAGATGTTTTGCACTTGTCTGGGTCCCAGTGAATGGTGCGGTTGTCACAATTGACATTGCATAGTCTCTTTTAGATGCTTGTAGTTGTCAGGGGAATTTCTTTCATCAGCCACAGAAATAAGGGTGCTTTAAAGTGTACACACAAAGAGAAACACGCAGCCCAATAGTTGGGAAACTAAACTCAAGTGAAGTTTATTTAGAAAATAGTAGCTAAAGCTTGCTCTTGATGCGGTCCCCAGGGAAAATCTTCCAAGGAAGTCATCTGCACTCTGCTACTGTGTCTTTGATTTGTTTAGGTTTAGAATTTCATTTTAAAGATGAAAAATAAATTTTAAGATTCAAACCTCCCCCAAAATTCTGTTCTAACCAGTTCTTGGGTAAATGTGGATGTGTGAAGAGAATATGAGGGCAAAAGACTAGAGAGGCTCAAACCTTTGTAATGCAATTAAGTCTCCACATGGCCTTGAGATGGCTTCCTCAACATCATTAAGGTCAGAGCTATGTTCAGATCCTAACAAGATATACAAATAGACACATATGTACATACACATATATATTAAAGTTATAAAACTATTGAACAAATACATGGTCAAAAATACATCATAGGACTAAAGCGTGTAGAACTGAAAGGGGCTTGAGAAGCCACTTCATTATTTTATACACGAAGACGTTGAGTCTCAGGGAGTTAGATGATTTGCCCAGGATCACCCAAGTAGTAAACATCAGAAAGGAGATTTGGGCCCAAGTTCTTGGATTCAGACTCAGTACTTAATTTGAACTGTTTTTCTTCTTTAATTTTTGTAGGTACCCAAGTAATGTGTTTTGCCACTCCAACAATACTTAATCTGTCCTTACTTTATTCCCCATGATTAAAACATTTTAAAAAATAATTTTAGATAAAGTGCTGAGCCTCCTAGAAATATTACCACTATTCAAATAGATTATATATTCTATAGCTGTCTATATAGATCTAGATCTATACATTATATAACTATATAGAGATATATAGCTTATAGAGATATATTACCTTTATAAAAATAGGTAATGCTGAATTTGTTAGGAAGTTTAGTTGCTATATATTGTTGCTATATACTGTAACATGAGATTCTCTTTCTTTTGGTGATATGGATGCCATGTGATTAGGTGGTCAGACAAGCACAAACTTCTCAGGAGTCATACCATGACAAAGCCAGAGATCACCCTGATGAAGGTAAGCGTGCTGCTGCTGAATACTCTAATCAGATATGGTCTTTTTTAATATACACACAAGTGAACCAATCTGACATTACTTTGTAAGATTGTATATGTAGTTTTTATAAAATTTAATACAAATGAGAAAATGTGACTGAATTATCTGATTTTTAAAATTTGTCTATATTTTGGTGGACATGTGGATTTCATGGTGAAGAAAAAGTTTAGTGATATAAACATGTGAGTAATATTTTAAGGGTTTAAACATTTTTTTCTTTTCTCCCCTTTCCCTAAAACCATCACCTTTCATTTTGAATGACTTCTGTTACTAATATTCTAATGTATTATATGAAGAGTTTAATTTTTCTTTTCTAATACATAAAAATTATATATATTTTTAAAAATAAAATAAGAATTATAATAGATGGGCCATGCTCTAGTTTTTTGATGGAACAATGTATGCGTTAATGTCGTGGTTGGGGTGAGAAAAAGTACGTGTTATTTGAAGGTAGTACAAGGTGATCCTTGTATCCTCAGTGCCTAGCATATGGTAGACTCATAATAGATGCTTGTTGATAGATTAATTGGTAGCTTAATTTAGGAAGATGTAGCATTAAGTTTTGTATTTTTTAAAGTCAGTAATAATTACAAAATGCTGATAACCCGTCTGTATGACCTTGGCCAAATCACTTAACTCCTCTGGGCCTGTCGCCTCTGTTTACTCCTCCTACAAATGAGGGGGGTTATACTGTGTGATCTTTCAATGGTCCCTTCCAGCGATAAATCCTATGATCCTTTAATCCTCCATGATCCATTTCTGGCATTTACCGTTTGTTTTGTTTTGTTTGGATGTGGGGGCAGACTGGGAGGGATAGATTTAAAATACATATTTGATAGATTAAATGAAGAGCTTCATACAAGCTAATAGGTCCCAACAATTGGTAGGGTTCCCCTGTATGCCAGACTGCATTTCTGTTCTCCTTAATTACTTACAATTGGCATGACCAGGATGAATTGTTCATACATGCAACACATCAGCCAGCAAAGGAAGTGAAGCTGTGTGACTATATAATGCCATGCTTTCTTCTTGGCCACAAAGTCAGTGGTCGAGAGATAAAAATCTATGTGCCCAGAACAATTCCAAATACTTACTGCCATTGACAGGATGTTGGTGTTGCCACAAAATGGAGCCCCACAGAGTAAACCTTTTATAAACTTAGATCCCTGCCCGTATTTGTCAGATACGACTCTCTTCCTGTCGGTTTTATGTTTCTTTTTTTTTCCTCTGGTAACTAAGATAGTATTTTTAAGTGCTGTCATTACTGGTAACATAAATGAAAGATGGAGACATTGATGATATGTCAAGAGAGATGATCAGCGTTTATGAAACTTTGGTACCATATTTGTTCTCTTCAATGACTCTATGTTGCCTTAGTCCACTTTGTCAAATTAAGTCGGATGGACAATTTTTTTTTTTAGAACATCAGTCTATGGTTTAAATAAGTTGAACCATATGTTTTAAAAACATCTGTTTTATTAGGCTTTTTAGCGCCCAAGTACACAGACTGCCATTTTAAACTATATACATATATAAAATATTAATTAAAGTATTCTGTAATCAGGTCTTTTCTATAGGAAGAATATTTGCTTTGTGACTATTGAGCTAGAGATGCAAAAATAAATTGACCTAGAAATAAAAATATCAATGGATCATTTGTTGTTTGCTTGATTTTTAGCAGGAAAACATCCAGATGGAGGATTATACAACAAGGGCCCGTCCTACTCCGGTTATTCTGGGTATATAATGATGCCAAATATGAATAATGACCCTTACATGTCAAATGGATCTCTCTCTCCACCTATCCCTAGAACAGTGAGTAATATATTTCTATTTAAAGCTTTTTTCCCCTCCAGATTCAAAATCTAGTGATTGTCTTTAAGTATTTGGCTAAAAAAAAATACTTGAATGTTTGTGTGTTATACACCAGATCTCAGACTGAATAAATGCATTGATGATTGCTGGACTTGCTATAATGGAAGTTTTGGTGAGCTTGACCTTGGAATATTAGCTTTTGAATTAATTGGAGGTATCCTCATATATCACATGTAAATTCTGACTTTGTTTCGCATCTACTCTGTTTTAATAACAGTAAACACACACACAAACTACAAGCATATTGTGCTCTTTATATAGAAAGGAAAATTTTGATAGAATCTTTCAGTTATCTAAGTACTGCATTGTTTTTGGTGTCCAATGGTTATCAAAAAGGAGCATATTAAAGTAGAAAGAATTAGAGCCATATAGGTGGTTATAAGGCACATTTCAGCTTAAGAAAAACCACAACTTTTCATTTACTTGTCAATAATAATATCGCTTTTCAGTTTCATTTTGAATTTTTGCAAGCTAGTATATGAAGATAATACATAGAGGACTGTTTCTCTTTTGGGTAATAGATTGAATGTAACTTTGAAAAAGTTCTGAGTTGTGTTGGCATAACTTTTTAGAATTTCAGACTTTATTAATTGTTAAGCATGTTTGACGTTCCTGAGAAGAGTAAATAAAAGACTTCACTGGGTTGAAGAAAGTCTAATGGAAAAGTCTGATATATGTAGCATTTGAATACTTGTTTCAAAAACAAAAATAGGTTGGCCTTTTTTACAGGGAGATGACATTACTGACCTGAGTAGAGCTTGACTCTGAGTTATTTCTCCCATAGTTGTTAGGTATTTCTGTTGATTCATCTACTCTCCTTTTACTTTGTGAATCAAAAGCACATAACAGATTAATGTTTTTTAAAAAATGTGGTCCTGGAAAAAAGAAAAGTAAGACTAGATGAACTGGTCCAAGTGCAGCATCTTAGTTTCATTATAGATCATATGGGGTGTTAAATCTAGGGACACAAGAGGTATTTTAATAAATGTTTGCTGATTGATGGATAGGAAAAGGTTATTTTATTAGTAACAACACCTTCCATTATCCACCTACTTGAACCCTTTACCTCATTGAAGAAAAATTCACAAAATCACCCAAGGTTCATTAAAATATCAACAGCAATCAATTCTTGATAATGATTATTTATGATGATCTTAAATCTTTTTGGTCATACCTTTGAAAAGATCAAATATATGTTATTAGCCACCTAGAACTAGATTTTCACAAGTACTGTGAACTAGAAATTATTTTTTTGTATAAAATATAAAAACCAATGTTTGACATTTTACCTAATGACAAAATCTATCAAACTTTTAAAAGTAGCTTGGTCTTTAATCAATTGATTTTGTTCTTTTGGTTGGGAAATAGACCTTTGGGGTTTCATCATAGGAAATACTTAGGAGCGCAGACATTGGCCTCCTTCTTTAAAATGTGAATTCATTAATATGACCGAATAGGATTAGGCATTCAGATTCTTAATCATCAGTTCTTTCTGGTTTTTTAAAATTTGCAAATATACGAGAGAACTTCTATTTGGTGGACTAAAAACATGTTAACTATTAGATATTAACTTTAATGTTTGCATGGGAGAATGTTTTGATTATAGGAACAAATGAATCCGTTGCTTATTTTTAATTTTAGTTCTAGAGTCTACATAGACTTAATTAGGAACATCCAAACAGCATGTAGCATCGGGCTTACCAAATAAGAGAGCTTCTGTTGAAAAATATTCAGGGTAACAATTTTTTTCAGCATCCTGAATTATAGCTTCCAACATGGTGATAAATATACACATATATGGCCATTAGAAAAAAATCTCATACTTCTTTATTTATGATTCCTAGAAAGTGAGACTGACCTGACTGATCTTCCCTTTACATTTTTTTTAAAGTCCACCCAAACCAAATTTTCTGGCATTGATAAACGAGACCCAAGAAAACCCCCAAACTTTTCTGCCCTCTTAAAACCAGTGCTCTTCCCTTTCTACTCTTCAACTTAGCCCAGCAGAAACTGCTTGAGGATTTTGATTATGGGGTGGCTAGGAGGAAAGTACTTGGGTAAACCTCAAATCATTTGTATAAATGTGAGTTGTTGTTCTAGCGATCATTTCAGGGGAGATACTGGTGGCCTTGTATTTTCAGGGAACTGATCAAAATTCTGAAGTCATTCTGTTGAGCAGTTCTCTACTTGAACAACTTATGGCAGAGTCAGTATAAAGAGTGTGTGTGTGTGTGTGTGTGTGTGTGTGTGTGTGTGTGTGTGTGTGTGTAGCTCGATGGCTTAAGATGGTGAAGGCTGTGGGTAAAAAGCATTTCCCCTTGCTGACATGGTTATCTTCTGCCCGCCATTTTTTTTCCTGCTACATTTTTGAGCAGATTTCTCTTAGGCAGTGTTTTCTCGTGGTACTCTGGAGTTTGCATAATTCCAGAAGCTGTTCAGGTCTAGCCACAAGGCTATGTGTGTTTAGTTACAGAATATTTTTTTAGAGTCCAACTGAACTGCAGCCTTTGCTTTTTAATGCTTAACAGCTGGGTTTTTGGTGTTTTTTTTTAATGTGTAAGAGATCAAAAACACTTTAGCCGGAAGACAACCTCTCAGCCTTCCTCCTACTCATTCACCTCGGCCTTCCTGCTCTTTCACTGTGTTCTTAGCTGCCTTGAGTTTCTAACTGTTCCTGGAGTCCTCACTCTAGCCTCAGCTAGATTCCCATCAAAGGTGTCAGAGGTAGGTGACCATTTGTGTGAGCTTTTGGGGCTTGGGTGGCAGTCACCCTGTGGCATCCCTGCCATTTGGTATTTGCATAACAAAGTAACCACTTGTTTACTGCATCTGTTCCCTGGAGGTGTTAGGACTGGAAACCACCTGGTAACCTAGATTCCTTCTCCCACCCCATTCAGAGCATCCTCAATGATTTGTATTTATTGGGAGATCAACCTGAAAATGCTAGTGTTGGCTAACGAGTGGCAGCTACTGAGATGTCTGAATGGAAGACATTTCATTAATTCTAAATACAATTGCCCTTCTTTAGGTATCCACACTCAAACACACATTTTTTAAAATCCAGTTTTGTTTGTTTTTTGTTGTTTTTTTTTCCTCTTCCAGGATTTACTGGGGAGTGAATGGGTCTCACAAAAAGGTGATATAATGTAGCCCTAAGAAAAAACTGTTTAAAAAGACCCAGGACCCAGTGGGCATTAATGTGTCAACTCAGCAAACCTTTATTTGAGTTTGTCTTAATGGAGCCTGCAAAGAAGATACAGAAGCTTCATTAGATGTTTTGAAGCAGGAGCCTAGGAAAGTTTATTAGAAGCATGCTGCTAATTTTTTTCTGAATACCAGTGGGTGAAATTGGTTTCAGCCTTGCTGACCTCACTGTGGTGAAAGTTGTCTTTAGTGTGGCTGTCTATTCATGGATGGTGTCAAACTTCCATTTGTCCCTCATAGCCACACAAAGACTTAACACCTCAGAAGAGAAACAATTCGCTTCTCTTCAGGTAGATAGAGAGGGGCAAAGCAGCATCGGTGAGCATGTTCAGGAAGCTAGAGCAAAAGCTGCTGTTCAAATTCATACCCAAACCACAACGCCACCTGGGTTGTGTAAATGTTGCTAATTTAATTCTTCATTTTTCTTTCTGTTGTTTCTCTGGTGAGAAAGGAAGACAGCATCTAAATCAAATTTGTCGAAGGTGACGTTTTTCATATAGTAAGGGCTTTTGTGTTTTATCCTGATTTGTACCACTATTATTGAGGATTTCATCTTCTATTTCACTGTTGTATGACTTTTATTTTAAGGAAGTCAGCCTTTTAATTGTGCAATAGATAGAATTATTCTTAAAACAATTTTTCTTTAAATTCCTCTCAATCTCACATACACGTACATTTAAGGGCAACTTTAAAAAATCTAAAAGTATTAAAGCAACTAAGGCATTTGGCTGTTCTTTTGCTTTAACAAATTTCCAAATGCTACTACATATGATGCAAATGTACAAACTTAAATGAGTAAGTTTTTGTTATTCAGTCATGTCCAACTCTTCATTAACTCATTTGGAGGTTTTCTTGGCGGAGATACTGAAGTAGTTTGCCATTTCCTTCTCTAGCTCATTTTGCAGATGATGAAACTGAGGCAAACAGGGTTAAGTGACCTGCCCATAGTCATAGAACTAGTAAGTGTCAGAGGCCAGATTTGAACTCAGGTCTTCCTAACTGCAGGCCTGGGGCTTTATCCACTGCACTACCTAGCTGCCCTAAAGGAATAAGTAATTTGACTAAGACACATCTTGTACTTGACCTTACTGAATCTTTATTGATATATGCCATTCTGGCTCTAGATCTTATGAACGTTTTCACTACTTAAAGTAATCAGCAATTTCAGCCCTTCCCACTCTTAAAAAAAGTTCCACGAATTTCTGTACTTTTTTTTTTAATTACTACCTGGATGTTGGGGCCCCAGTGATAAAGTCTGGTCTTCCTACAACCATGCAGTCCCAGGCTGAGCCATATTCTGAGGCTTTCCAGGTTTGTATGACCTTTGAAAACATGTGCTATGTTGAGAGAGAGAGAGAGAGAGAGAGAGAGAGAGAGAGAGAGAGAGAGAGAGAGCCCCTTTGGGGCCAGCCTGAGAATTTTGGATCTGCCTTTAAGAACTAAAGACAGCTCCATTCTAATTGAAGCATCAGAGTGTGATCTTAAGGGAAGTTCTTATTGATGAAGTTTATTTTCTGATCATTTGTACACTCTGGTTGGAAGGAGGCTTATTTATTCCCTCACTCCACTCCCACCGTGATCAAGGGACATGTTTTAATTGTAGGTAGAAGATAAATGGGCTATTAAAAGTGTGATGTTTGTTCCCCGACATAAACAGTAAGAGGCAGGAAAAATAAATGGGTGCAGATTTCTGTTCTGTCTCTCATCTGTTCAGCTGGCTTCTACAAGGCTTGAAGAGGGCCCTTTGCAGGACTTACATCCAACACGGCTCTCCTGGAGACATCAGGACCAATTCTGGCTCACCATGGTAACATTATCTAAGATAAGTTATTTTGGTAAACAGTTCACTACTGTTTCTCAAGGACAAGGACTTTTTAAAGAGTACCCTCGGCCGTAGAATATTTGCTACATTAGGAAGACATAAAACAATGATATTAATTTTAAAATTCCACCTGCTTTTCCCTGAAGCAACTTTACAACATTATTAATTTTTCTCTAATATTCCCTGAATAATATGTTTCGAAGTGTTAAGGTGGACTGTATTATTAATAGTTGCTGTGCTTGCAGAAACCATCAGTGTATAATAGGTAGGTAAGGGATGAGCTACCTCCTAAGTGATTTATTGCCCGATTCTTGGGGTGGTGGAGCTATCTCTATAAAACAAGGGAGAATCACTACTATCATGGTTATAAGATAGCTTAAAAAAAAGACACTGTGCCTGTCCTTCAGTAAGAAGCTATTAACCCATGTAGACTTTAGTTATATTTCTAATAGTGAACCTGGATTCGTAGTGATTTATCCATACCCTGCAAAAGTCCCTTTTATGGTAAGAAACCCGGATAGAGTTGGCCATTTAGAAGTAGGATCTGTGGTTGTGGAAACCGGCCGATATGGAATATAACTAGTGGCCTTATTAGCACCATGATGGAGTTAATCTGTCATTCTTTGATAGGTCCCTTTTAACTAATCTTGGGAGACTTACTCCTTAAGCATGATTTTCCTTCATTTATACTACCATACATATATATTTTTTTCAAATGAGAAACTAGATTAATTCTTGATTCTAACCCTCTTTTTGTCCCTTATGTGTATGTGTAGTCCCTTTTGTTCTCTTCAGAATAATTTTTTTTAAATGCATAAACAATTATATTGAAATAGTTATGAAAATATTTTTAAAAAAAAAATTAGTAGACCCAGTATAAGAACCACTCTCTCTCTCTGTCTCTCTGTCTCTGTCTCTCTTTCTCTCCGTGTGTGTGTGTGTGTGTGTGTGTGTGTGTGTGTGTGTGTGTGTAGAAATGTGTTTCTTTCTGCTTTTGGAACAAGATTTGAAACTTAAAAGAGAAAATATGTATGGTATTAGTATGGATACATGGGAAAACACCAGAATGTTTATGTTTTTAACAAAGAAAAGTGTATTTAGCTTATCACTCAGGCAACACCAAGATTCAACAGTTTGTTGGTGTTGCTGAATTGGGGGTAACCCTTTAAGAAGCTCCTTTTAACTAGTGTCTTAGTTAAAGTTAATTTGTTTCTGTTAAAATGAACCTCCCCTCCCTTTTCTCTATGTGTGTATATACTTATAAATACACATACATACACAAACATATGACTCTTCATCTCACTAGATTGGACATGCACAGCCTGATCAACAAGAAGCTTTGACCAACATGAGCAGGCTCAACTTTCCTTAGACAAACTGGTGCCCAGCCCTCAACCCCTCTCATCTTGCCTGGGGACCTCACCATATTAATGCCAGACTTAGTGCAGACATCCAATCGTCAAACTTTTGAATTGAAGAGATCTGCTGGCCTCGGCCTTTCCAGGTAGCCAGGATTACTGATATGTGCCATAAACCCAGCAGTATACCACCATATTATCTAAAGCAGCTGTTCTTAACTTGGGTTCTGTGAACCCCCAGGGGCTCCATGAATTGGTTGGGTTTTTTAATACATATTTTGATAACTTTCTGTATAATTGATTTCTTTTTATTTTACTTTGTATATTTAAAAAGATCATTCTGAGGAGGCATGTGTAGGCTTTATTGGGGTCCATGCCAGAGGGGTCCATGACACACAATAAGGTTAAGAACCACTGGTTTAAAGTGACTCACTACTTCTCTATCATACATTTATGACTCCTGTTCTACTCTGAGAGAAAAGCTGAAAACAATCCTTACTTACAGGGAGCTCACAGTCTAAGACGTAAATAAGGATTGTTTCATTTTATTTTTGTATCTCTAATGCCTAGCACCTCAAAGAGCTGACATTCTATGGAGGAGACACCACATACACATTATAAATACTGTTTATGCAGAATGCATAAAAATAAATATATAAATATGGGCTAATTTTGGGAGAAGGGAAAAGGCACTAACACTTGGGGATATCTTTTTGGAGATGGCATTTTGGTTGGGGGAAAGGCAGCCTTTGGACACCACTGAAATAGGATAAAGCTTTTTAGTTCTTATATATGCACATATATTCATATTTTTAACCCATGACCTATATGTTTAAATATATGCACATTTATTTACATTTTTTAAGCTTGTGATCCCATGAAGTAACAGGCCTTTCCTCTGACCCAGGAGTCAGATAAAGACTAAATTGATTTCTCAACATTCCTGGGTTGAGCTATTGTCCAAACAACTTGTACAAGGGTTGAGGGTCCCCCATGAGATAAACCTGAAAAGAAAAGTGGCCAGGAGATAACACAGGACCTAAAGTATTGAATATCTAACTGCTAGGTTTTGATCATTCAACCTGGGCTATTTAGAGTGCTGTCAAAGACAATTAGGGAAATTTAAGTCTCCGTGAAGTACATATATTTACACACGGACACCTATAGTTGGCCAAACCTCTCAAATTAAGGGGTAGTGTGTCTCACACCTCTAGGGAGAATTTAATAGACATTATACAACATAAGCAAGAGATAGATCAGAAGAAATCGTTTTTGTTGCCTGTCTTTTTCTTTCTCAACATTTTAAACATGATTGCAAGAACTCTTGCATGTGATGTTTGGGGTGCAACAGTGTGGGAGAGAGTTGAAAAGCTTTTTGAATTTTATACTTAAAGTGTTTGTGAGGCCTTTAAAGATTTCATTACAGATCAAATGCCCATTCCACAGTTATTCCTAAAATGATACAGGCTGAGACTTCTCAATCAGCAAGTTTTTATTTATTAATCATCTGCCATGTCTCTGACCCCATGTCTAGACACTGTAGAAACAAAGACCAAAAAGAAACAGTCTCTTCCCTCAAAGAGCTTATATTCTATGGAAGAGACAACACACACATACACACGTATATACATACATATGCATATGAGTATATATGTATATGTGTACATTTATTTTAGTGCATTCTCTCTACATATATGTATACATGTATGTAGATATACATATACATGTGTACATATGTGTATGTACACATATAAATGCATTAAAATAAATAATATCTGAGGACATCAGGAAAGGCTTCTTATAGGAGATAACATTTGATATGAGCTTTGACGTAAACTAGTAATTCTAAGAGATGGAGGTGAGGAGGAAAAACATTCCCAGCATGAGGGGCCACCTCTGTTCAGAGGTATAAGGATGAAAGATGAAGTGTATTGTGTAAATAAGAGGAAGGAGACCAGTTTGGCCAGTAGTGTTGAAGGGGAATAAAGTACCAGATTATGAAGGGTCTAAAATGCCAAAAGAAGAAATTGTATTTGCCCTAGAGGTAATAACAAGCCAGTGTAGTTTATTGGACAGTATTGTGACATGGTCAGACTTGGGCAGCTTTTTGACTTACGTTCTTTGCAGAATCCAGTGATTTTTTTTCCCCCTCTTTCATATGGCAGTTTGTCTCTGAGAGGCTGGGAGTAGGGGGATTTGAATTTTTAAAAGCTTATTTGTTTGTATTTAACATTAAACCTAGTGAAGGGATATGAAGAGAGAGACAACATAGCATTCTGTAACCAGGGCTGAATTTGGAGTCAGAAGGTCTGAGTCTCCATCCCAGCTCTGCCACTTAGTACCTATCTGACCTTGGTCAAGTCAGTAAAATTGTCTGGACCTCAGTTTCCTCCTCTGTAAATGAAAGAGCTGAACTTGATAGCCTCTGTAGTTCCTTATATTTCCAGATCTATGATCTAAGAGATCAGAATTACTGGAATAGGACATACCTCACTGCAGCTTTGATTTCCTTTTATTTGGTGGTGCTATCGACCTCCCAATGAAAGCATATGCTGAAACAAACTAACAGAAGAAAAGTCTGACCTGTTCTGTTTTCCTTTGCAAAAATGTATCCTCTTTTTTAAAAGGCAGATATAAGGGATTGCTCATGAACTTCAAGAATTGTATTTGATATTCTAAATGTTCAGTGATTCTTTCTTTACTTTCCAATGCGAATGGTAAAATAGAGATGTTTCATGTTATTGGGTCTCTGTTTCTAAATCATCCATCATATCTAACAAAGATGATAAGAAAAGAGCAGCTTTAAGGAGGTTGCTCAGTCGTTCCCAGTATTTTAAAATTTTATTGTTCCTCCAATTTGGAATATTGTGCTGGGGTGGGGGGGCTAGTGTGGAAAGAAGGGAGAGGCAGCAGACTTTTCTTTTTTAATGCTGGATCTCCTTTGAGCAAGTTAAAGGGTCTAACTATAGAATGTGAAATTTTCAGGTAGAAATTAACAGTCATTATTAGGAGTAAAACAGAATGGAATTTGGATCCTGATGTAAGGAGCATGTCATAATGAGTCATAGGACTTCTCACCTAGGTCCTAGCAACCTAATTGATGATAAAGGCCTGATAGGAATGCTTTTTTTTTTTCAAAAGAGTACTTGAAATAGAAATGTATTAGTAATGATAAGAAAACTGCCTTCAAGTGTGCTTTAGTATTGTTTGGTTAATTCTTTTCGATTGATTTTTGTTCTCTACCAGATACAAAGGCTTTTTTAAGCATTTGAGATATTTTCAGACTTAGAAAAAATATTTGGTGTGGTTTTTCTGTATGTTGCAACATCACCCTTCCTCTATAGAGTACAATGAGTTATCAGCAGGGAATGTCCCTTGCAGGATGCAGAAGAATTTAATTTCTTGGTCCTTGTGTTGGTAAAGAAGGGAGCAGAGAAGGCACAGGTGAGAAGCCAGTGGAGTGGAGAATGCCAGAAGAGAAATAAGATGGTTAAAAAAAGGGAGGAGATGGGAGCAGCTGATCTTTGCTCTCTAGTCTCCCCTTTGTCCTTTCTTTGTTGTAAGGAAAATGATGAGTGAATGCAGAAAATACTTTTGAACATTGGGTAGAGGAATTTGTATTAAGATTTAAAAAAAAAGTTTTGGCTAAAATATGAATTCTGATTTTCCCAAGATGCTCATTCTGTGATAAAGTGACTAGCCTATCACTCCAGAGGTCACAAATTTATTACCTCATTTTGACTCAGGAGAGCACTTGACTTTCCCCTGTGGATCATAACCGTCTAGCAATTGGATAGTACCTGCAGTCCACATCTAGCAAATAAAAGTCTTTAATTCTTCTAAGAATTAGCATGGTAGTAATAAAGGTAACTGATACAATTGACTACCAGAAAGATGGGGGGAAAATAGGTTTAAAGTGAAGTAGACTAAAATTTAAAAAAAAAACCTTCTTGAATCAGGTTTCTTTACCCCAGTGCAAAAATGACAAAAAGAGGAGATCTGTGGGTCTATGAATGTGGAAGACAAAAGGATAAGCTAATCCTTAGGATTTTTAACAAAATCATGTTGACTTCCTCTATGACCAGTGGTTTTCAACTTTTTCTGTGTCATAAACCCCTTGGGCAGTCTACGAACCCTCTTTTGGAATAATGTTTTTAAATAAATAAAATAAAAATATATAGGATTAGGATGAGTAGTGAAGACAATGATGTAATTTTTCCCATCTAAATTTACAAATTGCCCCTGAAATCTATCAGTGGATCCCAGGTTAAGAAGCCCAGCTCTGTATCTAAAAGGATACAAGGGCCAAGAGATTTCTTGGAAGGGCAACATAGGGAAATTTAAGCTTCTCTCTCTGGTCCAGGGGAGCGGGAGGGGGTGTGGAGGTAAGAGGAAAGGGGGTGGGAACAGAAAAAAAAACCAACAACAACCAGTTTCTCATCAGTAGATTTAGATCTCATGATAAACTATTATGAATAGCAGATATATAATTGTTGTAGAGCCAAGTTTACATTCAAAATTGAAAACGGTACATATGATTTTTCTATTCTCTATTTTCTTTTAAAAATAAAAATCTTGAATGACTAGTTGAAATGAAGAAAAGAAGTAGCTTACCAAGAGGCTACTATCATCTTTTATACATACATTACATATTCTCTGAATCATTGAGATGGAACTAAAAACATGGTAGGGGAAAAATCAGCATTTGCTGCAACTGTGGTAATCAGTAAGGAAGCTGTTGCCAACAGCAGGAGGAAAATAATGATCTGAGTATTCTTGGCAAACCTTGAATCCATTTATTCCAGTTTTTCTCATTTAATTTTACATTTTGTATTTTTTAAACAAATATCTCTAAATTCAAGAGTTAAGTTTGTCCAACAGATTGAGTTGAAGAATATTTTTATTAAAAACAACCATTAGCTGTCTATGAAGGTGACTAATTTTCAAATAGTTATAAATAAAATTGGTATGACTATATTGTAATTATGATTTTTTGATGGTTTAATAGAAGCTTAACTTGAAATTTTGTTTAGTTTTAAATAAAGTTGGTATTTCAGTCTGGACTGAGATGACATTTATTGTAAGGGCTCCCTTTTTTAGGCTTTTTTTTCAAAAGTGCAATCCTAACATCCACATGGACAAATAAATGTCTGATTGCTTCTGTCTATAGAAATATCTGTTTATTCATTGCTTAGAGGTTCACTTTAAGTACTTTTGCACAAACTTTACCCAGAAGGATGCTTTAAAAAATATCATCTCCATTGTCTCTGTGATCTCATTTTGTGGAGCCCATATCTTGGGTACCCAATCAAGAAAGTGAATAAAATCTGCAATTTTAGTCCTATGTTATTGAAGTGTTTTGTTTTTTTTTTATTCCAACTTCAAAGGTGATTTGAGTTTGTATTTTTAGAGACTGTGGTTGGACAGTATCACAGAATCAAAACCTTCCGCCAATTCAAAATCTGTGAAATGTCAATACTTCTTTTGGTCATCTAATTTTTAAGTCTTCCAGTTCAAATGACAGTACATCACTAGTATAGGAAATTGAATTTCGGTACAAGCTTCTGGTTTTAGTAAACTTTATTAGAAGAGGTCTAGAAGTTGCCTGGATTTCCACCAGCTGCCCAGGAAAGAGAGCAGTCATTTAGGCAAAGTGTGAATATGAGCCCCTGACTCCTGTATATTATGTACCAGTAAAGATAATTCTTTCTTTAAAGGAGTTTGAGATGTATTCGTTAGTGCCCATTGGTTAGAGAAGATAAAAAAGGATTTCTTCTATTTATATACATGTGTATGTATGTTTAAACCTAAACTGAATTATGGGGCTAAAGTTTCTCTGTAGGTTTTAGTGATGGCAAAATCCCCTAAGTTCTAAGAACACTGGAGGATCACTGTTGCCTAGTTCGTTGGTCTACACAAATCATATAAAAGTCACAGGAAACGGAAGGGTTTGTTAGAATAAGTGTATCAGAAGCAGACACATTTTAGTAAGATGTTGGATTTTTATGATAATTCTTTGTGCTCATTCTCTTTCTCACTACACCTCATTATGCCATTCCACCAAGTCTTACGTGGACAAGACAATTAACCAGATGGCTTTGGAGTGCTGAATTTTGTGCTTTTTGGAGTCTTTGGTAAATGGGGTTGTCTTCATCATGCCAGTGCTGACTCTTTGCAAATGGAAATATCTTGCCAGAAAAAAAAATGTTCTTTGTACATAAGGCAATTAAAATGTGGTTTCCATTTCATTTCTAGAAGGAGCTGTTAGCTATAATCTTTGTGATGCCATGATGTTAGGCTAAGTAAGAAAAATTAGTTTAGAATCGTCCATAATCATGATCACTCCAGGGAAGTTGTGATCACTGTGCGTTTGAGTTTTTTAGAAAAGAAAAAAGAAACCCCAAAGAATGTTTCTCTGTTCAAGATATTATTAGCCGTGAACCATCTCTCCTTAGTAAAATGATGTGTTTTTCCCTCTACTTTGTTTCGGCCAAGCAGATGGAATTTACCTATATATGCTCATTCTAAAGCCACCTCACCCTGGATATGACCTGTTCTCTTATTATGTTGGCTTGATTTTTCTGCCCATTTTATCACAGGAAGGATTGTACTGATCTTAGGAAATGATACTTAATGTGTACAATGATTATCTCTGGAACTGTAAATATAAGTATAGCCTTATTTCTACGCTACCTCCAAAATACTTCCTCACCTATTAGAAGGATAAGCTATTTTAAGAAATTTTCAATATGGATAAACTATAACCTGTGCATTCTCAATTATGTGTCATTGTTAGTATCTTCTAATTGGCAGAATTGTGACTAAATGATTTTAGGAATGTATCTGTCTTGTGTTGATGATAGTTGTTTGCATGTTGTCTCCATCATTAGAAAGTAAGCTCCTTGAGGGCAGGCTGTGGCCTTGCCCTTCTTTGCATCTCCAGTGCATAGCATAGTGTCTTCTACATAGTAAATATATAGTATTAATAATGGTAAGCATGGACATAATGCTTTAGGATTACAAAAGCGCTTTTGCGAATATTAATTCATTTGGTCCTCACAACAATTCTGTGAGGGAGGTGCTATTTTTATCCCCATTTTATAGATGAAGAAACAGAAGCAGGCAAAGATTAAATGATTTGTCCAAGGTCACACAGCTAGTAAGTGTCAGAGGCTGGACTTGGTGTTTGACTGATTAATTGAACAGTCACTACAATGAAAATTCCCTCCCACCCCCGTCTGTCTCTGTCTCTGTCTTTCTCTGTCTCTCTCTGTCCATGTCTGTCTGTCTGTCTGCCTGCCTGTCCATCTCTCTCTCTCTCTCTCTCTCTCTCTCTCTCTCTCTCTCTCTCTCTCTCCCCCGCCCCACCTCCACCCCTGCCAGACTTCTGATTCTATTGATCTTGGGAAACTCTACCAGATGAAAATCAGCAACTCCTCTGTAATTTATAGTCTCAGAGAATTTCCTGGGCCACTTACCTAGTGTCAAAGAACCAGTCTATGCCAAAGGCAGGACTTGAACCCAGGAGTTGTCCTGATTCCGAAGCCAAACTCTGCTTCTTGTACATATGACTTCTAACCCTCTGGCATTATTGGAGGAGACAGCAGCAGGTAGAGAGGACACTTGATTTCATTACACTGACAAGCAGGCTGCTTAGATGTCTGATTTCTGCAACAATCCTTGATGCACTGAGTTATCGTATTTGAAAAATCACCTGGATAATTTTTCTTCAACGAGGACATAAAAGCATATCTTTCTGTCACAGGGGCAGTTTATAATTCATTCAATGGTTATTTTAATGAGTGCCCACTCTTAAGAGATATATGCTCAGGGCTGTGAGGACTGTAACGTTGTGAGAGACTTAAGGAATTTACTGACTGGTAGGAAGCACATGGCAGGCACAAAAATCATAGCAAGTCAAGGGCTGCCTCATGTCTGATGGAATACCTACTCCCAGAGGAATGGGCCTAGTCTGTCCAATTTATTCCCAAGTGCACGAGGCCTAGGGGCCTAGTTCTTATTACTGTCTAGTGGAATCCAGTGTCTTAAAAGGCACTGTTCGCATTTGTTTACAAGTTTTGTTGTTGTGTGTGTGTGGGGTTTTTCTTTTTTGGCTGGTTTTTGTTAAGAGAGCTTTCCATTCCTACTATGACTTAAAGGTATTATGTTTGGGATATTTAGTGGATTTGTTTCTTAGTAAATTAAATAGGCTTATATTAAGCTTAGATCTTTCCTCTATTGAGAATATAAAATGGTCTGAAAAGTAATTGAATTGAGAATGACTATTAAGTAAACTGACAAGACAGAGGCTTGTAACTATTTTTGGAGCAATTTCTTTTTTATTTTAATATTTTATTTTTCCCCAATTACATGTAAAAACAATTTTAACATTCATTTTAAAAATTTTTTGAGTTCCAAAATTTCTCCCTTCTTCCCTCTCCTTTTCTCCTTTTCCCCAGTGAAAAGGCAAGCAATTTGATATAGGTTATATGTGGGTAGTCATGCAAAGCATATTTCTGTTGGTCATGTTATGAAAGAAAACATAGACAAACCCTCCCCTCCCCCAAAAATAAAAGTAAATAGAAGCATGTTTCAATGTGCATTGAGATTCCATCAGTTCTTTCTCTGGATGTGGATAGCATTTTTCATCAGAAGTCCTTAAGAATTGTCTTGGATCATTGTACTGCTAAGAATAGCTAATTCATTCACAGCTGATCATCACACAATATTGCTGTTACTATGTACAATGCTCTCCTGGTTGTGTTCATGTAAGTCTTTACAGTTTTTCTGAGAGCTCTCTGCTTATCATTTCTTATAGCATCACAATCTTATTCCATCACAGTCGTATACAACAACTTGTTCAGCCATTCCCCATTTGATGGACATCTCCTCGATTTCCAATTCTTTACTATCACTAAAAGAACTGCTAAAATATTTCTTTACATATAAGTCTTTTCCCTCTTGCTTTTTATCCCTTTGGAACATAGAGACCTAGCAGTGGTATTGCTTGGTCAAGGGGTATGTATGGTTTTATAGCCTTTTGGGCATGATTCCAAATTGCTCTGCAGTATGGCTCAAGCAGTATACCACTTCACCAACAGTACATTAGTGTCTCAATTTTCCCACATCTCTTCCAATATTAGTTATTTTCCTTTTAGGTCATCTTAGCTAATCCTATAGGTTTGAGGTGGCACCTCAGAATTGGTTTGCCTCGCTCTAATCAATAGTGGTTTAGAGCATTTTTTTTCTTATGATTATAGACAGTTTTGATTGTTTTGTTTGAAAACTTTCTGTGCATATCCTTCGACCATTTATCACTTAAGGAATGGCTCTTCTGTAAATTTTACTTAGTTCTCTATATATTTGAGAAGAGGGAAACGAGAGGAACTTGCTGTAAATTTTTTCACAGTTATGATTACTATTTATTTCCCTCTGTTCTATTTTCCCCCTATTTATCCTATTCTCTCTCCTTTCACCCTGTCCACTCTCAAAAGTGTTTTGCTTCTGACTTTTACCTCTCCCAATTTACCTTCTCTTCTCTCAGACCCCTGCCACTTTCTCTTATCTTCTTCCTCTCCCACATTCCTATAAGATAAGATAGATTTCTGTATCCAGCTGAGTGTGTACATTATTCTCTTTTTGAGCCAGTTCCAATGAGAGTAACATTCATGTGCTACCCCTCTCCTCCCCAATTTGTGCCAGCACTAAAAAACTTTTGTGGCTCTTTTATGTCTGATAATTTACCCCATTTTGCCTCTCCCTTTCCCCTTCTCCCCTGCATTCCTCTTTCCCACCCCTTAATTTTATTTTTTTAGATAATTATCCCATCATATTTAACTTTCATCTATGTCCCCTGTCTGTATATACTCCTTCTAACTGCCCTAACAATGAAGTGTTTAGTAGTTACAAGTATCATTTTCCCATGAAGGAATAGAAACAGTTCAAACTTATTGAATCCTTTATTATTTCTCTTTCCTGTTTACCCTTTTATGTTTCTCTTGAGTCTAATATCTGAAAGATAGATTTTCTGTTCAGCTCTGATCTTTCCATATTTTCATCAAGAATACTTGAAACTCCTCTCATTTCATTGAATATCCATTTTCCCCCTGAAGGATTATATTCGGTTTTGCTGGGTAGGTGATTCTTGGTGGCAATCCTAGCTCTTTTGCCCCCCAGAATTTCTTATTCCAAGCCCTCCTATGCATTAATGTAGAAACTGCTAAATCTTGTATTAACTGACTGTGTCTCCACAATATTTGAATTGTTTCTTTTTGACTGCTTGTGATATTTTTTTCCTTGACCTAGGAGCTTTGGAATTTGGCTTTTTTCCCCCTGGGAGTTTTTATTTTGGGATCTCTTTCAAGAGCTGATTGATGGATTCTTTCGATTTCTATTTTACCCTCTGATTCTAGAATATCAGAGCAGTTTTCCTTGATAATTTATTGAAATTTGATTTTCAGGGTTTTTTTCATCATGGCTTTCAGATAGTCCAGTAATTCTTAAATTATCTTTCCTAGATCTATTTTCCAGGTCAGTTGTCTTTTCCAATAAGATATTTCATATTTTCTTCTATTTTTTCATTCTTTTGATTTTGTTTTACTGTTACTTGATGTCTCATAAAGCCATTAGCTTCCACTTCCTCACTTCTAATTTTTAAGGAATTATTTTCTTCAGGGAGTTTTTGTACCTCCTTTTCCATCTGGCCAAGTTTGCTTTTCAAGGCATTCTTCTCTTCATTGGATTATTGTGCATCTTTTGCCATTTTTCTTAGTCTATTTTTAAGGTCTTATTTTCTATAGTAGTTTTTGTGCCTCCTTTATCAAGCTGTTGACTCTCTTTTTTCATGATTTTCTTACATCACTCTCATTTCTCTACCCAATTTTTTCTCTGCCTCTCTTACTTGATTTTTAAAATCCTTTCTGAGCTCTTCCCATGGCTTTTCTTTGAAGCTTTAGATGCAGGAATTTTTTTTTGTTGTCTTCCTCTGAGTGTGTGTGTTTTGATCTTCCTTGTCACCATAGTAACTTTCTATGGTCAGAATTTTTTTCTGTTGTTTGCTCATTTTTCCAGTCTCTTTCTTGACTTTTAACACTATGCTAAAGTGGGGCTCTGTTTCCCAAATGGAAGGGGCACTGTCCCAAGCTTCAGGGTTTTTGTGCAGCGGTTTTCAGAAGTAATTCTGGGTACCTTTGTTTTTGGGTCTTCCGAGATGTCATGATCTAGGGAGAGGTGTGTTTACCCCTCTCCTGGTCTGTGAGTGACCACAAGCATTTTTTCCACCCTGAAACTGTGACAAGGGTCCCAGCTCCCCATGGACACAAGCTCTATTTTGCTAGTGCTCCTGCTTGCCCTGGGACTGAGACTCAGATCCAAGTATGGGCAATGCAACAGAGTCCTGCCCCTGGGGCCAACAAAGGGACCTCTCTAATCTCCTTCTGACCAACTGTATAACCCACTACTGTCTGTGGGCTGAGAGTTCCAGAAACTGCCCCTGTCACCACTGATTCAGTGCAACCCTTTAAGTTGTCTTGGGCTGAAAAATTGTTTCACCCTAGTCCTTTTGTGGGTTCTGTCACTCTAGAATTTGTTTTAAGATATTATTTAAAGTTGTTTGGAGGGGTTTGGGGGAGATCTCAGGCAAATCCCTGCCTTTTCTCAGCCATCTTAGCCTGAACCATTTCTTAATATGGCACTTAATATGGGTTACTATTTTAAATGAACAAGTTGTTAACATGGCTACCATATTAGTAGATTGGGTACGTGTGTGTGGAAATCAGCCCTTTTTGACATTGTGTTTTGTGTCCTAGCACTCATTTATTAAAGCTGTCACCTTGGAAGATGTTTGGTCCATATTTGGATGAATTTATATCCTTACTGATGTGAATGGAATATCCCTTTCTGTGGTATAGATCCTAGCCTATACAGTCCATTTCTTCCTGTGTGACTTGTCCATACCCTCATGTAAATCCTTCCCATGGAGACCACCCCACATGCTGAGAAGATTCCTCTAGATATTCTAGCTTTGTGTTGGTACCAATGAGCTGTCTCCCAGCTATCCTTTATTCTGGCTACATGGCTCCCCTGACTCCTTTGTAGGTCATCATTTCTCTAAAGATATTTTTTACCTCATTTCTGTACAATTCAATAATAATGTGCTACAATTTACTAACACCCACCATTCATCCTTCCATTTTTGTTTGGATGACCATTTCATCTTTAATCATTTAAATTACTTATGA
Organism: Trichosurus vulpecula; assembly: GCF_011100635.1. Lineage (NCBI taxonomy): Eukaryota > Metazoa > Chordata > Mammalia > Diprotodontia > Phalangeridae > Trichosurus > Trichosurus vulpecula. The sequence continues at coordinate 48,867,094 of NC_050578.1, forward strand.
AATGTGACTAGGACCAATACTATATAAACACTACCATCATTCTGAAGGTAGAGTTTACGTATATTGATAGAATTTGTAGCTGAGTATTGATTTGAAAATAATATCTCATTTAGTTTTTTGTCATAATAGGTGCTTAGGATTACCATGATAGTAACAAAATATCCTTTTTTTTTACTAAAGTTCTGGTTTGTTGATGCACATATTGAGATCAGTAAAGTGAAGCAAAACTAGAAATGAGTAATTAAATGATTCATTATGATGAATTTCTAGTGTACTTTAAAGGAGAAGTAAGTTGAAAATAAAATTTAAAAAAAGACTTTCTCCTTGTGATGGTCCAGGAAGCATTTAGGAAAGAAAAGAAGTGTCATTGTGGTAGTAGGGCAGTTGTAGTAATTACCTCGTGAGTAAAAAAAATTGTAATTCAAAGATTTTAACACCATATTCTGAAGGGTCTGTTTTCAATCATTCTTGTATCAGCTGAGCTAACACATGTAAAACCTTTTGTAAGCATGAGATATTATAGAAACAAATCATTTAGCTATTATTATTAATGAAAATAATAATTGAGGGGGAGGAGGTAGGATTTATACAGCCTATGGTGTAAAGGCACTGTGCAAACTATTTTTTTTTACAGGTAACATCTCATTTGATCCTCACAACAATCCTGGGAGATAGGTACTTTTATTATGCCCAGTTGAGGAAACTGAGGCAAATAGAAGTTCAGTGACTTGCCCAGGGTCACATAGCTAGTAGGTGTTCTGAGGCCAAATTCGAAGCAAAGTTTTCCTCAGAGTATGAAGTTGGTCATGTAGGTGTACATGGGAAGGCCAATCAATGTGAAGGAGAGGAAATTTCTTAATTTCTAATGTTGATCATTTCCCTACTACAACTCTTATTTATTCATGCATATGTTTTTCAAAGCTTTGTGGTTACTTAAAATTGGAAAAATATTTTCATATCTCTGGATTTATATTATCAGTCCTATAGAGAATAGTATTGACCTTTGTACTTAGACACGGTAGCCTTTCCTTCTTTGTCTGGGTGAATAGGGTAAAAGATCCAGAGGGCTCAAATAACCACTTGACCTAACCTTCTTTCTCTTGAGACTGGTCCCAAAAGGCTCAGGATAGAGAACTACAGACAATCTTAGAGGTGCTTAGAATACCAAGAGGTTAAGTGACATATTCCCCAAAACCAGAGACATTTTTAAAGAACCCACTATGCATCAAGTGCATTGCAAGATGCTGCAGATAACAATGACAGTAATGACGGTTTCTTACATTCAGAGCTGGCAGGAGACAAGACTTGAAGTTCAGTCTTCTCTGCCTCCAAGGCAGACCTCCATTTCCGTGTGTCATGCTGCTTCTCAGAAAGGGCCCTTATGATCCAGAAAAGTGTGATCAAAAGGAACCAGCAGGGTAGCTGTTATGATGAAAATTCTGGACATCTAACTTGAATTCATTTGTGGGGTTGAATTAATTACTGTTGAAAAGCTGCTTTCACATTATAAGCCCATATCTTGCCTATACTCTCAAGGTTTTCACTGTTCCTCCCTCTTGGTCGTAATACAGATGGATTCCTTGCCTTTATGCCTGGTGAGTCTGGTACAAGTCCATGGGATGACTCCAGTCATTGGTATTTAAACAGTGAAATGGTTAGATTCTCCTCTTAAGTCGGAGTTATTTTTTCCTCTCTGGGCTGCTTTCTGGACAGGCAGTTGAATGGATGGGAGGATGGGAGGATGGGTAGATGGATGGATGGATGGATGGATGGATGGATGGATGGATGGATATTTCTCTGAGCATCTCTGAGGCAGAGGCACAGGGAGCATCTCATCTTTGAAGGGTGGAGGAAGGGAATTATTTTATTTTACCAGGATTAGGGAAATAAAAGTGAAAGTTAGCAAAGGGTTGGTTTTGTAGATGGATAGTTTTGGGGGAAGAATAAGGTTTTTGCCTCCTATGATATCTTACTCTTTGCTTCAAGAGAGTATATTGCTGTTGGTTGCTAGTCATTGGAAGGTATTCCTTGTGATCAAGTATTATTGCAATGTTGTGTAATCTGGAAGATTCTGCTTTTGTTAATCATTCTAAGTGGTTCATAGAACCACAGATTTGGAGTCAGAGGAGACCAAGAGATCATCTTACCCAAACCTTTCATTTCTAAGGAAACCAAGGCTCAGGGCTTGTCCACAGTGGTTCAGGTTCTAAGTGACAGAGTCAGGATTTGAACTCAGTTCTCTGATTCCAAATCCAGCACCCTTTCCATTGTACCACCCTGCCTCTGCAGTGCTCACATTAACTGTTTGTTTCTCTATTTCATTACCTAGCTAAGGGGGTTGCTCATAATGACCCATCTGGTCTCTGCTTGCTGCATACCAGGTTCATATATTTAGTAAATACTATTAAATGCCTACTGTGTGCTAGATATTAAGGATACAAATACAATGAAAATAGATCTATATTTACATTGAGCTTGCTTTCTAATAGAGGAGGCACTGAATACATAAAAACATACAAAACATAAATATAAAATGAATAAATATGAATGTATACAAAGTAGTTAGATACAAGGGAGTTTAAGAGGGAGAGCATTACCAGCTGGGGGGAGCCAGACTTCATTCAGAAGAAGTTTCCTAAGCTATGACTTGAAGGAATGGAGGGAATCCATGAGAGAGAGGTATGCAGGGAGTGCATCCCAGCCATGGCAAAAGCAGAGCAATTGGAGATGGGCTGAAATCTTGTGTGTGTGGAACAGAAAGATGGCCAATTTGGCTAGAGTGGAGAGTGCAGAAAAGAACAATAATGTCGAATGAGGCTAGAAAGATAGTTTGGGACCAGGATTTGGAGAGTTCTAAAAACTGAACAGAGGAGTTAATATTTTACCTTCATGGCAATAGGGAACCGCTGAAAGATGATGCTTCCCAATTTGTCTTCACTCAATGGCATCATTTAGTGATGTGCTCCATAAAATCACATATCATAGCATGTTAAAGTTGGAAGTTGGAATGGGATGAAAAACCTCAATGTGTCCTCGTGTGGTTATTCGACCTTCTATATTCAGGGATTCTTAAGCTGTGGTCCATGAACTTTTCCCTCCAATACTTTGATAATTATATTTCAATATAATTGATTTCATTTGTAATACTGAGTGCTTTATTTTATTCATTTATATCTATGATTGTGAGAAAGGATCTGTAGGCTTCATCACACTGATAGAGATGTACCTGGTACAAAAAAGAATTCCTGCGCAAAGGTTGTATTCTCAGACACACTTGTGCGAGATGTTGTTTTACTGTTAATGTTCAAAGGAATTGTTCCCTTTAATTAGATTGCAAGTGTTATGAAGACAAGGACTGCTTCAGTTTTCCCATTTTCCCATTCCCTAGAGGTGCTGGTGCCCAGTGCCCAGCAGGTAGTAAATGCTTATTTGATGTTGGTTGAGCTGAATTGAGCTATAAGCAGGATATTATGCCAAGTCCAAGTCATCTGACTCCACACCAGACTGAATGCTGCCATTGCCTGGAACTGGGTGCCATGTTATCAGTGGTCTCTGCCAGAGTCCATGTTAACCTAATAACAGGGGTTGTTTGGCTTGGAGAAGCAACAGTTGAAGGATAATTTTTAATAGTCTTTAAGTTTGAGGCAGGGTTCTTCTTCAGTTTCTTTCCCCTATGAGGGAATTATGAAAAGAAATGAACTCAAATTCCAGCAGGAAGGATTTAGGTGAGAATTACTTGACATAATGGGAGGTATAGGTTTTGGAATGAATGGTTGACTACAGGAGAACATGGCATTCGATTCTCTAAAGGAAAAGGTATTTTTACTTTTAGGGAGTGATTTCAACGTCCTTACTAAAGCGACAGTGAGAGGCAATGCTTCTGAAATAGGTAGATACCTGGCCTCCAAGTTACTTTTGCCACTTTCTGGCTGGGTGACCCTGGGCAAGTCACTTAACTTGCTGTACGCAAATTACAGAACATTTGCCGATCTGTATTGGCAGAGGGAGTTTCTTCACCAAGCGTTTCCTATGAGTTAGTCAATCAACAAGCACATTTATTAAGTTCTTACTACATCCTAGGCATTGTGTTAGACTTTGGGGATTACAAAAAACAGAGAAAGAAGAAATCCCTGTTCTTAAAGAACTTACATTCTATTGGGCAAAACAACACATGGGAATGGAAATATATTCATAATAAATGTGGCCGGGGAAGCGGCTGTGAAGAAAAGCTTCATGTAGAAGGTGGTGTTTAAGCTACGCCTTAAAGGAAGAGAGGGACTCTGAGGTAAAGGTGAGGAAGGAATGCATTCCAAGCATGGGAGATGGCCAATTTAAAAGCATGAAACTCAGAAACATAGTGCTATATGTGAGAAACAGTGAGAAAGCCGGTTTGACCAGGCTGGAAAGATAGGGTAAGGTCATGTTATCAAGTGTTTCAAAAGACAGTCAGAAGTTGGGGAATGATCTCGTGTTGTGTTTGTCCCTCATTTTCGAAGAGTTCCATGGTATCGAGGAAATGATGACATGACTTGCAGTTGACTTTGATTTGAGTGAGGGAGGGCTGTGCAAGGTCACGAGCCTCAGTCTCTCCTCCAGAGCCATCCAGGTCCAGTGACCTGATACTCAGCAGGACAACTGGAGATGACCCAGGATGTCTCTTGAAAGCAGTAAGAAGCCACTGGAGTTTATTGACTAGCAAACTGCCATGGTCAGAGCAGTACTTAAGGCTTAATATCACTTTGGATGCTTCATGGAAGCTTCATTGAAGTGGTAACAGTTTTGAGGCCAGGCGACCAGTTAGACTATTGAAATTATCAGATCCAGAGATGGTGAGGACCAGAATTGAGGTGGTAGCTGTGTGAATAGAGAGAAGAGGTTAGATGTGATGATAATAATAACCGGCATTTATGTAATGCTTAAAGGTTTGCAAAGGCATCCCAAAAGTCTTGGCACAGATTGAAGCTATTAAAGTCTATAACGGCAACAAAATTATTGGGATGGCTGGCATTATCTATGTGATTATCATCTCCATTTGACAGATAAAGAACCTTAGGCTGAAGATGGTTAAATAACTCTGCCTGGCATCACAGTTAGCATGCAGGAGATGGTGTGGAGGTAGAAACACTGAGGTCTGGCCCTATACCAATGAAATCACAAATCCAGACCAAAAAAAAAACCCACTAAAGGATTCAAAGACTGAGGGGTACATTCCTTTGTTACTATCTTGTCTCCTAATTACCTCTGCCCAAGTTCCCTCCCTGCCCCTCAGCTCATACAAGTTTTTTGGTTTAAAAAAAAAAACTTTGGAGAGAGGAGCACAGATTTCCAAATGTCATATTCCCTCCCAGAGGGTCTTTTTTTAATGGAATATGAAGTTCAGTATAAACGTGTCTTATGAAGGAATGTGCCAGACCCCATTGTATAACTGAAAAGGCTTCACTTCCATTATGTGTGACAAAAGACCTTTAACTGTGAAGTGCTTTTCACTAGAGGGGATGTATGCGTTTCACTTGGGAATCTATGGAGCTCAGACCTCCTGAGGTCCTCGAATCTTTAGTTTGTCTGGCTTGATGGTACAGCTTCTCCCCAAGTTAAACAGAAAGGGGTGAAAATATCTCCCTCTCCCCTTTCCCTAACTTCAGTCTTCTTCAAAAGTGATTTTATGGTGAATGATTTCATAGCGAGTGATTTAGTGTTATCTTAGAGGTTGCTCCGATGGAAAACACTTTTTCAAGTAATCTCAATCCCACCACAGCCCCTCTGTAGAGGGCCTTGAAGAAAGCGCCGTGCTCATAAAGGACTCATGGGAAAGTGAGCACTTTGTTATTGAGAAGGGAATGTGAGTTTATTTTTGTGTTCATAGCATCGCAGGTCATAGATTTAGAGCTGGAATGGAGACTATCATGTACAGCCCTTTCATGTTTTACAGATGAGGAAACTGAGGTAGAAAGAGATCTAATGACTATTCCAGTGACCAAAGAGGGATTTGAACCCAGGTTATCCCAACTCCAAATCCATTAGCCACTTTATAGAACCAGTCTGTGGTATGAAAAGGCAGGAGTGCCATTCAGAAGGAGAAGGCAGTCCCTATATAACTTGGCTCCTTTGGCAGTAGAGGGATCTATTGTTAGACCCATAAATGAAGAGGGATTCGCCTGACAAAGCAGTGGGCTGCTTTGGTTCATCCACAGTTTGGATTGAGCACTGGACTTGGAGTTAGGAAGACCCAAGTTCAAATCCTGCCTCAAACACGTAACTAGCTGTGTGACCTTGGAAAAGTAACTTAAGCTATGTTTGCCTCAGTTTCCTTATCTGTAAAATGAGAGGGTAGAATTCAGTGGTCTCTAATTATTCTCTTCTGGCTCTAAAACCATGATTCTGTGATCTTATGAATTAAGAGATATTGAACAAGTTTATTCCTGGACTCAGCCAGTAAAGTGATTTAGCTTTCTTCATGTCCTTTTCTTCAATCATTTTTCTAGACATGAAAAAAAATTAATGTAAAAGTATACTATGTGGAGAGAAAGTATCCACATTTTTGGGGAAAAGAGAATGATTTAGCTTTTGTATTTTTTTACTTTAAGCTGACTTTTAATTCTTCCTCTTTCTTCCACCTTTCTAGTTTTGCATGTCTCCACTTCATTAAATTAGGAATTTCTTTCCTTATGGAAGCAAGTCCATCACAGCTGGTAGTTTTCAGAGCTGTGATTCAGGAACTCTGGTGGAATATCTCACAGAGTTTTCTCCGCCAGAGGATGGTGGCAACAGCTGGACATAGCCTTGTGGAACTAGAGGTGTGGTGGAGTGATTAATGTTGGCCTGACCACCGACATTTTGCTTCGTAATGACTTTATATTTAGCAATGTGTTGTTCATAGGACTGTTCTTGGTTTGTGAGAGTACTTTTTACTTATTTTGCCACAAGTTTAAACCAGAAACAGCTCTGCCCCATGGCCTGCTTTGATAGAAAGGGAGAGAGCAGTGTTTTTTTGATCATTTGGGGTTCTCACATTGCTGGAAATCGGTCTGATTTTTTTTAGCGACTTCAGTCATCGGGGATGGAAATGTCAGGGTCCATCAAAAATGTCATACTGGCAGGCTGCCTTGTTTGTGTGTTTCTGGGTATCCAGAAATCCTTGAGGAAAGATTATTTGGTTTTTATTTTATTTCTTTCTTGTTTGTGAGTTTGTGTGCACTTCTCTTTGCTTAAAGCAGTTCCGTAGTTGATTACAAATATCAGCCAGACCTCACGGAACACAAAGGCTGTGGATTGGAGGAGGGGGGAGGGCTGGTTCTTGAGCATATGGGCTTCCACCTTGCATCAGGTGTGTGGAAAGTCATCAAACCAGATACAGGTTCCTGTATCTTTCCTGATCTGAATCATTTACCCAGTCATTTTCATTTCAGCCTTCAGGCTTGAAAAAAAATGTATGTTTAGCCATCAATTCATTTTGTGTGGTCTGAGTTATAAAAATCCACCCCCCACCCCCTGCTGCTTTTTTCCATATGAAAAACATGTTTTTCATTTGGGGGAAACTTATATAATTTTTGTGTGCTTTCTTTTGTAGTGGTTTAAATTAAAAACAAATGTACTCCCCCTCCCCTCTGTTCCTGCCCTCCCCCTCCCACCCTCACCCCCTCCCCATCTTTGCATGTTCCAATTACAGAGTTGTGAAAATAAGTCATCTTTTCGGCTTTTGTTACTTTAAAACAGCTATCGGTGATGTCAGAGTCAATACTAAAAGCATTAAGAATACTGGCAGAATGTAATACAGCTGCAATCCAACATGATGTTGGAAATGAGGTTGAGAGCATAAAGGCTTTCCATATTCCCAGGGCGCACAACTGCTTGCGGCCTTGGCTTTGATCTCTTCAAAGGCTGCTGCCTCCTCCTAGATGGGAGACTTGGCTGCCACTCGCTCGCATTGAAAGAAGGCAGAGGTCTCTATTCAGGCAGAAATCAATCACTGGGCAGAAACAATTATGTGTAATTCAACCATCATGAAAACAGGACGAGATTATGGGTTTGTTACCTGAGTGACTGTGTGGAGACGGGCCTCGGAGAACACTGGAGTCCTGCTGACACGCCTCATCTTGATGACAATTATAGACACATGAATGATGTGTGGGGCGGGGAGGCCCAATGACAAATGTTGGTCCAGCAGAGCAGAAAATGAGGTTACAATTGGGAGATAATGTTTGCATATGTAACCATATTTCAGCAAGCGGGGCAACTTCAGAGGACAGAATGTCGTCAGCTCTGGGTCCGTGAATGTATGTGTGTGTACAGTAGGACAAGAGCCTGGGGTTGAGAGAATTCAAAGGGAGATTGCAGAGGGACATATAGTGAGATAAAGAGAGAAAGTGAACTTAACTTTGGGTCGTTAAATTCCTCCCCTGTGTTCTCTGTTAGCTTGGGATTTCCTGATGTGGTGGATCTATGCTAATACCACATCAGGAGAGCACAAGCCTTTTATGCCTCACAATCAGTCAGTAAGCATTTATTAAGCGCTTACTATGGGCCGGGCACTGTATTTAGAGCCTTTTGGCTCAAGCCTGAGGTTATCATTTTTTGTTGGTTCATCTTGACAAGTCTTATATTGCTCTTCTGTTGTCTTGATTTGAGACTTGGGGCAAAAAAGTTTTCATTAATGAGTGCATGAATGCCATGTTTTCTAAAATGCGTTTATATTTTCTAAAATCAACCATTGCAATGAAAGGTCATTTCCTTTCATTTTCAATTAAATTGTTGTGGGTGTATTTTTTTTTTCCTGATTGTGAAATTACAACTTTTTTGTGTGTCAAAGAGAAAGACATACATTTACTAGAAGGACCCTGATATACAAAACTGTCAGGGCTTTTTATTTTTATTTGAATTTGTTCCTATCACCTAACAAAGGCAAAACAAAACAAAATGAATAGTATAATATCGTATTATAATAATATAATATATAATATAATAATAATAACAAAATAAACCTCGAGCTCTGCCAGATAGCCCTGAAAAGAAGATTTAAAAATCTAGCAAAATAAGGTAAAAACCTAGATGACTGGTTATAAAATGGTCTTACTGCTGCTCAGTTTGATACATAGGACTGGGTTTACCTTTTATTCAGCTCCAGCTTAGACATCAGAGGCATAGGAATTGCTTTGAGTTACAGATCTTCAAACAATAAGTCAAAACAAAAAAAATATCTATATAATCCCCGGTGTAGTTAGTATCTGGAGATAAAAGAGAAAAATAAAGTTATGCTAAAGCAGATAGAGGAAAGGAACTGATATGCCAAGGAAACACAGAGGACAAGCTGAGAGTTGAAGTGGGCCTCATGTGAGCCAACATCAATGAGTTTTTATCTTATCAAAAAGTTTTAGGGTTGCCAGTTCTTTTCAAACTGGATCCAGTCTGCTCCAGGGCTGCCTGAAGCATTGGCTTCAATAAAGTGGCTGCTTTTTTTTTTCCACCCTCTTAAATATAACCACATAGGAATTAGATTACATTTCACTCAAGGTATAAAACTTGCCACAGACTTCAGCAGCAAATTAGGGGTTTTGATAATCCCTTGATATTTTGAATATAAATTAAGTGAGTTTTTTTTTTCTTTTACTGTTTAGTGAAAGCTGTAGATTTACATGAAAAGCGAGGCAAATCTCTACAGTTGGTGTTCTTTCTTCTAGCCACGATTTTTTGAGGAGTGCTGCAAAAACTCCGTGCTTTCATTCGTAGGAAATACTGGTTTTTCCTTCATTTCTTGTGAAGTACAACATCAGATATTTGGGGAGATCAATTGAACTAACTGAAGCACTTTGGACACCAGTGCTGTGCGATCCAGGGTGTTTTTATGAATCCAAGTTCAACAAATTAAAGCTGCTGCTGCTAGTTTTTGTTTTCTTAAAGAAAATGACACTGGAGACATCCCTGATTAGTTGTCTTCCCAAATGATCTTGGTTATAAGCTTTATAGTGTAGTTCTCCAGCCACCCCACTTACCTCCTTACCTCTCCCCGGCTCCCACTATGGAAACTGGTTTTTCCTCAATATGTAATTCATGTTGGAATACTTCGTGGGATAGAGCTGCTCAGAAGTTCAATTTAAGAGCTCTTCACATTATTCTGGAACCAGTCAATAATTTTAATAATAGTTCTGCAAATTCAAAATTCTGAACTAAGACATCCTGATATTAAGGATAACAGCAAAAGGGAAATCCTGATCATTTTCGTTTGGCTATTTGAAAAAGCTTCTGGGGGGCCTGGAGTCCAGAAAACTCATCTTTCTGAGTTCAAATCTGGCCTTAGACACTCACCAGCCGTGTGACTCAGGGCAAGTCACTTAACCTTGTTGCTTTAGTTTCCTTATCTGTAAAATGATCTGGAGAAGGAAATGCAAACCATTCTAGTATCTGTGCCAAGAAAACCCCAAAAAGGGTCATGAAGAGTCAGACATGACTGAAAAAAATCACTAAACAACAACAAATATGTTGAAAAACAAGTCATTCAAAACCAAAACAACATACTGCTGGTTTCAACTTAAGTTTCCTAATACAAACTCAGGAGACAGGGGAGAAATGGCTGTCATTTCCACCTATGATTTCGTTATTATTAAAGTTCTTAACTCTAGCATAAACATGACAGCCCAACAAGATTTGCCCAGGGCCATGGTTAAAATAAATTGAATGGAACTCCCTTCTAGTTTCCTATCATTGAGTTGTGCTAGTGATTCTCATATATAAATATGTACATATATATTTTAAAAATTATTACAGTTCTCTTAATTATTGTGGGCTGACTGCACTGCAGGCCACAACTACCTACCATTTCTAATATAAGTACCCTCCTTCCTATTATTCCCTTGCCCTCAGTTTTTTTTTCCCTCCTATCCTTTTAAGCCTAAATCTTAGAAAATGGGCTAAATGGACTGGGTGGGTACATGGAAGAAAAGAGGACAGAGAGAGAAAAGGGAATCAGCAATACAGATGAGGAAAAAGATACCAAGCTCCTCTTGGGCCTTGGATGGAAGTCCCCTAAAGTCTTGAATTAATGTCATTAGGACAGCCTGATTTCCAAGCCTTGTTAGCTATCATACTGTTACCTATTCACTTGGATCTAGCCAAGCCAGCAAATAGCATTGTTTTGTGAACAAGTAAACCAAGCAGTGCCCGTTCCCCTAAATTGAATGAACACAATTGTGGTTTTTTGTATTGAGAAATTAGTTCTCATTGATATGTCAGTTTTCCTGTATGCTGTGTGTCCCAAATGTCTTCATGCAGAATTAAATTGGTAAGGTTTAATACTGTTAAATAAAGCTTAAGCTGTACATATTAGACCTTCCAGAATCAAAAATGATATAGATTATATTCTCATTTTATAAGGGACTGGGGCAAAGAGAGGAGTTAGGTCTGAAATACCATGTCTAAGCTTATGTTTCTGCTGAAGGAGCAGGGGCAAGAAGTGTTTCCTGTGGTTTCTCAGTGGTGGTTCTGGGGTCTGGTGTGATAATGGAACACAATTTATCACATTAAGAACTTATTAAGCAGTAATGTACAACATGTTCAGTAATTTGCCATAAAAAAACCTGAAACCATTGTTCCTATGTTGTCTTGATTTTTTTCTACTAAAAAAAAGGGGGGGTCATTAATTCATTGAAATGGAAAAGTTTTTAACTTGCATGAAAATTTAAAATCCTGGCATAGTCCCAGATATGCTAATTAGACTTTGTGGATATGCCCTATAGAAAAATATTCAGTTTAGATTACAAAGTCTTCATATGCATGAACTCCACTAGCATTTGGAATGGTAACCAGAAAGCCACATTCAATTCTTCTGAATATCAAAATGACGCATATTGAGTAAGCATTTAAGATTTTCAGTCTCAGTATATAAGCATGCCTGGTGGCAAGATAAAACCTACCTCATAAATTGTACTAGTCGAACAAGAGGAGAAGGAGGCTCCAGCGAGAGGTAAGATCTTTTTCTCCTTTGCTGGGATTGCCTTCTTTTCCCACCATCCAGCACAGTCCTCAGCCATCAGGCCAACGAGCAATCAATGCTGCTTTATCTTTCTTTTCTATTCTCCCACCCCCTAGACTCAGTCTTTGAAGTTAAACTCCTCCACATACATACAAACTACAAATTGAAAAAGTGTCACTGAAAGCAACCTTATAATGCTGTTGAAAATATTAAACCTCCTGGACTAATAAGGAGTTTCCAGCTCTGGTAATTTTTATGGTTTCGAAAAGGGGACAAAATTATTTTAAAAAAAAACACGTTTTTTGATCCCAGGTTATTTTAACCATTTTTTAAAAAAAAAACTTTCATCATTCTTTCTTGTATTGAAATTTAATGACTTAGTAAGATCTTTCAGGGAAGTGGCATCAAAACACAGCTTAATGGATCTAGTTAATTAAAATAAATATTTAAGATATTTACAGTAAAGAAAAATACTGACATTTTGACAGGCCAATGCCAAAGCAGTAGATCTCAGAGAAGATCAAACAGCAAGTCAAAATGTCAAGGGAAGATATGGAGCCCTTAGCTGTTACTGTTTAATTATTGAATGATTATAGTATTATATCTTATCTTCAAAAAGTTGTTGAAAGTTTTATCCTTTTTTTGGGTGTCTAAACTATTGAACAGCTAGGATAAGTGTAATTGGCTTAAGGTTTGTGATGCCTTTTACACATATCTCATTTGATACTCAGGACAACCCTGGGGGAGTGGGCGATATCATTATTCCCATTTTACATATAAGGAAACTGAGGCAGACAATATTTAAGTCACTTGCTCAGGGACACACAACCAGTAAGTATCCAGGGTGAAATTTGAACTGCAGTCTGTCTGACTGCCAGGTTCATGATTCTCTCCACTATGCCGTAATATCAGGGAATAACTATCGTTTTTAAAACCTCACAAATGTTATTTGGTAGATAAACCTACAGACAAAAATTTTAAAAGCTAGTATGTTGAGAAAGCAAATAATAGTCGGTAATCATCAATAGCTACTATCATGCATGACCCATTTTCCATTTGTCATTCAGCCATGTCCCTACTCTTCATGACTTTATTCGGGGTTTTCTTGGCAAAGATACTGGAGTGGTTTGCCATTTTATTCTCTAGTTTATTTTACACACGAGGAAACTAACGCCAACAGGGTTAAATTAAATGACTTGCCCAGGGTTACACAAATAGGAAGTGTCTGTGGCCAAATTTGAACTTGGATCTTATTGACACCATGTCCAGTGCTCCATCCACTCTGCCACCTAGCTGCCCCATTTCCCATAAGTGTATGCTTTCACTAATTTCAGTCAGGCATTGATTAAAAAAAAAAGCAACCCGAGCCACTGTTATCTAGTATTTTATTCTACCAGACTGCCTGCAGCTTTTCAGGTTTGTAGGAGTTATCTAAATATAAAATTATCCTTCTCCAGCATAGGCATCTAAGGTCTTTACAATAAGCAAGCAAGAAATTTAAGAAAGATACTAACCCAATATTCCTAGCAGTATGTGTTTGTGCATGTATAAGTGTGTAAGGTTGGACTCCTAAGGAACAGGGTTTTTTTTATTTTTATATATAGTGTTTTAAGATTCTTTATTGATTGTATGTGTGTGTGTGTTTATCAAACACTTGGTCCTTGAATAGTCAGTTGACTATATAGTTTTTGAAAACTTAAACGTAAAAAAAAAACTCCTGGCAAGTCCCAGTCATTGGGGGTGGGGGACAGGAAGTGTTGATTGATACTAAATGAATTGCTACTTGAAAAACTTAGTATTTTACCATACTAGGAAATTTTGTAGGTAGGAGTTGAATATTTCAGCAAAAGAGTATTTTGTTCTAGGGTGAGATCTTCCTTAGAATTATTAACGTTTTGGTCTTGTAATTGTGCTTTTGAAAATGATTATGCATATGCCATGTCTTTTAAACACTGACAAATGCACAGTTGAGAAACACTTTTATAATATGTGAAATACTTCGTGTTTTGGCCAACATCCAGAATACTGAGAAAATGATTTACTTAATTCGTCTCACTAAACAAAAATATCTGATAGTCCTCATTAGTTAATGTTAAGAAAAGTCAGCAAAGCGTGTGTGTGTATATGTGTGTGTGTGTGTGTGTGCGTGTGCATGTGTGTGTGTATGTTCATTGAATTAGGGAGACAGAATTTATTATTTTTGGCAAGAGGGGCAGGCCTGGGATTTCATTGGTATAGGGCACTCTGTGGTGAGGAAATTCTGTCTCTCCGTGTCAATCAGTGTCTGATGTTCTGGGGGAACTGAGAAATCAAGAGCTTTGCCCGAAGTCACAGAGCCAAAGTATGGCAGAAGCTGGCCTTGAACTCAGGGCCTCTGAATGATGAGGCCCACGTTCTGTTCATTTCCTGGTATTGCTTCTCACACAATTTTCCTGCACACAAAAGTTAGATATTTTACTCCACATTCCTCAGGCTTCTTCTGTTCTAGTTGAAAATGTCATGGAAAGAACACTGGATTTGAAACGGGTAAACTCCAGTTTGATTGGACTCCAGCTAATTAGGTGTGTGACTGTGGGTACAACATTCACAGCCCCTTTGGTTACCTTATCTCTGAAATGAGATGAAATTTTTTTAAAAGATTAATTGATACTCCTGGTTTAATTGTTTAGTAACTTATTCTTCAGTCAAAATCCGCGACTGAGAATTCAAAAGGAAAGGCATGTATCCCATGAATCTGGATACATTAAATATCTCAGTAACAGTATCCATCATACTATGGGAAATTCTTTTTCAAAAAAAAAACCTGCCATCTTGATCAGTTATGTTATGGAAAAGACAAAGGGGCCAACAATTTGACAGGGCCCCCATAATTATACAATGTCATCTTGACCCTTTTTTTCCTAATATAGTATTTATTTGGGCCTTTAGGCAGTAGATGACCTGAGTGCACACAGACAACTTGCTTGAGAATAGTAATCGTTGGATTGCTCTTTCTGGATTAAATCTATGACCTATGAGTTTAAATCTATGATCTTATGAACCTTTGTACCACAGTGAGATTTTCATACTGTACTTTATCGCTACCTCCTACAGTAAACCTATCCTGATTCCTCCAGCTACTAGTACCCTTCCCACAGAAATTTTTTTTACATATGCCATATTTGATTTACCGTGTGCATGTTGTTCTTCCTTCCACCCCAACTCCCAATAAATATAAACTACTTGAAGAGAGGCTATTTCTTTTTTATCTTGGTATTTCCAGCACCTAACATGCATTTTAAGTATTTCATAAATGTCTGTTGATCAACCACTGTTCACACTGAAAAAGGGGGCAAGGGGAAAGGGAGAGGAAGGGAGGCAGACAGAAACAGGGAGATGGAGAGACAGAAAGGGACAGACAGACAGATTTCTTATTGCTGAACTCCAGTGTTAATTTTTCTCTTAGTTTGGCCAATGAGGTGGTTAGCATCTCTTATCGTAGTACTCCTTTCATTTAAATTAATCTGCTCCTACATTGCAAGAGGAAAGAAGGTTTATCTACTGACTACTTAATTTAGACTCACAGACAAAAAACTAGAAAGGACTATTTCTTCCAAGTCCCCTCTCCTATTTTGCTGATAGGAAATTAAGATGCAGAAAGCTTCAATGACCTGGATAGACAATTCTGAGATGGAATTTGAACTCAGGTCCTGCTAATCCCAAATCCAGTACCTGATCCACTATGCTAGGCTTTCTCTTAAAAACTTTGGGGATTCACAGTCTTGTAGCTGGACGTGAGGAGGAAATAAAGGAATTTGAAGAAGAATCTCCTGTTGTTCTATAAAGTTACATAGTACTTTGTACTGTGAACCAATAATGTGAGGTTTACTTGCATTGTAGGATATATAGGGAAAAGATGGAGCCCATAGGCAGGATTTGGCCTCATGTGTGGCCAAAGTAGCCATGCTCGTGTAATTTAAGGGGTGCTGTCAAATTCTGCCTGGCCAGAAATAAGTCCTCTTCCCAGTCTACTCAAGTACCACTCTCCTTTCCCGTCTGACCTCAAATTCCCACCATTACAAGAGCCTTTGTGGGCTATACAGCAAAAGCCAGAAGCATTGTCTCCACAAGATTATTAAAACTGGTCATAGAGCCATCAGTTCATAGATTCAGCAGCGACAGCAGAAGACCCAGGACCTTTGAACCAAAATCCCAGATATGGTCATCACCCCTAGTAGCATGTAAGCTTTTTGAAGGCAGGAACTGTTTTTTTTTTCCTTTTTGTCTTTACATCCTCGGTGTCTAGCACAGGGCTTTGCAAGTAGGAGGCATTTAATAAATTCATCGAATTAAAACTGAATTATAAGTGCATCTTTATTTAATAGAAGCCTTCCAAAACTATCTATATATTATTTAAGAATACTAACTAATTAGGCAGCCTGGCAATGGATAGAATGCTAGGTATGAAGAAAGAAGACCTGTGTTCAGCTGCTTCTGACATTTAGCTGTGTGACCCTAGCAAGTCACTTGATGGCTAAATTCATCAAGCAACTCCATACTACTTTACATACACAACAAGTCATAGACTAGTTGGGATGGCCAAAATTGAAGGAAGTTTCCATATTGAAAATGCCTGCTCTGGGGACAGTTAGGTGGCACAGTGGATAGAGCACTGGCCCTGGAGTTAGAAGGACCTGAATTCAAATGCGGCCTCTGACACTTGACACACTTACTACCTGTGTGACTGTGGGCAAGTCACTTCACCTTGATTGCCTTGCAAAAAGCAAAAAAAAAAAAAAAAAAGGAAAAAGAAAATACCCCCCCCACCTCAACTACATGAAGTCATAAAACCAGATATTAATTATAAATTCAGGTGATGCTGTCACCTGATGGGGCTTGTCCTACTTCTGACACATGCTACTTGGGTGACCATATCATCTAACTTGTCAGTATTCTAGGCAACTTTCTAAGACCACATGTTGATTGGCAAAGGTAGATTGAGGTGTGGGGAGGGGGTGAGTTCCCCTACCCAGAATTTGGCACAGAAACGACATCATAGGACCAAGCCAAAAAGTAAAGGAATCCAGCTTTCCTTTAAGTGGGTATACACTTTATAATTTTACCAGTGTGTTGGGCTAACTGGAAAGATACTTTAAATAGTTTTTCTTCTAAGATAGTTTTAGGAAAGGGACTGATAGGAAGATAAAGTTGTCTGATATATCAGACATTGGTCCCAACCCCATGAAAATAATATAGGCAAATAAATTTGGGGCTTAGAAAAAAAGAAAATTTTCAAAAAATGAAATTTAATGCAAAAAATATTGCCTTCAGAATTTCCCATGCACTAGCTTTAAGAAGATAAGTAGTTAAAAGAGAAGGGATTATAGTAATACATGAACATAGCACATAAGCTGATTCCCTCCCCGTTCTGTACCTACCCCCCTCATATTCCATATTGGTTTATTTCTTAGTGTCCGTATCTGGTTAGTGAGAAAGCACATATGATGAAATGTGGGTCAAAGTAGCAGATTTGGTCCACTCTTCCTGCCACTGGTATAGGAAGCATTTATATCATGCTTTAACGTTTGCAGAGTGCATTACACATGTTATCTCATTTGGTCTTCACACCAATCCTGGGAGGTAGGTGCTGTTATCCCCATTTTACAGGTGAGGAAAGTAAGACTGAGAAAGACTATGTGACTTACTTAGGATTACACAGCCACTAAGTATCTGAGGTAGGATTTGAACTCAGGTCTTCCTGAGTCCAGATCTAGTGCTCTTATCTATTGTGCTACCTCGCTTTTGCAATCATGGAAGACAACACTGTTGATGAGACCAAAGGGGTCCTTGACTCCTCCAGATTCCTCTTCAGAAACGCCAGGTAGAAGAACCTCGCCTCAGACTTGCCCTGCCTGGTAGAAAGTATGGGCATATCCATAGCTTCCTGTTCGTCTCCTATTACTACGTGGTCAGCTAATGGGAGGGAAGAGGAGGGAGGCAACCAAGATGGCAGCTTGCTCTGTCTGGAGTATGAATTGATAATTGTTTAATGGAGTGCTTAGAACACTGGACTTAGAGTCAGAATTCCTAAGTTCAAATTATGCCTCAGATACTTAGGAGCCACGTAACCCTGGGCAAGTCTTTTAACCAATCTCTGTCAATTTCCTCATCTATAAAGTGATGTGCTTGAACTGGATTATCTCTGAGGTCCCTTCTAGCTTTAAATCTATGCTCCTATGATCCGTGTGTTGGTCTTGGATGCAGTGACATCTGGATACCATTAATCTTCCTTGACTGCTCCTTGAAATTCACCAGCTCCTCTCTGGACTTAGCATTGAGTGATCTGAGTCACCCATTGGTGGTAATGATGCACATCCCCAGGGGCCCCACATGATACCTGTGATCTTAGTATCATTTCAAGTAATCTTCATCAGGCATTCATGGCTATCATTCTGCCTGGGGTATCTCACACAGAAGAAAGTGATGAAATACTTGTCTTTGGAGAACATGATGTGGCTTCCAAAGTCAAAGCCCCAGTTTTAGACAGTTGAGTTGGTCTTAAGCAGCCAGTTTTCCTTTGTCACAGCTATTGTCAGCTGAGCTGGGAAGAACATGTTTGGTGTCCCATTCAGCATCCACATACCACGTAGCCCCAATGTATCTAGCGTAGGCACCTAATTGCTTCCCATTCACTGAGCGCTGGAAATTGACAGTGGGGTCCTTTGCCACAGTGAAAAACAGGGTATCTCGTGGGTTGCATTTGATCATAGACTTGGAGCACCTGTGGTCCTGGAACAGGATTGGCTGCATCTTGAAGGGATCATCTGTACTGATACCACAGACCAAGTTACAGTAGAAGGGATCAGAAAAGGTCTGAGTTGTAAGTTGTTACTAGAAAAAACGAAGTGAAAGAGGTATGATAGAATTGTCTGGTTTTCTATGACTTTCCAAGAAAAGGCATATTTCAGTGGACAGTAGTGATGGTTTTGGTGTCAGAAGACCTGG
The DNA here is from genome assembly GCF_011100635.1 of Trichosurus vulpecula. Taxonomy (NCBI): domain Eukaryota; kingdom Metazoa; phylum Chordata; class Mammalia; order Diprotodontia; family Phalangeridae; genus Trichosurus; species Trichosurus vulpecula. The sequence continues at coordinate 48,886,040 of NC_050578.1, forward strand.
GTTTAATCCTGCCTCTACGTGTAGTATCTTGGGGACATCTCTTAAGTACTCTGGGATTCAGTTTTCTCATTGCAAATGATAAAAATTGGACTAGATGACCCCCAGAGGCTATTATAATGCTCAAGCCATAATTCTGTTTTATGAAAAAGAGCACTGAATTTGAAATTGGAGGATCTCAGTTCAAGTCCTTGTTCTCCTCCTACTGTTTATCTGTGTTATCACAGACAACTTAGTTAACTTCTCTGGGCATCATTTTCTTTGTTTGTAAATGGTTGGAGTTGATCTCATAAATTTTCCTCCATACCTAAACTCTACAAATATCCTATCTTCAACGAAAATCCTATATAACAGAAAATATGTCCTAAGAGTATTATGGAAATATATTTGGTCGTTGTCATTGTGAATTTTAATGTTTTATTTTTCCACATCATTTAATGGACAGCTTTTCTGAGTATTTTAGGGCTGCCCAGAATGAACTTAATTGTGAAATATCCTTATAAGCCATCTCCACTATGGCATGTTCCTATTAAGGGCAGCCACTTGAGCTGTTTAGCAAAAATAACCTTTCTGTAATTGGTGTATTCCTTAAAAATGTCACATACAAATATAATCTTCTCCCTGCACTCTATTTCTATTCTTTTAGAGAACTCTGGATTTCAAGTTAAGAAGAATTGACTTTGAAGGACACTCTGTTACTTACCACATGTGTGACCTTAGGCAAACAACTTAATTTCTCTGTGCCTCAGTTTCCTCATCTTTAAGATCAAGGGATTCAATTAGATAACCTCCAAATTCCCTTCCAACTCTACAACCTGTGATCCTATTGGCAATAATTCTTAACACTGGGTTGTGTTTCTCTGCCCCAACCTAACTCTTCCTCCACCTTGTCCCATTTAATTCCACGACGTGTAATTTAGCCTCTTGTTTCACTGAAATTAAGATCATCCAAGACAAGGCTCCTCGTCTTTCCTGCTCATAATTTCTCATCATCATCATAATCATCATCATCTTCCATTTTTTTCCTCTACGACTCCCATTTTCTTGGTAATATTAATTCCTCTTCCACCTCTATCCAGAACCTGTCAGGTTTGACATGTCCATTGTATCCTTCTCATCTCCTTCCCATATTCATGTCTCCCTAATTCTAGAAAAGCATTCTCTTAATTCTTCTCTTCCATCCAACATTCCATCAGTTCTCCTTTTTTCTCCCCTTCATGGCCACACTTATTAATAGAGATGTCTATGTCCAGTGCCTTCACTTCCTATCCATCACTTTCTCCTCCACTCTTGACCACCTGGCTTTGTTCCTCCCTGTTCTATCAAATATTGCCTATGACCTCCTCATATCCAAATCTTAGAATTCTCTGTAGCATTTTAACAGTTCATCACCTCCCAGCTCCTCCTGTCTCTTCCATGGACTCCAAAAGATTCAGATTTATCTCTCACTTCTCCCACCATTCATTGGTTTAGATCCTTGTTCTCTAATCCAAGTTGGTCATTTGGGGAGGGGGTCCTTGGAACTCTTTTTATCAGCTGTTCCTGCCATGCAGATGACTCCCTGAATCTGTATCACCAACCCTGACCTTTCTTTCCCCACACCCATTTCCTACTTTTCATGGGACATTTTGACCTGTATGTCCTACTGCTACCTCAAGTTGAAGATGCCCATAATGGCGTTTACCATCTTTCTCTCAAAATCTCCTGCTTCTCACTCTAGGCTTTCTACCAATAGTAATACTTTACTCAGTTTTAAGTGAGAAACTTTGGTGTTATGTTCGACTTGTCCCTCTTTCTCTTCATCCAAAATCATTCAGTGTCTAAATCTTGTTGATTCTGTCTGCCATCCCTCTCTGACTTTCTATCCCCCTTGCCACCACCTCCGTTACTATCTACTAGGACTATTTATTACATGAATATCCTCACAGGTCTTTTCATCTCTACTCTTCTCCCCAAAACCTCCCCTACCATCTTCCAATAACTTCTCTTCTTCATATATAGATTCGGTTGTGGCACATGTTTGTTCCATGCCTTCTGAATGCCTAATGAATAAAATTAAAGGGATGTGTGTTTCATTCTTGGCCTCCCATAATTTAGTTTTACCTTATTTTTCTGACTTATTTCTTTACATGTTCTTTACACTCAAGCCAAACTAGGCTACTTTCTCTGTCCCTTTTATATTCCTTGCACTCACCTCTGCCTTTGCTTTAAGTACTCTACATGCTTAAAATATCTTTCCCTCTATTTTTTCCCATCCTTTAAAACTCATCTCATTTGCTACCTCTTTCAGGAAGCCTTCCCTGATTTCCTTAGTCAGTAATCTTTCTCCACTCATACTTCACATAGTAGGATATTATATATATATATGCATATACATATATATAGACACACACACAAATATAGTAGTACTTGTATATATCTCCCCAACTCTAAGCTTAAAGAGGGTAAGCACCATGTATTATTTAAGTTGTATATCTTACTAGTTTATTCCGACCTAGTAAATATGCAGTGTTTCTTGAATTTGAATTGAGATTTTGCTTTCCAGTAGTTAAAAATAAAAGTATATGTTATCTTTAATAAAATAGTAACAAAAACACCCTCTGCTTCCTTCTCCTTTTTGAAACTTTTCTGTATGTTTTTTCCTAATTTTGTTATTGCTATTTTAATTTAATTTTTATTAGTAGTCAAAATTGTAAATGACCATGAGCAATATGTATATTGTTTTGATTATGTTCATCCAAACCATTCATATTTCTGTTTTTTATGGCACAACAATATTCCATTAGATATATATGTATATGTGTATGTATGTATGTATGTATATATATATATGTGTGTGTGTGTATATGTGTGTGTGTGTGTGCATATATATATATATATATATCTCACTATTTGTTCAGGCATTCCTCAATTTTTAGATATGTAGTTTCTCTCCCCTTTTTTTCTTCTGTTACAATTAACACTATGAATATTTATGGACAGATAGATTTTTTTCCTTGTCAATAACATCCTTAGCTATAATCCTAGTTTGAATTTGAATTTTAAATGCGTAAAGGTATTAGAGGAACTACTATTTTAAAAGGAATCCTTTTGTAACAGGGATAGAATTATCTCCTAATTTATGTATTGTATAAGCCAGGGAAATATCTGCATTTTAAACTGAATAATATTTTTCTTTTGATATATCCGAGTTGTCTTTTAGTTGCATACTGCTCATCAGAAATGCATATTTTAGCTGTGATGTGAAATCTGATACTTGACAGCCTCTTAATTAGAGACTAATGCACTTCTTTACATTGCTAGAGCTGTTTTGTTATGTTATTAAAAAATAAATTCTACCTAGAGAGGCATAAAGAATAAGAAACACAGGCATTCATAGAAATACCGCCAAGTAAATGTTGAATAATCTAATTTAAATGGATGGATTTGGTATTTGTTTGAAAATTTGTTTTATTGGTAGGTAAAGAGAAGCAATAATATAAGAATTTTTCAGCTTGTATTTCCCTTCCCATGACTGTGTACTCCTGATCAAATCTGAAATTCACACATAAATGGACAGATCCAGAGAAGTTGTGGCTGTAAAGTAAAGAGACTGGTTTTCACAAGCCTTGGGAAAGAAGAGATCTCATTCCTTTATAGGAAGAGCCTCTTTGACCTGCATGAAGCTCCCATCAGCTCCTCCCTAGGAACCGGTCTGGGGACTCTGACTTCAGCCTTAAGGCTTTGACCTTTCACTACTGTGGTTTTTTTCCCCCTACAATCACTGAACCTCCAGCTGAAGCACTGCCTTTTAGACTTTCCTTCCCCCTCCTGAGCCACCTTGTTTCTCTAGCTTCACAGATTTTCTATAGCTGATCTCTAACTAAGCATCCCCCCTCCTCAGTGACTGACATCATTTCCAGGTGTCCAGGGTTTCGTGGCTTCCTGCCTCTTTCCCATGTATCCCCTCTTCATTCCATAAGGGGACATTGTTGTCATTCAGTCATTTTTTCAGTCATGTCCAACTCTTCATGACCCCATTTGGGGTTTTCTCAGCGGAGATACTGGAGTAGTTTGTCATTTCCTTATCCAGCTCTTTTTATGTATGAGGAAACTGAGGCAAACAGGTTTAAGTGACTTGCCCATGATCACACAGCTAAGAAATGTCTGAGGCTAGATTTGAACTCGGGTCGTCCCTGGCTCCAGGCACAGCTCTCTATCCACTGTGCCATTTAGCTATCCCAACAGGACATTCTATGGGGTTTATTATTTTAGGGCAAGAAGCAGCAGATAGCCAAGCTGTTCTCTGAGTCAGAAAAGCCTGAGTTGAAGTCCCACTTTTGACTGGCTCTATGACTCTAAGCAACTCTTGGCACCCTAGGCAAATTTCTAAGGTTCCTAAATAGTAGAGAAGTTACTGATATACATTGATAGAGGCAGTTTCCTCACTAGGCTTTCCCTACAACAGTGAAATCACAGGTCCCAACTGGAAAACAATGACAAGGGTAAAGAGAAAATACACATTTAGAGATAATAAACAGTGTAAGGCAATTAGAAATGCCTATAAAAATGGGGTGGTACTTAAATTTTCTCAACTAATCCTTAAATAGAATTGCCTAATGTTGACTGCTGTCATAATTCCTTCAAGGTTTACTGCCCTACACAATGATGTCCTCCTCCCTGTATAACCCCAAGGTAAATGGCATCCTCTTTCTTTTAACCAGCCTACTCACTGCCCCATCCTGCACACCTCATTGATTTTTCTATCTGCCCACCTAGGCTACCTGAGTCACGCTTTCCTCTACTCCCAGGCTCACTCTCAGTGACCAGTTATGAAGGCTCCTGATTGAATGACATTGTTAGTTGATGATCGATCGATATTATTGTTACATAGTCATCTTTTATCTAACTTCCTTTTTATCTCCCAAAGTCAGAGAGAGGATGGAAAGAGCCATCACATAGTGAGTAATCTGTCAATCACTTAAGCTTTTACTTTACCTCCTGAGACAAGCTACCCTCAACGTCTTCCCACTTAAAATCTTTATTTGGGAAAATGTCATTTCTATGCCTAAAAACCATTTATCATGCTGTGTATTTTATAGTTGTTGTTCAGTCATTTCACTTGTGTCCAACTGTTTGTGACACCTATTTGGGGTTTTCTTGGCAAAGATAGAAACTGTGCTATTTCTTTCTCTAGCTCATTTTACAGATGAGGAAATGGAAGCAAAGGGTTAAGTGACTTGCTCCGGGTTACACAGCTAGTGAGTGTCTGAAGTTGCATTTGAACTCGGGTCTTTGACTCCAGGATCAGGACCTTATCCACTGCGCCACCTAGCTGCCCCATATATTTTATAAAACTAAGACCAAATTGAGGGTGTCAAGCATTGTCAAAAACTCCTTCATTTTATTATTATTCAGTGCCCCCATCAGATCCGTGGATACAACATAGTCAGTGCTACTGTGTCACCTTTCATCACTTTGGGGGCCCATCTGTCCAATCTGTAAGACATTGATTTTGGAGATAATGTTTGAGGTTTGGCATTGTTTTCCAGCTCCCTATTCAGTAAACCCTGGTAGCTCCCCATCACCTTTAGGTTCAAATATAAAATCCTTTGCTTAGCTTTCACTGTTACTCAAACAAGACATTCTACCTCTTGACTTTACACATTTTCACCAGTTTCCCTTGGACAGCCTGGAACCCGCTCTTCTTCATCTCCATCTCTTGGCTTCCCTAGCTTCTTTACAATCCCAGCTAAAATCTCACCTTCTACAAGAAGCCTTTCCCAGCGGCCCTTAATGTTAATACTTTTCCTCTGATGATTATCTCCAGCTTATTCTATCTCTCTGCCCCACCTCTTCTCTCATTTCTTCCCTTTCTGCCTCCCTCTATCTCTCTTTCTTTCTATTTATTATAAATAATAAAATTTATTGAAAAATTAAATTTGTTAAAAATAAATGTATATATGCATGTCAATGCAGAGAGAGAGAGTGTGTTGGAGAGTTTGTACACAGTTGTTTGCATGTTGTCTCCCTCATTAGGTTGGGAGCTTCTCAAGAGCAAACACTCTCTTTGTCTTTCTCTGTATCCCAAGAGCTCAATGCCTGCACACAGTAAGTGCTTGACAGATGCTTGTGGATTGATTATTTCTATGTCAAATTATTGTCTCAAGAAGCGGAGAAGTGTGTTTCATTGAGGGATACTGTTGTTTTGTTTTGTGAAAATAGAACCTTTATGTATCAAATATACTTTGCTGAAGTGTCCCTGTGATAAAATTTTGGTTTTTATGTCTAAGTTCCACTCCTTCTAAAGATTGAGTAGAGTAAATAGGATGGGAGTAGGCATTCGAATGCAAAGATGGTTGCGCATGAGAATGTGTTTTCGGAAATTGATATTTGTGCAACCAAGCTTCATTTGAAAAAAAACCCAACAAACTTACTTTGGACCACATAAAAGTACCTTGTGTAGTTCATATTAATAATCAATCCATCAACATTTATTGAATTACTACTATGTGCCAGGTGCTGTGCTAAGCATTGGATTGTATCTAGGAGGGTCTTAGAGAAACTGTTGACTTAGTTGAGTTTTTAGTCAACCTTAGTCAGCTCTGGGAGTGAAACTCCCTCCACAGCCACATTGGCACCTCTTGTGCTAATTGGAGTTGTCTGAGTCACTGAGAGACAAAATGACTTTGCCTAGGGATACACAGCCAACATCTGGCAAGGATAAGACTTGAACCCAGGTCTTAATGACTCAGGCTAGTTTCCTATCCTCCATGCTATGCTCTGTCTCCTTCCTTTGAAGCAGTCGTATTGGTTGTGTTTGAAAGTTAGGGAGGATAGGTGAAAATTCAAAAGTTTCTATAGATTTGGACTTGAGAAATTAATCGTGAGAGAACCTGAGCATATAATTTTAAGTCACATAAGAGGCATAGAAGAAATATTTTTTAATACCTGTCATCCTGTGGATTTATTATACGAAAGAATATCGTGTTGTCATTGTCCAGGTTACTTCAATCAGTCAATAAATGTTTATTAAGTTCCTACAACTTGCCAGGCAGCTAGGTGGCTCAGGAGATAAATTGCTAAGCCTAGAGTCAGGAAGATCTGAGTTCAAATGCAGCTTCAGACACTAGCTGGGTGACCCTGGGTAAGTCATTTAATCTGTCTTTGCCTTAATCCACTGGAGAAAGAAATGACAAATCACTCCAGTATCTTTGCCAAGAAAACTCCATGGACTGCATGGTCACAGAAGAGTCGGATGTGACTCAACAGCAACTTGCCAGGCACTGTTAAGCTTTTATTAGCTTTTTAAAGAGGAAAACTTTCTCTTGTTACTTCCTTTTAATGTTTTACCAGGGTTTGAGATGAGTAACATCTGGGTTCAGTCATTTCATAGGATCAAAAAATGGACTTGTAGAATGTATTAGAAATCAAAGATTTCTAGTTAGATATTACTTAGTCCAACCTTGAGTGGTTCCATTCCTCAGCAGGACACTTGGTATCTCAGGGATCCTGGGTAAATCAATCAACCTTTCTGAGATTTAGTTTCCTGTTTTTGAGATGGAGGTTGTAAGATTTTTGCTCACAGTAACTTTTACATTTATTATGAGAAAGGGGATATGGATTGAATCTGTGGTTTCACTGATGAATGGAATTCCTCCAGCTATTAACATACTCAACATCTGACAGTCTTAAAGAGTGACCTGGAGCATCACTTCTCAAAGTGTGGTCCCCAGACCTCAAAGTGTGGTTCCTGTGACCCTTTCAGAGAGTCTTCAAGGTCAAAACTATTTTTATAATAACACCAAGGCATTATTTGTTAATTAAAAGATTCCTCCTTTTACATTCCTCCCTCTTCCAACTCCATATCAGTATGAGGCCAGATTTTCTTCATGTATTTCACCAAAACAACATCACAGCAGACTGAATGCAGAAACAGATGTGAGAATCCAACTGTCTTCTATTAAGCCAGACAATATTAAAGAGATTTGCAAAAATATGTAAAACAGTTTGTTTTAGTCATTTTTCAGTTGTGTTTGACTCTTTATGACCCCTTTTGGGGTTTGCTTGGCAGATACTAGAATGATTTGCCATTTCCTTCTCTACCTCATTTTACAGATGAGGAAACTGAGGCAAATAGGTAAGTGACTTGCCCTTGTTACACAGCTAGTAAGTGTCTAATGTCACATTTGAATTCAGGTCTTCCTGATTCCAGGCTTGGTACTCTATCCACTATGCTACCTAGCTGCCCAATGTAAAACAATAACTAATAATAAATAATAATAAAAATAAACTAATAATAAACTAAATAATAAAAACAAACTAAAAATAAATAATAAATAACTACTCTTCTTTATTTTTATAAAATAGTTATTTTCATAAAAATGTTATTTCTGTTAACATACAACGGATTTACCATTGTTTTTAAATGAATTAATAAACATTTTAGAATTTTATCAGTTTTAATTTTTAATAGAGTAAAGAGCAGTAGCTATAATCTGTACAAATAAAGGCTCTTTGTGGGTCCTCGGTAATTTTTAAAATTGCAAAGAGTCCCCAGTAATTTTAAGAGAGTATAAAGGAGTCCTGGGACAAGAACTTTCAGAACTTCTGGCCTGGAGCATTTGCCCAGGGTCACATAGCTAGTATGTATCAGAAGTGGGACTTGAACCCTGGTCTTCCTGGCTCCAGAGACAGCTCTATCCACTGTACCATGTTGCTTCTCACCTCTTCCGTAGGTGTGATTGTCAGTAGTATTACAACTCTACATGAACTACCCTCATGATTATGCAGCTGCTGCCAAAAGACCTCTAAGTTGGATTATTCATTATCTAATGAGATGTTGTTGTTCAGTCATTCAGTTCTGTCTGACTCTTCATGACCCCATGGACCATAGCTCATCAAGGCTATCTACGGAGTTTTCTTGGCAAAGATAACTGGAATGATTTGCCATTTCCTTCTCCAATGGATAGGCAAACAAAAGTTAAGTGACTTGCCCAGGGTCACACAGTAAGTGTTCGAGGCTGGATTTGAACTCAGGTCTTCCTGACTCCAGGCTCACTGAGCCCTCTAGCTGCCATTTAATGAGATAGATCACTTTATTTTCAGTCTGTCATTTTCATGGCTTTAGTTGTTAGGAAGTTCTTCATAAGGTCCTAAGTTTTGAGCAAGGTGGGACTGTGGAAGGGATCTCATTCAAGCCCCTCATTCTTTTTTTTTTTTTTTGTACAGTTGAGGAGACTGAAGCCCAGAGCATAAATGCCTTAACACTTAACAAAAAATGCTTAGGGAGTAACTAACTCAGGTAGTAACTGATTCCAAATCCATTGTTCTTCCACCGTACCCCTCTATTGAACCAACGCCCATCCCTAACATCCAGGCATTAGTCCTAATTCTTTCCTTCTAAGGAGTAGCTAAAGAGAATGTCCCTCTTTACATGGTATCAGATATTGATTGCACTATCACTTGTTTCCTACATTTATCCTCTCTTCAGAACACACCCACCCAGTTCTTTCAATAATTATTCACCAGGAGTGGCTTTGTGTGCCCTCGCCATTCTGGTTTCTCTCCTTCGGAGGCATTTCAGCTTGTCAGCCTCCTCCATCAAAATGTGGCATCCAGAAGAAAACACAAGACTCCACGTGTGGTCTGACCAGTGGAGAGAACAGTGCAATTAGCTTCTTTCTTTCGGACACTCAACTTCCATTAAGACAGCCTAAAATTACTTTAGCCTTCAAGGTCAACTTCATCAGACTATTTAATTCATTCAGCTCATAGTCAACTAAAAGACTCAAGCATCTGGATTAACGTCCAAGCCAACAGCTCCCTCCATTCTGCAGTCCTTGAATTGTGAGACTGAAGGAATCAAAGGACCTTTGTTCAAATCCTGATGTTGCTATTAGCTAATTATATTATCTTAGACAGGTGCCACTACCAGGACCACGTTTCCTCGTGGCCTTCTCCTTTTGATGTTGCCTGGATGGGATGGAATTGAAGATTCTGTTCCTTCCCAAGAGATGGCAATCCACCAGATCTTACCCTCTGCCTTACTACTGCCTCCTGAAGTCTTCAAGACCTTAATATTTGCCTTTCCTCTATGCTTGGTGTTTTCTTAGCATTATCACCCGCACTATCACTCCTATCTTTCCAGGCCTTCCCATCTCTCCAGGAGTTGAATTGTTTCTAACATGTTATTTTCCTCAGTTCCTTGAGAACAGTAATTGTCTCACTTTTTCTCTCTGGACACCTACCATTTAGCCCATCACTAGGCACCTAGCAATAGTTTAGTAAATTCTTTTTATATTCCAATGAGTTCCAGTAAGCAGTTAAGACCAGGGAAAGCAGAAAACAAGACAATTAGCTAGGAGAAGTAGTAGATAGTTTTAAAAAGAACTTTTGATATGCTGTAGGAAATTTATACTTAAAATCGTAGAATAATTGAAACATAGATTCATGGGGCTCAAAAGACCCATGAGAGTGCTTTCCCTGCCTTCAAGCAACCTTCGCTAAAACTAGTCCAGGTAGATAGCGATCTACTCTGTTCTTAAAGGTTTCAGTTATGGGAAATTGCACAAACTTCACTAGTAATTGACTTTGGTGTTTATCATGACTATCAGGCATTTCTTTCTTATCCTTAACCTAAACTCTTCCTGCTGCCTTAAAGACTCTCTCGTGCTTTTTATTCTCAAATATGAGAATTAGAGGAGATATTAGAAGGAAAACTTTAGCCCTCCCTGGAACTGAAAATCGAAGTGTCTGGAGAGGTGGGGGAGAAGAAACGTTATTCCATTTTAGTAACTACAGAAGAAATGAAATGGTAGATGGAATAATCAAGTCTCTATCGGCTGCTTTGTTATTCTTAACTCTGTAAATTACATCTCATGTAATAAAGAAAGAAAAAATTAAAGAGAACCATGTTTTTCATTGCTGAGTGGATGCTGTATGAGATGGGCAACCTCTGGTGTTCTCAGAAAACAAAATAATAAAAAATTCCTAGGCTTGTCTCTTTAAAAAAAGAAAAAGGTAACTATATAGTGTCTCTGAGAGTATGATTGATTACCCAATTCATTTTTAATTAAATTCTTTTCAATTAACTAAAATTCTCCTTTTCTCTCCTGTGTCCTTCCCTCCCCAATTAAAAAGAAAAAGAAAGGCTTTGTAGTAGATCTATATAGTTGAGCACAACAAATTGCCACATCCAAGTGGTTTTGAATTGAGACAGCAGCCAAGCACAGTTCCTACTTTAAGTAAAGGCTAGGAGTTCAAGGTTTAGCTGGAAAGAATTCTGAGTCCTTTGTGGATAAAATGCTAAGAATCCTGAAGGGAAGGGAAGAGCAGAGCTTTCTAAAGGCTGGTGGTGTCTCCTCATAGGGAAAGGCTTCTGTTTTACTATAGAGAAACCTGGTGTGATTTTTCCTTGTGCCTTTCTTTCTTTCCCAGTCACTTACTTTTTTTCCTGACTTCTGTAGAGGACTGTTAAGTATTTTTAGGCCCAAGACATGCAAAGATGTTTGTGAGCAAAGATAGTTTAACCTTTCTTCAAATTTGGGGCAACTAGGTGGTGCGGTGTCTAGCCAGAGGGCCAGGCCTGCAAGCAGGAAGACTTGAGTTCAAATGTGGCCTCAGATACTTACTAGCTATATGACCATGGGCAAGTCAACCCGTTTGTCTCAGTTTCATCATCTGGAAAATGGGGATAATAATAGCCCCAGCCTTCCTAGATCAAATGAGATAATATTTGAAAAACACTTAGCACAGTGCCAGGCACATAGTAAGTGCTATATAAATGTGTGTATATGTACACACACACACACATATATGTATGTATGTATATATGTATATATACATACACATACATGTATATGTGTGTGATGTATATATCTGCATATACATACATATTTCTGAGTATGAGTTAGGCTAGCTATGATTTGATTTTTCTTTGAACCTTAAAGTGTAGTTGTTTTTCATATACCAATGTTCTCAAGAGGCCAGAGGCATATAGAAATTCTTTTATTGACTATTGATACTCAAGAAACAGATGTTTCCTTACTTCCTTCTGATGATTTATTATTTACGTTTTAGAATAGAAACAATACTGTGCTCACTAGAATTATAATAGAAAAGACTTTTGATTGACCTAAGAAAGAATTTGCACAGTTTCCCCATATCTGTCCTTTCATTTTATTTTTGCTTTCCAAAGCAGCTGTTTTGGTGAGAGAGAGAGAGAGAGAGAGATAGAGAGAGAGAGAAAGATGGGAAGAATTTGAAGGAATGCAAAGAGGAGGCTTCTTTTAGTCTGAGTTTTCTGTAAGGAAAAGAGAAGCAATAGCAAGGGTGGTATACAACGTGATATACAAGCTCCTTGGTGTCTTACAGGCTAAAGCTTTTGTTGGAAAATGCTCTTGTAGTTCTTGAAATTTTCTTGCTTTCTAATTTTATTCCCAAATAAATCATTTCTGCTCGTGTCTGTGCATGCTTTCAGCAATTAAATATGCTAAACCTAGTACTAATGGTTTATTTTCCAGTTAATACTTGGATGCACCAATGATTTCATCAGCACGAGGACTTCCTATTTGGGTTGAACAAACTTCAGAAATGGGGGGGGAGGAGACAACCATGTTTAATCCATCCATAACACTAAGGAAAACCAATATACATTTCCTTTAAAAACAACCATTGTGTTTCCAGAAGAAAACATTGAAGTACTCTGTGCCCTTCCACCTTGTCTTCCTGTTCATGTCTCCTTTCTTTAAAATTCCTCTCCTCTTTCCTCTCAGCTTTAACCTATAATTATGTAGCGCTATTATTTTCCTTTGTGTTTTTTTTTATTATAGATGGCATGTTGGTTTCTCCTGCCATCTTGCTAGGCTTGTATCTCCAGGATAGTTTGTAAAGAAATACCTGAATGTGCAAAAGAACTATGATCTTGGTGAGGGTAAGGAACTTCTTCCTCTAATGCAAATTGCAGTCTTTATGACTTAGGAGGTACATGCTAGGGAATGGCTTCAAGGCAAGGAGAGGTTTAGTAACTTGACCAGAATCACTCAGGATTTGAGCTGAAGCTTTCTTGACCCTAAGACAACCATTTTATCCTCTACACCAGTGGTATTGATCTCAAATAGAAACATCATAAGGATTCCTCTCAGTTGCATATTGGCTTTTTTAAAAACCACACGTTACCATTATCTATGTTTTGTTATATTTTCATTTATTTTGTTAAATATTTTCTAATTATGTTTTAATCTGGGTCAAGCAGCATGGGGGGGGGCAGGTTGCAGCCCTACAGCTGAATGTTGGACACGTCCACATCATGATGATTCCATTTTTTTTTTTAATAAGTGGAAAAATACTAGGCAGCATAGCAAGACCTGGATTCAAGTTCTGCTTCTGACACATTCTGACTTTGTGACCCTGGGCAAGTCATACTTAACCTGCTCTAGGCAATTCTTTTGGGGGGGGGGCAGGGCAATTGGGGTTAAGTGACTTGCCCAAGGTCACACAGCTAGTACACGTGTCAAGTGTCTGAGGTCACATTGGAACTCAGGTCCTCCTGACTCCAGGGCCAGTGCTCTACTCACTGCACCACCTAGCTGCCCCTTAGACAATTCTTTAAAACAAAGGTTCTTCATAAAGGGTCTGTGAACTTGTTTAAATTTTTAAAAAATAAAATAAAATAACTTTGAATATACTTGGTTTCCTTTGTGATCCTATGTGTTTTATTTTATGCATTTAAAGACATTATTCTGAAAAGGGGTCTATAGGCTTCATCAGGCTGCCAAAGGGGTCCATTAAACAGAAGCAAAGTTAAGAACTCCTGCTTTTAGACTATAAGTTTTAGAAAAAAAGGTTGACCTGCATCAGAACAGGGAACTTCCTCATCTGGGAGTCCCCTTATCAATGAAATCATAGGTCTAGTCTCTATGGTAAGCTAAGAGGAAGAAATGACTGATTAATATTGTAAATATTTATTCTTACATCTTTTCCCTTGCTGCAGCCTTTTATTCCTTTTTACATTTTTTGGAAGGGGTGGCATTTTTCTCTGAATGAATTTGGTTGGATTACTTTGGAAGGCAGAACTAAAGATTTCTTTGAAGGTCCTACTTGCCTCAACTCTGCTCCCAACAGTAAAATGTCATTCTGTGACCACCAAACAGATCATAACTGTGCAGTGTTCCACTCTTAAATGTGGAAAGGAGATCAGTCTGTATTCACCATCCCAGCGAGGCAAAGATCTCACCCTTCTTTCAGTTCACAGCATGTGTTAGCATGGACACAAAATATTTTTTTTAATTTGTGGGGAAAATAGTTTGAACATAAATTATGCTAATCTTTCCTCTCTTCATATGGGGTTCATTTTTAAATTTTATTTTGGAGTAGGCAATCTCTGCTCCTTTCTCATCAGCACTAAAGGTACAGAGTTCCTTCCATCTGTCCTTATTTCATTCAGTAATTATTGAATTCCAAGTATGGGTGTGTATAGGGGATAAGGGATGGGGAGTGGGGATATTGGCCCAACATCTCGTGATTCTAGTGATTTAGTGAAAGAGAATAAGAGGAACAAGAGGACTAGACAGCCTGCCTTAACCCTGAAGAGAAGACCTCAAGCCACGTTGTATAGTACTAGAGGAGGGAAGCCAACATTTTTACAGCTTACTTCACAGCAGAGTCGAGTCATCTTTACAGTCAAGCCCAATCCCTTAGGGCACCATTCATAATCAAGCATTCATTTTTTCAGAGGCACAGAATGTCAGAGGTGGAAGGCACCTTGAAGATCATTTATTTTAAACTTTTCCTTTACTTCACCTCCCCCCACTCCACATTAATCCTTTGATGGTCAAGTAAAGACCACCATTTTAGCTAGTTCAGAAGATCAGCAGTCTTCTGAAATGTATAACTATCCCAGTTATATTCATACCTTTCTATAGAGTTACTAAAAATGATTTATTGATATAATTGCTTCTTTTAATATCTTGGTAACTTAACGACATGTCTTTCATTTTACTTTTTTTTAAATCTGGAAAGTTTTTACATCTTAAGGTGTCATACATTTTTCTAAAGATGTCATATACTGCTAAGAAATATGTATGCTCCTTTCTCCTCTCATTCAGTAATTCTAGAGATCTGTCATATCTAATTTTTCTAAAATTCAATTCAGGTATTTATCTTCTTTCTTGGTGGTTTTTTTTTGGTTAGATTTACTGGATCTAAAAAGGGTACATTGAAGTTCCCCACCGTTATAGCTTTACCTTCTTTTTCTCCCTCTAACTCAATCACCTTTTTTCTTAAATACTTAGTTGCTCTCCCATTCAGTATATATATGCTAAATATTAAATTAATTGGTTATGAAACCTTTCTAGTATTGGTACAAATATATTAATATTGATTTTTATTATATTAATATCAATGCCAACATTATATTAATAATGATATTCTGATAATGGTGATAATTCATTGTGTATGGAAATAATGTAATTTCCCCATCAATCTCTTTTAATCAAATCTATTTTTGCTGTTCCTTGTCTGAGATCATGATTGCTACTGCTGATATATATATATATATATATGTATATATATATGTATATGTTTGTGTGTGTGTGTGTATATATATATATATCTTTTCATTTTACCTATGTCAGGAAGAACTACAGAACAGATTTGTTAAGGGACTTGTTCAAAGCAATGCAGTGATCCAACTGGCCAACCTGGGAATAAATATGTTGGTCCAGCCAAAATTTTCTCCAAAACCTTGTTGTTGTTTGTCCTTATGACGTCAGGGAGGTGATGCCATGACATGCAAGTGAATTGGATTTAAGTGAGGGAGAGCTGTGCAAAGTCACTAGCGACACTTTCTTCTCAGAGCATCTGGGTCCAGTGGAGAGATATAGATCAGGACGACTGGAGGTGGCCCTGGACTTAGTCCCAGCCTGGGTATAGGATAGGATAGTCTAAAGGAGTACTGAGCAATTACGTTGTGTCCTTTTTCCCTTACAAACAAAAAGATTACTTAATTCTAGATTCACCCAAGGATCTGATTATTCAATTACTGATTGTCCCTGCCCCTTCTTTCTCTCTAACCTTCCCACGAGCTACCATCTTATTCCATCTTATTAGCATCCTCAGTTGGAACGAGGACAGGGGAACCTGGAAAGAAGCTAACACTTAAACCAGTCATTTTACTTCTTTGTTGGCAGCTTTGATAAAAGATCTAGGACACTGGGGGCAGATGACTTAGTTGGTTTAAATGTGGTTTTGATGTTGCAGGATTATATGCATATAGCATTATTGGAGATTCCTGGAATTTTGAGGAAAGTCATACAGGGCATCTCTTCTGTTCTTGATGGCATGCTTAGGAGTTTCAAAATCTATCTGTAACCATCAGGACAATGGGATACAAATGTTTTGGTAACAGAGATGTAATTTATTCTTAATAAAATGTGCTACACATAGCAAGGATACAGAAAACTCAAACACTGTCATTGGTAGGCAGAATTTGGTCTGGTTGGGTGAAAAGGTCAATGCCTTGTTATTTAATTTTTTTGGTAAATTTTTGAGGGGATGACAAATATATAATTACCTTGTCATCAGAAATGAACTGGACCATCCCTTTCAGTTGCATAAACCTAGCCAACCTATGAAAAAAGGCTGCCTCAGCCTTCGTTCTCTGGTGACAAGTCCTCATGTCACACCTTCTTTCTTGAACCATCTGTTGTGAGTCAGTTGTTTGCAAATTAAATTTAAATGCCAGACAAACTGTTTTTTCAAAAACACATGCTTGTTTGTTTTTAAGTGAAACCTAAGGAGAAGTGATGAGTGATACAATGAATAAAAAACATTAGAATTTCAAAATCTCACTAACATTTTCATATCAGCCAACTCTCATATCACATATACCTGCTGCATACTCAGCACATTTTAATTGGTCTATTCAGTGCATTTGAAACCCCAATACTGAAAGGGGAACTTCCATTATCAATCTTGTAACTGATTGATTATACCCTGAGAAAGGTTGTATGCTTGGGATGTTGTAAACGGCCATGTTTTATTGTGTAGAGAACATAGTAAATACATAAAGCATTAATATGAGAAAGGATGGAAGTTGGATCTTTACAGGGAAAAAAAAAGGTGAACTGGAATCTAGGCAGGTACCAAAATCCAAATGATCTTTGTTCCAAAATTCATTTTCAATTAAATTCAAAGAGAAATTATAAAGTGACCCTTGCACTCACAGCACAGTGCTAGGTTCTTTCTGGAGGAAATATGAAGTTCTGAGAAGATAAGGTCCCTGCCCTCAAACTCCTGGCCCTTCCAGTCTTGTGTTTAAAACTTAGAATGCACTTTCTCAGTGGGAAGTGATATACCTGTACCAAGGAAGGAGGGGCTTTCTAAGTTAAATGTTGGAAGCTGGAAGGGAAGAGGAATTCTGATAGTCACCCAGCTTAGATGATTATTCCTGGGTGGCCATTCTTATGTAAGGGACAGCTATGTGGCACAGTGGACAGAGCACTGGGCCTGGAATCAGGAAGACTTGTCTTCCTGAGTTCCAATTTGGCCTCAGAAATCTGCTTGCTATGTGACCCTGGGCAAGTCACTTAACTCTGTTTGCCTCAGTTTCTTCATCTATAAAATGATCTGGAGAAGGAAATAGCAAAGCACTCCAATATCCACCAAGAAAACTTCAAATGGGTTCATAAAGAGTCAGATATGACTGAAAACAACTGAACGACCACATCCCTATGTAAAAAATTCCCTAAACCAGAAGTTCTCAACCTAGACGTGTGAACTTAAAAGAAAATACTTTAATAGCTGTATTCCAATATAATTACTTTTCTTTGTGATTATATGCATTTTATTTTGTGCATTTGTAAACATTCTTCTGTGAAGGTATCTGGAGGCTTCATCAGACTGTCAGTGATAGTCAATAACATAAAAAGGTTAACAACCCTTGCTCTCTATAGTCCTATAGTCCTGGGTTTAGACATTATTTTGCATGGTTTAACTCAAGCTGAGTTCTAGCTGAGTAGGATACAAAAAAAAAAAAACAAAGGAAGGAGGAATGGCTTATTACCATGAGCATTTCATCCGGGGGTATGGGAGATCACCCCATGATAACAACTATACAGAGTTAAAAAACTTTACTTTTAATCTATGCTCTAATTTAACCTTAAGCCTTTTTTTAAATCATTCTCTGCCTAGTTCCCTGTTTACAAAAATCAAGGTAATAACATGGTGCCTTTTTAATTTTCCTTTAAAGAGAAAGTTTAAGAATTAAATGAACTGTCTAAAAAGAGGGTTGAGTTCCTCCAAGAAGAAGCATAAATAAAATATATGGCACAACGTGGGATTATTAGAAGGCCTGAAGCAGGGAGCTATGAATTCCTGATTGTCTTGAGGACGAGGCTAGGTTGAACTTCCAGCTAAGTTGCTTACTGTCCATCGTGACAAACAGCTTTTCTCTGCCAAGACTGGCTCTCTCTAATGAGAGGCATTAATGACTGCCTTGGATACTAGTATGCCAGTGTTCTGGACAGAAAGTATTCACCATGAACGTGGGAGCAGCTGGTTTAGAGAACAGGAAGAAGGAGGTGGCAAATCTATGATGCCGGGAGTACTGGAGTGTTCTTTTATGTTTTGGTGTTTGGCCTCTCCACTCAAGTCAAAATGAAACTAGACTCTTTTATCAGTTGGGTGCATGAATATCACTTTGGTTTTTGTAAATCAGGATTTTTGGGGGGAGGTACCATTTTGTTCAGGGTAAGCATAGCCCAGGAAGAGCTCCATGCTCCTAAATACAAGGAGTACAAGAATATATAGCAGGTGTGCTTGTGGTGATGGCCCTAGAGCCCCAGACTCACAGAATTCTGTTGTTGTTTTGGTCGTCGTCGTTCAGTTGTATCTGATTCTTTGTGGCCCCATTTGGGATTTCCTTGGCAAAGATACTGGAATGGTTTGCCATTTCCTTCTCCAGCTCATAATTAAGTCACTCGTCCACTGTCACAAAACTAGTAAGTGTCTGAGGTCACATTTGAACTCAGATCTTCCTGACTCCAGGCCTAGCACTGTATCTACTGCGCTATCCACCCACCTGGTACAGTGGGTAAAATGTGAGCATTTTGTTGTTCATTGTTGAACATTGTTTTAATCCTTTTTCTTTTTTTTTTACTGACATACAACTATTTTTAAAGGCTTAATGGAATCCTCCCTGGGATTTTGCCTATAAATATGACTTTCTCAATTTAGCATTTAGCTCACAATAAATTCAAACTTATGTTAGTTTATCTTCTTCCTTGGAAATAATTTTACTTGGGCCCCTTCCAAAGAAGAAAATTATGCTATGATCAATTTGAATTAAACTTTGCAAATTGTTGCAAGATATTTAAGACCAAAAGAAACAGTCACATTAGATTTCACAAAAGCTTTAGCAGCATGAATTTTTGTGTAAGAGGAAACAGGAATTCTGCGGATAAAGTGAGAAAAGGTGGGTGAATTTCTCATTATTTTTGTACAGGAAAATTTTTTTTCATTTTGAGTTCAGAGAGTTCCTATTCTCCCCCAATGTGTTAGTGGAGGAATTTACATCCTAGTTGTCACTTTCTTCTGTTATGGAACATATTTGCCTGAAATTCCACAGGCAGAATTTTTAATCAGCAGCCGTTCTTCCTGGCCTTTAAGAGTCAAAATTCCATAAAACCGAAATAACAGAGATGAGAGGATGACCATGTATATACATAGGAAATTTCAGGAAGTGCAAAAAAAGATTCTTAATACCACAAAGACCGCCCTAAAGTAAAATTTCCATCTGAAGTCCCACAGTTAACCCGTGAAAGAGGAAGGCAAAGTTCTTGAATGAAATCCATATCCATTGTTCATTTATTTTATTTGTTTGTTTGTTTTTTCCTGGTTAGAAGGGAATGCAGTGTATCTAGGTTTTATAAATCTGGTTTCAAGTACTGGCAATGGAGAACTCTATATGACTCATGCCCATCATATCAAAATTAATCCAGGCAGCCCAGGATAGGACTTAAGGGGTGTGTGTGTGTGTCTGTGTGTGTGTGTGTGTGTGTGTGTCTGTGTGTATGAACACATATATGTACATATACATATACACACACACATATATATGTATATATGCAATTCTCAAATGAGAAAAATTCCAATTAAAATTTTGGTTAGGCAGAAAGAAAGGACTTCAAGAAGAGATCAGATCAGAATTGCAAATGTAGGTAAAAACGAAACCCCCAAAACAGGTTAGGTGAATGTGATGTGTTATACTGTCTCATTAAAGAAAATGAGTCGAGATGGATGTGATTAACCCACACCGATTCAGCACATTTTACCCACTGTACCAGATGTCCCAGGCAGTAGCAATCTAGGGCCACAGCTGTTTGTTTAAATTGCTCACATGAGTCATTCTGGGTTGGAACCTTCAGCAAATAAATAAACTATTTGAAATCTGTGTTTTGTATTTGATAGTAATCTAACACAAGTATTGTAATTATGTACTTGGAAGAGTACCTGGCCTAGAGCCTTTTCAAGTTAAAGGTTTCTTCAAATCATTGTTAGAAGGAAAAAATGTCATATAATTTGGCTTATGTTGTATGCACAGCATCATTTCTAACCTCTCTCCTACATGTGTATCATAATACTATAATCTAGCTAACGATTTACCTTCAATAAAAGCCTCAGGTAAAATGCAGTAAGGAAAATGAGACTTCCATCATGTGATCACTTGTATGTATAAACTTTGCAACTGAATAGGAGAGAAATCAAGATGAATATGAAGTATTTCAAAAGTAGTTATTATGAATAATGATTGACAACAAACCTAGAAATGGAATTTCAAAAAGCTAGACTGGAGAGATCCAGCAATGGTTGTGGTCAGATGTCTCTGACGCCGCTGTTACCTTGGGCAAACCCCTTCCCTTTCAGCAGCCTCTGTGTCTTCATCTATACAATGAGGGTATTGGATGAGATGGAGTTTGAGGTCCCTTCTGGCTTCACATTCTATAATAGGAAAATGGGAGTTTCTTAATAGTTTTTTTTAAAACTGACAGAGTCCTTATAAATCTTATAAACTCATCCATCATTAAAACATAGCAATGGGAACCCAATAATGGTGACTTCTACAATATGTGTCAAACTGAATTGTCTAGGTTGAATTTCACAACTACCAATTGACTCAGTTAACCTCTTTGGTCCTTAGTTTGCTCATCTGGATATTGAGAGCAGGTAGATGTGGAAGTGTGGATAGAGCACTGGGCTTGGAATCAGGAAGACTCCTCTTCCTGAGTTCAAATCTAGCCTCAGACACTTATTAACTGTGTGACCCTGGGCAAGTCATTTAACCTTGTTTGCCTCAGTTCCTCATCTATAAAATGAGCTAGAGAAGGAAATGGCGAACCACTCCACTATCTTGCCAAAGAAAAACCCAGATGGGGTCATGAAGAGCCAGACACCACTGAAAAAACTCAACAACAAACACCAAATGCCGAGGTATTTGGATAAGTGATGAGGTTTAAAGTGCTTTCTAGATTCAGATATCCAGGAATCTGTGTGTAGATAGATATCTCAGAAGGCTAGAAAGCCAATGTCCCCCATCCTTTACACTCCTCCTTCTTCCCTTATGCTTGCTGCTTCCTTCCACTCTACCCCCCGCCCCCTTCCCCACCTCCTTCACTGGACTGTTATCTCAAATTGTGAGACAATTTGATCGGAGTCCTGGGAAAGGTCAGGCACCGAGGCGGATGGCACTCAGCTGTCTGCAAGAGTGGCCGTGTGCTGCATCTCTCACTGAAGAACCTTCAGCACCTCAACTGAAAGACTTAGTTGCTTATATGCTTTATTCCTAGGTCCTTAACAGGAACTGGACATAGCATCTCATGCCTGCTTTCTTTCCCTTCCTCTACCATCTCCTTCCCACCCATCCTGTTCCTTTCCATTTTCTTTCCCCTTCTGCTTTCTTTTCTTCCCTTTCCTTCTTCCTTTCCCCACAATTCTTTCACTTTCTTCTTTCTTGGAGGGGGGTGGGTATAAGACTCAATGGCAAATTTTGTGAGAAAAATCCTTGATACTTTTTTAATCTGAGATTAGGAAAGATGAGTATGTCAAGTGTCTTCAGCTCTCTGATAAAACAGTAGCCTACCTGCTTTCAATGTCACTTCAGCTGATCCCATCCACGACTTGAGGATTCAAGTACAACTCTTGTACCAGCCTGTTCTCTGGTTGGTTCCTCTGAGAGTAACAGAGGTTTCTTTCTTGCAGATGTAAAGATTTATCCAGTTCAAAACCATAGCAATGTAGCAATAAAATAATAATTCACATTTATGTAAATGCTAATTTTCTCGATTAAGAGAGTGCTTTGAAGTCACTGGGGCTCTGAGAGGTTAAACATAATTCAGCAGGACTTGAACCTGGAGCATCCTGACTTCTAAGTCCAGTGTACCATTCCTCTAAATTATACCATACTGCTACTCGGGTAGACATACACCATCAATGTTGGTTAAGGAGAAATCAATTGCATTTTACTTTAAAGTAAATTTCATTTAATTTACTTACTTCACTAGTTCTTTGGGGCCTCCATATTTTTTGTGGCAGTTGGACTTAGAGGGCCTGGATTCAATCCTAGTTTTACTGGACCTCTGAGCAAATTACCACCATGGGCCTCCGTTAATTTGCCTGTAAATTGAGGATTGACTCAATGCCTTTTAGGATCAATTCCATTCCAGGTCAATGATCTGCATTCAGGCCATATTAAGTCTGCGTGTCCTGTCTTACCCACCTAGTGACTTTGTTCTAAGAGTTCTGACCTGTTTCTACTGTAGATTCAAGTTCTCTCTCTCAGTTTAGACATAACCATATTTACAGCTGTGGCTTTGGGTCTGTACAGTTGCAGTATAGTCCTAGAGAGGCTGGTGATTTTCTCTTGGATATTTTGTTTTCCACCAGGAAAGCAATAGTGCTTTGGTTACATGGCCTGCCATCTAAATGACCATAGGGGTTAATCTGAGATCTAAATAAGAATCACAAATTTTCTACACAACATCTTTTTCTTAACTAAAATAGCTTTTTAAAATATAATGAAAGAATCTAAACCACATTATATATGTAACACAGCTCCCTCTACTTAACAGCTGATAAGTAATAGTTAACAGGGGCAAAGCATACAAAGAGGAGACTTGAGTTCAAGTGATACTCCGAACACAAATTAACTTTGGGACCTTGAAGTCACTAAGCCTACCAGCGTCCCCAAGTAATTATCTTAGGACTATAAATTACAGCTAATTGTAGATCTTTGCTTGTGGAGGAAATTTGAATGCTAGGAGTTCCCACACTGCTGAAATCATAGCATCTGATCCCCCCCAAACAAATTTTAAAGAGCAACATTTTAGAATATTTTCTCAATTACACATAAAGACAATTTTTAACATTTTTTGTAAAATTTGAGTTCCAGATTCTCTCCCTCCTTCCTCCCCAGAAGGTAAGCAATTTGATATAGTGTTTATATATATATGTGTGTGTGTGTGTGTGTGTGATCATGCAAATTATATTTCCATATTAATCATGTTGTGAAAGACACAGACCTCCCAACACATACACACACACACACACACACACACACACACAGAGTGAAAAATAGTATATTTCAATCTGCATTCAGACTCCATCAGTTTAAAGAGCAAAATTGAAAGAAATAAACAGGTACAATTAAAAACTTGTTTTTTGCTATAATTTTATTAGAATAGTTCTTTGTAGTCCTTTGATTTTCTTTTCTTAGAATCCAAACCTGCCCAGATCACGAGCACAGTTTGGGACTGAGGTTCAGCTTGTTGCCCCTACAGCTATTTTGCTTTTCCCTTATAGGCTGAGACTTGAACCACCTTAACTTAAGATACTTAACAAGTTAAATATTGTTTCTCAGTTAACCTGAGGAAGGTGGTGAGAGACAGGTGTCACCATATGTAGGGGAAGGAAGTGAGGAGACCCTGCTTTCTAGCTTCAGTTCTGACACCTCTCCTTCTCCCCTTCCTTCTTCCTTCTGGTGGAAAAGCCAACATTTTTGCAATAAAATCACAGGTCTTATTCAAAGCAGAGTATTCCCAAGCATAGGTGCCTAAAGCCAGAAAGGACCTCAGAAGCCGTCTGACTCAACCTCCTTATTTTACAGATGAGGAAATTAAGGCCCAAGGAAGTTGTATAGAGTTGGCAACTCTACAGACCTCAGCTCATCTGCAAAATGAGGAGGTTGCCCTGGAGGGCCTCTGACATGCCCCCTCTAACATGCTATACAAAGCTATAGTTTGCCTTGCCAGCTTTTTCAAACATAGCTCTCCCCTCCATGAGCATAGCAGAAGCCAAGAGTGTATTTCTGCATCAACTACATAAACCCTCCCTGAATGTCATTTCCAATCAGAATAAGGTTTCTCTTTACCTGTCAGGACGTTCGTATTTATTTTGTTGTTCATGTGGTTTTCTTCATCTATTCACTATTGCAAATGTTTCATTCTCTACTGTGACCATTTGCATACTGCTGCTTATTTGAATAAATGAGCAAGCATCTATTAAATGCTTACTCTATTCCAGGAACCATGTTAAGCTCTAGGGATACGAATCCAAATCACGCAATATAGTCTCTGCCCTCAAGGAACTTACACTCTAAAAGGTGAAGACAAAACATTTGAAAGGGTGGCAGTCAGGGAGGAATGTCAGTCTGTAGTCAAATCCTTTCCAGGAATGATGGCGTTTATTTGATTACTGTTCTCAGAACTAGAGAAAGCAAGTAGGGTTTGGAGAGGAAGATCATAGAGGTGATTAAACAGTGATATGGTGGAACTGAATCTGGACCAACTGAAGTGGAAGCTCACCAATCAGAGTTAGAGATCCAGGGGTCCGTGTCCTATTTCCAAATGAAGGAAGAGGAGGGTGAGTGTAGGTGTGGCTTGGTGATAGTCACCAAGTGACGGAAACCCTTCTACCAAAGTAGATTGCACCTGTTCTGCAATTTCAGGTCCTAAAATGTGCCAGGTGTAAGGGCTCCAGGCAATAATGGGACTTCGGTCAGTATGTGTCAGAGGTAGGATTAGAACTATGAACTTCCTAATTCAGAGGTCTGCTCTCTAGCCATTATGCCATATAAAGAGACTTTCTTCCTTCTCTCCTTCCTTTTGTTTTTCTTTCTTTCCCTCACTCCTTCCTCTTCTTCCTTCTCCCTTCTTCTTTGCCACTGCATCGCCAATCTTACGTCTTCATCTGCCCTTCAGACATCTCATACTGGATGTCCAGTAGACATCTTCAACTCAATATGTTCAAAACAGAATTCAATATGCTTCCCCCAAAGCCCTCCTCCTCCTTCCTACCTTCCTTATTCTTATACAGGGTAATATAATTCTCCCAGTCCCCTAGGCTCACAACCTAGGAGTCATCCTAGACCCTATTTTTCTTTTACCAATCATATCCAATATGTTACTGAGGTCTGCAGATTTCACCTTTGTAACATCTCTTGCACATGCCCCCTTTCTCCTCTGACACAACCACCTCACTAGTGCAGGCTCTCATCACTTCATGAGTTGCAGTCACCCACTGGTGGGACTGCATGCCTTAAGTCTCTCCCCACTCCAATCCATCCTCCAATAGGCCACTAACGTGATTTTCCCAAAGCATAGATAAAATCATGTCATCCCCCCCACCCCCACCCAACAAACTCCAGTGGCTTCCTGTTGCTTCTAAGACCAAATTCAAAATACTCTGGCATTCAAAGCCCTTCATAATCTATACCCCTTCTACATTTCCATCATCTTACACCTTATTCCCCAACACAGACTCTGATCCAGTGACACTGGCGTCCCGGCTGTTCCACAAATAAACACTCCACCTCTCAGCTCTGGGCATTCTCTCTGGCTGTCCCCAATGCCTGGAACATCCTCTGTCCTCCTCTCTGTCTACTGACCTCATTGGCTTCCTTTAAGTCCCAATTAAAACTCTACCTTCTACAGGAAGCCTTCCCCAGTCCCTCTCATACCAGAGCTTTTCCTATTATTACTGTATACACCTAACTTTATACATATTACGTCAATAAATACGTAAGCTCTTTGAGAGTAGATGCTGTCTTTTGCCACTTTTTGTATGGCCAGCCCTGAGCACCTGGAACATCGCAGGCGATTCCGTGGGACCTCTCCATCTGACTTGTTGCTGAAATCTTCCGTATGTATTGTCTCCCTCTCTTAGAACATGAACGCCTTAAGAATAGAGACTGTCTTATTTTCCCTTTGTGTCTCCAGAACATGGTAAAATCCTTCATTCATTCATTCAGCATTTACTACGTGCCAAGCGCTGGGGATAGAAACGCAATCAATGAAATAATTACTCAAAGGAGCTTACATTCCAGCGAACTATAGGTTTCTTATTAGTTCTAGTCCTTTGTATAAAAATTACTAAGTCCTTTTCCAAAATCTAGATTTATCCCATTCATGTGTGCTATTTATTCTTTCCTAGAATTGACCTTTCTTTTTCTTTCCCTGTGTTTTTTTCTCACTTCCAAGTGGGAGGGTCTCCTCCCTGGCATATCTGCCTCTTGGAAAGGCATTTCACTGTCCTGGTAGTTCCATTCTCTGAAAATCTGTTCCCCCTGTCTTTCCACTTCTTCTCTCTGATCCTCTTACTTCACTCTGAAAAGGTTTTCTAAGATACTATGAAAGATGCTCACTAAATGAAGTCATCTTTAAAGAGGAGGGCATATCACTCTGACTGATGCAGCTTCTTTCACCTGAACACTTGAAAACATGTTCTGAAGTTGTTAATGAAGGCCATGCCTGACATTCACTCCCTCCTTATCTCTACCTGTCGAAATCTTTCATCTTTTTTCATCTCCCTTGTGAACCACAATTCCTCATCACCAGCTGCTTGCTCTACATCTCTACCTGGATGTCCCATAGGCATCTTAAATTCAACAAGTTCAAAGCTGAGCTCATTAAGTGTAAATTTTCCTAATTCTCTTAAGGCACACCACCACCACCACCCTTCTAGCCAGTCAGGTTCATAACCTTGGAGACAACCTCAACTCTGTCCTTTCCTTCAACCCCCCTATCCAGTTGCCCTCCAAGTGTTGTCCATTCGAACTCCCCAGCACTGTATACCTTACGTTTGCTCCCTTTGTCTCCATCCATCCATCACCTCTTGCCTGGACTATTAAAATAGCCTCCTAATTTCTTCCACTCTTTCTAGTTTCTAATCTGTCTTCCACCCAGCTGCCATGATAAACCACTGAAAACACAGGTTCAACCATGTCGCTCAAGAATCTTTGGAACCTCCCTAGTACCTTTGGGGGGGAAAAAGATGTAAACTCCTCAGCCTAGCTGTTAGAGTCATCATAGTCTTGCACCAGCCTGTTTTTTCCAGACTTATTTCACATTACATCCATTCACACACTTATTCCAGCAAATTCTAGCAAAACTAGACTTCTTGATGTTTCCTAAACTTGTCCCTCCACTGCCGACTTCCATGCTTTTGGCATGGGCTATCCCTTATGCCTAGCATGCATTCCCTCTTCTCTTCCAGCTTTCAGACCCCACAGTTCTATGGGAAACCATTCCTGACCCCCTGACCCTCCTCAAATAATCCTGTATCTGTTTACACATTGCATCTCCCCAGAAGAATGTAGGCTTCTTGACAGCAAGGACTGGTTTTTGTTTTGTCTTCCTATCCTCTAGCATCCTCCAGCTCAGGAGTGGGGAACCGGTGGCCCTCTAGATTCTTGGGGGTGGCCTTTTGACTGAGTCCAAGTTTTACAGAACAGATCCTTTTATTAAGGGTGTTTATTCTGGGAAGTTTGGATTCAGTCAAAGGACCACTTATTTAAGGACCTAGAGGACCGTGTGGCCTTGACGCCACAGGTTCCCCACCCCCGCAGCCCCTGGCACAAGGCTTGACCCATGGTAGGTGATTAATAATTGTTGAACTGAATCGGGTCACATTTAAATGCATGAATTTTTCCTAACTTGGAAAAAATAAGTCAAATAAAATATTTTCTGATAGTTGAAACTTTTAGCAAAGTTTCTCTGTAACAAGACTTAAAAAGAGGAAAAAAAGGTGGGGGGAGGGATAGGATGGGACAGGAAATCACTACAGTAGAGCATTTGTTCAAAATTTAGCTTACTTTAAACTCTTTGGATTCTTTCCTTCTATTCCTTGTCTTCACATAGCTGTCTCTAATGAGCCCAGGACATAGGTCTTAAATCTCTTACAGCTGAAAGCAGAGAAAACCAACTTTCAGCTTGAGTCTATGCTTTATTTTACTTAAAAAGAGAATTTGAAGCAAATGGTGATAATGGGTGGCCTAGTGGTAAAGCAGCCACATGTTTCATACCACTCTCCTCCCACTCTTTCTTCTTCCCTTTCGACACATGTACCCACAGTTTATTCATGATCCTGGACCTCCCAAACACTATTCTTGCCCCTTTTCATTAGAGTTCTGCCCCCTTTAAAGAAGACCAAGGAGAGATCTTGTTGAAAAATTTGAAAATGAGCTTTTTAAACATCTTATGTTTTGATGTCTGGACGCAATTACTTAACGTTGTCATGTAAAGAATTAGAGTTAAGGGTGCTTTTGACCAACGGCAAAAACAGGATGTTTGCTGAGCCTAACTGTAGACACTTGCTGGTGGAAAGCAGAGCACCTCCTTGACTTTTTTTTTTCTCCTTTGTGCCTTCTCTCCCTACCCCCCACCCCCAGGTTCCCAACAAATTGTTCTGCATGTTGTCTACAAAAGTGAACCTAGGCAAAATGGTGGAGGGGATTTCCTCCCATCTTTCCCCACTGCCTTGGATTCCTCCCTGGGGACCTATCCAGGACTGTTTCTGCCTTTGCCCACTAAGACTTACCTGGCTTGTGACCCCTACTTTCTGTACTCAGTTCTTTGATTTCCATGGTAACAACTTGGAAGTGTAAAAACCACTGATCTGCTACTGTGTAATATTAAATGAGTCTCTTAACTTGTATGGGTTTTCTCATCTGTAAAATGAAGTGCTTGTACAACCCAACCCAACCCAACACAACACAACATAATACAAGGTCATCTAGGTGGTAAAGTGAATAGAGTACCAGGCCTGGAGTCAAGAAAATGCATCTTCTTGCCTTCAGATCTGGCTTCAGACACTTACTAGCTATGTGTCCCTGGGCAAGTCACTTCACCCTGTTTGCCTCAGTTTCCTCATCTGTAAAATGAGCTGGAAAAAGAAATGCAAATCACTCCAGTATCTCTGCCAAGAAAAATTCAAATGAGGTCACAAGGAGTCAGACGTGACTGCACAACAACGATACAATAAACATTTGTTGCATGGTGCTAAGCTCTGGGGATACAAAAGGAGGTAAAAGACAGTCCTTGTCCTCAAGGAGCTATAATTCCAGGTTTATGGTTTTATTAATCTGTCATTGGTGGACTAGTCTGAGAAACCAATCAATGTTAACAGATCCTCCCTGTAAGGTGTTGAATAAAGCAGGAGGACTGGTTTCCACAAACCACACATAAAAAGCAGTGTTTTCATTTTAAAAGACCTTCTGGAAATGTGATGCTTTTAATTAAAGATGCAAGTTTAATGATCTGAATTTCAAGCACTAGGATGTTAGAGAAGATATTGTGGGAAAGATAACGATTTTCTGAGCAGTCTACGTAGTCTTGGCCCCAGACTGGATTCAGAGACTGCAGACTCCTGGTCTTGCCCACATCCTATGGTTTTTTTTTTATTCTCTACCACTTTTAAATCTGTTTCCTCAACTGTAAAATATAATAATAATAATAAAACACCTACCTCAAAGGGTTTTTCTGAGGATCAAATGAGATAATGTGTCAAGTATTATGCAGATCTTAGTAGCTATGATTATCATTATTATTTTTAAAAGGGTTTAGTATTATACAGTTCTTTTGACTACATAAAGACAGTCCTTTTGGTCCTTAAGACCTCCCAGCAATATACTGTCATCGCTTGAGCCAATTTGGAGAGCCTTTATGGTGGCTCCTCAGAGAACCCTGCTATGTCTAATGAGAAAGCTTTGGAGTTTTTCCTGCTTTCTGGGAATCATTTGATCTACAACGTGCCTTTATAGTGCTCCCACCTAGAGTGGCCATCTCTAAGCCCTCGATTGGCTGCATTGCAAGGGCTCACAGAGCTGGTCTACCCAAGCACATGTCTTGTTGCTTATTAAAGGACCATCATACCCAGGGGAATCTGCACCTTGGTGTCTGCCATTCCAGCATTAGTTGGGATGGCAGAGCCAAGTCAGCACTGAGAATGGATGATATCCTAAAATGTAGGACTTCCTGCTTCTTCTCAGCATCGTCTCTGGGTTCCTGAGAAGTCCTACCTACCCCTTGAAGCTCATAAAGGTGTTTAGGCAGTACTTGAGTTGGAGTGTGATGAGATGGAATGCTAGACTACAGCCCCCTTTCTTTTTAGGGATAAATCCATCTTGATACTTTGGGGGAATCATACCACCACTCTAAGATAAAGCTTTCATCAAGCTTTCCTCTTCTGTCCTTTTCCCTGATCCTTCATCCATCTCTTCTTGAGGAGGTATTGAAAAGGACTGGGCTAAAGGCAACAGGGCGAGTGGGGAGAGGATGGGGGTGGGCAGAGTCATAGCCTTACCCACATCCTACTGATTTTTTTTATTCTCTCCCGCTTTTAAATCACTTGGTTGTAGGGATTCTATTCATAGAAAGCTAGTTGCTGAAATAGATTGTAACTTTCTTGAGATCTGTGACTATCTTTTTGCCCTTCTTTGTTATCAGATCCTAGCACACAGTAGGTACTTAATAAATGTTTGTTGACTTATCAAAAATCAATCCCCAGATACAATAACATCAATAAGTAATGTTTTTGAATAATGTTTTACAATGCGCTGTACATAATACGTCCCTTAATCTCGGGAATATTCCTATAAGGCTACAAATGCAAATATTACTACTCACATTTTGCAGAGGAAGAAAGGAAGGTCAGAGATGAATGATTTGCCCAAAGTAACAGAGTTAGTTAAGTAATGGAATTGTAACACAAACTTGCCTCCTGACTCCAAAGTCACTGTTCTTCCACAATTCTGAACTACCTTTCATCAATAGGTTATTTTTTTGGGTTGTGTTTTTCCCAGTTTAGGCTTGAGATTGGTACTTAACATGTATTGACAACCAAGATACCTTGGACAGTTGATAACGCATTCTAGTATTGACTCACTATATTACCTTGGGCCAATCACTTTCATCTGCGAAATGAGGAGGTTAGATTAGATGACCTCAGTTTTCAGATGAAGAAATTACAGATATCTATAGTCATATGAAAAAAGCTCTAAATTGCTATTGATTAGAGAAATGCAAGTCAAAATAACTCTGAGGTACCACTTCATATCCATCAGATTGGATAATATGACAGAAAAGGAAAATGATAAATTTTGGAGAGGATGTGGGAAAATTGGAATAATAATGCACTGTTGGTGGAGGGGTAAACTGATCCAACCATTCTGGAGAACAATTTGTAACTATACCCAAAGGACAATCAAACTGTGCATATCCTTTGGTCCAGCAATACCAGAGCTAGATCTGTATCCCAAAGAGATCATTAAAAAGGGGAAAGGGACCCACATGTACAAAAATATTTATAGAAGCTCTTTTTGTGGGGGCAAAGAATTGGAAATTGAGGGGATGCCCATCAATTGGGGAATGGCTGGACAGGTTGTGGTATATAAATGTGATGGGATACTATTTCTACAAGAAATGATGAACAGGCAGATTTCAGAAAACCTGGAAAGACTTACAAGAACCAGGAGAACATCGTATACACTAACTGCAACATTGTATCATGACTAACTTTGATAGACTTAGCTCTACTCAGAAATACAATGATCCAAGACAATTCCAAAAGACTCATGATGGAGAACGCTATCCACATCAAAGAAAGAATTACGGAGTCTGGATGCAGATCAAAGCATCCTATTTTCACTTTTTGGGGTTTTTTTTCCCTTCTGTGGTTTTCCCCTTTTGTTCTAATTCTTCTTTCACAACATGACTGATGTGGAAATATGTTTAACATGATTGTTCATGTACAACCTATATCAGATTGCTTGCTGTCTTGAGAAGGGGGAGAGAGGGAGAAAAATTTGGAAACCAGAATCTTACAAAATGAATGTTGAAAACTATCTTTATGTGTAATTGGGGGAAAATACTATTAAGTGCAAAAAAAAAAAAAAAGATTAGATGGCCTCTGAGGTCCTTTCACAGCTCTAGATCGAAATCTGTGATGTTCCCACTTCTCTGGGCCTCAGTTTCCTCACCTGTAAAGTGAATGCAGTAGACTACATGGTCCTTAAATATTCCAGGCCAAAGATAAGACATGACTTGCCTAACACTTCTCAGAGCAGTGTGGGAATAGGGAATGAAATATTGAGTAGCAGGTCAAAAGAAACAGTGACATCATATTGTTGTTCATCCTACATTCTCAAAGAGGACCTATGGCATCTTGCTTAATTTTCCAGAGTGGTGGCAAGTGCATTGTTTTGGTGGTTTACAAGAGGATCGATCAGGGGATGGGTTCATTTTCAGCAAGGTGTCACAGTGTCCAGCTAGAGTGAGGAACAGTTGAGTTCAAATGAAGTTTCCTATCCTAACTAGACATGTGACCCTGGATGAGTCATTCCACCGCAGCTGCAGTTTCTTCGTCTGTAAAATGGGGATGATAATAATCCTCTTACCTCCCAGGGTTGTTGTGAGGATATAAAATAAGATGAGATTTGTGAAAAGCACTTTGCAAAACTGATAGTGATATATAAATGCTAGCCGTCCTCATCATCGCCATTACCCCTGTTCCATACTGCTTTCAAGGCACAAGGAAAGAGTGGGATTAGGTGACCTTGAAGTACCCTTCCAGCTCTAGATTGATGGTCAGAGCTCTAAGCAGATTTCAGGGGCCCTGTCACCCTAGTGCTGGCTCCTCTTGGAATAGCTGATGAGGGAACTTTGGAGAGCTTAGCTATAGCCTTGGTAGGAGGTTTGGGTGGAGAGGGAGCTTGCACATGGGGTGGTGTATATGTGACTGAGAACTATAGAATCAGTGAGTCAACCAGCATTTATTAAGCACCTACTATGTGCTGGGCAGCTAGGTGGTGCAGTGGATAGAACACCAGGCCTGGAGTCAGGAAGACCTGATTTCAAATTTGACTTCAGATAAGCTCACTAGCTGTGTGACCCTGAGCAAGTCACTTAACCCTGTTTGCCTCAGTTTCCTCATCTGTAAAATGAGTTGGAGAAGGAAATGGCAAATCACTCTAGCATCTTTGCTAAGAAAACCCCAAAAGGGGTCACGAAAAGTCAGACGTAAGTGAAAATGGACTGAACAACAACGTTATGTTGTAGGCACTGTGCTAATTAATCACTGACTACAGGGGAGCTCACAAGATGCCAATATATCACTGCTTTTCTATTGGGAGGAGGCCCTGTCTGGTGGATTTGTAAGCTGGATGTGGGTTTCTAAGCTACGTGTGTGACTTTGGGCATGTCACTTAAACCGTCTAGGCCTCCGTTTCTCGCTTGTACAACAAAGTGGTAGACTAGATGGCCTTCTAGGGCCCCTCCTGGCTCTTTGGCTACTGTGATCCCCTAGTCTCAGGAATGTAACCCTGAGCAGTCAATGAAATCCTAAAGGAGAATTCTGCCCTGGGAGCAGCGCTTTAGGCAACAAGTAGTAGTACTGAGGTGAACTGAAATTTAACTGGGTGACAGTGAGGGGCCCCCATTGACGTGTGCGGACAACTCCATTTGAGAGGGGAGGAGTATTCTGAAAAGGGGGAGAATAGGGGGAAGAGGTGAGAATTTATAAAATGAAAACGTGCCCCTTCAAAAAATCATTATAATATGTATTGACCTTTGGGGCTGTGTGAAAAGCAGCACAGGGAAAAATATTGAACAATTAAGAGCTGCTTGGGACATGCTAATTTTCTGCTTGACAAACTGTTTAGCAAAAAGGACCACCTGGCTTCCTTCACCATCCCTGCCCCCTCCCCCTCTCCGCCTTTCCCTGGGAGGCTGGGGCTTTGCTGAATGTAAAAGCTGCGGTTCTAATCCAGCCTTCCCCACTTTCCCTTTTCACACCCCTCCCCCTCCAGACATTTAGGAGAAGGTGATAATTGCTTGAAATACTGAGAGAAAGTAATTTGGAGCGGTAGGCAGGCTTCTGGTGAACTTCAAAAGGGTCAGTGTTTCTATAATGCTGATTTCCTATTTACTTGTCTAACCCAGCTAAATAATTTGGTAAGGGGCGTGTGTGTGTGTGTGTGTCTGTCTGTCTGTCTGTCTGTGTGTCTGTGTGTGTGTGTGCGTCTTTCTGTCTGTCTGTCTGTTTTTCTGTAGCCTGTTGATATGCATGACTGAGCAGAGGACTCTGTGAATGACTTTGGATTTAGTGACCAGAAATGAACATGCCTGTGTTTTATAGAGTCCACATAGCATTTGACCCCAACCAATCAATCGATTTTATTAAGCACTGATCATCTATATACAGGATGCTAGGTTAGGTAGCGGGGCTAGCTAGAAGCACTAAAGGGAAGGCTGCCCTCAGGAAGTTTGTATTCTATCTAGGAAGGTGTTTTACTGAATGTATACATAATGAACAAAAGGGCAAAAGGTAGAGGGGGGAGGGGACAGAGATGGTGAAGGGAAGCCAGGTGGTCCTTTTTGCCGAACAGTTTGTCAGGCAGAAAATTAGCATGTTCCAAGCAGCTCTTAATTGTTCAATATTTTTTTCCCTCTGTCACTTCATTTTGGGCATGAGGGCACTAGCAGCTGGTGGGGAAGGCAAATCATTAAAGGAGCTTCGTGTTGGGAGGGATTTCTTGCGCTGAGTCACGAAGGGATTCTAAGGGGATTCTAAGAGGCCCAAGTGAGGGAGTGAATTCCAGGCATGAGGGACAGCCGATGCAAAGGTCTGGAGGAGGGAGATAGGGGGGTGTTGTATGTCACTAATGAATAGAGTTATTAAGGGAGTAAAAAAGTTATTTTTTTCCTTCTGTGGTTTTGAACTTGCGTTAAAATATAGGTGTGTTTGATAGTCCTGTAATGAAAAAAAAAAAGACTAAAAATTATGCGTGATAAACCACTCCAGAAGAACTAGATACCTTTTTTGGATGGACGCAACAGTTGGGGAAGGGATGTAATGTACAATGAGACAGGAAAGGTAGGTTGGGGCCAGGTTGTTGAGGTCTTTAAACACTACATTTTTTTACACTAATTTTTTTTAAATAACACCAAATATATATTTTAGAGGAGTGGAACAGAAGAATGACATGGGAAGACCATTCCTTTAGAAAAATCCCTTTGGTCAGCAATGTGGAGAATGGACTGAAGAGGAAAGAAACTTGACAATAACTTTGAGGATAAATTTCTTGATTGTGGGTTTTTCTTTTGTTTTTTCTTTCATTAAAAAAAAAACAGAGCAAGTAGAAAGTTCTTTTTTCCTTTAAATGAGACAGATGCTTCTGGAATTTCAGATATATTTTCAGTCGAGTAAAAGTGTGTGTGACAACTATTTAATGTAATTAAGTCTTAAGGCTTAGATGTTATGTGGCCAACCTCTGCAAATGCACAGGAGTGAGAGAATATTTCATTCACAAAACATCAAGAAGGACCAATTTTGTTGGAGTGACCAGTACCAGAAAGTGAGGCCAAGTGTCATCAGCCTGAAGAGATGGGCCCCAGATGGATTTTGGAGGGCTTTAAAGGCCACACAGAGGAGCCAGTGGGTGATAGGGTCAGAACTACACCTTAGAAATATCCTTTTGGCTGCTGTGTGAAGCCTAGATTAAGTATTATACATCTGCTAGGGTCATGACGGTGGCACATAAAGCTAGCCACCTCGAGAGGAGCTTTTTAAAATGTAGGTTAGCCTTCCTTTTGACTTTTAATTAATGATTTAAAAAAAAAAAACATAAGGTACTAACTCAGATTTAATACCAGAGTAATAGCATATCTCAAAAGCTTGTGTTATCAATACCATAGTGACATCTTGAATTTCAGAGATTTGGCTCAGGGTTTGCCATTGTACAAAGGCACAAAATCCATGACAAGCTCAACAGAAATCAACTCTCCTTATATTTTTATTAACTTTAATTCTGTTGGGGGGGAAGAGCTGGAAACGATTTTTAAAAATGCATTTGCTTTTTTAACTCTTGGCCCACAGCCTTGTTAAAAACCAAACTCTTTTTCATTTGCCCCAACCCAGTGAAAGTGTGAACCACAAATAAAGGTTAGAGAGTAGGTCCTCCTCCTTCCTCCAGCAAACTCAACTTGATAGATTGTGATGGTTTCTACAGAGTCCTGGGCAGGAGGGATGGATCTCTGTGTAAGGATAAGAAGGTAGACCAGGTAAGAAAGCCTTCCAGTTCCTGTTGAGTGGGTAATCATCGTGGAATCTAATTTTTAAGTCTTTTTTTTTCATTCCAAGATCATCAAACACCTATATTTTAATGCAAATTGAAAAACACATTCAGAAGAAAAATACATTTTTATTCACTTAATAACTATTCATTAGCATAAATAATCAAGGACTGGCTTCTGTACTATAATTAGCAATTATCCAGCATAGAAAAAGAGTGACAGGAAAAATTAGGGGTTATTACAATAGTGCAAGGTTTTTAAACCTGCGGTCCAGTAAGCTTGTTTTAAAAAACATGATACCTGTATTTCAAATTGTATTCCTTTATGGTCCTACACATTAAATTTTATTCACTTAACAATATTATTCTGAGAAGGAGTCTATAGCTTCACTAGGCTGCCAGAGGAGGTCCATGGCACGAAAAGGGTTAAGAAAACTCCTGCTGTAGAGGAAATAGCTAGGTCAGGGTTTAAGAAGAAAGACATCTTAATGAATCAAATTGAGACTAAGTCAAAAGCAGAAAAAAAAAACATGCTCTGACATACTGCTAAGAAGATGACAGATTGAGAACTTGTCATAATTGTAATGTTATTTATTCTGTTTTTAATTCTGCCTAAAGCAGCTGAAAGTTGATTTGGAAAGTCTGAACAATTTGGAGAGAAGAATTCAAAGTGTAAAATACATTTTCCATATAACCAAGGATCTAGATTTTCAAGAACATTCTAACAGATACTTCCATAGATTAGTTCTCTTGAGCTCAAAGTATAAGATCATTTTTACTCTGGTTTTCCCCCTCATCCTTACATTTGACTTGTTGTTCCGTAGTTTTTCAGTTGTGTCTAACTCTTAGTGACCCATTTGGCGTTTTCTTGGCAAAGATACTAAAGTGCTTTGTCATTTCCTTCTCCAGCTCATTTTACAGATGAAGAAACTGAGATAAACAGGGTTAAGTGACTTGCCCATGGCTCACACAACTGGCTAGTTAGTGTCCAAGGCCAGATTTAAATTTAGGAAGAGGAGTCTTTCTGACTCCAGGCCCAACTCTCTATCCCCTGCACCACCATGCTACCTAGAGGAAGTAAAAAAAAAAAAGTGGATTTTGTCTCCCACAGAAGACAGTTAGTAGAGCGAGTGACAGTCACTTTTGCTGCATTAGACCGATGGTCATATTCTTCTCTTCCTGAGGTTTTGGCCACACAGTCTTGTGGGTTGTTTTTTTTTTTTTCTATGACCCACTGACTCTATACTCAAAGGATCTTGATTGGGTTCAAGTCCTGCTTGTGATGTTATCATCCATGTGACCTTTGGTGAGTCATTTGATCATAGGACAAGAGTTGTAGAGCCAAAAGGGATCTTGAAGGCCATAGTGTCCCAACGCTCTCGTCTTCCAGATGAGGTAACCTGGGCCTAAGAGGTCAAAAAAGACTTGCCCAAAGTCACACAGATAATAAGCATCGGAAGGGGGATTTGAACCAGAGTCTTCTGACTCAAGTGTTCTCACTACTGGATCACACATAAACATGGAGGTTGGCCTCCAAGGTCCCTTGGAGGACCTTGACTCATAGAACTATAATTTATAAACCCCTAAGTCTTCACAGGGCTTCTGGGTGTTTTTTAACGTAACCTTTTCCCTTAGAAATGGTGTAGAGTATTGGGTAAAGTATTGGTAGTATTAAAAAATCTCCATGGAAGATATGACTAGACCTATATTTGTAAAGCCTACAAGTATTGGTGGTTTTGAAAAACATCACCTGTTTGTAAAACCTACAATTTTCTTTTTCTCCTTCAAAGAAGTCAAAGCTTTTTTGCAGAAGTGATGTTTCCAAAAATTAAAAAAGTATTGAAAAGAGGGTTTTCAGCAACAGCTTGTGAGACAGTACATGAAACACAAAAAGTGAAATGCAGAGAAGTGCCCAGGGCCTGACTGGAGGGGCTACATGGCATATAAGTTCAAGAATTCCTTTCTCACCATTTGATTATGGGCTTGCAATTTATTATATGATGAAAATGAGACAAGAAGTTCCCCATCCTACTGAAATGCCTTTCAACACAGAATTATGGTTTCTTATGTTATCTGGTTAGTTTTTTTTTGTCAGGAACAAGAAAAAATCTTCATTTTCTTATTGCCAACACTCTGATTTATGCTTCTGACAGCCATCTATATCAGTACACCCCCAAGGTGATGAGATTATACATTCATGGTGCATAAAAGCAATGAATGCTATAATATAGATCTAGTCATATTTTCCATCGAGATCAATGGGCCTTTTTATCTCCAGGGGCATGTGAAGTGTGGGTTTGGGTTTTCAGTGTGTTATTTTTTTTTTCCATCAAGCTCAAATTTCCAGCCAATGGATAGACTCTATACGTGATACACAGTTTGTGTCTTGAAAAGGCCTCTCTGAGTCATTCTCTTTCTATCAGTCCTGTATCTTCAATCTTTCTCCTCCCATTTAAAAATAGTAACAAAACTCTTCTTTTTCTAAGCTGCCACAGAAATTGAAGTGGAACATAAATATTGGCAAGCCACCCTTTCTAGGTATCTATTTTCTGGGTAAACAAATTATGAAACACATGCACAGAAACACACATTCTTTTGACTATCTCAAGTAGAGTTTGTTAAAAAAGAATTTACATTTTCCATTCACGTATAGTTCCTCTTTCAAATACATTTCTAACTACATTGTCTTAAATAGATTGAAAGGTCTTTTTTTTTAAAAAAAAAAGCCATTATAACTTTTTCTCTCTTAACACCTTATTAAAATTAGTATCATATTGTAAGCCCGTGGGTAAATTTGCCTCTGTCCAGAAATGAGTGGCTAATGAAGGTTCTGAGATGGATTTTTTCCTAAAGTTCAAATAAATGATAGTATTGTTTTTGTTGCTTCAAGCTATAAATGTAATATTTCATCTCTTCATTCATAAACAGGCCTAATTATTGGTCTACAATAGAAGAATGAAAAATTATATTTAAATTCTGCTTAATTCATCACAGTTAATTCTGAGACTGAGGAGAGTGAAATCTCTTGAGATTGAAGTTTTTTTCTTGAAATTCTAAGAAGTCACTTGGTCTTTTTCCCAATAGTCTTCTCAGCAAGTGAATACTGCATTGAAATGGAATCCTCAGATCCAATCCAATCCTACAAGCATTTATTGTGGTTACTAAGTACGGGTTCTGTCTTGGACCCTGGTGAGACAGAGAAAACAAGAAATAGTTCTTGTCCTCAAGTAACTTCCAGTCTTCTGGGTTATGATATGAAAATACATGTACATGTACATATGGGCAGATAGGCATGTTTTATATATGTGTATATGGTATAAACATATATGGTATATATGTAGTGTTCACTTTCTTTTAAAACAATTATGTATGTGTGTCTAAATATATACACGTGATTACTTGAAGAGAAAGAGAACACTAACAATCCAGGATGGCAGAGTAGATAAAGTGTTGGACTTGAACTTGGAGTCTAGAAGACTGTACTTCCTGCGTTTACTAATTTTGTAAGTATGGGTCATGCTTCTTGGAATCTCAGTTTCCTCATCTGTTAGAAAAATAGAGGGTATTGGATCCTATGGCCTTCCAAGGTCCCTTTCAGCTTTAAATGTATTACCCTGTGGACAGGGGGACAGAAGAAGGAGTGAATCAGGAAGGATTCCCAAGAGAAAATTACACATGAGGTAAGCCTTGAGGGAAGCCAAAGTATTCCAAGAGGCAGAGGTGAAATGAGAGTTCTGTCCAAGCATTAAAGCTAGCTGTACAAAGACCTGGAAATGGTAGGTGGAATTCCAAGTTTGAATAACATGAGGGAGGGTTGTTTGGCTGGAATGTACAGTTGCTGTTGTGTTTGTCCTTGGTTCTCCAAGAGAACCACGACATCAGGGAAATGATGACATGACTTGCAGTTGACTTTGATTTGAGTGAGGGAGGGCTGTGCAAGAGAATAATGTGGACTAGGCCTGCAGACATAGACAGAAACCATACTGCAAATTTAATTAATTTTAATTAATACCTAGGTGAGGAATGTTCCCTGGTTCTTCTTAGAAAAGGACAAATAAACAGGTTGGTTTTATGGTGTCTCAACAAAAAAACATTATTTCTTGGGACATTTAGACATAGTGTATTGCTATACTCATGATAAACATTTACAGAAAGACTATCATGAAGGTAATTGAAGCCTCAAGGCCAACATATGTTTCAGAGGATGAAGAGGTAGATATGTTCTGTGAAGGACATGTCCTACAAATTAAGTAATATTTAATATTTGATAACTTAAATGCAGAAGTGGACATAGGTTTGTTATTGTTTTTTGGTCAACTCTTTGTGACCCCATTTGAGGTCTTCTTGGCAGAGATACTGGAAGAGTTTGCCATTCCTTCTCCAGCTCATTTTACAAATGAAGAAACTGAGGCAAACAGGGTTAAATGACTTGCCCAGGGTCACACAGCTAGTAAGTGTCTGAGTCCAGATTTGAATTCACAAAGAGGAGTCTTGCTCCAGGCCCAGCACTCTATCCACTGTGCCATCTGCCTGCCCTGGACATAAGATAGGATGGTGCAAAACAGGTTGAAACACATGATTCATGACAAAAAAAACAAAAGAGGCCAAAGGCATGTAGACTATACAGACGCCTCACACTTTATTGAAGAAGAGAGTCAGGAAAAAAAGAGAGTTGAGAGGTTCATCCTGGACAAGTGCCATATAGCATCATAAAGAATATATGCATGCATATATTTTATAATAAATATAAATAAATATATAATATAAATAAAATAAATAAATATGTAATAAATGAATAAATAAAAATAAGTAAATAAAAATAAATATAAGGTATCACATACATATATAATGTAGCTCATTATACTTTAACAGAGAAGAAATAACCAGTTAACGCAGAAACCATTTCTGAATCAGTTGTATTTACGTGGTGAGACCACTGATACGTTAGAACAGAGATCACAATCAATACTAAATTAAACAAACAATAAAAATGAAACTATTTGTCATACAGCCTGACTTATTGAAGCAACCTGTTAAAGCCAAAAAAGATACATGGATTTTTTAAAAATAGCCTCTCATTATTTCTCAGAATTTAGCCATTTTAAATTGGTTGCCACAACAAAGAGACCAAAAGAGCCCAGGAACAGCCTTAGTCTGAAAACATTGGATTGTTTTGCCGAGTGGATCAATCTGGTGGCCAAAGACAACATTTGATAATATAAACTCTTTGTAGAATATTATGAAGGAGAGTGGGGAAATATTATGAGTGGTGTTGTCTCGTGAAACAGAAGGAGTAGAAGGGAAAACAAACTTAGAGAAGGCTTGAGGAGAGATGTAGGTGTTCTTCAGAGCATTTAAAGATGAAATTCAAGTTAGTCAATCAGTATGCATTTCTAAAGTGTTTGCTATGTGCTAAACACCGGAGATACAAGAGATACAAAGAAATGCAAAAACATGGGCCCCACCCTCAAGGAACTCGTAGTCTTAAGTGAAGATAACATGGAAACTATGTATACAAAAGATATTTCCAGAGTGAATTGGAGGTGATCTCAGAGGGAAATGCCTAGGGAAAGGTTTCTTGCAAGATGGAATTTGAGGTGAGACTTGAGGAAAGCCAGGGAAGCCAGGAGGTGGAGAAGAGAGAGAGAATTCCAACATGGAGGACAGCCAGTGTTGGGAGATGGCATAATTTGTGTGAGGAACAGTAAGGAGGCCAGTGTCACCAAATTATCGAATATGAGGGGTAGGGAGTAAGATGTAAGATGCCTGGCAAGGTAGGAAGGCTTTAAAATGTTGTGGAAGGCTTGAAAAGCCAGAGTATTTCATTTTTGATCCAGGCAGTATTGGAACATTAAGAGACAATAGTAGGACAATAGAGAGGCAACAAATAGAAAAGATTTGTCATGAATTCTGTCACAAACTCTTTTGTCCATCAATGATGCTGGAACCTCATCATTCTAGGATTCTAGCATCAGCCTCTGACATGGGGTTGCATGAGATACTAAAGAAAACCGAAATGCATATGGCTTCATTCAGGACAAGACCAAGGATATACAGATGAGGACTGTTTTAGAAACAACACAATTTTGAGAGTGTTGAAAAATTAATTCTCAGAATATTTGAAAGAGGAGTATACTAAATTCTTGGGGGGGGGTGTAATTGTACTTTAGTATATATTCTATGCAATAGAAAAATGTAGTTGAGAGAATATCAGTAACTTCCTATGCATATCAGTAGCATCTTTAATAAGGTTATAAGAAGGGAATAGGTAGGCTTTTGCAAATTGCATTCTATAGCAGATCACAAAGAATGCAAAAATATTTATTAAGCACTGAGCTAAGCAATAGGGATACAGAAAGAAAACTGAGACAGTTTTAAGGAGCTCATGTTCTAATTGGTGAGGACCCATGTTCATGGTCAGTTTGTGACAGGTGGAAAGGCCAAGTAGCACTTAGGTTCTGGCAGGG
Organism: Trichosurus vulpecula; assembly: GCF_011100635.1. Taxonomy (NCBI): domain Eukaryota; kingdom Metazoa; phylum Chordata; class Mammalia; order Diprotodontia; family Phalangeridae; genus Trichosurus; species Trichosurus vulpecula. Next base: position 48,928,883 of record NC_050578.1, read on the forward strand.
CATCCCTAAGTCCAAGGGTTAAAGAGGAGTGAGGTTCAGGGCTTCCATTTTACAGACTGTTTACAGATGTCCAGTTGAATGAAAGGTATAGGGAATTACAGGATCCTACTGGGATTAGGCATGTATGTGTGAGTATGTATGCATATCGTTTGTTGTTCGTTTGTTTCAGTCATATCTGACTCTCTATGGCCCCATTTGCGGTTTTCTTGGGAAAGACATTGGATTGGTTTGCCATTTCTTTCTTCAGCTCATTTTACAGATGAGGAAACTGAGGCAAACAGGGTTAAATGACTTGCCCAGGGTCACACAGCTAGGAAGGATCTGAGGCCCAATTTGGACTCGAAGATGAGTATTCCTGACTTCAGGCTCTGTCCTGTGCCACCTAATTGCCCTGACTGTTGCCCCCATGTTGTATTCTTTTTTATTTTGTTAAGCAATTCCCCATTGCATTTTAGTCTCATTTAGGCAGCACTCAGGAGTTTGGTGATCCCAAGTTTCAGGCAACCTCTGTTCTAGGCAAACCTCTAAGACTGTGTTTCAGAGACGGGGCTGACCTGAATAGGCCAAGGCAGTTTCATCATCTGGGAGTTGGGTATACCAGTGAAGTCACAGGTCTGATCCCATCCCCTATAATTAAGCATTAATCATCAAAATTACCTTACTGAATCTTTGCTTCACTACATGCACAAGGGATTGGACTAGATCACTCTTCATGTCCCTTCCAGCTCTAAAATTTTAGGATTTTGTGAAGTTTCCTGGGAATTCATTAATTAGGGAAATTATTAACCTTCAAAACAAAAAAAAAATCACCATTGCTGCTATAAGTTAAAAATCTGGGTTAAAGTGAAAACCATAGCCCTGTATTCACACTTTTAAATGATGATTTTGCATTGACGTGTATGTTTGGTTAAACTCAACAATGTTTATTACCTGGCTGCATAGGTCTACCAGACACAAATGAGACAAAGACAGAAGTGAGCGGCTCTGCCCTCAAGGAGCTTACATTGTGGTGTGGGGAGGGGGGTGGGTGGGAAGTATGCCACAGGTGGACCATTAAGTACAGTACAAGGAAGGGAGGGGTACGGACATCTGATTTGGTATGGGAAGATTTTATGAAAGAGATGGCATCTCAAGTCTTGAAGGAAATAGGAGGAATATGAATGGTAAAAATGAGGAGAGAGTAACTGAATGGGTGTTATCTCACTGTGAAGGTCTTAGCCTAAAAGGGCCAGGGTCTCCCAATGCATCCTGGCCATCTCTAGTCATCCTGATGAATATCTGGTCACTGGATCCAGATGGCTCTGGAGTAGAAAGTGAGGCTGGTGACCTTGCACAGCCCTACCTCACTCAAAGTCAACTGTAAGTCATGTTGTCATTTCTCTGATGCCACAGTCCTCTTTGAAAATGAATGACAAAACACAAAATGCCAGGCATGGGTGTCAGATTGCATGGGCAAAAAACACATTAGTTGGGAGATGAAGCATAAGAGTTCAGGGAAATACTGGTAATCCAGTTTGCCTGGAACATAGAGTTTACAAAAAAGTCTAGAAAGAGCAGGTAGAAACCAGATTGTGGAGAATCCTAAAGGTCTTTCTGGGACCCTTAGGGAGCTATGGGAAGTTTTCGAGCTGGAGGCGGAGGAGGAGATGGGGGTGATGTGGTCAGATCTGTGCTGCAGGGAGGTTATATTGGTAGCTATGGGGTGAAGTTATGGGAGAGGGGAGAGGATGTTGCTACAGTAGCTTAGCAAGACTTGTGAGTGGAAATGAAGAAATAGATGGCAGAAATATTGTAGCGGTAAGTATCAATAGACAACAGATTGAAGGCAAAGTAATACATACACTCTCAGCATTTCATATAGCTGTTTTTCAAACAATCTCTTGGTTGTATCTGCTGTTTTCATTTAGCACATTCGATATTGGATGACCATTTTAAAAACTTAAACAGAGCAGATGTTAGGTTGTTTTTGTAAGAGAGTGGTAAAATCCTGTGAAAATTATTCCAGATTTATCAATCTATATTAATTTGTTGCTTCTCTTCTCCTTCCCCCCACACCTCATTTTATGCAAGTTAATTTATTTCTCTGCCCCTCTTCCCACTCCAAGAGTCCATAATAATAGTGGGTGGATGAACAGCTCCCATTGACTTTGCTCTTTACAAAGTCTTTCCTCAGAATAAGCCTGTGATTCTTATATACTCTTTTGAAAAGTGAGGTAGTTAAGGTAGAGAGAAGTTAAACAATTTCCCTTGAGTCAGCCAGCTAGGAAATGTCACAGCCAGGACTTGGAGTCTCTCAGTGACTAATAACAATTAAAAATATAATTCCCTTCAGAATTAGTCCTGTTCTACCACTGTTGTGCCCATCTCAGGGCTGTAAGCCCTGCGTACCAGAGGGGGGCCTAGAGATGAGCCAAGACTAGGTGTGTCATAGGGCTACCTTGTCCTTAATTTCACCAGCATAGAACCAAATTGACCTCTGAGAAGAAGGAAGTGCCTTTCCTGCCCTACATTTTCTTTTGGTACAGCTCAGACCTTGAAAATTCTGATCACCAAGCAGAGCTGCAGCTAGGAATATTTTCAGGCAGAAAGAGTTGAGCAAGATTTGATTGTGGGGTGCAAGGGAGGGAGCAAAGAGAGCTTACTTGCCTAAGGTCACTCCACAACTAAACAGCAGAGCTGAGATTTGAACTCAAGTCATTAGACTCCAAATCCTGTGCTTTGTCCACTACTACACCATACTGCCGTATTTTACAGATAGGGAAACAGGTGATTTGGAGAGTGAAGCACCTTTCCCAGGATCCCACAGCTAGTTAATGGCAGGGGAAGGTTCTTCAAGGGTTTGAAGAGCATATGGAAGAGGGTTAGTTTTTTCTGCTTGCAACTAAAAGATGTAAATGTGGTGGTGGTGGTGGGGGGTGGGTAGGCTAGGAATTAGGAAGATTCCTCTTCAAAAGTTCAAATCTGGCCTCAGACACTGTGTGACCTTGGGTAAGTCACTTCACCCATTTTGCCTCATTTCCTCATTTATAAAATGAGCTAGAGAAGAAAATGGCAAACCACTCCAGTACCTTTGCCAAATGGGGTCACAGAGAGTCAGACGTGACTGAAAAAAGACTGAACACCAACAATAGAAAAAGGGCATAACTAGGAGATATGACAGAAATTTCAGAAAAACAGATTTCAATCTGAGGTTAGAAAAAATTTCCTGTTATTAAAAAATGTGCAAAAGTGAGATGGGCTGCCCCTTACAAAGATGTTACCCCTTACTTGAGGTCTTAAATTAGAGGCTGTATGATCATTTGTGACATAAGCAGGTCACATGTCCTATTAATGTGTGGGAAAGATCTTCAAATCTAAATTGTCATCATATTCGACCCCAAAATCTTTCTTATCCACTACATAGGGCAGTGGGAGTTTTGAGATAAGTGGTGTCAACAGAACTTTACAACAGTATAACAGGGATAACACAAGATAAATGCTATGGAGAAGAGTTCTTCAGATATAGATTGGACAAGGCAGCCTCAGAGGTCCCTTCTCCCTCTGAGAGTCTGTGGTAACTTCCACACCACAGTGAAGTCTCCAGAAGACTTGGATGTAGAATTAGGATAAGGACTGTTAGAAAAGGATGAGAGAAATGAGCCAGTAGTAGAACCTGGAGAAGGAGAGTGGCAAACAGGCAACTAGAACAATCAGATAATCAAAGGACTGTCACCCTGGGAAAGAAAGTCTAACCCTGAGGCCCTCAAAGATCCTCATGGGGAAGGGAACCTAGAAATGGGGTCATCTTGCCACATGATGGCATGAAACAGAAAAAGGACAACAGTGCCCATCAGGACATGGCCCCCTGAATGGCTTCTTCACAGAAGGAAGTGCTATCCCCCCTGCAGGTACCTTGGGACAAAGTCCTGTTAGCCACATGCTAGGTACAGCTCTCCCTCCATTTATCTATGGACCCCTAGAACTTATGGATTGGCCCTGCCAGGTTTACCTAATTTTGGATTTATGCCCTTTTTTAAGTCTGGGGATGGATAGGATTAATGTCTCTTATCAGCATAACTAGTGTACCCCAAGTGAGCACCCAATCTGGGCATAATTGGGAGGGCCAGTGCAAGGACAAGTATTCAAGGCAAGCTTGGGGTTGGAGGAGTGCCATTGACCCTCCTGGTCTTATAGAAAGGGAGTTATCAGCGATAGGCTTTTGGCACTGACAACCACATCCCCATCAAAGAATTCTCCCCCGCCCCTCCCCTACCAATTAGCACAGACTCATGGGCCTAAGCCTTGTTATGAATTAGGTCAAACATAAAAGACATTTTTAAATGGCCCAGTGAGAATTTTAATAACAAATTAAAATATTTTCACCCTCAACATTTGGCCTATTCTGGTCAACATTTCACCCTGATATACTCGGCACACATCGCTGCCACCCCATCATTGTCAGTATAGCACAGATAAGTTTGAAGACTGATAGCAGTTTTCGGAATAGCTCACACTTTTAACATGTCAGAGTTTACCGAGTGCTACCCTTCTAAGAAGCCTATTAGGTAGTACAGTTTTTATTGCCCCCATTTCGCAGGTGAGGAAACTGAATTGTCATAAGGACAATCTTTATTTTTTTCTTACTTTCTTCTCTTTCCTCCCTCTTGAAGAAACTATCACAATCTTGGTTTAAATGATAATAATAACTAGTATTTATGTAGTGCTTTAAGATTTGCAAAGCAAATCAAGAAACCCTGTGAAGTAGTCTCTATTACTAACCCCATTGTACAGACTGAGGGTCACATAACAAGTAAGAGTTGGAGGCAGGATTTCTGACTCCAAGTCTACTGCTCTAGCCACTGCACCTCTTGGCTGCTTCTGAATAGAGGCAATTCTTTCCATTGTACGGATGAGGAAGCCGAGGCTGACCTGCCCAGCATCCCATGGGTAGTGACTGTGACAGTCTAGGACTGGCTTTGAACACAGGCCTTCTTGGCTCTGAGGCCAACATTCCATCCAATACAAGTCCAAAGTGTTTAGAGCATTTGCCTTTGATCACACTCTCCCTATCAAACCATGGGCTCTGTGGTCATGTCACACAAAATTGTTGCACTCTGGTGTTCGTGCCTGACTGCCTGCTTGTCCCCACTTGCCTTTACCTCTGTTTCTGGCTCGATCATTTATGCTGTTGGCTTGTTTTCAGGTGGGCCTCTCTCTGCTTAGATGCCTTTGCTCTCAGTCTCCAGCTCATATGCTTTCCTTGGGATTTCGTAGCCCTACCCTGTACATTTTCCGTTCTCAACTATAAAGGAACCATCCAATGGAGTCCTTTAGGTCAGCAATGGGCTGGCATTTGTATGCTGTGAAAATAAACATTCTTTTGTGAAGTTACTTTTTTTGTAAGATTTAAGGCCAAGAATCAGTATCAAGCAGATGATAGTTATCGGAAGATAGATTTCTGAACTGAATTCCTGCTCGGTTCTTTGAGGCCATATGTAACAGCTCAAGCAAATTTCAATAGTAACCTTATTTTGTGCCTGCAATAGTTATGTGGATTGTGGTTCAAGCAATAACCTTATCCGTTCAGGAAATTAGTTTAGACTTCTTTACTGACTTTTTTTTTCCCAAAGGGAAGATACAAATCTATACAACAGCATGAATCCTCCCTCCCCCAAAGGCAAAAGAACTTGAACACATCTTTCAGTAATCCTTTAAACTCATTCCTGTTCATCTACAGTCACCTATCATAAAGAGAAAGAGATTGCCTTCAGGGAGTCATACATCAGGCTGTAAAATGGAGAACATTCCTGGGATCTAACCTCTGGCCTCTCTCCTATTCAGCTTGGGTACTAGGAGCCTCTGTGGCTCAGTATTGATATATTGAAGGATACTCCAGGAAAGAAAAGGACAAACCCACTTTTCCTTTTTGTGAAAATATATTTGTGAATAATTAATTTTTTGAGATGATTGTAGTGACCTTTCTCTTCTGTCATCTTTGCCCCATTGGCTCTCACTTAATAAAAGAGACAGGAGGCAAAAAATCCACTTCTTATTTTTTAGTCTCTTTTTACTATTGTACAGTAGATGCCTTCTTTTAAGGAACAGCTTAAATTCAAAGCTGTGTTAAGCTTGAAGCAGAGAATTCATCAGATAGACCACTGATAGCTACCCATTGGGTTTCAGTTAGCTGAAAGGAGGTCACAGAACAGGGCATTCTGGAGTATGCCAAAGGAAAGGCTCTAGAAGGCCTTTTTTTCTGGAATTTTCCTTCTCTTTGAGACAGTGATCAAGATTATGGTCTTTGTTGATTGTCAGTAGAGAGAAGAAAGTTAAAGGGTTTCTTCTATCACAGTATTTAGAAATTGACTCAGTGGCACATACCTGGAGAACCCAAACTGTACCTAAGGAAAACATATTCCAGTTATTCAGAATAAATCTTGAATTTTATATAGATTCCTTCCCCAAATCAATGATGGAAAAAAATATGGATATTTAGAAAGGGAACTTCTTTATTCACGTGAATAGGGCTATGTCTTTGCTCACATTTTCATCTTGTATTTGTGAGCCACAGGGAAACATAGCCCTCTTTAATCTTGGTTGTTTTTGTCTTGCCAAAGAACATCTTTTTTGCACTATGTAAATGCATTAGGGGAGTCTTTGGAAAGGTCATTATATCTCTCTTCCTCTTTCTGTGTCTCTCACATGACCCTTGCCACTGAAACAAATATATTCATTTCAAAAGATTTCAATTCTCATTTGACTCATTAGTGACGGTAAACTGAAGGGGAAAAAATAGTTACTTTCTCTTGTGAGGAATGACTGTTCTCTACTTCCATTATCAAATAAACTACCTTCTATCTGCTATACTGGCAGCGTGTAAGTTTCAACTAACCAATTTCAACTTTTAAAGCCCAAGCAAAACATATTGTGTAGATAGGCTTAATGAAGGTTTTAATGAATTGAATTCTTCTGCCCTTGAGGTTCATAATCATGTCCTGTGTTAGCACAAGGTTTGCAGCAGCTGCTGCTGCTGCTATTGAGGCTACTGCTGCTGCAGCATCATTTTCTCTCAAGAAAGAAAAACAATAATCTTACTCCAAACAACCTCTAAGAATAGTTGGTGGGAAGGAATGCAGCTGCTTGGTGAGAGGGACAGATTGATTCGTGACTGGAAATGAGTGGGGTTTTTTGTTTTGTTTTTAAATAACCTGAACTGATAGGCATGTTGAAACAGTCATATGTAGACAGTAATCTCTAGACCCTTTATTAGAGTATGTAAATACCACTCTATTCACTGTAGAAATACATTGAGATTATTTAAGAATGTATTCTATAATTCACAGCTATACAATCAGGAAACTAGTCTATACATTATATATTTGTGCATATATACACATATATTATGTATGATACATGTATGATTATATTGTATATATTTCACATAAACACAAATACATATGTGTGTATTTTAAAGCCCAGAGAACATACTGATTTCCTTAGGGCACATGTATACTACATTAATACATGAACAAAAAATAGTTCAAGCTTCCTGGTAATGAGAAAACTGTTCATTCCTTAGCCATAGTTTCAGTCCTAGTTTTGTCAGTGGTGACTGGGCTCCAAAAATTTTCTCTGTTGTTGTTTCTTGGTTTTCAGCTCTGGGCTTCTGGTAGGTGCCTGTTAAATGTATTACTGGTAGTATCTTTTTCAGTCAATTCTATAAAGTAGAGTTTAAATATTAATTTTCCCACTCATTTGAAAAATATACACATGTACAGCAGCAATAAAAATGTTGATGCATTTACCTGTCTCCTTAAAGTCAGGTAGGAGTTAGGACCATATAATCAGAAAATATCTGAATGCCACATCCTCATTTTAGGTGCTAAAGATCACCTTTCCTAGAGTCAAAATGTCTCACATTCCGGGGCTCTTTGCAATATACAGATGGGGAAATATTATAGATGTTGCAATATTACAGATTAGGAAACTGAGGCAAATAGTGTTAAGTAACTTGTCCAGGGTCACACAGCTAGTAAATATCTGAGGCAGGATTTGAATTCAGGTCCTCCTGACTACAGACCCAGCACTCTATCTACTGTGCCACCTAGCTGCCCTGTTTTGCCACAGTCCAAACCAAATAATCATTTCTTAAGTGCCTATTGTGTGAAAGACAAAAATGAAAAATAGTCCTTCATATCAAAGAGCTACTGAACTGTCCATTGAATGAATGAATGTGTGAGTGAGTGAATGAATGAATGAGTTCATTGGAGTCAGTTCCAGAGATGCTAAACACTCAAAAGAAAACTGTTTTTCAGGATCTCGCCAGCAGCAAGGTATGATTAATTCAAAGGGAATACAATTTCTTTCCCCTGGGAGTCCTGGGTCCTGAGAATTGACTTGTGTAAGACCAACACTTTAGTTGGTTGTAGGCCTTTAGAAATTCTCCCACTTTGGATATCCCGGTAATATAGCAACACTAGAAATATTTATACTAAGTTTCAGAATAAATTGTGCTGGTACCCTTCTGGGTCCTAAACCTTTGGGGGAAAGCAATGGATTTCTAAACATTTTCCAGAAGAAGGCTTTTCTTTCTTTCTTTCACCTTCTTTTTCATCACACATTTCCTTCTTTGTTCTATTATCTAGGGAGCCTTTTTATCTCAGTGATTATCTGCTGCTCATCTGAAGTCACTCATCTCACTCAGGGAACAACCTCGAAAATTGGACTCATAGTCAAGAAGCCTTGGGTTTCAATCCTACCTCTGAGATTTTCTAGCTGTGTGACCATGGACAAGTCACGTAATTTCTCTGAACCTCCCTTTCTTCATCTTTAAAATGGGGCTTAAACTGCCTGTAATAATTACTTGAGAGGCCCCATTCATGAGTCTTAACTGAGATATTATATATAAAGAGTTTTGTAAACCTTGAAATGCTATCATTATAACTAACTTTGACTTTTATTGTATTGTGACCGTGTATGAAGTGAGGAGTATGTTATTCAGACTTCTTTTTATTTTTTAATTTTTATCTGCTTTTTTACTCAAACCCTACAACCTTATAGATCCCAGTCTCTCAAAGTGACTCTTAACCCTAAGGATCTTAGTCTTCCATTCATTTTGTCTCTAAAGAGTCTAATGTGGTAGAATCAAGCTGAATCTGAAGTCAGAAGATAGGAGTTCAAATCCTGCTTCTGTCGTTTACTACCTACATGGTCTTCATTACTCAAGTGGCTTCTCTAAGCTTCAATTTCATCATCTATTAAAATGAGGGGATTGGGGAAACAGGTTGGCAGACATCAGGTATAATCCAATATCATATTCTGAGATAAGATTCAAATGGATATATGACTTTGGTATAACAGGGCAGCTCATAAAGAAATCTGAGGAGCAAGGAAAAAAATGCTTTTAGAAACCCTGAATCATAGAAGAGTTTATAACCAAACTACGTATAGAAAGGATCACAGAAGATAAAAAGGACCATTTTGATTACATAAAATTTTAAAAGGTTTTGCAGAAATGAAATGAATGCAGTTAAAATTAGAAAGGAAATAATTAACTGGGAAAGAAATCTTTTCAGAAAAAAATTCTCTCTAAAAAGTAATATATGTTTTCCAATAAATCAAAATGGCAAAGGATATGATCAGGCATTTTTTTCAAAGGAAGAAATCCTAGGTATAAACAACCAAATGCTCCAAAATCACTAATAATTAGAGGAATCCAAATTAAAGCAATTCTGAGGTTCCATCTCACCCATCAGAGTAATAAATGTGACCAAAAAGGGAAAAAGTGACAATTGATGGAGGGGCTATAGAAAACCAGTCCAACTTAGATGCTTTCAATGGAGCAATGAATTGGTCTAGCATTCTCAATAACAGTTTAGAGTTATACTTCTCTAAGCTGTGCATACCTTTGGATTTAGCACTAATACCAGCAGGCCCACACCCAAGGAGACTAAAGAAAGAAGAAAAAGACTCATAGGTACAAAAATATTTGGAGTAACTTTTTGTTAAAGAAAAGAATTAGAAGCTAAGGAGATAAACATATTAATTGGGGAATCCCTGAACAAATTAGGGTATATGAATGTAATAGGATGTTATTATACTATGAGAAATAATGAAAAGAATGGTTTCAGAGAAACTTGTATAGACTTAAATGAACTAACGGAGAGTGAAAAGAATAGGACCAGGAGAACAATTTATATACTAACAATATTGTAAAGACAAACAATTTAGAAAGACTTGTCATCTCTAATCAATGCAGTGACCAATCATGATTCCAGGGCACCAGTGATGGCACATCTACATCGCTCGACTTAAGTGATCGTCTCAAGATGCTGGATAAGACATAGATAATTTGACAACACCATTGTGGGAATATATTTTTCTTGATTATTTATATTTGTTACAAGGGTTTTCTCCTTCTTTCTTTTTTTAATTCAATGAGAGGTAGTGAAAGAGAGGGTGAAGCTAGCAATACAGTACCCAAAGAATAAAAAAAAATGGAGAAATAGAAAAAAAGAATATTGTTGAAGTAGAACAGAAGAAAGTACAAGAATCAGACAAGCAGGGCAATTTTGAAAATTATATGCTGAAATTATGTATTTAAAAACTGTACATAATAGACTTACAGTTTTGTGTTCTATTTTTTTTTCTGGCCTACTTTGTAGATGACAGTGTCCACTTTATTCATGTTAGTGAAATTTTTTGAAAATTGAATGAAATAAAATGTTGGACAAGATGATTTCCAAGGACCCTTCTAGCTCTAAATCAGTAACTTTCTTCCTGAATTGTCCCTTTCTTGTACTCATCCCACGGTGAGGTCCTCTTTATCCCTTTACAAATACTGCCTTTCTATAATTATACAATGCTCAGCTCTGGTTTTGTGACTAGTTAGTGGATCTCCATTGCCTCAAGAGAGGTTCTACATTTCTAGATATACAGACTTGATTCATTTTGATGAAAATAAAACAACTATTAAAATAGGTACAAGGCCTATAGTACTTAGAGTATAATGGGGTTTAGGTTAGAGGAGGAGAGAAGGCTGTTAAGAAATTACATAAATAACATGGTGTTATAACTGAAACAAATTGGGAATTGTTGCTCTGTGTGCTCCTGCCTTCCCCCTTCCCCTCTGCCAGCAGACTATCTGGAGAAGAACCACAGTCTCCGTTATCCCCTGTTGTTTCTCTGCTTCTGTTGTTTGCTTCATCCAGTCGTTCCCGGACCCTCTTAACTATACCTTCTCTCTTTGGCTTCCTTTCCCTGTTATCCTACCCCCCATAATATCATGAAGCCATCTCTTACACGCTCAGTAATTAATGAATGTCAAGATTCTAAGACTCTTGAGAGTTCCCTTTGTTAAACACATATGACCTAAAAAAGAAAACCTTGGAAGGCTGCATATAATTTTGTGACTTGGGGATTATATTTAACTTTAAAAGTCAATCCTCCAATCCCCTTAATTAAAGCTATAACTCGCCTTTCACTGTCCATGTCAAAATTAGGGGATGCCAGTTCTGTCCAGTTACATAGTCTTTCGCAAATTCCTTTAGCTCTGACCCTAGAGTTGACCTGGAACTTATTCTAATCTTAATTCTTCCTATTTTCTTAGATGCTGAAGGAAGGGAGACAGTAGAGATACTCTAATCTCTCCTCTTTCTTCATTTCTCTCTGAAGTGCAATCCTTATCAACTTTGATTATATGTGAATATAAGCAATCCTGAAGTCATACCCTCTGGTTAGAAAAGAAAAGGAGGAAAATACACAAAACTTCATCCTTAGAGCTTTCTGGTGTGAGCAGGATTAATCCCATGGATAATTATAATACCAAGTGATAACATTTGGAATATCATATGCATCTTTTTAAATAAGTGTAGTTGGCATTCACAGTAACAAGAGGGAAGAAATATTAGTTGACTTCCTCTTATTCTGAGATTTTGTCTTCATTATTATATTATGAGTTTCTCTCCCTACTCCCAGAAGACAATGTACAGGGTGTTCCTAAAGTCTGGACACATAGGAAAAAAATGAATATTTTCAAGAAATTAAATGAATGAAATTTTCAACAACGTTCGATTTAATTGGCATATTAACAAATAACATCTTCAACATGATTTCCATCATTTGTGATCAAAGGTTGATGCGCTTTGCAAGATTCACATGAACTCGATGCAATAACTCCACATTGCCGTCAATTTTAGCACATTCACTCTTTATGCATTCAATCAAGTGTGTTGCATCTGTGATTTTCGTTGAGTGTACTTTCTCCTTTAGCATACCCCAGAAAAAGAAGTCAAGGGGGCTAAGGCCTGTTAATATTCCAAATATTTCAAAATATGCATTTTTTCCTATGTGTCCAGACTTTAGGGACACCCTGTATAACAAGCTTTCATTCATACTGAACAAGCAACAATTCCCAGCTTTCACTTTGGATTTTATTACTCTCAGATATTCCTAAGGACATTATTGGGAAATGGTACAACCAAATCTCTTCAGCCAATTTCACCCCATTCCCACTGATTGAACAGGAATCACAATATCCTGATTATGGGACAGAATGTTGTGTGTATATCATGGCCGCTAGGTGCTGAAATAGAGAGGTGCTGGCCTTGGAGTCAGGAAGACCTGAATTTGAATCTTGCCTCAGAAACTTGCTAGCTGTGTGACTCTGGGAAAGTTACTTAATCTGGTTGTGTTTCAGTTACCCTCATCTGTATAGGAGATGATAAAAGCATTTAACAGATCTGTTGTGAGGCTCAAATGATAACATGTGATATACTTTTCAGATCTCCAATGTCATATAAATTCGAACTATTATTTCTATAAGACATGATGACTGTAAGGGATGTTGTTGCTAAATTGTTTTTCTTTGTTTAAAGACAGGGTTCAAACTAAAAGGGAGGATTAAAGAAAGGAGAGTAATTGTTGCTCTTCCCAGAAATGACTGTGACGCAAAGACGGGGGAAAAACATGAACTGAAGAGCTCCCTCAGTTACATATCAGGCATTTTTAGGAATTTAGGTGAATTAGTCATGTTCTCCATTGCAAAACAGTTACCAACCTGCAATGGAATTTCTTCATCAGGAGTTTCTGACCCTCAGTGGTGTGCTGGTAACTGTTTACCAACTGGCTCCACCCACCCACCCACTCTCCCCAGAATAATCAATAGCACACTTTTAAAGTTTCATCTGCATTATTAACAAATATTTTCTCGCCTCACTCTCTTAAATTTAGACTATCAACACAACAGCAAATCTAGCTCTGATTTGTATGTGACATATGCCGATTTCCAAGGTGTAAATGATCACACTGAAAATTTATTAATCCGGGCTGCCTCCAACACATGCGTGATGACACCAGATCATGGGTCCAGACCAAAACCAAAAACTATCCAGTCAATTCTTCTTCATAGCAAAACACCATCAGGAAAGCTAGGCATAGTAAAGAAAGCCCCAAACACTCTTCAACAGGTGCTTGGGCTCTTCCTTCTTAATGATAATAAGTTCTCATTGATTTAGGACTTAAAAGTTTGCAGAGCTCTTAACATCCATCATATCAACTGAGCCTCAGAACAACTCTGTGAGGTTGGTGATAATGACAGTTATCATTAGCATTTGAGGTTAGTAAGGCATTCTAGAAATACTAACTCATTTGATCCTCACAACCATCATGGGAGGTAGGTTGTATTATTATCCCCATTTTACAGATGAGGGAACTGAGGCAGGCAAAAAAAAGGTAACTCACTTGTTTGGGATTACACAGTTAGGAAGTGTTTGAGGCTGGATTTGAACTCAGGTCATCCTGACTCCAGACCCAGCACTATGCCACCTTACAATTTTATGTATGGGGTAAATGGGAGGTTGGTGGTACCCTTGACAGTAATAGCAAAGTTAGGAAGAGGAGAGGGTTTGAGGGGAAAGATAATGAGTTCAATTTGACCATTCTGAACCTAAGTTTTATTAGTTAGGCATCCCTGGGTGGTATATATTTGAAATTCAAAATACTCAAGGATCTGTAATCTTACTGACTCAAGAGTTGTGGTCAATGATGCAGATCTCATATATTCCTGTGCATCCATGTGCAACTTTGGTACATTCATCCCCAAACTTCATCTTCTTTGATTTCTCTTGATATCATAAGAACACCCCCAGTAATATATCATTCTAGATCTTCACCTCCTCTTTATCTTGCCACACGTTCAGCCAATCTTCTCTTTTGTTTTATAGTTCCTTGATAGAATCTTTTACTTCTATTCTTCTTCCCATTTCCTGATTGGTTAATGTGTTGCAGCCTGCTCCCTCCTGCCCCTCAACATGCACTTCTCCATTGGGATAATAATTTTGAGTTCTTTGGAGACAATGGTATCCCGTGTCTTGCTGCCATATAGCAACACCAATAAAATGTTAGTATTGAAAAGATGATCCTTTTCTTTCAGAGGAAGTTGGAGTCAATAAAGGAACTTTGCATTTTCCTGAAAGCAGTTCTCTCTGTTCTCCTTTTCAACACTGAGCCCAGTTCCTTGTCCATCTGTGTCTGTTTCAGACACACATACTGTTGGATGAGTTCTATAAGGTGCTAAATGCATGCTGAAATGTGGAAATAGGTGTTCTTCATCCACTTGGTCTTTGTTTGTTGTGTTTGTCCTTTGTTCTTGAAGAGGACCATGACATCAGGGAGATGATGATGTGACTTGAAGTTGACTTTGATTTGAATGAGGGAGGGCTGTGCAAGGTCACCAGCCTCACTTTCTCCTCCAGAGCCATCTGGGTCCAGTGGCCAGATCTTTGCTATGTGGATGGACAGGTCCAATTCCTTTCTATGATTATAGATCTCTTCTAGGATTCCCTCAAATGTTCTGTAGCTTGACATAATCAGCAAAATGTCATCCACAAACAGGAGCATCTGAAAAAACTCAGGAAATCCCTCCTTGACCAGAACTGTGCCCTACGTCTCCTCCATCACAAACTTTGGCAAACATGCATCTCCGTTTTATGCCTCAATTGAAGTTCCTTGTCAGAGTGTCATTGAACAGTTTTTTCACTTGTTCTATTGGAAGATACCTTGTTGTAACAGAGCCTATAAGGGATACATTTTGTTCTACCAAATAAAATATTTATTTAATAACCTAACAACAATAAGCACATTGGGGTCTTGTGCTCTGTACTTCTTCCACTTAACTATGAGATGGTAAAAATGTGGCTTATTGTCGAATATTTCCTGTTCCCAATCATTGTTGTTGTGGTTCAGTCATTCAGTCCTGACTCTTCATGACTTCATGGACAATATCATGCCAATACTGCCCATGGAGTTTTCTTAGCAAAGATACTGGAGGGGTTTGCCATTTTCTTCCCCAGTGGATTAAGGCAAAGAGAAGTTAAGTGAGTTGCCCAAGGTCACACAGCTAGTAAATGTCTGAGGTTGCATTTGAACTCAAGTCTTCCTAACTCCAGGCTCAGCTCTCTATCCCCTGAGCCAGCTAGCTAATTATACACTCATTAAGAATTCCCTCACTTCATATATAGATGACTCTCATGTAAATTTTGTATGTATGGGAGAACGGCCATTTATGTCAGTAGTTAATGGGTGTTCTTTTAGTTATCTTGTTTGATATTAATAATGTCCAAGGTCTTTTCACCTATTCTTGGTAATCTCTCTAAGCCTGTTTATTCATCTGTAAAGTGAGAATAAGAATGGCACCTGTCTCCCAGGGTTGTGGTGAGGAACAAACGCTATCATTTACGTACAGTCATTGGCAAACTATGAAGTGCTCTGAAATACCAGCCATTACTCTTATGACCTGATGAGCGCCAAGCCTCAGGTACTCATTCCTGGGATGTCCAGTATCTGCTTGTCGAGTTCTGGCTTCAGCCCTCTCAATGCGTAATATCCAAAAATAAGTTCTAAGTTTTAATAAGAGATGATGTGTATGTGTCTAGTGGGAGTCTACATCTGATAGTGACAGCGGGAATAACTGAATTCTAGAGTGGATGATGTCACAAGGTAGAGACAGTTTCTCAACATGTAGTCATTCAACTAGCATTTATTAAGTTATTACCATGTGCTGGGCACTCTACATACAAAGAAAGACAAAAACAGACCCTGCCCTGAAGGGGCTCATGCTCAAATTGTGGAGACAACATAGAAATAACTGTTTACAAACAGTATGTACAGATTGGAGGTAATCTCACCGAAAAGGCAAAAAAGTACTTAGAGGAAACACTAGCAACTGAGGAGATCAGGTCGGGCTTCCTGTGGGAAGTGGGCTTCAGTTGAGCTTTGAAAAAAGATTGGATTTCTCAGAGGTAGATGTGAAGAGCAAGTCCATTTGAGGCATGGGCATGGAGGCGAGAAGTAGATTGTTCCCATATATGACTGGGACCCAGAGTAGGCTTACTAAGAAATGGGATTTACTAAGAAAAGGCACAATTTGGGAGTACCTTCAGAAAGATTTCTAGCACTAAATATTCTTTTAAATTCTGTTTGATGGAAGAATTCAACATGTCCCCTTGGTATTGGAAATTAAATCTGCTCTTCATTGTCAGACTGCTTGTGAAGCTCAAATTCAGGGAAGTGAGGGGAACATGGTATTAAATTACATGCTTTCTATTTCACGAGTACTAGACTTTTAAAGAGTTTAATAAAAAGTTAAATGCCACCATAACGACTGAGGCCAGATGGAATTTCCCATCTCAATAAGTTGGTGGAGTGTTAAAATTCCCCCGGATTCACTTATTAAGAGGATAACTATTGGTAAAATGCACAACCAATTGCAAAAGGACTTGAAACCTTTATGCACAGCTAGAATCTACACTTTGGATTTTAATGGAAATCTGTAGATGTGCAGAATGGGCAGTAGTGACCCTTATCAGCAGGTAGTCTCAGCCAGTAGGGGGCTTGAGCTTTTTTTGGCCTTTGCTAGAATAACATCCATTTTCTTAACAACTTGCACCCTTATTCAAACTGTTATTTCTTGGAATGATGCTTTGGGAGGGTGAGATGACTTTTAGAATGAATGGCACCCAAGACATCCATTGCATCCATATACTCAATGGCATCCATTGAAGTTTGATTGAATAATAGTCAGTCCTCACAGAATTGTTATTTGTTAGACATGATGACTTCAACTATGATAGTGGTGACAGGGTGGGTAGAGCGTAGAGCATGGAGTCTGGAGTCAGGAAGACCTCAATTCAAATGTAGCCTCAGATACTTCCTAGCTCTGTGAACTTGCACAAGTCACTTAACCTGTTTGCCTCTATTTCCACAATTTTAAAATGAGAAGAATAATAGTACCCACCTTGCAGAGTTATTGTGAAGAGCAAATGAGATATTTTTGTAAAAAGCACTCATCATGTGCATGAAACAGGCATCTGTGCCTGTTTCTAGATGAGAACCTAGATGAGAACCAGACAAGTTTCTGGGAATGTTCTTTAGGGGCCTTGAAAGCCCTATGAGGGTTGAGTCATAGTTGCTTCAAGAAAACATAGGCTATAGGTCATAGAGATAGAAGGACCTCAGGTCCCTATATAATACAACCCTCTTGTTTTACAGAACAGAAAAGTGAGACCCAGAATAATTCAGGGACTTGTCAGAGATCACCCAGATTGCAAATAGAGCCAGAACATGGAGTTGTGTCTTAACTTGAAATCCAGTGGACATTCTACCAAATAGTTAGCATTTTGGTCTCCTCAATGTTTATTATCTTTGGAAATTCTCACAATTTTGCAGTGTTTACTTTTTCCGGGACTCAAATCACAAATTCCTAGGCTTCATGGATAGAGTACTGAGCCTGGAGACAAGAAGACCTTAATGTAAATATCTCTGCTGATACTTACTAGCTATGTGACCTTTGGCAAGTCACTTAACTCTCCCTGGCTCATTTTTTTTTCACCTGTAAAATGAGGGTCTTGATAGCACCTACCTCCCAGGGTTCTTGTAAGGATCAAATGAGGTAATGTTTATAAAGTGCTTAGCAGACCCGAAGGCTCTACGCAAATGCTAGCTGTCATTATCATCATCATCATCATCATCAGAATCATTAGTTAGCGGCTCATAGAAGGCACTTAATAAATAAATGCTATCAGCCCAACATGATTCCCTCAGTTGCTAATGCTCCCCTAATGACTTTTTGTTCATATTGTTTTCCCCCACATCCCTAAGGTGATAAACACTTTGAAGTCTTGTTTTTTGTCTTTGTATCCTCAGCACATTAACACAAAGTATTATGATCACCATTTTGCCATCTGGTGAAACTGAGGCTCAGAAAGACTAAGGAACTAAGTGATCCTTGGTCAAACAGCTAATAAACATCAGAGATTGGGCTCAAACTTCAGGCTTCTAAAAATGGAGAGCAAAGACCATCCAAAGCCAGGTTCATGGTAGCTGAGTGTCTGAATCTTTCTTGATTCAAAAGTGTTCTTGAGTGGGTAGCCTCTCCAAGCTTCTTAACTGTCTCAGGCCTCCCACGACTCATTCGTCTTGCCCCAGGGTGACAATGATGGTTCATATAGGGTCAGAACTGGTAAATGAGGAACATGGCAAGAATGGAAAGAAAGAAGCCAAGGAGACAGAGAGGCAGGGCAGGAGCAGGGATCTGGGATGCCTGAGATCTGTCAGTCAATCCATAAGGAACATTTGTATGTTTTAAAAGATTTCCCTAGGATTGATGCCTGAAAATTGGGGACATTTAATAACCTTCACAGGAAACCAAACCTCCTTGGCCTCTTCCACTTTATGAATGAGGGGGAATTAAAATAATTTCAGCCTTTCTCCCTTCTTTAAAGGTTTTTTTGTGAGAGTTTTTTTTTCCTTTAGTAATCACTTGAAAAGCAAAGTCAAATATGAATGGTTATAGTAAAATACTTTCGGGTAGTACCACCAGTGTTTTCCTCACTGGAAGTATGTATGTATATTTGTCAAATGACATTTCAGTAATCTTTTTGCTAAAATAACTGCAGATCTCAGGGTAAGTCTACAAATTTAGGAGCTGATTGGGCTTAACTAGGATGTGTTAAACATCTGAAATGTAAGCTAGAATCCACTTTATTCAGTTTCTAAAAAATAGCAAAGATGGATGCCAGAAGGTGAGAGAGAACCCTTAGAATTCCGCTCACACATATTATTGAGATTTCATATTGCTTTTATTATTTGGCCACAAAAATGGACATAATCCTTGTTGGCTTCAACACACCTACTCGTGCTGCTTTCTCTCTTCATCTTGCAAAATATAAGACAAGGCCAGAGCTTAAATTAAAATCCTCGGGTTCTTATCTCTTTCCCACAGGAAAGCAAATCTGTGTTGAAAACCGTAAAATTAAGAGCAGAGCAAGGATAGCATAATTTAGTGAAAATTCATGGCACCAGATTCTGAGCTATATGACTGGAGGGAGAGGTCAGACATTAGGAAGATACTTCCTGCTAATGCAAGTTCCTTAAAGGTAGTGCTCTGAAAACAAGAAAAGCATGCTGTACACACACACACACACACAGAGTGTGTGTGTATATATATATATATATGTATATGTATATATATGTATATATATACACACACACTTGCATATACATACATCCATAGGTGTATACATATGTACATATATGTATATACATATATATATATAATATTACTGCTTTCTCTTCTCTGTCTTGGTTTCATAGCTACCCTATGACATTATCATGACCCATTGTATTCCAATAACACATGTTTTTTCTGAACTTGAACTTTGGGCAGACTTTATTATTCTCTGAAATTCATTTGAAACATAATCCATTTTGCATCAGCATTTGGGTACCAAGATCAGTGTAGGTTTCCATTTTAATAAGGTTTTTCTCATATGAATGCCCCATTTCCACAGTCCTTAATTCCTGGTGTTTAATAGCTCATTCTGTGTATTTGGTGAACTGTATCATTAGCACTTGAAAAACACTGAAACATTTTTTTAACCTCTTCTGCATATAAATAGATATGCTGAGGTGTATGGAGAATTATGGGGTGGCTTTGATAATGGTGCTCCCTTTAATATATGCCAAGGGCATAACTATTGGAGTCCTGCTATTAGAGAAGAGCTGATAATTATAAAATAGGGGGGAAGAGGTACTATGCAAATTGTATTATTGTCTCAAACACACACACACACATACACGCATACATCTGTTTTTTCACACACACAGACACACACACACTTTCCTTCTCTTTCTCTCTCTCTCTCTCACACACACACACACATACACTCTCTCTCACACACACACATGTATACATTCTCTCTCACACACATACACACATACACATTCTCACACACATATTCTTTCTCTCTTTCACACACACATATTCTCTGTCTCACACATTCTCTCTCTCACACACACATACACATACACACACATTCTCTCACATACACACACATTCTCTCACATACACACATACACACACATACACACTCTCTCTCTTTCACACACACACATTCTCTCATACACATACACATTCTCTCTCTCACACTGATACACACAGACACACACATTCTCTCTCTTTCACACATACACATTCTCTTTCATACACACACACATTCTGTCTCTCACACACAGACACACATTCTCTCTCTCACACACACACACATTCTCTCTCCCTCTCTCTCTTTCACACACACACACACACTCACACACACATGTGGGATTTTCCCCCTCCCCCTATTCAGCCCCCTTGGGTGGAGGTTGTAATGATAGGGTGTAAAAGAGAATTAAGTATTACTAGGATAATTGCCCCTATTTTTCCTCGGGGTAGTCATGCATGTTTCATCCAGGGCACCTCTTAACATTACACCTAATTTGTAGAAAGCATCAAATGCAAAATTAGCATGTGTTACGGGTAGAGAGCTACTGTGACGCAGACATAAACATGCTTTAGAGGCATGACTTCTAAGTATGCATCTCTATGCACAAACAGTACAGAGTGCACAAGTGTTTCGGTCTGCCTCCTGTACTTAATTTAGCTAGCATTTGTCTAGGAGGAAAGAGCCTTCACACATCATTTAGTTTGCATTACAGTGAGGCCTAAGCTACTCCAGACTAATTGTGGGGAAGGCCAGTCTGAACTAGCAAAAAGTCTGAATTAAGGAATATTTTAAATAAATGAAGTTTTGTTACTTTCAAGTTCACACATTTACTCGGTAATTACTCCAGAAGGATTTACCAACTATAGATCACACTTTGGCTATTTTAATGAATAAGACTCACTTTTAATCAGCAACCTTATTTGCATATAATATTTTATGTGTTAAACTTCTTTAAAAACAGTTTATTCCCTTAAGTTAAACATGCCCCTACAATTGCATTTGCATGACCATCTCATTTTAGCAAATCTTTTCTTTGTGGTTACTGTATAACAAAAAGAACACATCTCAGGCAGAATTATCAGAGTCCAAATTAGTGGGGCCTAAATGAAGATGTTAGCATATTTCTTAAAAGATACACTGCTGCCTAGTTTGAAATTTCTGAATTAGGTTGGTATTTTTTCAAATGCTTTTCCAAAAGTAGAGAGTTAATGGAATTGTGGAAAATGAAAATGTGTTGGCATGTAGGTTTCAAACATAGTTTGACTTAATAGTGGGTGCCCATATCCAGCCTTGTCTGTATGGTAGACAGAACCAGGAAAGGAAGCAAAAGGAGAGAAAGCTGAGAGACTGATTGAATTAAGAGATCTCTAAAACGTTTTTTTTTTTTCTTAAGGATGGTGTTAAGGGGATTTTTAAACATTCCAAAGCACTGAATAGTTTTAAATGAATAAGAGAGTATGGACCCAACTGAATTTTTGTCCAGTGAAAGACTATAAACAAATCATATCACATACTTTACTTGCTGTATTAATATCAGTTATCATTTTATTATATATTCAACAATTAAAATTTTAATGTATTGCGTAAATTTTAAATGTTTTATCATGCATTCAACTACTGCAGATTCCACCCTTAATATGTGAAACAGAAGCAATTAAAAAATAGCAGAATTGATATACAGGATGTCTTAAAAAAATCATTCTGATGTTTGAAAAGATGTCTTATACTGTAGCTAAGAGACCTTAGCGGCTCTTTTGAACAAAGGTGGGCGACACATCGTCAGAGATTAAAGCCCATGCAGGTCATCGGATGACCTCAGCTGCTATGGGGTGTGGTTATCAATGCATCAAGTCAGAGTGGCTCTGAGAAGAGGACGAGAGGGTGACAGGAATATTAACTGTTGTCACTGTTGTTACTTTGCAGTCCAATAAAGTTCCCGTGGTGCAGCCATCCCACGCGGTCCACCCTCTCACCCCCCTCATCACTTACAGCGACGAGCACTTTTCACCAGGATCGCATCCTTCCCACATCCCATCAGACGTCAACTCCAAACAAGGTGAGAACGACCTCCTTCTGAATCTCATTGCCCACAGACCAGAGCATGGGGCAGAGCAGGCTCCTGATTTCCAAGCTTCTCTGTGTCTGGAGAGCTCCCCATTACGTACTCTTCACGTTGCTACAGCATTCCGGGTACCTGTGCCCGGATTATCTTGCAAATGATTTTGCTGCATCCCAAAGTGATGCATAAATGACGGATGCTTTCCATAGGGCCAGAGCTATTTAGTTGATGAGAGAAAAACTACTTAAAAGAGAGAGGGGGAGAGAAACCACAACAACCTTGGGTGGTTTTTATTTTTTATTTTTCAGGTGGAGAAAGAGGCTGAACACTTTCTTATTTTTAATTTTATTTTAGGCTCAAGGCTGAACACTTTCAGCATCATTTAGTTCCTTAAACAAAAACCACAATTTAAGAAATGACTACCCCAGATTTAATCCTTAGCGCCCTCTATTGTATTTGCATATCTCAGCACATACAGAGTCTGTCTGAAGTGAAACAAGGAGTCCAAAGAGGATTTTTTAACACGAATTTGATTTTTCTTGACTTATTTTTTCTTTCATTTTATAAATGTATGCATTAACATCTAAAAGAGTTTCATGGTTTAAAATCCTTTCCCACATCCTCACTGTTATTTTGTTGTTGTTATTCAGTCATTTCAATTGTGTCTGCCTCCGGAATTTTCTTGGTAGAGATACTGGAGTGGTTTGCCATTTCCTTTGTTAGCTCATTTGAGGAACTGAGGCAAACAGGGTTAAGTGACTTGCCCAGGGTCACACAGTTAGTAAGTGTCTGAGGCCAGATTTGAACTCATGAAGATGAATCTTCCCTGACTCTTGACTTCACACCCAGCACTCTATCCATTGTTCCACCTAGCTGCCCTGCCCCCTCCAGCCACTCCCACTCTAGCCTTGCCCCAACTTATTATTTGCTAGAACTGAATTAAAACATTCACAGAGTGTGTCATAGGTGGTTGTGGAGTTCAGAGGACCTGGGTTCAAATCTCTATTCCCTTGACTCCTTACTTAGCTCTGTGGCCTTTGGGAAAGTTAATTATCCTCCCTGAGCTTCAATTTCCTCATTTATAAAATGAGGGGGTCAGACTACATGGCCCCATGGTCCATATCTTTAATCCAAAGATTTGTATAAGGCCATAAAAAGGAAGTTAAATTCTCTCCCTACCGGGTCATGAATTGATGCCTAACTGTATTTCTGCTAAACAGCAAAACAGTTAGTATAAGATAAATGAAGTCAAAATCTTAGTTTGATTAGAGCAAATGGTGGGCAGCAGCTCCGTTCTACAGGTTTTCTTAGCAAGGAGCTGAAGACCAGTCTGTTTTTTGAACGAAGTTTCCTGAAAGTTTAGAGGCTTCCTTTTCTCCAGGCCCTCCTGCACTCTAAACAGGGATGTGCCCATGGAAGGGTTCTTACAGAACTATGCAAAGTCAACACATCTATATGCTTAGGCTTTACCCTTAACTCTAACCTCCTCTTGACCATCTTAGACTCACTCTTCCAGGAGTGGAGGCAAACCTGATTGGATGGGTGTATGCCATTCCAAGAATGGAATCTCAGAGTGTGGGTGTTAGGCTTTCCTTTGTTATGAACTCTAGGCTAGTTTCAGTCCTTGTCCTTAAAATAAAAAAAATAAATAAAAACATGTTTTCTTAATTAAAGTGGAAGACCTAGAAAATTTGATGTGACTACTCAGTGATGGTGTGGGGTAGTGGGAAGAGCTCTGTGCTGCCAGGAGATTCCAAGATTGAATCTACCTCCTGCTAGCAGTGTGATCTTGGTCAAGTCATTCAACATGAGAAGCCTCAGCTTCTCATTCAGAAAAGAGGAGGGGGGTGGGATGGGAATAAATCTAAGCTTCCTTCCACTCTTAAATTTTGTATCTCTGTATGACATTTGAAGAATATTTGAGCTGCTGTCTTCATTGTCTGTTCATCATAGATGATAAGGGGCTATGGTAGTCTCCTTGGTTTAATTTCTCTTGGTGTTGCAGGCTCTAAAATTACATGGCAACCATAAGCGTCTTCAAGACAATGAGGTTGTCTCTAAATATTTTCTTTTTTCCCATCTACTATTATTATCCCACCTCTATATAAATGTGAGTTATGGTTAGAAGCAGCTAGGTGGATAGTGGAGTCAGGAATTTCTGAGTTCAAATCCTGCCTCAAACATTTACTAGCTGTGTGACTCTGGGCAAGTCACTTAGCTTCTGTTTCCCTCAGTTTTCTCATCTGTAGAGTGGGGATGGTAAGAATAGTACGTATCTCCCAGGATTGTTGTGAGGATCAAATTAAACAATATTTGTAATGTGCTTTGCAAAACTTAAAGTGCTATATAAATTATAGCTATCATTATTATTATTATCAATTATTATTATAATTAGATCCTGTATCTGAGAAGCAGTTGGCATGGATAGAAAGCAGACTTTATAGTCAAGAAGTCTTACCTCTGGCTCAGACTGTGTGAACCTGGGCAAATGATTTTATGTTTCAGTGTCCCAGGCAATTCTCTAAGAAAGGAATCTTAACCTTTTTTGTGTGTCGTGGACCCCTTTGGAAGTCTGGGAAGCCTGCGGACTTTTTGGAAGAGTTTTTTTAAATGCATAAAATAAAATACATAGGATTACAAAGACAGACAATTATATTGAAATGTATTTATCAAAATATTTAAGTTTTTTTAAAACACGTACACACACACGTACACAGGCCTTAGGTTAAGAATCCCTGCCCTAAGGCTCTAAGTTCTTGATTTGCATTGGTAGAAGGAGTGTCCTCACTGGAATTACCCTATACCCAATGAATTCAAATATCTAGACCAGGAGTGGGGAACCTGTGGCCACGAGGATACCTGTGGCCCTCTAGGTCCTCAAGCCCTTTGACTGAATCCAAATTTCACAGAACAAATCCCCTTAATAAAAGGATTTGTTCTGTAAAACGTGGACTCAGTCAAAAGGCATCCAAGGACCTAGAAGGCCACAGGTTCCCCACCCCCTGTATACCCAATGAATTCATCTATCTAGACTAAGAAAACACTTTCTACTCAATCTTTTACTTTCCCAACTTGTCTTCTATCATGATGATTATTTAAAGCTTGTAACAAGTCATTTAAAGCCCTTTATAAACATCACTAACATTATTGGTAATTATCACTACTATAAAACCTTTAAATGATCATTATTGATGATAGTATTGGTAATAATAAATAACTACAACAGGTTTCTCTAATTCCTTCTTAGTGTGCAGACCCCACCCCTATGAAAAGTAGCTTCCAGTGTGGTAGCATGGTCTGTACAGACAACACTGAATTATTCAAGGACTTATTATTTAGGTCTCTTGCTTCTGTTCTTCCTTTCTCCAGCTGCCTGCCTTTTGGGTATTTCTTTGCTAATTAGCATGTTGGTTAGCTCAGTTGGCTAGAGCATGGTGCTAATGAGGGCAGTGTAGCTGGTTTCATCTTCCCTATAGGCCAGTTAATTGTGTAGAGAGAAAATGTCTCCTTCATGGGCACACTACACTCCTCTCTTCCTTGACCCCTGATCCTGGGTAGCATTCTAGTAAATATATACCTTTTCTCAGTAAACTCATTGCAACTACTAGTTTGTGAATGCCTCCCTCATGTCACCGTTCATTTGTTTGAAGGACAGGGTTGTAGTGACATCTCCGTCTAAGACTGTCACCATCTTGTATAGAATCCTAGAGTCACCAAATCCACAAGCTGGAAAGGATCTCAGAGTTCATTGCTTCAGCCCCTGGAATGGTTGAAAGTATAACCAGGTTTTGCATGATACTTTGTTTGGACCTGTGTTTATAGTCACTCACCCTCTCTTGTATAGTCAACATCCCTATCAAGACAAAGTAAATGGAACATAAAAAGAAGGGAAGTTTGGACCAATGGGATTTGGCAGCTTAGTACCACCTCTTACTTTAAAATACTTAATTCAGCACTTCAAGGATCTGTGGTTTTATCAATGTGGTTATCCCTTCCACTAACACAGATTAACCCACTACAAACTGATCAGCAATCTTTGAAAGTTTCTGTGGCCAGAAAAAAACCCCACTGCTCCCCACTCCACAGTCTTCCTCAAAACCAAACTGCTGATGAATGTTTTTGAATTTCACCACACTGGTCCTCTTAAAACAATTAATCGTTGATCAATGAGCATTTGTTAAGCACCTTCTATGTTCCAAGAACCCACATCCTGCGACAAAAACGAAACTATCCATGCCCTCAACAAGCTTACATTCTATCTCGCGACATTTAAATGTGTGAACAAATAGCCCTGACATCCATTCTTTGCTAGGTCTGCCCTCAGAGCCTTACTTTCCAGCTTGGGAGAATCTACCAGAACTTGTACTTTTCTGGCATACCCTCCAAGAACCCAGGGTGACTTCCAAGCCCCAGTGGGGTACTGAAGAAGAAGAAGACTTCAGTAGGGGCTGTGATATAAGAATGATAACATTTCTAAAGCTTAGTAGAAAAAAAAAAGAAAGATTGAGGTTAACTGCTAAAATTAAGGGTTGTTTTTTTTTTATTTGTGTCTTCAAGTTATCCAGGTTTTTACTATCTTCCCATAAGAATCAGTAATCACAAATTGACCGGGTAGGTTTTAATGTCTCTCTCATTTTGAACAAACTGAGACCTGGTGGAAAGTGGTAATTCCCCAGAAAATTGTGTAATCTCAGAATAAGACATAAAGTAAAGCACAGGCTATATACCCTTTATTCGCTTAGTTACCTTATGTAAATCACTTTCTTAGACTAAGAAGGCTAATCATATTAACCCAACTTAAGAGACAGAACTGGGTCAGGTTTTTAATTTTGTTTTTGTTTAAGGTAACTTCTCAATGTGGAAATAGTAGACAGATCTGGCCTCAAGAGTCAAGAAGAACCAAGGAAGAGTTAGTTACTGTCTCAATCACTCAGGCAACTCGCTAAGAATCTAAATTGTAGAATTGATTCGCGTTAGTAGAGGAAGTTTCCATACTTAGAAATTCTACACCAGTGAAATCATAAGTCTGGTTCAAATCTTTTTTAATTGATTAATGTTTAATTAATCTTTTAATGAAACAATTATTTGTTGTGGCGGTATCAAAGGAGGCATTCATTTAACCTCACTGGATAAAAACTCACTTTTGATAATGGCTATTTTCCTCATCCATAAAATGGGGTAATAACAGCACCTACTTCCCAGGGTTGCCCTGAGGTTCACATGAGATGACATAGGTAAAGTACTTTGCTAGCAATTACTCTCCATCATCACCGCCATCCTGGAATTCTGACTGATAACTTAGTCTTGCTTCCTGGGGAGAAGCACCATTCATTGCCAAATTATTATATTTGGTGCACAATTGGAGCTTTTGTTTTGATTCTGTGTTTGTAAAATGCCCTTTTTAATGAATTCATCATTGCTGACCTGAGAAGGTAGGTACAATGGAAATGCATTCCCTTTTATATCCTTTAGTAAATATTTCATTAGCACAGAACTGACTTTATTATGGAGCCAGAATCAAGGATATTGAAATAGAAGGGAATATAGGCATCCCTTAGACCAGCTCCCTTCCAAATCTTTGAATCCAACCTGTATCTTAAAATTTCATGTATTTTACTACTATGGTCTACTGTTTTGGAAAGATTTTTTTTATTCCCTTGTTTTACACCTATCAACTGCTTATTGTCAACTTTGACATTTGAGATGTCTATTTATCTGAGCAGCTAATATATTCCAAGTAATGGGGATTGGGGGCAAAGAGACCCTGTAAGAAATAGATACCTAAACCCTGAAGAAATGACCCTCAGTCATTCCTCACAGCACAAGGATCTGCATGGTTAAAGATCAAATCTTTTTTAAATTTTTTTTATTTTAGACAAATACTGAAAGTTAGATACATAATAGGAAAAGAAAAAGAAACATTATAGACTTAAATATTGAACTTAAATATAAAAGAAAAAATGTCATATGCACAGCAGAACATAGGAGAAGTTTCAGAATACATAGCAATAACTTATCATTTCAAGAAAGCCTATATACTAAATACTGTGTGTTTTGTTGAATTTTTTTCCCTAAAGGTAGGAACCAAGACTTGAGCTGTTTTCTATGACTGTAGTCTACAGTTCTCAAAGTTTTTTTTTGTCTCAAAACCCCTTTGTACTCTTAAAAATTATTGAAGACCACCACTCCAAAGAGCTTTTGTTTATATGAGGTTATAATCAATTAGGCAGTAAACATTTAGTAAGTGCCTTCTATGTGTCAGAGACTGTGCTAAGTACCAGGAATTAAAAAAAAAAAGATAGCCCCTGCCCTCAAGGAGCTCACAATCTATTTAAACCAATACTTATTTTCCACATTTGAAATTAAAATATCTTCATATTATTATAAAACCTGTGGACACCCTGCAAGGGTCTCAGGACACACCAGGTGTCTCTGAACCACACTTCAAGAAATTCTGCTCTAGAACAATGATTCTCAACTTCTTGAATATGTGGACACTAGTGTGTGTGTGTGTGTGTGTGTGTGTGTGTGTGTGTGTGTGTACACATATTTAAATGACCTTCCATTTCTTCCTCTCCATGATAGCAGTAGAAATGAAAGATCAAAGTGGATAGTGCTTAGAGTATATATGAATTTAAGGGCCTCTTGTAATAATTTTACTGAATTAATCAGGAGAGTGGAACCCAAAAGAAAGAGAACGACCTAATTTCTAGTATGGATTTTCTGACAGCACACTATATTGTCACCAACAAGTTATTTAACCTTTATGGGGCTGTGTTCCCCTTTAAAAATGGGTGGATGAATAACCATCACATGTTTGTTAGATGGATTTCAAGTTTCATGATTCTTGGAACTCTGGTCTATGGCAATGATTCCCAACTTTTTGAGTACAAAGACATTTTTTAACGCTAAAAAGAATTCTATTAATTTAGAGACTAAATTTCCAAAGCTTTCCTATGCTAAAGCTTATCTTTGAATCATTTTTGAAGAAAGCATTAGCTATGCAAATTAATTGATCAAGCATTTTGTATCCCTAACACCTAGCACAGTGCCTGGCACATAGTAGGTCCTTTAAAAATGCATATCGATTAAGTTCTTGCCCGAGAAGTTTATATTCTCCCAGGAAAACAAAATGTTCACAATTAGTTAATGCACAGGCATGCACAAAGCAGATTCTAGGTAACCTTGGAGGTGAAGGCGCTAGCAGTTAGTGGAAAATAGGAAAGGTAGCCTTTGGAAGGTGATGCTTAAGCTGAGCCTTGAAGGAAGCCAAAAAATTTCAAGAGGTGAAAGTGAGGAGAAAGATCATTCCAGGCATCATGGACAGGTATACAGACAGGAGATGGTATGTCTATTGTAAGGAACATCCAGAAGGTCCATGAGGCTGGACCTGAGAGTGAGGGAAGGGGAGTGATACATTAGGAGTCTGAAAAGATCAGATGGGACCAGTTGTAGAGAGCTTTAAGTGTCAAACGAAATTAAACAAGTAAAACAAATCAAAAGCATGAATAATATTTTGGGGAACTGAGAATAGTGAGCACATTTGTTTTTTAAAGATTTTAGCATGTGATTGTCTTACGAAATATAAACGACCTCCTGAAATACATCTTGAAGGTATCAACAATGGTCTTTTTTTAATGATTTATTAAAAACTTTACATTGAATATCAATACAACTAATAAACTCGATTAGTAACTATTAAAATTTTGATTAGTTAATTGCAACCAATGAAATCTCAGGAGACATGGGTAGTAGGCATTGTGGAGCAGTGAATAGGGAGCTACTCTTTGAACCATGAAGCCCAAGGGTTTAAGTCCCACCCTAAAATGCAATGGAGAGCTGTGTGACTCTGGGCAGATCATGTAGCCTCTTACTCCACCCCCTGTCCCCCCAGACAATTCTCCAGAACAGTTGCCAGTCTGCACTGAGGTTTCTTTACTGGAGAGCCTTCTATGCCAATTAAACTGGCAGACATTTCACATTCACTGGCTCTTTCCACCTGGATGTCTGGCCAGTACCTCAAAGTCAACATGGGAGCCATCTCCAGTTGTCCTGATCTATGTCCTGCTGCTGGGCCCAGGTGACTCTGGAGAAGAAAGTAAAGCTGGTGACTTTGCACAGTCCTCCCTCATTTAAATCCAATTCACTTGCAAGTCATGGTATTATCTTCCTGATGTCACAGCCGTCTTCAAGAGTGAAGGACAGATAACAACAATGGCAGCATGAACAAAATGGAAGTCATCATCATTCCTCCTTAAACTAGTCCCTCATCCTAATTTCCCTCTTTTAATTGACGGTGCCGCCATTGTCCCAACCTCTCAGAACCATAGTCGCCTTCATCCTGCTCTACCTCCATTACACATTTCTCACCGGTCTACTTCAGGTCTTTATCAAACTTCTCTTACTCTTTTCTCCGCCTCTACTAAGTACAGTCTACTCAGTCAATCAACAAGCATTTAGTAAGCACCTACTGTGTGACAAGAACTGGGCTAAACACTGCCTCCTCCCTCTCTAATCCATCCTTCACACAGCTGCCCCGGGGAAATTTCTAATGCCTAACTCTGAATATGCCTTGCTCAAAAACGCTCCATGAGTGGGGAAACCATGGCCCTCTAGGTCCTCAAGTGCAGCCCCTTGACTGAATCCAAACTTCACAGAAGAAATCCCCATAATAAAAGCATTTGTTCTGTAAAACTTGGACTCAGTCAAAAGGCTGCACCCAGTGACCTAGAAGGCCACAGGTTCCCCTCCCCTGCTAGTGGTTTCCTGCTGCCTATAAAATTAAACACAGGCTCAACTTACACAATCTTATACTAATCAACACTTCCAGCTTTGAGCTTCTAGCTCTCATTTGCAAAATGGGATTCATGATGCCTGTTGTTGCTTATCTCACAGGGTTTCTGTGAGGATGCCTGTAAAATGGATGTAAAGTGTTTTGGAGCCCCTAAAGTAATAAATGGATTCAGCTGGTATCATTAAGGGTAGTCTAGAATTCTGGATTTTCACTGATTTAGACTGGCCTCTCCTGTATCCCCAGACTGAATAAGTGAAGGTTTTTAGTAGAAAAAATAATAATTTCATGTCTTTTGAAAGAAACATACTTTCTAAATACAAAGTCACATAAAGGTTTGTGTGTTAACTGTAATGATCATTGTAAAAGAAACATCTTTCTTCCTATATATTGCATTTTGTTTTTACCAGACCTGTAATTTTATTGCTATAAGAATCTCCCTCTACCAAAGCAGATTAACCTCTGCTCTACAACTCAGGTCTCTTAGGTGTCAAGAGGCAAGATGTGAACCTAGGTCTTGCTGACCCAGAAGTTAGTTCTCTATCTATGGTGCCTCCAATTGCATTACTAGAAATGTTATTTTCTTATGCTAAAATTCAACCTGAGCTTCTCAGTCTGGGCTTTGATAGAATTTTGTGTAAATTTCCTCTGTGTAATATAATATACTATAATATGTGGTATATAATATAATATATAATAATTATATAATAATATAATACATGATGATCAAAAATAAATGGTATATGGACAGCCTCAGATTGACTCTACTGAGCCATCCAGGGAGCAGTGTGCTAGTCCTTAGCTGATACAGCCTTATGTTGTTGCTGACATGTAACTGACATGTTAGTGAGGCTCTCAATCAACAGGCCTTTATGAACTGTTTGCTAAGCCTCTGGGGTTATAAACATTTCTGACTTTAAAGTCTCTTACATTCTAATGGAGGAGACAATAGTTAGGGAAACCAGGAAAAAGCTTCTGAGGGAGTTGTGGGATTTGAGCCAGAGTCTTTGAGGAAGCCAAGAAAGAGGCAGCAAGTGTGGAAGGAGAATGTTCCCAGGCATGCAGGTAAGAGAATGGAGCACCATGTTTGAGGAAGAGCAGTGTAATGAGATTGTGGAGGGGAGTGAAGCGTAATACTGGAAAAGTAGGAGGAGCCCAAGCTGGAAAGAGCTATAAATGCCAAATAGAGGACTTTATATTTGATGTGGAGGTAATGGGGAAGTTTATTGAAGAAGGGGGCAGTAAAAATCACTTTGGCAGTTTAGTGTAAAATGGATTGGCATGGGGTAAGACAAATGAGGAAGCTAATGTAATTATCGAGGTAAGAGTTGATGTGTTTTTACTGTGCTAGGGTAGTGGTCATGTAAATGGAGAGAAGGGAAAGCATTTATTTGAGAGATGTTGGAAACGTAGAAATGGCAAGATGAGAAACAGATTAGAAATGTGAACGAAGTTGAGGATGACCCAGAAGTTAAGATTCTGGGTGACCGGAAAAAATGGTGTAGTATCTTGGAAAGTAATAGGGTTTTGAGGAAAAGCTAATGAATTTTGCTTTGGACATTTTGAGTTTGAGATGCCTATGAGGCATCCAGTTCAAGATGACAGTCCAAAAGATAGTTGGTGATGCAAGGCTAGAGCTCAGGAGAAATATTAGGGATGGATATATAAATTTGAGAATCATTTGTATAGAAATGATGATTGAACTCATGGGTGCTGTTATCACCAAGGGAGATATTACAGAAGAGAAAGAGAAAAGGGCCCAGTTAAGAGCCTTGGGGAGGGGGACACCTACAGTTAGTGGCTGTGACTTAGATCAGGGCTGTCCACCCTTAGGTTTTTATTGAAACAATAGACAGTATATTTTGATTCGCCGTTTTAGTGAGAGCTCTGTGGTAGCTCAGGTTCATTTACTAAAGCATTTATGTAAATTTCTATCCTTGTAGACGGGCCATATAAATCACACTATGGGCTGCATTTTGGACAGCCCTGACTTAGATGAAGATCCACAAAAAGAGATTGAGGAGGGGGTAGAAAGAGAAGCAGCAGAGAGCAATGTCAGGAAAACCTAGAGAAAAGGAAATATCCAAGAGGAAAAGGTAATCCAACTGAGTTTAAGAGGGAACTAATAACCTTGAGAAAAGGCTTAAGAAAAAGATTTCAAGTCAAGTTAGCAAGCATTTATTAAACACCTACTATGTGCTAGGCACTGTGGTAATACAAAGAAAGGCAAAACTAGTCCCTACCCTAAAGGATCTCACAATCTAATGGAGGAGACAGCAAACATCTGTGTACAAACTATATACAAATAAATTGGAAATGACCTCAGAGGGAAGGCAGTAGAAGTTCTATTAGAGCACAGAAAGGCTCTTGCCTAAGGTAGGATTTTAGGTGAGATTTCAGGGAAATCAGGGGCAGAGGTGAGAAAGGAAGGCATTCTAGGCACATGGGAGAACCAGGGAAAAGCCCAGAGTCAAGATATGGAGTGTCTCCTATGACATACAGCAAGAAACACCTTTGGATCATTGAATGCATGGAGTAAAGTATGAGAAGACAGGAAAGGTAAGAAATTTGGAAATCAAGACAAAATTGATCTTGTTGGAGAGGGCAGTTTCATTTGAATGATGAGGTTGGAAGCCAGATTACAGAGTTTAGAAGTGGATATGAAGGAGAAGAAATAGAGTTACCCAGTATAGGTGAATTTTTCAAGGAGTTCTTCTGAGAAGAGGAGGAAAGATATGGATAATAGCTAGTGGGGTAGTCTATTAAGCAGCTACCTATGTGTGCAAGGTTCAGTGGGATTACAAAAATGAAAATGGCCTACTCCTTGTCTTTAAGTGACCTATAAGACATAGGATTCCACTTGTGCACAGATGAGCGTAACACACAAGGAATGATGTGATGGGAACATTTGAGGGGAGAGAGAACTCCTCATGGGGGGAGAATCAGGAAGGACTTTATGGAAGAGGTGATCCTTGAGCTGCACCTTGAAGGAAGAGATCTCATACAGAAGAAAGTGCCTTCCAGGTATGGTAGGTAAGCCATACAAATTCATAGAGATGGGAAAGTTCAGAACAAAGTTGGCGAATTCCAATTTGGCTGGATTGTAGAGTATGCAAAGGAAAATTATGTGGAAAAAAACTGTAAAGATAGGTTAGAGTCAAAATTAGGAAGGTTTTGAATGCTGAGTTAAGGAGGTTGTATTTTAACCTAGGCGACAGGAAGCCATTGTAGATTTTTGAACTGGGGAGTGAAATGGTCATAGCTATGCATTAGAAATATTATTTTTTTTGTCTTTCATTCTCAGAGAGGACCAATGACATCAGGAAGGCGATATATTGACTTCCATGTGAATTGGTTTTAAGTGAGGCAAGGCTGTACAAAGTCATCAGCCTCACTTTCTCCTCCTGGGCCATCTGGATCCAATGGCCAGATATAGATCAAGATGACTGGAGATGACCCCAGATGAAGTGGGAGATGTTGACCTTTTCAAGCTAAGGTCTTTCCCAGATCTCACTCTGTCTGAGGCAGCAATATAGAATAATAATTATCTGAGACAGAAGGAGCAAGTGAGGGTCTTTTGAGGATAGGGGAGAAATGGTCATATTTGTAAGCTGTAGGGAACAAGCCAGTAGAGAGGGAGAGGCTGGAGTAAGAGTGGACATGACCGATAGAAAGGGATCACTTGTGCAGGTAGAAGGGTTAGCTTTGGTAAAGAGAGAGGCTACTTCTTAATGTGAGATGGGGTGTAGGAGGACATAGTGGCAGAAGACACCGGAGTGATGAGATGAGGAAGAGGGAAGAAGAGGGAGGGAGCTCTCAGTGAATGGTCTCAATTTTTTTTCTGTAAACTGAGTCAAGGTCCTCAGCTGAGAAGGTTGAGGGAGGGGGAGTCATGGGAGATTTAAGGAGATGAAAAGGTCTGAAAGAGCTGCTATTGAGAGTAGAATAGTGAGATGATAAGGATTGTGATCATTCTGTGAAGGAGAGATTAGAGAGAGAGGGGAGACTGGAGGAAGAAAGAATCATTAGGAGGCTATTATAGTCGTCCAAGTAAGAGGTGATAAGGTCTGAATTAAGGTTGTAATGGTGTAAACCAGGATGAGAAGTAGGGCTGGTCCAAGAAATGTTAGGTGTTAGAAGAAGAGTCATAGAACTAACTGGAAGGCCATCCAGTCCAAGCCACTTATTTTACAGTTGAGGAAATAGAAGCCAAGAGATCAAAGACTTATCCAAGATCACACTGTAAGGAAATAGTTGAGTGAGAAAGGCTTAGATGGCTGAAAGAGAGCCCACATTTCATTTAAGGGGGAAAGATGACGAGCACCATTTTGTTTATTGCCATGGCCCATCTGACCTCCAGCGCTTTTTCTGAAGAGAATAAGTAGCTTTCCCTGATCCAGGATACGGACTGAAGCCTTGACTTGGCACTTCCTTGTTGGAGACCTTTTGCTGATCCCACCAAAAGAAGTCTTAAATTGAACAAAGGCTTATTTAGTTGATGATATGTTTGTTAGATCTGCAAGGATCCTCAGAGGCGATCCTGTCCTTTATGTTACAGGTGACAATAGCTTGATGGTGCCACTTGATAGACCACTCAAGTCTCCTAACTCTTGGCTCAGTGTACTTTCTCCTGCTCTCCTTGGCCTATGCTATTTGAATTGGAGTACTCATTGGAATACTCTTTCATTATCAGGCACTTCTTAGTTGTGATGACTAGAACAATGTTACAAACATGTCATTTAAAGGTTTGTACCTTGAACAGCGGAAAATCTTTAAAAAGGGTTCAAAATATCTATATTCAACACAGTCATTTGCACATTTTCTAATTTAGGCATGAAGATTCTAGAATACTTTCCAAAAGAATGATTCTAAACCCGGAGTCTGTGATCTTGGTTTTTAAATATTTTGATAACTATTCTTTAGTATAAGTGGTTTTCTTTGTAATCCTATATATTTTATCTTATTCATTTATAAATATTATTGTTTTGAAGAGTCTCCAGGCTTCTCCAGACTACCAACAAAGTCCATGACACTGGGCAAAAAGAGTTAAGAACTTCTACTCTAGAATATAGTTTTCAATAGTTTTAGACCTCATGGACTTCAGATTTCCTATTTTGATTTAATCCAATGAATTATTCCTTCTGCCTTATGTTCCAGGGATGCAAAGTCTGTTATCAACATATGATCTGAAGTACCTGTGTTAATATCATAACTCACCTACCCAATAAAACCCAGAACAGAAGAACATTAGTTTCTGCCTCAGATTGATTGGCAAATTATACAATCATAGAATTTAAGAATTGGAAAGGACCTCTAGTCCAACCCTTACAAAAAAGGAATCCCTATTTATAATGTACCCAGGTGGTTGGTATCCTAAAATCTGAGTAACAACAGAAGAATTAATCAGTGAACCATGTATTAAGCTTCTGTTCTACTTGAGAGTCCTGGGAATAGCAGTGACCCCCTCATCCTCAGAACAGCAGTCTTGCTTCCCTCTTGTCCCCCACAGTCATCGCTACGGAGTAAGCATCTATCATGAGCTTCACCCATAACCACTGATCAGCTGCCACCAACAGATGGGCAAGCCCAAGAGCCCCAGAATAGAAGTACCTCCCAGAGTACTAGCCCTTCTTAGAGCCCAGCTTCCTCATCCAAGTCATCATCCAAGGCACGAACCTTTATGTAGATGGGACCTGGCAGCTATTTGTACAGGTGCGGCTACCAGAGACATGGGGGAGGAGAAAGAGAGGAGTTCTTACTACCAAAGACCTTGGTACCTTCAAACAGTTCAATATCAAATATAAATGTGGCTAGTTTTTTTTTAGTGGAGATGATATTAAAGATAAAAGAAAATGCATAATCATCTACATTGCTTCTATACCCTAAGGATTATGAGATCCTTCCATCTGACTCGCTGCCAAAGTCTTCCATATGTGTTGTGTACCCCTCTTAAAATGTGAGCTTCTTGGGAGTAGGGACATTTTAACTCTTTATTGTATCTCCAGCACTTAGAAAATGCTTTGCTCATAGTAGGACTAATATGCCTTTTCATTCATTTATTCATATTCTGTGCCCTGCTCTATGCTAGGGCCCTGATTATTAACAAAGACAAAAATAAAACAGTCCCTTCCCTCGAGGACCTTATATTCTATTAAGAGAAAACAGCGGGTACTCCAAAATGAAAAAGCAAAAGGAATTTTGGTGGTGAGGCTCAGGAGAGACACTAGCAACCTGAAGGATCAGAAAAGACTTCCATGGGAAATAATACTGGAGCTGAGCTTTGAAAGAAACTTAGGAATTCTACTAGGCAGATGTGAGGAGGGAGGGCATTTCAGATGTGGGACAGAGAGGCTGTACAACAGAATGGTGAAATGAGATGGAACGTTGTATATGAGCAATCGTGAGCTGAAGGTCAGTTTGGCTGTAATCCAAAGCATGCGAAGGGCAGTGATAGACGGTAAACTTGGAAGGGGAGTTTTGTAGGAACAGAAGTGGGGACATACCGAAGGCCACTTTCAACATGTAAAAAGCCATCAGCCTGAAGTGACAAATGAGCTGGTGGATGATTACCAGAGTGGATTTACTTTCCTATCTGGATTGGACAGCCTTGCAACAAATGGGGTTAAGAAAAATACCATCATACTCCTGTTTTCAGTTTGTGTTGATTTTTTTTAAATCCTAAGATCCTGCTCTTCTCCTTGGCTTAGAGGTGACCCTGGATTCTCAAAGGTGAAGGCAATGAAGCATCAGCTCTAGTCTTTAGGATGGGCCTTACAGGCTGTTCATCAGTCATCTGGGCTCTGGTCTAGCAGAGTTCATAGAGGTTCATTTCTGGCAATGAATGCTTTTTTTTTCTTTTTGGACCTAGAAACTTGCTAAGATGCCATATTAAAGCATGAAGGGCTTTTAACCTATTTCAGTGGAGGAAGTAGCCACATTGACAAAACTATAAATCTCTACAAGTATTGAAATGTTACAATTCTTATTCTTTTGTGTCCTGATTTTGTAGAGCCAAACGCTAGCCACTGTTGAAAGGTCCCTGGCTGTTCAAAGGCAGGAGCTACGACATCACACACGCTTATGTGTCAGAACCAAGAACCGAGTGTCTCATCTCTAATAATATTTGCAATTGTCAATATTTTCCCATTTCCTCTGGAAGCTGATTTGAGTCCCACCCCCACATCCTCCCTGTCCCCCTTTGTCTCCTACAGCCATAACTTTGAATAGCCCGTGATTTCATAGTTATTTTCAGCTCATGTAATTCTGGGCCAGTCTGGCCAAAGGAAGAAAACAAACATTTATTAAGCACCTACTATGTGCCAGGCACTCTGCTAAGCTTTTTAAAAAAATATTATCTCAGTGTTTGGACCCAATGACTTCTGACATTCCTTCCAGGTCTAGCACTGAGATACTGTGGTCTGTTATGTCATTAATTTTGTTACAAATTGTGATTACAACAGCAAATATGAGGTTCAGTCTTCCTAGTTCATGCTGATGGAACGTGGTCAAAGAATTAAATGGAATATTGAACAAGCACATGATCTTTAAGGTTCTTTTCAATTTAAAAAAAAATATTATTGCAGTTGATCCTCACAACAACCCTGGGAGGTAGGTGGTATTCTTAGCTCCGTTTTACAGTTGTGGAACCGGAGACAGACAGAGGTTGTGTGATTTGTCCAGGGTCACACAGTTAGGAAGTATCTGAGGCAGGATTTGAACCCAGGTCTTCCTGACCCCACACCCAGCTCTCTGTCCATCACAACAGCCGGCTG
This sequence comes from Trichosurus vulpecula, assembly GCF_011100635.1. NCBI lineage: Eukaryota > Metazoa > Chordata > Mammalia > Diprotodontia > Phalangeridae > Trichosurus > Trichosurus vulpecula. Next base: position 48,967,802 of record NC_050578.1, read on the forward strand.
CCTCTGCCAAAGGAGTTGACTTTAGTGCTATGATCTCATCCAATGTGTCAGACATGAAGTAGCCTCGACACTTAGAAATTCAGTCTGAACTGGATGAAAATGTAATTGGGAAATATTGAATAAAATAAATAAAAAAATTTTTGTGCAGCCTGCTGAAACCTTAGATATGGTTTAATGGCCCCCATTTCTACTTGAGTTTGACACCATGGTTCTAAATCAGTGGAAGGACTCTCACTATCATGATGAAATCATAGATCCATCAACGTACATTCTTCAGTAGACTCTCAGAATCAAAATTGGCTTTTTTGGTCCTCTAGTTCAGTACAGACTTGAACAGGAACCTCCCTTTACCACAAAGAATTCTTAGCCTGGTCCATGTATAGATTGTTAAGGGTTTGTAAACTTGGATGAGAAAAAAAATCCATCTGTATTTCACCAAAACTGGTTTCCTTTGTAATCCTATTTTATTTTATGCTTTTCAGTCATTATTCTGAAAAGGGATTGAAAAATGGGTTCATGATTGAAAAAAATCTTAAGAATCTCTGGTCTGCAACGTCTTTGAGAAATGGTCCCCTATAATGAAGGGGAGCAGCCCATTACATTTGGGGGCAGCTCTTATCATGGGGCAGACTTTCCTTGCATCAGGATAAAATCTGACTCTCTTCATCTTCACCCATTGTTCTTATCTCTTCCCTCTAGGGTCAAGCAGAACAGGGCTTATCTTTCTTTCATTTGACAGCCTTTCAAATATTTGCAGACCCATTTGCAGAGAACTATCAAGTTTCCCCTTCAGTCTGCTCTTTGCCGTGCTGCGTACACACATGAGTCTTTCAACTCAGCTTTTGACTGGCATGGCCACCCTCCTTGGGATCAAATCTGGTTACCCTATGTCCTTCTCAAAATGTAATACCAAAACTGAACACAGTACTCCAGATGTCATTGATAGGTGGACAAAGAGACCTTGGGCTTGGGGAATCAGGAAAAATTTAAATCTTGCCTTAAACACTAAATAGCTGTGTGACCCTGGGCAAGTCACACAACCTTTTCCTACTTCCATATCCTCAACTGTAAACTGGGGGATAAGAACGGCATTTGCCTCCCAGGTTTGTTTTGAGGAACAGATGAGTTAGCATATATGAAGTAGTTTTTAAATCTTAAAGCACTTTATAAATGCTATCCTTTATTATTTATGTTATTTATAAATGCTATTATTAAATGCTAATGATTATATGGTTTGACAAGAATAATAATATATAATTATAACTATAATCATATATAATTAATTATTAATATTATTATTAATAAGCTTGTTACTTCCTTTGCTCTAAATGTAGTCTATTCCTGCCTTAACAAAGCTTTAGATTGCATTAGCTTTGGGGACTTGTCCACCATCAGCCAACGCGCATTAATTAAGCTGTAGATACAAAGTCAAAGGCATCAGCCTTCTCCCCCTTTTTGTTCTTCCTACTGTTTCAGGTGGCTAGGAGTTCAGAGTTTAGAATCAGGAAGACTTGCTTTAGACATTGACTAGCTATGTAACCCTAGACAAGTCACTCTCAGCCATAATTTCCTCATCTGTAAAATGGTGACACCTACTTCATGGAGTTGTTGTGAAGAACAAATGAAATAATATATGTAAAACCCTTTTCAAAACTTAAAGAGGTGCATAAATGCTGGCTATTAGTCCATTTTCAATTTCAAGATTTTGGATATCTTCTTAAGTCCAGATGGAACTCAGTGGAATTTTGCATGGAAAGTAAATGTCACACAAGTCCATGATATAATACTCAATCTGCCTGCACCACACACACACCAGCCATCTATTCACTTAGTACCATTTCAGCCTCCCATGAGTATGTCTCTTTAGTTTTCACACCTCCAGAGTGTAAGCATAAATATTGAAATTGCCCTTTAAAAGAGTTGATTTAATGTGTTAAGAAGCCTTAATAGCTTTTCCCCTCCTCGGCTCTACTTCCCCAAACATATTAAATGACAGCTTTTCATAGGCTCGCTCATGGGACTCTCTCTCTTCTTCCTTTTATAGACAATCTTAGGTAAAACATGAACAAAGGACAGTCATCTGGGACTAGGATTAGGTCTAATCTTGAGGTGCTTCTTACAGTTCAGGGACACTCCATGGCTGGGAAGATGAGCATTTCTAGAGGGACGTTGCCTTTCTGTGAAATGCAACTGATGTGGAACAGGGTAACCTTGAAGCCCAGAGGTCTCAACTTGCTGTGCAGAGCTTAGCTGAAGATGAAGTGACAGTCAGAAACCCAATGAATCATATCAAGTGTGACCATTAAGAGACTGAAGATGATTCCTAATTAAACTCTGATCCTCTGGTAGCAAATTTTCCAAATCTCATCCATGAGGGTGCGAGTTAAAAACTGGTAAAAGTAGGTGCCTACCTAATCCTGCAGTAGCTCCATGGAAGGCTATTTACCTTGCCTGTACCATCATTCCGTTTTGTTTCATGCTGCGTTTCAGAAGAGTTGTATGGCTTTTCCTTAGCTAAAAGGAAATAAAGTGGAATAAATAGCATCTTTCTAAAATCGGATTTGATGAGTTTGAGTTTTCATTTGTGCTTTCACGGAGTCCTCAAAAAAGTAGATGTTGTAACTGAATTACTAAAATATATTATGCATTAGTCAAGATGAAGTTTTTTTCCTAGAATTCAGATGCCTTTGAAGTGAGAAAAATCATAATCATAATAATAGTAACAGTAATAGTGGTACTTCGTGTTTATACAGTCATTTACAAAGTGCTTTTCTTACAACTTCTTCCAAATTTCCACAATAAAAACAATTTGATTCCATCTCTTGATTAAAGCATAAGGCATTTTATTTCTTTTCTCATTCATCTCTTTGCCCAGTGGCCTGTTGAATCTAAAAATTTACCTCTCCTATGTTCTTCTTAACAGGCATGTCCAGACATCCTCCAGCTCCTGACATCCCTACCTTTTATCCCCTGTCTCCAAGTGGTGTAGGACAGATTACCCCACCTCTTGGCTGGTAAGAACCCTTTGACAACTTGGAAGTAGAATATCTATACTTTCATACCTTTCCTTTTTCATTTATTCATGTTAACTTTATGAACAGGACCATGGAGTAAAGAAAATTTCACTTCGTGAGGAAGGTGGTCAATTCATTTCATTTCAATTTAAAAGATTAAAAAAATGTAGACTTTGAAACAGGTTGAATCTGTTTTCTAATATGTGTAGAAAATGAACATATGGCATTTTTGCTTTGAAGCTCATAGTTGGATGGATCCAGTGTGTTGCTTTGGGCGTTTGGTATGACTGCAAATAGACGGCTCTTAGGGAAAACATTTTTTAAAGTTTTTTATGAATAAACTTGTAATTTCTAGCACCAAAGGTGAACATACATAATGTTTTTTTCTTACTAGAGTAATCATGTCAAACTGGGAAGAAGAAGCTGTCAGCTGTCAGCAGAGTAGACCATATACAGGAATTCAAAATATGAATACAGTTCTTGAATTTTGAGAAAGATATGTGTACCTTGAACTTCAACATCAATCAAAAGCCTTATTTAGGACTTTCTTTTCTTGAAAATTTAATGTTAGAGCCCTTTTTTTCTTTGTTTTTATTCTATTTTTAAAGGTTGTTTTTTTAAATTATTGTTATTACTTAGCCAAAACTTTAAAGGCAAAGAAAATGTAACTTGAAAGAAAGAAGGAAGAAGAAACACACAGGGTATTGCCTTTTTGTTATCTTTGGTACCCTCATCTTTTTTTCCCCTCCTCTTGGAGTATACTATTCCTTTTGGGGGGGAGGGGTGGATCTGTGATGAAACTTCAATCTGTGTTTCTTTCCTTTCTTCTCCCCTACCCCTATGCAGTATGCTAAGAATTCTTCTCTCCTCTTTTTAACTATGGATTCTCATCCTGGTTGCTATTAAGGCTAACAGCTTTGGAAATGCCAGTTGTCTTTTTTTTTTTTTTTTAATTAAAGCATTAAATCTCTCGGTCAATAACTCTGTTTGAATTTAATTGATTGTGCTTACACTTTCAAACCTGAATCAATTATTCCTTCTGAACTTAGCTACTTAAGGGGCATTAATCCTGTGCCGAGTCCCATCAGGGGCAGTTAGAAGAGAGGGTGTAAACTAAGCATGCAAGAAAGTGTAATGTTAGATATGGGAAAGACAGAGGGAGGGAGGGAGGGAGGGAAGGAGAGATGGGACCTGAAGGGAGGGTGGAAAGGCAAACAAACAGGAGATCTTTTGTTTCTTGAAGGAATATGTGAATGAGAAAGAGGTGTGTAGGAGGTGTGGGGGTATAAAAAAAAAGTTTGGTCACTGGAATAGATTTATCCAATTTTATTTTTTATTTCCGTTTCCTAGTAGTCTGCAGACTTTTCAGATGAAATTCACTGACTGGCTACTTTCTTTTTTTTAGCAGAGAAGACCTGACTCACAAGCCTTTGTGTTAACTAATATGATTTTAAATTGGGGTGTGTGAGGGAGGAGGGCTTTTCTTTAAGAAAAATGGCTCTTTGGGGGTGGGAATGAGAGGGGGAACCAGTTATCTGTAACTGAGGAAATTGAGGTGGGGAGGGGGGAACTATTGAAACCCCAGACAACATTATTTTAATCCTGCCCTCCTCTCATTGTTGTTGCTAGTTGGTAACTCTTGTTTTATTATTGATGGGATCCTTTCTTCTGTGACCTCAGGCAAGGTCAGCCTGTATATCCCATCACGGGTGGATTCAGGCAGCCCTACCCATCCTCACTCTCAGTCGACACTTCCATGTCCAGGTAGGTGGAGGAGGCGGAAAACTGGGGCATTTGAATACAAGCTGCTGCTTTTCTCTTGCATCTTGTATGCCGCTGCTTGCCTTTTAGACAGCTAGGAGCGGTGCCTCAATTTCAACAACATGTCTGTCTGTAGATACAGGCTGCCTGGCTCCCACACTAGAAGTGCTAATTAGGATTTCCCAGGTAGGAGCCATGTACTGTAGACAGGGGATAGAAACCGGATATGCCAATGATCCATGATCATTGCAAATATTTACTCCCAAAGTGAAAGGGCTCCTCCTCACTCCATGTATGTGTGTAGGGGGTGGGGGTGGGGGGTGAAATATTCCAATGTTGGAAATTGCAGTCAGTTTTGCTTGATTTAATAAAATATATTGGGGAGGAGGGGAAAGAGTGGTTTACTCTCCTAATTTGCTTCCTGGACACAAGTCTCAAGTTCAGCCTAGCGTGACTAGTTGGTAAAAATACACAGATTCTGCAGGGTCCAGTCCTAGCCCCAGGATAAGGGTTGTGTGTACAAGCTGTTAGTACCTACGGGATGTCTGTACTAGTGTGTGAATCAGGCCATGTGTTGACTTATTAGTGCAAGCAATGCTCTCTGAGACCTGCCATGCCACACTTAGAAACTGCTCTGTGTAAATGCTTTTGCACCTGGAAAAAGATGGCTTCTGAATCCTGTGCTTGGTGTATTCACACAAGATTGCAATATATCATCTGTGCATTTGGTGTGACTTTCTCAAGGGAAATACTGTCATCATATGGGACATCATACAGTTTGGTTAATAAGTAGTAATCAGCATTTATTTTTTATTATTATTATTTTAAATTTTTAACTTGGGTTTCTTAAGTTCATTATAATTTCTTTACCCTCTTCTAGGTGAATTGTAGATATTTCAGTTAGGGAGTCCAAAACAAAATTAACTCTTTCCCCCATAGGAAAAAAAAATTTACACCCACTTTAAGTCACATTGTTAGAACTGTCTGGTGACAGGTTTTTTTCACTGACAAATAACCAGTACGTGTGTTGTTGTTTTTTTTTTTTAAATCCTAAATTTAGCAGATTCATTCTCTGAGGAAAGTACTGCAGTCTTGATTTTTTTTTTGTTTCTCAGTACATATTCAAGGAGACTCCATTCTTTTCTTCCCTGATGAAAGAGCTTATTTTTTTTTTCCCAAATGGCCTGATTTGGGGGTTGAAGTAGCTGAGGAGAGCTGCCAACCTTGGATGTTTGGGAAGGCCATGGAGGAAGAGGAGGGCTCTTCTTAAACCCTTAAAACACTTTGAAAAGCAAAAGTTTCTTAAATGAAGCCAAACATAGCTAAAGAACTTGTTGAAAGAAGATGACCTCCAAGGTCCCTTTCAGCTTGAAGGCTGTGATCCTCTGACTCTCATTTGTTTAGTTTTTCTTGCATGGCAGGTTTCCCTTCTTTGTGCTCATCGGTGGTGGATATTTTAAGACCATTACAATGCAATGCAAGCCTTTGGAAATGTAGTTGCTTTTAATACATGTACATGTACCTGGCTTTCTCTTGTATCATATACAATGCTGTACTTAGTAAAAAATGTCTTCTTGAATTCTTCATCAGTTTTCCATAAGTTGGGATTTCTTAAACAGTCCTCCTAGTTCTGTATAGTAAATATGGAAAAGTATCTGGGACTATTTCAATTATGTTTATTATTTGAGGGAAATCTTCCTTTTTCTTATTTCCTCCTGCTTCTCCTGATCTTTAGATAGGATAGAGCAAAAGTTGGATGGATGTCCGGGGTGGAGGTTCTTATACTTTCATACTTTTCTACAAATGGAGAGATAATCCTTTGTTTTATTTCTTTGGTGTCTTGTTAAAATTATTAAAAGAATTACCATAATAGAATATTATATTACAAATAAATGGTTCTTTTGACATTATTATTGGGAAACTTTTTTCAAAAAAAAAGAAAATTTTACATTTCTCTTGAATCTGATGGCCTCTAAGGGCCATCTAGCTTATAAATTTTTTGATTTTTTGATCTTTGACATCATGACCTTAGGCAAGGGATTCAATCTCTCTGGCCTCAGTTTCCACAAGGGGTTGGGATCGTGAAGATCCCCTCCAACTCCAAATGTATGATACTATGGTCCTTTGAGTCTTTTGTTAGTCCTTCAAACTGGTTGGGAAATTTTGTCACTTGTTACATTTCTATCAAATGACTTGAGGAAAGAAATGCAGTTACAATAAGCAGTAGTTAATTTTTTTCTATTCAATGAGCAATGTTTGTACTGTCAGCCCAATGGCATTTAGTGGCTGGTCATCCCCACATTTCTTTGGAGTGTCCTGTTTACTGGTCTCTCCCTGGTTTTTTGCTATGATGGCTTATCAGTAGGCACTTATTTTTTATCTATTTCTTTTTTCTTTTAGGTTTTCACATCATATGATCCCTGGCCCTCCAGGTCCCCACACAACTGGAATCCCTCATCCAGCTATCGTAACGCCTCAGGTCAAACAGGAACACCCTCATACTGACAATGAGTTAATGCACGTGTAAGTTTGCTTCTGGTTTCCTGGCATCTTCACCACCTCTCATCCCCCACTTCTCTTATCAAGAAAAGTTGCTTTGAGTGTGCCTTCTTGGTTATGTCTCTGTAGCCACTCAGAAGTGCTTTGATTCTCTGTGTAGTGATCATTCTTTATTTTATGATTCAGAGGGCAAGGAGTAGAGCATGAGAGAATCAACAAAATTTACTCCCTCCAAGGGCACCTCTAGATCTTGATTCATGAGTGGTGGACTTGTTTGCCAGGAGGGTGCCAACTCCAATTCAGCTCATACAGTAAAGAAGCCAGGGCTACTGGATGTCTTAGGAAGTCCATATAAAATAAACTGGTGTATCAGCATCCTTCCTTACTAAAGAGATCACCCACATTCTGTTTTGAATCCTCTTCAGTGCAGAGGTTAGGGGCAAAAAAAAGCCCCATGCCTCAGGTTATGACTTCTTAGTGCCAAAGCCATCCCTCTAATTTCACAATAGGATTGAAGCCCAGGACCTTGGATATCACAGTTATACAAAGACCCCCAATAAGATGGAGAGTGATCAAAGGGGGACAGCCAGGACGGTGATAGGCTTTGGGTCCATGTCATATGATTGATCTGTGGAAGGAATTGGGCATGTTTAACCCGGAGAAGTGACTCGGAGGAGTCAATCTGTCTTCTTCTTTTTGAAGGACTATCATGTGAAAGAGGAATTAACCTTCTTCTGTTTAGCCCTAGAGGACAGAATCAGGAGCCATGTGTGGAAGTTGCAAAGATGTCAATTTAGGCTTGATTTTAGGAAAAAATTTCCTAGCAATTGGATCTGTCCAAGATGTAATGGACTACCTTGGAAAATAGGAGGTTGCCCTTCCTTTTGAATCTTTAAGCAGAAATTGGAGAAATACTTACTTATCAGGGAATTATGGGGATTCCTTTCAGGTATGAGTTGGACTGATTGGCTAGTGAGTTCACTTCCAATTCTCAAATTCCATGATTCTGACTCTGGAACATAAGCCCCTTGAGGACAAGACATGTTCATTTTAATTTTTGTATCCCCAGTGCTTACTATAATGCGATTCACATAATAGGGGCTTAATAAATATTTGTCAACTAATTTGATTGGTTATGAAGAAGCGTGCACCAACATCACATACTCTGCTTCATGTTAAGAAAACCTGAGAATTCAGGCTTTAAGTAGACTGAGGATAGGGCCTCTTTCCATCTCTAAATCCATTTCCATTTTATGTCAAATCATGTTACAGCCCTTTACTTTTTCGTGGGAAGCGTTTTATGAAACCAGTGTCGTTTAGCAAAGGCCTTTATCTACAAAGAATCAGTGGCTTGCTGGGTTCTGCTGTTGACATAATTAGGTTTAATCTATCTAGCTGGGTGCCAGCTCTTCAAATGTAAGGGCACATGGGTATATAGTGAGCCCACCAGCTTTACTCCTAGGAGAAAGTTTGGCTATTGATGGTAAACAGATTCTCTCTTTTTCTTCCGCTTGTGACCCTCTTCTTACTACTCCCAACCCCCACCTTTTAGGAAGCCTCAGCATGAACAGAGAAAGGAGCAGGAGCCGAAAAGACCTCACATTAAGAAACCTCTGAATGCTTTTATGTTATACATGAAAGAGATGAGAGCGAATGTTGTAGCTGAGTGTACTCTGAAAGAAAGCGCAGCTATCAACCAGATTCTAGGCAGAAGGGTAAGTAGTGAAATAGTATGTGAGTGTTTATAGTCACCATGGAAACATTTAATTAAATCCCACCCAAATTCAATGACCCTGAAGTATCAACATACTGGTAAATGTTTAACAACCAGCTCTCCCCTCCAAAAAGAAAAAAGGTACCCATTGTATACTTGAAAGTTTAATCCACATTGTTAACATTTTCTACATCACTTTCTTCAACCTAGATAATCATCAGAGAAATAAACCAAGCTCTGATTTGTATTACCGATTTTTGAGGTGTAATTGCTCCCACTGAACACTTCTCATGAACCACCAGTCTCTCATGGAAACTTAGTTTCTAGCAGGTGCACCTGGATCCCGGGAAGAATTAAAAACAACTCAGGTAGCCTTCAAGGAGCTTATCATTTAATGAATAGGACAGGACAGTGTCCCAAGAAACAGGCACAAAAAATGGAGACCCAGACACAGGAACAGAAATACATGCAGAGATAGGGGATCTGCACAGTCCTTCGGTCCATTTCTTGTTAATGTCAAAGAATTTTATAACCTGCCTTATTGCTTTTTAAATGGGAAAAGTTTTATGAAACCAGAATCATTTATAAGATGCTTGTCTACAATGGACATTATTTTCAACAGTCAAGTCTATGCTATTCAAGTTTTCTTATTTTCCCCTCAAATTGTGGGGATGCAAAGTTCTATACTCCCATCCCTATCCTGTATAAGTCTGTTCCCTAAGGTTTGTCAGAGGAGGGTGGCTAAGATTGTCCCAGGAAGGAGAAGTAGGGCCTGAAGCTAGTCAGCCAAGCCTGGCCCTAGGCCTATAACGAACTCCAGGGACCTCAGTGGCTCATGGTGCACCCTGCCCCATCTTGAACACTATGGGGACCAGAGGCCACCTACTAAAAGGTTCCTCTTATGGAGTTCCCCCATCTTTCTCCTCTAGGGCTCCCCACACAGCAGGGACAGAGCAATATATCCCAATGGAATCTCTCCACTATGTTGGAAGACTTTAGGGGAGGTCCAGACAACAGTCTCATGGGATGAGCTGCCATTGGCATCATTGGGGGAAGTACCTACATCCCTGAGGTCACAAATCCATCAAAGTATTGAAGTTATCCCCAGAGAGTCTGTGGCTCATTAGATTTGATTTGAATGATTTGTGTAAATGAAGCCAGTGGCTGTATCTGTAAAGGTCTAATGGAAAAGATGAGTCTGGTGAGCAGGTGTGAAAAAGATAAAGATGTGGCATGGTCCTGGGGGTGGGCAGGGAAGAAGGATGGTACAATGTACTAGGGGGGAAAATGGCAACTCAGAAGAAGGTTCAGAACCCAGAGCAAGTCAGCTCAATTGATAACACTAACCTAGATTATGAGCTGAAAGGTAGAGGGTATTAGGTAACACTGGAGCATTTGGGAGAAGACCTAGAATTATAGCATATCATAGCTTGAGGGCTGGAAAGGAAATTAGCAACCATCTAGTCTGATCCTCTCATTCCACAGATGAGGAAACCAAGGCCCAGTGAGGTTAAGTGGTTTGTCCAAGGTTATAGAAATATACAGATTGTTAAATGACAGAGCCAAGAACTGACTCCCAAGTCCTCTACCACCCACCCCATTTGTCCTCCCTCTTATCTAAAGGGGGAAAGCAGTATCTCTCTCCAGTCCCCCAACTCTCCCCCAAATCTGTAAGGCAAAATAGGAGGAATCTTTTCCTAGGATCATTGATTTAGATCTGGAAAGTGATCAAGTGAAATCCCTTCATTTTAGATAGAAGGAAATCAAGGCAAAGATAGATGGAATGACTTGACATAGGTCATAAGCAGTAAGTGGTAGAGTTGGGATGCAAATCCAAGTCTTTGGTCTCCGTGTTCTAAGCCTTTTCTACCATATCGTGCTTTGTTATAAAGGGGAATCCCTAGGTTTGATACAACCATCTCCAAACCCAGGAAGAAGTCCTAGAGGCCGTGCGTCATTGTCTTAAATCTGAAAGACCAGGTAGCACAGTGGCTGAATATGGAGTTAGAAAGACCCAAGTTCAAATCCAGCCTCAGACACTTAACAGGGTGACCTAAGTGCTGTCTGCCTCAATTTCCTCAGCTATAAAATGAGAGTAGCACCTCCTTCTCCGAGTTATGAGATATAATTATGAGTTATAATTTGAGGATCAAAGGAAATAATATTTGTTAAGTGCTTAGCACAGTGCCTGGCACATTTGCTGTTGCTGTTCAGTCATTTTCGGTCATGTCTGAATCTTCGTGACCCTGTTAGCATTTTCCTGGCAAAGATGCTGGAGAGGTTTGCATTTGCTTCTCCAGCTCGTTTGACAGATGAGGAAACTGAGGCAAACAGTGTTAAGTGACTTGCCCAGGGTCACAGAGCTAGTAAGTGTCTGAGGCCAGGTTTGAACTTAGGAAGATGAGTCTTCCTAACTCCAGGCCTATACACTGTGCCACCTAGCCACCCTCCCGGCACATAGTAGGAGTTTAATAAATACTTGTTGTCATCCCCTTTCCTTCCCTCAGCTATAAAATGGGGCTGATCATGAGCACCTACCTTCAGGGTTGTTGTGAAGATTAAATGAGATAACCTGTGGAATGTGCTTTGCAAGCCTTTAAACTGCTATGGAAATGCCAGCTCTATTAAGATGCTTCCTGGTGGACTATTTTTACTCCCACTTGGCTTGGAGGGTAAAAGCAGTTCTTATGAATGATCTACAGCAGGGATGGTGGCTTCTACCGGGGAAGTGCCCCAGCTATTCTGGGTTGTAGCAACAACTACACACATCAAACCTCTGGACATCAGGGTGTGTGCTAGGAAGGTACCTGGAAGTACTTGCACTGCAACCTTTTTCAGGGCAGTACCTTTCTGCCCTCGATCATTTCTTTGGGAGAAAGTAGAGCCTAGTTCCAAGGATTCCTGGAGTTCCAGAGACTGTAGAATTTTAGAGTCAGAAGGGAGTTTTGAGATTATCCAGTCCAACTCTATCATTCCCCCCACCGACCCAAATGAGGAAACTTCGTTGAGATTAAGTGATTTAACCCAAGTCTCACACGGGAGCAGCTAGGTGGCACAATGGATAGAGTGTTGGGCCTGGAGTCAGGAAGACTATTCTTTGTGAATTCAGATCTGGTCTCAACAAAATGGCTGTATGACCCTGAGCAAGTCACTTAACCCTGTTTGCCTCAGTTTCCTCATCTGTAAAATGAGATAGAGAAGGAAATGGAGAACTACTCCAATATCCTTACCAAGAAAACCCCAAATGGGGGTCACAAAGAGTTTGACATGACTGACAAACAACAAATACAACTGGAACCTATACCATTGAACTGAAAAAAGCTTCCTCTTCTTTCCACTGCACTGTGGTGCCTTATAAAATTTTCACATCCACCCACTGTCTACCACATGACCCAGCCCCTGCAGGCACCCTAGAAAGAGCATATTTCTAAACTGCAAAATGTCTGCTAAATTTTTGTCAATCAATTTGGGTGTTTTGTGTACTTTTATAATTTTTGGACACATTTGATCTTAGTATTTGAATGATATTTAATTTGAAAGAATTTTGATTGTTATGGTCTCAGGCCTGCCAGTTAAGCAGCTGATGACCTAAAAATAAATACTCATTTTCAGAATGATGATTTCATTCATATAGGGAACTTCCAGTGAGGAAGCCCCCTTATCAGTGCTGATGGGCACGACTCTGTAATTTATAAAATTAGAAAATTGTCTAGAGCAGCTGTGGGGCGGGGAGGGTGGTTAAGTGTCTTCTTGCTCTTTGTTGCCCAGATAATATGTATCAGAGATGATCAGACCTGCACCCAGGTCCTCCTGGTTTCAAACTATCTCTCAACCCATGCTGCCCCTTTGTAAAGCTGATGTTTTTATAATACACATGCATTTTTTCCTCCTCCTCCTTCACCTTTTTTTCCTCCTCCTCCTTTTTCTTTCTTCTCCTCGTTTCTCCTCCTTCTCCTTCTTTTCCTCCTTCTTTTCTTTGTTCTCCACTTCTGCCTCCTCCTCCACCATTCCTTGGCCTGGTCCCACTATTGATTAGCCTGAGAGCTTTGATCTGGGCTGGTTCGATCCTCCTTAGGCACCCTGGTGGTCCCCCTGCCCTCAGGAGCTCACTCTATTGATGCTGGACTTAGTTCAGACACCCAATTGGTTTAGCCCAGCACAGCTCAGAATTCCTAAGCTCAAGTGATTCACCAACCTCATACTCCCTGGTATCCAGGATTACAAGCAGGCACCACCACATAAACACTTCAAATTTATCTGGTTTGCAAGTTTATAGGACCTAACTGTATTCTGGCATCTGTCATGTAAGTTACCAGGTTTTTTGTTTTTGTTTTTAAGCAAAACTTACACATAGATTTGGTGCACATGATAATGCTTTGTAAGACATATAAGGCTATTTTTATCTGCTTGCTGGTGATTCAATTATTAAAAATTACTAATACAGTTGAGTAGAAATAATTAAAAATATTTGAGACAACCAATCTTTATAAATAGGAGAGGGTGTCTCAGCAGCACTCTCTGAGGGTAGTTTCACAGCCTTAAAAATTCTTCTCTTATCTGCCGTAGACTGTGGTTGGGAGAAGAATGAGTGAGAGCAAATTATAGCTTTTCTGGTGTCCTACATAGGATGCCTAGGACCCAGTAGGTTCTTAAACATTTAATAACAATAATTATGATCATTCTCCTTACCAAATCATCACAGATGGGTGATTCCCATCACCCTTGGAGGACTCTAAACTATACAAGCTTAAAGGCTGATTGTCATTTTCCCTGACCCCGTAAAAACAGGAATCAGTGCAGAGAGTTGACATTTTTATTGAGGCCATGTAATGCTCTTAAACAATTTTTTCTTAGTTGAAGGATCCCCAACCCTCCAGCAGGAATTATTTTTCCTGCTCGAAAGAGCAAGCCAGGAAAAGATATAGGGAGGCATGCTTCCTCCTCCTTCTTCAGGCACATTTCCAGCAATTGCTACTTTCTCAGCTCTCTTAACGACTCCCAGATCGGTGCATGTGTCCTGAATGATGCTTCTTATTTCGGGTCCCTCTGTCTTTGATTTGGACACCTGTTTCTATTTACAGATCTCTGAGTTCTGATTAAGATCAGGTTTTCTATCCTGACAAAGGTCTCTCTAGCCGAGCAGGGCTACTAGCCCTTAAAAGCTCCCAGGTTTAAATTTTTTTACGTTTAGCATTGGGGTAATTGTAGCTCTCTTTACAAATGAATGAAGTAAAGTTCTCTTTTTGAATGAATTAAAGGTTCTGCCAAAGTTCCTCTAAGCATATTTAAGCTTGTAGTGTCTGCTCTTTCTTACTGTGTCTCTACAATGAAAAAACAATTAAATCAGCCAAAATGTGATGGTCTCAGGTCTGTCTTTTGAAATCCCATTATGAGCAAAATAGTTTATAAGATTTCTTTTTGCAAAATAACCAGGGTGGGAGAAGGACATTAGAGAACAATGAATTTCCCTAATAGCTAGGTTTTCTTTTACTTACCTGTATTTCAATGTGACCAAGCTGTGACTCCTAACAGACGTTAATTAAGACATTAAATAACATACAGGCAATACTCTTGATTTTTCATGAAGTGATGAAGATAGAAAATGGGGAACATTTACTGTAAAAAAAAATAGACCCATCTTCTAACCCATGCCAATTTTAGCAAAGTTATTTTGCACAAAATTTCAACATTGATGCTACTACTGTATTTTTGTTTTAATCTGGTACAGTTCCTTTTATTGTTCTGTATATTTTGTGATGTTATAACAGGTTAATATTGTAACAAAAATCTATGACCAAAAACAGTGCAAAGGGAATCTGATTAATTGCAAATGCAAGCTAAGAATTTGTTCTGTACCTCTCCCTTTTTGCTCTGCTTTGTGTGAATTGGTGGAAAAGAAAACCGTCCTTGAATTCACTCTGTCCTGTGTTCACCTCCCAGCTCCACCATTTACTGGCTGGGTAATCTTTAACAAACCATTTAGCTTCTTAATGCCTCTGTTTCTTCATCTGTAAAATGAAGATAATAATGTGCTACCTACTTTACAAGGTTGTTTGTAAGGAGAAAATGTATGTGAAAGCCTCTTGGAAATGTAAAACATTTTGTAAATATAGGATGTGATTATTATGTCAACCTAATTTTGAAATTTAGGAAGCATGGCTAGTGGATAGAAGATATATTTTGAAGTGAAGAAGTCCTGCCTCTAACATGTGTTGGCTGTATGATTCTATCTAAGTCATTTGACTTCTCAGGGGGATGGGATACAGATCTACATCAACAGAGAGATAGCTTACATCAGTATTTTCTATAGTAATAAAATCATAAGTCACCTCTATACCCTCCTTCAAAAAAATGTTTTGAAACTGAAAGTGAATTGTTTGGGGTGTAAACCAGGCTCACCTCCATTCTTATTTATGGATGCCTAAGAATTTAGAGGGACAGAGAATGGCTTCTTTTGAAAAGTAGAATTTTGACTGGGACTTTAAGGAAGCTAGTAGGCAGAGATGAAGAGAAAGAGGATGCAGTGTATGAGGAGAAAGCCACAGAAAATGCCCAGAGTCAAGAGATAGAACGTCTTATTTGAGGAATAGCTAAGAAGCCAATATTAGTAGGTCACAGAGTACATTATTTGGCGGGGGCGGTGGGGGGAGTAAGATATTGTTTGTCCTTCATTCTCAAAAAGGACCATGACATCAAGAAGGTGATGCCATGACATGCAAGTGAATTGGATTTAAGAGAGAGAGGGTTGTGCAAAGTCACCAGCCTCACTTTCTCCTCCAGAGCCACTGTGCAGGGTCACCAGCCTCACTTTCTGCTCTGGAGCTATATGGGACCAGTGGCCATATATAGATCAGGACCACTGGAGATGGCCCCCAGGGTAAGACATGAGAAGACTAGAAAGGTGGGAGAATGAAGGAGCTTTTGAAGGGTTTTGAATGCCAAACAGAGGGTTTTATATGTGATCCTAAAGGGCTAAGAAACCACTGGAGTTTTTTGAGTAGGGAGATGATGTAGTCAGACCTGAACTTTAGGAAAATCACTAACAACTGAAGGGAAAATGGATTGGAGTAGAGATGGACATATAGCAGGAAAACCAAACAGCAGGCTATTTCAGTAGTCCCGCTGTAAGATGGGCAGCTAGGTGGTGCAGTGAATAGAGCACTGGACTTGGAATCAGGAAAACTCCTTTGTGAGTTCAAATCCAGCCTCAGACACTTACTAGCTCTGTGACTCTGGGAAGTCACTTAACCTTGTTTCCCTCGGTTTCCTCACCTGTAAAATGAGCTGGAGAAGGAAATGGCAAACCACTCCAGTCTGTTTGCCAAGAAAATCTCAAATGGGGTCACAAAGAGTCAGGCACGAGTGAATTGACTGAACAACAGCAATAAAGGTGATAGGAGCCTTCACCGAAGTGGTGGCAATGTCAGAGGAGAGAAGGGAGTATATACAAATACATTTAGGGGAGTCAAATATAAGAAGAATAGAAAAGTAAGAAGATGCCAAAGGTAAATTCCACAGTCCTTGGCAATAGATTGGATATGAGTGAGAAAGTCTAAGGAGCCAAGGAAGATACATAGGTTGTGGATGACTGGAAAGATGGCGGCACTCTGCACAATAATAAGGAAGGTAGAAACAGAGGAAGGTTTGGAAGGAAAAAGAATGAGTTCAGTTTTAGCCATGTTGAGTTTTAAGATGTCTACAGGACATCTAGTTCAGGATCTCCAATAGGCAGTTGGAGTTTTGGGTCTGGAAGTTAGGGCTGAATAATGTAGATCTGAGAATCATCAGCAAAGAGATGATAATGGAATCTATGGGAGCTGAGGAGATGACCAAGTGAAATTCTATAGAGCGAGAAGAGAAGAAGGCTCGGGGGGAGCCCTGTGGCCCCCTACAGTCAATGGGCATGACCTGGATGAAGATCTAGTGAAGGAGGATGAGGAGTAGGTAGGAAGAGAAACAAGAGAATTAGTGTCATGAAAACTAAAGAGAAGAGTGTTGAGGAGAAGAGGATGATCATTGCAATGTGGGCAGATATCCTTAAGGTTGGGGAATGCCCTACCTCATTACAGCAAAAATAAGATGAATTACAAAATTTCTGAAAAGATACTTAGCTTTTCTTTTTTAAAAAAAAATCATTGATATCTTGTTTTTACATCACCTAAATTTCCCCTGTACCTCTCCCCTCCCCATTGCATAGAACCATCTCTTATAACAAAGAAAGAAAAAGAGGAAGAAAGAAAAATCAGTAAAACCGATCAACACGTTGAAACTGTATGAAAATATATTCAGTGTCCCATACCATGAACCTGTCCCACTCCCCACCTCACCAAAAGAGTATATGTCTTCTCATGTCTTTCCTTTGGGCCAAGTTTGTTCAGTCAATCAGTCAACAAGCCTTTATTAAGCACCTATAATATGCCAGGCACTGGGGTGAGCAACCAGACACACCAAGAACAGCAAAAACAGTCCTTGCCTTCAACGAGCTTACATTCCTATTGGTGATGCAACATGCAAACAAATCTGTACATGCAAGATTCATCCAGCATAGATGGAGAGTGATCCCAGAGGGAAGGCACTGACATTTAAGGGGACCAGAGTAGCTTCTTGCAGAAGCCAAGATTTGAAAGAAGCCAGGAAAGAAAGGGGAAGAGGGAGAAGGTTCTAGCCATGGTGGGGCAGTAAATGAAAATAAAGCACTAGTAGAGTCTTATTCAGGCAACAGCAAGGAGGCCATAGAATACATTTAGGGGAGTCAAATAGAAGAAGAATAGAAAAGTAAGAAGATGCCGAGTTTCAAAGAGTTTTAAATGCTAAATTTTGTATTTGATCCTGGAAGTAGTAAGAAGCTACTGGAACATAGTAAAGGGGCAGGGTGATACCTGCACTTTAGGAAGATTTGGTGGCTAAGTGGAGGATGAACTGGAGTGGGGAGAGACCTGAGGCAGGCAGATCCACCAGCAGGCTCTTGAAATGGTCCAGGTGCGACATGATGGGGACCCTATCAGGATGAGTAAAAGTATTAGAGAAAGGGATATGGACAAGAGACGTTGCAAAGATAAAATCAGAAGGATTTGGCAAAAGATTGGATATGGTGGGTAAGAGAGATAAGGGCGCCAACAATGACCCCCAGATTCTGAGCTTTGGTGACTAGAGGGTGGTGGTGACCTTGATAGTGATAGGGAAGTTTGAAAGAGGGGAGAATTTTAGGAATTTATGTATTCACACAGCTAGTGTGTACACACACACATATGCATTCTATATATACATACACAAACATTTATATAGAAAAATTCCTATATTGCCCAGAATGTACCATTTTAACATAATGCACGTTATCTAGAAGTGTATCAAAGCAGTGACACACAGGGAGAATGTAAAGGATGTTTGCTATCTAGATTTGCCAAATTAGATAGTTGAAATCAAGTTGTAGCCAGCAGAGTAAACTTAATAGGACTCCTTACTTTCCATGCGAGGGAAGATAAAATGAAGGCCGTAAAGTATGCTGGCATGAATGTATAATGTTTACGGTGGTCTCCCCAAGGGCGGTTAGAGTGTATGTATGTGACCTTTGATGTGTTGCTATGTGAAAGGAAGGATCACATGAGAGAAGCTCATTTCCTTTCCTTACAGGGTGAGACCTCTTCATGTGACATTATGAGAAAGTGCTCATGCAAGAGAGAACATCACAGCAAAATAAAAAAAAAGCTGGAATTTTTTATATTTTGCATGAATGAATGGGACTTCAGACTCAGATGTTTGAATATGGCAAAAAATAACCACAGTAATAAAATAATTAATAAATAATGCAGCAAGAAACAAAAACAAACAATGGTGCTGAAGTACACCAAGGAAATCTCTTTTTAATTTATGGTACAAAATACTGAGAGAAGATCATAGAAATAATTTTTCTTAGCAAAATTTGATGGACTTTGATGTGTCTTATAATATAATTGAACAGGAAAGAAAGGCCTGGATTTGACTTCTCTTATAACCACCAATTCCCAATAGGACCTTGTTTCACTTACCCCTTTGGTTTTTGGTTATTTAAGGGTAAATCAGAGTTAATAAGCTTAATATGCTAAATTATTCCCAAGTTTGAAAGATGTTTTTGTATGTTGCTACCATCACCTATTGTATTCACTTACGTTTGTTTTCTCCTCTCTGCCTGCCATTTTTGCTTGCAGTGGCACGCCCTCTCCCGCGAAGAACAGGCTAAATATTATGAATTAGCTCGGAAGGAAAGGCAGTTACACATGCAGCTCTATCCAGGCTGGTCTGCAAGAGACAATTATGTAAGCATCTACTGTCTGTGGTTGCCTATTTTCATTTTTTTTTTACTGCTGTCCATAGAGAAAGCTGGTTTAAAGTGTGTATATTTCAAGCATTAATTCATTCAAAACTGAAAAGCTCTGGATGAATATGAAGTATGGCAGGAGGTAGAATGCTACACTGGAAGGAGCCCTGGGTTTGAATCCTGGCTCTGTTCCCTATGACCTGTTTGACCTTGTGAAAGTCACTTAACTTCTTTGGAGGGTTTTGGACAAGATGACTTTTGAGGTACCTTCCAAATCTAAATCTTTGATCTTAATAAAGTAAAGACTTCCCCATCACTGGAGGTATGATGAATGACTGGAGATGCAGAATTTGAACTAGATGACCATTAAGGTCTCTTGCCACTTTAAACTTCAATGAGAAAGTCCTTATGAGGCTATTATATTTGATGCCTCTGAAATGATTACTGCGATCATCATCTGGATTCTTGCATTAGCAAAGTTAAAGACTCATGAGAGTATATTGTTGTTAATGATCTATTTAGCAGTGTCATCACATTTTAAGGAAGGGAAACAATTGTAACTCTAAGAACCTGAACTATGAACCTAATTTGAAAATAATTCTCATGTCCAATGTGTGAGCAATAGTGGTGTTATCAGTCAGGAAAAAATCTTAAACTATATGGAATTATCTCTGTGATGCAGGTGAAAGCTGGGTTGCTATGAGGGTGAACACAACTCCTGTTGCCTGTGACATTCATGCAAGAATTTCTGTTCATGACCCAAATCTTACATAGTATTTAGTTCTCTATCAAAACTTTGCCTGCTTCCCTTAAAATACTTATAAATCTCATCCTCAGAGTTTAAGACTTCATAGATTTTGGAAGTTGGAAGGAAGCCTTCCAGTTGCCCCAATCTTCTTCATTCATTTTACTGAGGTACAGAGGAGGTGCATCTTGTCCAAGACTACTGACTAAACCTAGTTAGTGATGGTGCTGAAATCAGGTCTCCGGACTTCCATTCTGCATTTTCCCCCACTTTCATTAGATATGTTCCATGCTTTCTTTCTCACAGCATGCTTTGGACAAAAAGTCCTTTTAGCATTCTGGCAACTGAATTTAAGCATTAAATGAAGTTGTAGAATTAATGAAGAAAAGGAATCTTAAACTTCTGAAAAGCTGCATATTATTATGAAGTAAATTTCTCTCAACTTTTTTAAGCTTGTCACCTCCTTTTGGCTTAGGAGGAATATCTTCACTCGAAGGGTTATATGCCCCCATTCTCTGTGTCCTCTTAAATACAAAATCCTAGTAAAGTTCCTATTAGTGGAATGATAAAATGCTTAGATTTCTATCTCCTGTTTTGAAAGTTCTGTCTTCTAATTTTGTCTTGGATCTCACTTTGTAACCATTTATTTAAATTTTTTTTTCCATTGGCCATGCTCAAAGAGACACCTCTATTTTTGTCAGTGCTCTTAATTTCTTGGTTTATATGTATATACTTAGTGTCAGTAGATCTTAAGTAACCCCTCATTGTCAGACCAGTTAGTGGGTTGGACTCCTTCCTTTTTTTGATGGTTAAAGAAAAAGTTGAGAATTTTTTCAAGTGGTTACATATTTTTAGAGACATGGTTTTCATGGAAACCATTGTAATTGAATTCTTCTGTGAATTTTTCCCCTCTGTAAAATACTTGAAATACAATGATTTTGTTCAGTTTAAGGATCCACAGCAATCAATGGAAAACGCAAATTTGTTGCACGCTCTTTTTAATCCATCACTTAATAATTCCTTTAGCCATGAATGAAGCCATTTATTATGGGACACTCAACATTCCAGTTGAGTAGTTAAAACAGAGACAACCTTGAGTCTTTTAAAGTTGGTTTTAGTCAGCTTAAACCAAACAGACTAAAACTGAAGGATGTTTATCACCAGAGCATAATTAAAAGAAAAAAAGATGCTGTGCTGACTTCCACTGGAAGCACACTGGTGGTAGGTAACATCCCATGATTTCATAACAAAATTTCCCATACTATGGATGTTTGAAATTTCACTTTCGTGTTTTGGTAACTTGGCTGATAATGGACCATTTTGTAAAACAACCAACACCACACCTTCTTAGTTGAGAACAATAAAAAACTTTTTTTAAATAAAATTGTCTTTTGTTTAAGCCCAACGCCTTTGAGTGCTGAGGCTCTATATTAGATATAAACCATGTTTTAATGGAAAAGAGATTGATCTTTTTCATGTGTTTACATGCTTAAGTACAGCCCGTATTTCTGTTTGGGGCTGATAGGCATTTGAAAAACCAACTTACATCTAGATTATGGTGCAAAGTGTTTTCACAAAAGCTACACTAAAGTGATAGTATAATTACTCCTTTCTTTGGAAAAAAACTCAGATGTGAGAAGCACATTGAAGGACAGTTTAACAATTTAAATATGTACATGATATCTATATAGATATACATATGTATATGTACATATATGTATATACACA
Organism: Trichosurus vulpecula; assembly: GCF_011100635.1. Taxonomy (NCBI): domain Eukaryota; kingdom Metazoa; phylum Chordata; class Mammalia; order Diprotodontia; family Phalangeridae; genus Trichosurus; species Trichosurus vulpecula. Next base: position 48,989,557 of record NC_050578.1, read on the forward strand.
CATATATAGTTTCAACCTTCCACATGTAGCTTAGCTTTCTATGGAATTTTCACTCTAATTTAGAGAAGAGGACATTGGATGATTAATTATTTTTATTGATTGGTTAGGAAAATTATAGACTGTTATCTTTTTAAGTAAATACTTAAATCTCTATTTCGATGGTTCCTCTGATAAATATTGCATAAGACTAGCAGGCTTCAAAGAGTGTCCTCTCCCTCTTCTCTGTCTGTCTCTTATCATCTCTGCCTCTTTTGTCTCTTTCTTTTTCTTTATATCCATGCATATTTTATGTGCACACATACACATATGTACTTTTTATATATTTTATATACAAATATATTTTAACCATGTGAATAAAGATCTATTTCATATGCATACTCTTCTCAGAGCCCATGAGATTTAATTTTAATTTTGTCGAACTTTTACTATCTTTCTGGGAACAGAAAAAAAGGGGGAGTGATTAGGAGTACATGGTGCAAGAAAACAAGGTTTTCTTCCCTTTCACTCATAATTCTATTATCATCCCAAACTCTTCTAATTAAATTTGAAGAATAGTGTGGCATAATCAATAGTGTACTAGACTTGAAGTCAGGAAGACATGGGTTCAAAGGCCACCTCAGACACTTAATGGCGATCCAACACAAATGTTTTCTCATCTGTAAAATGGGGATAATAATGGCATTCGCCTCACTAGGTTGTTGTAAGGATCAAATGAAATAATATATGAAAAGTGCTGTTCAGATCACACTTTTCAAACTCTAGAGCCTAGATAAATTTCAGCTTTTCACTCTTTAGAGCCAGTTATTTCAGTTACACAATTGCGATGTTACGGCATTACTTTGGAGATCCAAAGAATACATGGGGTGAATGGAATATATTTTCAAGACATACAAAAGACCTGGTGATTTTCATTTGCTTTCTCAACTGACTTTATTCAGTGTCACTAAGCCTCTGTCTCTCATTTTCCTGAGTATTTGTGTGAACAGATTCAGCTAATGTCTTCCAGTTCTACAGCCAATCACATGACAATATGAGAGGAAGAAAAATGTATTTGTGACTGCATAAGCATAAAAAAAGAGGGAGTGATTAGGAGCACATAGTACATACACACTTACGTGCGCGTGCGCACGCGCGCACACACACACACTTCATGTATAGAATACAGCTCCATTAGAGCTCTTAGATTAACTGCTGTTTTTTTTTTTAATCATGGCTGGGGTGTACAGAGGTACCTTATAGATTATTAGCTTATAATTATTTGAAAATGGCATCCTAAATCAAATTTGGCCATTTTCTCTATATAAATCTATACTATATATAGTATAACATATATATATGTATATATATACACATATATATATGTATACACATACACACACACACACACACACACACACACACACACAGAGACTATAAGTAGTGCAGTGGATAGAGAACTGGGCCTGGAGTCAGGAAGACTCATCTTCTTGAGTTCAAATCCAGCCTGAAACACTTACTAGCTGTGTGAACCTGAGCAAGTCTCTTAGCCCTGTTTGCCTCAGTTTCCTCATCTGTAAAATGGAGCTGGAGAGGGAACTAGCAAACCACTTCAGTATTTTTGCCAAGAAAACCCCAAATGGAGTCACAAAGAGTCGAAATGACTGAAATGATGAAATAACAAGTTCTGTTAATGAATCTTTAATGACTCGGGGAAAACTAGTAAGAATGAAAATGAAAGTTATAGAATTATAGATAGGACTTATAAATGAGACCTTAAATTTTCAGCACATTTTTGAAATAAACAGGAACTGTTAAAGCATTCAAAGGAAACAAATTTCTACACTATCCCATCCTTAAAAGGGGCATCAAGTTAACTTCACTTTCCCTTACTCTCATTCTCCCACCATCATTCCCTTACCCTTCTTTCAGTCTGTCTTTCTCTCCCTTGCTTTGTCTCTCTTTCTTTGTCTTTCTGTTTCCTCTCTGTATCTGTCTCTCCCTTTCCATGAATAATATAATAGGAAAGAGAGAGATATTCTTATCTCTGGTCTTTTTCCTTCTGTTGGTTTCATATCACATATGGCATGTGTAAATGACATGATGAATTCCCTGTTTTCCAGGGTAAGAAAAAGAAGAGGAAGAGAGAGAAACTACAGGAATCCACATCAGGTATGCCCAAAGTGATTTTTTTGTGTCCAGTTCGCATACTTCTAAAACCCTGTGCTCAAAATGACATGCATTCTCTCTGAACGCTGCCATATTCTAGAGTTCCAAGTTTTTCTTCTCTTTTCCTTCCTTATATGCTTTAAAAAAATTAAAAGATTTCTTTTTAATGTGATCATGTGAAAATGCATTTTTAAAAACCCCTTTTACCTTGGAATCCTAGGTGCTAATTGTGTTTGAATTCCTAATTCTTTGCTTCTATTGCTTGGCTGTGTTCTCTTTGCCTTTATCCATTCTGTCCTCTTCCATTTGCATAAGTCCTCAAAGATGTTTTACTACATGGTTATCATAGGCTGCAATAGGCTACATCCCCTTGAAGTATTTTTCATAGTTTCCTATGTTATTTAATGTAAAACACAAAGAGAAATTCATCTTTCTAGCAGATAGGCTCAAGGCATCAGTAAGGTCTTATTTTTCCTTCACTACCTATATGACACAAATAAAAATGGCTAGTATAAAAACCACAAAAAGCAAAGCAACCACTTCCACATGATGTTATAACGTACTACATATTTGGAATGTACAAAAAACCCATCTTTAATGAATCTTTGTTAAAGGACACAATTTTCTCCAGGTACAGGTCCAAGAATGACAGCTGCCTACATCTGAAGCATGGTAAGAATGTCTCTCTAGCCTTCCTGCCGAAATGAGTTATAAAATAGGCCTTTGCTTGTGAATCTCCTCGCTACCATTGATTCCCTTCAGTATCAGTATTATTATTATTTTATTAAACAAGAAAAAACAAAATCCAGTTCTTAGCATCAAGTCTGTTTTCATATCTGATACTTTCTAGATCGGCTATGTATTCAAAAATGGCTTTTCTTATACTTTCGTCTGTTTTCCCCTTCTGTTACCCCCAACTACACCTCCCTCCCCTCAGCCCACCAACCATGCCTTACTAACTGACTAGCCTCAAGTCTGTTTAACGAGCATCTTGCCATCCCATGGGGAATAGATATGGCTTCTGCTTTCGATCCCCTTTTAGCCAGCATTGAGGAAGAAAGCCTATCCTTGATTGGAATGGAGCATCATTCAGCCAAGGCATTCCAATTCATGCTAGGTTTCAGACTTTTTTCTCAGTTAAGTGAGTGTTAACATTTAAAAATCAATTTGTTTCTCAAGGAAAAGATAGCTATTCCCTTTTACCATCCCAAGTCATAAATTTTTGAATGGATGAATTTTTCTCTCCTAGTAATAGTTGCTTGTTCTCATTTGCATATTTTAGAAATATCATATATTAATTTAATTCCTTTTTTATCTTAAATGCTTCTTTTTTCTTCTGTGATCACATCACTACAGCTCATTTAGTGGGGGTTTCCAGTGATGCTAACCCTGTTCTCATCATGAGCCAGGTTTCATCTTTGATAATTGATGACAATTCACACTGGGTCTTACTGTTTCAATCTTGTAACCTCTCCTCAAGAACCCAAACCCCTTAGAACTAAGCATTTATGGCTTGTTCTCCTGGGGTTCACTTTTTTCCACTCTTAGAAACTTCATTGACTTTAGTGAGAGCTCCATACCCGAGAAAAATAATAAAATGTCCTTTAGGGGGAATTAGCTTTTTTACTGAGATTCACACACATATTGTCAAAGCAAATTCTTGAACAGTATAATGCCTTTTTTTAAATCTTTAACCATAGAGTCATATTTTTTCATATTCCCACTTTTCTTAAAAAGATGAGGTTTGAGGGGCTTGGACCCTAATTAGATGACCTTAAAGGCCACAAATTAAATTTTTCCAGGTATCTCTAATTCCATTGGAAGTACACTTAGGTTCTGATTGTTATGAATAGTGAATACCCTATAGAATGGTCGCATTATTCAAATTTACGCATTATTCAAATTTACACTGCACATTTCCATTGGATCGGTTGCCATATTTGGTTTTATTATAACTTCCAATAGTGAAAATTCAAATAAATGCACCTACTTAAGGGGATTCATTATTTGCACATATAAGGACTTAGCTACAGAAGCTGTAGAGCAGTCTCTGCTTTTGTAAGAAAGAATTCAGAGTTCATGGACAGTCAGCCAGACAGGATATTTTGAGCTTTATCCGCAAGTAAAAATTGTCCCAAAAGCATGGTTGTTTGCCTTTCCTAGATTTAGCCTCAGTGTCTTTTCTTCACTTGGAATCGCCATCTTTAAACACTCTACGAGTAAAAATGGCAAGCCTTGGTTAAGCATAGCCCCATTAAATTGTATGTTATCTGATTACATATGCTTTAGATTGCCTGGTTTTTTAGAAGCTTGTGACTGAGCAAAGTGGACACAGTCTAAATTACCAAACACATACGCCCAAGGTCCAGATGTTCTTAATATCTCTGAATAAAATGCTTTGACATGTACAACCTCAATGGCTCCCATTCTCCTCACATAAGGATAAGACTATTCAGATTGTCATATTGGATGGAAAACAGAGAGAAGGCCGGCTTAGCTAGATTGTAGAGTATGGGAGAGAAATAACGCCCATCAAAACCAGAAAGGTAGGTTTGGGCCAAGGTGGGAGAGTTTCAGAAGCTAAACAGAAGCATTTGTATTTGGCTCTTGAAGCAATTGGAACCCAATGGAATTGGTTGAGTAGGGGAGTATCCTGGTCAGAATTTCAATTAAGGAACATTACTCTGGCAGCAGTGTGTAGGATAGACCAAAATGGTGAATGTGAGAGGATTCCTCCATTGAATAGCAATTGTAAATACAGGGTGTCCCTAAAGCCTGGACACATAGGCAAAAATGCATATTTTGAAATATTTGGAATATTAACAGACTTTAGCCCCCTTGACTTCTTTTTCTGGGGTATGCTAAAGGAGAAGGTATACTCAATGAAAATCACAGATGCAACACACTTGATTGAATGCATAAAGAGTGAACGTGCTAAAATTGACGGCAATGTAGTTATTGCATTGAGGTCACGTGAATCTTGCAAAGCGCATCAACCTTTGCATCACAGATGATGGTATTTGTTAATATTCCAATTAAGTAGAATGTTGTTGAAAATTTCATTCATTTCATTTCTTGAAAATATGCATTTTTGCCTATGTGTCCAGACTTTGGGAACACCCTGTACATCAGATTAGATGACCTCTTAACTTCCTTTCTGATTCCAGCATTCTAATTGTCCCTTTCTGGACCTTCCACAGTTACATATGTCTCCTTTGAGGTATGTTGGCGAAAACAAATAGTATCTGTTTTGCAGATTGCTGGAAGCAGAGAAACCTCCAACTTACACTAGCTCTAAAGTCTGCTACACACTCAAATCTGTAGCGGTGCCAGGATGCATTGGATCATTTTAGGCCTTGGTCATAGCATACCTGCAATGATGAACCCCATGTAGTAACTGCACAATTTTGCAATAGAGAGGGGTATTTAAATTGAAAACATGAGCATATAGACTATCAGGAAATTTTTAGCTCAACAAATACATCAGTCTATCAAAATTAGCTCCTATATAATGAAAATAGAAACCTTAACAATAATCTTAATTGCATGTGTAATTACCAATAGATCAATATCTCTAGTGGAACTTTCCTGAACATGAGGCCATATGTACTTTCCATCTTCACAGAGAGACTCGGGCAGACAAAAGAAGAGAGAGATAGGAAGAAACAAAATTCTGATCTTTCCTCTGTTTACCAAAAAAGCAGCCTTCTTATCCATATTTCCCTGCAGCAAAGTCAATAACCCTCTCAGGCTTCTCTGTTATTCTGTCTTTGGCTAAAGTAGTAAGTTAAATCCATGCCTAATACTTCTGGTCAAATGCTTCCAGTCATGTACAAGTATCAAATGCTGTACCTCATCTCCACCTACTTGATCAAATCAACCTCCTATTGTCAATTCTGCCAGGAAAGAGGCCTCTATGAATCCAAGGGTTTTGATCTCAGTAAGAAACAAGAAGCCGGCTCCCACCCCCTCACTCCTGCCCCTTAGGAGACAATTCTTATACTGGTGTAACAACAGTGTTATTCGCAGCTGTTGTGGAGGTGTAAGACCAACAATACCAGCACACATGAAGGCTGCTAACACAGGTTCTTTGATCTGTTTTACTAAGGAAAGATAGCTGTTTCAGGGGTCAGCAATCTTACTTTAATTAAACATACATATGTATCATTCATTTAGTTCAGGGGAAAAAGTCAGCACCCTGAACTTCAGAGCAAATACAAACAGAAATTACAAACAGAAAAAATAACACAAATCAACGGACAGGCAACAAACTGTCTGACTATAGCAATACATACAGTTACCAGAGAGAGAAGCACCAATATCTGGGCTTTCAAAACCAGGGGGTTCCTTAACATCTACCCAGAATCTTATCTGACCAAATCACATGAATACTCTTCCCATGAGTGAGCCCCAAATCAAAAGCTCACCTCTCCAAATATATACTCTTTCCAAACAAGGATTCTTGATTCAGTCAAAGACTCCTGATTCAAAGGCAAGACTCAATCAAAGGTACCAGACTGCCTTAGTGCTCTTAGCACTCTAGAGGAAAGAACAGCAGAGTCCCACTTTGCTTGCCATTACAACTGGCTAGAGTGAGGTGGGGGAGGGAGCGTGTTCTGTTACTGCTCTTTACAATCAGAAGGTGTGAGTTATCAAATATAATAGTACCTAGCCAGGGTGAAGATGGAGAATATCCAAAACTATGAAATCATACCATGTAAAAGCAGGACAGCGTTTTGGTTTGTTTTCCATACACTTCTTAGGCAAAGCAGTACATCAGGCCTTGGGAACAAGATGAGAAGAGTATTACTAAGTATATACTGAGGTTTACATAACACATGGGAAAGGAATAATGTTCCTAGTTGACACGAATTATTCTTCCTGCTTTCCCACTCCCATTTTGGACCCATTTCTTCTTTCAGGTCTCTTGAGGAGGCTAATGAAAGACATTTCTTTTAATGCTAGTCTGAAATAGGTTAGAGCTGTGTCTTGTGGGATCTTCAGTCTCTTTCTGTACCTCCTTCAAGGGTGTATGGTAGGTCCACTCTCCCCTGCTTTTCTACCCATCATCTTTTACAGACCTGGGCTTTGCTAGTTCCAACTCTCTTAGATCTTACTTTGATCCCTATGCCCTGGTTGAAGAAGGTACTTCCTTAGTTGAACCCCAAAGATACTTCCTGTGAGCCTCAGGATACTCTGCCCTGGACTTCGTACTTTCCTTCACACCTTTTTTTAAAGATCTCTGTCATCCTAGTCCTCTGGAAAGCCTATTTTTTTTTACCCAATTCTGATCAGTTTCTAATATGAAGTATATTTGGTAATTAAAGCTAAATTTCCTTAGCTATAAAGTTAAGCTTCTTCCTGATTGTTCAAAATTTAGAATCTGGCCTAGTCTCCCTTTTGGTCCTGGAGTCTAAATGGAGGGCACCATCTTTCTCTGGAGACTCTGAAACACATCAGCTCCCTCAGATTTCCTCTTGCTACCATTTCTTTCTACTTTCTCAAACTCTTTTTTATGACCCTCATTCTGGTGCCACAAAGGGGAGTGGTTGTCCAGAATAATAACTAATATTTACTTTTTAATTAAGTACTTTTTATATAGTAAGTACTAATATATTCAATTAATTATTAATATTAATAATAATTTGTTATTAATTAATATAAAATGTGCATAATTTTTAATTTTTCAAGGGAAGCAGTACAAGTATCATTGTTTTTAATTTTTACAGACGAGGCCACTGATTAAATGGCATCTCCAGGATTAGCACTAATAGATTCGTTAGAACTTAGAGAAGGAAACTTAGAGATCATTTAATCTATACTCATTTTACATCTGAGGAAACTGAGGTCCATTGTCTAGGACTCAAATCCAAGTCTTCTGATTTTGAAGCTAATGTTTTCTCCACCGTGATACATTATTTTAAAAATCTAATTATATTTTTTCAGTGAATAAAAATCTTCTTTCTTTCTGTCACCCCCTCATTGGAAGAAAAATAAAATCCACATAACAAATATCACATCTTGTAACAAGATATAAAATGATTTTTAAATAGATTTTTTGCCCACCCTATTTTGAAAAAATCATTTCACACAATAAAAAAAGCTTTAAATACGCACTGAGTTACAGATTCCCAACAAATGAAAGAGGACACTCATTCATTCACACAGGTAACCAAAAATGGCATATGGGAAAGTATCATGAAATGTAAAAGGCAATAAAGCTTCCTAACAAGACTACTATTGTGTGTTTGAAGAAACTACTTCCATTGATGTGTTTCAGATCATTAAAAATGTACTTATGATCAGCCATAGGGTTTCCTACACACACCCATACACGCAGAAAAGCTTAGATTAATAAGTTTTCAGAGAATGGGGAGTTTAGGTCAAGTGATTTTTCTACTGACTTCAATGTTTTTTTTTTAATTTTGACCGGTTCAAAATCTTTCTAAAATGTATTAATAAGTTTTCTCAGAATATATTAATATTGAATTAAGAAATTAAATAATATGAATTAATATGATAAATAAAATTATGCATTAACAATAATTATTATAATATATTAACAATAGTAATACATTTTCTCAAAAGGGAGACTAGGCCAGATTCATCGAACATACGCGGTTTCTTTGATGATTGAGGACATTGCAGTGCAAAGGGCCATGATTCTGCTAAATGCATATTGTATGTCACTTTAGATGTAGTAAATTAAAGGAAACCTGGCTGAATAAACACAGATCCTTGGAATGGCTTCTAGAAGCTGAAGCTACCCCCCCCCAAAAAAATAGTTAATTGAGTGTTTCAGTTAGTTGGACTCCAGTGAATCATGGTCCCTTCTTCCTATCCATTCTTATTCAGTTTCCTAAGCCTGTGAAGTAATTATTCTCCAAAATTTCACTTTTAGAGACTATATTATATATCTCCAGTCATATGATGTGAAGGGTAAAGCAGTTAGGGACTCACACTTCCCATTATCAGAATTATCTGGTAATTGTAAGTATTAATATTCGCACTCTGCCCTTTTGGAAGGGAGGGGATCTGGAAAGCTTATTACATATCTGGTGGTCAGCACCTCTCATTCTGTAGGTCAGGAAATTAAAGAAAAGGGAGGTATATCGCACAGGGTTTTTTGAACATGGTGCTAGAGAAAGAACTGGGAGACCCTGCTGATACTTCTGCCAATTCGTTAGCTTATGCTGCCTCCCAATGTTCCTTATTATTTATGATTAAGACAACTATGTGAACCGACATGAAGGGATTTTTGTTTACTGACTTGTAAATGAACAAAATGCCTTAACATTGACCATAAAAATTTTATTGCTCCCATCAAACATCAAATTGTTATTTTTTTCCTTTCCTTGCTAAATGCTTTGGTTTAGCTTTCAGAGTAGATGTAAAGAGGCAACCTAATAGGAGAAAAGAGAAATAGATTAGGAAGTGGAAGAGTTGGGTTTCCATCTTGATATGATCCTTAATACCTGTATGACTTTATGTGAGTCGTTAGCCTTGGGCCTTAAATGGGCTAATCTGTAAAATATGGAGGATTGAGTGCGAGTTCCTCTAAGGTTCCTTCCATCCCTCAATCTATGATCTCAGAAACACCTTGGAGGAAATTTGGTTCTTGGGTCATTTTCAATATAAATGTTTTATAGTGTCCAATTCTTTTAGGATATTTGCATAATGTTTTGAGTTATTGAGGAACTCATCATGGGATTTTGTTATTTGTTTTTCAAGGAACAGTAACCACTTTAGAGTTGCCTAGAATAACCACCCCCCCCCCAAAAAAATCTGGGAACTTAGTAGCTGGAAAAGATGAATTATATTTAATTAGCACTGGTTTCAGTGGTAAAAAATTCATGAAGTTGCTTTCCAGTACTCTTTCCTTAAAGTAAGCTACAGAATGTTAGTCAGATATTCCATGTTGTCATAAAGACACCATAAACAGAATCTTAAAAAACAACATGCTTATCTAAATGATTCTAATAATTCTAAGATCAAAGAATACCTCCAGGAAAGGATTTTTTTCCTCCTGTGCACATGTGCCTTAGCATAGTGCTTGGCATACAGTAGATGCTTAATAAGTGTTTATTGATCGATATGTTCACTTCCACAATTCTGTCATATCATACTTTTACCTACTTTATATGTACATATTTATGCCTTTCTAAGACCTATGCTTTCACCAATGTGAAACTAAAGTGTTCTTTCTCTTCATTCTCTTCACTGATCTATATTGCACCGCCACCCCCGATGCCTGAGTAGATTGTGTGAATTGAAGTGGCTGAAAAAATTTCTCACCTGGTATTCAGCATATAAAAGCTGAAGACTTCTGACTTTAGCTAGTGCAGTCCTCCGAAGTTGTGGGGGAGAGATGGGGACAGTTCATACTCATTCTTATGCAAGTGCCACCCCAAAAACAGAACATCCCCATCACTGTGAGATGGAATGATGGAATAATGGTCAGCTAGAAGCTAATCAGCTTTCCCAGGTCACCAAAGTCATGTCAGTAAGCCCATATGTGCTAAGAAGAGTTCATAAAATCATAGGTTCTAAGCTTAGAAAACACCTTAGAGGCTTTCAGGTTCAGACCTCTCATTTTATAGATGAGGGAGCTGAGTCCCAGGACAGGGAACTGACTTTTCAGGGCCACCCAGATACTAACTGTCAGAAGCAAGATATGAACTCAGTCCAGGAGAGTTCTGGGACTACATATCCAGGGTCTTATCCAGGGCCCCACCCTACCTTTCCAAAATAGAAATACATCTTAAGTTATGCAGAGGCAATATAATGTAGTAGAAAAGACATTAAGACAAAGAGTGAAGAGACGGGTTTGGGTCCTAGCTCTGCCAATTCACTTTTTAAAATTTTTTTTTTCAATGAAGAAAACTCTTCCTTCTTCCCCTTCTGCCCCTCCCCGCCCCACTGAAAAATGGAGAAAAATACAGCCTTTGTAACAAATATGTATAGTCAAGTGAAACAAACCTCTCCATTTCTGCCATTAAATTATTATTCGACAGAAATCACTCCCACCTCTAGGGCTTTCTGTAAAATGAAAGGCTTAATTAGACCAGTAGTTCTTAACCTGGGGTCTGTGAACCTTTTTTTAACATTTGTTTTGACGTCCAAATTAAATAGAATTGGTTGCCTTTGTCATCCTATGTGTTTTATTTTGTGCATTTAAACACATTATTTCAAGATGGTTTCCATGGGCTTTACCAGACACCCAAAGAGGTCCAAGACACAAAATCAATTAAGAGCCCCTGGGCTAAATCATTGCTAAGGTCCCTTCCAGCTCTAATATTCTTTTATGATCTTTTATTTGAGGTGGTGAAGGCACTTGCCTTTCTGTCTGATGGAATTTATCATGAGAATTGGAATAGAAGGTGTTCCTTGCAGCATACAACTCTATTCTAATGTGGCCATATTCACCCAATCTAGTGTATTAAGTGCCCTCTCTGGTGAATTTGAGAATGGATGGCACTATTTATATCAGCTCAGCCTCAACACTAAACTTGTATTTATTTTAAATGTATTTTATTAATGTCTTTTGTCTTTTTAAAAAATGTAATAGCATTTTATTTTTTCTGATTATATGTAAAAACTATTTTTAGCGTTCATTTCTACAAAATTTTCAGTTCCGAATTTTTCTTTCTCCCTCCCCTCCCTTCTTTCTAAAATGGTAAGCAGTTTTAAATAGGTTATATATATGCAATCATGTAAAACATATTTCCATATTAGTCAGTTTTGACAGACCAAAAGGAAAACACACACATGTGTGCGGCACACACACACACATACATACACACACATGTGAAAATAGTATGCTTAAATTTGCATTCAGAGTCCATCAGTTCTTTCTTTGGTTGAAGATGTTTTCCATCATGAGACCTTTGTAATTGTCTTGAATCTTTGTATTGCTGAGAAGAACTAAGTCATTCACAACTGATCATCATACAGTGTTTATGTTACTGTGTACAGTGTTTTACTGATTTTGCTCAGTTCGCTTTGCATCCGTTCATACAAGCCTTTCCAGACTTTTCCGAAATCTGCCTGCTGATCATTTCTTATATACAGTAGTATGCCATTACATTCATATACCACAACTTGTTCAGCCATTCCCCAATTGATGGATATCCCCTCAATTTCCATTTTTTTGCAACCACAAAAAGAGCTACTATAAATATTTTTGTACAGATAGGTCTTTTTCCCTTTTTATGATTTCTTTGAGATACAGACGATGTCTTTTTTCTTTATAGCATGGTAATTTCTCACTGCCCTCCACAAATGAACCATCCTTTGTGACAAAGAATCAAAGACTCCATAGTCATTTATTAAGCACCTTATTGGCTCCATAGAAAAAGTACTGGGCCTGGAGTCAAGAAGACCTGAGTGTAAATACAGCCTCAGATGCTTGCTACCTGGGTGACTCCTGGAAAGTCACTTAACTTCTGCCTACCTCTGTTTCATCAACTGTCAGATGGGGATTAAAATAACACCGACCTCCCAGGGTTATTGTGAGGATCTAATGAGATCCTATTTGTTAAGTGCATAGTCAGCATAGTTCCAGACACATTTATTAAGTATTAATAATACTTCCTTAAGCACCTACTATGTGCCAGCCATTGTGCTCTATACTGGGCATACAAGAATTTTAAAAATGAAACAATCCCTGTTCTCTGTTAATAGGAAGATTCTGTGATATGATAAAACGACAGCATTCCAGTGTTTTAGTAAATGTTTATTAAGGAATATTTACAATCTCAGCATCTGCCAGGTATTACCAGTTATATCCTAATACAGGTATTTGGTTTGTGGTTGTTTTATCTCAGCAGCCTAAAGAATGAATGGGGAGATGAAATATTTTTTAAGTTGGTACAAGTGAGTAAACTCCACTAATTAAAAAATGTATAACTTTACAAATTGGGTTGTTATTTTGTGTTTATTTAAAAAAAACGCCCAGCAACCCTTTTTTTTTTAAATGAAAAGGTATATCAGTTTAATGGCTTCAGTTATCTGATATTTAAAAACAGGATTAAGACTTAAAAACAAGCTGTCATTATCACCTCCTGGCGATTAAAAAGCATACAAGGAAGAAAAAAAAATATTTTGGCTCCCTAGAGCTTATCTTGGAGATTTGCTAAAGCAAATAAAGGTTTTCAAGGTTTTCTCCCCTTTTTTCTCCCCCTTTACTAAATAAAACCCTTTGCTTTTGTTTCTTTATGGCCCAGAGTTGTAAGTGAGGTGTGCCAACAGAACAGAGAATATTCATTGTGCCATGCCCTGGATGCAGCCCTTAAATAGTTTCTACTGCTTATGGTTGAAAAGTAGAGGTGAGAATTTTTAGGACCCTTTTTTTTAGCATCTGTGATGTCCTGTAACCCCGAGGGTTTTCCTAAAATACAAATCTGATCCTCGGTGCTTGTAGTATTGCTGGCCCCCAACTCAGCTAACTTAACCCCACTCTTAGAGGCAGGGACCATTCTGAAAATACTTTCTGTTCAGAAGAGATAGCATGATTCAGGAGACAGAAGGCTGGAATTGGAATCAGAAAACTTGGGGTAGCAACCCACCTGTGCGGCTACTCATATGACTTTGTTTACCTCTGAGTGTCAATTGAAGACGAAGAAGAATAGTTAGCATTTACAGATTACTTTTAAGTTTTGGAAAGCACTAAATATATGCTAACTCATTTAACCCTCACAACAATCCTGGGAGGTAGGTACAATTAATTATTTTACAGATGAGAAAACCAAGTCTGAGAGCTTCAATGATTTGCCCAGGGTTATGTGGCTGCAGTGAGTGTTTGGGGTGGAATTAGAAGACAGGTCTTCCCGACTTCAAAGCATTCTGTCCACTGGGCCACCTCATAACCCATCTGTAATTTACGCATTTATAAAATGAGGGGATTGGATTAGATGACCGCTAAGACCACTCTTCTCTCTAAATCTTTGATCACTGGAGAAGAACGATTGCATCCTTCTTGCATCTCTTTGGATCTTGGATCTTACAAGATCCTGGCATACTTTATATTATGACAATAACAACCACAATTACAATAATAATATTTATATAGCACTTACTGTGTGCCTGAAACTATGCTAAATACTTCACAATTATTTTCATTTGATCCTCGCAACCACCCTGGAAGGTAGATGCTCTTATTATCCCCGTTTTACAGCCTGGGAAACTTGAGGCAGACAGAGGTTGAGGGACTTGCCCAGGGTCAGGAAATAAATATCTGAGGCCATATTTGAACTCAGACCTTCCTGATTCCAGACTCAGCACTCTATCCACTCTGACACTGAGCTTCTAGAAGACGACTCTTTAACTGGCCTTGTTCTGGTTCCCGGTTTTGTTCCACAGTCCCAGAAAGCATGGTCAGCAGTGCCCAGCTTTGTACAATGAAGCATCAGAGCAACTTGCCTATTGGTGACAGCCTCCACGATACTTACAAAACAAAACAAAAGTCAAGATGTAATTGAAGAAATAGGAAAGAAACAGTCATAAGTTTTATTTCTTTATTTATGCTTTATTTATTTCATCCAAAGTCTCTGATTGACCCCAAAACCAGCAGTCAGGAGATTAAAAAATTACAACTCATTTTCTGTTCTTTAATCAGTATAGTGCAATCAAGTCTGTCAAGAGTCACTGGAGATAGATACAAAGAAAGACCAAAAAAACCCCCAGCATAGTGGAGAGTAAGACCAGGGTCCAAACCCCACCTCTGACACACACTATTTATGTAACACTGGACAGGCCATTTAACCTCTCAGTGATCTAGACATACCTCTAAAACAAAAGATTGTTGTTTTTTTTGAGGGGCGGAAGGCAGGGCAATTGGGGTTAAATGACTTGCCCAAGGTCACACAGCTAATAAGTGTTTCAAGTATCTGAACTCAGGTCCTCCTGACTCCAGGGCCAGTGCTCTACTCACTGCGCCACTTAGCTGCCCCTAAAACGAGAGATTCTTAATTTTTTCTGTGTTCTGGACCCATTTGGTAGTCTGGAGAAGCCTATGGACCCCTTCGCAAAATAATGTTTTTTAAATGCATAAAATACATAGTATTATGAAGAAAACCAATTACATTTAAATGTAATTATCAAAAAAAAATTTAAACAAGTTCATGGATTAAGAACCCCTGCATTGGTAGAGTGAGCTTCCTCACTTTAGAATTCCTTCTATTAGTGAAATCACCATTCCAGTCCTTGTCTCCACACTCAGTTCTACTCTTTACAGCAGTGAAAACAGCTAAATCAGCCATAGCCTCACCATCAAGGCCATGAGCAGGCCTGTAGAGTTAAAATAGGTAGTGGAAGAAATATAAATCTGGAGGTGAGTGTCTGAGTCCAGTGTTTAGGAAGACCTATAAAGAGACACAAGGCTTAATGATCTGCTTTGGCTCCCAGGCACATTTTGAGTTGATGCTTTCAAAAGCTACAGTCTGTGTTGATCCTGTGGCTGCAGATCTAGTCCGCTAGGTCTTTTTTGCCCTATTTTCACAATGGCGGGTGCTCCCTGGGGTGCTGTCCTGGAATGAGCCTTATAAATGACGTTTTCCAGGACATTTTCTTATATTGTCAAGACAATGGGAGTCTTGAAAATCTAAAGAGAAATGCAGAGGCATCCTTTGAAATCTAGTATAAGAACTTCTCTCCCTGGCTATCCCCCTCCCCAGTCTCTTCATTGGTGCAGTTGGAGCAACTACACAGCACCCCTATTTTCTAAACCAAAAATTACTATTTTTAGTCATAAAAGGAACATTCCTTTTGCAGAACCTCCTTAACCTTACATTTTATTCCTGCGATTCCTTTGGTATAGAGAACTTTTACTGATGCTGTTTGGCAAGTACTCTGCAAATTATTGTCTTAGAGTGTTCTGTAGAGCATTAAAAGAGTTAATTGACTTGCCCAGTCGTACAACCAGTATGTATCAAAGGCTGTACTTGAATCTAGGTCTTTTTGACCCCAAAGCTGGTTCTCTATTCACTACACCACAAAAGCATCATGATGATAGTACATAGGAAACTTTACCCAACTTAGAAACAGAAGCCACAAGCAATAATAATAAATTACATTTTTATTTTCTTAAAAACAAGGATCAGCCCAGAAAATTCAAAGCATTTGGTCATCATGGGTAATGGGGACATAAATGAGTGAGTGAGGGTAAGCATGGGAGCCCTTAATCCACATCTTTGTCTATTCTTTCACAATCATAGCCTCTACTTTCCCTCTTTTTCCTCCACCCAAACTCCAGCCAAACACAGTTCAGCAGTATAAGATGTACCCTGTGGCACATTCACATACCCCAGGTGTCTCTATCTGCAGAACACCCCACAAAGATATGAGAATCAGGTCATGGACCCCCTTACCTTATTTCCTTATCACAGGATTCATCACACTGACTTGAATAGAAGAGGTTGTACAGTCAAGACAGGATGGCTAATCTAATGAATATAGAATAATGTCCAGATATTTACAAGTTCCCAAAAGCAGAACCTTCTCTTAGGCTGCTCACCAGATGGTATCTGGGGGCAATGTCCTGTCATCCTGATCTCTGTCTTGCACTGGTCCCATATGGCTCTGGATGTGGAAGTGAGGCTGGTAACCTTGTACAGCCCTCCCTCACTTAAATCCAATTCACTTGCATGTCATGGCATCATCTTCCAGATGGCACAGTCCTCTTTGAGAATGAAGGACAAACAACAACAAACAGTGTCTAGGATAGTGATGTATTTGAGCCTGTCTTTAGTAGTTTGGAGGTTCGCTAATGCAAAGATTGAAAGCAACTCATGTAAGAATATAAGACTTGCATGGCCTGGTTGATGGAGCCCTGGACTGGGAGTTAGGAGAGGTACACTCAAATCCTGCCTTGAACATTTATTGTGACCCCCAGTGCAGCTCTTTTAACCTCTGTGTCTTTATTTCCTCATCCTCGAAATGAGGGGGTAGGACTCAATACCCACTAAGGACGCTTTGGGCTCAAGAGCTATGATCCTATAAGAATCTCAAAGGAGGTCACCGTGATGGTCATCAGTAGCTCAACGTTCCTGGTGATAGAGCTGGGTGGAATAAGAGAATCCCTGTTAGTGCTCAAGAACTTGTCTTTAGAGAAAAGAAAAATGATCCTGGTTGACTTGTGCTTAGCAAAGCATTCCTCTCCCTGTTAAGAAACTATTCCTAAGTTTGAACAGACACCTTGGTACCTTCTGAGAGAGACGGAGAGAATGGGAAACATTTGGCTGAATGCCGCCTGCCTCATTTTTATCTGCTGTTGAGCTTTAAATCTAGACTTAAGCTTCCATTTCTTGCGTAGATATTCTTTGGTATTGCTTGAAAAGCCCCATTCTTCCCGTGGGGGGGCCCTCTCTCTGGCTCTTCTGTTATTCGGGGCTTTCAGGATTTAGTCTTGGAGAACATTTTTAAATGATTGATCGGCACTGGTATTCATTTTCTGTCTATTATTAGAAGTTCTGTCATATATATATTTTCTGCATTCCACTGATTAAAATCAAGACTTATTAACCAGGGGCAAGGTGGTACAAAGCAAAGATCAGTGATCTTAGAGATACAAGATCTCAGTTCAAATTCCAGCTCTGTTGCTTACCACCCTGCATGACTTGGACAAGTCAGTTTTTTCTGTGCTTCCGTTTTCCTCTGTAAAATGAGTCTTTTGGACTCAGTGACCTCAAAGTCTTCTTAAAGTTCTCAATGACCACGGGGTAAATTATCTCACATAAAAGAGGCAAGAAAAAGCTGTTATGATAGAAGGGAAAAGGTAGTAGGTGAAAGGGAATGAGTGAACCTTACTCTCATCAGATTTGGCTAAAGGAGGGAATAACACACACACACACACACACACACACACACACACACACACACACACACACACTTTCAATTGAATATCTTACCCTACAGGAAAGTAGGGGGGAAGGGGATAAGAGGTGGGGATGATAGAAGGGAGGGCAGATTGGGGGAGGAGGTAGTCAAAAGCAAACACTTTTAAAAAAGGACAGGGTCAAAGGAGAAAATTGAATAAATGGGGCATGGGATAGGATAGAGGGAAATATAGTTAGTCGTTCACAACATTACTATTATGGAAATGTTTTGCAGAACGATGCATGTATAACCTAAATTGAATTGCTTGCCTTATCAAGGAGGTTGGGTGGGGAGGGAAGAAGGGAGAGGATTTGTAACTCAAAGTCCTAAAAACAAATGTTGAAAATTGTTTTTACATGCAACTGGGAAATAAGATCTAGGCAATGGGGTATAGAAATCTATCTGGCCATACAAGAAAGTAAGGGAGAAGGGAATAAGGGAGTGGAGAGTGGGGCGATAGAAGGGAGGGGAGACTGAGGAAAGGGGCGATTGGAATACGTGCTTTCTTTGGGTGGGGGACAGTAGAGATGGGGAGAAAATTTGTGGAAATGAATGTTGAAAACTAAAACTAAAAATAAACAAATTAATTTTTTAAAAAAAGTTCTCTATGACCCTATGAAAGGGTTGGACTCAGGGTCCCCGAAGTCCTTTCCAGCTCCATGATCTTAAGTGCAAAATAAGATATGCAGAGATATAAAAAAATAGGGCTATTTGCTTTAAAGGGGGAATTAAATGTGCATTTGTCCTCTCAACCCATTTTTAAAGGAGTTTTTTAAAGGAGTTTTAGTGTTAGAGAAGGTATAATGAAAAGAGAGAAAGGGGAAATGGATGAAGAATTGAGAATTCTGTATGTGGTATATTAGGTTCACTTTGTTATTTGTAATCATTGAACACTTTGATTTACTTGAAGGGAGTTTTGGGAAAATCTGTTTTTCCATAAATTGTCCTATGGGAAGTACTTTCTATGGGAGTGGTTTCTTGACCAGTCATGTCTTTGAGAAGGTCCTGTGAATCCCTCCAGGGACATTAATTCAATGTGCTTGTTCTACATGGGTATTATGTGTACACTCATAAAGGGGACAACAAAGGACCATCAACAGAAAAGAGAAACCCAAAACAAAGGACATAGGACAAAAATACAAGCACCTGGAATTTTTTTATTAATAGCTACAGGGTAACCCCAGGGAGAAACAACCCCGATTTGTTGAAAGTCTTTTTGACATTGCCAAAGTTGAGTGTGCAAATGAGCTAGTTTCCATTTGTTGTGCATTCTGTGATGCTGGCTATGAAAATGTTCTTGAACAAAGGTGGAAGCCAATTTCTTGGCTCAGGCTCAATAAAGACAAAAGTTTAGGATGAGGCAAAGAACCAGTGAGAGCTTGGAACACCCCTCCCTCTTCCTCCTGCTCTCTGTCTCCCCACCCCTCCCCACTTCCCCCATGCTGGGAATCTTCACTTTACATTAGGGCTTTGTGGTTGGTGTGCCAGACCATGGGTATTGGGGGTGGAGGCTAACACAGCTGTATAAACAAGACTGGGTTATGGCCATCCATAACCACACATTATCATTTAAACATTTTTTTCTCAGATACTTAGTAATGCCTCATTCCAAGGCATAGGGACTAGATTTCTGAAGTTATATTTTTTAATCTTAGAGAAGAACTAAATTTCCAATCCAGGTTTCATCTTTCCTTCCCAATGAGTTAATAAGTCATTGTTTCCTGTGGTCTGAGGGCTCCATTAGAAAAGTGACAAAAGGATTTATGTTCAGTAGAGTGACCCAGTCTAAAACAACAACAGTTTGAACCTTATAGGAAAAAAGTGTGACTTATCTTCAGATTAAATCCCTGAAAGACAGGAATCTCTGTATAAGCATGGCATTTTGCAGTGGAGTGATTCACACCCCAAAATGAAATCACAGGTTTGGGAGTGTTTTTGTCAGTTTTCCCCAGGGCAGTGAAATTTCAAGCATTGGCACAAGGTGTGTGGTGTGGTATAAAGCAATTTCTGCAATTAAAATCTGTGTCTCTTTTCACCTCTCATAAATCCCGCTCTAATCTTTCTCTCCTCCCCTCCAATTTTCATGTCAGAACTAAAACCGCTTTTTTTTTCTTTTTTTCTTTTTGGTTGTTGTTGTTTCTGGAGTGGCATTGTGGGAAGAGGTGGGGCCCTCCACCTCCCTCCTCTTTCCTAGCGCCAAATCTCAACCAAGGGAGTATTCTTTCTCTCCTCTGTTCAGGGAATAACTTGGCCATCCTTGTACCTGGTTCTTGAAAAATGCACTGCACCAGGCAAAGGGTGCAGGGGTTGGACATTGGGGGAGATGTCTATATGCACTTCCTTCCTGGTCGCATCCCCTCCTCTACTGCCCAGCCATCCTATGTACTTTATTTTGTCCTTCCTGCTTGGGTTCTGCCTAGGAGAAGGCTGTGGAACTCTAAGGAAGTATGTCAGCACCTTGCCTTTAATTCACTTTAAGTTTGAACTAATAAACAAGCATCTAAACAAGCATCTCTCTGCCCCTTCCCCCTACCATTCTCTCTCTCTCTGTCTCTCTCTCTCTCTGTCTCTCTCTCTGTCTCTGTCTCTCTCTCTCTCTCTCTCTCTCTCTCTCTCTCTCTCTCTCTCTCTCTCTCTCTCTCTCTGTCTCACTGTATCTCTCTCTCTGTCTTCCCTACGCCACTTTCCCAGTCTCTGTCTCTATCTCTGTCTCCCTCCCCTCCCACTCTCTGTCTCCTGTCTCTGTCTTTCTCTGTCTCGCTGTCTCTGTCTCTCTGTCTCTCTCTCTCCCTCCCTCCCCCCATTCTCTCTGTCTCTATCTTCCCTACTCCACTTTCCCAGTATCTGCCTCTATCTCTACCTCCCCTCCCACTCTCTCTGTCTCTGTCTCTCTGTGTCTCTGTGTCTGTCTCTCTTTCTCTGACTCTCTGTCTCTCTCTGCCCCCCACCACCACACACACCCTATCTCTTTTACACATCCTTTGAGTCAGGGACTAAAAGAACCTCAGGGTACAAATAATTCATTCACCAAAAGTAAGTCTCATTTAAAAATGTATTTATTTTAAAGCCTTTATTATCTCTTCCTCCCACTGTCCCTCTGCATTGAACAGTTCATAAAAGAAATAAAACCCTTATAACAAATATACACAGTCCAACAAAACAAATTTCCCCTTTGGCCTTGTCCAGAATGTCTCAATCTGCATTTTAAGGCCATCAGCTTTCTGGCAGGAGGTGAGTGGTGTCCTCTGAACTCATCGCTGCTCTTTACACTGATCAAAGTTCTCAAGTCTTTCAAAGTTGTTTTTCTTTATAATGTTGTCATTGAATAAATTTTCATCCTGGCACTATTTACTCCCCTCAGTATTAGTTCCTAGCATTCTAACATCAAAATTCTTTAGTTACACAGATCTTCCCTTGGCTCCCTCTCCCTGCCTCCTCTCTTGTCCGCCACCTCTTCTCCACCTTGTGAATTACCTATTCCCGATAGGTAGTTTTGCCAGCCCGTGTTGCAGATCACACTTGACTTCTTGGGATAGTTTGAAAAGTTCGTAGTTTGATTCGTGAGTACTTCGTGTGGATCATTTACATTTTCTTTTAGTAGCAACTGTTTAGAGGGCACCCCCTCCCCACTCAGATATCCAATACAAATGGCACAGACAGTGGCTCTCACTGTGGATCAAGCCCAAGACTTAACATATGTAAAATGTGGCTCGCAGCACTTTCTTTGAAGCCTAACCACAGCCGTGGAGCTGTAATTGCAGCCTTTGATTGCGCCGACTTCACTTGTGGATTGGGCTTTGCTAGGGCATGCCTGGCTTGGCGAGGCTTCAGCTGCAGCCCCCCAGTGAAGTCTTAGATGTGGGGAGTGTTCCATCTCCTTAGCGCATGCCTGTGGTTTCTTGAAAAGAATCCTGATTTGACCTGTTTAATGTCTGTAAAGCACACCACAAGGCCCCCATTCCTTACGCTTTAAGGTACGGAGTTGGTCTGTCCACGGTGGGAGCCCATGAGTTTTGTTTACCCCTTAGCTCCTAAGAGGAAAGAGTGATATTACTTGCTACTTGAAGTGCCTTCTTTAAAAGAAACCATCAGAACAACCAACAAACAACAACAACAAAAAAAAAAACCAGCATATCCCTTGGGAGATCTGCCCCAGTGGTGTTAAGTTGCTTATTGGTGGGCAGTTGTCCAGTGAGCTCATGCAGCAAACTTAAACCAGGATTAGTAAGAAAAGAAAACATGTTTTGCCTAAGTGTATTTAGAAAATTCCTCTCCTAAGTCCAGTTCGATGCTGAGAAACTTACTGAGTGTGTGTGTGGGGATGGAGGGGGGGACAGGGGAGGGGAGCAATGAAGAATGTGAGGTAAGATTTTTGTTTTTTAGCTTTATCATAGTCGGGCAAATCCAAGTGGCCCGATTGTCATTCTATATTTATATCAGGATATTAGAATTTTAATCACTCCATCAGCAATCCTAAATTTAAGCCTATTTATTGAGCACCTAAAAAAGATATATATATATTAGAATGTACTTGGCTAGAAGGGTGGAGGGAGAAAGGAAGCTTTTAGGCAGAGTAGTGAGGAGTGCTGTGAGGGGTTAGGCATATACATTGCATTTTTATTCTGGCTTAGGAGAAGTAAAGGCCTTGTTTAAGAATGGAAGCCCAGAGCAAGGCCATGGAAGTTATCTTAACCTTCTGGCTTCAAAGGAGCCCTTGCTGGTAAGAGAAGGGAGTGAGGAAAAGCCTCGACAGAAGAACGCTTCATTTCCTCCAGAAAATAGACATTTCTGGCTTTTAATGGAGAATACACTCTGAATCACAGCATTTGTATCAGACTGCTGTTAGCTACTGGCTTAGAGCCTCAAGGCTATTCCTCAACAGGAAGCTGAATGTTTTTATGTAAGACTGAGAGGAAAACCTTCCCAGGAAGAGTGACCTGTACCAAACCTTTGAAAATCTGGGATGAAAAGGCACAAAGTAAATGGGAAATCTACGGGGTGCACTCGGCACTGATTCCATGCTGTTTGCTTGGACTCTTCCTTTCTCCTTGGGAAGGTAGAGACCTTCATATCTCTTTGATCCCTGAGTACTACTGGGTAGGGTACCACTGCAGGAAACTGGGTGGGATAGGATGGGGGTTAGGGATATGAGATCCCCCATTAAGTCAGACAAGGCCTAATTTTATAAGAAAATAGAAATTGAATGTGCCAATAAAAGGCGTCCTTAGTTGAAAACAATACTTTTGTAAATAAACATTTGGCCTTACCTTCACAAAGCATAGATGCCTATTTCATGCCCAGTTTCAGGCTGAGCATTTGGTAGTCACCATTCTGTATGTGACAAGGAACTCTTTTACCTTACTTGAGAGTGATGTAGTTTTATCTTGGTCAGGTAAGTTCAAATGGCCCAATAATCATTTTATACTTATGTCAGGATAGTAGAATTTTAATCACTCCATCAACATTCTTTATTAAGCACCTAAAAAATCTCGCGTAGGGACAATATTCAGGTTTGCCATCTGCTATCCAATTTCAGAAATAATCAAATTAGTGTTCAATGTCTTATTTTTATTTCTCCTCTTTCATTCTTAGTCTTCTCAAACATTCCCAAATAAAAAGCAGATGGAAATCCAAGTCATCTGAGTTTAAGAAATTATTTCAGTCTGTAGTGGTCCCATCAAGTTGAGTAAGTTGCATGCAAGATTTCAAAATACTCAGACTTTCTTCTCTTCTTCAAGGTTGTGTTTGGAGTAGTAGATCTATCCTAAGCGTATGTTTAATTGTTTCAGTCAAGTCAAACTGTTCATGACCTCATTTGGGGTTTTCTTGGCAAAGATCTTGGAGTGGTTTGCTGTTTGCTTCTCTAGCTCATTTGACAGATGAAGAAACTGGGGCAAACATGAAGTGACTTGCTCAGGGTCACATAGCTAGTCAGTGTCTGAGGCCAGATTCGAACTCAGCAAGATGAGTCTTCCTGACTCCAGGCCTCGCACTCTATCCACTGCGTCACCTAACTGTCCCACTGTCAGCCTAGAGCAGCTGCCTATTTCTAAAGTCATATGGGAAAAAATTCAGAGGAAAGTGATTTCTTCAACAAAAGTCCTAATGTATGATTTCTTTTGTCTTATTACTTATAACACTATCAGTGAAAATAAGTCCATTTCTTCTCCCTAACTTAACGAAACTGTGATTTTTAAGGTCTATTATATTCTCAGCTTTTCTGGTGTTCAAGATTCACCACAGCTGTCATAAGCACTGTCTACTTTACATATCCATTTAACACTTGCCATGAACATTACATGGCTCTAGGCACTTGTGTTGATTGTCCAGAAGACAAAGTTGTTTTTTTTTTTTCTGATCCTAGAGAATATTAGGATTAAAATGGAGAGACCAGATGATCTCCAGGATCCCTTTCAGCTCTAGGTCTTTGGATCATAATCCAATGACAGATTTACAGATACTAACAAAGAACCCTGGACTCTTGATATAAGGGTGTAAAAATGTATGGAAAGATGTGGTGATGCTTGGTATTAGGATATTAGTAATGTGCTGGATAATATATGTGTCCTCTCTGGTAAATTTTAACACACACAATACCAGTATGGCCTCCCCAGCTTTTTTTCTTTTTCCATTATGCCCATCCTATAGGTGAGTTTTTCAGAGTTTAATTGTTATGCAAAAGAGAGTCTTTTAAGGGTTTTAAGACAATTTTTTTGTTACAGAATAGTTATTACTGAGTGCACTGGGTTGTCCATAGAGCATTGTACAACACAGTCCTCAAGATGATAAGTTTTAAAGATGCTGCGTTTAGTACAACCTCCTCATTTATGAGTGAGGAAACTGAGTTATGCCACTGTATATACCCTTCAGAACCAACTGGGGGCAAAATTTCTAAGACATATTATATTCTCTTCGAGGTTGTGACTTGCTCAGAATCACGTGAGGTAGTTAGTGATTAAACTAGAGTTTGAACCCACTTTTTCTGGCTGAATCTAGTGTTCTTTCTCCTACCTGCTCTAGGAGTTTTACTTCCTAAGGCAAAAATTTGAATTCAAAGTACTGAGAGTCACATTGTATATGGGGAATCACATCGTTGATTCAGTGCTCATTTGTGGAAGGAAATGTAGTCTTTATTAGAAAGGAATTACTGTTGGAGTCATTTATATTTTCCAAGGTATTTGTTTTAGGAGTGTTTGTTTTTAACCAATCTAGCTAAGTGGCACA
Source organism: Trichosurus vulpecula (assembly GCF_011100635.1). NCBI lineage: Eukaryota > Metazoa > Chordata > Mammalia > Diprotodontia > Phalangeridae > Trichosurus > Trichosurus vulpecula. The sequence continues at coordinate 49,014,799 of NC_050578.1, forward strand.
ACAGATGCCGCTAACTCATTAAAAAGTAAAAATGTGCTTAATTAATCAAGTATGTGGTGGAAGGTGCATGAATCCAAACATTTTGAAAACCCTGATGTTGAAACATTCTAATTGTGTTGCCTGAAGCCAAAGTTCCACTTGGGACTAAGCAGTGCTAGGGCACAATCCATCGTTGGGATAACCAAGTTGCCCTAATGGACCAAAGAAATACAAAGGGTTTGTGAAGGTCTTGCACTAGAGACATTAAAAAAATGGAGGGTTTTTTTGTTTTTTGGCAGGGGGTTGGGGGGGTGGAGAAGGGAATTTCGTCTATGGATGGTTCATATTAATAGCCTTTCTTTTGTTCCTTCTTGAGGTGGAAAACGAAACTCATTCCCCACGTGCAAAGCCAAGGCAGCAACCCCAGGGCCTCTTCTGGAGATGGAAGCCTGTTGAAACTCCAAACATCTCCTCGGTCTGAGCAGTCGACCCAAAGGAGTCTTGATGTCCACTTGACCCTGTGGTTACTGCTAGAAACATTGAACCATAAGGACAATCACTGCCAAATCCCTCTTTGCTCCTACTGCAAGAATCCAGTCCTGAAAGAAAAGCATAAGAAGATTTTAAAACAACAAACCCCACAAAATTGAAATGCACATGAGAAGGTTTGCAGGCTTTGGGTCAGTTGAGAAGCTTCTCTCCCTTCATCTCTGCCTTGTACTTCCCAGAGTATTTTGCATCTATGTCTCTGCCTTTTGGCAAGCACGGTAACCTGGCCATGTCCGCCTGCCTGCTGCAACCACCTGGAGCCAACAGCCAGCCAGCACTCAATCACCTGCCCATCCCCCCATGAGGAATTTGTGGAAGACCTCTCCATCTTTGTTTCTGTCTCCATTGTTTTCTCTCTTCCTTCCTCCCAAACTTTTTATTTAATAACAGTGCAAAAGGATCAATTTTACGTTTGCTTCTTTTTTTTTAAACTTGAATGCTTTTATATTTTTAACTTTTTAGTTTTAATTTCCTTGGTGTATATTTTACTAGCTATATGATCTTTTAAATAAAATTCAAAGATCTGGAAAAGTATGATTTTTTTTAAAAAAACAAAACTGAAAGAAGTCCAAGAGAAATCTTGTCTGAAAATGTGGCTTCTCTGTGAACGATTTGTAACAAATAGTGGCCTCTCCGTCTTTGTAAGGTGTCATATAGAACTAACTAAGTGTAACCACCAAGTCAGCTTGTCAGTAGACACGTCGATCTTGCTTCACTTTAGTCCTCTTTGTAAACCTAAGCAATACATCCAGCAAATTGGTTTGCAGTGAGTTTTCCCTTTCTTCTTTATCTCTACCCCCTCCTTCTTGTAAAAAGCCCAGCACTTGAATTGTTATTACTTTAAATGTTCTGTATTTGTATCTGTTTTTATTAGCCGATTAGTGGGATTTTATGCCAGTTGTTGAAATGAGCATTGCTGTACCCATTAAAAAAAAAAAACTGCGAGGCCCAGCCTTTGCCAAAAACTGTTAACTAAAGTTTTGTCATTCCAGTTTGAGTTAATGTGCTGAGCATTTTTTTAAAAGCTTTGTAATAAAACAACAAAAAAGTATCACTTCATTAAGAGTGAATTGTCTGATGAAGTTGGATTAGAATAGGGACCCTTGTAAGTAACTTCCTCCCTCCTTCAGTATCCAGGCAGGTCTATGTGTCAGCCATCCTGAACAGGATTGTCGAAACTTTTTTGAAAACCTCCAGCAAGGGGGTTTTGCAGCTATAGTGTACTTGGAAGTACAGATACAGGGTTGCCTCTGGGTGTAATGGATGTACTTCTTTGTCTCCCCCCTCCCCTTTCCCACTTAGGCAAATAATCAAATAAAATCTGGGCAGCTCTGCCTTGTCCTGTTTCAGGTGGAGATACACATCCCAATTCCTTGAAACTTACATCACCTGTTCTTTAATCATTTTCATTGCTCTCCTCTGTACCTTCTCCAATTTCTTCTCATTCAGTCCTAAACTATAATCAAGAGGGGAAAAAGAAACACCTGACAATTTAGCACTGGTCCGATGATGGGGCAGTGCCTCTCTCTCTTTTTTAATTTGTTATTGAACCCACATGACTTACCTACTTCAACCATTCCAAACTGATTATCTTTGGAATGTTAATTCGTCTTTGGCTTGTTGACTCTGCAGCATTGTAAAAAATAATGCTTAAAATGGCTTAGTATGGGGCAGCTAGGTGGCGTAGTGAGTAGAGCACTGGCCCTGGAGTCAGGAAGACCTGAGTTCAAATGCGACCTCAGACATGTGCTAGCTGTGTGACCTCGGGCAAGTCACTTAACCCCAATTGCCATGCCTTCCCCTCTCCAAAACAAACAAACGAAAAAACAAAAATGACTTAGTAATATGATTCTCTGAAATACCAGGGAAACAAAACCCTCTGGAAAGTTATCAATCTAGGTTTCGGTGCCTGGTACATAGGATCATAAACACACAGCTGGGAGGAACCCCAGAAGCCATCTTAGTCCCAACTTCATTTGATAGATGAAGAAACGGAGTCCCAAGAAGTTTAAGTAAATGACTTGACCAAGGTCACGCAGTTTAGCATCAGAGGCAGAATTTAACTCCTTTTCTATGACTCCAAAGTCAGTACTCCTTTCTCTGCTCCAAGGCAGCCATCTATTATGTGCCCGTTGATTGATATGTTGATTGGCCTGGATTCTGGGTGGAAAACCATTCAAATAAAAACTATTCATCATAGCAGTGTTAGAGCAGGTTAGAATCTGTAATAGCAACACCCAGTTCAAAGAGTGACAAAGAATTTTTTATCCTTCTACATCCTAAGGGGAAAAAAAAGGAAGGAAGAAAGGAGAAAGAAAATTTGGGAAAAAATTGATTTCGCCTTGGGTTCTTTGCACATCACATTCTCTCATACTCTTCCTCAGTCTTAGCTCTCTCTTTTTGTAGGCTATGCTCTCAGGAAAAAAAAAATTACCCTAGTAAGCTCATTCTTGACAAATCCCCATAAAGCCTAACTTTTTTAGGTGTTGCAGGGGAAGTAGAGCAAGGAGTCTTTCTGAAGGTGTGAGCTAAGGAGAAACCAATACTCTGGAGGCATCTGCTGGGGAAAGGACAAAGCTTCTGCCTCCTGTTTTTCCTGGTTTGGTCTTGGTCTGTCTTTGATTTTTCTTTGTTCCTATATCTTCAGTAAAGTATGTGCCTAAGAAAGAGAGGATCGCTCAGCATCCTGGGAGGTACATACTAGCAGAGGTTTACTTGGCTGCTAGGATTGATGGCTTCTGACCTGTTTCACCACCATAGCTGTGAAGACCTTTCTCTTTTCCTGTAGCTTTTGGTCTGAGCCTGAAAATAATCTTAAAGGCTGTGATGGTAAAGAGCCAGTGAGTAACAACTAGATGTCTAGGTCATTTTCATCTTAAAGGAGGATAACCACAGATGGGTAGAGAATAGCTTTCACAAAAATGAGAAGCTCAGTAACTGGAGGACAACGTATTGTTTATGGATAAATGTCATTTATTGCTCCTGGGCCAAAGGACAGCAGGCCTGCTGGGGTGTGAGGAGAGAGAGCTTAGCAAGATTTGTACTGTTTAAGCTCATTTTTGAGAATTCCAAGGTGAATTCTAAAGTTACCCTTGTAAAAGGGTAATGTTTGTTTCCATAATAGAACAATAGTAGGTTTACATTAAGGTTTACATATGTGATTTCATTTGATCCTCACAACAAACCTGAAAGTAGGTGCAATTACCATCCCCACTTTACAGATGGGGAAACTGAGTCTGAGAGGTTCAATGATTTGCCCAGGGTCACACAGCTTGTAAGTGTCTAAGGCAGAATTCGAACTTGAATCTTCCTGGTTCTAACACTCAGCTGTGTCACAGAGCTGCCAGTTAAAAACTATTTGATTAGGCATCATAGCACAGTGGAAAGTGCTCTGGCTGTAGATCAGAATATCTGGGTTCAAATCCCTGATCTACCTGCGGAAACTTGGGCAATTCACTTCAACTCCTCTCAACTCAGACTGGATAAGCTTTCAGGTTCCTTTCTACTCTCGGTCTAAGCCTAGATCCTATGGATCTCCACACAGAATGCTATTTAAATAGAGACTGCTCTCTCTTAGACCCCAAGTCACAGATGAGATGACAATCTACCTCAGGGGCTTGAGGGGAATCCCCATGGAATTCCTAAGCTGACCAACTTTTCCAGTTTCCAGTGCCTCCAAGGGAATGTTGGTTTAGAATTCTGCTTTCCCTCAAAAAGATACGATCAAATTATCTTGCTTAACCCAGGTGAATTTTGTGGGCATTGTCTTTTCAGCTGCTCACAGTAGGTCTTTTACTGGTTTCAAGTTCAGGATTCATTATTATGTCCCTGAACATATGATTTCATTGGTATAGGCTGCCAGTATGGGTGCTAGTGAATGTTTAACAACCTGTTGGGGATAGGGAAAGGAATGTACCCAAATTACACACCTTTAAATTTAATCTGAATTATTTTCTCCATCACTTTCTTAAGTCTAGAGTCAAGACTTAAGATTAGGGATGGGGAACATCCTCAAGTGCAGCCCTTTGAATTCAACTTTCACAGAACAAATCTCTTTAATAAAAGGATTTGTTCTGTGAAGTTTCGATTCAATTGAAGGGCCATACTTAAGGACCTAGAGGGCCACATGTGACCTCAAGGGCGCAGGTTCTCTACCCCTGATTTAGACAATCAAAAAAACAACAAATCAAGCCTGGATCTGTAGCATTTGCAGATTCCAGGGGCATAAATGCTCACCCTGAAAATTTAACAAACTGACCCGCCAGCCAGTTGAAGTTGGCTCCAGCATACTGCTCGGTATATAGAAAACTCAGGAGAGAAAAACCCATCTACCAATGCAGGTTGGCACCTTATCTACAACTTCTTAGATTTCAGAAGTTTCCTTTGACTTGCCCAGGGTCATGCAGATATGTATTAGAGGTCCTTCTGGCTCTGACAATAGCCACTGTCCTCAAATGTTAATTTCCTTGTTACTATACACCCTTTATGTAAACAGAGGGAAGGACTTGAGGTTATGGTCTAAACAGTCCAACCTCTCATGACTAAGCTGCCTCCCAGTTTTTAGAGGATATTTAAAGAGGACTGATGCAATATAGCCTTGATATAACAGACCGATGTAATATAGTCTAACTGGACACACATCAGGAGAGCATCTGGATTTAAGAGGGACATTTTACAATGTATCTTAATTTAGTGAAAACTTGCCCCATTGTTTACTCATTCGTACTTAGTGTGTAAAGATTTTTTTGCCAGTGTCGAAGAATGCATGTCATATTCATTTTATCCTGAGCATATCAGGGTAGAGGGGGGACGGAAGGAGAGGGGACAGAGGAGACTGGGTAAAATGAAATAAAATATCTAGTTATTGTGAACTAGCAAAAATGTTTATGATTGTTTCCAAGGTGGTTCATGATCCTCATTTGTTATATTGTATAGGAAATTTACTCCAGAAGGCAAGTTGAATTGTAAAAGATGTTTCTTTATAATGCTATACAAATTGGTAACCACTCATGGGCAAGAGGTAACCTGGTCTAGTGGGTAGAGGGCTAGCTCTGGCGTCAGAAAGATCTGAACATGTCTTGCCTCTGATACATAATAACTGTGAACTTGAACAAATCACTTGATGTCTGACTACCTTTGAGTGCCCCCTAAAACTCTTTAAGTTACAGAGAAATTGCCTTTAGTGAAGCAAGTTTCCTCACTGTGAGTTCCCTTAATGAAATCACAAATCTAAGTCTGAACAAATGTGCCTTCACACTGCCTTATCTGTATGCGAGGGTGTATGTACTGTCATAAACTTAAGTTTAGCAGGTAAAGAAAAAAATTTCTTAAAAAAAAGAAAAAAAATTCTAAAGGCATATGGGCAACCATTAGAAGTGATGAAATAATGTGGAACATTTCCTTTTCCTAAAAAGTGGTTGGTAACCATGGTGATCACTACTAAGCCAAACTGTCATGGGTGAGTTTCAGGTGTGAGATCCAAAAAGTATATACTTACACCAACAGCCTGGTTCAACAGCATTGCTTCAATGACATTGTAAGATGTGAGCAATCATTTTTAATGATTAAGCAACTTTAACATTATTAGAGGCTAATTTTATCCTCTGCTCAATTAGGGAAGCAGTGAGGTGTGCCTGTGAAAAAAAATGTAGGGAAAATCTGAATGGAGCTGAGGTGGGTATGATTTTTAAATGTTCAAATATGAACATTTATATCTATATGAAAATATAGATTTAGTGTGGAATAGTCAGTCAGTAGCCATTCAATAAGCATTCAGACTTCATCAGTTCTTTCTCTGAAGGTGGACAGCCTTTTTCGTCATAAGTCTAGCAGAATTGTCTTAGATCCTTGTGTTGCTGAGGATAACTCAGTCATTCATAGTTGATCATCACACAGTGTTGCTATTACTGTGCACAGTGGTCTCCTGGTTCTGCTCAGTTCACTTTGCATCAGTTCATGTAAGTCCAGGTTTTTTCAGAAAATATCCTGCTTATCATTTCTTATAGCACAATAGTATTCCATCAAAATCATATACTACACCTTTTTCAGCCATTCCTCAATTGATGGGCCCCCTCAAATGTCCAATTCTTTGCTTTGCCACCACAAAAAGAGCTGCGATAAATATTTTTGTACATAGAGGTCCTTTTCCTTTTTCTTTGATCTCCTTGGGATACAGACCTAGTAGTGCACGGTTTCATATCACTTTGGGTATAGTTCCAAATCACTCTCCAGAATGGTTGGATCAGTTCATAGCTCTACCAACAGTACATTAGAGTCCCTATTTTCCCACATGCCCTGAGTGGAAAGGATTTTAAAGGAGGTAGGGGTTGGGGCTGGGTAATCCCAGAGATTAGAGTTGGAGAGAGGGACAGAGGGAGGAGGCCACAAGTCCCAAACTGAGTGTCCTTGCTTTGGAAGTTTATAACAATAAGAAAAAAGCCATAGAGCTTTGAGTAGATCCATCAAGATGGGGTGTTCCATCCAGTGCCTTTGAGGAGTTTGTTCTTGTACAGGCAATAGGAGTATAAGTTGACCAGCTCATTATCAACAATGACATGTGCCAAGAATGGCATAAAGTTGGCATTAAGGACTGGAAAATGAATAATAATACTAATTTTTATATGTGCCAGACCTTGTGCTAAGCACTTCACAATTGTTATCTCATTCAGTCCTCACAACAACCATGGGAAGTAGATGTGCTCTTATTATCTCCGTTTTACAGATAGAGAAACTGAGGCAAACAGTGGTTAAATGACTTAGCCCAGGATCACACAGATAGGAAATGTTTGAGGCCAGATCTGAACCCTGGTCTTCATGGGTTGGTCTATCCACTGCACAATGTCCTGCCTAAGAATGTGATGGGTCAGTCATATACAATGAATAGCTGGTACCCATAAAACATATATTAAAAAACCAGCTTCTCCATTGGAGTTGGATGGAAGATTTATGGAAAGACAACACCGTCTTCCCCACCCCCCAAAAATCATATAGAATAAGTGTGAATCAGGTCTGCATTGGTGAAGGAAACAGGTCACAAATGGGGAGACTGTAGAATTGGGGAATGGGAGAAAATTGAGGAACTACCTCAGACCTACATTCCCTTGATTACCTAGCTTCCTTCAAGGCTCGGCTAAAGTGCCACTTCCTACAAGACACCTAGCCTGATCCCTTTCATTACTAGGGTGCTTCCACCAGCACTGGAAATTACTTTGTATTTGCTTATTTTGTTCCTCATTTTCCTCTCTATCTTTGTCCCAAGAGAATGTAAGCTTCTTGAGGGCAGGAACGGATTCCTTTCTGACTCGGTATCCCCAGTACTTAACTCAATTCCTGGCAACTATTAGGCACTTAAATGCTTATTGAATCAATGAGTATTTTTTCAAGTTGAAAGGAAGTGATATTAGCTATTGGCATAGCTCTTTTCTAATGCTAAAGATTCACCAATTACCATTTGCCTGGCTGTAGAAAGTTTGTTGTCAAGAAGATTGCCATAAATCTATCTTCTGCTTAATATGAAGACTTTGGGGTGGCAGAAAATTTTTTCACTTTTTTTTTCTTGCAGTCAACATATATCTGCTTTAAATATATGCCTGCTTGAGGTGAATTAGAACTCAGAATCTGGTTCCAGAGCCCGTGTTTTTTGCCCTGCCACACACTAGTAATTGAATTTCAAAGAGTCCAATTACAATATGATGGATTAGAGATTTCTATCAGACTGGTCTGGCAACTGAGAGAACCCATCACTGTCTTTTCAGAACACCAAAATTTAGTATGATTACATCAACGCTGGAGGGCAGCTGGCAGCACAGGACAGAGTTCTAGATCTCAAGTCAGAAAGACTCGAATTCAAGCCCTACCTTAGATACTGAATAGCTGTGTAATCCTGGGCAAGTCACTTAACATCAGAAAAAATTAAAATTAAAAAACAAAGTGTGTGTGTGTGTGTGTGTGTGTGTGTGTTCATTACAGAGTTTTGTTCTACTGAGGACTAGGAGAGTACTAAGGGATTTAATGGGATATTAAACAAATGGGACCAATTCAATTTAGCAAACATTTATTATGCACCTTCTTAATCCCAAGAACATGAAAAATCTCTGCCCTTAAGGAGCATACATTCTATCGGGAGGAGGAGATACAACATGTTTACACAGGCAAAATTATGCAAAAAAAACTCCAAAAGATGATAGCTCTATTCTGAGGCAAAGTGAGATGAAAGAACATTCCAAACATAGGGAACTACCTGGGCAAAGACATGTTGGTGAGAGATGGAACATGGTGTTCCAAGAACAACTAAGGAAGCCAGTTAGACTGGAACAGAATGTATGAAACTCCATCTGAGACAGATTCCAGAGTAAGAACACACATATAGACAATAATTTTCCAGTTCATAGCACACGGTAAACATTTTTAAATGCTTAATTGATTCCTTACCTTTCCTGGTGAAGGAAAACAAAAACTTGTGTGGACATGGCCAATGGGGAAATTTGTTTTGTTTCACTATACGTGTTTGTAGCAGAGGTTTGTTGTTGTTTTCTCAAAGGGAAGGAGAGAAGGTGGATTTTAATTTATTTTAAAAATTAAAATTAAAAAAGGAAACTATATGAGAAGTATGAATAAGTATGGCAGAAGAAAAGGAATACTCTGTATGTATCCTCACCCTTTCCCACGTGTTGACCTGAGGCTGAAACCCTTTATAATTCTTTTTGCTGAGAAGCTTTGATCCAAGTAGAAAACTGGGTTTCCAAAATGCTGTCCTTCCCAGACATTGGCTTCCAAAGCCAGCCCCTCTTCTTTGTCTTCAAATGTTGTCATTTCTGAGCCAGGTGGCTCTTTATGTGGAAGGCAAAGGACATTGATGGGTCTTATTCTCTGGTAATTTTAGATTACACCAAACTGTTTCTTCCTAATGGAATTTTCTGGTAACTATCTTTCCAAAGTCAATGGGTCTGAGGCTCTGGGGTAAAATTGCTCATGCTCAGTGGTGTAACTTTCTCTCTCTTCTAAGACCAAAATGGCTACCTTTCTGCCAACAAGGCCTTTCCTCTACCTTGATCTTCTGTGAAAATCCAGAGAAGTAATCTTTGACCGCATGAAAGTAAATAAATAACTTTCAATAACTGTGGCTTATTAGCACCCTGAGTGCAAATACCTTCCCACAACCGAATTGTGCAGAGGGAATCTTTTGAAACACACCTACTATCATTTAAAAAATACATCAGGTTAGAACCATATTTTTCTTCCATCTCATATATTGCCCCTTCCCTAATTACCTTATGTATTTGGGGGAACCTCAGGGAAAGTCTCTTCTCTATAATCTCAGTTATTTTTTCCCTATTATCTTAAATCATTCACAACCCATTGCTGATAGGTAAGATGTAATTGACCCATATGACAGAAGACTCTGTGCTCATTAGAACATTCCTCAAGGTCAGTATTTTCTTCTGATTAATTTTTACTGGACTCATCCTTAGAAGTTTAAAGGATCTCTAATGGAGTGGCTCTAGAGACGGAATGAACAACTCTTGGGGACAATTTGCCCAGGAGGTCCAACAGCTTAACTTCCAAGTTGTGTACTATACCCTACAACTTTTGGGCCTGTTCTCAATAGCCTCCCCAATCAATCAATCCTCATCCCATTTCCCCCTGGTGCTGAATGTACAATCTGACTTAATAAGCATTTATGAAGAATCCACCTACTATGGGCCAGTCTTGTGCTAGGCACTGATGATTTCTGCAAAGACAAAAATGAAAAGAGAACAGTCCCTACCCTCAAACACTTTACATTCTCTATGGGGATAGGAGTGAAGAGTGTTGTTGTGTTTGTCCTTCATCCTCGAAGAAGACCATGACATCAGGGAAATGATGACATGACTTGCAGTTGACTTTGATTTGAGTGAGGGAGGGCTGTACAAGGTCACCAGCCCCACTTTCTCCTCCAGAGCCATCTGGGTCCAGTGGCCTTATATTCACCAGGATGACTGGAGATGGCCCAGGATGCATTGGGAGACCCTGGCCCTTTTAGGCTAAGGTCTTTTCAGATGCTCACTGTGAGTGAGGTAATATCCATTCAGTGAATAGGCCTGGTAAAGAGTGGACAACAAGAATGCAGATAAGTAAATACAAGATACGTGAGAGGGAGGTATGGTAGGTACAAAACTGTCTAGGGGTGAGGAAAACCTAGGTCAAATCCCAACAGTGATACAAGTTCTATACTGACTATGGGACACTGGACAAGTCACTTAAATTCTCAGGGTCCCTAGGCAACTCTCTAAAAATATAATTTGTAGAAGTTCCTGATTTTAATTGGTGGAGGAAATGTCCTTACCAAAGGTTCCCAAACCAAATCACAGGTCTAGACAAAACAACATAGGAGAGAAGCAGGAATCAGAAAAAGCCTTGAGTGGGAGGGAGCATTTGAAATAAGCTTTAGGAGGGATTCTGGGAGATAAAGGGGAGATGAATGTGCATTCCAGGTATGAAGAACAGCCTTTATAAAGGCATGAAGATAGGAAATGGAATCCCGTATATGTGGACCAGCAAGGAGACCAGTTTGGCTGGAATGAAGAGTCTTTGAAAGAGAGGAATGAGTCATAAGCCTGGAAAGGTAGGTTGAGGTCAGGTTGAGAAGGGTCACACTTACAGTAATCTTGGTTCTGGTTTCCAAACTAGATGATGAGGGCAGGGGAAGGGGGTGATAATAGCCATTTTTTAAAAGCAAAACAACAACAAAAATAGTGATGAGAAGTAAACCCAAAATCTTTAGGAGAGAAGGACAATGCCAAGGAATAGGTAGATTCAACCCCACTTTTTTTGAACTGGAAAAATTTTCCAGTTTTTCCTCTCTGTATGTGTGTGTGTGTGGCTGTGGCTGTCTATCTATCTATCCATATGACATTCTGCTTCTTTCCTCAGTAAGTTTGGTACGTGACTCAAAATCTTTCTCTCCACCTTATACCCTGCCCTGCTACTAGGGGACTTCAAAATACATACTGATGTTCTCTCGAACACCCTAAGATCCACAGTTCCTCCAATTGCTCATTTCAGATCATATACTCCTTCACTCCACCTTAGCCATAAGCAAAAATGGTCATACCCTTGATCTTGCCATTACCCACCAATGCACCACTCTAAAGAATTCCTGAGCTCTAAAGTTCCCCTTATCTGAGCATAATGTTAGCTTTCTACCTCTCCCTCTGTCTTAGAACCCACCTCACCTTGACCACCAATCCTTTGACCTCTCCATTCTTCCCCAAGCCATCACCCTTGACCAGTTACACCCTCTTCCTTTCCCTATCTTGACCCCTTGGTGAAACAGATCAGCTCTACACTATGACCTCTTGAGTCTTTTGCCCTCTTATTGCCAATCTTGCTCTGTGAAGTCACAGCCTTGGATTACTTCTACTATATGTTGACTTCGCTCCTAGACACGTGTTGATGAACATAGCTGGAGAAAAACCATTTTGACTGGGTCCGTTACAATTAAGGTTATACAACCTTAACTTACCCTACGCTATGGCAAGGCAAATCGTTTTGTACCTCCTTAATTAGCTCACTATCGTACTCACCACAGAAGCTCTTCTAAACCTTTTCATCCCCTCTTAAATCTCTCAAGATTCTCCCTCCTCCTCGTTCTCTCAGTGGAGAACCTTGCCTTATATTTCACTGGAAAAAAATGAGGCCTTTCAAACAAGAGCTCCCTCTTTTCCCCTCCTCCTCATCTTACGTTACACAGGAGCCCTCTGCCTCTATCTTGTCCTTCACCCATTTCACATGAAGAGGTGACTCTTCTTATTAAGACAAGTCCACCTACAAGCACAAGTGATCTCATTCTATCCTATTTTCTCCAGCAGATTGCCCCCTCTATCATCCCCACTCTCTCACTGGATCTTCAGTCTGTCTGCCAGCTGCTTCCCTACTACCTACAAAATACCCTTATCTTCCCCATTCTCGAAAAATTTCACTTGATTCATCCCTTATCCATTATTTGGGGGCTAAAGTCCTTGAGAAGGCCATCTACAGTAGGCACCTCCACTTTCTTCCTACTCTCTTAACTTCTGATTTCATTTGACGGACACTGCTATCTCCAGGTACCAACAGTCTCTTAATTGCCCAATCTAACAGTCTTTTCACAGGCCTCACCTCACAGTACTCATCCCTGATTTCTTCGATGATGCCCACTGCCCTCTTCTCCTTGCCCATCTTGTCTCTAGGCTTTCTCAACACGGCTTTCTCTTGGTTCTCTGACTTATTTGACTGCTCCAGTTTCTTTTGCTGTATCTTCATCCAGGTGATGGTTACTAATTATGGGTTTCCCCCAGGGCTTTGTCCTGGGCCCTCTTCTCTTCTGTTTCACTTGGAGATTTCATAAGCTATCATGGATTCAATTATCATCTTTATAGTGATGATTCTTGGATCTACTTATCCAGCCCTAACATCTCTACCAACTTCCAGTCATCTCAAACTTAAATACAGTAAGTCCAAAATTAAACTCATCGCCTTTGCTTCCCCGCTTCTGAACTTCTCTATCTAGGTCTAAGGCATCACCACCCTCCCAGTCACCCTAAGCTCATAGCCTAATCATCATCCTCGACTTTTCACTTTCTCAGCAACACCCCACCCCCACCCCCAGGCCAAGGCCTGTTGATTTTTCCTTTTCAACATCTCTCAGATATGTCCCTTCTTGCCTCTGACACTGCCACCACTCTAGTGTAGGTCCTTACCACCACATGCCTGGACCAGTGATGTAGCCCCCCTGGTGAGTCTGCCCACCTCAAATGCGTCCTCCACTCAGCTATCAAATTAATTTTCCTAAAGAGCAGATAGGACCATGTAATCTCCCTAGTCAATAAACATACCTGTAGGAGCAAATATAAAATACTGTTTGGAATTCAGTGGTCTTCATGACCTGGCCCCGCCTACTTTTCCAGTCTTCTTACACCATGTACTCTGAGACCCAATGACACTGGCTTCCTTGCCATTCCTCGAATGCCAAGCATTTTAAATGACTGTTCTCCATGCCTGAAATATTCTCCCCTCCTTATCTTCACCTCCTAGTTTTCCTGGCTTCCTTCATGTCCCTGCTAAAATCCTATCTTCTACAAAAGGCCTTTCTCCTTCACCCTTACTGCTGTCTTCCTTCTATTATATTCTATTTATCCTGTACCTATATATAGTATGTATATATATATATATATAAATGTATATATATACACATACATCTGTTGTACAAAGTCGTTTTCATGTTGTCTCCCCCACTAAAATGTGAGGTGTCTTGATAACCAAGCTGTCTTTTGCCTTTTGTAGCTTCAGAGCTTAGCACAATGCCTAGCACATAGTAGATACTCAATGACTGATTATTTGATCCTGAAGCCATTAGGAAGACAGTGAACTGGCTCATGGGAATCAGCTAGACAAATTGTCAGCTAAAAGTTATTTCGATAATCCAGGTGAGGTGTGATAAGGACCTAAGCTAGGATTATGGTGGTGTGAGTAGGAAGGACATAGCAAAGAGATGCTATGAGGGTAGAAACACAAAGATCTGGCAGTCCATTGGGTGTGGGCTAATGAGGGTGTCAGCCAAGGATGACACTGAGGTTGTGAGCCTGGGGGACTAGTGGTGGAACTCTTGACAGTGAAAGTTAAGGATGCAAGGTAGAGGGAGTTTTAGAGAAAGATGATGAATTCTGCTTTGGACATATTGGGTTTGAGATGTCTATGGGACATCTATTTTGAGACATCCAAGAGGCACAAACCTGGGAATTATCTGAATCACTGAACCATGGGAGCTGATGAGATCACCAAGTGACACACAGTGGAGAACAAAGAAAGTTTAAGAGACAGCCAGGTAAGTGGGCAAAAGCAGCCAGAGAACCAGAAGAGAACAATGACAAACAAACCCAGAGAGGGGAGAGACTGTCCAGAACTGATTTTCTTCCTTCTATTATGATGTATAGAAGGAAAAAACATGTGATTTGGGTCAAAGGCAGATCTATATCTGGCCACTGGACCCAGATGGCTCTGGAGGATTTAAGTGAAGCTAGTGCCTTTGCATAGCCCTGCCTCACTTAAATCGAATTCACTCGCAAGTCATGGCATCACCTCCCTGATGTCATAGTCCTCTTTGAGAATGAAGGACAAACCACACAACCTCTGACACCATGTTAAATTCTTGAGCTTCAGTTTCCCGTCAAACGAGGGTGTCGTAGAGACATCCTCTACTTTTCTTCTACCTCTACAACTTTGATTTTGTGAATAAAAAACCTACACAGATGGGAATTCTAAGTGTTTGATTCTTCCTTGAACCCAGGCCTTGCATTTATCCTCAGCCAGATGAAAGTCTGCATGATCCCTCCTACACTCTCCCATTTTAGGCAAAGTCTGGGTCTCCAGAGCCTGGCTCTTAGATTCTTAAGCTGCCCTTTCCTGGCCTTCAGGATTCATGAAAAGGCCTTCAGTATCCAGGGCAGGGCACCATATCCTTTGGTGACTAAGCTGAGACAGTCAGACCCAGAAGCCTTCCACTAAATTCCTTTGAAGGGGAGGAAAAAGCACATTCCTCTGCCCAAGGATTGAGCAAAAAGGTCAAGAACCAGCCAGAAAAAAAAAACCAAGAGACCAGAGTTGTTAGACCACATGGTTAACCTTTATTACATGGAAACAGGGGCAGCTATACAGGTGTTTCCTTTGTTTTCTTAGGAAACATTTTATAAAAATGTTCAGAGAAGCCTCAATTTCTTTAGACTGTTCTGAGTGTACATTCATCAAATGATAGACATACATATATATATATATATATACCCATACACACTGCAGATTGATATGTGTGCATATATACATACATATACATAGGCATGTGCTCATTTTAGTTTTGTTTTAGTTGAAAGAATTCTTTTTTTTTGCTAATGTGTGATTATAGAAAAAAAGCTCCCTCACCCTCTCCCATTTTCCTAGCATTGAACTTTTAACCCAATATATAATCCAACAATGACTTTTAGGGAGGAGGGACTAGGCCTGTGGGTTTGGTTTTTTTCCCAGCTTCATCCCAATATTTTATCCTGTCACCTACCACTCTGATTCTAATTCCCAGCTCAGCTGTGTGACCGTGGTCAGTGCACTTAACTTCTCTGGACTCCAGTTTCCCTATTTGTATAATGAAGGAGTTGGGCTAGACAATGCCTAAGATCTTTTCCAATCTTAACATCCCACATCTTTGAAGATACCTTTTCAAACTAATTTCAAATTAAAGGAAGCCTAGATCCCTTTACTCCAAGAAACTGACATTATGATGAATTGATATCATCTTAAGTAATCAGAGATCTCTTTTTATACCATGAAGGAAAAGGAACCTATGAAAATAATAGCCCCATGAAGATTTAGACCAGAATTATTTCCTAAGTCCCAATCCCTACCCTCATGCCATTTCTGGGGGGAAGAAATTTAAGCAGAGTGTTTGTTTTAAAGTACCGAACTGTACTTTTATCATTACTTAAGATTATTATTAAATTTTGTTGGTTTCTATCTCTAACTAAATCCAATCTATATAGTGGTTTCCAAAAGGGTTGGAGGAAAATGTGGATGATCAGGAAAAAGGAGAAAAATGGTACTCATTCTTTATTAAGTGCAATATCATGAGATTATGTTTTTCTTCTGAAAAAGAACTGAATTAAAACCGAAGTTTATATTCTTCAGTGTCTGGTCAGATTGTTTCAAATTTGATGCTAGCAATATGGTGAAACCTCATAAGGCAGGTAAGTTATTATGGCACATAGTCTCCTAAAAGGCTAGGTACACACTGCCACCTGCTGGATCAAAGAGAGCACAGCTCAAATACGTACACACACAGACACACACGACACCAATAATACATGCGTTCTCCAAAGAGGAGAAGACACGAAGAGGTGTCACCTTCTTTACGAGTATATAATTTTACAAGAAAATGAACAGATTCAAAGGCATCATTTGCTCCAAGGCACAAAGGGCATAAAGCTTATAGAAAAACTGAGACAGACTGAAAAAAACCCAATTAGTTCCCAAATAGAGAAATGTGTTATTACATAATGAGTGCAAAATAATCTTCAGACAGATAACAATCAAAATGCACAAAGATCAGAGCAGGCTGGGTGAGGGAACTTCTGCCCAAACAGTATTCCCGCCGGGTTCTTGAGATGGCCAATTGGTGCCTGCTGACAGAGATTTCCTCCCACTCAAGAGACCCAGGGGATCACTTGTGTTTGTAAAAACCTTCTCCTGTCTTCCTGCCGAACTTCTTTTCTTCTACCAATTTATTTAGCAATTGGCTAGGTTGGAATAATGGGTTTTTCGAATCCATTTGATGCCATCCTAATGAGAAGAAAGGAAATCAAAGGCCTACCATTAAAAATTGTCCTTGCTATTACTTTATTATGTTCCTAGAGTGCTGCCTGATATCTGCGATTAAGAAGAAATGGTGCTATTCTGATGTGAAAAGTAAGGACAGTTCTTGGAGTAAGAGCAAAACTTCAGACACTAAGGTGGTTTATACAAATGGGACTGCTGCACCTTAAACTTTCCATAAGAAAATGTCCAGACCAAAAATCTTACCCACAAATCATCCTTATCACTATCCAATGCACTATATAAAGTGAATTATACCTGAAAACCCCCTTCCTCCCTCTCAGTAGAAAGGCGGGGGGAGTACGGGTGCAGAATGCTGTCAGAATCAGCCACCATGTTGGTTACTTTTTCTTTATTTTACTTTCTACTCACAAAGGGGTAAATAAAACAATAAAAATAATGAACCAAACAAAAATAAATAAAAGCAAAAAAAAAGCCAAGCATACCTTAACCTTCCCTCTAGAATTTTTCTATTTAGAACCTTATCTTATTTCCTAATCGTTTTTTTTTTTAGATTTAAGATTTTCTCTTTTATTTGTTGGGCTGTTTCCACCTATCTATCTATCTATCAATATTACAAAGAGTATGTATCTATACTCTTTGGGTTATAAGGAGGCCAGTAGGGAAAGTTTGATTAAAAGGTCTCTCTCACTAATAGATCTATATTTTTCCATCACATATATTCAAAGAACAGAATTTGCTGCTGACAGACAATATGTCATATGCCAGGAGACTCAATCTCCAAGTCCCATATCTAGGCTGTCTCCTCTCCTACATTCTCTCTCTCAGCCCCATCTTGTGGAAATCAGCAGGAATACTCTACGCATGACTACGATGGACCATTTTGCTGGGGTCACTAGATTCACTCCGTAAAAAGGGATGTCTTTTTAAAGGAGAAATGATGGACAACCAAACAAACACTTTCTTCTCTCTTGGCACCTATTAACTTCATTCTCAAGCTGAAACCTGGTAAGAAGAGGAAATGTACTTCAGTAGTACTGATCGCTCAAATAAATCCTTTATCATTTCAGTTTTTTAAAGTCTTTGTTGTTACAGAGTAGGCTATAGCTCACACCTCTTCTGGGGGGAGAAAAAGGAAACTAGTGACTTGACTTCTTACCATCCACAATGAACTTGGTGGTATCTAGACCAACATAGTCCAGGAGTTCAAATGGACCCATGGGGTAACCAGCTCCCATCTTCATGGCTATATCAATATCTTCTTTTGATGCATCCCCTAGAGAAAAAGGTTCATTCTCAATTACTGTCATCTTTCAACCATTCCTACATCCCTTCTACTCTGCTTAGTTAGGGAGGGAAGGGAATAAACATTTACACAGCACCTACTATGTGCCAGGCACTGTGCTAAGCACTCTACAAATATTATCTCATTGGATATTCCTAAGAACCTGCAAGGTAGGTTATTACAATACCTGCAAGGTATGATTATCCTCATTTGACATCTGAGGAAACTGAGGTTAACTCAAGTTAAGCAATTTGCTCAGGGTTACCCAGCTAGTATGTGTCCATTGGAAGTCAGGTCTTCCCAGCGCTCTGTGCACTATGGTACCACTTAGCTGCCGGACGAGTTTTATGCCAGAAGCTAGCTGAGCAAACATCACCTTATACACCTCCATTCCAGAAGCTTCTGATGGCTACCAGCCAAAAGGCACACTAAGATCCTAAAACTATTCCAAGACTTAATACTGGATTTGATGGTACTTCATCTCAATCCATTCTGCACCCCCAATATGTGGTACTAATAGTTTTGATTTGGGAAGGACAGAAAATTGTCCCTTTTCTTTGAACTGGAGTCTGAAAATCATACTTAAATCATACTATTAAGAGGCTATGTGTATGACATAGTTGATAGAAAGCCTGACTCAGAATCTAGGTTCAAATCTTGCCTTTGACATCTTTTGGCTGTAGGAGTCTGGGCAAGGTAACATGTTACTGCCCCCTAGGAGGTACCACCTGCATTGGTAGAGAAAGTTTATTCTTCTGGGGAATTCCCTTTTCCAAAGAAAGTCCCTATCCTTATCCTAGCTGTAATTCCAAGAGTAGCAAATAGAATATAGACATCTGGCAACCTCTCCCAACGCCATGTCATGAATAACAACAACCAAATAATAACTAAAATTCTTGAGATATGACTAAGATATCTGACGGCTCCTGTGCTCTGGCCACTAATGTCAAGTATGTACTAAAACCACAAAACCCACTTACTTTGCAAGGTCTGT
Source organism: Trichosurus vulpecula (assembly GCF_011100635.1). Taxonomy (NCBI): domain Eukaryota; kingdom Metazoa; phylum Chordata; class Mammalia; order Diprotodontia; family Phalangeridae; genus Trichosurus; species Trichosurus vulpecula. The sequence goes on from NC_050578.1 coordinate 49,033,938, forward strand.
ACAACAGTAAGGTGCAGAGAAGCTACAAAGCCATCCAGCACTTAGCCTGCTACTGTGCATCAGGCTACAGACCACAGTGAAATTCTGCTACTCCACTCTCCTCCATGGCTGAGAAATAAGGACCCACCACAAACATCAGAACTGGCGTGAACAATGACATCAACAGCAAAACAAGGATGAGTTTCTGGCAGCTAGCCAGTCCACCACTCCTGAGGTAAGTATGGCTTTTCTGCCACATGCTGCCTCTTTAATCTGTACACAGCATGCTGGCTCCCCACACTGGCACCATGGGGTGGTAAAAACATCAAGAAGAGAGACCAAGTCAGCAGCCGCCCAGTGAACTGGGAGGCCAAAGATGCAGATTCTAAATCTTGACTAGAGCAGTAACTAGCTGTGCAGGCCTTGGGGAACCTGACTAGGCCCAAGTTTGAACATCTGCAAAATGAGGGCTTGGTACTAGTTCAGAGATTCTGCACCTGAAGTCCTCAGATTTGTAAAAATGTCCTTTGTAATCCTAAGTATTTTATTTTATGCATTTAAAAACATTATTCTGAGAAGTGGTCCGCAGACCTTGCTAGACTTCCACAGGAATCCATGATATGATTTTTAAAAATCGATTAAGAACCTCTGGGCTAAAATGCTTTCTAGCTCTGAGAGAAAAGGAGGAGGAAGAGAAAAAGGAGGAGAAGGGAGAAGGATGGAGAAGGAGAAAGAGGAGGAGAAGGAAGAAGGAAGAGGAGGATAAGGAAGGGAGGAGGAGAAGGAAGAAGAGGGGGAGGAAGAGGAGGAAGGATGGAGAAACAGGAGAAGGAGGAGGAAGAAGGATAGAGGAAGAGGAGGAGGAGGAGGAGGAAGAAGAAGAAGAAGAAGTAGTAGTAGTAGTAGCAGTAGTAGCAGTAGTAGTAGTAGTAGTAGTAGTAGTAGTAGTAGTAGTAGAAGGGAGAAGGGAACAAATTCTTACGATTTACACTCGGACATACTATCTCTAAAAATGTTTTTAAGTGACAGAATACTGCTGTGAGAATAAAGCTAATAAGGAGTAGATCACCCACATGCTTTATTCGAAAATAGAGTATTTCATTAAAAGAAACTGTCTTTCAAGACAGCGCAAATTGCTTCTCACTCCCTTTGAGGAGTAATTAGGGATATTTGTTGATGGATAAACAGAAATGTTGGTTTGATCTTGGAGGGAAAGTGAAGCAATTGCTTCCAGAAAACAGGGGCAAAAGTTTTGATATTTAAAAAAGATTTTCATAAAAGCAAATGTGCTTTCATCTCTCAGGAAGTGCCAGTTAAAAATGTTTTGTTTCGAAAGTGACATCCTCAGGAGCAGGCAATTGTGAATGGAGTAATTGAAAACAATTATGCTGCTTTTTATCCAGCCGAATTAAAGCATGTTTGCCTTTGAAGCAGACATGATAGTTATCTTCCCAGAACTGGGGGAGGGACAAGTGGGAGGAAGCATTTCATTTCACTCTGGGTGATTTCCCCCCAAGCTGTCTATTTCTCAGGTAGGTAAACTAAGGTTCTTCCCTGTTTTCTTGATCTATAAGGAGTGATTCAAGAAGCTTCTCAAGCCTCAGTGGGCCACTGATAAGATGGTAACATAGCCATGAACAAGGGGTAGACAGAGAGTCCTTAGAACCCCATGGAATGTTCAAGTGGAAAGACCCTTCAATTGGACAAGCATTTATTACCTACTGTATGCTGGGGACACAAAGCCAAAAGCAATCCCTCCATGAGCTTAAGTTCTACTGGAGGGACACAGAAGAGTGCAATGTATATTGAATTACTTTGTAGTAATTTCATGTGGGAAAGAACATTGGCAACTAGGGATGGAGGGAGATCAGGAAAAGCCTCATGAAGCAGGTGGTGCCTGAGCTGGGCATGAAAGGAAGCAAAGGCTAATGAGAGGCAGTGTGTCTGACATGGGAAACCACCTATGCAAAGGCTAAAAAGTGGGAAATGAGAATAGTATCAGAAATTTATAGGAAAAAAACAGGCTCTTGACCTTTTTTGTATAATGGACACTTCTGGCAGTCTGTTAAAGCCTTTTTCAGATTGTTTCTAAATATATAAATAAAAATGCATTAGGATTACAAAGGAAATCAGATTTATTGAAATAAAGATGTATTTTTCCCCTAAGTTCATGGATCCCTGAAATCTACCCATGAATTTTCTTGTTAAGAACCCCCGATATTAGAGCTTTTAAGGGCAGTAAAGTACTTTACATACTTTATCTCATCTGATTCTTTAAGCTTTGTGAGATATCCATCATTATCATTATCACTATCATCATCACCACCATCATCATTATTGTACCATGTTCCAGAAACTCGTAGAGGTTAACTGACTTACATGATTGGCAAGTATGTGAGGTGAGATGCAAACTCAGGTTTTCTAGATTCCAAATATATCACTGTATCCTCTATACCACAAGTGATCACTGTGTATGGGGAGTAGTTAGCATTAAAATGGGAGTGCTTGAAATGGAGTAATAAGAAACAAGACTAGAAAGAAAGGTGAAAGCCAGATGACAGGTAATCTTCCCAGAACTAGGGGAGGGACAAGTGGGAGGAAGCATTTCATTTCATTCTGGGTGATTTTGCCCCAAGCTGTCTATTTCTCAGGTAGGTAAACTAAGGATCTTCCCTATTTTCTTGATCCAGAAGGAGTGATTCAAGAAGTTTCTCAAGCCCCAGTGGGCCACTGATAAGATGATAACATATCTAACATTCTCTAAACTTTGTGGGATACCCACCATTATCATTATCACGAGCATCATCATCATTATTGTACCATTTTCCAGATGAGAAAACTGAGATTATAGAAGGTCTTTAGCGCAAAGGTAAAGTTTTTGTAGCCTGGAGATATTGAAGATATCTGAGTAGCTGGGCAACATGGTCAGGTCTGTGTTTTAGCAATGTCCACTTGGAAGCTGTGGAGGATGGTTTGGAAAGGGAAGAGGCTGGAAGCAGGGAGACCAATTAGGAGTTTACTGCCACAGTCCAGGTGAAAGGTGATAAAGACTTGACATAAATAGAGGAGAGGTTATGTGAGTAGAGAGAACGGGATGTTAATGACAGATGGTATGAAGGCTGCAGTGTTACAACTTGTTAAATGTTTAGATTTGCGGGGTGAGGGAAAGGAAAGGATCAGGAGGACACCAAGATAACAAGCCTAGGTGACTGGAGAGATGGTGGTGCTCTCAACAGAAAGAGGGAAATCTGGAGGAGGAATGGGTTGAGGGAAATAAGAGCTCTTTCCCAGATAAACAGAATTTGAGCTGCTTATAACCGCTATGCATGGATATGAAGGTAGTTGACAGAGAGATAACTGAACTCATGGGAGTTAAAGAAATTACTAGGGAAGAGTATACAGACTGAATAGAATAGGACTCAGGACAGGGCCATGGAGGAAAGGTACATAGGAGGAGGATGATGATTAAAGAAAAGGAAAGGGGGAGAGGAAAAAGAAAGGAGTCTGGAAGAAATTAGGTTTTGACCAAAACTCATACCACACACCACAACAAGCCCTAAATTGAAATGATGTAAATATGAAAGGTTATGTAGTTGTTTTTTTAATTAGAAATGGAGGGGAAGAGACACAATTTCACAATTACAGCTAACAGAAGGGACAATGCTTAATGTTTTAAACAATGGATAGAGGTTATCACAGAGATAAAAGGGACAGTTTCAATTATATAAAACTGAAAAGGTTTTGCACAAGTAAAATGAATGGAATAAAAACTATAAGGGAAACAGTTAAGGGACAGAGGGGAAGAGGAGAGGAATCTTTATAGGAAATTTCTTTGGCAAAGGCAAAGATATCCAAGATATCTAGGGAACCGCTACAAGTATAAAAGAATAAAAGACATCCCCTAATAGATAAGTTAGCAAAGTATAATTCTCAAAAGAAGAAAAGCAAGCTATCAACAACCATATGAAAAAGAGTTCAAATAATGAAAGAAATACAAATTACTAGTAGGGGAACCTCAGCTTTCCCTTCTCAGATTTGATAAATCTAATCATAAAATAAATAAGAAGTCAAGAGATGTTAGATATGACAGACCTGTGCAGAAAATTGAATGGGAATAGAAAAGATTATACCTTTTTTTTTCAGTTGTACATGGCACCTTCACAAAAACTGATCATGGCATAAAAACCTCACAACCAAATGCAGAAAAGCAAAAATATTAAATGCATTCCTTTCAGATCATAATGCAATTAAAATTACATTTAATAAAAGGCTACGGAAGCATAGAATAAAAGCTAATTGGAAACTAAATAATCTAATCTTAAAGAATGAGTGGGTCAAAGAACAAATCATAGAAACAACCAATAATTTCATTAGAGAGAATGACAACATTCAAAATTTGTGGGATGTACAATGTATATCTCTAAATGCATATGTCAATAAAAGAGAAAGATCAGAGCAATTAATTGGACATGCAATTTTAAAAATTAGAAAAATAGCAAATTAAAAATTCCCAATTAAAACCAAAATGAAAATCCTGAAAATTAAAAGAGAAATTAATAAAACTGAAAGTAAAGAAACATTGAACTAATAAATAAACCTAGGAACTTGTTTTATGGGAGGGGAAAACCAATGAAATCAATAAACCATTGGGTAATTTGATTCTAAAAAGAAAAAAACAAATTACTAGTATCAAAAATGAAAAGGGTAAATGAATGAAACCAATGAAAATTAAATTAAAGAAATTATTAGCAGTTATTTTGTCCAATTAAATGCCAGTAAAACTGGCAATCTAAGTGAAACAGGTAAATATTAATAAAAATATATAAAGTGCCAAGATACTCATCTTGAAGAAGAGGAAGTAGAATACTTAAATAACTCTATCTCAAAAAAAGAAATTGAACAAGCTCTCAGTGGGCTCCCTAAGAAAAAATCCCCATGACCAGATGGATTCACAAGTGAATACTAAACATTTAAGGAATCCTAGTTCTATAAAAACTATTTGAAAAAATAGATAAAGGAGTCCTATCAAATTCCTTTTATGACACAAATATGGTTTTGATACCTAAACCAGGGAGAGCAAAAGAAAACTATAGACCAATTTCTTTAATGAATACTGATAGACAAATTTTAAATAAGAGATTACACCATATAGCACAAAGATCATACACCATACCAGGTGGGATTTATACCAGAAATATTAGGAAAACTCAGCATAATTGATCATATCAATAATAATAACAATCAAAATCATATTACATCAACAGATGCAGAAAAAAGACTTTGACAAAATACAACACCAAGTCCTAGTAAAAAAAAAATACTAAAAAGAATAGGAAGCAATGGAACTTTTCTCAAAATGATAAGTAGTACTTATCTAAAGCCAAGAACAAGAAGTATCTGTAATGGGAATAAATAAACTTAAAGCCTTTCCAATAAGATTGGGAGTGAAACAAGGATGTCTGTTATCACTAGTGTTATTCAATATTGTATTAAAAATGCTAGCTACAACAATAAGACAAGAAATTGAAATTGAAGGAAAAAAATAGGCAATAAGGGAACAAAACTCTCATTTTTTGCAGATGATATACTTACTTTGCAGATGGTATACCCAGAGAAACCTAATAAAAGCCAGTTAAAACAATCAACAACAACAGCAAAGTGGCAGGATATAAAATAAACCCATATAAATCTATAAATAAACCCATTTCTATATGCTACCTACAAAATCCAGTGGGGAGAGATAGAAAGAGAAATTCCATTTTAAATGCAGACAATAGAAAATACCTGGGAATCTATCTGCCAAGACAAACCTAGGAAATATAAGAACACAATTACAAAACACGCTTCACACAAATAAAGACATCTAAATGATTGGAGAATTATTAATTGCTCATGGGTGGGCCGAGGCAATATAATAAAAATGACAATTTAACCTAAGTTCTACTAAGTTATTTAGTGCCATGCTAATCTAACTACGAAAGAATAGTCTTATAGAGCTAGAAAAAAGTAACAAAATGCATCTGGAAGAACAAAAGGTCAAGAACATCAAGGACATACTAATGGAAAAAATGTGAAGGAAGATGGTCTAGCAATTCCAGATTTCAAACTATACATTCAAAGCAGTAATCACCAAAACCAATCTGATACTGGTTAAGAAATAGAGTGGTGGATCACTGGAATAGATTAGCTACAAAATACACAGTAGCATATGACCATAGCAACCTGTTGTTTGATAAACCCAAAGATCCAAGCACTCAGCATGTGACAAATATTGCTGGGAAAACTGGAAAACAGTTTGGCAGAAACTAGGCATCAACCAACATCCCACACTGTATAATAAGGTAAGGTAAAAAAAGGATAAAAGATTTGGACATAAAGGGTGATATCATAAGCAAATTAGGGGAGCATGGAAAAATGTACCTGTCAAATCTATCGATAAGGGAAGAGTTTATGACCAAACAAGAGAAAGAGGAGATCACAGGAAGTAAAAGAGATGATTTTGGTTACATGAAATTAAAAAGCTTTTGAACAAACAAAACTAATGCAGTCAAAATTAGAAGGAAAACAGGAAAGTGGGGGAAAAAATTTGCAACTAATTTCTCTAATAAAGGTCTCATTTCTCAAATATATAAAGAACTGAGCCAAATTGTAAAAATAAGAGCCATTCCCCTGGTGATAAACGGTCAAATGATATGAACAGGTAGTTTTCTGAAGAAACAAAAACTATCAATAGTCACGTAAAAATGCTCCAAATCACTACTGATTAGAGAAATGCAAATTAAGACATCCCTAAGATATCATCTCATATCTATCGGATTGGCTAACAGGACAGAAAAAAGAAAAAAATGGCAAATGGTGAAGAGGATGTGGAAAAACTGGGACATTAATGTACTGCTGGTGGAGTAGTGAACTAGTCCAACTATTCTGGAGAAAAATTTGCAACTATGCTCAAAGGGTTATAAAATTGTGCATACCCTTTGACCCAGTATTACCACTACTAGGTCTGTATCCTAAAATCATTAAGGAAAAAGGAAAAAGACCTATGAGTACAAAATAATTTAAAGCAGATCTTCTTTGTGGGGGCAAACATTTGGAAATAGAGGGGATGCCCATCAATTGGGGAATGGATGAACAAGTTGTATATGATTGTAATGGAATACACTTGTACTATCAGAAATGACAAGCAGGATGGTTTCAGAAAAATCTGAGAAGACCTATATGAATTGATGCAAAGCGAAATAAGCAGAACCAGAAGAACACTGTACACAGTAGCAGCAATACTGTAAGGATGATCACAGACTTAACTATTATAATTCAATGACAATTTTGAAGTACTTATGCTATCCACCTCCAGGGAGAAAACTGATGAACTCTGAATGCAGATTGAAGCATACTTTAAAAAAAATTTCCATATATATTTTGAATCCTCTCTTATGTTCTGCTGTGTACATGACATTTTTTTCTTTTCTTATTTTATATTTAAGTTTTAATATTTATTTTAATTTATTTTAATAATAAATAATAAAAATATTTTAATATTTAATTTTATTTCTTTTATTTCTTTTATTTATATATTTTATCATCTATTTGTGTTTTAGTATTTATGTTTAGTATTTAAATTTAGTATTTACTATGTTTAGCATTTAGAATTTAGTTAATTTAGTATTTGGTATTTAATTTAGTATTTAGTATTAATTTAACAATTTAATAGTTAAGTCTATAATGTTTCTTTTTCTTTTTCTTATTATCTATGTTTTAGTATTTAGTATTAGTATTTGTTTAGTATTTAAATTTAGTATGTTTAGTGTTTAGGATTTAGTTAATTTAGTATTTAGTATTAATTAAATAATTTAGTATTTAGTATCATACTAAATACTTAGTATGAAATACTAAATGTCTAAAATAAAAAGATTTAAAAATGAAATTTTAAAATTTTTTTATTTTTATTTTATTTGGTTTGGAATTATGCTCTGCCTGACTTCATATGTATAATCTCAATCAAAGTGCTTGCCTTCTCAAAGAGTAAGGAAGGGTGGGAGGGAAAGAATTTGGAACTCTAAAGTTTAAAAAAATAGTTAAAATTTTCTTACATGTAATTGGAAAATATTTAGTGAAATAAATAAAAATAATTCTTAATAGTTTATGTTTATTTTGATCAAGGTGAAGATAAGAATTGAAACAGGAGGAGGAGAAAATGGGTATGAGGAAAAGGTTTGAGAGGAGTGAGGCAGAGGGAGACGTTACGGTCAGCATGAGAAATCTTGGTGTTCGGGATCACAGAGATCACTTAGGATCACTTAGGAATACACCAAAGCCCTTTGTGTGGAATGAATGTGGAGGCTATGGGAGTTTAGAATGTCATCTAATCCAGTCCCTTACTGTCACAGACAGGGAAATGGATGCCCACAGAGTTTCAATGACTCCACGAAGGTCAGTGACTCCCAGTGCAGGGCATACTGTCATTAGCCTCCCAAGACAAACACTAAGAATGACTCCAAGAATGCAGTCCCACATGTAGTGTGGCCTCTTGCAAAATAAAGGGTAGAAAATTACCTCTTTCATGCATCCTGATTGCTTCCATAAGATACGGCACAAGGAGACGGTTTACAACAAATCCAGGGCTATCCTGTTTTATGGGGGGAAAGAAAGAAAGAAAAAGAGTGTCAGATAATCACAATGCTTTGTCAATAAAAAACTTAAAAGCTCTGATAAAATATAAAATTTTGATAAAGGATAATAAAAGATAAAAGGTAAAAGATAATCACATTGCCTTTTTGTTAATGGTGGAAGGACAGATTATCTGGTTTTTCTTCTCAATACATACTGTTGAAAATTTACTTCAAATTCCACATCATTTTAATGACCCACAGACGCATCCAACCAAATACCATGGTGATTTAAAAATGAAAGCCCAAAACCAATTTACAGGTGGTGAAACAGCCACAGAGATAGTGTGATTTCATGAAGCTAGAGAACAGACATGGAATTTTCTGATCTCTCCATTAGAGAAAGTGCTCACAGGGGCAGTTTTCCAACTTAGCTAAGACTTTTTTTTACACACCTTAATGTTTATGGCACAATCTACCCCTCTGCATCATGGGCTGGGGACAGGCTTTGGGGCAGTGAAGAGACACTGAATAAAGTATCTGAATAAAAGCCTTTGTAAAATTCTTTCTCAGAATAGTCTTTTAGCCTCCAGAGAAGAGAACAAAAATCTAGCCATCTTGACCACATGAAGTAGTGGTAGAATTCTGGACCAGCAAATAATCCCAATCTTTTTTCTAGAAATAAACATTGCCCTGTGTGCCACTTCTCTGGAGCTGGGGGGGGAGGGGCAACAGGGGAAGGGGGAGTTGGTCACTCTTCTATTAAACTTCTCATAAGGCTGGTTTTAGGTGTGGGCCTGACACTGAACCCCTGTGAGTTCAGGCTTCCTCAACTATAAAATGAGGTTAATACTTGTATTATTCACCTCACAGGGTTGCTATGAGGAAAACACATCACATATCTTGAAGTACTATATAGATATGAAGGCTTTTTTTTCTTTTCCTTGGAGGCGATAGTTGGGGTAGGGGGTAAGAGAAGGGTGATTTGGGCAAGACCTATGATGTCATTGGGAACTTCTGGTGAGGATCTCCCACCCTCACCCCCACGCAAATTGATAACAACATACACATCTATCTACCAGTATTTGCTAAAAAGATTTAAATAATGCTTGAAGGGTAGGGGTGGCACCAGAACATTAAAATACCAAAAAACAACTTACTGATGCTCTTTTTTTATAAAAGGGAAAACATGTCAATTTCTTGTTGGTCCAAAAATTTCAGTTAATAAGAACTGTCCACTTCCACCAGACTGAATCTAATTCATACAACTGTGATTTGAAGTGACTTATCTGTGGCAGAGGGAGAGGGGAAAAAATGAGAGAGAGAAAGATAGAGACAGAGAGAGAGACGAAAGGAGGAAAAAGAAGTATAAAGAAAGAAAATGTGAAAGAAAGAAAGGAAGAAAGAAGAATGAAAGAAGGAAGGAGGAAAGGAGAAAGAAAGGAAAAAGGAAGAAAGGAGAAAAACTGAAGGAAGGGAAGGAAAAAGGGGAAGGGGGAAAGAGAAGGAGAAGGGGGAGAGGAAAGGGAAAAGGAAAAAGGGGGAAAGGAAAGGGGAAGGAGAATGTGAGTATTTTTCTAATCATATCTAATCACTAACAGATCTCTTTTTCAACCCAGAAAATGGCAAATGCTCCAAGGGAGGAGAGCTAAAATTCCTAAAATTCTGGATTCTCCAAACTAACTCTAGCTTACCTTGCAAGTTACTGGATTCTTTCCCAAAGCTTTGCTGAAGTCCATGAGAGATTCAAATGTTTTCTGACTGGTCATTGGTGTCTTGATGACCTGGTAATGCAAAGCATAAAATGGTAATGGCCTGAAAGCTGTTCGAATAGAGATATTAATAGGACAAAATGAGGTAATGATCAATTAACAATGGTCCACAAAACACTGTAAAAGCAAGGGCAGAACTAGTATGCATATGTCATTGCTCCAAGGCTAAGCCTAATAGCAGGGCTCTGCTGTATAAAGTAATGAAGTGGTAAAAAGAGCCACAGATTTAGGATGATGGAACCTGTGCTCAAATCCCAGCTCTACCAGTAAGACCTTAACTCACCTAACCTCCCTGAGATTTGATTTCCTCATCTGTAAAATAGAGAATCTCTAAGGCTCTTTGGTTACTCTCTTCGTAAACATTCTTGATACCTCAGCATGCCATTTTAGACCGCCTCTACCTTTCCTCTCTTGGCTTCCATATTTCACTCTCACGAGTCTCTCTACTTAGTTCTCTAACAAATCTTTCCCCATCTCCCATTCTTCCTAATATTCCTCCTCTTCCTCCTTAAATAATGGTGCTCTCTCTTTCACCCACCAAAGGTTCTCTCTTTTCTGCTCTCTTTTCTCTCTATTCTCTTCTGGTGAGCTCATCTACTCCCAAGGTTTAAATAATCACCTCTGGGAATGAGACTTGTGAATCTCTATCTCCACCCTGAGCTCTGTCCAGAGCTCCAACTCTGTATCTACAATCGCCTGCTCCAGCTGGAGGAAGCTTCAAACTCAACACATCCACAACAGAATTCCCCTTCCCCCACAAAACCCTTCCCCCCTCTTCCTACATTCTCAATGCCTATTAATCACAGAAGGTATGGTGAAAATCATCTAATCCAAACCTTTCATTTTACACAAGGCAACTGATAATCACAGAGATGAGCGATTTGTCCAAAGTCACACATCTAAGAAGCAGCAAAGCTGAAATTGGAACCCAGATTTGTCTCTAAATAAGAACTCTTCACCCTAGCCCACACTGCTTCTTACCAGCCCACCCAATCACCCTTTTCCTCCCAGCAAACAACATCCAATTCAATTTCCAAATCCTATTGATTCTGAATCCTGATAGTAACTCTTGTATCTTGTTACCTTCTTTTCATTCCTACTATATATGACCAAATGGGTCCATGCCCTCCTTTTTTCTCACCTAAACTACTGTCTTCAGTCTTCTAGATTCAGTCCATCCCCCACACCCAGGTAATCTTCCTAAGGTAATAACTACTTTAATGCTTATCACTCCCTTATTAAAAAAAAAACAAACCTTCCATGGCTCCCCATTTCTTAGCTAACAAAAGGTAAAACCCTGAATTCTGGCTTTCAAAGTTCTGTGCAATCCGGCTCTATTCCAACTTTCCAACCTTATTGCATACTCTTTTTCATATACTCTATTGGCAACTCAAATCAACTCTCCATGCCTTGGTTTCTCTACCTATAAAATGGGTATAATGGTGCTTGGCACATCTTTTCCTCAGAGAGGTGTTGTATAATTTAATGACTTAATGTCTGTAAAGGGCTTTGAGATCCTTGGATGAAAGGTGCTATATAAACATAGAGTATTATTATAAATCATGTTTTAATGTGATCATGGATTAGTTAAAAGCATGGGGTGTGGTAGTATGACTAAAAACAGGCTAAAGTAACACCTGGAGGGAGATGGAAAAGAAAGGAGGGGAGAAAGAAGAATTAGAGTCCATGTTGGAGATATCAAATATTGGAAAGAAATCCCAAGAGACTATATTCTAAAAAAATAAAAATTTCTTATCTCAGTCATATCTGATTAAAGAAACAGTTAGGACAATGAAGCTGGTAGTTGCTAACAGGTCTGAAATTTATGGAATAACTTCTTCACTCAATGTTTGGTCAAAGACCCACGAGAGAAGAAAGTGATCTGGGGGAGGAGGCCTGGGGCCTAGTGTTTTGTAAAGAATCATTATATTTTTAGTTGTATTGGAAAGGTTGGCAAAGAAGAAAGGTAAGGCATGTGGTCCCCACCTAAAGGGGCAGCAAAATAGTTTTGAGATGGTCCTCTTACTTTCTGTGTTCAACAGCCAAAGGAAGCTATGTATAAATGATAGCTAAAGTTCAAAACTAGCTAATGTGAGCATTAATGTAGGATTAGTCATTGAAATAACATGGAGGAAAGAGTTTCTGAATATTTTCAGGATAATGTCAACTTCAGTCACACAGTTAACACAGGCACTATCTTGCTAAAGAAAAAATGGACATTATTGTAGACATCAACATCAGCCAAGTTTGGACTGATAATTTACATAATATACATGTTGTATGTAACACACAAACACCTAAATACATTTTCCTAAAACACATTTTAACATTTTCCCCAATAAAAAACGGAATTGATGGTCCCGGTTCAACATATCAGGAAGGTGCCCAAGTATAGCTTCAGAAAGAGTGATTGTTTCATAAAATCAGAAACTGGAAGTAGAAGAGGCCTTGGAGATTTTGGAGCCCAAGGGTTCTTAACCTCTCATGTGTCATGGTCCCTTTGGTCCGTTCTCAGAAAAATGTTTTAAAATAAATGAACTAAAATATAGATGATTACCAAGGAAACCAAACACATTCAAAAAGTCAGAGTGAAGGGGGACTATATGGAAAAGGTACCAGAAGTGTGAATTTAGAAGCAAAGATACAGGATGAGCTCAAGAGAGGCTAAGTGAGAAGGGAACAGTGATCATTTCAAAAAACGAAAAATGCCCCAGACACCAATGTTCTTTCCCAGGAAAAGCCATGTCACGAGTCTCCACGGCTTCCCTTGGCTCCCATCATCCTGGATGTGGGATGTCTTCCCCCACACTTCGCATGGCAATAACTCCTCAACCATGGAATAAATACTATTTTAATAGCTGCTACTCCTCAGACACTATTATTAGTCCTTGTAAAAGGCAAGTTGCTACATTTTTAGGTGTAAATTGTCCATTGTGAATGCATCTCCCTTTAAAACAGAGTCTCTAAGCAAATGAACAGAAGCAACACAGCAAATGATTAGGCATCATTGTGGACATCCCTCCCTGGCCATTTGTTCCCAAACACCTTTGGCCTAGGGTGAGAAAGTTCAAAGCCACAACAGCTATTTTTAATAGTGCTCTTCACAATTATATGAGATCACAGATCTATGGTTGTAAGGGACTTACAGGTCATGGAGTGCATATCCATCACTGTACAGATGGGACTTGTCACAAATAGTAAAAAGCAGGGACAGGACTGGAACTCAGCTCAAGTTCAGCACTCATTATTTGGATTTTTTCTACTGGATGATTATATTAGTGTGAATTTCTCACACTTGGAAAAGTCCAAATAAATTCACACCAAGAGTGGTGGAGATGGGAGTACAATTTGCTTGTCCTCTAAGCCAGCTTGGTCCAGTAAGATTGTCATGTGCTAGATCTGGGTGGAACTGAACCCCTCTGGAGTATCATCAAACAAGGGGATTGTTTCTTTTCCTTTTTTACATTTAATTTTTATTTTTTTCTCAATTACATGTAAAACAAAAATTTTAACATTTTCAAAAAATTTTGAGTTCCAAATTCTCTCCCTCCCTTCCCTTTCCCCTCCTAGAGAAGGCAAGCAATTTGATATGGAGTATATATGTACAGTCCTGCAAAACATTTCCACATTAGCCACACTGCAAATGAAAATACAAACCAAAAAAACTCAACAATAATAAAGTAAAAAAAAAGTATATTTCTAATCATACATGTGTAGCCTGTATCAGATTGCTTGCTGTCTTGAGGAGGAGGGAAGGAGGAAGAAAATAATTTGGAACTCAAAATCTTACAAAAGTGAATGTCTTTGCATGTAATTGGAAAAAATAAAATACTATTGGGTGGGAGGCAAAAGTATATTTCAATCTATATTCAGATGCCATCAGTTCTTTCTTTGGAGGTGGATAGCATTTTTCATCATATGTCCTTCAGGATTATCTTAGATCATAGTATTGCTGAGAATAGCTAAGTCATTCGTAGTTTATCATTATACAATATCGTTACTGTGCACAATGGTCTCCCGGTTCTGCTCACTTCACTTTGCATCAGTTCGTATAAGTCTTCCCAGGTTTTTCTGAAACCATCCTGCTCATCATTTCTTATAGCACAATAGTGTTCCATCACAATCATATACCACTACTTCTTCAGCCATTCTGAGCTGATGGGCACCCTCTCAATTTCCAATTCTTTGCCACCACAAAAAAAAAGCTGCTATAAATATTTTTGTACATATAGGTCCTATTCCTTTGATATCTTTGGGGTATAGACCTAGTAGTGGTACTGTTGGGTCAAAGGGTGTATATATATCTATATCTATCTATATATATATATATACATACACACACACACACATAGTATGAGAGCAATTTGGAACTCTAATACTATGTGTGTGTGTGTATATATATAAATATAAATATATATATAAATATAAATATAAATAAATATATAAATATAAATATATATATATATATATAGTATTATAGTCTTTTGAGCAGAGTTCCAAATTGCTCTCCAGAATGACTGGATCAGTTCACAACTCCATCAACAATGCATGAGTGCCCCTATTTTCCCACATCCCTTCTAACATTTGTCATTTTTCCTTTGTCATAGTAGCCAGTCTGATAGGTATGAGGTGATATCTCAGAGCTGTTTTAATTTGCATTTCTTTAATCAACAATGATTTAGAGCATTTTTCATGACTGTTGATTTCTTCTTCTGAAAATGCCTGTTCATATCTTTTAACCATTTATCAACTGGGGAATACTAGCATTCTTATAAATTTGACTCAGTTTTCTTTATATTTGAGAAATCAGGGCTTTATCAGAGAAAATTGCCATATAATAAAAATTATCTATTTTATATCCCATAATGCTATCTTGTTTGGTCACGAATTCTTCAAGGGGACTGTTTTTCACTAGTTGCCTTCTTCAACCTTTGGGCTAGACTATGTGAGTAATACTACTCACAATCCTACAAACAAACATGGTAGCTCATCAGTTGACCAGCAGCAAAATCTTCTATGCTACTGTTGTAAGCAGAAGACTCATGAAGTTAAGGCTCAGTTATCTCTGTGGTTCTCTTCTTCATTCATTCTCTTTCTTCTCTTATCTGTATCCTCCCTCACCCCTCTCTTCTTCCCACTTTTTCTTCTCCCTCCTTTGAAAAGATAGGCTTTCCAAGAGATGGAAACATCACATCCGAACACAAGAATAAACCAGCACAAGTCAAGAGTAACAACCAAGCAAATGCATATGCTTATATATACAAATACGAACCTCTACCAGCTTCATCATGGGCACAGGGTTGAAGAAATGGAGCCCCCCAAATCGGTCTTGCCTAGTGGTAGAATTGGCTAAGTCTGTGATTTGCAAAGAGGAAGTATTGCTGGCAAAGATCGTGTGTCTGCAAAGACAAAAAAATATAAGATGTCCAAGTGATTTTACATCATTGGCAATGACTAGGACTTAGGTCTTAAGTACACCACACCAGGCAGATACTGACTCTAGGTATCAGCTAATCTGTCCCCTATGGGAAAAAGAAAGAGAAGAAAAAGTGTACTCCCCCAGCAACATATCATACAATCTCTGGTTTGGATTTAAATTAAGTCAATCTATGATTTAAAGGGAAGCTTGTCCCCTTATCACTCTGTTGCATCTCATAATTCACATGGAATAGAGGGTAAAAATTCTCTTGTACTGTGTATGGTTTAACAACAACAAAAAAAAACAGAATTACAAGGATAAATGGATATGTTATCTAACTATCCCAAACAAATTCAGTAATAAAAAAGGGAAAAAAATTCAGTAAAACCTGGTAAAAATGGGATTTTTTTTAAAAAGTAAAAGCAACCTAGAAACTATTTTACTATATCCTGATAAAGTCATCAACACGGTCAAGTCAACAAGCATTTATTAAGCACTTACCATGCACCAGAAATCATGCTAAGAGCTGGGATACAAAGAAAGATAAAAAGTCTCTACTTTCAACATGAAAACAAACAAGATAAGTTCAAAGTAATGAAGAGAAGAAAGGCTTTAGGATTTAGGGATATCATTAAATACTTCTTGTAGAAAGTAGAATTTGGGGTGGGACTTAAAGGAAGCCAGGAGACAGAGGAGAGGAGGGGAGGATTCTAGGCAGGGAGACAAAGCAGTGAACACATACTAAGTAGAAGACAAAGACATCAATGTCACTGGATCATAGAGAACGGAAGGGAGTAAGGTATGAAACAACTGGAAAGGTGGGAAGAGCTTTAAAAGCCCATTGAACAGATTAAAACCACTTAGTTTCATAAGATCACATAGCTAGAGTTGTAAGGAGCCTGGGAGACCACCCCGTCTAATCCCGTCGTTTCACGGTGAAGGAATCCAGGGATGTTATATAATCTTCCCACGGTCACACAGATAGTGACAGAGCTGAGATTTCAACATCAGACCCCCTACCTCCCAATCCAGTATCCCTTCTCCTGTACGTTCCTACCTAGAAACTTATTATTTTCATTTTTCAAAAGGACGTCTCACCTACAAAATGATGGTGAGCTTTCCCTATGTCTTCGTTGTGGTTGAGTTGTTTCAGTCATGTCCAACTCTTCGAGACCCCATTTGCGGTTTTCTTAGCAAAGATACTGAAGTAATTTGTCATTTCTTTCTCCAGATCATTTTATAGATGAGGAAACTGAGGTAAATGGGGCTAAGTGTCTTGCCCAGGGTCATATAGTTAGTGTCTGAAGCCATACTTGAACTCAGGTCTTCCTGATTCCAGGCTGGGCCCCATTACACCACCTAGCTGCCCCATCTCTTCCCAAGACTACTTAAAGAATCCCCAGGGCCATTTCGCCATTTCTAATCATCCTGATCCATATCTGCCCACTGTACCCAGATCGTTCCAGAGGAGAGAGTGAGGCTGGTGACCTTGCACAGTCCTCCCTCACTTAAATCCAACTCACCTGCAAGTCATGGCATTACCTCCCTGATGTCATGGTCCTCTTCGATAATAAAGGACAAACCACACAAGAAAGGAAGACTTGTATAGTTATATAAGTCTGTTAAGGACATCGACTCAGAATAATCATTTATTTAAAACAAACTTCCATCCAGGAAACTCTGATTTAAACATTACGCCTTTTTTTCCCAAAATAATTTTTGAATATAAATTATCTCCCTTTTTGCAATACGGTTCAGAAAAAAATTTCCAATTAAATTTTGGGGAAAACAGAATAAGACTGTGGATCAGGACGCATTGCTCACAATAATCTCCCTCCAACACCACCCCCCACCCCTGAAAGATTAATACAAAATGTAACATTTGAAGGCTGGAATACAAGTACTAATGGAGAAATGAAAAAACTTCCTCTTTTAAAGAAATCCAAATATAGTTTCTTGTTCCTATTGTGCCACCTTGTGGAAAAATAGGCAATGAGCAAGTCTAGAAGAGGCAGGCTGACTATACCTGATGAGCCCAGGTCACTGGAAAGAGGATGAGAATCACAGGCTCGGCCTCAAGGAGGCAGCCATGGTTCATCTGAAATCTACAGGAAAAACAACCCATTCCACTGGGGCAGAATCATTCAATCACTAAAAGGACAATGGACTAGAAAAAAAAGTACCAGAAGATATGGTTGCCCTAGGAATTATCGAAGCATATAAAGGAAAAGCTTAAGCTCAAGTAAGCTGAAGGAATAGAGCATTTCATTTGGTTCTCATGATAATGCTGAGAGTTAGATGCTATGATTGTCTGCGTTTTATAACTGAGGAAACTGAGGCAGACATCAGGGTTATACAGCTAGTAAAGTTGTATTTGAACTCAGGTCCTCCTCACTCCAAGACTAGTTAGCCACCCCTAAGAAGGGCCCCAACAGGTAAGCCCATGTGGTTCTTTCCCTACCTTCCTTCCAAATGATAACAGGTTCTTGGATTGGTGAGGGTAAGAAACTTCAGTTATCTGTGAACTAGCCACTATTTATACCTGGTGTCAGGCAGCACACTAGTGATTATGCATGCCATCAACAACTATCTTTGTACTATAGATTTTATATGATTGCAGCCTTCAAGAGGGTGCTCCTTAAAGCCTGTGGTTTCCATAGCAAAGAAACTTAAGAAAACAAAATAAAATGAGAAGGAACACTAATTTTAGAATCACAGAGCTAAAAGGAACACTTGGAGGTCTTCTAGACCAGTCCCTCTCATTTTGCAGATAAGGGAGATGAAATGAGATCACCCAGAAGGATGAAGTGAGAGACATCTTCAATTTCTAACGGTAACAAAACATTTTGACATCTACACTAACTCGAATGGAAGAGATGCTACTGCTGCTGATGACCCATTGGTTTCCCTCCTTGTTTTCATCTTAAAGATGGATAGAGCTGAACAAATAGTCCATTGTGTAGCTGATTCAAGACAATCAGGGGATAGGGACTCATCCTGTGATTCCACTTAACTCCTACATGAGGAAATTCCCCTCTACCAGTGCAGGATAGCACTTTTCCTGCAACACAGTCTTAGATAGTTGTTCAGAGCACTAAAAATTTAAAGGCCTTGCCCAAGGTCAGAGGTGGGACTTGAACCCGGGTCTGCCCAGTGTTGAGGCCAAACCTCTATCCTTTAAATTATATTGCTTCTGTTGTTGTCCTTCGTTCTCGAAGAGGACCAAAATGACATCCCTATGACATCCCTAGTCAAGTTTCAGTGTGTCCAACTGTGGCTGATCAGACCAATACGAGCTCGGAATGCTCCACCACAGGTTGGGCACAAATAGTCGGTGTGAACATTTGGGGTGGATACTCCAATTCCAAAGTTCGTAAGAGAGACCTTGGGAGTGTCCTTGCATCACTACTTCTGACCACCATGTGAAAGCTTGCCCTGTGTGAGTTCTCCATAAAAGTCTTTTTGGCAAGTGTACGTTTTGCATTCTGTCAACACTGACATTGCTTCTGTAACAATAAAAAGCCATATCTAATCCAAAATGGACTCCTCACTGTTTTCTGACTTTGATCCATGTTTTCCTGCCTCCTTCCTTTGTTTCTTCCAAGAATTCCTTCTTACTACCATTTCCATCTGTTGAATCCTATCCATCCTATCTTGCACTGAAGCATTTCACAAGAAGTATTTCCTTCTCTGTCACCTCTTCCACAGAAGCCTTCCTGATGCCCTTCCTGATTGACGAAGTGGGAGCCCTTTGTTTGAACCACTCTAATGGCATATAGTGGTAATAATTTGGAGTCAGAAGACCTGGATTTGAATCTGGGATCTGCTACTTGCTCACATTCTGACTGGGCAAGTCCTATAACCTTTCTGAGTGTTAGTTCCTTCTTTTTTTTCAAACTTTAAGATTTTTTATTTTTAGTTTACAACACTTGGTTCTACATAATTTTGAGTTCCAGATTTTCTTCCTCCCCTCCCCCACCAAGACAGCATGGAATCTGATATATCTTCTACATATTAACTTCACATTGAACTTATTTACACAATAGTCAAGTTGTAAAGAAGAATTATGACCAATGGAATGAATCAAGGTAGAGTAGCCTGGTGTAAACAGTTGTGAACATAAAGATTGGCATGTCTATTTAGAACTAGGCTGATGGGATACAGGAAGATTTCATTTTTGGCACATAGCGATATTTCCTAGGGCACATTGGTTTCTTAGTCTTTCTCTCTTTGTTTGGCATAACCAAAAAAAAAAAAAACCAACCCAAAAAAAAGAACAGAAGAGGAAAAAAAAAGGGAAAAAAAAAAGACAAGCATAAAGTGTGCCTCAATCTGCATTCAGACTCCATAGTTCTTTCTCTGGATGTAGATAGCATTCTCCATCGTGAGTCCTTTGGAGTGTTAGTTCTTTTGTATGCAAACTACACTCACAGGACTGACAGAAGGAAATCATTTTATAAAAAAGTTTACAAACATGAACTATCATTATCAATACCTCAATGGATTGAGAATTCTTGAGAAGTAAATTGTCTTACTCAACTTTGTATCCCCTACGATAGGAGGTAGGAAGGGGCAGATAGATGCCTTGAATGCACACAGTAAAAGACTCAATACTGAATGTATTCAACAATTCAGTTTGAGAAGTATTTATTAAGCACCTACCACAAGCTAGGCAGCACACTGGGCACTAGGGAAACAAAACAAAAATAAAACAGTCCCTGACCTAAAGAACCTTCTATTATAAAACAAATTTCACAGGCAAAGAAGACTAACAGGAGGAAAATATGGGAAAGGCCTCTTGTAGGAGGTGGGATGTGAGCTATGTATTGAAGAAAGCTAGGAATTTTAGCTAATTCTAGCTAAAGAGGAGAAGCCCTCAAGGGTGATGGACTATGAAGGCACAGAGAAGGTGTTAGAACATATGTATAATAACTATGCCAATTCGGCTGGAAGTGGAACACACAAGGGGGGATAATAGGTATGTGCCCAAAAGAGAGGTTGGCATCAGATTTTGAAGGCTTTTAGATGCCAGAAGAGGAGATTATATTTTATCCTAAAAGCAACAGGAAGACACCCAGGCAGGAGAGGGAAATGGTCAGATCTGTGATTTAGGAATACCATTTTAGTAGCTCTGAGGAGAATGGACTGGAAAAGGGACGGACTATATACAGGTTTTTTGTAGACTATTTGCAGACTATTACCATAATCAAAGCGAGAGGTGCTGAGGGCCTAAGCCTCTGGTGACTGTTCATATAGTAAAAAGGACAGATAGGAGAGATGTTGTGAAAAGCAGAAGACTCAACAGGACTTTGCAACTGACTGGATATGAGGGACTGAGATAAAGAAAATTGAGTCTGACTACAAGGAAGAGAAACTGGATGCCAGAAAATAGGACAGTTGACAGAAAGAAGGAAGTTAGGAAAAGGACCATATGGGAGCCTGCATACGTACTCTGCTGCAAACTTGTCCAGCCTCTGGAAAAGCTCATTTTTCACTTTCAGGTTCTCCACGATGGCTTCTATCACCAAGTCAGTGCTATGGACCACAGAAGCAGCATCTGTGCTCAAAGATATGTTGCTCAAGGTCTTCTTAATAAATTCATCACCAGCCTAATGAGTGTGGAGGAGAGAGGAGAAAAGAAATCACACGTTTCATTTGAAAATATTTCTTAATATTTGCCAAAGTGAGAAAGACCAAGAAACCAATGTGCCCCAGGAAATATCGCTATGTGCCAAAAATGAAATCCTCCTATATCCCACCAGCCTAGTTCTAAATAGACACGCCGATCCTTATGTTCACAACTGTTTACCCCAGGCTACTCTACTAAGGAGTCAATGCCAGTTGTTCAAGTACTCAGAATCAGTAACACCACATTCTTTGGTATCATTCTTTCTAGCCCAATAATTCTTTTTATTCTTATTTTCAAGGCAAGCCTGTAGCTCAGTTCTCTAAGAAGGGCTTGAATTTAGACTGGTGCTTTCCATTAGTCTAAAAAGGTGATACTATCTATTTTATCCCAGCACAAAATACATTACAAGAGAAAAATTAAGCTAGGGGAAAGGGAAAGGCAGCTAGATGGTTCAGGAGATAGAGCTCTGGGCTTGGAGTCAGGAACACCTGAGTTCAAATCTGGCCTCAGAAATTTACTAGCTATGTGGCCTTGGGCAAGTCACTTAACCTCTGTTTGTCTAGGAGGAGCTAGGTGGCTCAGTGGATCGAATGTTAGGCCTGGAGTTAGGGAGACTTGAGCTCAAATCCAGCCTCAGACACTCACTAGCTGTGTGACCCTGAGCAAGTCACTGTTTGCCTCAATCCACTGGAGAGGGGAATGGTAAACCAATCCAGTGTCTTTGCCAAGGAAAACCCTATGGATAGTATGGTCCACAGGGTCATGAAGAGTCAGACACTGAAAAACAATAAGGGTGGGGGGGGGGCAGGATGAGGAAACTGGATAGTCTCACAAAGGCTTTGTCAAATTCAAATGTTTCCTTTATTTTCCATTAAGTATTATCTGATTTTACAGCTTATTTATATATTTATAATAGCATATTTATATTATATGTATTACATTTATATATAATATATTTATAGCTTATTCTTCTAGACTTCACTTAGGGAAAAGTGTGCCCATTTGGAAACCCATTTGAAGTCTATTTCTATAATCAAAGAACCTAAATTCTAGGTAATGACTGTATATATCTATATGGAGAGAAATAGATTGATGTAAGGAATGGTAGGTTAATTCAAGAATACAACTTAAATTATGATTTGTGCCAAATTTGGTAAAAATCAACAAAGTCACTCCAATGTTACCTTAGAAGACAAAGAATTACACAAATCCAAAATGCCAAGGGGTCAAGTTAAAATTGAGCACAGATAGTTAGATTCACTTAGAGGTCCCGGGCTTGTATCCCAGTCTGCTATTCAATCTCTAAGTGATCTTCAAAGAGTCATGGAGCCTCAGTTCCTTCATCTGTAAGATAATGAAGCTGTATCAGATGGCCTCTGAGGTCCCCTCAGCCCCTGGAGGTCTCAAATATTTGTACAGGCCAGCTCAAAAAAGGGAAATATTTGCAACAGGCTGACTGAGAAACCAAGAACAGAGTCCCTGGTCAGCAACGGTGTACCAAGGAATTCTGGTGGAGCTCGCCAGCATCAGAGTCCCCATCAGGGTTTCTCTGATTCCCATGTTCCCAACTACTCTTTGAGGCTCTTGAATCATGAAAGCATGCTCAACATCCCTACCCCTCACCACTGTGCTTGCTCAACAGAAAAGTGCTACACTTTACCCCATACAAAGAGCATGATCAGTCTCCAAGTGGTTTGATTTGAAGGTTATCAAGACAAAGATGTTACCTGAGGATTCTCTGCAAATTTCTTTTTGGCAACTCTCTGGAGGTTTTCTTCAATTCCTTTTTTGGACTTGGCCAGGATCTCGTCTGTTTGGTCCACTAATACAACCGTGTGTCCAGTTGATGCGGCAACCTGAGACAAAAGAAAGACCGTCCAAAAAAGTAAATTGATCAAAAAGGGATTAAAATGTTCATGACAAATGAGCGAATCTGAAACGGGAATCTCAAGCTTTTTGCCAGCACAACCAAGATCTGCTGTTATAATTATTGAGACTAACTTTGGGAACTCTTGACTCACATTTAGGCAAAACATAAAAATGCTAGGTTAGCAGTGTGACCCTGGGCAGGGTCATTAAACCTCTCTGTGCCTAAGTTTGATTTGGTGGCTTCTAAGGGGGTAAATGAGGCAGAAAGATGGATGGCTCAATGGATAGAGTACTGGGCCTGGAGTCAGGAAGACTTGAGTTCAAATCTAGTCCCAGACACTTACTAGCTATGTGACCTTGGGCAAGTCACTTAACCTCTTTGCCTTAATCTACAGGAGAAAGAAATGGCAAACCACGCCAATATCCCTGCCAAGAAAACCCCATAAAAGTTGGACATGACTGAACAACAACAATCAAGGGGGGAAAACTATAAAAATTCAAGCAAGATTATAACAATAAACTCCTGTGCCTCAGTTTCCTCCCAGGCAGTTATAATCACCTCTGATCTCACAGGAATATTACTGCAAAGAGGAAATGATGTATTACTGAAGTGTGAAACCCTGGGCAAATATTCAAGCAAGCTTAACTCTTGTTTGTTTTTAAGGGACAGCCCAAGCAGATGCAGTCAATCAACAGGTATTTATACTAGATACAAGGTAACAGGGGAGGCTACTAGTAGCAAGGGGTCTGAACAAAGACTTCATTCATGTAGAAGGAGGCAAGTGAACTGAGTTTCACCGGAAACAAGATCGTAAGAGACAAGATTTGGAGGGAGTGTGTTCCAGGCAAAAGCCTAGTGACTACAGATACGTAAGACAAAAAATAACGAGGCCATTTTAGCAGCTGATCAGTCAACAAGCATTTATTAAATACCTACTATGTGCCAGGCACTGTGCTAAGCACCAGGGATAGTGTACTTATTCTCCTCTCAAAGGAGCCCACCAAATGATCTTCCTAAGTCAGGCATAGGCCTGGTCATATCCCCACTCAAAAACCCTACAACTGCTAGAATAAAATGCCAACCAATAAGCCTATATTCAAGGCCCTTAATACTGGCTCCAACCTACTTTCCAGTCTAAGTTCACATTACTCCTCCATTCACAGTGTCCACTCCAGAAAAAAATGGACTGTCAGCTGTTCTAGGAATTTAACACTCCATGTTCTATCTCAGGTTGCCCACTGTTTTCTTTTTTTTAATTATTATTTAACTTTTTCTTTTAAATTTTGGTTTCCAGATTCTCTCCTTCCCTCCTACCTCTCCTCTACTCACTGAGAAGGCAAACATTATGATAAAAACATGTGAAATCATACAAAACGTTTCCAAATTAGCCATATCTCCCTCACCAAGAAAAATGAAAGAGAAGAAAGAAAAAAAAAGTAAAAAATGAAGCAAGAAAATGTACTTCAATTCGCACTGAGATTTCATTAGTCCTCTCTGGAGGTGGATCACATTTTTTCATCATGAGTGGGTTGGAATTTTCTTGGCTCACTCTACTGATCAGAGTAGCCAAGTCTTTCACAGTTGATATTACAGTGTATGATGTTCTCCTGGTTCTACTCAGCTCACTTTGCATGAGTTCATATATATGTCTCCCCAGGTTTTTCTTATAGCACAATAGTTCTCCATCACAATCATGTGCTATAACTTGTTTGGCCATTCCCCAACTGATGAGCATCCCCTCAACTTCCAATTCTTTGCCACCACAATAAGAACTGCTTTCTCTTTTTCTGTTCTCTTTGGGGTACAGACTGTGTTGGTAAGCAAAATGGCCTTTGTTTTCTTTGAGTAATTCAGTGAGCCTTACTAGGTACTAAGCCCGAGGTCCAAACCCCTAATAGGTGTGAAACCTATGTGGGTGTGGATTGGCAACTAAGGTGGGGCCCAAGGTGGGGCTAACTCCAGGGAGGGCCTAGTTTACATGTCTGGGACAGCAGAGGCTTTTAGACCACGTGGGTTTAAGTCCACCTCTTTGTGACGATTCTAGGTCACGTGGGTGAGTCGCATGTGTGACTCACCCCTGACGTTGAAAAGATATAAAAACCAGGGGTTGGCCGTCTGTTCCTTGGAGCTCTTTGCTGCAGCAGCGGTGGCGGGTGACTCTGGGCCAGCCCTTGTTCTGAGCTCCCGGGCTGAACCTAGATGTTGGTAACTATGAATTGTATTGGGTCTGTCTGTTGATATTT
This sequence comes from Trichosurus vulpecula, assembly GCF_011100635.1. NCBI lineage: Eukaryota > Metazoa > Chordata > Mammalia > Diprotodontia > Phalangeridae > Trichosurus > Trichosurus vulpecula. The sequence continues at coordinate 49,059,456 of NC_050578.1, forward strand.
GTAATTTGTTTGTATTTTGTTCTGAAGTTCAGGGTGCTGGCTTTTCCCCTAAACTAAGTGAATGCTGTTTGTATGCTGAATTAAAAGTAAGCTTGTCAACCCCTTTACCTTGCTTTCCTTAGTTAAGCAGATCAAAAGAACCTGTGCTGTTGGCAGCTTTCTGGGTGCTGGCTGTGGGTGGATCTTATACCCCCACAGAAGCTGCTAGCTGGATTGTGGAAACACAGGCCTAGTAGTGGTATTGCTAGATCAAAGGGTATGCACAGTTTTATAGCCCTCTGGGCATTACAAACTGTTTCCCAGAATGGTTGGACCAATTCACAATTCCACTTACTAGTGTACTTATTCTCCCCTCAATCCCTCCAGCATCTGTCATTTCTAACAGGTAGAGGTAGCACCTCAAAGTTATTTTAATTTTCATTTCTCTTATCAATAGTGATTTAGACCATTTTTTCATGACTATAAATAGCTTTGATTTCTTCTTCTAAAAACTGCCTGTTCATATCCTTTAATCATTTATCAATTGTGGAATGGCTCCTTTTTAATGACTCAATTCCTTAAATTTTTAAGAAATGAGGCCTTTATGAAAGAAACTTGCTGTAAAAATGTCTTGATATTACTTTACTGTCTATGGTACAGAACAAAATGTAATTTCCTTGATTATGTCTTTTATTAGATCTATTTTTGCTTTTGCTTTGTCTGAGAACAAGACTGCCACCTCTGCTTTTTGCTTTTTTTTTTTTACTTCATCTGAAGTATAATAGATCCTACTCCACCCTTGTATTTTAACTGTGTATGTCTTTTTGTTTCAAACAACAAATTGTTGGCTTCTGGTTTCTAATCCATTTCTGTCTTATGGGTTAACTCATTCCATTCACATTCAGTTATGATTACTGTGTATTTCCCTTCCTCCTATTTTCTTTTGTTTATCTTTCTTTTTATCCTGTCCCCCCTCAAAAGTCTGTTTTCCTTTTGACTACTGACTACCTGACTCTGCCCTCCTCCCCCAATAACTCTTATCTTTTACTTCTTATTTCCCTACTGGGGAAGGTAGATTTCTATACACAAATGAGTGTATTTCTGTATATGTATTCTTCCGTCTTTGAAACAATTCCAATAATAATGAGGTTTAAGCATTGCCTGCCACCCTCCCATTTCCCCCTCTACTGGAGAAGCTTTTCCTTATATGTCTCTTTTTTCATCAGAAAATTTTCCCCGTTCTACCTGTCCCTTCCCCCTTTTCCTACTGCATCCCTGTTTCTCACCCCTACTTTTTTTTTGAGATCACTGCAACATAACTGACTCACATCCATGCCCTCTTTCTTTCTTTTTCTTTTCGTTGCATGCTCAATTCATTGATCTGCTCTCTATGTTATTGCTTTAAGAATTGAGAGATAGAGATTTTCCTCTAAGCGCTGCCTTTGACTGCATCCCATAAATTTTGGTATGTTGTCTCATTGTTGTCATTCTCTTTAATGAAATTATAGATTGTTTCTATGATGTGTTCTTTGACCCACTTATTCTTTAGGATTATGTTATTTAGTTTCCAATTAATGTTTAATCTTTCTTTCCAATGTCCTTTATTAAATGTAATTTTATTGCAGTATGATCCAAAAAGCATGCTTTTGATATTTCTGCTCTTCTGCATTTGGTTGCATTTTGATGTCTTTATACAGTCATTTTTTGTGTAGGTGCTATGTACCATTTCATTTTCTCCAGAGGTCTATCGTATCTAACTTTTCTAAGAAAATTCTATTCACTTCCTTAACTTTTGTTTGTTTTTTGTTGGATTTATGTAGTTCTGAGAGGGGAAAGTTGAGGACCCCACCTTTAGTTTTACTGTCTATTTCCTCCTGTAACTCATTTAACTTTTTTAAAAATTTAGATGCTATACCATTTGTTGCATATGTTTAGTATTGCAAAATAGTTTCCTTCTTTATCTCTTTTAATTAGGTCTATTTTTGCTTTTGCTTTTTTTGAGATAATTGCTACCCCTGCTTTTTTACTTCAGCTGAAGCATAATAGATTCTGCTTCAATACATCCCATTGATATTTACAATTACACCAAACTATATTTCCCTCCATGTTATTTTCCCCATCTCCCTCTCCCTCTCCCTCTCTCTCTCTCTCTCTCTCTGTCTCTCCCCTTTCACAAGTGGTTTACTTCTGAACACCACCTCCTCTAATCTGTCCTCCCCTATATCATTCCCTCTCCCCACCTCTTATACCCATCCCTTCTTACTTCCCTATAAGGGTAAGACAGATTTCTATATCCAACTAGGTTTGTATATTATCCCCTCTCTGAGCCAATTCTAATGAGAATAAGGTTCAAGAGTTTCCTGCCACCCCCAACTTCCACCTTCCTCTCAACTGTAATAGCTTTCTTGTGCCTCCTTTATGAGAGAGAATTTACCCCGTTCTACTTCTCCCTTTCTCCTTCTCCCAGTGCATTCCACTTTCTTACCCCTTAATTTTGTTTTTTGGGGATATCATTGTTTCAACAATTTGGCTAGCAGCTGCTGTGGGGGGGGGGGTATAAAACCAACAACAACCAGCTCACAGAATGCTGCAAGCCCAGGTCCTTTTGATCTGCTTTACTAAGGAAAGCAACTTTAGGGGGATAACAAGCTTACTTTAATTCAGCATACAAATACCATTCACTTAGTTCAGGGGAAAAAGACAGCACCCTGAACTTCTGAGCAAATACAAACAAATTACAAACATTGACAGACAGGTCAAATACAATTCATAGTTACCAACATCTAAGTTCAGCCCAGGAGCTCATAACAAGGGCTGGCCCAGAGTCACACGAGCCACCACTGCTGGGGGTCAGAGCTTCTAAAAAAGATAGCCAACCCTTGGTTTTATATCTTTTTCAGGGTCAAGGGTGAGTCACACATGCGACTCACCCATGTGGACTAAAATCCTCACAAAGAGGAGACTTAAACCCACATGGTCTAAAAGCCTCTGATGTCACAAACGTGTCACTCAAACCCATGTAAACTAGGTTTTCCCTTGAGGCAAGGAGGTCATCAAGGACTCCTAATTTAATCAAGGAAATAAAGGCCAAACTCTTCAAGGGCACTTGGTTGAACTAAGTGCTAAGAGCCCATTTTGATTGCCAACACAATCATCCATTATAGCAAACTCACATTCTCATCCTCTGTCTATATATATTCCTTCTAATTGCCCTAAGAGTGATAAATAAAGTTCTTAAAAGTTGTAAGTAACATCTTCCCAGTGGGAACATAAACAGTACAACCTTATTGAATCTCTTGAGTCTTGCATTTGAAAATCAATTTTTTGTTCAGCTCTGGTCTTTTCATTAGGAATTCTTAAAAGTCCTCTATTTTATCAAAAACCATTTTTCCCCATGACAGATTTACTCAGTTTCACTGGGTAGGTGATTCTTGTTTGTAATCCTGGCTCCTTTGCCTTCCAGAATATCATATTTCAAGCCTTCTAGGTCCTTTAATGTAGGAGTTGCTAAATCCTGTGTAATCCTGACTGTGGCTCCATGATATCTGAATTGTTTCTTTCTGCTTCCAATATTTTCTCCTAGGCCTGGGAGCTTTGGAATTTGGATATGATATTCCTGAGTTTTCATTTTAGTATCTCTTTTGGGATATAATTGGTAGATTCTTTCAATTTCTATTTTTGTCCTCTGGTTCTAAGACATCAGAGCAGTTTTCCTTGATAATTTCTTGAAATATGATGTCCAGAATTCTTAATCATGGCTTTCAGGTAATCCAATAATTCTTAAATTATCTCTCCTGGATTTATTTTCCAGGCCAGTTGCTTTTCCATTCAGTTATTTCACATTTTCTTCTATTTTTTTCATTTGGTTGATTCTTGATGTCTCATGGAGTAATTAGCTTCTACTTGCCCAATTCTAATTTTTAAGGAATTATTTTCTTCATTGAGTTTTTGTACCTCCTTTTCAATTTGGCCAGTTCTACTTTTTAAGGAGTTGTTTTCTTCAGTGAAGTTTTGCATAACTTTTTTTTCATTTATTGTGCTTCCTTAACCAAGCTACTGATTCCCTTTTCATGCTTCTCTTGCATTACTCTCATTTATTTCCCCAATATTTCTTCTACCTCTTATTTGATTTAAAAATAAAAATTTCAGCTCTTCCCACAGTTCTTTTTGGGCCTGAGACCAATTCACATTTTCTTTGAGGATTTGCACATGGCTTTTTGACACTGTCCTCTTCTAAGTTTGTACCTAGATCCTCCCTTTCACTATGGTAACTTTCTATGGTCAGGTTCTTTTTGTTGTTGTTGTTTAATTTCCCAGCCCATTTCATGACTTTTCACTTTATGTTAAAGTTGAGATCTGCTCCTGGAGTGTGGAGGGCACTGTCCCAAATTTCTTGTGGTAGTACTCAGGGCCTAGCTGCACTAGAGATGAGGCCTTGCTTCTATTCTGCCTTGGGTGTGGATTTGCCTCTGGCTTGGTCAGGCACCAACCCAGTGAGACAGACCTTTCCTACTAACCCTCCAAGCTGTCTTGGTCTGGAAAACTGCTTCACTGCTCCAGAATTGGTTTTGAGGAGTTATTCTAAGGTTGTGTGGAGGAGAATTTGGGAGAACTGAGCCAAGTTCCTGCCCCACTCTACCACTTGGCTCCAGAAGTCTATGCTTTCATTCTACGTAAGCTCCTTTTAACTGCTCTAATAATGACAAAGTTCTTAGGAGTTGCATATATCATCTTCCCATATAGGAATGAAAACAGTTTAACTTTATCGAGTCCCTCATGATTACTCTTTCATGTTTACTTTTGCATGGTTCTCTTGAGTCTTGTATTTGAAAGTCAAATTTTCTATTCAGCTCTGGTCTTTACATCAGGAATGCTTAGAAGCTCTCCATCTGGGGCAGCTAAGTAGCACAGTGAGTAGAGCATCAGCCCTGGAGTCAGGAGGACCTGAGTTCAAATGTGGCCTTGGATATTTGACAGTTTTTAGCTGTGTGACCTTGGGCAAGTCACTTAACCCCAACTGCCTTGCCTTCTACCCTCCAAAAAAAACTCTTCTATTTCAGTAAATATCCTTTCCCCCTCAGAAGGATTATATTCAACTCTGCTGGTCAAACTCATTTTTTGTTTGCTTATCTTCCTAGCCTATTTCTTCACTTTAAACTTCTATGTTAAAGTTGGGCTCTGCTCACCTTGGGGTAGGAGGCACTGTCCCAAGCTTCAGGCTTTCTTTGTGCTGCTGTTCTGAGCCCTAGTTCTGGGGGTCTGAAAGTTTTTGATGCTGCCAAGGTGGTGTAATGTGAGGAGAGGTGTGCTCACTGCTCTCCTGGTCTGTGCTCTGGTCTTTATAGGAAGGGGCCCCGGCTCCTCTGCAGTTGCAAGTGCAGAGCCAGCACTCCTCTTGGTCCTGGAACTGCAAATAGGTCCCCTGCTCTCCCGCAGCCACAAATGCTAGAGCTCCTTCTTGCCTTGTAACTGCCATCAGATTTCCTGCTCCCTTGCAACTGACCACAACCACTCCTTTCCACCCTGGAACTTCAATCCAGAACTGTGTATTGTTAATAGAGTTGTCAATCGGTGCCAGCTGCACCCAGGGCCTACAAAAAGGTTGCCTGAAATCTCTTTCTGACCAGTTGTCCAAGCCCCCCTACCGTCTCTGGGCTGAGAGCTCCTGAAGCTGCTGGATCTTACTGAAAAAACACACCAGCAAGAAAGCAAAGTAATTAAAAGACTTGCTAGGCAACTGTTTCAAGAGGACAAAGCATGTGTGTCAAATGACCCTGCAGTCAAAGTGATTGAGGAGATAAAATTATGTTTATTTTCCCAGTTCACCTGGGATGAGTAAAGCTTAACTCAACTAGAAAGTGAAAAAGAAAATCAGGTTTGGAGATGAGTTGTTGACTGATCCTATCAGTTTCATTACAGGTGAAGCAGTGCAAGAAATAGCATTTATTAGTGAAATCTGGGACCAAGTTTCCCTTCCTGCCCAGCCAGGTAATTCTGCCATTCTTCAAAATCCTGATTCAGTTGAAGGACTGAGCTCGGGGACCTGGAAAGCCACATGTGGCCTTGGGGCCACAGGTTCCCCACCCCTGGTTAAGTAATAGGAGGGCAAGGTAGCGAAGTAAAGTAGAGGAGTCAGGAGGGATAGGAAATAGGAGATACACACAAATGTAAAAACAAATATCAGAAGTAGAATCTGTTAGGAAAAGTATATGTTTATATATGTGTGCCTGTGCGCATATATGTATGTGTGTGTATATATACATACACACACACACACATATACACGTACATATATATACACACACATACACATATATATACAAGTATATATATACATGTATATACGTATATATGTGTGTGTATACATATATATAAAAATATATCCACATTTAATTGTAGCCTGGGGGGGAAGAGGGGAGGAAAAAAGAACAAAGTAAAAAGTATATAGCAGAGAACAAAAGAAAACCTACAAGGAAGCAGAGAAAAGATGGATAGCTCTCAACACAATGTGTAGTATTTAATATATAGGCTTTCTTGAAATGGAAATTTATTGCTACATATTTTGAATCTTCTCTGTTCTGATGTGCACATATGTGTTTTTTTCTTATTTTATATTTGTTTTAATATTTAAGTTTATAATATGCAAAAAAAGAAAAAAGAAAAACAAAATTCATCTGGAAGACCAAAAAAAAAAATGTTGGAGGATCTTACCTCTCTAAACCATTCTTTCTGGTCCCATGAAGGGCCAAGACTTGAAACCTCAGTAGAAGTTTGTAAATTTGTTTTTAGAAATTCTATTCCTACTTCTCCATTCCAGCTTCTCCCTTGGCCATCCAGGAGATATGTAAGAAAGGTCACCCCTAACCAAGACCAAATTTGGACCCAGAGAGGTCATGAGAATGGAACAACTACAGAAGAAGAAGGGGGAAATTTAATCACCTGTGAACAATAATTGTCACTCACACAGCACATTAAATTTTCCACAGCACTTTCCATATATATTCTCCCATTTGAACCTCACAAGCACGCTGTGAGGGAGGTACTACAGATGGTATTTTCCATTTTACAGATGAAGAAACTGAAGCTTGGAAAGATAAGTGACTTATAGTCACATAGCTAATAAGCATCAGAGCCAGGATACGAGTCCAGGTCTCCCCTGAGTGTAAGTCTAACAAGTGTCCCCTACCTGTCCACCACACCATATTGAGAGTCTCGTGAATTTTTTTCTATTAGGATAAAAGCTCCAAGCTCCAATTTCTAGTCTATTTCATAGCAACGCTACCATTGTAGGACTGTACAGAACACTGTCCCAGGGGCTGGATAAGATACCAAGGTGAAGGAGACAATCTAGTAGGAGGGATACAATGTATATACAAGAAAGGTATTAATACAAGAGAGCTGGAGAAACCTTGCGGCTTGCCCTGAGTCCTATGTCCAATAAGCAAGCCTGGAAGTGTGTCAATGCTCATGCCAGGCAGAAATTCTAATGGAAGACTGCCCAGTGGACTGTGCAGAAACTTTAACTCAAAGTAGTCACACAGAGGAGTATTTTTAGAGTAGAGTGGTATAAAAATAGCCAAGGTGGACACTGGGCTCAAGGCCACACAAATGCACTAAGAAATCAAATGGTGGTTTTGAGAGAGGGGATGAATGTGGCTGGGTTGGGGGTTGGGGGAAGGGAAGAATAGCTACCACCAGACCTGCAGCATGCCTCATGTCTTCTAACTTTAGCAGTGAATCCTTATATTAAATCAAATGGTGTGGTAACAACTCTCTTTGTTTTCAGGACAATTCCTTTTATATGTCCCAGCTTTGTTCAGTTTTTTTTTTCAGTTGTGTCCAACTCTTTGTGAACCCATTTGGGGTTTTCTTGGCAAGGATACTAGAATGGTTTCCATCTCCTTCTCCAGCTCATTTTACAGATGGGGAACTGAGACAAATAGGGTTAAGTGACTTGCCCAGGGTCACACAGTTAATAAGTGTCTGAGGCCAGATTTGAACCCAGAAAAAGGAGTCTTCCTGACTCCAGGCCCAGAACTTTATCTACTTCACCACCTAGCTGCCCATTGTTCTTAATAACAACTTACATTTATATATCACCTTAAGCTTTAAAAGGTGTTTTCCCCAACTGAAACTTGCATTATTATAATGATTGAGCTTAGCCCTGAAGATGAAAAAACCCACCTCCTTCTCTTCTTTGTGGAGGTGGGTGCTATGGGTATGAAATACCGCATACGGTGTCAGACTTGGCTGATGTTTTGCTTAATATGGCTAACCCGTGCTTTCTCCCTTCCTCCTTTTTCTATTCTATTCTTTGATATCAAAGCAAGGGAGAGAGGAGGGACATATTCAGCAGTGAAGATGATGTTTTTTGGGGAAAAAACCCCAAAACAAAAACACTGGGTCATCTGTCCCAAATAAACTGAGTCCAATGTAAGCCTTTCCAAATCCACAGAATTTGGTTCACTATTCCATGAGCCTGAGAAGGTGATCCCAACATACAGGCTTCTAGCTCCACCAAAAAAGCAACCTTCCAGGCAGGAGTTGAGGTTCCTTCTTCCCGGAGTCCTTAGGGCTAAGAGTAAGTTAGTCCTCAATCAGCCTCCACCAGCTGCCTCTCATTCTTAATGCGAGATTTCCATTTTCTTTCCTCATGCCATGTGTCAAGTCAAGTCACCATGGCATCGTAGTCAATCAACAAAGCATTTACTAAGCATCTACTGTCCCAGTAACCATGCCTCAAAGGGACACAAAGACAAAAAACAAATAGAAAACACTTAATAAATGCTTGTTGATTCAATATAAACTCCTTGAGGTGAAAACTGTCTGCTTCTTTAAGGGGATTTGGCTCAGTGCCCAGCACATGGTTGGCATTTAATAAATGGATGCTGGGGAAACAAGAGGTATACATTTAGTAAACAGGAAATACATATAAAGCACATACAAGGGAAGGTAATTTCCTGGGCGGGGGAAGGAGGATGCAGGTAGAATTGAGAAGGGAACACATTTCAGGCAGCCAGGCAAAGGCACAGAGGCAGAAGACAGAACATCTGGATGAAGATGAGCACAAAGGATTGCAGTATACAGAAAGGAAGTATTTATTAAGCACCTACTATTATTGAAGATGAGCACAAAGGAATGCAGTATACAGAAAGGAAGCATTTATTAAGCACCTACTGTTACTAAGCACTTTACAAATATCACCTCATTTGATCTTCAACAGCCCTGACAGAGAGATAACATTATTATACAGTTTAGGAAACCAAAGCAGACAGAAGTGAAGTGAATTTCTCTGGGTTACACACCTAGGAAGTGTCTGGATTTGACTCAGGTCTTCCTGATTCCAGGTCCAGGACTCTAACCAGTGTACCACTTAGCTCCCTCTAGCGTAGAAGGGAAGAAATGTGGAATAAGCCAGGAAAGTAGGCTGGAGCCAGATTGTGAAGGGCTTTCCAGAACAGTCCTGGGCTCTGACAGCTGGGTGGATGATGGATGACAGTGCAGGCAAATGGAAACCAGCAAAATCAACCAAATCAAGAAGGTTCTTCACTAAAATCAAGAAGGTTCTTCATTAAATATCCACATCTTTAGTTAACAAAAACTTGGAAGCTTTTTAAGACCCCCATCTCTCTGTCAGGTTAAAGACAGCCTACCTTTCTAGCTCACTTCCACTAGTCTCCATCTACTCTACAGTCTAACCAAGATGAACTATTTATTGTTTGCCATTTTTACTCTTTCTGGACTCTGCGACTTTTTTGCCCATACAGTTGTCCAGGCTAAGAACCTCTCTCACCCACCCTTCCACCTGCTGAAATCTTTCCCAAGCCTAGCTCAGAAGCCACCTCTTCCATGAGGCCTTCACTGACTTCCACTCCCATGGAAGTGCTGAAGTGGACAGAGCATTGGACTTGGTATCAGAAGACCTGACTTCAAATCTAGCCTCAGACATGTCCTAGCTCAGTGATCCTGGGCAAGTCACTTTACCTGGCTGCCTCAGTTTCTTCAACCACAAAATGGGGATAAAAATAGCACCTACACTCAAATGAGATAATATTCGTGCTTTGCCCATGGTAGATGCTTACTCAATACTGGTTCCTTCCCTCACCTCCAAAGTGGCGAAGGAACTTTCTACCATTAGACCTCACAAAGCACTTTTCTTACACCCTACCTCCTGTGCATTTGTCTCCCACTCAAATTCCTTCCTGGGGTGTGGATCCCATTCGGAGCTCTCAAAAGCTATTTAGGCCAATATTTTACAAGACCTGGTAGGATCTACCAAGTGTGAATACAAAAGCATTTATTAACCACTTACTACATGCCAAGGACTGTTCTAAGGACTGGGGATATAAATACAAAAGCAAAGAGAGCACCCCTCTAACTGGGAAAGACAGCAGACATTGAGGTGAAGGCCCAGGAGGGACACCGTGGTCCAGAAAGGTATGGGATGTTAGTGGGAGCAAACTGACTCATGCCTCCCAGGAGCAACGGCAGAGTTGATCTGATCGAGGTTCCAGAAGTAGAGGGGAGGCAAGGGCACAGAAGGGTTATTTGTACTCCACTGTTGTGGAGAAGACAGATGCAGAGTAGAGGATGGAATAAAGCATGCCTGGGGCCTGCCTGAAATAGGCGGCCAGGTGGCCAGTCATGGATCTGAACAGGGGCCTCGGCAGAAGTGCTAGATGATAGGAAAGAGTTAAGTCCTCAAGGGCATGGTTTCTAGTGCTGCAGCCTTGTCATCCAGGCCAGGGAGGAGGGAGTGAGGTATGTATGTGTGCTGCTCCAGGGCCAACCTAAGTCCAGAGACGGTCAAGGGGAGCTACCAAATGACGACCTTAAGGCAGCTGCTGACATGGTGGATGGAGTGCCAGACCAGGAGTCAGGAAGACCTGAATTCAAATCAGAAGCCTTTAGACACTTCCTCACGGTGTGACCCTGGACACTGTCACTTTACTTCTGTCTGCCTCAGTTTCTTCAACAGTAAAATGGGCTAATAATAGTACCTACCTCCTAGAGTTGTGAGACAACATTTGTAAATCGCTTAGCAAAGTACCCGGAGCATAGGAGAGGCTTAATAAAGGCTCCTTATTTCCTTAAGCAATTTAAGAAAGGAAGGTGTGAAGGGGTTATAAATGCTCCCACCTACAGGAAGTACCAGTGCAGATAAAATCACAGATTTGGTTAGAGCTGAAAAAGAACTTGGAAACCTTTTGCAAAACCCTCATTTCATACGCAAGGGGAGAAAGTTTTCCAAGTCATCTCATTTGATCCTCACCACAACCCATTATTAATATTATCCCCAATTTACAGGCTGAGAGAGGTTAAGTGACTTGCCTGGGGTCACACAGCTAGTAAATGACTAGGGTGTGATCTGAATCGAACTCTTCCTGACTCCAAGTCCAATGCTCTTTCCACTATCCATCATTATAGTGAAATAAGAGAAGAAGGGAATAAGTATTAAGTAAGTGCCTACTGTGCACCAGGTATTTTCTAAGCTTTACAATACTATCTCATTTAAGATACAAGTGTCTTCCCCCCCCCCCCACCCCGTCCCCTATAGAGCATGCCTAGTTACCATTCCTGGTTCCAGGTGACCATGTGGGAGCTGGTGGGGGCAGGGTGGTGGTGAGAGGAGATGCTACTTCCACCCAGGTGTAACATACACCTGATGATGCACAAAAGTAACCTCTAGTCCTCCCACCCCTCTTCCTCTTGGGAACAACTCTCCAGGTAAGAGAAGGGAAAGGATGTATAATTTCATTAATGAAATCCCCCTGCCAAAGAGTAAGCTCTATAAAGGCAGGGACAGCATCTATCCTAAACTTTGTATTCCTGCCACCTCCAGTACCTTCTAGGGAGCTCTGCATATAGTACTTTCTTATTAAATACTGATTTATTAAACAGTCTTATATTAACTGTAAGAGGGGCAGCTAGGTCTCAAAGTGGATAGAGTGCTGGGCCTGGAGTTGGAAGACTCATCTCTCTGGGTTAAAATGTGGCCCCTGCCACTTACTAGCTGTGTGATCCTAGACTAGACACAACCCTGTTTGCCTTGGTTCCCCATCTGTAAAATGAGCCAGAGAAGGAAATGGCAAAACCTTTCCACTATCTTTGTCAAGAAAATCCCAGATGATTACATGCCCGTCTTGTGAGGCAGCTGGGAGGAGAGGGAAGGACAGAAAATTTGGAACTCAAAAACTTGTGGAACTGAATGCTGTAAACTAAAAATAAATAAATAAATTTAAAAAATAAATAAATAAAAATCCCAAATGAGGTCATGAAGATCAGACATAACCGAAATGACTGAACAACAATCAAAAGTAAATATAAAAGATATTAAATATAAAAATAAATGGTTCCTTGGATTTCTCTCCTCTCCCCCAACAAACAACCGTGGAATCTGCTGCCGCTCTGTCCCAACTCACTGCCATGGGGAGATAGTTCTCTGCTCTCCCTCAGAGAGGATACAGCAAAGCTTCTTGGGCTGACCCCAGCCCAGGATCCGACTTAAAGTGCAGACCTCATTTACAACACACCAGGCACAATCTTTCTTTTTTCCTAGTGCTAGAAAGAGAACTGAAGCTGCCCCCTGCCATCATAGGACTTTTGAAAGCAGCAGCCCTAACTCCATGTTCAGTCTAGAGACAGTATGGTATAATTCAGAGTAGTCGGTTTGGGGTCGGATGACCCAGGTTTGAATCCCGGCTTTGCCCCTTAATACCTATATGACTGTGAGCAAGTCACTTCAACTTTTCTGCACTTTGGGTTTCCTCAATTGTAAAATGAAAGAGGTCAGATCCCCTTTAACTCTATCTATGATCCTACAATCTTATGATTCACAAATTCTCACCTCTTCTCAGTAATACAGAATCACAGCTGCCTATGTAGAAACCGCCCCTCTCTCCCCCTCTACTCCTCATGCGCTCATCCCAATTCCCTTCAGCCCTAGCCTTCCCCAAGTTCCAAGCCAGCTCTACATTCTCCTTCTAGGGCGCCCTCTAGGCCTTTTCTATCATTAACAAACTTTCCTTCATTTTAGACATTTTCTTCTCTAGGTTCTTCCAACTTCAGCCAGAATGAACCAGACTCTCCCACAAGATACTGCATTCCTAAACATGTTCTAGGATACCGGGTATACTTTCACACACACACACACACACACACACACACACACCCTTTGTTCACATCCTACAGCAGTCTCTCTCATTACTTCATTTCATTCTAATCTTTAACCCTCATTGGTCAGCCGTTGTTTTCAAAGAGGACCAATGACATCACAGGGGATTAAAGTGAGGCCGAGTTGCACAAGTCATCAACCTCACTCTCTCTTCCAGAACCATCAAAATTCAGTGGCAAGACCAAAGTCAGGATGACTGGTGACGGCTTGAGATGCAGTGGATGACCTTGGCGTCTTCATGTCTGACCAAGCTCTACGGATCCACAGCACCTGCTCCAGTCGCCTTCATGGCCTTTGGAACAAATTGTTCTCATCTGCCCATTCTGCAGGAGGAAGTCTTTGTGTGCTTGAGGTGGACACCCCCCTAATTCACCTGTGGATCTGAGGCCTATCAGTCACCGTAGACCTGGTTTAGCCCATCTACCCCGAGGGTTTACCAGGATGTGACCACTACCTGTGCTACAGCTTTTTGAAGCCACAGGTGAGAGTTGAGTGAGAGGTGTGGACACCAAAGGGGTCAGCAAGCCCTCACATCAGAGGTACTAGACCTCCATACATAACCCATATATTTTCATCCTACCCAGACCCTAGCAATAGGTACCCACTGGCTCCCAGGTCATTCTCCCTTCTTTGTCAAGGAATGCAGTACTTCTCTGTCTTTCTATTTACAACTCCTGCCTTTGGGAACTTTAATATACATATTGGTATCCCCTCAAATACCCTGACCTCTCAATTTAGCCACCTCTTCAACTCTCATGATCACATACACCTTCGCTCTACCTCAGTGCTGTGATCATAACATCTCCCAGGTGTTCTACCTCTGAGACCCAGACTTCTGAAATTCCTCTGACCATCCACCTCTCCATGTGCCTCACTCTCCTTCTATCTATCCTTTACCCTCACCATGACCTCCAGTCCCTCTCTCCCAGGGACATTACCCCTGCTCTCACCTGACTTTCGCTCCATCCTAGAAAAACTGGTTCTACTTCAACCCAGAATCCCTAGTCACCTTATCTGATTTTTATTCATATCATTCCAAACATTATCTCAGAATTACTCTCACTACCCTTCTTCTCCCCTCCTCCCCACTTCCAGATGAAGGTCACATGACCATTTCAAATTTATACTATCCAGTCTCAACTGGGACCTCAGAGCCGCACACCAATCCTTGATCTATCATCCAGCTGTTGTCCCAAACCTCTTCTCTCCCCAAGGCTCCCATAGTGCCCCTCTCACTTACCTTCCTCTTTCTCAGGAGAAGATCTCACCCCATACTTTACTAAACAAACTGGAGTTATTTGCTGAGCTCACTCTTCTCCTTCATTATCTATCTCAAAATCTTTTTACACTATTTCTCAATTCTCTCTTCCTCTACTCCAGTCTCTGACAAAGAGGCAGCCCTTTTCCACATCAAGGCCAATCTTTATTTTTGTGTCCTTTATCTCCTACCTTCCCATACGTATCTCCTCTAGGAGCATGGCCCTTCAATGTCCCCCCTCTCTAATTTACCACGTCCATCTACTGGCTTCTTCCCTGTATCCTGTGAACATGTCCAGGTTGCCCAACCTCAAACAGATTTCACTTAACACAACTATCCCCCTAAGCTATCATTGTTGGAGATCTCTCTTCCTTTTCATAATCAAACTCACAGAAAAAGTTGTCTATCCACCTTAGCTCAGCCACTTCCTCTCCTCCCACACTTCTCAGTCCCTAGCAATCTGGCTTTCTACCTTCTTGGCAAAGATACTAGAGTAGATATGAAGAAACTAAGGCAAACAGGGTTAAGTGACTTGCCCAGGATCACAAAGTGTCTGAAGCCATATTTGAACTCAGAATGGTGAGTCTTGCTAACACCAGGCCCAGCACTCCATCCACTGCACCACCTAGCCGCCTACATCCCCTAAACTACAATGTAGGAAATGATGCGGAGAGAACCACTAAGAAAGCAATTAAATAGTTCTTTAGAGATATTCTATCTTTTCCAAATCAATAAAATATTTACTGAATATTTGCTGAAAAAATACAGCCAATAGAAAGAGATCCCCTTTAAAATAACGCAATGACCTCTACTATCCAAGGCTTACTTAGTGCTATAAACTCTCATGTCAGTGTTAGCATCAGGTGGAAGATGAACTGGCAATCATTTCGAGTCAGAAGATAAAGCATTAGATAAACAAACACATTAAACAAGTTAACTCCACTTAAATATTAACTCAATGGCAAAGCCTTCCAAGGGGAGGATGCTTAAAGTAGGAAAAATACAGGTAAAACATTACCTTCTTGGTAGTGAATAAAGAGGCCCATTTGCTATTTCAATATAAGTAATGAGTCATTTAATCTGCTTGATAAATTCACATAAATCTGCCACAAATGCATTCATGATCAAGTGAGCCATGATATATGTAGAAAAACTTTAGAGTTGCTACTTAAAAGAGAAAAAAAGAAACCCACCAAAGTTATGCCTTTCCTGTTAAAATTCAATATATTAGAACACTGTTCAACACTTATTAAGCACCTACTGAGTACAGGGCATAGTGCTAAGAGCTAGGGCTGGTAAGAATTTAGCAAAAACATTAAGCATTAAAGAAAAAAAGTTACTGATGACCTAGTGTAATTCTTGATTAAAATGAAAGTCTTCTTTAAAAGCCAAAATTAGTCATCTGACCTAACTAGGTTAATGGGCATTTTTTTTAAGCATTCCCAAAAGTTGACAGCAATCCAAAACTTGCCAGCCGCCTACAAGATTAAGTAAAACTTGACTGGCATATGCTGTGTTCTCAACTACACCCAGTATAGAAACAATGCCCACTGGCACAATAGTTATTTTGTTCAGTTGCATTTGACTCTTTGTGACCTCATAGGGGGTTTTCCTGGCAAAGACAATGGAGTGATTTGCCATTTCCTTCTCCAATGGATTAGGTAAACAGAGGTTAAGTGACTTGCCCAGGGTCATACAGCTAGTAAATTGTCTGAGACTCGATTTGAACTCAGGTCTTCCTGACTCAAGGCCCAGAGCTCTATCCACTGAGCCAACTAGCTGCCTCCACAACAATTATTATCCTTAGATAACTATCTCTGAAGATTAATGAAAGCCGGAGTCAAACTTCTCTCAGTAAATGTAAGGGTCACAAAGTCATAATTAAGAGAGGTAAACCTGACCTAGAGAAGAGAGATCCGACCTCTGCCTCAGGAAGATCTAGATCCAAGTCCTGCCTCTAACCCATGAGGAGTGAGTGATTCTGGGGAAGCCCCAGGCAATTTTCTAAGACCAAGTTTCTGAACAGGCCCAGAATTGCACAGGCAAGAGGAAAGAGGAAATCGTCTCACCAGGGACTTCCCTAAAGCAATGAAATCAAAGGTCTGGGTCTAAAACAAGACAAAACAATCCAGTTATAAGATTACAGATGGCAGCCTGCTGGAGGAAATTAAGAGGTCATCTAACTCAATCTAATCTTTCTAGTCCATCTAATGCTTTCATTTTACGGAGGAGGAAACTGAAACTGAGAGAGGATAAGTGACTTGGCAGAGATCTCCCAACTCCTGAGGGGAGGCTAAGTGACATGGCCAAGGTCACACAGCTTCTAAGTGACTAAAACCCAAGCCTTCTGGCACCAACACTCCTTCCACTGATCCCAAGACAACCTGTAGAACATCAACCTAATACACTAGTGTGACATGAGAAGTTCAAGACTTAGTTTCTGGGTAATTAATAATTTTATCAATTAATAAAAGGATGGTCATTTGTCTTTCTCTCAAAAAATAAAGACCCCTCCTGGAGGCCTCTTGATGCTCATGTACTTCAGGTTCCCAAAGTGGATGATACTGCCACCTGGGGGCACTAGAATGATCCAGGGGGGTGGATGCAATTGGGGGGGCATTGAATAAAAATAAGGGGGCAGTCGAAGAATAAGGAAAGACAAGGAAATTTTGAAAAACTGTTCATATATGTTTCATCTATTGCGTAACAGAGTTAAAGCCGTAGTAATTACATTTTTTTTCCAATAAAGACACAAAATGCAAGTTATAACCCATCAGTGGTCAGGTCCACTGACAGGTCTTAACAAGCAAGTGTTGTCAGGTGAGTTTGCTGCACACTGTCAGAAGTCCAGCATGCATCAACGGGAATATGTGAGAGTAATGACTTGTTTATAATATGATACTATATGGTTGCTTGACACAATATTATATCATCATCGAAATTTCAATGCAGAAAAAACCCCACAAATTTACAATAAATTATTAAATTTAAGATGTGTCATTACACAAATTAAAAAAAAAACACTAGAGAGTTAAAGAATGTAGATTTGGGGGGCAAGGGAGGCCACTGAGTAATTTTATTTTTTGAAAAGGGGGCAGTAGGCCAAATAAGTTTGGGAGCCTCTATTATATACCCTTTAGTTAATGAGAGAATGAATATTATAATGAGAGGTGGACCTATTCTACTGAGGGGATAGGGGACTAGCATTAATTATATCACTCTTTTCTCTACCCAGAATACCTGGGCCTCCCACCACACGCAACCTAGACAAAGGGATCAACACCCCCACCACCACCCAAGCCTGTCTAAATAGAACACAACAGGCTGAAATTCACCTAGATTAGATTCTCTTTGTAAGGTTTTCTAGTTGGGTGGGGTAAGAATCCCACCTAAATAAGGTGGTCTGGGTGAGGTAAATTTTTGGGCAAGGTCAGAAATCTCCTTGAGACACTGGACTTTGAGTGAGGAAATAGAAAAGAAAAATCTTAATGTCAATTAATAATTGGTTAATAATATAAGAGAAAAAAATAATCATTTCTCTCACTAGTCAGGGATTACCAAGCAGCAAAGCACAAACCTAGGACCTATAGCAAAGTGTCAGAAGGAAGAAGAAGAGTTAGGCAATGTAGTGGCCCCTAGTACCCTGTACTGACCATCATCATGTCAAGTGTACACACCAATGTAGTGATAAAAACATACCTGAAGGTTTGGTACTGAGCCAAATTGTAAGGTGAGGACTTAAGGACTGCCACACTGGGTCAGAGCAGCCCATCAATGAGCCCAATAGTCTCTCTTGGCCAGAGGTATCAAGGGATGCTTTTGTTGGGAGAGCCTGGTTGACCAATCTGATCTCAAAAGGTTAGGGGCATAGTCAAAATATCCCCAAGTTCTCACTATGCAATTCATATCATGTTTTCTTGAAATCACACCAGTGAGGAAGGCAAAATAAGTAATTCCCCACATTTTACAAACAAGGAAACTAAATGATTGGCCTAGTTACAACCCAAGTAAGTGAGGAGGCTGGGTTTTCAAACCCAAATCTAACACGATTTCCACTTATTCTCAATCAATAAGCATTAATTAAGCACCTAGTACGTGCCAGGCACTTGGTTGGCTCTAAGTACAAAGAGAAAGATGAAAGTCTCTGCCCATTCTATCAGGGGAGACAACACAGACATAATTAAACAAATACTAACTAGATAGAAAGTGAAAATAAGGTAACTGTCAGGGAAGGGGACAATGATGTAGAGGTTTAATTACACCAATGAGTCTATAATTTCAAAATAATTCTAAACTAGATTATCAATTACACAATTAACCACAGAACTGTAACTGTCCAGGATAGAGGGCAGAGTACTACAGATAAGTGATGAGATTAGAAATTCCTTGAGGGCAGAGGCCATATCTTCTTTCTACTCAAGTCCTTTGCCCCCTCCCTCTGGGGACCTAATACAAATCAGTGCTTGGTGCTAAAAGAAAGAGGTACAATATGGCTTCTGATTAAGAGGTTTGGTGGCCAGTGCAAATTATTTGTAATCTTTCAAATTTGGGAAGAAACTTCCTTTCCCCCTCTCCAAAGCTGGGAGATATAGGAAGGGAAATATGGAGGACTGACCATGTGATTTCATTAGGAAGGGAAATTTCCTGTGTGAATAAACTTTCTCTACCCATGCAAGGATAGCACCTTCTCCGCCAATTACAGTCTTAGAGAGGGGTTAAGTGATTTGCCCAGGATCACAGAGCCAGTATGTGTCTGAGTCCAGGCCTTCTTAAATTGGAATCCAGCTTGGTCCATAAACCTGTTGTTTCTTCCATGACCCCAACTGGGGTTTTCTTGGCAGAGATATTAGAGTACATATAAAGGCAAACAGGGTTAAGTGACTTGCCCAGGGTCACAAAGTGTCTGAGGCTGGATTTGAACTCAGAATGATAAGTCTTGCTAATTCCTGGCCTAGCCCTCTATCCACTGCACCACCTAGCTGCCTATATGCCCTAAACTACAATGTAGGAAATGATAGGTAGAGAACCACTAAGAAAGCAATTAAATAGTTCTTTAGAGATATTCTATCTTTTCCAAATCAATCATATATTTACTGAATGCCTACAATTTGCCAAGCAAGTGCTAATGTTGTAGGAATTTTCTCACAACATCTAACATAAATTTATTGTAAAGCTTCAGGCCCTCTTTATTGCATCTTTGCTGACTCAGAGAGAGATCTGTAAGTAGGGAGGTGGATATTATTAATCTAATTTTACAGCTTAAGTGACTTGTTCAAGATCACACAGTCAGTAATGCAGTGGCAACTGTGCTGGATTTGAAATCAGATGAACTGAGTTAATCCCAGCTGCTCTCCTTCCTCATCGGCCTCCTGCCTTCCTTCAAATCTCAGTTCAAATCCTACTTTCTCCAAGAGGCCTTTCCCAGCCCCCTTTATGCTAGAGCATTCCCCATGAGATTACTTCCAATTTATCCCATACTTATCTTGCATGTACTTAGCTGTCTGCATGTTGTCTCCCCTATTTGAGTATTCTTTGTGGGCAGGGACTAGTTTTGCTTTTTCTTTGTATCCTCAGCACCTTGCACAGGGCCTACACACAGTGTGTGGTTAATAACTGCTTGTAGAATTGACTACCTATTATGTCAAATGAAAATATTTGAAAAAGTCTTTTCAAATCTTCAAGTACTAGATAAATATGAGCTACCACTGCCCTCTCTGGGGCTCAGATCCTCATTCGTAAAATAAAGGAGTTGGGCTAGAAGCTCTAAGGCCTCTTCTAATTCTAAACTGAACGATTTTAGGATCCTATTACTTGAAAGAACCCAGATCTTCTGACTGCTATTTCAGGGCGGCTTTTTATTATACTGCAAAAAGGCATTTCGGCCCTCAAAGTGCTTCCAGCTTAGATTAAGTTGGAGTTAAGGCATAAAAGGTTTGATACAAGGTAGAACTTTTAAGACTGGCGCAGGCAATGACAACAAGGCTTTCTTCGCCAAATAAACTCTCCTGCGGAGGTGAGACTTCTGATTTTCGGGGTGCAGGGAAGCGCAGCAGGTGCACATGCACACCCCTACATTCTCAACCAGTCCCGGAGCTCACCCGCCTATCTTGGGACTGCAAGCTAAGAGATAAGGAGTTAAAATGCGCGCAGGACGCTCTCCGTCTCCTTCCCTAGCAGCTGCTACAGTAGCAACCTAGACGTCAGCGGGGCGGAAGAGGGCCCGGGAGAGGGTCTGGAGAGGGTACCGGAGGGAGAGGGGGAAGGGGAAGGGCACCTTGACCCCGCTCACCTGCGCGATCCCAGCACCCATGAGCCCACCTCCAATGACAATCACGTGCTTGACGAGGATCTTCTTGGCCGAGGCCGCGGGTCCAGTGGCGGAGGAAGAGGAAGCCAGGGAGCGCACGAACTGTCGGGTGACGAAGGCCATGGTCTAGCAGCAGGTAAGCACCACTTTCTCAGCAAAGGTATCTAGAGCCGCGTAAATCGGCGGAGGAAAAGGCACAGATTATAGAGGCCGGAGAGAGGGTGACCAGAGACGTCACAAAGGGAAAAGAGGGCGGGGTGGAGGGAGGTCGCGGAACGTTCGGCCCCCAACGTTCTGCACCCCATTGGTCAAGTTCTGCAGCCTCTGGTTTGAAACGTCTCAAGGGCGGCAACCTGGCAGCCACGTGGGGGGCTGGCTCCAGCCTGTCCCCGCCCCCCTCGCTGAGCCCCAACCCCAGCCCGTGACCTCTCACCCGCTTTTCAGGCTCGTTCCTTCCCTCCCTGCGTTGGACGGGTTGGGGAGCCCGAGCCAGTAGCTTCAGGCTTCCGTTTTGGGGTGAGAGAGGCTCTCTTGGCGGAGGAGTGGCTGTACCTTGGAGAATCCTCGGAGCGCTCTTTAAAAGAAGCCTGTGTTAACGCCCAAACTAAACTAACGAGATGTACTTTGTACGGTACAATTTCTTCATGGCTTGCCAGTGCCAAAGGCTGTCACTCACGTTCTCGGAGGTTGCCCGAAATAGGTACTCAGATAATTTCTAAGGCGTCCCTTATGTATGCTGTATACTATACCACTAGGGAGTGGTGACTTCGGTTGGGATTGTAAACTGTTAAGGCCTGCTTCTGCATGGAAACCAAACCAAATTCCAACACATTTAACCTGTAATAGTCGATTTTAAAAATTATTAATTCTATGCCTAGGATAATTGTCCCCAAACTAATTGCAACTAGGGGAGACATTTCAGTGTCCTGATCCAGTTTCAGTACCAAGCATCTAAAATGTGCCACGCTGGAAGTGGAGTGGGCAAAGACAAAAGAGAGTTCGTGCAATCAGTGAGTGAACCTACTGTTGAGAAAGCGATGCTTTTTAGACAGGAGGGCACAGCCTGTGCTAATGTCTGGAGGCTGGAGATGAAACTGCTAGTAATACAAGTTGGCTAGAAGGTAGAATTTGTGAAAAGTAGTGGTATGAAATAAATCTGAGAAGGAAGACTGGTTCTAGGTAGGGGAAGGCCTTAAATGCTAGGGTGAAGAATTCATATTTTATGCTATAAGTGAGGAGGAGCTGCTGAAAGTTTTGAGGCACAGAAGTGACCAGGTCATTGGAGATGTTGTCTCCAAGGATGCAGTTGGCAACCCATTCCAGAATTTTGCTGCAGCACTGCCTCCCCCATTTACTTTGTCACTTTTGTCTTTTTATCCCCAGCACTTAGTACGGGGACTTGAACTTAGTGGGAGCTTAATAAATGCTTGTTGATTGATATTAGGGGGATAAGGGAAGAATACTTATTTTCCAGGTTATAATATGCAGGCTTTCAGTTAGATGGACAACAAGATTGTCCATTAGGGGGTGGGGGTGTGTGTGTGTGTGTCTGTGTGCGTGTGAGTGAGAGAGAGAGGGGGCGGGGGCGGGGGAGAGGGAGAGTGAGTGAGTTTGGGGGAAAAAAACTTCAATTGGAAGAGCAATGTCATGCCTTCCTGAGCTCCATGAGGGAAAAGTTAGAGGTAAAGCACTTTCCATTCTTTTTTTTGACATTAAAAAATGCTGTCATTTGCTCCAGACAAGCCCCAACATTGCACCTCAAACTGCAAACCCTCTCCTGTAACCAATGCCAACTGCTTCAGAATTGAATGATGATGTTGATGACCGTATGAAAACTGACAGTTTGAGCAGCTTTTCTCCTTCAGATGGGCAGCAGATCCAATCATTTTGCCTTCTTCCTTTTTGCTGCCCCAATAGGCCATATTTTTCACTTTTTGGTAACTGCTATTGACTATACAACTATTTGGGAATTGGTTTTGGAGTAGTCATAGCATGTTGATAGAAAGCTATGTCCTATAAATTGAGTTACAAACCTGCAGAGGGAGAAATATCACTTGGCACGTGGAGAAGTGTATCTCTATGGGGCAAGTGGACTTCTGAATATGAGCTATTTTCTATAGGTGCTTACAGTATATAGAAACATTGTCATGGGTTGTCAACCAATCAGACTTCGAATTTGAGAGAGGTTTATTGTGTTTTAAGAGAGGGGAGACTGAGACTTTTTAATGTACTAGTCTCTCACTGGCCTCAGGGATTTAAGATTTGTGTGGATTCACCTGTACAAGAACTGAGGGTATAGCAAAGAAAAACATAGGTGTTAGATGTGATTGACTACCCATTAATACTTGGAGTTCCCTAGGTCCCACTGATATTTAATTTAGGTTAGATGAATTCAAGGAATGTCATGCTCTGGGCAGGTAAAACATGCAAATTACCTAGAAGTTTCAATAAGCTTCAAGGAGGCACTTAGCAGTCCTAGAGCCCATAGGACCCATCTGGGTAACGTTTGCCTTTCATTTCTGCTCTCGTGGCAAAGGTCTCCAGCTCCTTCTATAAGATCATTGTCTTCCTTGATTTGCATCTATATAGCAATACCAGAGAAATAGTGATGCCAAAAAAGTGGGCATTTATGGCAATTATCAACTTTGGATCATCTGTGGTCCTATTATTAGATATACAATTTCCTAAATTCAGTGCAACCTAAGCTATTCCTCTTCTTCCGATTTTAGAACCAGCTCATTATCTATCTGCTGTAGGCATTGCCATATTTATTGATGAACTAACTTAATGGGGTCCCTGTCCAAATGAATATCGTAATCTGGGCAGTATGTTTTTCATCCACTTTGTTTTTCTGTGGCGGATGGTGAGGCTGATCATTTTCAAATGAATTTATATTTTACTTGAGGCTTTGTAGTGTTTATCAGTTCAATAAAATTAGTACAACACACTCTGCAAATAGAATTTGAAGAATAAAAAAGAGAATCTTTTTATTTGTAATCTACATAGAACATTCTCTATGGCACTGATGAATGCTGTAAGTGATCATGTATTCTTGCATTATGTCTTACTTGATATTGCTACTTAGTGGATTGTTAGCTATATCTCCATGGTCACATATGTTGTAGGATCTCAGAGTACTTGGGTTCATCCACCTCTTCTACACATATCATGGAATCTTATATGATTTCAACATGTGTGTAGAAGGAGCCTTGTTTGAGTAGAACTGTTAGGACTTTATTTTCTTACTATTAAGTTGGATGTTTAAAAAAAAATAGTGTGATCTTATTTTCTCTGTACCTGAGTCAGTTCTATAACTATGAAAACATGGTGATGTACTCTGGGCCCTGCCCCAAAGGAAGGAAAGGAGAGAGGTAGCCATAAATACCTCGATTGACTGATGAGTCCATAAATGCATCCCCTAACACCAAAAAATGAATTCTAACATGTTTTGTGTTTAGTCTGACTTCCTTGGGATTGGTGTCATCCCTAGCACTTGGGGTCTTCTTTCCTCCAATTAATATTTTTGTAAAAGAACTTGGCTTTCTTTTTTCTACTTCCATATAAAATTATAGGCCCCCTTAACCAGAGGTTCCCAAACTTATTTGGCCCACTGCCCCTTTAAAAAAAATTACTCAGTGCCCCCTTGGATATCTACTTTCTTTAACTCTTTAATGTCTTTTTTCAATTTGCATTATTTCAAAAAATATATTAAAATATATTTTTTTAAAATGATGCATCTTAAATTTAATAATTTATTGTAAATTTGGTCTTTTTCCTGCATTAAAATTTTGATGATGCAATATTACCCCATGTAACTATATAGTATCATTGTAAACAAGTCATTACACACACATATTTTGGCTGATGCATGCTGGACTTCCTGACAGTGTGCAGCAAACTTGCCTGCCAACACTTGCCTGTTAAGACCTATCAGTGGACTTGACCACTGATGAGTGGTAACTTGCACTTTGTGTGTCTATTTGGGAAAAAATGTTAATACTATGATTTTAACTCTGTTACACAACAGATGAAATGTATATGAATGGTTTTTCAAAATTTTCTTCTCTTCTTTCCTTATGCTTTTACCACTCCCTTATTTTTATTCAACACCCTGCCAGTTGTACCCAGGGCTACTAGCAGGCCCCTGGATTGTTCCAGTCGCCTTCCAGGGGGCAGTGTTGCCCACTTTAGGAACCTATGAAACCATTTGGGGTCATTCTGAATCACTCTAGTTCTTGACAGAACTAGTTCCCTGGGTTTCTGTCATGTGGGTGGTTTCATTTCCCAGAAAGGATGTGTCAGGTCCATTGCTATCTGAAACCTATTTTTAAAAAGATGAGAACCAGGTGAAAATAACAATAGTATCCATTATCATCACAGTATAATACTATCAGGATGATTTGGCTTACCTGTGGTATACACCAAGCTCCATAGCTATGTTATCCTTCAAGTACTTTGTATTACTTTGTGAGCATGTACTGCTTCCATCCTCCTCTTTAGTGTTTTGCAAATGAGTTTGTTATTTTTTAGTCACTCAGTGACTCTTTCTGACCCAATGGACCATATTGTCCATGAGGTTTTCTTGATAAAGACACTGAAGTGGTTTGCCATTCTCTTCTGTAGTGGATTAAGGCAAACAGAACTTAGATAGACTTGTCCAGGGTCACACAGCTAGTGAGTGTCTAAGGCTGGGTTTGACTCAGGTTTTCTTGACTCCAGGCCCAGCACTCTATCCACTGAGCCACCTAGCTGCCATATTTAAGAACCAAATAATTAACTTCATTGATGCCTCATTCAAAGAAGCATCATTTCTCCTATTCATTACAGAGACAAACTCTTTGCAGTAGCTAGAAAAGGAGGCAGAAAAAAGTTGTTCAGAGTAGAAAATTTTAAGAACTTTGCAGTCTTTAGATTTTAAAGCTTATATTCTGGCAGTCCTCTCAATTTTGGCCTGTAGGCAGCCTGGACACCAGAGATATCACTCCCATGTTTCACATGGTCATTCAGCTGTTAACAGTGATGCAAGAAGAGAGTGAGTCAGCATCAATACCCTTCTTTATCTAAACTCTAATATTTCACCAGAAGCAAAAATGGGGAGGGAGAGCAGGATTTATTGAAAAAAGGTCAGAATTTGCCTTTGACTTGCAGGAAATTAAAGAGTTGAAGCATATTGGGAACCACTTTAAAAAAAACAAACAACTGTACTGATTATTTTAAAACCTTGCCAGGTAGAAAGCCAGAAAACAGTTACCACTTATGATACAACAGCAAATGACAGAGTTCAATTAATGCCTTGGCAATACTAATGAGATGTTCCTGATTAATTATTAATTATTAATTATTTAATAAATAAATAACTGTTAATTAATAAAGAATAAAACTAATTAATAAAGAAATTGCAATTACCGTGAATAACTTGTGTGGGATGCTGTTGAGAGGGCTGAAATTTATTCTTGACACTTGCTTATATGTACTTTCAAAATGTGTTTTAAACATTAGGTGGTGATTTAAAAGTTTCAAGAGACATAGTTTCTGGATAATTTAATCATTTTATTAATAAGGCCAGCACATTTATTAATAAAAGTTTGGTGATTTGGCCTTCTCTCTTAGACCAAAGACAGTCATGGTGACAGACTCAGGGCTTATACATTCTATTGGAAGAGGAGTGGCAATCAGCTCTTTTTGGTTAACAATTAATGAGAGAAAGAATATTACAATGAGGGCTGAGAGTGACATCATGTCACCCTTGGACAGTATGGTACAGTGAAAAGAATGGTGGCTCTAGGCTTGGAGTCCATGGAATAAAATCCCATCACTGTGTCCATACTCACCATGTGACTTTGGGGAAGTCACAGCCTCTCTCGGCTTCCACTTCTTCTGCTATAAAGAAAGGAGGTGGATGAAATATTGTTCAAATTCCTTTCTAATTTTGTGATCCTTTGATTACAAACCTAGATTTAGACTTTTACTTAAATGAACAAAGTTCCTTTCATCTGAAACCTTTTTCTTCCTCACTCTTTCCTAATTTCTGGCATTTACTGAGACTCATTGAGATCTTTCAGGAATGACACTATGTCCCTGGCCACAGGGCCAAGGTCAAGAAGGATGAGGGCTGAGAAAAGGCCAAACTACTATTTGGCAATTAAGACAGCACTGAGAACTTTGGAGAGAGAAATTTCAGTTGAATGATGAGGTAAAAAGCAAGACTGCCAAGGGTTTAGAAGTGAGAGAGAGGAGACGATGTGTAGACATCTAACATAGATGGCTATCTCGCGCTTAGCCAAGAAGAGGAGAGATCTGGGATAATAGTTAATGAGGATGGTTGGATCAAGTGAGAAGGTATTTTAAAGAAGAAGAGACATGAACATGTTTGTTGGCAGCATAGAAAAAGCCAATAGAGAAGGAGAGATTGAAGATCAGAGAGAAGGTTGGGATAATGGAAGGGCCAATCTGTTAGAGAAGATGGGAGAGTGAGGATTAAGCAGTCATGTTGGGGGGTTTGCCTTGGCAAGAAGAAAGGGTACTTTTTCATGTGAGACGGGTGAAAAAAAAGTAGTGGGAGAAATTATTTGAGTATTATGAAATGAGGAGGAAGGGAAAAGAGAGAACTTTTTGGCAAATGGCCTTAATTGTTTTAGTAAAGTATGAGGCAAGCTTCTCAGCTGAGAGCGTAAGGAGAGGGAGATGCAGCAGTAGGTGGGGGGATGTTGAGGAGTGATGAAAAAGTTCAATTACTGAGTCAATTAAGGAGATGTGAAAGGATTGCCATGCTGCAGTGAGGACTCAATTGAGATTTTGTAGCATAACTTGGTAGTGGACCCTACTTAACATGGTTTCATGATTTTCTCCAGCTCTGTTCAGCAACACGTGAGTAGAAGAGAATGAATCAGATGGTGGGAACTTGGGATTTGACAAGGTGTGATTGTTAATAGGATGAGGTAGCAAAGGATTCAAATGTAGGGGGTGGTGTTGAGTTGAGTTGATTAACTATGGGGTTAATATAGGGAAGGATGGGAAATGTAGACAGGGCAGGGGTGATGGACTGAGAAAGAACCGAGAGTTGGAGAGATTGGTGAAAGGTCATGGTGAAGACGAAGACCAGGATTAGGGATCAGAAAGTAAAGGCAAAGATGGAACGATAAATGGTTATCATTAGATGAAAGAATTTCAGAGTTGACGAACATGGAAGTAGAACTTTTGTTCTTTTTCTTTGCTGCCAACAAACATTCTCATGTCTCCTCTTCTTTAAAATACCTTCTCACTTGATCCAATCATCCCCATTAACTATTCTCCTATGTTTCTCCTCCTTTTCTTGGCTAAACTCCTTGAGATAGCCATCTACATTGAATGCCTTCACATCCTCTCCTCTCTCTCACTCCTAAACCCTCTGCAGTCTTGCTTTTGACCTCATCATTCAACTGAAATTTCTCTCTCCAAAGTTTCCAACGCTATCTTAATTGCCAAATAGTGGTTTGGCCTTTTCTCAGTCCTCACCCTTCTTGACCTTTCTTGCCCTTGGACCCTATGAATCATCATCTCTTTCTGGATACTCCTTTCTAGGTTCTTGTGACATTGTTCTTTCCAGATTCTCCTCCTCCTCCTCCTCATTCTATTTTGCTAGAACTTTATCCAGACCGCATACACTAACCATGTCTTTTTCCTTGTCTCTTTTTCTGTACTATTTTTCTTGGTTATCTAATCAGTTCCCATGGATTCCATTATCCTTTCTACACCGATGCTTCCCAGATCTAGCTTCAGTCTCTCTCCTGATCTCACCTGTGGTTCCAGGAAGCTCCAACAAGCAGCAGCCACACCCTGATAAAACCACCTCAGCAAATGAGCTAAACCAAGTTGAGGGTAGCTGGCAGACCTTAGACCTATTTGTGAGTTAGGAGGATATCTGCCCCAAGCACGTGAAGACTTCCCCTGGTGGAATGGGCAGATGAGAACAGTTTGTTCCAACCATGGAAGTAGATGAAGCCGGCACTGTGGAGTGCTTTGAGCTTGGTTAGACATAGAAGACACCAAAGTTACCCATTGCATCCTGGGCCAGTTGGCCATCTTGGCTTTTCTCTTGCTGCTGGACTTTGATGACTCTAGAAGAGAAAGTGAGACTGACAATTTTGTGCAACTCTGCGTCACTTAAATCCAATTCACGAGTGAGTCAAGATATTACCTGTGATGTCATTGGCCCTCTTCAAAATGAAGGATGAACAACACTGTCTCATTGTCAACTGCCTTTTGGACATCTCAATTTGGATATCTGATAGGCATCTCAAACTCAATATCCCCCAAACAATTCATTATCATTTCCCTCAAAGCCATCCCCTCTTCTCAAGTTTACTATTAATGTTGTGAGAACCACCATCCTTCCAGTTCCCCAGGCTTGATACTTTGCCATCCTTGATTCCCAACTCACATTTACCCTATGTGTCCAACCTGTGGTCAAGTCATCAATTCTACCTTCACAGAGTTTCCCATATACATCTCCTTCTCTGCTCTGACCCTGCCACCATCCTGGCATAGGCCCTCATCACCTCCGACCTGGACTATTGCAGTAGCATGGTGAATGGTTTCTGTCCTTCAAGTCTCTCCCCACTCAGCTGCCAAAGTGATTTTACTGAATAGTTCAGGTCTGACCATGTCAAACACCTACTCAAAATCCAGTGGTTTTGCATTATCTCCAGGAGCAAATATAAAATGCACTGGTATAAAATATAAAATGCAAAAATATAAATATAATATATAAAGTATTATAATGTATAAATAAATATAAAAATATAAAATATAAAAATGCACTGCTATAAAATGCAAAATATAAATATAATACATAAAATATAATATATAAATAAAATACATAAATAGAACATATAAAATGCACTGGTATAAAATATAAAATGTAAAATATAAATATATAGAATATTATAATAAAAAGTAAAATATATAAATATAAAATTGCAAATATAAAGTACACTGGTATAAAATGCAAAATGTAAACATGTAAAACATTATAATAAAATCTGTAAATATAAAATTGCAAATATGAAATGCCCTTCACACTTGTCCTTCCTACCCTTCCAGTCCAATCTCTTTTCTCTATGTACTCTACGATATGGTTATGCTCATCTACTTGCTGATTCTCAGAGATGACACTCCTAACTGTGCCTGTCTATCCTCGGTGCCTGGAATGCTTTTCTTCCTCCCCACCACCTCCTAACCTCCCTGGCTTCCTTCAAGACTCAACTCAAACCCTGCCTTTTGCAATAAACTTTTTCCAGTCCTCACCTACTCATTCCCAGCCCCTTCCCTCTGAGATGACCTTACGATCTGTCTATCTATCTACACGTATACGTATGTATACATGTAACTATGTACATAAAAGATTTTATATGTATTATATATAAATATATAAATATATACTTACATATGTTTATATATAAAATCTTTTATGTGCATAGTTACTTGCATACTTTCTCCTCCCGTTTTGTATTACTTACCATAACAATAGCTAATGTTTATACGGCACCTACTATGAACACTGTGCTGAGTACTTTATAAATTTCATTCCATCCTCACAACAACTCTGGGAAGTAGGTGCTATTATTATCTCCATCTTACAGATGAGGAAACTGAGGCAAATGTGGAGTTAAGGTGACTTGTCCAGGGTCACCCAGCTAGTGAGTGTCTGAGGTCAGATCTCAACTCAGGCCTTTCTGACTCCCAGTCCAGCTCTCTATCTACTGTGCCACCTAGTGGCCTATGAACTACTTTGACAAAGGCAAAGTCTTTGAGAGTAAACTAAGAAGCTGTTGACTTTGACAGGCATCAAGAAGCCTCATGTCTGCAGTGAACCACCTGCAGAGAAAGCTCCAACATGAGTGTCTGGGTCACACTGTTGGACTTGCTGACTTTGCTTCTTTATAACAGGGACTTTATTTTTGCCTTTCTATGATCCCCAGCACTCAGCTTAGCACTAGTGCAGAGCTCATAATTGGCACTCCTTAAATACTGGTTGGCTAACTGACTCCCCTTCCCACACACCCTAGGGCTAGGACAGATTCAGTTCACTTCTCACTTGATAAGGTGAAAACTCTCAGACCAACACTTAGTTGATCCCTCATCTAAATAATTTACTTTCCAGGCTCATATGTCACTCTCAAGAATATGGGTGGTTGACTCTATAGCTTCTTCCCTTTAGCTGACCAGGATCTCTAATTAGCTCCCCAAGAGGCAGTAGATGGTTGTGATGTCTTTTCTTGATAGGGTCTTGAGCAAAGACTAGGAGGTGGGAAAGTATAGGGCATGTTAGAGTAGTCCAGTTTGGCTATTGCATAGAATTCAGGAAAGGGAATAATATGGATTAAGTCAGGAAATGTAGAGTGGAACCAGATCGTGGTGGATCTTGAATGGCAGTGAGAGAAATGATTATTTATAACCAATGATTTGGAGAAATCCAGAGTTTCCCCCCTTTTTCTGAAGTCCTGATTTTGAAAGTTCAGTCTCTTGAAGGACATTACTGATAATAAGATTGGACTAACTTTCTTGTTAGGACCCCACCCTGGTGGGAAAGCCATTATGCCCCACTTAGGTTTGAGTGGGAATAAATTCTTTGAATAGATTACCCAAGGCTGGGGGTAACTTAGAAGTAAATGATGTAATCCAAGTTCATTTGAATAGGTTCAGCCCCTCATTATGATATTCATTCTCATTAATTGTTAAACAGAGTTGATTGCCACCCTCAGAAATACCTCTCTTCCAAAGGGCATATAAGCTGTGAGCCCGGCTTATTGATTGTCTTTGATCTAAGAGAAAGCCACCAAAATGACCATCCTTTTATTAAAATGATGGCATTATAAATAAAATGATTAAATTACCCACAAATTATGTCTCTCAAACCTTTTTAAGTGCCACTTAAAGGCCGAGGAGTTTGAGCTATACTCAGTAAGCAATAGGGAGCTAGGGAAGATTTTGGAGCAGAGGTGTGACGTGATCAGCTCTTTAAAGGTTGGATTGGAGGTGGGAGAGAAATGGAGGCAGAGTACTCTAGTAAGGTGACTACAATCTAAATAGTTGGTAATGACGAACTAGTGTGGTAACAGTGGGAGTAGTAGAAAGAGGAGACAAATGTATGATTTATTGATTATCTTGGTCAAGAACAATTTCTTTGGTAGAGGAAGCCCCTTCTGCTATTGAAGGCCAGCCTTTGTTCTGTAATTTGTAGACTTAGAAAATTGCATGGGACCCTGAATTACTGGCGCCCCACAGCCAGTATGTATTAGAAGTGAGCCTAGAGCTCAGATCTTTCTAGTTCTAAGTACAGCTCTCCATTCAGTTTTGTCTGACTGTGTCTCTGGCCTCGCCTGTGCATTCCCACAAGCTCTCTCTCGTGCCTGGAATTTACTCCCTTTCTCATTTCAACCTGATGGCCCAACTCAAGTTCACTTTATCTGATCCCCAGAGGTGAAAATGTTTTCTCCCCACTCAAACTGTTCTTTAGTAGAATTTTTTTTAACCCTATCACTTGAGTGTAAGAAAAATGTCTGACCCAAGTAATCAATATGTCATCCATCACAGACCTAGAGCTGGAAGGAACCTCAGAGGCTGGCTGGTCCTACTCTTTTATTTTATAGATAATGAAATTGATACTGAGGGAGGTTTACTGACTTCCTAAAGATCACGTAGGTACTAGCATCAGAAATGGGATAACAGAGGCAGGATTCAAACCCACATCCTCTTCTTCCGAGTCCGGATTACCTCTTGGGCAATGATGTACTTCAGAATTATAAGAAATTACAACCCCTTCTTTGTCACAAGATCATATAGAGAGCTGTGTTTCACTCTACAGTTGTTGTTTGGTCATTTTCAGTCATGTCTGATTCTTTGTGACCCCATTTGGGATTTTCTTGGCAAAGATTTGGAATGACTTGCCATTTCCTTCTCCAGTTCATTGGTCAGATGAGGAAACTGAGGCAAACAGGTTTAAGTGACTCTTCCAGGGTCACAAAGCTAGTAAGTGTCTGAGGCCAGATTTGAACCCAGGAAAAGG
The DNA here is from genome assembly GCF_011100635.1 of Trichosurus vulpecula. NCBI lineage: Eukaryota > Metazoa > Chordata > Mammalia > Diprotodontia > Phalangeridae > Trichosurus > Trichosurus vulpecula. The sequence goes on from NC_050578.1 coordinate 49,092,220, forward strand.
AATCTTCCTGATTCCAGGCCCAGCACTCTATACACTACACCACCCAGCTGCTCCTCACACTATGGAACCAGTTGCTTTTTGGCAATCAGCAAATAATGTGGTAGAATCATACTTTTTCTTCACGCGTCAGTCAGTTGTATTAATTATGAGAATGTAGTATGATATAAAAAATTATCTGTAAAAACTTTCCTGTTTCTATTTTCATGAAAGGATACCCACAAAATGTGTGATCATTCTCATGAAGATGCTATAGGAATGAGAAAGTATGTCCTGGGTCTAGTAATTGCCAACCCAATAATTGTCCTTTTGAACGAATTAAAAAAAAGTGTTTTCTTTGATCCTTCATATTCTTTCAGAATCTTCCTCTCTTTGAAGTATCATGAAACTTGACCCTGATTTCCTTTAAAATTGTGTCCCATCCAGCATGGATTTCTTTAGCATGTATTTAGTCAAATACAAATGCTCTGCCTAATCTCAGCTTCTTAAATAAATATAACTCAACACTTATTAAATGGCAGTTATGTATAAGGCATGGTGCTAAGGATGCTAAAATGAAAAAAAAAATCATCATCATTTTCCTCTCCTCCAGAATTCTATAATCCTGTGGGGGTGGAGAATGTGGCCTGAACACAAGTGTAATACAATATAGAGTGTGATAAGGGCAGAGGAATAATCCAGATACAGTGCTCTAGGAATCTTGGGTGTTAGTTCTCCTTTAGTGAGTAGGGGGAAGATGATGGCTCAGTGATAGAGACTGAAAATGAGTGATAAGGGGTAGAAAAAGAACCAGGAGGAAACTAAGATGGGAAAAATTATAGAGGAAGAGAATCAACAATGTTTAAGTGTAGTAGAAAGGTTAAACAAGATGGAGCTTAAGAAGAGGGCTTCGAATTGAACAACCCAGGGGTCACTGTTATACAAACAAAAGCCATCTGCCAGCAAGTGGTTAAAGGATATAAATAGGATTCTCTAACAACTGCAAACTATTAAGAATGGAATGGAAAATGCTCCAAATTACTAATGAGAGAAATGTAAATCAAAACAATTTTGAATCTCCACAGAAAACTGGCAAAGATGAGAAAAGACTGGAGGGGGTTTAGGGAAACAACAACCACCACCGCCCAACATATTTATTTATGCATTATTGGTCCAAACATTCTAGAGAGAAATTTGGAAATGATTAAAATATTCACATCTTTGACCCAGAGATACCGCTGTTAGATATATACTCCGAGGAGGTCAATGAAAGAAGTGCAGGCCGCAAATATACAAAAATATTCACAGCAGCATTTTCTATAGTAACAAAGAGCTAGAAATAAAATAGATGCCCATCAACTGGAGAATGGCTAAACAAACAGGTACATTAATGTAGTGGGATGCTGGGCTATAAGAAGTAATGAGTACAATGAATGTAGAGAAGTATGGAAAGCCTTATATGAATTGAACAGAGTGAAGTAAGCAGAACCAGGAAAACAATATATGCAGTGATTGACAGTGTAACTAACTGGTGCAGTGGAGAGAGTGCCAGACCTAGAGTCAGGAAAATTTGGGTTCAAATCTGGCCTCACACACTTACTAGCTGTGTGATCCTGGGCATGTCACTTAACCCTGTTTGCCTTAGTTTTCTCATGTGTAAAATGAGCTGGAGAAGGAAATGGTAAACTACTCCAATATCTTTGCCACGAAAACCCCAAAAGGGGTCATGAAGAGTTGGACATAACTAAAAACAAGTAAACAATGACATTGTAAATGGAAAGAGGAAACACAAAACAATTGAAACTGAATGCTGCAAATTATAATGACAAAGTTTGGCCTCAAGGAAGAGATATGAGGAGGCACCTCCCTACTTTATTTGTAGAAGTGGGTTACTATATGACATGATATACTGGTTGATAACCTGGGTGACTGGGAGGAGATGATGGTACCTTCTACAGTGATAAGGAAGTTAGGAAGAGGGGGAAGTTTGGAAAGAAAGATGAATTCAATTTTAAAAATGTTGAGTTTAAGATGTCTTTAGGAGGGGCAGCTAGGTTGCGCAGTGAATACAGCACCAGCCCTGGAATCAGAAGGACTAGAGTTCAAATCTGGCCTCAGACAGTTGACACACTTACTAGCTGTGTGACCTTGAGCAAGTCACCTAACCCCAATTGCCCTGCCTTCCCCTTCTCCAAAAAGAAGGTGCCCAGCCCAACCATCTCTTCATTAGAACTTCATTAGACTTCTCCATCACATCTTTGTATTAGGTATATTTCCTTCCTTATCACCTCCCTCTTCAGCTTTTTTGTGTGTGTGTGTGTTTTATCTTCCCCCATTAGACTGGTAGCTCCTTGAAGGCAGGGACTGTTTTAGTATTTGTATCGGCAGCACTTAGCATAGCGCCTGGGACATGGTAGGTGCTTAATGTTTATTGACTGACTGACAGAACCAAGGGAAAACAGTGTCAAGAAAACTTAAAGAGAAGAGAACTGATGTGAAGAAGAGGGTGGGCAGAATCAAAGCCTGCAGAGAGATCAAGGAGGATAAGGATGAAAAATGGACTTTAGATTTAGATTTGGCAACTGAGAGATCTTTAGTAACTTTGGAAAGGGCAGTTTCAGGTAAATGAAATCGAAAGCAAGATTGCAAAGAGTTAATATGAGAGTAAGAAGAAAGGAAGTCAAGGCATAGATTATGGATGGCTTTTCTAGGATGTGTTGCTGCTTCTGTTAGGCAGAAAGTAAGAAGATTTCAGAGCCTTTCAGCTCTTAGAACAATAAAAAAGCTTGGTGGGGGTGGGGTGGGGTGGGGTGGGGTGGAGTGGAGTGGAGTGGAGTGGGGTGGGGTGGTGGAGGGAGTGTATGTTGAATTCCTAAGTCAGAGAAACAGCACACACTCATTCTCTCTCCCTCCCTCCTTGACCTGCCCCCCTCTCTCCCAGATCAAGCCACAATAGACATAGCAATAAAGAAAAAAAAACCCAACCCTGTCTCTACTCTTAAGTATATTTGTTTTTCAAACTTGTAGATAACATAAATAACATTGTTACCTCTTTATTTTCCCATGGTAGGGATGGGAGTAGAATCCTTCCTTGTTCTAGCATATCCTTCCTTGTCTTTCTCTATATAGATAGAAAGAAATTAGGTCTGGGACTTAATTCACACAAGGAGCTCTCAGAGTGAAGAAAGTCCCTTTTCCAGTGCATGCCAGCACCCTCTCTGAGCCCTATACAGGCAAACCTCGTGTTACTAACTTTGTTTCACAGATGTTGCCATTTTTAGAAATTGAAGGTTTGTGGCAACCCTGTATGGAACAAGTCTATCAGTGCCATTTTTTTTTCCAACAGCATGTGCTCCCGTTGTGTCTCTTTGTCACATTTTGCTAATTTTCCCAATATTTCAGATATTTTCATTATTATATCTGTCATGGTGATCTGTGATCAGTGATCTTTGATGCTACTATGTATTGTAGTTGTTTTGAGATGCAAGAGACCAGTCACCAGATAAGATGATGAACTTAATCATAAATGTAGTGTTCTGACTGCTCCATGAAGCAGCCCTTCCCCTGTCTCTCTCCCTCTGCTCAGGCCTATTCCTATTCCTCAAGACACAATATTGAAATTAGGACAGTTAATAACCCTACAGTGGCCTCTAAGTGTTCGAGTGAAAGGAAGAGTCAATAGATGAGGCAGACTTCATTGTTGTCTCATTTTAAGAAATTGCCACAGCCAGCCCAACCTTCAACAACCACCATCCTAATCAGTCAGCAGCCATCAACGGTGAGGCAAGACCTTCCATGAAGCAAAAAGATTATGACTCACTGAAGACTCAGATGATGGTTAGTATTTTTTTAAGCAATAAAGTATTTTTAAATTGTCATGTACATTGCTTTCTTTGGACATGATGCTATTGCACAATTACTAGACTACGGTATAGTGTAAACATATCTTTTATATGTACTAGCAAGCCAAAAAATTCATGCGACTTACTTTATTGCAATATTTGCTTTCTTGCAGTGGTCTGAAACTAAACTCACAATATCTCCGAAGTATGCCTGTAGTCTTAGAGAGTTGCCTAGAGCAGTGGTTCTCAAATTTTTGGTCTCAGGAGTGCTTATACTATTAAAAAAATTTACTGACCCCTCCCCCAAGGGCTTTTCTTTCTATGATTTATTTCTATTGATATTTACTATGTTAGAAATTAAAATGTCATACTATTATTATGAAAATAGTTTTGATCTGGAGGTCTTGGGGAGTCATGTAATTTGAGAAGTGATGTGTATAGGGTCACAAAGCTTGCATTTATCAGAGATAAGACTTGAATTCAGGTCTTCCTAGTTCTAAGGCCATATCTCTATCCACTTGCCACTCTGCTATGCTATAGAGTAATTATTAATTCATCTAAAATATTTTCTTGAATTGGAAATTGAGAGGATTCCCATAAATTGGGGAATGGCTAAATGAGTTGTGGTATATAAATGTAATGGAGTCTGTTGTGCTAGAAGAAATAACAAGCAGGCAGATTTCAGACAAACCTGGAAAGACTTACATGAACTGATACAAAGTGAAGTATGCAGAACCAGGAAAACTTGTACACGGTAACAGCAACATTGTATAATGATCAACTATGGAGGACCTAGCTCTTCTCAGCAATACAATGATCCAAGAAAATTCCAAAGAACTTGTGATGGAAAATGCTATCTACACCCAGAGAAAGAAATGATGGGGTTTGAATACAGTTTCGAAGGATCACCTTTTTTTTTTTTTGGCCTCTCTTATGTATGTATGTATTTATTTATTTTTATTTTACAACATTCAGTTCCACAGGCTTTTGACTTCCAGATTTTCTTGCCCTCCCTTCCCTCCCCCTTCCCTAAGACAGCATGGAATCTGATATAGGCTCTACATATACATTCACATTAAACATATTTTCATATTAGTCATGTTGCAAAGAAGAATTATAACCAATGGAATGAACCACAAGCTATTTTCACCTTCTTTATCTTTTTCATGGTTTTTCCTTTTTGATCTGTTTCTTCTTTCATAATATGACTAAAATGGAAATATGTTTTACATGATTGCACATATATAACCTATATAAAATTCTTGCCTTTTTAGGGGGAGGGGAGGAGAGGGAGAAAATTTGGAACTCAATTTTAAAAAATTAATGGTCAAAATTATCTTTACGTGTAATTGGAAAAAAATAAAATACTATTAAAAGTTAAAATATCTTCATTCTAACCAAGGGGTATACCAGTCAGGGAGAGGCTCTCACTTTCAAGGGAGAGAAAGCAATAGCGCTACCAGATTTCATAAGGCTTGTTTCCCAGTTCTTCTTAGAGCTCCTACTGAGGACAGGTTCAGTTTTTAGATGTGCTACCCAATCATTATTGAGGCTTTAATAGGTATTTTATATTTAAAACTTTTTTAGGTTACACATGTACAATCATGTTAAATATATTTCTACATTAGTCATGTTGTGAAAGAAGAATCAAAACAAAAGGGAAAAACCACAAGAAAGAAAAACAGAAACAAAATGGAAATAGTACTCTTCGGTCTGCATTCAGGCTCCCTAGTTCTTTCTCTGGATGTGGATAGCATTTTCCATCATGAGTCTTTTGAAATTGCCTTAGGTCATTGTATTGCTGAGAAGATGTAAGTCTATTAAAGTCAATCATCACACAATATTGCTCACACAGTTGTATACAATGTTCTCCTGGTTCTGCACTTCATTCAACATCAGTTCATGTAAGTCTTTCCAGGTTTTTCTGAAGTCTGCCTGCTCATTATTTCTTATAGAATAGTATTCCATTACATTCATAGACCACAACTTGTTTAGCTATTTCCCAGTTGATGGGCATCTCCTCAATTTCCAATTTGCCACCACAAAAAGAGCTGCTATAAGTATTTTTGTACATGTGGGTCTTTTTCTTTACAGAATAATAATAAAGAATTATAAATTTATAATTAAATTAATAATTTAAATTTAAATTCATAAATAAATAATAAATCATGAAATTATGTGTATTTTGTAAGCCACCATAGGCAGCTAGTACTGTGGCTATAGTCAGGAAGACCTGAATTCAAATCCTGCCTCAAACACTAGTTCGTTGTGTGACCCTGGGAAAAATCACTTAACCACTTCCTGCCTCAGTTTCCTCATCTACAAAATGGGAATAGTAATAGCCCATTTGAGGATCAAATGAGATATTTGTAAAGCGCTTTACGAACCTTAAAGTTTTAGTAGCAGTAGAAGTAGTAGGAATGCTGACATTTTCCAGTCTTATCTCGTAATACTTTCCTCTGAACACTTGATGATCCAGTCACACAGGACTCTACTCTGTTCCCTCAAAACACCTGTGCCCTGCTCCACCTCCCATGCCTCTGCTGATTCTATGCCTGAATGATTCTCCCTCCCTTCTCTTGGCCTGTTGAATTCCCGGCCCTAGTCTAAGGCCCATCCCAAAGGCCACTTCCTCCATGATTCCTTCTCTATCTCCTTCAGTCAGTGAAGACTTTCTCTCTCAGGCCTCACAGAGGCCTTTCTCATGTAACATTCTGTATTCACCCTTACCTGTGTTTATGCCTTATCTCTCCACTAATTATAAATCTCTATGAAGGCAGGGACTCGTTTTCAGGGAAGTTTTCTCTCTCCCCTTAGGACCCTCAAAGAATAGTGTTCTGCACACAGAGCCTGTTAATAACTGCTGAATAAATGAAAAAATAATGACAAAGCAGAAAAAGTAGTTTATTTTAGAATTCAAAAACCATAAAATGCTTCCTTTTTACAAAGATGATGCAAAAAAGATGGTTTACAAATTCTTTAAGTTCTTATACAAGTAAGTTTTTCAAGTGATTTAGTTTGAGAAATTAAACTTTTGACAAAAATTTCACCTCTGTACTAATTGGCAAAGTCATACAAAGCAGGATATAATAAAGTAGATTAAAAAGTCTTTGGTTAGTAATGATGAAAATTCATGTATAAATTAAGTAAGGAACCTATTCCCGATCCAGAAGGGAAATTAAAAACACACAGAAATATCAACATGGGGCAATAGTTAGGTATACTTTTCAAAGTGCTCTTAATTCATGCATTTATTTCTCCCAAGATCTCTAGGATGATTTCCCTAACTCACTGTCTGTTTTTGCCCAGACCACAGATTGCCCAGGCAGTCAACTCTCAAAGAGGCCTACTGATGCAGATTGGAAGTTCTTTTATAGCCCAAGAGAGTTCCCTGGGGATTTACCCAGGGTCATAGGGCCAGCAATATGTGTTAGAGGAGGGTCCCATGGCTTCTTGGTTCCTTAGCAGGGGTGGGGAACCTGCCACCTCAAGGTCACATATGGCCTTTTAGATCCTTGGGTGTGGCCTTTTGACTGAGTCCAAGTTTTACAGAATAGGAGATTTGTTTTGTGAAGGTTGAATTCAGTCAAAGGGCTGCACTTGAGGACCTAGAGGGCCACATGTGGCCTTGAAACCTCAGGTTCCCCACCCCTGCTAGGGGCTCTTTATCCACTATGCCACACAACCTCAAAAGTCTTTTATCCTAAGAATTTTTCAGTTTTAAGCAAAATATTCAAATCTGAATTAACCTATGTGGCCAATATCTTGAACTAATAGAAGCAAGAAGGGCAGCTAATCCAAAAACCAATTATACTCAAGTCTGGAATGCATTACTTCCATCTCCCCCTCAATAGATTTATTTTCCTATCAACATTTTTATTAAGCTGGCATTACTTTCCATTTTGTGAAGCAATAGACAGTCAGAAAAGGTAGTATGGTATGTATGTTGGATGATGGGGATGACTGGATAAACTCAGGTGGGATTAAAAGGAAACAGAAAACCCAATCGCGAATAAGAGGAGTCTGAATGTTTGACGCCAAGGAGCTGGGGCTCTGGACCCTAATTCCTGCCCAGTTTTAATGTACTGAAGCCTCGATCATTCAGAGCTTCTTCTGTCTTTGTATATCTCAGGGCAGCTGCTGCATTTTTGCCTTTTTCTTCGTAGTTCCCAAAGAATGACAACAGCTAAGGACTGCCTGTCTCCCAGGAGGAAAGTAAAGAATCCTGTTTCTCCACTGGGGAGATAGAATGTACTAGGTACATAGGAACCACGGTTTGATCCCTCCAGAGGTTAAAACCCTATGCCTTACTTGTTTACTTAACCTCCTGAAGTGGTGTTTTGCAACTCTCTAATGATGCACCTTGAAACATCATGTAATGGTGCCCTTTGTTTGCATCTTGTGCTGCTACTAGTCTGTAATCTCCACGAGGGCAGGGATGCCCTCTTAGCTGAACCTCACTTTATTTACAGTGGCATATGATGCACAACAGAGTCCAGCATACAAATGAAACACAAAAGCAGCTCTATGCAATTCAAAGAAATGACATCCATTCAGAGTTATGGCATTTTCAAACAACACAAAGGTCAACCAATGTAACTCTTGCCTTTAAGTAAAGTTAGAATGCTCAATGTCGCATGCCCCAAGTAGGACCCTTGCCTTCTCCAGGCTTAATACTTTCCTCATTCACACTACTGTGGTATCATGCATACAATAAAAGCTTAGGAAAGGTTTTGAATGTATGAATGTAAAACATGGATCTGTTAGAAGTATGAATAATTTCTATTTCAAATCTATTAGTTTATCAGTTAAATAATTAACTAATTAATTAACTAATCAGCATTTCCCATCTTACTTTACTGCTATACCCTAAAGACTTTGAGATCTTTCTTTCTGACTTGTAGCTGAAAGCTGAAAACTTGGTTGTCTCTCTCACTAGCATGTGAGCTTCTCAGCTCTTTTTCTGGTGGCAAAAAATTGGAAATTGAGGGGATGCCCACCAATTAGGAAATGGCTGAATAAGTTGTGGTATGGAATACTGTTGGATAGAATACTGTTGTGCCATAAGAAATGATGAGTAGGGTGCTCTCAGAAAAACCTTAAAAGACTTACATGAACTGATGCAAACTGAAATGAGCAGAACCAGGAGATGATTGTATACAGTAAGAGCAATAATGTACAATGATCACCTGTGAATAACAGCTCTTCTCAGCAATACAGTGATCTAAGACAGTTCTGAAAAATTTATGATGAAAAATTCTATCCACCTTCAGAGAAAGAACTAATTTAGTCTGAATACAGATTGAAGCACACTTTTTTTAAACTTTATTAATTTTTCTTCATGTTGCTGGGTTTGTTTTTGTTTTTTTTTTTGGCCTGTGTTTTCTTTCACAGCATCGCTAATATGTAAATAGGTTTTGCATGACTACACATTTATATTCTATATCAAATTGGAACTCAAAATATAAAAAAGAATGTTAAAATTTGTTTTTACATGTAATTGGAAAAAATAAAATAGAAAAAGAAATTTAAAAAAAAAATGTGAGCTTGAGAGCAGGGGCTGCCTTGTTTGTCTGTGTGTCTCCCCAGCACTTAGCACAATGTTTTGTGCATAGTAAGTGCTTAATACTTAGTATTCATTTCTTTTTTTAATTATTATTTTTTAATTTTAGCTTACAACACTCGGTTCTGCATAATTTTGAGTTCCAGATTTTCTTCCCTCCCTCCCTCCCCAAGATGGCATGGAATCCCATATAACTTCCACGTATAACTTCGCACTGAATTAATTTACACACTAGTCAAGTTGTGGAGAGGAATTATGACCAATGGAATGAATCATGAGAAAGAAGAAACAGGACCAAAAAAAAACAACAACAACCCAAAAACAAAAAGAGAGAAAAAAAAAGGGGGGGGAGGCGAGCATGAAGTGTGCCTCAATCTGCATTCATACTTCATAGTTCTTTCTCTGGATGTAGATAGCATTCTCCATCGTGAGTCCTTTGGAGTTGTCTTTGTACCTTGTGTTGCTGAGAAGAGTATTCATTTCTATATTTGTAATGGAAAAGAGAAAAAAATACTCTGTCTCTTTTGGTGAAGTGCAGAATATTCTCCATAAACCTTTTTTGCCCTCCACAATGAAAATGAAACATAGGAATTTGATTCTAAGGATTTTGCTTACCACCTGGGCTGGTTGACTAGAATACAACAGTAGCTTTTCCCTTTAGTTGCACTGAAAGAAAGAAATTGGCCATTTTTCTAACGTTCAACAAAGAATATTAAATACAAGTTAGTCCATCTGGCTCAGAGGTTCTTAATTGTGCGTGTGTGTGTGTGTGTGTGTGTGTGTGTGTATTCGTGTGTGTGTGTGATGGATCCCTTTGGTAGCCTGGTGAAGCCTATGGACCCCTTCTCAGAAGAATAGTTTTAAATAACTAAACAAAATACACAGGCTTACAAAGATTAGAGAAAATAAAGATTTAAAGTTTTTTCCCATCTAAACTCACAGACTCTGGGGTAAGAATCTCTGGTGTAGGTTCTTTTAAAATATGGCTTTTTTAAAAAAAACCATTTGCCAGGCTCCATGCAGGCAAGATAGGCATGCTTTTTGTGGTTATTGTTTTGTTTTTGGTCTATGATGGTATTCTAAGGAAAGGATGGAGTGCATTGGAAAGAATGAAAAGAGAAAAGGCAAATGGAACAAGTGTGGTGAGATCTGAAACTAGAACCATTCCCAGGTGAATCTTTATTCTCTTCTGGTCAACACCACAGGAAGAAAGCCGACTCAAACACTACAGCCTGTAAACGTACATGAAGCAAAGCTACGTCATCACAAGCAAAACCCAGCAAGGAAGGAATTCTTTGACATAAACACAGCTCTTTCTTCAGTCATGCTTATCAATCATGCATACACTGAGCATTCAGAGGTAGTTACACAAATTTAAACTGTGACTTTCAAATAGATTGTAAAAGTTAAATTTTGAATTTTCCTCTTCAACATGGATATGTATGCTCCCAATGCCCACAAAAAAAGAAAGAAAAAAGAAAAAAAAAGTGAAGTCTGAGATCTAGCCTGATGTAGTTCCAAGTTTTCAAGTCCCAACTGAAATTACTTCTTCACTCCAAAGCTGTAGTTTTTAAAGTATGATCCGGGGACCTTTGGTGGTCCCCAAGACCCTTTCAGGGTATTTGTGAGGTCAAAACTATTTTCAGAAATAGTATTAAGATGTTTTCATTTCTAATATGGTAAATATTGACAGATAATATCCACAGCTCTTTGGGGATTCCTCAGTCATTTTTTTAAGAATGTAAAAGGGGTCCTGAGACCAAAAAGTTTGAGAGCTGCTATTTTAAAGTATACAAGTTTGGATAAAGCGTCCATATTTTGTCACCTGTCATAACCAACCAACAAACAGTAAAGAACTTTGACTCTGCCTTTCAAGAAGCTCCCTACGCTTTCTTGAAAGTTCATTTTAACAAGAAACACCAAATTCTTAATCTTCACCCCTTAGAAATTGTTATTCACATTTTACATATGGGGAAATTGAGGCACAAAGAGGTGATAGAATTGACTTATTAGTCTTGAACAGGATTAAAATCTATGTTTTCTGTTTCCCAGTTCAGAACCTTAGCCAATATCTACTTAAGTAAATTTACAAATATAAATGACTGGACTGATGAAGTCACAGCATGCTTGGGGCATTTCTGTTAGGATTCAGGTATTTTCTGTGAGAGGCAAGTTCCCACTCTTGCCTTTTTTCTATTTTCCATTTCCCCCTAACCTGGACTCGGAACCAGAAATTTGTAAGCCTCAGAATGGTTGCTTGTAACTGTGGAAGGAAGAACCAGCATTTCAGAAGAAATTCACTTTTAAATTGACTTTCTGTTCCACCTTCTCTTCTTGGGTCTTTTCTTCATCTTTTAGAAACAATCACATTAAATGGATGTGGTGATAAAGTCAAGCCGAATCTTCCGGTCATGATGGGCTTTTTGGAGTCCTTAGGTAAAGTAAAGGTGAAGGTCTGCATAAGGCTTACAAACATCAGGAATAATTCCATTTTGGCCAGTTGCTCTCCCATACATACACGCTTTCCTAAAGAGGAGATTAAAAACAAATGAATTGATCAGCAAATTTCAGAAAATCCTGGAAAGACTTGTATGAACTGATGTGAAGCAAAATGAGCAGAACCAGGAAAACATTGTACACAGCATCCACAATATTGTGTGATGATCAACGATGAATGACTCAACTTATCTCAGCAACACAATGATCCAAGACAAGTACAAAGGATTCATGTAGGAAAATGCTATCTATATCCAGATAAAGAACTGATAGACTCTGTATGCAGATTAAAGTATTTTTTTTCACTTACATTATTCCTTTCATGTTTTTTTAAATCTGTTTCTTCTTTCACAACTATGACTAATATGGAATTTTTTTTACACAATAGTACATATATAAACTATATCAAACTGCCTACCATTTTCAGAAGAGTGGAAGGGAGAGAGAAAAATTTGAAATTCAAAACTCTGTGAAAATGAATGCTAAAAATTTTCTTGACATGTAACTGGGGAAAAAATAAAATACTATAAAAATTAATAAAATCACTCCACCCCACCCCAAATAGGGCCAATTTGATCGATGTGAAATTCTTTTTTTTTTTTTTTTTTGAGGAGGAGCATGGAGATTGGGTGTCCCCATCTCACGCAGGCTGCCAGGGCCTCAATTATGTACAGGCCTGAGCCCTACTGGTCACCTTGGGAACTTCACTATATTCTGGTTTTCTTACCTGGGGTGGTTTGTCCTCACTAGCAGCCTGGTCCTGGAGGCTAACCATATTAGTCCTAGACAGTGCAACAGAACCTGATGGGCTTTTAACCTTCCCATAGTTCAGAATTGCTGAACCCAGAATTCGGCTTCCCCAGCAGCAGGGATTACATGCATGCCCTTTCACTCCTTATGGAGCTAGGTGGAATTCTACTCATTTTCAGATGCAGATACAGGCAGGACTCTGTAGTAGAAACATATACAGGGATATCCCTAACTATATATCTGCATCTCTCCATATCAGCATCTATATTTGAATCTCTATTTATATCTATATCAATCTATATCCATATCTATATCTATGTGGACTTTTTGATTTTTTAAAAATATTTCCCAATTTAATTAATTTTCCCTAATATATCAGTTAGTGGATAAAAGTCCACTTTTGTTGTTTTCAGTCATGCCCTACTCTTCTTTACTTCATTTGGGGTTTTCTTGGCAGAGATACTGGAGTGGTTTGTCATTTCCTTCTCCAAAAGTCCACTAGATATAGATATAAATAAATATATCTATCACTGTGGATATAGATATAGACCTGGTCCTATGATTTCTATAATTCAGGGAACTCACAGATGAGGAAACTTTACCAATGCAGGTCAGTACCCTCTAGGCCACTTAAAATTTTAGAGCTCTCCCAGGAGCTGTGGATCCCTGTGGAAACATATTGATTTAGAAAACCACAAATTAACAATATCTATGTTGTATTTTTGTTTATTTGGTAAACATTTTCCAATTACGTTTTAACTTGGCTCCCAAAGTACTTGGAGTGTTGGTCTGGTAGCATGCTTGACAGTTCTGTCTTAGAACATGGAGAGACTGGGATATGCCTTGAGTCACGTAGTTAGTGTGTATGAGAGACTTGGTTTTGAAGGCATCTTCCTATCCACTATGACACACCACTTCTATGCAGCTATGTATTAATAAAAATAATATTTCAGGGGAATATCTTTACCCTTAAGAGTATGATTCATCTGCCACAATATTTGGTGACTTAATTATCTATGGTAATCATGGGTTGGGCAGAGCTGAGGAAAATTATTGGATTGGCAATCAGTATTAGGTGGCACAGGGCAGCTAGGTGGTACAGTGAATACAGTGCTAGGCTTGGAGTCAGGAAGACCTGAGTTCAAAACATTTACTAACTGTGTGATCCTGGGCAAGTCATATAACCCCATTTGCCTCAGTTTCCTCATCTGTAAAATGAGCTGGAGAAAGAAATGGTGACCCATTCTAGTATCTTTGCTAAGAAAACCCCAAATGGGGTCATGAAGAGTTGGACACCCCTGAAAACAACTGAACAAAACTCCGGGGTTTAATTTTTCCTGCCACGTTGACATTTGAGCAATTGACTTAATCTTTCTGGTAGCCATCAGTTACTTCACTTGTTAAATAAAGAGGCAAGGCTGGATGATCTCTTAGCTTCCTGATCTAAACCCAAAGATCGAATTTGGTTGAGGGGGTATGAATTTATCTTTACTGCCCAGCTAGATTTTAGGGGAGTTCCAGAAAAGCTGAGCCAGAGGTAAGCAAGGATTATGTATCAAAGGAAATCTGAGTATGAGAGAGTTGATGTCACAAAATTGACCTGGGGTGAGAAATGGTTTCAAGGGTGTATTTGCTCGGTAGAATTTAGGATACTGATCCCCAGAATGTGACACAGAATCAAAGCAGGATCAGAGAATAAAACTCAGCATAAATGAAATCATCTTTGTGAAATCCTCTGCACAATACCTGGCATAGAGTAGATGATTAATAAACGCTTGTTCTTTTCTCCTCCCCCGCCCCTACATCAGGCCACCACTGTCTTCCCCATGTTTCTCACATTTTCTTTCTGTTTTGGGACCAGATTTGTGATTTTATTGGTGTACAGCAAGGGTGTGAAATAAGGAGCCTGGAGTGCTACCCTAATCAAGTTGAAATGTAATTGGGAAATAGTCGACAAAATAAATAAAAAATACAATAAGACATAGATAATCTTACTTTGTGGTTGTTAAGTCAATATGCAGATGGCAGGGATCCTTAAGTAAAGCTTGGTGGCTGACATTTGGGTTGGACTCTACTTGTAAGGAGAATTACCTTAAGGAAATTCCTTTGACCAGGGCAGAAGATGAGCACTACTCTGTAATGAATGGTCTCAACATAGTCACCTAGGGCTACACCGAGAAGTTTCATTGACTTACCCCAGGATCACACAGCTGGTATGTGTTAAAAGCAAGACTTAAACCAGTTCTTCTTGACATCGAGGCCAGTTTTTTGTCCATTCCCTACACTAAGATGCTTCCCTCAATTTTTATTAGAGAGAATAAAAGCAAGCACATTTGGAAAGCATTTTTTTAAACTGGAGACAAATCATAATTTCTCCAATTTAATACCTTTAGAAGAATATGGACAGGCAGGAGTCAAGGTTTCATCCCTCTCAAAGAGCAACTTGGGCAGAAGGCCAGTGACTGGCTCTAATTCAAGCAGCAGTCTGTGTTTGAGGAACACCATTGAGGCAACCTGGAACATTATTTCTGGGAGTAGAATTGGGGCAGCTACATGGCATGTCATTTACTACACTTTGAAGAAGACTTGAATTTGAATCCTGCCTCATACTTTTATCAGCTGTATGACTCTAGGCAAGTCACTATTCAACCACTCTAAGCCTCAATTTTCTCACCCGTAGAATGGGGATAATAGTGGCTCATAGGTTTGTAGTAAGGATCAAATGAAATGAGATGATAAATGTAAAACACTAAAAAAACCCTTAATATGCTGAATTTTAGTTTTTATTATTAGTAATAGTTTCTAAGTTGAAAATCCATGAAGATAGGTTTGTTTTTAAATGTCAGGATTGATCACAGTAGAGAAGCATTGTCTAAATTACCCATCTTGCACTAACTTGTAGCTTATCAACATTATGGGAACAAAAAAGGGCATTTGAGTTTTATTTTTTTGTTTTTTCTTTACCATCTTGACATGAAATGATTAAAGGCCCTTTGGATCCAACTCCCTTTTGAACAAAGCCAATTTTCCATGGTGGAACTTACCAATCCCAAATGGAATAAAATATTCCTTTTTGATAAGTTTTCCTTCTTTATCAAGAAATCGCTCAGGACAGAAGTTGTCGGGTTGTTCCCATATGGCAGGGTCTCTGTGTACTGACCACAGGTTAGCTATAATCAGAGTGCCCTTAGGGATGGTGTACCCTTGGAGAACTGGAAAACACAAACACACACACACACACACACACACACACACACACACACACACACACACACACCATGCCAGCGTCAGCTCATTGGTCCATAAAAATCTCCAATTTCTTAGAATAATCTTCTTAGTTTCTTAATCTGGTTCTATTTGCCAAAATGAAGCTCATCAATTCCAATGAAACTTAAAAAAACAAATGCAAGAGACGTGCTTGCTTATGTAAGGCTTTATAGGTAAATAACCTTTTCCCTAGGTATATATGTTAGGTAAACGAAAAATCTAGGGGAATAAGTGTAGGTACCTATCAGAAGATCAGGTAATAAACAGTCTCCATATACTGAATTAAATAGTGTCTCAGAGGTACCACCTCACATCTTTGAGAAATCACAAATGCTGAAGGGGACATGGGAAAACTGGGACATTAATGAAATGGTGGTGGAGTTGTCAACTGATCTAACTATTTCTGGAGAATAGTTTGGAGCTATGCCCAAAGGGCTATAAAACTGAGCTATAAAACCTTTAATCCGTCATAACACTATTAGGTCTGGGCTATGAAAAGATCAAAGAAAAAGGAAAGGGACCTACCTATATGTACAAAAATATTTATAACAACTTTTTATGGTGGCAAAGAATTGGAAATTAAGGAAATGCCAGTCAATTAGAGAATGGCTAAACAAGTTGTGGTATATAATTGTGATGGAACATTTTTGTGCTATAAGGAAAGTGGAGGGGTATGGCTTCAGAAAAACCTGGGAAGACTTATATGAACTGATGCAGAACCAAGTGAGCAGAACTAGAACATTGTATACAGCAGTACTGTAACTATGATGAACTGTGAAAGACTTAGCTACTTTGATCAATATAATGATCCAAGACAATTCCAAAGTAGTCAGGATGAAAAATGCTATCCATCTCCAGAGAGAGAAATGATGAACTCTAAGTGCAAATTGTAATTTTCTTACTTTCTCTATTTTTCTTGCTTTTTTGTGACAGGGCTAGTATGGAAAATATGGAAATATGTTTTGCATGATCTCACATGTACAATTAGTATCATATTACTTGCTTTCTCAGTGGGTAGTGAAGGAGTTGGAGGGAGGGAGGAAATTTGGAATTCAAATTTTTTTAAGTGCTTAAGAACAAATAAATAATAATTTTTTGAGAAGTAGAAAAATAAATCGTCCCTCAGAGTTACTACACCCCCTAACAGACTCAGTGAATGATTTAGTCATCCAGTAACATTCAGATATTTAAAGCAACTTATATTTACATAGCATTTTAAGGTTTGCAAAATGCTTTACAAATATCTTGTTTTATCCTCATGATGACCCTAGGAGGTAAATGTTATTATTATCCCTATTTTGCAGAGCAGGAAACTGAGATAGAAAGAGGTTACTTTATTTGCCCAGGGTCACACAGGTAATAAGTGTCTGAGGCTAGATCTGAACTTAGGTCTTCTTGATTTCAGGTCCGCTGACCTATCCACTGTGCCAGTTGGCTAGCTCAGTATTGGAGTGGGAAAGCCTTAGAGTCATGGGATGACAGATTTAGAACTGGAAAAGACCTTAGAGTTGTTTTAGTCCAATCCCTTCATTTTACAGATAAGGAAACCAACACCATAGAGGGTAAATGACTTACCCAAGGTCACATGGTGGGTAAATGGAAGGGGTAATATTTGAACCTAGTTCTCTTGACTCTAGATTTAGCCCTCCTCTCATTGTGTTAGGTATTGAGGTTCCCTGTCACTGGAGCAATTAATCAGTCAATTAATTAACAATTACTTATAAAGTGCTGACTATATACCAGGAACTGTGCTAACTGCTGGGTATACATAGAAAGGCAAAAAAAAAAAAAAAGATCCTGCCCTCAAGAAGTTTCCATTTTAATAGGGAACACAAGATAACTTTAAAGAAGATTCTAGCCATTGAGGAATCTGAGGAATGCCTACTGTAGAAAGTTGCATTTGATATGAATTTGACTATTTATTAGGAACGATGTAAGGGGATAAGGGGAATTTATACACTCTATGAAATCTTGGATAAGATGACCATTAAGGTCCCTTAGATACCGAAGATTCAATAATAGGCTAGAGATGTATTTCCTAGAAATTAAAATATGGAGGGAGGAGGGAATTTCCATATTCTAACAATAAAAATGTATTCTAAAATAGAAGATTGAACTAAGAGTTAGCATTCATGATTAGGGTGGCTGGATTTCCCCTGGTGCCAATTTTTTCCAGAAATGCAAAACTCAAGGGTCATAGATCTAGAATGAGCTAGGTGATACTACGTATAAAAGCGTTAGACTTGGAATCAGGAAGTTCAAATATGACCTCAGACACTCACTAACTGTGTGACCCTAGGCAAATCACTGAACTTCTGTCTGCCTTAATTTCCTCCTTTGTAAATGGGGATAATAATAGTATCTGCCTCATAGGGTTAAAGTAATGAAAAAATGAGATAATATTTATAAAGTACTTTGTAAATCACAAAGTGCGGTATAAATATTAGTTTTTAATATTGTTATTAGAGGCAGAAATGACTATTATTATAATAATTATATTATAAAGTATTATAAATATTATTATATTATTAGTAGATCTGGTAGGAACCTTAGAAGTCAATTAATCCAGACCTTTCATTTTATTTTATTTTTTTAATTTAGTTTATTTTTAATTTATGGAATAAAACAAACATTTCCACGACATAGTATAATAAAAAAGATGACTGCACATGAAATTGCAAATCTGTTATGTACAATTTGCTATTCCTTTTAAATATATAATAAACTTATTGTGTAAATTTCTTTTCTCTTTCCTTTTTTTCCTCCCCACCACCGCCCCCACCGGTGGCTTCCATTAGACACAAATATGTGTGTATATATGTATATACGTGTGTATATATGTATATATGTAAAATTATTCTATACATACTTCTATTTAACAGTTTTTTGATGCAGATAGTTCCATATGTCCTTTGTAGTTAATTTGGATATTTATAATAGTCAAAACTCCTTATTTGCTCAAAGTTGTTCTTAAACTAATATTGCTGTTATTTTATACAACATTCTCTTGGTTCAGTTTATTTTGCTCTTCACTATTTCGTGCAAGTCTATTCATGTTATTCTAAGATCATTGAGCTCATTCTTGCCTTTTTTATTAGATTTTTTAGTTTAAGTTTACAACACTCAGTTCTACATGTTCTTGAGTTTCAAAGTTTCTTCCCTCCCCTCCCCTCTCTCCCCCCCAAGACGGCATGTAGTCTAATATAGATTCTATATGTATACCTTCGCATTAAACTTATTTACACAATGGTCAAGTTGTAAAGAAGAATTATGACCAATGGAAGGACTCATGAGAGAGGAGAAACAAAACCAAAAAAGAAGAGAAAAAAGGAGAGCAAATAATTTGCCTCAATCTGCATTCAGACTCCATAGTTCTTTCTCTGCATTGTAGATAGCTCTCTCCATCATGAGTTCTTTGGAGTTGTCTTTGAATCTTGTATTGCTGAGGAGAGCCAAGTCTTTCAGAGTTAGTCATCACAGAATCAATATATCTGTGGTTGTGTAAAATGGTTCTGCTCCTCTCACTCAGCATAATATCATGTAAGTCTTTCCAGGTTATTATGAAGTCCATATCTTCTCTATTTCTTATAGCACAATAGTATTTCATTACATTCATATACCACAACTTGTTTAGCCATTCCCCAATTGATGGTATCCCCTTGATTTCCAATTCTTTGCTACCACAAAAAGAGCTGCTATAAATATTTTTGTACATACAAGTCCCTTTTCTACTTGTGTGATCACTTTGGGATATAGCCCTAGGAGTGGTATGGCTGGGTCCAAGTCTTTTTTTTCTTTTTGAACCCATTATTTCTTACAGTAGTATTCCATCACAATCATATACCACAACTTGTTTAGCCACTCCCCAAATGACAGGCATCTCCACAAATTCCAGTTCTCCATTAACTCCACTACAAAGAGAGCTGCTATAAGTATTTTAGAACATATAGGTTCTTTTCCTTTTTCCCTAATCATCTTTGGAAATAGACCTAATAGTGGTATTACTGGGTCAGTGGGTATAGGCAGTTTAATAAACCTTTGGGCATAATTCCAAATTGCTCTCCAAAATGGTTGGATCATTTCACAATTCCACTAACAATAAATTAGTTTCCCAATTTTTCCACATCTCCTCCAACATTTGTTACTTTCCTCTTCAATCATTTTAGCCAATCTGATAGGTATAAAAGGTATTTCAAGGTTGTTTTAATTTGCATGTCTCTAATTGATAATGATTTAGAGCATTTTTCAGGTGGCTATAAATTATTTTGATTTCTTCATCAGAAAACTGGCTTTCATATCTTTTGAACATTTATTAATTGGAGAATGACTCGTATTCTTAGAGATTTGAAAAGGTTCTTAATATATTTGAGATATGAGACCTTTATCTAAGAAACTGTCTATAAAATTTCCCTCCTATCCCCTAATTTTCTGTTTTCCTTCGGATGTTGGCTACTGATGTTTATTTCTATGAAAACTTTTTTAAGTTAATGTAATCAAAATTATCCATTTTACATCTCACTCTGTTCTCTATATCTTATTAGTAATAAATTGTTCACCTATCCATAAGTCTAATAAGTAGTATGGTCTATGTTCTTCAAATTTTCTTAATCTCTCTCTTTATATCTAATTCATGCTTCCATTTTGACTTTATCTTGGTAAATGGTGTAAGATAGTAGTCTATGCCCAATTTCTGCCATACTGCTTTCCAGTTTTCTCAACATTTTTTCTTACCAAATAATGAATTCTTATCCAAAAATCTTACGTCTTTACATTTGTCGAATACAAGGTTATTGTATTTGTTTGCTTTCTACTCTGTTCCATTGATCTACCTTTCTATTTCTTAGATAATCCTGAAATATGTCAGTCTTTGTACATGAACTGCTAAGAAAATTCTCTCCAGATAGCTATCATATCTGACTTATCTAAAATTCTATTCAGTTCCTTGACTTTTTTCTTATTTATTTTTTGGTTAGATTTATCTAGTTCTGAGAAGGCAAGATTAAAGTCCCTCACTATTACAGTACCACTATCTATCTCTACTTGTAATTCATTTAACTTTTAAAAATTTAGATGTCAAAATATTTAGTACATATAGGTTCAGTATTGATATTTCTTCATTGTTTATGGTACCTTTTATAAAAATGTAGTTACTCTGATTATTTCTTTTAATTAAATCTATTCTAACCGTACATTTGTCTGAGATCATTATTGCTACCCCTGCCTTTTTGCATCAGCTGAAGCATAATAAATTCTTCTCTAATTCTCCATTTTTACTGTGTATATCATTCATTCTTAAATATTTTTCTTGTAAACAACATATTTTTGGATTCTGATTTTTAAACCATTCTGCTATCCATTTCTGTTTAATGGGTAAATTTATCCCATTCACATTCAAAGTTATAATTACTATTTGTGAATTTCCCTCCATCTTTTTACTCACCGTTGTCCTTCTCAGCCTCTCTTTTTACCCTATCCCTGTTATTTTCTCACCTTATCCTCCTGTTCCTTATTCTACCCACCCCTCTAAGAAGAGTCCCTCCCTTATCTTCTCCCCCACCTTCCTAAATCTTAATTTACCCACCCTTCTAAAAGTCCCTCTCCAATCCTGTTCCCCAGTTCTCTCACCTCTCTAACAAGTCTAGAAGGCACCCTTCCATATGTACACGTTGTTTCCTCTTCAATCCAGATCTGATGAGGGTAAGGTTCCAATATTACTAGCCCTCCACTTCCACCACTTCTTTTGTATCAGTTCTTCCTTTCATGCCCCATTTTTATGAGCTAATTGCTCTTTTTTAGCTTCTTCTACACAATTTTGTTTTTTAGAATCACTGCATCATAAACAACTCAGCCCCAACCTTTCTTTCTTTCAAACTACCCTAGTAATGATGACAGTTTTTAAGAATACTAACATTTTCATATATATATATATGAACAGTTTGACCTCAATAAGTCCCTTATAATTAATCTTTAATGTTTTCCTCATATTTCTTCTGGACCTTTTATATCAAATTTTCCATTGAGTTCTGGTCTCTTTGTTACAAATATCTAATAGTCTTTCAGTTTGTCAAATGTCCATTTTTTTTTCATTCAGGATTATACTCAACTTTGCTGGGTAAGTTATTCTTGGTCACAGCCCTAGCTCTTTTGCTCTTTGAAATATAATGTTCCAAGACCTATGTTCTTTTAGTGTAGAAGCTGCCAGGTCTTGTGAAATCCTGACTGTATCTCCACAGTATTTAAATTGTTTTTTCTTGTTGCTTGCAATATTTTCTCCTTAACCTGAGAGTTTTGAAACTTGGCTATGACATTCATGTAAGTTTTCCTCTTGGGATCTTTTTCAAGTGGTGAACGGTAGATTTTTCTTTATTTCTACTTTATCCTCTTGTTCTAGAACTTCACGACAATTTCCCTTAATCATTTCTTATAATATTGTGTCCAGATTCTTTTTTTGATCATAACTTTCAGGTAGTCCAGCAATTCTTATATTGTCTCTCCTCGATCTGTTCTCCAGATCAATTTTTTTAATGAGATGTTTCACATTCTCTTCTAGTTTTTCGAGTTTTATTATTTCTTGATGTCTTATAATGTCATTCACTTCCTCTTGCCCAATTCTAGTTTTCAAGGAGTTATCTTCTTCCTTAAGATTTTGGACCTCTTTTTCCAATTGGTTAATTTTCTTTTCATAATTTTCTTGGATTTTTTTTCCCCTAACTTTTCCTCGGTCTCTCTTATTTGATTTTTGAATTCCTTCTTAAGTTCTTCCAAGAACTCTTTTTGGGCTTGTGACCATTTGATGTTAGTCTTTGGGGTAGGAGTGGCTTTTTTTCTTTTTTACCTCACTATCTAATTCTGAATATGAAACCAGATCTTCTTTTACATCAAGTAGCTATCTATGGTAGAGTTCTTTTTTCTTTGCTTATTCATTCTTATTTTTTTATTTTATTTTTTGCAGCTTATTATTATAATCAGGTTTTAATCCCAAGTTGTGAGTAATGTTGCCCCAGGCCTCAGGTCCTCCTTATTGTTATTTTCTGAATTCAGTCCAGGGCCTCAACTTCAAAGATTTCTCTCCTTCCCTAAGCCACAGTTAGGGCCCCCAGCCACACTGTCCTAAAAATGTTCTTGCTCCCTGCTGTACTGTACTCACCTGGAGTGTGCTCACTCCTCTTTGCCAATAGCAGCAACCCAGGATCACATCTGGTCAGCAGAGCTAAACCTGGTTTCCTGAAATAGGGGAGTTCCTTCAGTCTTCCCCCATTCAGCCTTTAGATGAAAGTTTGTGAAGTAAAAGTTCCTTAGGTGAAATTTCTTGAGATCTTATCTGCTTCCTGAAGGAGCTGACCTTGGGGCCTGCTGTTTGTTGATCCAGTAGACTTGGTCTGAAGGTGTCTACACTTCTCTCAGGCCAAACCTCAGCCCCTTGAGGTACTTTCAAGTTGTCTTAGGAGGACAGCTGCTTTACCCCTTTATTTTTGCTGCTCTACGTTCATTTTGTGGAGAGAATTTGGAGAGCCTGGAAATTTCTGACCTGCTTTGCTGTCTTCCCAGAATGCACTACTCCTCCCTCATTTTACAGATGAAGATACAAAGGCCTGGAGATGTTAATTGACCAGGCCACTAAAATCCCTAATTCCACCTTTAGACAGCATTTCTAAGATTTACAAACCTTAAAGAGCTATATACATGCTAGCTCTGCTTATATGTCTTACTGTTATTTCCTTGGGCCTTACCTGTGCCACAGTCAAATGGGGAACAGGAGAGAGAGAAAGAGAGAGAGAGAGAGAGAGAGAGAGAGAGAGAGAGGTAGATCACCTGATTACTGACACATCTGTGTCCACCCAAACAGGCCTCTGTTACTATTACTGGGCTCTGAAAGGGAGTTTTCAGAAGGCAGTAGTTTTCATGGAAATCCTCAAAACAGGTTTGGACTTATGAGTCCTGGGATGTTTGGAGGACTGTTTAATAATGGATGATTAAAGGTAGAAATGGGCATATTAAAAATACCTAATTGTTTTGTGACATGTTATCGGTACCTTTTCTCATATGAGATACCTAATGGTTGGATCTGCCTTGAGCAAGATGGAGTTGTTGGTTTCTGATAACACAATCACTCCCATGATTTGAACCATCCATAGTGGAAGAGGGAATTGTCCTCAAAATAACATTAAAAGCATACCCATCAACAAAGCAATCCAGTATTTGTGGACTTACTGGTTTTTTCTGAAGTCATGTGAGGAATGCCAAAAGGAACTACCACAGACATCCTCTGTACCTCCATGATGGTGGCTTCTGTGTAGGGCATGTGGACCTTGTCCGTGAGGGATGGAACTCTGTCAGGACCAATGACCTTTTCAATTTCTTTGTGGACCTTTTCTGTATGAAAAAGGAAAAAAGAGATGAGAAGATATGGAGAAGAGTCCCATTCAATTTTATATGAAGCTAAGCAGGAAGGAAAGAAGGAAACACGTATTTTTTTAATGCCTACTATGTGCCAGGTACGTTCTGTGGCAATAGCACTGTGGGCTACCATGATAGAATCCCTGGAGCCCCTCATTGTACCATATATACTTCTCCCTTTTTGGTTTACTTTTTTCCCCTTCTCTCCAACTTTATATTTCCTTATTTTTTTTTCCTTTTTGTTCTTCCCTTTCCTAACAAAATTGGTCTTGCCAACATTGACAAAACTCAACTCTTAGACACAGCTCAGCTGCACTGATAGCATTCCAGAACAGAGATTGTTTGCCCATGATTTAAATGTCCACTGGCAGCAACACGATACACACTGGCTCTGAAATGAAGAGCCAATTAGTCAACGAGCTTTCATTAAGCACCCATGTCCAAGGCTCTTTGCTAAGCACTAGGGAAAAGAAGAGTATCAGAAGACAGTTGCTACCTTTGAGGACCTCACGAGTCTAAAGGGGAAGACAACATGAAAACAAATATATACAAACAAGATAAGTTGGAAATAATCAATACAGAGAAGGTACTAGCATCAAGGAAGATCAAGAAAGTCTTCTCATAGGACAGATTTTTGGCTGGGACTTGAAGGAAGCCAGGAGGCAAACAGGAAGAGGGAGAGTATTATAGGCATGGAGAACCATCTGGAGATGGAACACCTTGTAGGCAGAAAAGCTAAGAGGTCACAGTGTCAATGGCAGGGGGCAGTAAGGTGTAAGAAGACCAAAAAGGTAGGAGGGGTCCAGGTGATCAGAGGACCTGTGTTCAAATCCCATCTCTGTTACTGCCTGTAGAACTTTGAATCGGTCTGTTAGCTTTAGTTTCCTCCTTAGGCATCAGGTTTTTTTTTTTTCCCTTTGTGAAATGAGAGAATTGGATTAGGTGACCACTGAGACCCCTTCTGGCTCCAATTCCCATAATCCTACCTTCTACAGGAAGCCTTCCCTAACCCCTCAATTCTAGTGCTTTCACTCTTTTAATCATTTCCTATTTATCCTGTGTATAGCTTGCTTTGGATTTGTTTCCATCTTGCCTAACCCTTTAGATTGTAAGCTTCTTGAGGTCAGGGACTCTTTTTCTAGCCCCAGTGCTTAGCAAGGGGGCTGGCACATAGTAGCGGCTTAATGTTTATTGATTGACTGATCCTAAATGAAGAACACAGATAATAGAAGCAGCCATTAATTACCTTGAACCTCGGGGTTCAACGACATGTACAGAAGGCACCATAGTAAAGAATTGGTTGTAGTATCCGTGCCAGCAATGAAGAGATCTCCAATGATATAAAATAAATAGTCCTCATTGAAGCTACTATCACTGTTATTCTTCATCTCCTCTTCCATATGGAGAAGGTACATATCTATGAAGTCCTGGGGATTTTCCATATCCAAGGTCTCCCGATGTTCTCTGATGATTCCTTTCAGGAAACTAGTTAAATCTTTTTCAATCTGTCTTAATTCCTTGAAAAGCCCAAAGGGAAGGTAATACAGCCAAGAGCATATGTTGATTAGAAGAATCTGTTTGTGTATGCTGATCTCAAGTCCTCTGGACATGAGGTTAAGCATCTTCTTAAAGTCACTGTTGTTATATTCGAAGCGCTGGCCAAAGCACATGGAACAGATGATGTTGGAGATGGCGTTGCTAATAATGGGGAAAGGACTGAAGGGGTTTCCTCCATGTTTCTGCATTTCCTCCTTCACATACTTAAACTCCTCGATGATCTTGGGTTCTAGGCTGAGCTTCCCCAGACCGAAATGACGAAGGGTTGAGTGGGAGAACTTTCTCTGTTGTCTCCAGATTGGACCATAATGTGCAAACACGATGCCTGGGAAAGGAAGCAAAGAAAAAGGAATACAGTTACATGGGGCATGGCCAAACCTGACGTCCTATGGCAGGAGGCAGTGTGAGCCAGGGGTCTGAACATTGAATATAGGTTCAAGCTCTGTCTCTGATGTGTACTTATCTCTGTGAGTGGGGACAAGTCCCTCAACCTCCCTGGGCATCATGAGGGGCTTCTGAATTCCTTCCTGAATCTATGATACTATTTTTAGTTCATCATTTTCTTTCTTGGAAGTTCTCCCACCTCCATAAAGCACTGAACTGTATTAAGGCCTGGGAAGGAGGTAAAAGGGAGGCCTGAGAGGTAAAGACACAACCTCTGCCCTCAGGGAATTTCTAATCTCCTATATCTGTAGGACTTGGCCCTCTTAGCTATGAATTTATGGCTAGCATACACCCAGTGGATGATTTATAACCCCTTATAGCTTGGAGTAATTGGAAGGAGAGCCAGATATGGGAATCATTGTATTGTTAATGTATTTTTGTTTAATTTGAAGATCTTCCCATCCATTAATAGGCCCATGTGCCCTGCTTAAGTCACATGGAAGCCTAAGTTCCATGAAGCCTGTGGTGGGAGGAGCTTGCTGAATGAGTAGAACAGGAGAGGGTGGAGTAGAAAGTTAGAGCAGTTAGAGATGGAGGGTTGTGATGCCCTCTGACCCTGGAGATATACTCAGAGGTTAGAATTTTGCTTTGAGGCTCACTCATGGGAAGAGTGTTCCTGTGATGTAGCCAGATGAGACTCTGGGTAGCCATTAAGGACCCTCCCCCCTTTTAAAAAAAAAACAGATGTTGGTGCTTCTCTCTCTGGTGACTATGTATGCATTTGTTATGGTCAGACAGTTAGAAGCCCTGTCTGTTGATTTGTGTTAACTTCTGCTTGTAATTCCTGTTTGTGTTTCCTCTGAAGTTCCTGTTTTCCCCCTGAACTAAGTGAATGACATATGTATGTTTAATTAAAGTGAAATTGTAAACCCCTTTAAGTTGCTTTCCTTCAGAAAAGCAGATCAAAGAGCCTGTACTAGCAGCCCTCCTGTGTGCTGGTGTTGCTGGTCTTATACCTCCACAGCAGTAATGCTAGTAACATTGGTGTTACAATTGGGAAAGTTGGGTCTGAATCCCAGCTTTGTAACTAAGGACAAGTGCTTCAAGTTCCTGAGCCTCAGGTCCCACACCTATAAAATGCAGGTAATACTTACCTTCCTCAAAGGATTGCTGTGAGAAAAGGGTTTTCTATAGAGCTGGATAAATATGATTTATGTTATAGGGTCTTAATGACATCTAGGACTTAAGTCCCACTTTTTTAAGTCAACACCATATTGGGCCACCAAGCTTTCCCATCAAAAGCATCCCTTGATACCACTAGCAAAGACAGACTACTGGACTCATGAGTCAGCTGGTCCAGGTTAGCATGGTGGCTCTTCTGTCCCCAGGATGTAGTTGTTCAGCACCAAGCCTCTCAGTGATGTTTTCATCACCAGATCAGTTTTTGTGTTTGGCCTGATGCTCAGGACACAGTACTAGCTGCTTACATACTGCCTCACTCTCTTTTTCCTCCTTTTAACAATTTCCTGCAGTTCCAAGGTTTGCATTTGGCTACTTGCCATGCCCTAGCTGTTCTGTTTAGCTTATGAACCCAATTCCTCTCCAACTCTAAGATCTATGACTTAGTACAGTTCTTTCCACTGGATTCAAATCTTGGCTCTGCTATTTCCAAACTCCGTGACCTTAGACAAATCGTTGAATATCAAAAATGATGAGGGTTGGAGTAGATGACCTCTTAGGTCCCTTCAGCTAGAAGGAGAGCCTTTATTCTGACTTATCTTGTCTCTCAACATTTTTATTCTTGCCTCTACAAACTTATTATGTTGACGCTTTAATTGCTGGTATTTCTACTCCAATTCCTTTGCCCATGGTTTTATTTTTTTTTCTGTCCTTCTTTGATCCTTAAAACATGTGCCTTTACTTTCTGAACTCTTGAAAAGAGAAACAATGCTTCTTCTTTCCCCCTTGACGTTTACCATTTTAATCTCATAGAAAACCTCCAAAAAGGTCAGGGGAAAGGGGATTTTGAGTCCTGCAGCAGACACCAGCTACGTGTCACTGCACATCTAAAGCTCAGCTTCCTCAGAAAGAGGCTGAGTGAACAGAGTTCTGATCTGGGAGCCAGAAAGACTCCAAAGTGTCTGAGTGCAAATTCTCCCTCAGATATTTAGCTGTGTGACCCTGAACAAGTCACTTAACCTCAGTTTAGTTTCCCATTCAGTAGAATTTGGATAAGAATAGCATCGACTTCACAGGGTCTCTGGGAAATAACATAGTAAATAATCAAATCTAGGTCAAATGAGATAATATGTGTTAAGTGCTTTGCAAACCTTTAAGTATTCTATAAATGCTAGTCATTATTCTCTAAGAATTTATCTTTCTTCGATATGAACTGGGCTTGTTATTTTCATTTTTTTCTGCTCCTTCTTTCTCCTCAAATGAGCAGATGTCCTTCTGAGAGTTCCTCCACCCTGTGCCTTTCCTTTACGTGGACTTTAGAGAAAGCTCTTTCAAAATATTCTCTCTCCTTTCCTTGGCTTTCTTATCACAATATTTTTTTTTATCTCTATCTGGCTATCTAAATAAGAGGTGACATGGTATAGTAGAGGGCAAAGAGCAAAGGTCTGAAATTCAGGGCAGACTTGGATTGTATTACACTAGTTACGATCACAGGCAGTCAAACCTCTGTAAAATGGAGATTATAGCTATATCTTACAGGGTGCTTATAAGGATCAAATGAGCTAACACATCTTTGAATACTATATAAATAATATAATTAATATAACATAATATAATATGATATGATATAATATAATATCTATATAAATTATCTGTGTTTCTTCCATCTCCCTCCCACTCTTTACCCCACTTCTCTTCCCTTTTTCTTCCTTCTCCCATAGCTCTCCCTACTGCCTTCTCTTAAGAGAGGGCCCTGGAGGTTCTCTTGCCTTCACTGGGACAGATGTTGCTTTTTCCTCTTCATTCTGGGGCTAGCAGCTAACCCAACTCTGGCTCCATGCTCAGCTTGCCCATGTAGTCAAGTTTTCATTACACAAGTCCCATATTATTCCCAGTCTACGGGAAGCATTCCTATGTCCTCATCTTCCACAATTAAATCTGTCTTCTAACTGCATGTAACATTTAAATAATTTCACGAGTCTGGCCATCTCCATATTTCTGCACCTAAATGGAAATGACCTTTTGACATTTACTGAACTCATTTCTGCAAGGCCTTAGGTCACATGGAATGCCAAGATAAATTCTCAATCGAGATATTTACAAGCCATTACCAAGTTGATGGGTACTATAATATGAAGCAGCATGTATTGTACCAAAAGAGCCCAGAGCCAGGGGCCCCATGTTCTTGTTTCCACTGGAGGAATTTCAACTTTCTGGGTACTTCTTGCTTCTCAGAGCTGATGAGTCAATTCAAGAGGCTGTGAAAAAGAGATGGTTATTTTATTGTCCTGTTTTCTGTCCTTCAGTGATTGAGGCTGAGGAAGCTGACAGGTGGAGTATGATGTTGGATACTGGTCTATCTTCCTGGGGGACTGTAAGGAAGGGTCCTGGTTGTATCCTCTTCCCATCCTTGAGAGGAAAGATCAAAGTCTGACTATAGTACAAAATTTCAGTAGACCAGGAGTCACCTGCCTGCAAAACTCCTGAAAGGGTCCAAACCAGATGAAAATGTAATTGGGAAATGTTTAACAAAATAAATAAAAATATATCGTAGGTAATATTAATCTGTGGTTCTCTAAGTCAATATGTTGCCTTAGACTCATGATGGAAAGTGCTATCCATATCCAGAAAAAGAACTATGGAGTCTGAATGTAGATTGAAGCATACTATTTTCTCTTTTTTGTTTTGTTTTGTTTCTTCTTTCTCATGGTTCCTTCCATTGGTTCTAATTCTTCTTTACAACATGATTAATGTGAAAATGTTTAATATGAGTGTCTAAGTAGCCTATATATCGGATTGCACGCCATCTTGGGGAGGGAGGAGGAGAAGGGGGAGTGGGAATTTAGAACACAAAATCTTATGGAAGTGAATGTTGAAAACTAAAAATAAGTTAATTAAAATTTTTAAAATCAAGTAAAAAAATATGTTGCCTTGGGTGTAGGGAAAGAGCATCAGGCTTGCAGTTAAACAATCTAATTTTGATTCCCTTGCTATTGACTATAGCGAGTCGCAGTCTCTCAGGCCTCAGTGTCCTGAGCTATGATTGTATGACTGTGGCAGTTAGCGATTCTCAATTTACTTTTAGGCCAGAAGCTTTGTTTAGAATGAGGTTGTTTAACCTGGAGTCCACAGATACAGTTCCAGAGGTCCATAGATTTGGGTGAGAAAAAAAGTTTACATATGATTTTAATTAACTCTTGTATTTAAAGAAATTCATAGGCTTCCTCAGGCTGCTAAAGGGGTCTATGAGAGAACTTTCACTAAGAAGTATGACATTCAGAAATTGAGGGCTGCTTGATAAGCAATACCAGCCAAGCCAGCCCAGCCCAGGCAGCAAACCTGGCTAGATGTTAAATTGGAACAGAAATTTTTATTCTGTATACTCATTTTTATGCTCTTATGGAAGTGATTTTCTTCCTTTTCCTCTTAATTTTTAATAAAACTTGTTCTGGAAAAATTCAACATTGTGTCAATTGAATTAAAAAGAGAAAAAAGATCTCCCTGCTTCCCCCAAGTGAAGTATAGCTAGGGGAATTTGTGGAATGAAGCTGGCAGTGAGATCAGCAAAGCTCAACTGGTTAGGGAGAGTCAGTAGAGCTAGAGTAGATGGTGGGTTCCATTGTGTTCATCAGACTTAAGTCTCTTACAAAGTTTCAAACTGTTTTTTAGCAAGAATGAGACCAATTTATAGCTCCAACGCTGTAAATGTGCCTGTGTTCCTACAGCACCTCCAATATGGGCTATTTCCATTTGTTCTTTAAAATCATCTTTTCCCATCTAATGGGTATGAAATAAAGCCTCATTGTTTTCATTTATATTTTTTTTAATTTAGGGTGTATGGAGTGTTCAGGGAGGACTAGCACCTCTGGTGTGAGGGTTTGCAGCCTTTTCAGGGCTGCTTCCCAACTTTCACCTGTGGCTCCAAGAAGCTATAGCATGTGCGGTGGCCACACCCCTGTAAAACTGTCTTGGCAGACAGGCTAAACCAGGTTGAGGGTAACTGACAAGCCTCAAACCAGTCAGTGAGTTAAGGGGGATATCTACTCCAAGCATGTGAAGACTTTTCCCAGCAGAATAGGGAAATGAGAACAATTTGTACCAAAGGCCATGAAGGCAGCTGAAGCAGGTGCTTTGGAGCGCTCAGAGGTTGTTCAGGCATTAAAGACGCCAGGGTCATCCACTGCATCCTGGCCCATCACAGTCATCCTGACTTTTGTCTTGCCACTCGACTTCGATGACTCTGGAAGAGACAGTGAGGCTGATGACTTTTTACAACTCTGCCTCACTTAGATCCAATTAATGCATAAGTCATGACATCACCCCATGATGTCATTGGTCCTCTTCGAAAGAGAAACACAAACAACATTTCTTTCATTTGTAGTTAACTATCAAATTAGATAATGTTTGTAATGAGTTAATATTTTAAAATAATATTTGTAAATGAAACTAAACACCTTATCACACTGCCTGGCCCACAGTAGGCAATATATAAATGCTCATTCCCTTCCCTTTCCCAATCAGTTATTTGGAGTATTTTTTCATGTGGCGATTGGCAGTATGCAATTCTTTTCCAAACAGTGTATTTATATCTTTGGATCATTCATCTCCTCAGAAATGGCAGTTTTATCAGATATATCTGGTATAAATATTTACCTTCCTCAATCTCCACCCCTAGTTTCTCATATTTTAAAGGCATTGATTTAAAGGCATTGCTTTGTCTTTGGGATCTACTCCGTCTTTTATTTCCTTATGATATTTCTCTCTAGTCAAATTTGGGACAATGATCTCTTTCCAGTCTCCAATGATACTTTTTCATGATATGATCTTTTATATTTAGGTCACATATGGATTTAAAATTATTGTGAAGTATAGTGTAAGATACTAGTCTAAATCTAATTTCTGCCAAACTGCTTTCTAGATTTCCCAGAAACTCTTAATAAACTCAGGAGTCCTTCCCTCAGTAACTTATGTTCTGGAATTTCTCAAGCACTGGGCAATGGTACTAGACTACTTCTGTGGCTTATTTATTCAAGCTGTTTCACTAATATAATTAGTGAAGTTAATTAATTTAATGTTAAATTAATTGATTTTTTTAACTAGTTGCCACATAGTTTTGACCATTACTGCTTTACATAGTTTGAAGTTTGGTAACACTATGTTCCCTTTTTCATCAAGGAGATTCTAGACCTTTTTTTCCTCCATGTGAATGTAGTTATTGTTTTTTTCTAGTTCTATAAATTATACTCCTGGTAGTTTGGTATAGCGCCAAATCTGCATATAAGTTTAGGTAATAGCATCATTCTTACTATAAAAAATAGCCCAACCCTAGGCAATGAATACATCTCTCTCCAAATACTTATCTTTCTTTAATTCTACGATGAGAGAATGCATGTGGTAGCCCTGAGAGACCAATGCGGTGCACAACTCTCCCACAGTTGAACCAGACTAAAATATCATTGGGAAATGTTTTACAAAATAAATAAAAATATAATACAACACAAACAATATTAATGTGTGTGCTTTCTAAGTCAAAATATCACCCAAAGAAACCCTTATGTATGGTTTAGTGATCCTGCTTCTATTTGTATTTGATACCACTGGGGTAGTGGAATGAGATCTGGGTTCAGGTCCTAAATCATAGCTCTAGGCTCTATCACTATTTTTATAGAGTATTCTGCAATTAAATATATATTGGTTTGAATGTGTCTCATAAGTTAATTCCCAGATACTTAATGCATTTTATAGTTATTTTAAATGGAATTTCTTTTATGATAGTCACTTCCCAGTTTTTTTTTTGTTTTTTTTTCTTTTTCTTTTTTTTCCGTTTTTTGTTAGTACTGAATAGATACGTTGATTATTTTTGTGTCGTGATTTTCCTGACAATCTGTGGGGTAGGCAGAATTGATATCATCCCCCATCTTACAGATGAGGGAACAGAGGATAAGGGAAATTAAATGCCAAATAGCTTAAGACTGTCAGGCTTTTTCAGTGGTAGAATTATAACCCAACCCAAGTTTTCTGATTCCTAATCCCATGTTACTGTTACTCTATCACTCTGCCTAATAAATTAGGAGGAGAAAAGAGGGAGAAGAGGAGGAGAAGGAGAAGACAAATTTGAAATATTCTAACCCAGCATGGATACTCTCTTTCCAAGAACAGAGGCTGCTAATGAAAGAACAGCTTTCAGCATGATTCTCGCAAAATGAGACAGGAAGTAAAAGAGGACATCCCAAGAGGGAAATGAAACACGGAAGTTCTCAGAAAAGGTTAGACATACAAGATTGAAATTGCCACTTTTGTTACCGATCATAGGTCAATACCAAGTGACTTATAATAGGGAAGTGTGTTAAGCAAAGAACCCTGGCTGAGACCTCAGTGTTTTGGTTCATCTGCCTAGTACTCTGAAGATGGTCTGCATTTTAAAAAAATATTTGGTTAGAAAGCATATGTTTCATTAATTTAACTGATTTTTAGAATCAAACAACTATTTATTAAGCAACTGCTGTGGCTTAATACAGACAGTGTGGGATACTGGCAGATATAAGGACAGAAGGGTCTTTCTTCAGAATAGATCCAAAGGGACCTCACAAGGTACTAAGAGTACCTAGCATATTACAACAGAATAAGGGCCATCCATGGGCCAAAGAAGATAAACATCATTGAATTAAGTGAAAAAAAGAGCAGGCGTCTCCCTCAGTAGCCAATCTGGATAAGAGCTATGTTATTCTATTAGTATTCTATTAGTAAAATACCTAATAGTAAAGATTCAAGATTCTAGGACAAAATTGGCTAAGTAAGGACTTAGGGGGCATGCATGAATAACGTAGGTAGGTGGTACACAGAGCACTGGGCTTGGAATCAGGAAGACTCATATCATGAGTTCAAATCTGGCTTCAGACACTTAGTAACTGTATAACCTTTTGCAAGTCACTTAATGCTGTTTGCCTCAGTTTCCTCATCTGTAAAATGAGCTGGAGAAGGAAATGACAAACTACTCCTGTATCTTTGCTAAGAAAACTCCAAATGGGGTCACAAAGAGTTAGATGTGACTGAAATGACTTAATCACAAATGAATAACATATGATAAGCTCTAGCAAACTATCAAAGGGAACTTAAAAGAATTGGACTAAATATGCAAAGAGATATTATCTAGGTGCCAATGAACAGGTTTTCTCTTGAGATTTTTTTTCTCTTTTCCCTTTTTCTTAGGTTTAAATTGTAGCAAAAAGTACTTAGGGGAAATGGGAAGAAATTCCTGAGTACAGTAATCCTTTTCGTTCATTTAAAACAGAAAATGCTACTTACCCCTAGTGAAGGATGACTACGTGTTACCTCCATCAATACTGATAGTTTTGAGTTATCCATCTACAACCTCTTGCTCTAATTAAGCCACCAAGCATTTATTAAACATCTACAATGTGCCAGGCACTATACTAAGCACCAGGGAAACAAAGAAAAGTCCATATACTCTGCCCTCAAGGAAATCACAACCTCATGAAATAACACGCAAACAACTAAGTATACAAAAAACACTATATAGGATAAATAGGAGATTGTCAACAGAAGAGAACCACTAGCACCAAGGAAAGGCCAAGAAAAGGCTTGAAGAGGATGCGACTTTAGTTGAGATGTGAAGGAAGCCAAGGAAGCCAGGAGGTGGAGATAAGTTTCAGACATGGAGTTCACTCAACAAAAGTGCATGGAATCAGGATATGAATGAAGTGTCTTATGCAAGGAGGCTAGTGTCACTGGATTGTTGAGCACATGGAAGGCAGAAAGGTATAAGAAGAATGGAAAAGTCAGAATTGGACAGGTTTTGAAGGACTTTGAATGCTAAAACATAGTAATTTATATTTAATGGTGAAGATAATTGGCAGCCAACAGAGTTTATTGAAGTGGAGGATGATATAGTCAGACTTGTGCTTTAGAAAGAGTGTTCTAGACCTAATGGGCTAGAATGGGGAGAGACTTGAGGCAGGGAAGGCTATACAGTAGTCCATGCATGAAGTAATGACGGTCAGCACCAGGGTGGTCATAGCATCAGAAAATAAACGAGAGTGTTTGTTGCCTATCACATGCTTCTCTCTAATCCTTTGGGTGACGCACAATTTTAATTCTTTAGAGACCATGGTGTTTCCACGGCTCACAATTTTGCAGTATCAACGAGTAAAAACATTGATGTTAAAAAGAGTGACCCTTTATTTCTAGGAGAAATTAGAGGTCATGAGAAGCGCTGCTCAATGTGCCAAAAGCAATCTGGAAAGCTCTCCTCCTCCTGCTCAGTTCTGGACCAGCTGGTTTCTTTTGAAAACCATTTTTCCACCAAATAAGAGAAAGTGTAGACCTGCTCATCCACCTACTGGCAGCTAGATGGTACAGTGAAGAGAGCACTGGACTTGGAGTCAGGAAGAGACCTGAATTCAAATCCACCTGCAGATACTTGATAGCCCTGTGATTTCACATCTGTAAAATGGGGATAATAACAGCACCTGCCTCACAGGGTTGTTGTGGGGATAAAATGAAGTAAGATTTGCAAACCTTAAAAGTATTAGAGAATTGCTTGTTATTATTTTGGCAGGGACCATAAGATCACAGATTTAGACCCAAAAGGGAACTTAGAGGTCATCTGCTTAAAGGATGATAGATCTGAAGCTGGAAGGGACCTCAGAGGCCATTTCATTCAACCCCCTTGTTTTTCAGATGAAGAAACTGAGACTGAGGAAAGTTAAGTGACCTGCTAGTCAGCATCAGAGGCAGAACTTGAAGTCCTCTGACTTCAGAGTTGGTTCTCTTTCTATACGGCTCCTCTTCTGCCTTGACGCTTCGTTATGTAGCGTTCTCTGGACCTCCTTCCTGGGGAATTTCTCTCTCTCTGCTCTCTGTCTGTCTCTCTGTATCTCTCTGTCCCTGTCTGTCTATCTCTCCTCTCTCTTTCTCCCTTCCTCCCCCTCTCTTTTCTCTCTCTCTCTCTCTCTCTCTCTCTCTCTCTCTCTCTCTCTCTCTCTCTCTCTCTCCTCTCTCTGCCCCCCACCCCCACCTCATTTTCCAAACAATGTTTGTTTTTTCTCCAAGAACTTAAAAATAATTTAAATAACCAGATGCTGACCCCAAAATGAAACTGACTGCTAAACAAGGAGACAGGCACAATCAGCATTCTGGTATTCAGGACCTCCTGACATTTTCTTTAGTTTGGGTCAGAGCATGAGATTTCATCAGAGCAGGGGCTTCCCATTGTGGAAGCTCCTTCCACCCAGGCAAATCAGCCACTCTCTTTATAGTGTGAGAGAACTCTGCCTCGGACACCAAGAGGTCAAATGGCTGGGCCAATGGTTACACAGACCATATGGGTCTAATGAAAAGCTCAGCTCTGCTGCCAGCCCTGATATTTCTGACAGATTAAAAAATTTTTTAAGTCTGTATTACCCTCCCCACTCCCATTTCCCATCTGAAGTTCTTTTCCTGAGAGGAGACTAATATCATGGACAAGAGTGAGGGCAACGAGCTATAGTATATGATAGCAGTCTGTGGAAGTCCAATCCAATTCACCAAATATTTACTGTCTACTAAGGCAATGGGCAGGTTCCAAGGGTCACAAAAGAATGAAATGATGCTGTTTCTGATCCGAACCCCTTACAATTTAGTAGGAGAGGTGACCTGTATAATAATAATAGCATTTATATAGCACTTTAAGGTTTGCAAAGTGCTTTATAAAAATTTTCTTATTTTATCCTCACAACAACTCTGAAAGGTAGGTGTTATTGTTTCACACATGAATGAATCAGTACTGGTTTTCAAAAAAAGCTGGTGGTGTTGCCTCATGCCAGAGCTTTTCCTTTAAATGCTATGTGGTTCTATATTTGAGCCATGGATAGAACTTGTAGAACCCAGGTTCAAATCCCACCCTCCTGCTTACCTCCTGGGTGACACACTTTGGGGAAAAGTTACCCAACCTCCCTGGGCCCTTGCTTCTTCATTTGCATGCTGAAAGGATTGGACCTCCATGCTTCCCTTCCCCTTCCCTTTCCCTTTCCCCTTCCCTTCTCTTTCCCTTTGCCCTTTCCCCTTTCCTTTACCCTTCCCTTCCCTTCCCTTCCCTTTCCCCTTCCCTTTCCCTTTCCCCTTCCCTTCTCTTTCCCTTTCCCCTTCCCTTTCCCCTTCCCTTTCCCTTTCCCCTTCCCTTCCCTTCTCTTCTCTTCCCTTCTCTCTTCCCTTCCTTACCTTTTCCCCTTCCCTTCCCTCTTCCCTTCCCTTCCCTCTTCCCTTCCCTTCCCTCTTCCCTTCCCTTCCCTTCCCTTTCCCCTTCCCTTCTCTTTCCCTTTCCCCTTCCCTTTCCCCTTCCCTCTTCCCTTCCTTACCTTTTCCCCTTCCCTCTTCCCTTCCCAAATCTAAGATCCTATTTCTCCTTACTATTTTTCAAAAGTATATTTCAAAGTAGCCGGACAAGAATTTGACCAAACGTTTCAGGAGTACAAGAAATAACATCAGTTCCCTGACTATATGAGCACAATTACCACAGCTACTGTTTTTGCTGTTGTTCATCCTTTGTTTTCAAACAGGACCAGTGATATCACAAGGGTGATGTTTTAAGTGAGGATTTAAGTGAGGGAGAGTTGTGCAGAGTCATCATCCTCACTCTCTCTTCCTGGGTCATGGAAGTCAAGATGATTGGTGATGGTGCAGGATGCAGTGGATGACCTTGGCAGGCGAGGTGGAACACTTAAGAGTTGAGTCACGTGAATTGGAAAGGTATAATGTTTGTTTGTTGGGGTGTGGCGGGGGTAGTTGGAAAGGAGGGATTCAGTTCAGTCTAGTTCAGTTTTTAAAAACTTTATGAAATGCCTACTGTGTGCAAGATGAAAAAGGGACAAACTGGAACCGCAGAGTTGTAGAGCAGGAAGGAGCCCTGTAGATCTTCTTATCTAACCCCTTTCATTTTATAACTGAGATCCGAGGAGGGGATTTACCCAAGATTGCACAGCTGATCTGTAGCAGAGTGAAGACTAGAACATACAACATCTAACTCTTCATCTAATGTTCACTCCCCTTATAAATAGCTATCGTTGTTTGTACTCTGTTCTCAAAGAGGACGGTGACATCAGGGAGATGATGTTATGACTTGAATGTGAATTGGATTTAAGTGAGGCAGGGCTTTGCAAAGGCTCCTCTGGAGCCATCTGGGTCCAGGGACAAGATATAGATCAGGATAACTGGAGATGGCCCCCAAATAGCTATCACTGATAAGAAGGTAGAAAATCTAAAAGTCAGTTGAACGACACTAGGTTTGGAATATCGTCGAATGAAAATTAATAATATTCTGGCATAGCTGGACAGTCAAGGGAAACTGCTATTATGCTATTATTCAAAATGTTAATTTCTCAAATAAGGAAGCTAAGTGGTGCAATGGATAGAGTGCTGCGCTTGAGGTCAGGAAGATTCTTCTTCCTGAGTTCAAATCTGACTGCAGACACTTACTAGCTGTCTGACCCAGGGCAAGTCACTTAACCTTTTTTGCCTCAATTTCCTCAAATGTAAAATGAGCTGGAAGACCTAGATTCAAGTCTCAAGTCTGACACATTCTTGATGTGTGACCCTGGGCAAGTCATTGTTTTGGGCAATTCTCTAAGACTATAAATTGCCAATCTGCATTAATAGAGAGAGCTCCTTACCAGGAGCTCCTTACACCATGAAGTCACAAGTCCAGGCCTCATCCTTATTGCACATTATAGACATGTAATAAGTTCATTTTGTACGGCTTTTTTGTTAGCAGAGATCATTTTAAATGCAGAGTTCATCTTCCTTTTGGATTAACACAGTAGCTTCTGAGCTTTTTGAGGTCAGGAACCCTATCTAACAGCACTTGGAGTCTCCTACAAACACACTCAAGGCACTCAAATACATGTTGCTTGATTCTAGGGATGAAATCTAACATTATCTAGTAACTTGCTTCAGACTCCTGAAAGATTAATTACATTAATCCACATTATTCTTAAAGTCATAATTTGATTATTTTTCACTATCCTTTTGTGAGTTAATGAAAATAATCTGGCATAGTTTAATTTTACCATCTTTATTTTTAAATGTATTATTTTGTTAAATATTTCCCAATCATATGTAAAAAATTTAACAATCTTTTAAAAAAAAATTTAGTTCCAAATTCTATTTCTCCCTTCCCGCTCCTAGAGAAGGCAAGAAATTTGATATCATTTATACATGTGAAGTCATGCAAAACATATTTCCATATTAAACATGTTGTAAAAGAAAAGAGACAAAAATAAATAAAGAAAAATAAAGTGAAAAACATGCTTCACTCTGCATTCAGAGTTCATCAGTTCTCTTTCTGGAGTTCGATAGCGTTTTTCATCATGGGTCCTTTGGAATTATCTTGGATTGTTGTCTTGATCAGAGTAGCTAAGTCTTTCATAGTTGATCATCATTACAATATTGCTTTTACTGTGTACAATGTTCTCCTGGTTCTGCTTGCTTCACTTTGCTTTAGTTCATATAAGTCTTCCCAGGTTTTTCTGAAACCATCCTGCTCATTATTTCTTATATTTATTTCTTATAATATCAATCAAATAGAAATGCTGATGATTTATATGGGTTTATTTTACATCCTACAACTTTCCTGAAATTGTTAATTGTTTCAACTAGTTTTTTTAGTTGATTCTCTATTGTATACCATCATATCATCTGCAAAGATAAATGTTTTTGTTTTTTCCTTGCCTATTTTTATTCCCTCTATTTCTCTTTCTCATCTTATTGCTAGAGCTAGCATTTCTAGTAAAATGTCAAATAATAGTGGTGATGATGGACGTCCTTGCTTCACCCCGATCTTATTGGGAAGGCTTCAAATTTATCCCCATTACAGAATATGCTTCCTTTTGGCTTCAGATAGATACTACTTATCATTTTAAGAAAGAATCTCATTATTCCTTGTGCTTTTCTAGTGTTTTTTTTTTTTTTTAAGGAATGGGTGTTGAATTTTGTCAAAAGCTTTTTATGCATCTATTGATATATGTTTTTGTTGTTTTTGTTACGGATATGGTCAGTTATGCTGATAGTCTTCCTAATATTGGAACAGCTTGTATTCCTGATATAAATCCCACCTGGTCATAGTGCACAATGTTTGTCATATGTGGTATAATCGCCTTGCTAGTATTTTATCTAAAATTTTTGCATTGATATTAAGGAAATTATTCTATAGTTTTCTGTCTCTGTTGTTGCTCTGTCTGGTTTAGGTATCAAAACCATATTTGTGTCATAAAAGGAATTTGATAGGACTCTTTCCTCTATTTTAATTAGTTTATATAGTATTGGGATTAATTAGTTTACATAGTATTGGGGTTAATTATTCCTTAAATGTTTCATAGAATTCATTCGTAAATCCATCTGGGCCTGGGAGATTTTTCTTAGGGAGCTCATTGATGGCTTATTCAATTTCTTTTTCTAAGATGGGGTTATTTAAGTATTCTGTTTCCTCTACTCTTAATCTGGACAATTTAAATTTTTGTGACTATTCATCCATTTCACTTAGATTGTCAGTTTTACTAGCATATCATTGGGCAAAATAACTTCTAATAATTGCTTTAATTTCATCTTCATTGGTGGTGCATTCATCCTTTTCATTTTTGATACTAGTATTTTAACTTTCTTCTTTCGTTTTAAAATCAAATTAAGCAAAGGTTTATCCATTTTATTGGGTTTTTTCATAAAATTAGCTCCTAGTTTTATTTATTAGTTCAAAGATTGTGCTGTGTTTTGTTTTGTTTTTTACATTCAAGTTTATTAATATCTCCTTTGATTTTCAAGATTTTAGTGTTTAATTGGGGACTTTTAATTTATTCTTTTCCTAGTTTTTTTTAATTGAATGCCCAATTAACTGATCTCCTCTTTCTTTTATTGATGTACGCATTTAGAGATAAAAAATTTTCCCTAAGTTCTGCTTTGGCTGCATCCCACAAATTTTAAATGTTGTCTCGTTGCAGTCATTCTCTTAAGTGAAATTATTTATTATTTCTATGATTTGTTCCTTGACCCACTCATTCTTGGATTAGATTACTTAGTTTCCAAATAATTTTTAATCTATGCTTCCATGGCCCTTTATTGAATGTAATTTTATTGTGTTATCTGGAAAGGGTGCATTTAATATTTCTGCTTTTCTGCATTTCTTTGTGAGATTTTTATGCCTATAACATTCCAGGGAATTTTCATTTTGGGCTCTCTTTCAAGTAGTTTCCTTGACAATTTCTTAAAATACGATGTCTAGGCTCTTCCTTTGATCATGGCTTTCAGTGAGTCCCATAATTCTTAAATTATGTCTCCTCAATCTGTTTTCCAGGTTAGCTGTTTTTTCAATGAGAAATTTCACATTTTCTTCTTTTTTTTCCATTTTTGACTTTGTTTTATTGTTTCTTGATGTCTTGTAGAGTCCATCAGCTTCTACTTGCCCAATTCTAGTTTTTAAGGAATTACTTTCTTCAGTGAATTTTTGTACCTTTTTTTTTATTTGGCTAATTCTGCTTTTTAAGATGTTACTTTTTTAGTATTTTTTGTGCCTCCTTTACCAAGCTGTTAATAGTCTTTTCATAATTTTCTTCCTTTGCTTTCATTTATTTACCTAGTTTTTCCTCTACCACTCTGATTTTGGAAATCATTTTTTAGCTCTCCTAGGAATTATTGTTGGGCTTGTGTCCAATTCATATTTTTTCCCTTTGAGGCTTTGTTTTAGCTGTTCTGACTTCAATGTCTTCTTTTGAGTTTGTTTCTTGATCTTCCCTGTAGCTTTTTACGGTCAGCCTATTTTTTTTTTTTTTTTGTCATTTGGTCACTTTTTCACCCAATTTTTTTTTTTAATTTTGAACTTTATGTTAATGTTGGGCTCTGTTTCCAATGTGTGGGCAAGGAAGGACACTGTCTCAAGCTTCAGGCTTTTTAGCACTGCTGTTTTCAGAACTAGTTCTGGGGGTTTGGAAGTTTGTGGTGCTTCCAAGGTGGTATGATCTGGGGAGAGGTGTTGTTATGCTCTCCTGGTCTGCACCCTGGTCCTTGCCAAGGAAGGGCCCCTGATCTCTTGGAATTGAAATTGATACTACTCATCAGGGCTCCTGCTCCCTTGGGACCAGAAGTAATGCTGTTCCTGAGGGTCCCTCATCCCTAGTGACCAAAAGTGATACTGCCCCTCAGGGCTTTCACTTCCTCTTAATCAAAAGTGCTCGTCTCTGCCCTTGAACTATGAACCCAGAAGTGAGTATGGACAATGGAGCTGCCAAGCAGCGTCTGGTCCAATATTCAGTGCTAGCATTGAGCTCCCCTATAATTTCTTTCTGACCAGTTACTAGGTCCCTTTACTGTCTCTGGCTTGAGAATTCATGAAGCTGCTATTGCTTCCCTCACCACCCTCTGCTCCCACCACTGGTGTTTCATCCACATGGGCTGAATTCAGGTCAGCTTCCACCCCCTTGTCACACATAGATTTCTCTTTCTGACCTCCTAATTTGTCTTGGAAAAGAAAAATATCTCACTCTGGAATTGGATTTGAGACATTAATTTTTGTGGAAAATTTTATACCATTTTATATCATTTTTGCAATTTCAATAAGGCCCAGAGCCTGAATTAATGACCCACTTGAAGAGCCAGGATCTGGACTTCTTTGTTCTCTAAAGTTTGCTCAGAGAATATCTTTTCTCTGTATACAAGGCCAGATAGGGCTGACCTAATAACCTTCTTTACCCTGTTAACCATTAAGGGATGAGACCCTAATCCCGAGAGACTACCTTGCTTAATATTCTACAGGTATATACTTTGACCGACTTTTGTCAACATACTTGTATTTACAAACCTATTCCATTAAGGGTCTTGCGGTTAAACATACATGGGGATCATAAAATTGAGTAACATGCTGAATTCTGATGGTTCTAAAGAATATAAAAACCTGTTCATTCCTCTGTACAAGTCAGTCAGATTCTGTCTGGCTCAATCCATGATCATGTCTGTTCTCTATGCTTAAAGGGAATGAATGAATGAATAAATGTATAAGTAATATAAGTTTTCTATCACCTAGCTCTGTTTGCCTCCTTTAACCAACTTTCAGGTTTAAGATTTTAAAATTGTTTGGGGGGAAATGTTGGGAGAACTCAGTTGCTGGTTTTCTCCATTCTGTCATCTTGGCTCCCCTAATTTACCACCTTTATTTTTAGAGGCATTATGGAGATATAATCTCAACAATGAAGGTATAATTAAATGTATATCACAGTAATTTCTCCCAAATCAGTTCTTCCCAATACTTCCTTGTACTGCGGAGATGACCCTAGATTCTTAAAGGTAATGTCAATAGAGTGGGAGCTCGGGAAGTGTACCAGCTTGGAAAGGTATCAATTATAGGCCAGTTTGTCATCTTTTTAAAATTAGTTTGGGTTTTTTTTTTTTCAAACATCAAGCATTTATTTTCTTCTCCCACCTTTACCTCCCATCCCTACCCTGGAAAAAAAAAATCAAAACAACAAAAAACAAAAAAAAACAAAAATGAAACCCTTGTAAAAAATAAGCATAGTCAAGTAAAAAGAAAAAAAAATTCCATGATATTGGTCATGTTTTAAATGTATATCTCATTTTATACCTTGTATCTATAACCTCTCTGTCAGGAGGTGGTTAGCGTTGGTTAGCATGCTTCATCCTTAGTCCTCTGTAATCAC
Organism: Trichosurus vulpecula; assembly: GCF_011100635.1. Taxonomy (NCBI): domain Eukaryota; kingdom Metazoa; phylum Chordata; class Mammalia; order Diprotodontia; family Phalangeridae; genus Trichosurus; species Trichosurus vulpecula. The sequence continues at coordinate 49,136,322 of NC_050578.1, forward strand.
AGTTGATTACACATATACATCATAATTAAGCAGTTAGCTATTTCCCAATTGATAGGAACCTCTTTAATTTCCAGTTCTTTGGCATCACAAAAAAAGCTGCTATAAATAGTTTTGCATATGTAGGACCTTCTCTTTCTGTGATCTCTTTGGGGCATGTCTAACTTACTTGACACCACTGGGTCAAGGGTTATTATGTACAGTTTAGTGATTTGGTGGGCTTAGTTCCAAATTGCTCTTGAGAATGGCTGGACCAATTAATTTACAGCTCCACCAACAATGCATTAATATGTCTGTTCTCCTGAAGTCCCTCCAACATTTTGTCAACTTTGCTAATCTGAAGGTTGTGAGATAAAATCTCAGAATTGCTTTAACTTGATTTTTCTAATTGCTGATGACTTGGAACTTTTTTGCCTATGACTATAGATAGCTTGGCTTTCTTCCCTTGAGAAATGCTTGTTCATATCCTTTGACAATTCACAAGTTAGGGAATGGCTCTTATTCTTAAAAATGCATATTCTTATAAATTTTATTCCTTATATATTTTGGAAACGAGACCTTTATCAAAGAAATTTGCTGCAGATTTTTTTCTGTGTTAACTACTTCCCTTTTAATTTTTGCTGCATTGCCTCTTTTTATGTAAAACCTTTTTAAAATTATGTAACAAAAATTGTTCATTTTATCTTTGGGATCCTCTCTATTCCTTGTTTGGTCATAAATATGAAAAGCAATTTCTTATTTGTTCCTCTGTTTTCTTTATGAGATGATCTTTCATATCTAGGTCCATGTTTATCTTCTAGGGACTGGCTTGCTTCAATTCAAAGGGACTCATTACCAAAGGGTTGTCCATGAAGTGATCATAATTTTTTCTGCTCCAGAAACTCAAATACCATCCTCTAAGGTTTGGAAGGAGTTGTAATCTGCCTCAGTAAACAGAATATCTACAGTCCTACATCAGTGAAATCAGATCCCTTAAGTATTGAAATGAAACAGTAATTTTAATCTATTTGGGTACATAGAGCCTTTTTTTTTTAAAGGTATACCACCTTCAACCTTCCTCCAATTTTTTAATGCTTTTATTCCTTTCTTTCAGAAAGAAAGAATATGACATGGCATAGAAAGCTGGCCTTTAAGTCAAGAAGTTCAAATCCCACCTCTGACGCATACTGGCTGTATAACCCTGGGGCAAATCACTTAACCTCTCAGTGTCCAGGCAATTTTCTAAGACTTTAAGTTGTAGAAAAAGTGCCAAACTACATTGGCAGAAGGAGTTTCCCCGTCTGAGTGTTCCCTATGTCCATGAAATCATGGGTCCAATCTCTTACCCTATTCCGTTCAGTAGTTCCTCCCATGAGAATAAAAATAATAGCTCAAATAATAGAATAAAAATAATAACATTTATATGGCAATTTACCAATTGTTTTACATACATCTCATTTGACAGTAGAAATGAGAGAAGTCTAAGGCTTATAGATTAACCTCATGCCCATAGATAATGAATAATTTCTTCAAGAAGTCTAGAGGCATTAGATATATTGAACATTATTGTAAAAAAACTAAAATTGATTATATTTTAATGGATAGGAAAATAACTGGTTAAAGGTATGGAAATCATTCCCAAATATTGTTGTTTGTGTATAATAACACTGCCAGCAAAGATTAAAACCAATATCAAACCAGAAGAAGAAAAAGAAGACAATCTCGACAACTCCAACTTGACGTATTTGAACCAGCTATTGACCAGAACAACAGAAAAATGGGAAATGGGTACGTTTAGATTGTTCCCATCTCTGAAGGAAGTTTAACCAATGTAAATCAATCAACATAACAAGGAGACCAAAAGAGCCTGGAAATTACTTTAGCCAGCAAACATTTGGTTTCCTTGCCAAGAGGGGAGGTATGGCAGCCAAGGGCAAAATGGTTTAGAATATGAACTCATTTGTAAGATCTTATGGAAAAAATTTGTGGAATGTAATGGAAAATATTGCTTCCAAAAATTGTGAGAAGCAGTGGAGAGCAAAATCAGTTTAAAGATAAGCCAGCAAGAGATACACCCACCAAAGCCATTCCAAGGCATCTAGGAACCACAGTGGATAGAACACTGAGATTGGAGTTAGGAAGACTTGAGTTTTTTTTTCCTATTTTGTATTAAATTTTATTTATTTTATTCTGAACTTAAGAAATAAGCATTTCCATAATATAGTAGAATAGTGAAAAAAAAAGGATGATTGCATACGAAATTGCAAATCTATTATGTACAACTTTCTATCCTTTTTAAATATATAATAAAGTTATCATGTAACTTTTTTCCCTTTTTTCTCACCCCTCCCTAGAAATGGCTACCATTAGATTTAAATATGTATATTTATATATATGTAAAACCATTCTATACGTACTTCTATTTGTTAGATCTTTGGATGCAGATAGCATCTTCCTTCATAGGTCTTTTGTAGTTAATTTGGGCATTTAGTCATTTATTGCTGTAACAGTGGGGTATAAAATGGATAATTCTGATTACATTAAATCAAAAAGCCTTTGTACAAATAAATGTAGCCAAGATCACAAGGAAAGCAGAAAATTGGAGGGGGGGCGGATTTTATAGATAATTTCTCAGATAAAGGTCTCATATTTAAAATATATAAAAAACTTTGTCAAATCTATGAGAATACAAGTCATTGTCCAATTGAGAAATGGTCAAAGCATGTGAACAGGAAGTTTTCTGATGAAGAAGTCAAAATAATTTATAATCATATGGAAAAAATGCTCTAAATCATTATTGATTAGAGAAATGCAAATTGAAACAACCTTGTGATATCATTTTACACCCATCAGATTGGCTAAAATGATTGAAGGGCAAAGTTACAAATATTGGAGGAAGACAGTTCAAATCCAGCCTCAGACACTTAGACACATTGTGATCCTGGGCAAGTCATTTACCCCCTTCCTCAATTTTCTCAGCTGTAAGATGAGGATAATAATAGCACCTACGTCCCAGAGTTATTGTGAGGATCAAATGGGATAATAATTGTAAAGCACTTAGGACAGTACCTGGCACATAGTAAGCACTATGTAAATGTTAACTATAAGGACATTTAAGGATAAAACTGGAAATATAATGAGAATCTTTTTTGTTCATCTTAAAAAGCACTTAATGCATGTTACATCTTATCCTAATGTTTTCAGACTATAAAATCTTTTCTTCTAGGGATCATTTTGTAGCCCTGCTCTGGATAATCTCCATTTAGGTCGTTCATAGTGCTTGGCACATTTGTTGTTCAGTCATTCAGCCACGTCTCACTCTTCGTGACCCCATGGCCCCTGTTGTTCATGGGGTTTTCTTGGCGAAGATGCTGGTGTGGTTTGCCATTTCTTTCTGCTAGGCCATCTCCAGTCATCCTGATCAATATCAGGCCACTCAACCCAGATGGCTCTGGAGGAGAAAGTGAGGCTGGTGACCTCCCTCATTCAAATCAAAGTCAACTGCAGGTCATGGCATCATCTCCATGATGTCATGGTCCTCTTCAAGAATGAAGGACAAAACTACACACGTTTCTTTCTCCAGTAGATTAAACAAACAGAGGTTAGGTGACTTGTCCAGTTCACATAACTAGCAAGTGTCTGAGGCCAAATTTGACTTCCTGACTCCAGGGCCAGTATCCACGGAGCCATCTAGCTGCCTCGATTAGCAGATAGTAGGGGCTTAATAAATGCTGGTTGACTGACTTCATTGAAGTGTAGGCACCAGAACTTGCATGATTTTGTGTTAGCATCAGCAAACAGTCTATAATGTTACCTAGATCTCTTTCCTGAGGCAAAATAGATCAGTTGATTTTATTTTTCCCCTAAATATTTCACTTGGTTATGATGAAATTCTTCCACTTTTGCCCCTTTCACATAGAGTAAGATTTTCCTCCAGCAATTAATTTCACTTTCCAGATCTTAGCATCAGCTGGATATCTGAAAATATCACTGCAATTCTGATTTATAGAAATGTCAAATGAGACCAGTCCCTATCACAAATATCTGGAAGAAAATGTAACCCACATTCAAAAACAAGTGTCTGTTCCTTCCCTTTGTCTCTTATTTCTGAGCAAGTCCTCTAGTTGTAAAAAAAAATTCCCTAACCTAATGTTCCCATTTTTAATAGCTTTTGCTTTCATCATCTTCAACTTAAATTTGTATTCCAGGATTTTACAGATCTTTTAAATGCATCTCTTGTTTCTTCACTCTCAGATCAAATGCAACTATTTAATTATTTATAACTCATCATTTTCCCATTATCAGTCACAGATTTGGATCCATATCTCCTCCTTTGCTTTCAAGAGCTAAGCAGTATCATTTTCAAATACCCAGTTTGGCTTAACTTGATGTACGTTTTCCCATTCTTTCTTATGTATTGGAATAGTCTCAAATTTTCTTTAATTGAATTTTATTTTTTTCAATTTGCAAAAATCCATTTTCTGAATGGACACCCCTACCTTTTTCTAATGAAACATTTATCTTCTTACCAATACTCTTGCTAATAATAAAAATAATAGCTGGAACTGATATAGCATCCATTATGTGTCAGGCATTGTGCCTGGCAAAATGCTTAACAAATATTATTTCATTTATCCTCACAATAATCCTGGGAAGTAGCTGCTATTATTATCCCCATTTTACAGATAGGCAATTGGGGAAGATAGAGGTTAAATGACAGTCAATAAAGAACCTATTACTCTGGTATCTTGCATCTTTGTATTTCTAGTAAATCAATCAAACATTTATTAAGTACCTACTATGTGCCAGACACTGTGCTAAGTGAAGATGTTAAAAGGGACATTACAAAGAAAAGATTAAAAAATAAACTGTTAGTGTTGCTGGCCTTTATTTTCTTTCCCAGATCCATAGCATCCTGAGCTAAAGCTAGAAAATTATCTTAGGCGTTATCTAGTCCAAGCCTCTCATTTTATAAACTAGGAAACTAACACCCAGAGAAGTTACAACTATTTGCCTAAGATCATACAAGTTAAATAAATTGCAGATCTAGGATCCTAACCTAGGTCCTTTGACTAAAAATCCAGGGATATTTCCACTTTGCCACACTAACAGTCTGCTTCAAGATGAAGTTCATGATTTAGGAAGTAACTCTTTAATCCAGCCCTCATACTTTCCCTCCCCCTCCCCCTCCATTATTTCTTCCCTCACCCCCCAAGCAGCTACTTTTGATTTCCCCAAAGATTTTCAGATCACCTCTGATTGAGTAGCATTAGCTGTGGATGAAACACAGATTTACATGCTCACGGGACAAGATTATTAACACAAGAGGAAAATTTACAGCCAAGTGGAGATCAACAGGAAAAGTGTTTTTAGGATGCTGCTGGTGAAACAAAATGTAGCCCCAGTTCAACTGTTTTCAAATTTAAATGCTGAGCTGGACTGAAAATCCAGGGTCAAGAAACTTGCTTTGTATAGAATGCGCAAAAGTCAAGGTAGCAGGCAAGGGATAAGAAGACTTTTAAGGACACTGCCTGGCACACAGTGGGTGCTTAATGTTTATTGAACTGAACTGAAAAAAAAAAAGGATGAAGCCCAGAAAGGACTTTGTGATCAGTAATAAAAGTTCTCTCCTATAGCAATCTGTAAGGCATTTTCCAGTGAGTCCCGAAGCTTCTTCAAGTCAGCTTTATTTTTTTTGAACTCCCCAAAGCTTTGGGTTACCATTGTTACCTATGGGCATATATGCAAACTTTAATTGGTTATGCTTTAACAAACAGAACAAACAGAAAAGCTTTTTAAGTTCACCACCTGGTTTTACAATTTCTTATCCAGAAGCAGAAAATAGAATTTGTCCTTTAACTGTCTATGGACAGCTGTACTAAGTGAACGTGGCCCATCTGCACTCAAGAATATTTTACACGAGCACTTCTTCCTGTGGTTTTATTGGTATTTCTATGTAGATCAACACCTGCTCTGCCACTAGTAGAGGGCCACCTGCCACACATACCCAGGGACTTCTCCAGAGTCACACAGACTCTGCCAGAAGTGAGACCTGAACCCAGGTCTTAATGGTTTCAAGGCCAGCTCTCTAAATCCACGTTACTAGACTGTCATTCCAGATAAATTTATAAAAATGGATCAACATGAAGTTGCTTGGGTTTTTTTTTGGGGGGGGGGAGCAGGTTGAGGAGTTTCAGAAAGTGCCAGTTCTGCTGAAAATGGGTAAGAGGGGTGTTTATTGTGGGCATCACTGTTAGTGCAAGGATCGAATGAGTTTCCTCTATTACTACAACTTTCCAACCAGTTTCATCTTAGAAGGTTTTTTTTTTTAAGCAGGGGTTTTAACCCGGTTTACTTAAACTTGTTTTCTTTAAAAAAGTATGTATTTTGATAACTATTTCACAATTATTGGTTTCCTTTCTATTCCTATATAATTTATTATATACATGTAAAAACATTGTCCTGAAGAGTAAAAACTCCACCAGACTGCCAAAAGGGGTCCATTGGTAGAGCTAAAAGGTTCTAGTCTAAAGCATCCTCTGAATTGCACTGAAAATCCCTGCAGGGGCATCACACCATCTGGAGCAGATGAGTCCAAGAGACCGCAGGTGAGAAGAGTGTGACCTTTGGTCTTTGGGGGCTGAGATGTGGGTGTGGAAGAGAAAAGGAAGGAAAAGAAAAGAAAGATTTTTTTTTTTTTGCAAGCACCTTTCACTGAAGACTCCAGGGACTGCCTACCAGCTTCTCCAGTCTAGGTGCCACAACGGTATTTCTGGGAGTTAAGAGACACAGGCTCATAGGATCCTGGAAGGGACCTCTGAGCTCATCTGTACTCCAACCTCTTCGTTTTCCATATGGAGAAACTGAGGCCCAGAGAGCCCTGCTTAAGGCCATAAGGATAGAATTTTAGCCCGGGTCCTCCGGCTCCCAATCCACCGCAGGTGTTACCGGACCCCTCACTGCCTCTCCATCCCCATCGCTGCTCCCGGCAGTGCCAGGGCTCCTTCGTTCCACGTCCCGCACCACCGGCGCGGTCCCTGGGCGCCCCGGGCTCTTACCCTTCTCCTTGGTGAAGATGGAGATGAGTGGCACCCGTGGCCGGTCGCTGAAGACCTCGGCTTGCTGCACCAGAGCCTCGCGCACGCTGTGGAAGTCGCAGAGGACCACTACCAGGTACGGCCCCAGGTAGAAGCTGAAGATGGGGCCGTAGAGCCGGGCCATGTGACCAAGGGTCACCTGGGGGCTGAATAAACGGGGCTCCCCGGTCCTGGGGGCGCAGCGCAGCAGCGATGGCAGCGATGAGCTCCACCTCTTGAGCGCCGCGGGCAGCAGCACGAAGCCCAAGTTCCCCACCAGCGGCCAGGGCCGGGGACCTGGGGGTACCCCGCGCTGGCGGCTGAGCAGGAGCCCCCAGGCCAGCAGCAGCAGCAACGGCAGCAGCAGCGCGAAGCTGAGCGGGTCCTGGAGTACCCGCAGAGAGCACGGGGAGCCCCCGGGGCCCGGGGCCTGGGGCCCCTCAGTGGCAGACATGCCTGCGGGCTCCTCTCCTGGGTATTTATAACCTCGGCCGCTTGCTCCCGCCCTGCCCCTCCTCCTCCTCCTCCTTCAGCCTCTCCTCGTCCTCTGCTGGTCATCACTGGGAGCAGAGAGAAAGAAAAGGGGGAGGGAGGAGGGGAAGAGAGCCAGACTTCGACCCGGCACTCTGATTGGCTGCAGCGCTTTTTCTTCCCCAGTCCATCGTGACGCCACTGTTGACACTCCCAGAAAGGGGTGAGGGGAAATCCAGCCGCTGCGCCTGCTGCAGCCGCTGCACCCTTTCCCGCGTAGCCTTTGCTCTTTGGAACTCGGTTACACACCTTGTCCGGGTCTGCTCTCGTTGTCCTGGTCTCGACTCTAGCTCACACAAACACCATCCCTCTGCAGCTCACCCTGGGTCCCCGCTAACCTTTCTGGACCTGGTCCGCAGGCTGACGCTGAGGCCTCGCTCCGACTCAGGCTCCGTCAAGTGGGAAGAAGCAGGCAGCCAATTTGTGCCTGAGACACACTGATAAAGGATCCCGAGAATCTAGGAAATGCCATGGTGGGGTGAGAGAGAGTGAGCAAAGAAAGCCCTTAGAGTTCGTGTGTTAGCTATGCCGGTGGGCCTTTTCATCTGACAAGGGGATTTAAAAAAAAAAAAAGAGGAAGTATTTGGGGAAGAGAGTTGAAAGTCATAGACTTAAAAGTCATCTCTTCCAATCTCCTCATTTTATGTAGATGAAGAAGCTGAAGCCCAGAGAGGTGATGGCTTTCCCAGAATCACACTAAGTGAATGAAATAAGATCTGAATCCAGGTTTTTCTGCCTCCAAGTCCTCTTCACCAGGCCGCCCTAACTCGGGTCATACAAGTAGTGACAGCGCTGGTAGGATTCAAACCCAGGTGCCCCAGTTCAAACTCCGCTGCTCCTTAAGTTAGATTTGTTGGAGAAAATAAATTACCAAGGTGAGCTGTGGGGGAAGGTTTGACATAGTGGCTGCTCACACAACTAGAAGAAACCTTGGAGGATGAATTGGACAACCTGCACACAACATGAACTCATTTTCTAGGTGATCCGCCAGTCTCTGGAGCTTACTACCTCCAGAGGCAGCATTTTCCATGTCTGGACAGTTCCTTGCATCAAGGTGAAGTCCACTTTTCTGCAATTTCTGTAGATTTTTCATAGTTTTGCTATCTTGAGACAAGCAGAACAAAATGCTTTAAAGTATTGCCCCTTTTTCCTCCCACTCCATCCCCTAATCTTATCTCCTCCAGTCAGTGAACTTCTTTAGACACTGCAATCAATCCTGTGGCATAACCAAAGTTGGAAGAGATTCATCTGAGTACCTGTCTAGTTCAACTCAGACCTAACGGAGACTCCCCACTACAACAGACTCAACAAATGATTAAGGCCACCAATGAGGGGGACCCACTACCTCCCAAGGCAGACTATTCCACTTTTGTTGATGTTGAGTCATTTCATTTGTGTCAGACTCTTCCTGACCTCTTTTGGGGTTTTCTTGGCAAAGACACTGGAGTGGTTTGCCGTTTCCTTCTCCAGCTCATTTTACAACTGAGGAAACCGAGACAAACAAGAGTAAAGGACTTGCCCAAAGTCACACAGCTAGTAAGTGTCAGAGGCCAGATTTCTTTCTCTTTCCAAGCCCAATGCTCTATCCCCTGTGCCTCCAAGCTGCCCCACTTTTGGACAGCTCCAAATGTCGGGAAGTTTTCCTAACATCAAACCTGAATGTGCCTCTTTGCTTCTGCCACCTCAGTGCTTCTGGGTTTTGCTCTGTGGGAATAAACAAAACATTTATCCAATCCATCTTCCACATGACAACCTTTCAAATACCCCAGATTTGTTATCATGTCCTTTCTGAATTCTCGCTTCTGTAGGCTAAATATGCCAAGTCCCTTCAATTGATCCTTATCTGTGAACTGGAGGCCTTTGACCAATCTGGTTGTTTTCCATACAAATGTCTTCTAGCTTATCAATGTTCTTTTTAAATTGTGATGCCCAGAACATATTATGATACTCTAGATTAGGTCTGACCAAGGCAGCATCACCTCCTTGTTCCTAGAAGCTTCACCTCTCTTAATGAATTCTAAGATTGAATTAGTGTTTTGGATTGCCACATCAGACTACTGACTCATGTTCAGTTCACTGAAATCCCCAGATCTTTTTGACTTATCCTCTCCATCAAAGAAAGTAAACAACATTCTTTTATTTTTTTCTTGTTTTTTTATTTTATCTTTTTTTATTTAATATTTTAGTTTTCAATGCTGATTTCCACAAGATTTTGAGTTACTAAATTTTCTCCCCATTTCTATCTTCCCCCCCCATTCCAAGATGGCATATTCTGATTGCCTCATTCCCCAGTCAGCCCTCCCTTCTGTCACCCCACTCCCCCGCCCCATTCCCTTTCCTATTACTTTCTTGTAGGGTAGGATAGATTTCTATGCCCCATTCCCTATATATCCTGTTTCCCAGCTCCATGCAAAAACAACTTTTTTTGAGCATCTACTTTTAAAACTTTGCTTTCCAAATTCTCTCCCCTTTTCCCTTCCTACCCACCCTCCCTAGGAGGGCAAGCAACTCAACATAGGTCACACATGTATCATTGTGTAAAACACTTCCACGATACTCTTGTTGTGAAAGGCTAACTATATTTCCTTCCATCCTATCCTGTCCCCCTTTATTCACTTTTCTCCCTTGACCCTGTCCCTTTTCAAAAGTGTTTGCTTTTGATTACCTCCTCCCACCGTCTGCCCTCCCTTCTATCATCCCCCCTTTTTTATCCCCTATCCCTTATTTTCCTGTGGGGTAAGATACCCAATTGAGTGTGTATGTTATTCCCTCCTCAAGTTGTATCCAGTGAGAGCAAGATTCTCTCATTCCCCCTCACCTGCCCCCTCTTCCCTCCCCACAGAACAGCTTTTTCTTGCCACTTTTATGTGAGATAATTTACCCCATTCTATCTCTCCCTTTCTGCCTCTCTCAGTATATTCCTCTCTCACCCCTTACATTTATTTTATTTTTTAAGATATCATTCCTTCATATTCAACTCACCCTGTGCCCTCTTTCTATATGTATGTATATTCCCTTCAACTCTCCTAATACTGAGAAAGATCTCATGAATTACACACATCATCTTTCCATGTAGGAATGTAAACAAAACAATTCAACTTTAGTAAGTCCCTTATGAATTCTCTTTCTTGTTTACCTTTTTCATGCTTCTCTTGATTCTTGTATTTGAAAGTCAAATTTTCTATTCAGCTCTGGTCTTTTCATTGAGAAAACTTGAAAGTCCTCTATTTTATTGAAAGTCCATATTTTGCCTTGGAGCATGATACTCAGTTTTGCTGGGTAGGTGATTCTTGGTTTTAATCCTAGTTCCTTTGACCTCTGGAATATAATATTCCAAGCCCTACAATCCCTTAATGTGGAAGCTGCTAGATCTTGTGTTATTCTGATTGTGTTTCCATAATATTCAAATTGTTTCGTTCTGGCTTCTTGCAGTATTTTCTCCTTGACCTGGAAACTCTGGAATTTGGCAACAATATTCCTAGGAGTTTTCTTTTTGGGGTCTTTTTCAAGAGGCGATTGGTGGATTCTTTCAATTTCTATTTTACCCTCTGGTTCTAGAATATCAGGGCAATTTTCCTTGATAATTTCTTGAAAGATGATGTCTAGATTATCTCTCCTGGATCTATTCTCCAGGTCAGTGGGTTTTCCACTGAGATATTTCACATTGTCTTCCATTTTTTCATTCCTTTGGTTCTGCTTTATAATATCTTGATTTCTCATAAAATCACTAGCTTCCACTTGCTCCAATCTGATATTTATGGTGGTATTTTCTTCAGTGGTCTTTTGGACCTCCTTTTCCATTTGGCTAATTCTGCCTTTCAAGGCATTCTTCTCCTCATTGGCTTTTTGGAGCTCTTTTGCCATTTGAGTTAGTCTATTCTTTAAGGTGTTATTTTCTTCAGTATTTTTTTTGGGTCTCCCTAAGCAAGTCATTGACTTGTTTTTCATCGTTTTCTTGCATCACTCTCATTTCTCTTCCCAATTTTTCCTCTACTTCTCTTACTTGCTTTTCCAAATCCTTTTTGAGTTCTTCCATGGCCTGAGCCCAATTCATATTTTTCTTGGAAGCTTTTGATGTAGGTTCTTTGACTTTGTTGACTTCTTCTGGCTGTATGTTTTGATTTTCTTTGTCACCAAAAAAGGAATCTAGAGTTTGAGTTTGAGTCTGAGTTTGTTTTCACTGCCTGTTCATGTTCCCAGCCAACTACTTGACCCTTGAGCTCTTTGTCAGGATATGACTGCTTGTAGAGTAGAGAGTACTTTGTCCCAAGCTTTAGGGTCCAAGCACTGCTGTTTTCAGAGCTACTTCTACTCCACCATCACCCCAGGCTCTGTCACAGCAGCATTGCTCCTCTCCCAAGAACCGCCAACCAGGACCGCAGTCCAGATCCAAGCAGGGCACAGCAAGAGAACCTTCCTTTGTGCCCACAAAGTGCTCCTTGCACTCCTACTCTGATCTACTGCTAGATTCCTCACACTGTGTGAGCCAGGGACTCAGGAAGCAGCTGATGCTGGAGCTCTGGAAGCAGCCTCAGGAGCTTCCTGCTACTGCCACCACCACCACTGCACCACCTCCGCCACCCCCAGGGATGGGGCCAGACCACTCTAAACTCAATTCCACAGTTTCCCACTAACCTGCTCTTTGGCAGGTTTGTGGGTTGAGAAGTCTGGTAACTGCCACAGCTCAATGATTCATGGCCCTAGGGCCTGTTCTGCCAGCTGACTCCCAGCCTGGGCTGTCCTGGTGGCCCACCCCGATGACCATCCAGGCTCTCCTGGACTGGAGACCTGTTTCCCTCTGCTATTTTGTGGGTCCCACAGCTATAGAATTTGTTCAAAGCCCTTTTTTACTGGTGTTTGGAGGGATTTGGGGGAGAGCTTAAGCAAGTCCCTGCTTTTCAGCTGCCATCTTGGCTCTGCCCCCATTAAACAATATTCTTAGGAAACTGAGTCTTTGGGCATGGATGATCATGACATTATAGATTTTAGTCCCCTAAAACTGGATCTTTTTGACTCATCCTCTGCATCAAAGAAATTAGACAATATTCTTAGGAAACTGAGTCTCTGGCCATGGGTAGTCATGACTGACTACACATTACAACACAACTAGTCAATTAATCAACTGGAAGTTCCTGGGTCCACCACTATGGCTGTTCTGGGTGCAGTCATACATGATCACTTTCACTATGTTACTGCTATTTTACCTATGTTGAATGTTTAAGTATAGCATAAAAATTCAATATGAGGAGAGACCTTACCAACCTTGTGTGTCTAGTCATCTGCCGCAGCAAGCACCCTAGCATACCCAGGATGACCTGCTAGCACAGGTTCTTTAATCTGCTTTTAAAGGAAAGCAACTTTAAAGGGGTCAACAATCTTCTTTAATTACATTCACTAGTTCAGGGGAAAAGTCAGCCCCCTGAATGTCAGAGAAAATACAAGCAGATAAATTAGCATAAAGATCAACAGACAGGACTCTTAACTGCCTGAATCAAAGCAATATTGCTATACACTTTACATACACCACTGGATCAAGAGAGCCTTTACATCTGAGCAGTTGAGGTGGTGGTGGGGGGTCCTGAACATATGACTACTCAGAGTCTTGACCAGGGAATCACAAGATCCTTCTCTAATCGAAGCCCCAAAGCAAAATACCAACTCAGTATATATACACTTCTCAGAGTCAGAAGGCATCACAACCCTCATGACTCAGTGCCTAGTTATAAATTAGCAAAAGGTGTGGAAAACCTTTCTACAAGCAAGCCTCTCCTCAGCAAGCTCCATGTGAGGCCTGTTAATGGGCGGGAAAGATCTTGTACCCTGTTAACCTTACATCATCTCATCATCCTTGTCATTCTTCTCCAGACACACAGTAATTTGTTAAATACTCAAGTCCTTGATTGTGGCAGAATTGCACATAATATTCTAGATGTGGGAAAACCACCATGGAACCTGGCACCTTAAATATGGAACTTAATAACAATCAGATACATAGCAGTTAACTCCATAATAAAACCAAATTACATACTTAAAGTTACAAAAATTTGGAAGTAATTAAAATTATAGTCTTCAAGTTACTTTAACAAATAGAACATAAGAAATGTCTAAAAAGCTTAGGAATTCTGACAAGATCAATATCTAGAAACAATATAAAAAATCTGATCTAGCTTTCTAATCCCAGATAGCTCAACACCTAAAGAATTTATGAAAGAGGAGAAAGACTCTAAGTCATCCTTTGATAAAATTAAACTTTCACCATGTCAAGTCACTGCTCATTTAGACATAACCAGAGGAGAAAGGGGCGACTTTGCACAACCCTCCCTCACTTAAACCCAATTCACTTGCAAGTCATGGCGTCACCTTCCTGATGTCATGGTCTTCTTTGAGAATGAAGGACCAATGATAACAACAGCAGCCACAATCCTTTCTTTCCCCTCTGCTGGTAACTAAGCAGCCAAAACCTTTCCAGTATCCACATTAAATGCCTCCTCTCATAACCCCAGTTTACTTCCTCTGAAGCCCAACTGTTCCTGAAGAGAGACATTCATGATCCCGTGTAATATTGGTTTACCTCAGCCTTCTCTTATCCAAATTTAATTTCTTCTCATAGCTCCTGTTTGCCTTTCTTCTGAATGGCCTATACTGTTGATTCCCAAATCAAATAGACATTCTCAACTTTTCCAAGAGCTCTTGCATCTCCAAATGTGCTTTAGTTATCTACTTTTGGACACCACACTATCACTTTAAATTAAATGTATGCCTTTCTCCCACTAAAAATCTGCCCTTGCCCTTAACCTTTGTATCTCTGTTGATAGCACCACCATTTTCTCAGTCATCTATACTTGTAATCTAAGAGTCATCTTTGACTCTTACCTCTTTCTCATCCCTCTCATTCAAATAGTTGGTAGCCCTGTTCATTCCACCTTGACAATGTCATGAATCTGTCTCCTCTCTCTTCACATTGCCATTTAAAGGGAGGGTCATGGGGTAGTGGAAAGAGCAATGGGTCTCGGTTCAGAGGTTATGCATTTGAGTCTCGACTCTATTGAATAAGTGAATGAAGCATTTATTAAGCACTTACTATATGCAAAAAACACTGTCCCTCTTCTCAAGGAACTCATATTCTAAGAGGGAAGATAACACATATGGAAGGTTTTAGCTCTAAGTAGATGGACAGGTTTGATGGTCCTTAGGATGTAGCAGCAAAGTTACAATACTAATTAGCCTCTTCTTTAATCTCATTTAATGTTACTTATTACCTGTGTGACCTTAGACAAGTAATTTAATTCTTCTAGGCCTCAGATTCCTTATCTGCAAGATGAGGTGGGTTTGGCTGGAGCAAGATCCTATCCAGCTTTAAATCTTATAGTTTTATTGCAGAAAAAAATAAGAGCCATTCCTCAATTGATCAATGGTCAAAGGATGTGAAAACAATTTCAGAAGAAGCAATCAGAGCTATCAATAGTCATATGAAAAGTGCTCTAAATCATTATTGATTAGAAAATTTCAAATTAAAACAACTCTGAGGTACCATCTCACACCTATCAGATTGGCTCATATGACAGAGAAGGAAAATGATTAATGCTGGAGGGGATGTGCAAAAATAGGTACACTAATGCATTGTTGGTGGAGTTGTGAACTGTTCCAACCATTCTGAGGACCAATTTGGAACTATGTCCAAAAGGATATAAAACTATGCATACCCTTTGACTCAGTGACAACACTACTAGGTCTGTATCCCAAAGAGATAAAAGAAAAATGGAAAAAACCTATTTGTACAAAAATATTTATAGCAGCTCCTTTGGTGGTGGCAAAGAATTGGAAATTGAGGGGATACTCATCAATTGGGGAATGGCTAAATAAGTTGTGGTATATGATTGTGATGGAGTACTATTGTGCTATAAGAAATGATGAGTAGGGGTGGCTAAGTGGCTCATTGGATGGAGCACTGGCCTTGGAGTCAGGAGGATCTGAGTTCAAATCCAGCCTCAGACACTTACTAGCTGTGTGATCCTGGGCAAGTCACTTAACCCTGATTGCCTCCCCACCAAAACCAGTTACAGAAATGATGAACAGGATGGTTTCAGAAAAACCTGGGAAGACTTCTATGAACTGATACAAACTGACCAATACAATGATCCAAGATAATTCCAAAGGACCTATGATGAAAAATGCTACCCACTTCCAGAGAATTGATGATCTCTGAGTGCAGATTGAAGCATCCTTTTTTACTTTATGTTTCTTGCTTTTTATTGCTTTTTTAAAAACAACTTGGCTAATATGGAAATGTTTTGCATGATTTTACATACGCAGTTGATAGCCTATTGCTTGTGTTCTCAATGGAGAGGGGAGGGATGGAATGGGAGAGAATATAGAACTCAAAAAAAATTAAATGAATGTTAAAAAAGAAGAAATTTTAGTTCAGGCCTTTATTACCTACTTCTGGATTATTATGATGTCCTCCTAACTGGGCTATCCGCCTCTTCAAATAATACTCATATCACTAATGGAAAAATTATTCTGACATGAGGCTCTGATTTTAAAACTTTTATCTTTATTCAAAAACCTTCATCAGTTCTATATTGCCTGCAAAGTGAAGTATAAACTCATAAGATTGGCATTCAAGGTCTTTCACAACCTTTCCAACCTGTCTTCTCAGTCTAATTTTCATAGTCCTCCCCTTCACATGCCCTGGATTCCAGCCAAACTGGAATATTTTCCATCTCGTTTCCACCTTATTTTCCTTCCCTGTGCCTTTCCTCACACTATTCTCCCCACTCCACACACACACACACACACACACACACACACACACACACACACACACACACGAAGGTTCCTTCCTTTCCTTGGAGGCTTAAGTCTGCTACCACTTCTCCATGAAGCTTTCTTAGTACCCCCTCTCAACCCTGGGTTAACGTCCTCTCCTCAAATTTCCCATGGCCCTTTGCTGGCCCTAATCTGCTCCTTTGTACTTCTCATCCTCTTTCTTGTATCCCAGTTATTTGTATATATGTTGTTTCCCTCACACCATTGGTTTAGAAACTCCTATGTAATATCCATTTTTGTGGCCCCAATGCCTTGCAATGTGGCTCAGTGGATGAAGTGCTGGACTTGGAGTCATGACAGCATGAGGAGCCTTAAGATGCTCTCCTAGCTGTGTGGTCCTAGGCAAAATCAATTAACCTTTTTCAGACTCATATTTTTCATCTGTAAAATGAAGGGGTTGGAACTGATAGCCTCTAAAGTTCCTTCAGGCTATAATCTATGATACTATGATTTATGATACCATGGCTAATGTTTGTTGAATTGTATGAAATAAATAAACCACGAAATGTTAGTATGATATCAATACTAATCAAATGCAAACTGTTTAATGCTTTGAATTTCAGCAAAGATCTTACCAGGATTTTTTTTCTTTTTCATTGAAGCCAGAAAGGTATTTTAAAGCTAACTTTCCAACCAAAATGGCTTCTTGCTAGGCATGGCTATTGGCCAAAAAAGGTTGAAACTGTAACTTTAGAATGTCTAAGTGCCTATTATGTTAGCAGGAGTAGTATCCAATTCCCTCCATTTGGAAAACTGTAATTGTCCTGCTGATTCTTAAATCCCCAGGAAGTAAACACTGAGCACTATGCCCATCCAAAGTCAGTGAATGTGAACAGAGAACTTACAGTTGGGAGAGACTTTAAAATGCTGGTTTAAAAGGATTGTAAATGCTTTTTATACTGTTTCTGTGTACATTGCCCATTGGTCATTCAAAAAAATAAATCAGCACCTCCTGTTCCTCCAAAATCTGTTTCTTGTTTCTTCTGGAAAGCTGATCCTATACATTACACTTTGGGCCACTGAGGACAATTAAGCCGGACAGTTCTTTAAAAAAAAATAATAATTTTTTTTTCCAATTACATGTAAAAACAATTTTTAACATTTTTTTTAAAAAAACTTGAGTTCTAAACTCTTTTCCTCTCTTCCCTCCCCCATCATTGAGAAGGCAAGCAATTTTTATATAGGTTATACATGTGTAGTCAAAAGAAAACAGACCAAAAAAAGGAAAAAAGAAAAAAAAAACAAGAAAAATAAAAGAAAAATAGTGTGTATCAATCTGCATTCAGACTCCATCAGTTCTTTCTCTAGAGGTGGACAGTGTTTTTTTCATCACAAGTCCTTTGGAATTGTCTCGGATCATTAAAACCAGGCAGTTCTTAATTTATGCCTTATTGACTCCTCTCCTCACTCTTTGTGTGTATCCCTTCCTGAAAGGCAGGGTGTTAAAATGGAAAGAGAAATAGATCCAGTGTCTTAAACCTAGGCTAGATTCCTGCCCATCTCCCCTTATCACACAACTATGGGCTAGTCTTAATCTCTCTATGGTTCAGTTCCTGCCTGTGTAAAATGAAGATAATAGTATACTCACTACCCACTTCACCACATTTAAGTGAGCCAGCATTTGGCTATGTACCTGGGAATATAACAGACACTAAGAACATGACAAAATTGAAATAGTTCCTGCTCACAATGAATTTTCATTCTTTTGGTGGGTGGGAGTGGGAAGAGCCATAAACATCTGTAAGTAAATATATTTGTAGCACCCCTGGGGGTTGCCAGGGAGTTGCAGTGGGTGCTAGAGATGGATGCCTGCTGGTCAGGACAAAAATCCCAATGTTTCCTGGGCTAGTGACTGAATAGGCAGAAACTATGCCTGAAAGGCACTCTAAGGGAGGAGAGAACAGAAGAGTGGAAGCTTTGGATAAGGTGATATTATTAAGGACACTGAGGGTGTTGTAGAAAGAATAAAGACCCCCCCCCCCCCACCAGCCAATGGGAGTTTGAGCTGAGGCCACTTCCATGGCAGGCAGATACAGAACACTGGACTCATTCTGCTATTACTTACATTCCCAGTACTCAGCACAGTGCCTGGTACATAGTAAACACTCAATAAATTCTTGTTGACTTGACTTGAAATGGAACTGGTGATTCTTGTTCTCCTGTCCCCTGCTTCCCTTATGCCATCTCGTTGTCTCAAAAGAGAAATGAGCCTGCTTGCCCCATCTTTGATCTTTGAGTTAGTTTTAGTTTCTGTTTTGCCATTTGTTTTATTTTTTAAATTTTATTTTTATTCTTAATTTAAATACTCCCCTTATCCCAAAAGAGTGTGTGCATATAATTTTATCATACTATATTACTATGTTATGTACTATATATATATATATATACATATATATATATGTACACACACATAAATACATATATTAATGTTTTTTGGGAGGAATGTTTAAGTTTAGATATATATTGCATAAATATAAACACAAAAAGGATTAGATTGTACATGAAATGATGATCTCCATTTACTATAGCTTATTTTTTTTAAAAAAAAACTTTATAATGATTCTACCTATTACTTTCAAAGCTATACTAATTGTCTGTGCTTCCTTTTTTGTTTGTTTGTTTGTTTTTTAAGGCAATGAAGTTAAGTGACTTCCCCAGAGTCACACAGCTGGTGTCTGAGGCTGGATTTGAACTCAGGTCCTCCTGACTCCAAGGCCAGCATGCTTCCTTTTGAACATCTTTCTGTTCTCTTCTATGCATTTTTAAAAAAGTTTCAATGGCTTTTTATTTTGGGGCATCACTTTTGTCAACTCCCTACTCCTTCCCAAGCGTATTCAAGCAAACTGAATCTACATGATGGCCATGTCCAAAAATGCATGTCTCTTTTCACATTTTGAGTTCATCCCCTCCCTGTCAAGAAGTGGGTGACATTTCATTCTTTGTCCTCTGAAGATATGACTGGTCATGTCAATATTAGAGTTCTTAAGTTGCTTTGCTTTGCAATGTCATTGTCCTTGTATAGATTGTTCTCTTGGCCCTGTTCCCTTCATTCCGCAGTGGTTCATATGCCCAGGATTCTTTCATCATTTCTTACAGTACAGTAATGATCTATTACATTTATATGCCACATTTTGTTCAGACATTCCCTAAGTGATGAACTCTCCTTTAGATGCTAGTTATTTTTCCCCCCCCCCCCTTCTAATTTCCCCCTTAGGGATCAGGAGGTTTATTTTGCTTTGTAACTATTTTCTCTGGGTTTTCTTAACCTCCACTCGTCCCTTGTTTCCCTATTGAATTTGATGCATTTCTATATGAAACCATTTGGGTGTGTATTCAACCCTCATTTGACCATTTCAGATAAGAGTAATGTTCATTGGACAATCAGCCTCCCCTCCCATTTCCTCCATTTCTGTATACTCTTCTCACACATGCCAACTATAAGAAATAACAGGTTTCACCCCTTTTTTCTCCTTTCTACATTAATACATTCCTTTTGTTCTTCTCTTCAAACCATCAGAACAGAACCAATCTATCCCCAGGTCCTCCATTTTAACTTATTTAATTCCAGAGTTCTGCTGGCAAACGTTTAACAACCAGCTCTCTGAGGGAAAAGTCCCCCATCTTGCAAAATATACAGTTTTAAATTTAATCTGCATTATTAGCATTTTCTCCAAAGCTTTTCTAAATCTAGACAATCAAGAAGGCAATAAATCATGACCTGATTTATACTGTTTGGCAGTTTCCGAGGTATAAGACGTCACACTGAAAACTTGATAATCAGCTGGGCCTGTTTGAACTAGCCCCAGCACAAACCTGAATTCCCTCAAAAAACCCTTTAAAGACATTAAGATTCTGTAAGGATACTTGTTTCTTGTCATAGTTATTGACCAAGATAACAGATAATATGTAGAAGGAAGTAGTCCAGTCTAGCTCTATCCCATCATTAAACAGCCTGAATACTAAACAGCCCACCCCTTATACCAGAAGTAAATATGATGCCTGTGCTGGCACTGGCTTTATCCACAGTCCCCTTTCCTTTAGCCCATGAACTTCTGGCTAAATTTTTGTGCAGATAGAAGAAGTCACTTACTATAGTTCCTTGTTGGATTTCTTGATCATTATTCTATTTGATGAAGAATTCGAGTTTTTGCTGGAATTAAGTATGTGGGAGATGAACAATCTGCGTCTGTTCTGGCATTCTACCATTTGTTGGAAAAGAAATCAGTTTCCTCAGTTTGTGAGTGTCCTCGGGGTAAACACAACTGAGAGAGCGGCAAGGGTGAGGTTCATAGGTGAAGAGATAGTATTATCATTGGGAGTTTTTTCCCCTGGAATAATTGGGGGAGGGGAGGTGAAATGAAAAAGGGATTTTATTTTGTTCATATTTCGTTCATTTTCAAAATTTGTTTATTTGTTCACATTTTTGTTTGTTTATATTTTATTCGTTCATATTTTTCTCATCCCCAAGGATGAGAAAGAATATAGGAGTCTGAGTCAATAACTAGACACACTTTAGCATCATCAGTCCTAGTGGGGGAAGGTCTGTAATGGAGCTGAAACAGCCTTTCTGGGTCAATCACCTTAGATATCTCCTATTCCCTTCATTCTTTCTTAGGTAGGTTTGAAAGGAAGGTTTGGAGCCAAGGGCATTCAAGAAAGTCATACCTAAAGAGCAGAGCTGGGAAAGAGTGGCATTACCCATATGGAGGTGAGGGCCACCAAGAGAGAGTACCTGACTCTATTTACCATCCAAGTACCATTACCCATCATCATCTACTTGTAGATATATAAAATAAGTGCAAGGTAGAGGGGTTTTTTGGGGGGTGGGGTGGGGGAAAGGGAGTGTGAAGGAGAGGAGGCCCTAGCAATGAGGGTTTGTGGAAGGAGAATCAGGAGAGCCCTAATCTAGGTGATACAAACTCTTAGGAGGGTTGTGGTGAATAAAGCACTTTGTAAAATGTGAAGCAGTGTAATAAATGTGAGCCAACCAGTTTAAAAAAAAAAATTAAACACCTACTATGTGCCAGGTACTGTGCTAAGGGCTGAGAATAAAAATAGAGGCAAAAAACAGTCTCTGCCCTCAAGAAGCAAACATTCTATTGGAGAATAAATGTGAACTATTATTAGTCAGTCAATAAACACTTATTAAGCACCTTCTACATGTCAGACACTGTGCTAAGGGCTGGGAATAAAAGTAGAGTCAAAAAATGGTCCTTGCCCTCCAGAAGTGTATATTCTATTATTTTCTCTTTTTATCAACTCTTTCAATTGATTTGTCTTTGATTCATACCTTTCTTTCACTGCCTATATTCAATCTCTCGTTAAATCTCATTGATTCTTTGCAGTTTTTTTCTCATCTCCATCCTTTCTTCTCCATAAATCCCCACAAATCCCTCATCACCTCATGCCTAGATTATAGCAGCCACCTTCCTAGGAAGCTAACCTCCACTATTTTCATCATTTTGTCTTCTAGACCAGCCTACAGAAGGATGCCAGAGTAATCTTTATTAAATGCTACTGTCATCATATTTCTCCCCATCCCCAAAGCCTGCAATGGCCTATTGCCACCCTCATCAACCCAACTTGTTCTGCCTGGCTTTCAAGTGCTCCAAAATGTAGCTACATCCTCTACCTATTCAACCTATGCCAATAAACACAACAAAAACTTGTTTTTACTAAACTCATTAAGCCATGAACTCACCCTCTTCTCTATATGCTCCATCATTATGTTACAGCTGTGCACTACTAAATTGCCTATGGGACATTTTGAACTGGATATCCTTTAGGCATCTCAAACTCACCACGTCTAAAACAAAACTCATTTTTCTCCCCAAATCCACCCTTGGCTAGAAATTCCTTGTCTTTGTCAAAGGCAACACCATGGTTCCGAATCCTCTACTCATCATGAGCTCCACTCATCCATCTTGGAGTCACCCATGATTTTCCACATGTTCAATCGGTTGCCAAAGCTGGTTGATTCTATGGCTACAACATCTCTCACATCTGTCCTTACTCTCCACTCACACAGTCACCTCCATAGTTTAGGATCTTATCAGTTCTCACCTGTTATGGGAAAGACCTAATGTAGAAAGGGCAAAGTCACCCACTGCATCCTGAGCCATCACCAGTCATCTTGACTTTTGTCTTGGATGGAGTTAGATGACTATGGAGGAGAGATTGAAGCTGATGACTTTGGGCAGCCTCTGTCTCACTTAATCCAGTTCATGTACAAGTCAAGATGTCACCCTCATGATGTTATTGGTCTTCTTCTAGAACAAGTTCTCATCTGGATTTCTACAATAGCTTCCTTACCTTAAATTTCTCCTCTCTCCAATCCAACCTCTACCCCACTGCCTTAGCAATATTCTGAAAGCCCAAGCCTTGACTATGTCACTCCCTTCCCCTGCTCAGTAATACCCAGAAGCATCCTACTATCTCTAGGACATTCTACTACCTCTACAATTTCCTTTGGTTTTTAAAGCCCTTGGCAACCTGGCTCCAGCCTACTTTTTCCAACCTTTGCACTTTATGGTCTAAGCAAACAGGACTTCTTGCTGTTCCTTACATATGGCATTCTATCTCTCATCTATATGCTTTTGATGATGGGGGATGTTCTCCATGTCTAGACTGTGCCCCCTCCTTACTTCTGCCACTTAGAATCCCTAATGTCCTTCAGGGCACTGCTCAAACACCACTTCCTACAAGGGGCCTTTCCTGATCCTACCCAGCTGCTAATGTTGTTTTTCAGTCACATCTGACTCTTCACGACCCCATTTGGGGTTTTCTTGGAAAAAACACTGGAGAGGTTTGCCATTTCCTTCTCCAGCTCATTTTACAGATGAGGAAACTGAGGCAAGCAGTGTTAAGTGACTTGCCCAGGATCACACAGCTAGAGTCTGAGGCCAGCTTTGAACTCAGGAAAATGAGTCTTCCTGACTCCAGGCCTGGCACTCTGTGCACTATGGTGCCACCTAGCTGCCCTCAGCTGCTAGTACTTCCCTGCCTTGTATTATGTATACATATATAATACATATACTCATTTTATATTACATTTTATATTAGTTATAAATTATGTGTAACATAGTAACATTAATATAGCAATAGAAATTATGTGTAAAAATGTATATTAATACATATGATAAATTGCGTGTAATATGTGTAATATATTATTGTAACAAATATATATATATATAAAGCATATGTATGTGAAAATACATGTGCATGTGTGTATATATTACATATATACAATGTGTGTATATCGATACACACACACACCACACACATGCACACTTGTATGTGTATATGCCTTCTCTCCCTGTAGAATGTAAGCACCTTGAAGGTAGTTTCACTTTCATTTTTGTATCACCAGCAACTAGCACTGCTGCTGGCTCATAATTTACTCATGTTTACATGGGAATGATAATCACGCCAATCTCACAGGGTTTTTGTGAGGGTTAAATGAGATATTTGCAAACCTTAAAGTATGACATAAATGTTAGCTATTATTGTCATTATTAAATACTTGTTGATTGCTTTGTTCCTCAGGTTACCCTTATCTCCCTACTCTACACCCCAAATTCCTTTTGCTTATAGTCTGTTCTGTGACATTTTAGTTTGAATATGTATTTCTTCTTCTTCTTTCTCTTCCTCCTCCTCTTCTTCATAATCATTTCATGGCATTACCTCTCTGACAAGATTTTAAATTCTTGTAGTCAAGAAGCCTGTCTTACTGTCCTTTTCTATCACTCACAGTTGCTAATACCGTTCGAGATCATCAATTTTGAGCTGGCAGGGACCTTTAGGGGTCATCGAGTAACTTAACCAGGATCACACAAGTATTTAAGCAGTGTTTGAATACAGGTCTTCTGGCCTCTCTGTTTAGCCTTCTAGTCCACTGTGCCTCAACTGTCAACCAACAAAGTTGGTATTCACAAATTTGATTAACTTGGTTTAATAATTCAGCGTCAACGCTTTTTCCTCCCTGTCTCCAAACTGTGACTTAAAAAAAATTAATAGTAATTGAATAAAATGAAGATTCTGATGTCTGAATACTGAAAAAGTCCAGAGAAAGCTCTGATAGCAGTGCGGCTACAGCAATCAAGGCTTTAAGGAGAAAGTGGAACTTGAACTAGACCTTAAAGGACTATCAGAATTATGCACAGGGCATTCCAAAAAGGGGAGAAACATCTTGGTAAAAAGGCAAGGAGTGAAGAATGAAGCTGGCATTTATAAGGTACAGTGGAGAACCCCTTGGGGGGGAGTAGGATTGGAGATGGAGACAAAAGATTGGAGGTGGAGAATAACAGGAGATAAAATTGGTTAGAAAGGATGAGCCCAGATTACAAAGAGCTTTGAAAACCAGCAGGGAACTTGGGTTGCCACAATAACCCTCTAAAGTAGGTAAATGTAGCACAGTGTAGAGAGTCATCTTCTTACAATAACCCTGTAAAGTAGCTTGTATAAATATTATGACTCCCATTTTAGAGCTAAAGGAAACAGAGTAAGAGAGGTTAAGTGAACTGTCATAGGGTCACATAGTATATGTTAGTAGGAAGAGTTGAGACATGAACCTAAGTTTCCAGACTGTAAAACTAACTCAACTACACCAGACTGCCCTAAAGCTGTGAACTAAAAAAATAGCCTGTGACTGGTCTAGCATAAGATATACTGCTCTTTAAGATAACTGGGTGGTTTGGTAATGAAAAAGACAGAAAAAAGAGATTTATATTGTCAAATGATGTGGGATACTGTCACTATTATGGATGGACATTTTGATACCCCATGTGAGAAAAATAATGTTTTACTTATACATTGCTAATATATGAGTACAAAGAAACATTGTTTTCAGACAGGATCTGAAAAGCTTTATAGAGAAAATAATCTGTGTTGTAATTGTGAAGACTTGGATCTTCTTATTAGAATTTTTGGAGCTATGTCCTGCTTGTGTGGGAACAGCTTAGCATTATAAAGAGACATAAATCTTTTATTTATTAAAAACTAGAGAAATGTGAGTATAAAGAAACACAGTTTCAAGGGCACCAAAGAGAGTGGACTGGAAAGGGGACAGGAGGAAGGGAAGGGAGGGAGGGAGGGAGGAAAAAAGGAAGGAAGGGAGGAAGGGAGGAAGGAAGGAAGGAAAGAAGGAAGGAAGGAAGGAAGGAAGGAAGGAAGGAAGGAAGGAAGGAAGGAAGGAAGGAAGAGAGAAAGGAAAGGTAGAAAAGGAAGGAAGGAAGAGAGAGAGAAAGGAAAGGTAGGAAAGGAAGGAAGAAAGAAAAAGAAAGAGAGAAAGAGAAAGAAAGAAGGAAGAAAAAGAAAGAAAGAAGGAAGGAAGGAAAGAGAAAGAAAGAAAGAAGGAAGGAAGGAAAGAGAAAGAAAGAAAGAAGGAAGGAAGGAAAGAGAAAGAAAGAAGGAAGGAAGGAAGGAAAGAGAAAGAAAGAAAGAGAGAGAGGGAGAGAGAAAAGGAACTGTGTTGAGTTGGGTCCTCAGTGGGCAGCAACTATTACTACTTACAGAGGTTGCTATTTGTCCTTTGTTCTTGAAAAGGACCATGACATCAGGGAGGTGATGCCTTGACATACAAGTGAAATGGATTTAAGCAAGGGAAGGCACTGCAAAGTCACCAGTCTCACTTTTTCCTCTGGAGCCATCTGGGTCCAGTGGCAAGATATAATTCAGGCAACTAGGGATAGCCTTCTAATAGAATGCAAAGCTTTTCATAAGCCCTTGTTGCTCTCTGCTACCCCTCTGGCTAGAGAAAGAAAAGAAGTGGCTTTGCAGCTGCTTTGACATCCTGGGGAGCTGGCTTAAAGAGTCAATCCATCGATCCAAATAAACATTTATTAAACATTATATTAAATATATTATATAATACACAAATACATTAACATTATATTAAAATATTATATATTATATAAAATAGTAAACTATTATATGCCCAGCAGATCTAGCTGGTCTTGTCCTGTGTAGACCAGGAATGGCCAGTTTGATGAGCTTTGCTGCTCTCTAGTTTAAAGAGAAATGCTATTCACGTTTAAGTTTCAAGAAACTAACCTTTTCGAAATGCCTTTCTAAGACTACTTTTTGTTATTGTGGAGTCATTGTGTCTGACTCTGTGAGCTTGTTTGGGGTTTTCTTGGCAAAGATACTGGAACAGTTGGCCATTTCCTTCTCCAGTTCATTTTACAGATGAGGAAACTGGGGCAAACAGGGCTAAATGACATGCTCAGGGTCATACAACTAAGTAAGGGTCTGAAGCCAGATTTGAACTCAGGAAGATGAGTCTTCCTGACTCCAGGCCCAGTGCTCTATCCACTGAGCCACCTAGATGCCCTTAAGGGTGCTAATTAATTGAAATAACGTTTAGAGGGGATTCTGGGAAGATGGAAGAGTAGGTCAGAAAACTTTAGGCTCTCCACATTTCCTCCACAAAAAGAGACAGAATGTTGCCTCACAGTGAACACAGAGGAGCAGAAATAAACAAAAGTTGAGGTACAGCAGTTGTCCTCCTGAGAGGACACCAGGAAAGGTTCGACCTCCAGGGATGGAGCTTTGGCCTGAATGAAGTGCCGACAGCTCCAGCCTGACTCCAAAGAATAAACAGACAACAAGCTCTGGGGGCAGCTGGGTTGGGAGGCAGTCTCAGCCTCAAGAACTTTCACTTCAAGGATAGAGTGCAGGTTGGATGGCTGAGTAGGAGAAGATTGAAGGAGCTTTCACTGCAGAGGGATGCTAAGTGCAGTTGTGCTGACCAGACGTGGTCCCCAGCTGAGGCTTTGGGAGAGAAGGAGCTAGCATACACCTGGTGAGCATGGTCGCAGAGAGGAGGGGACCCTGCTGACAGTGGGCATTTGCAAGACAGCAGAGTCGTTGGTTTCTGTTTCAGGGCACAGAGGAGAGTTGAAGTTCACCAGAGGGACCATGCAGAGCAAGAGCATCTGCAGGACAGCATGGCTGGGGCCCTGGCCATGGCTCAAGGTGGAGAGGAGTGCCCAAGGCTGGGCCTAGGGTCAGAGCTCAGAAAATAACAGTAAGTTGGACCTGAGACCTGGGGCATCATCTCCCACACCTTGGGACTAGAATTTGATTATAATAATAAGTTGCTAAAAATAAAACAAAACAAAGCAAAAAAATAAAAGCGAGTAAGCAAAGGAGAAAGAACACAACCATAGATAGCTACTATGGGGACAGAGAAGATCTGGGTTCATATTCAGAGGAAGATAGCGGAGCTAAAAAAGCCACTCCTTTTTCAGTGAGAAATGTCAAATGGTCACAAGCCCAAAAAGAGTTCTTGAAAGAACTTAAAAAGGACTTTACAAATCAATCAAGAGAGACTGAGTAAAAATTAGGGAAAAAATAAGAGCAATCCAAGAAAATAAAGAAAATTATGCAAAGAAAGTCAACCAACTAGAAAAAGAGAATAAAAAATTTAAGGAAGAAATAATTCCTTGAAAGCTAGAATTGGACAAAGGAAAGCTAAAGACGTTATAAGACACCAAGAAATAATAAAACAAAATTGAAAGAATGAAAACATAGAAGGAGAATGTGAAACATCTCATCAGAAAAACAACTGATGTGGAGAACATGGAGGAGAGACCATATAAGAATAGATGGACTACCTGAAAGTTACAATCAAAATCTTGATACAATATTACAAGAAATTATTAAGGAAAATTGCCCTGAAGTTCTAGAACAGGAAGGTAAAGCAGAAATAGAAAAAATCTACTGATCATCACCTGCTAGAGATCCCAGGAGGAAAACTTATGGGAAGATCATAGCCAAGTTTCTAAGCTCTCGAGTTAAGGAGAAAATATTGCAAGAAACAAGCAAGACAAAACCAAAACCAATTTAAATATCATGGAGCCATAATAAGGATTACACAAGACCTAGCAGTTTCTACAATGAAGAACTCTAGGTCTTGGAATAATATATTCTGTAGAGCAAAAGAACTGGGGTTATCACCAAGGGAAACTTACCCGGAAAAGCTAAGTATAATCCTGAATGGAAAAAAAAAGAGGACATTTAACAAACTGAAAGACTTTCAAGTATTTGTGATAAAAAGGGCAGAACTTAATAAAAATTCAACATACAAGATCCAGGAAAAATGTAAGGTAAATATTGAAGACCAATTATAAGAGACTCAATAAGGTCAAATCGTTTTATTTCTTTGTGAAAATATTATGAGTACTTTTATGACTGTCATCATTATTTGGGTGGTTTGAAAGAAAGGCTTGGGCTGAGCTCTGTATGATGGAGTGATTAGAAAAAGTAAAACTGCATAGGGAGAGAGAAAAAGGAGTAATTATACAGATGAGGCATGAAAGGAAGAATTGATACAGAAGAAGCAAGTGGGGGTGGAGGGCTGGTAATGCTGGAACCTTATTCTCATTAGAAATGGGTTAAAGAGGGAATTATGTATATCTAGAAGAGTATAAAAGTCCAAATTTAGAAAGAAATAGGAGGGTGAGGAGATAGATAAGGGAGGGACTTTTAGAAGGGGGTATAGATTAAGAATTAGGGGGAAGGGATAAGCAAGAAATTCTTAGATTAAGGTGGAAGGTGGGGGAGAGAATTAGGGAGGCACTTTTGCAGAGAAAGGAATAGGCAGGCAAGGTAGTAGGTAAATTAGTGAGGAGGGAGGGGGCAAATAGGGTGAGAAGGATAGTGAGGAAAAATAGGATAGAGGGAAATATGCCAAGGTTCTAAGAAGTTAAGTGACTTGTCTAATGTCATCATCATCATCGCTCATATTTATGTAGCACCCATGATGCACCAGGCTCCATGCTAAGTGCTTTACAAATATTATCTCATTTGACCCTCACAACCACCCTGGGAGGTAGGTGCTATTATTATCCCCATTTTGCAAATGAGGAAACAGACAACTGTTTAGTGATCTGCCCAGGGTCATAGAACTAGTAAGGGAACTCAGATCTTCCTGACTCCAGCCCCAGTGCTCTCTATCCACTGTGCCACCTAGCAGCCTTGGAACCACAAAGCTAAGTAGGAGAGTCTAGATTGGAACTCACTTCTGCTGATTCCAAACCCAGTGCTCTTTATTTTCTCTCTGTTCTAGGTTCTTTTCAGGTACTGGTTGGATTGGATGGCTTCTGAAGTCTCTAACTCTGAGACGTTGTGATTTGTTATTTTTATGAAAAGAGGAAAGCTACTTAAAGAAGCCAAAGTAGATTCAGAGACATTTTTTGATGGATGGGTATGGGAGAGGTACATAAGGTCAGCCAAGGCAGGATGAATAAAAACAGCATGGTCTTATGGGAATAGTATCAGGAAAGCTAATGGAAAAATGAACTGCCAAGGTAAGCTAATAACCATAAAAAATTTTTTTTAAAGCTATGCCTGGGGAAAAGTATAGGATAAAAGAAGACAAAGGTCTGCTGCTTAGGATGGATTGGACAATGATAATGGATAACGAAGATGAGGCAATACCATTCAACTCATTTTCAACTTCATCTCATTAATCTTTGAACTAGGAAGGATAGAAAAATGGTTAACAAAGAATTGAAGCCCAAGATTGGGGGAGACATTAGGAGAGCAGCTAACTGCCCTGAATGAATGAGTCATAAAGCACAAACTGCATTCTAGGATATGCAAACACTAGGAGATGTGATTGTTGAGTCATCATTAATGATCTCTGAAAAACTACAAATGGAACTGGAAACTGATAAATGATCTGATTTACAAAAGAGCAAGGAGGGTATTGTGTTCAATTGCAGAAAGGACATTGACAAGACAGACCAGGAAGGTGACCCAAATGGTGAGGAGGCCAGAGCTCATGCATAAGTGTAATGGCAAGCAAAGTGGGACTTTCGGTGTTTTTTCTTTTGGAATTCTTTTCAGGACTAAGGCAATCAGATACCTTTGATTGAGTCTTGCCCATGTTTGAATCAGGAGTCTTTGATTGAATCAAGAGTCCTTGATTGGAAACAGTATATATACTCTGAGGTTAGCATTTTGCTTTGGGGCTCGATCATTGGAAGAGTGTTCAAGTGATTTGGCCAGATGAGACTTTGGGTAGCCATTAAAGAGCATCCCCCCCATCCCCCAGCTTTGAAAACCCAGATGTTGGTGCTTCTCTCTCTGGTGACTGTATGTACTGCTATAGTCAGACAATTAGAAGTCTGTCTGTTGATTTGTTATTTTTTTTTCTGTTTGTATTTGCTCTGAAGTTCAGGGTGCTGACTTTTTCCCCTGAACTAAGTGAATGATATATGGATGTTTGGTTAAAGTAAGATCCTTAACCCCTGAAACAGCTATTTTTCCTTAGTAAAGCAGATAAAAGAACCTGTACTAGCAGCCATCCTGGGTATGCCAGTGTGGTTGCCCTTACAATAAGGAAGGGTCAGTTGAAGGAAGTAGAGATGTTTTGCCTGGAAAAGATATGGGGAAGAATAGGAAAGGGAGCATGGAAGGCAATATGATAGTCACTTCAATTGTTTATTTGAAGTGGCTATTACAGATAAAAGGGGTTAGATTTATTCTCAATGGTTCCAGAAGTCAGAACTACATGGATAGAACTGAAAAAGGGAAGATTTTGGCCTAATGTAACAAACCTGCTGCCTCTCTAACACATCATCCCCCTATTTTCCATAGTTCTGTGATCTCAGTGAATATGTGTATTTCTTTCAATAATGTAAATCCCAACTCATCATTTATGACTTCTTAGACTGTGACTTTTGTCTGTGCCCTCAGAGGGTCTACTTCATGTGCGGTCCTGTTCAGCTCTTGACGTTATATAGGGATCAATGGCACACACGAGTTGTCTGTTATAGTTATTGGTTATGTGTGTGCAAATTATAGCCCAGCTGAGTGTTAGCCCTGAGCTCTGATCACGTGTAAACTCTAAGAAAGAAACCCTGTAACATTCTAGCTTGTTTGTTAAAATTCTGGATTTCCTATAATCCAGATAATACATATACATATATATATATATATATATATATATAAATATTATATATAATCCCATCATATAAAGGGCCCATCCTCTATGTGAGTATAAGGCAAGGCAGAAGCCCTCTTTGTCATGATAATTTGTGAGGTTAACTACTGGCTGGTCCAGTTTCCTTTTCAGCCCCTTAACCAACTGTGATGCTCAGAGGCCCCATTGCAAAGCCACTAAAGATAATTCCTCAAAGGGAGCCCTCTTCAAGTATGTAACCTACAATTCAAGCCAGTCTTGCCACTGCTTTGTCCACTAATATGGTACCCTATATTACCATGACTGTATATGTCTGAAGACACATCCCCTTGGGAAGCACCTTAGTACATGCCATTGGGCCAAAGGCAATTGGATGGATTTAGAATTGGGCTGATTCAGTACTGATTCCAGGATACATCCTAGAAGCCCTTGCCCTCTTCTCTGAGGCCACTTTTCTTTCCTTTTTTGGTTATGCAAAGTCTCTGATAGCATGTTTTCAAGAGACAAAGTCATTATTTGCAAAATCAGGTAGGTAAACAGGCAACTTTCAAATCACTTTATACGGAAAGAAACACAATCACAATACTAATTTTGAAAACACCATTCATCTCTCATTGTAGTTTATTGGGTAAATACAAAGTATACCATCTCATTTAAAAAATAAAACAAATGAAAAGCAAAACCAAAGGAATTAGATGTGGTGTGCACGTTATCTATCCTCTGTAGTGTAGAAACATAAATTAGTTTAACTCACCATTAGGCACTTAAAAAAAAAGTGAAACTTTGGCATTTTAGGAGTATGTGTGTACAACATTCACACCCCTAAATTACAACTGAAATGTGTTTATACAAAAAAAATGCACAGTCATGAAAAAATGCGCTTCTAAAGAGAATGAACTATTTTTCCATCTCTTCCTTTCCCTAAAAAACCCTGAAAATGAATTCCGTTCATTAGATTGATGCTTGTGGTACTTTTGGGTAGGAAACATGAGCATCTAACATTTATATTATGATTTTTGATTAAAATGTGAGCACATTTAATAAAACTATAAGTTATATAATAGCATATAGTATATATTTATCCTTTTTTATAATGAAAAATATTTGTCAGGAAAATAACATACTCTAGAATAGACCTAAAATTGTACTTTTACAAGGCACTTAACACATTGAAACAGTACAGTACGTTTCCAAAAGAATACAGTTGGCTACCTCTTCAAATCTTTTTTATGGGCATACTGTAACATAACCATATGTTTTGCAGCATTATTCATTGCATAGGAGGTAAATTAAATAAAGTATTCCAACTTGGCAATTAGATTAACTTATGTGGAGGGTCCCTTCCTTCCTTCTGAAAACAGCATGGTTTTAATTCATTAGACACAATAAAGACCTATTTCTATTCATGATTCATTTAGAACACACAGCATTAAGTGGGTACAATAGGTCCTAATAAGCAGCAGGAAAATATCAAAGTAGGCACTTGTGCCAAACACAACTTTGATTGGGTCACTGACTTGATTTGCATTGTTTGGGGGGCATTTATGTCAATATCACTGCTTTATAAACAAAAACATCTCTTTGAGGCTAATAAGTTGTGTTAATAGCACTGAAATGGCGTTGATAAAATATCATGAAAATATCTTTCATAGGCATGTAAAGAGCAAAGCCATCAAAATATACCATCTTGTGTAAAACATGCTTGATTTAGTCATGTATTTTCAAATTTCAAGAGACTCTTCACACTTCCTTTAAAAATCCATAGCGGTAAGTGGTAAGACCAGCTTGAACCTGTAACCTTTTTCTAACTGTGCAAAACAAAACAAGTCCTCAAATATATGTCAATTCGAAAAAAAATAGTTATGAGATAAGAAGAGGAAAAAAAGAAACCAGTACAATGAGAAAGACAGTAAGCTTGCCTTGACTGTTTCAAAGCCAACAGAGGCTTTTGACTATTTCGAAGCCAATCATGAGGCTTGGTGACATTGAGTTAATGATGGTTTAAAATTTTTGAAAGTGGAATTGCATTAAAAGGTGGTTTGAATGTTTTGAAAGTAGATGACCATGCATGCTAGGAGCACACCTATCTTGCAGAAATTCCACTCAAAATGGTCCTGACCTTTCTTTCTCTAGACCAATTTAAACATGCCATCAGAATAACTTCTATCTTCTCCTCTCTGGGGCCACTGCCAGTGATGGAAGCAATTAAAGAGATTCATTTGAAAAAAAAATAAACATGAATAAAGGGTTGGAAAGATGGTTTGACTGCCTTTGGAGGGGGAAAAAAATATCTGGTTCATTAAGCAAATGACCAAAATTAGAAGATCTTGTTATATGTGATATCTCCACAAGGGGGCAGTAGAATATACACCAAGTATCTTGCCAAAGCTACCATGTGACCAATGTTCTGTGTTTCAAGATTCCCAAGATAGCCCAGTTTTACTGCAAAACACATTTTCCAAGAGGTCAAAAAACTTTTCCTCAATTTTATGATTACCGCAGGTGGAACTCAATATACTGGTGCATGAGATTTGAGGAAACATGGGTTGGCTCCACCTTCAGAGATAGTGGGAAGGTTGAAACATCTATTTTCCATATGAAATTCCATTCCAGAAGTTCCATACAGGAACTGTGTGTGAAATCTGGAAGCAGGCCTCCACTTTAAAAGTTACTTCCATCTTGATGGTGGGTTGATAGCAACAAATTGAACTGATGTGATACAGACAAATGTTGTGAGGGCAGTGCACCCAAATTTTCAATTCCAAAGATGGCATCTGGGGCTAAATTCTAAGGTTTCCTTGCTATGATTCCTTTGGGCAGAGCACCTGCCATTTTATCATCTATTGCTTCCCTAAATATCCCATATGCTTAATGTTTGAAACATTCCCTTTCCTCAGCCATTAAATTATGACAAAGGGCTTTTGAGTGGCACAATACCCAAGGGTGAGGAGGGCACAAATCCTTTGATGAACCTGAAAAGGGAATGGCAATATATTTTTACCAGTCCTTACAATAGAGTTTTTACTTGGAATTGACCCAAGATCTGCTCAAAGGAGCTACAAAGGCTCTTATTAGATAACCCCCACTCTTAAAACTGAAACTGGGTTGGTTTAGCCTAGTAATTATGTCACCTGGAAAAAGTAGGGGATCCAAACTATGATCAGGACCAAGTGTCGCATTAGATGTGTTTTCTACTTCCATTAGAGGTCCAATGGGAAAAACAATCCCCCAGTGTCCGGACAGCAGCAAAATATTTACGAGTCTTCTGGGACTGACTATCTTTTATTTGGGCAGCAGTGATTTTTAGTTCCTAGGGAGAGTAAGGATTTCTGAGCAGACTACCATGTCCCCTTAACAAATCTGTCAACAAATAAAAAATTCTTATGAAAATTTTGTGGAACCATGATTGGACGCAACTCCGTGTAGGCTACGGAGATTTTTGTCTGTTCGCTTCATTTTGAATGTGAGGTCAAACCCTTGTGTCTAAAATCCTACCAAGAATGTTTAGGTTATAATTCTTATTTAAAGTGAGCTGACTGGAGGACAGTTAGTTCCCTTTGAATTAATCTGCATTTCCCACTATAGAGAGGCAGTAACACTAAGGACATTCAGAGAATTTTAGCACCAAGGATGATGACTGCTGTGGAGTGGGGGAAATTTTGTGCTTTGTTGCAATAAACTGAAGTAATTCAAAGTTTACTTATCATATATCTATAAAGACTGACTGGTCTTGCTAATGATGAAAATTTGACTGTATTATTCCATCATCATTACAGGGAGGAAACATTTTTTCTTTCCTATTTGGTATTATTTTTCTCCCAGTGTTCATAATTAGTATTACTGCAAATTTGGTTGTTTCTTTTTGCTGGGTTTTATTGGAAATCTTTAAAAATAGCCCTCAAGCATTTGAGGAAATAAGTTCAGAGATCAGCCAAAGATACTCTAGTGTTAAATAATACAGTCTGCAAAGATTGAAAGAAAAATCCATTCTGTTTTGTATTACCTCATTAAATAAATCTACAAAACACGTAGTCACCGTGTTGATATAACAGTCACATACTCGTTCTGACTAGTTCAGCACCAAGTAATAACCATTCTCACTGGGTAAGAAGTAAGGAACTACAGTGTCTGTCTATATATATATTCTGGCTAGTGGAGTCTTTTGATAAAAGGCAAGAATACATTAAAATTGTAGGCATCTATCTTGGGTTTTCAGAAAGGACGAGGTAAATATTTAGAACAAGGATCCTTCATAATTTAATGTGACCAAAGATCTTTCGTCATTCCTGGAGTCTATACCTAGAGTCCATACACAAATAAACTTATGGTCAGGACTTGACCCCAGGCTTGAGCCCCAAGTGGCATCAGCACTGGTGCCCACAAGGGTTTTCTTAATCCATGGCATCTACCTTTTCTGTACAGGGGCAGTTCAGACACCCTAGCAGACAGAACATGGAAGCAAAATTCATGTCCAGTCCGGGGTATCCCAATATTGTTTTCTTGATGTCTATTAAATACACTTTAAAAATGCAGTATTTACACACTGGTAAAACCGTTGTGATGTTGCCAGACATGTTTGCAGTTGGAGCACATTAGCCTAGCATTGTTTTAAAAACCAAAGTCATCAGTAAAAAAAAATGTATAAAGTGGTAGGTATGTCATTCATTGGGTGCTAGCAACAATGACCATTCCAGGGTTCTAAGCTATCCTTCTCCCCCCAAATCAGTGAAAACAGCAGCAGCTTGCCCAACATTTGCCATCCCCTGAATGACAGGTATCACCCTTACAGAGGCTCCAATGAGGAGCCTTGAGAATGTTATCACCTACTTCCCGACATTAGCTTACTATTCCATTTATACTTTAGCTATATGGATAGCCTGACGATGTGTTTAAAACACCACCAAATTCTGCTGTGCTGGGTGAGAGAGAAGGGAGGATTGGGAATGCACTCGAGTTCTGAGGGGAAGGGCTTTGGAGCAGGGCAAAGGATGGAGCAGGAACAGGGATGGAAAGGATGTGTTCTTTGGCACCTCTTTTACAACCTCATTGGTAAATCACAGTCCTGGGTCTCATCCTTAATGGGTACAGATCTGCAGAAATCTTTTTTTTTCCTAGACAAATAAACACCATGTCACGGGACAATACTTTGTTTATCTTTCAAATCATTTACACAACATTTGGTCCACTTCTTCACATACCAGTCAATCCTCCTATTAAAAAAAAACAACTCCTCTACCTTTGGTTATAGCATTGAAACGTTTTGGTCTTAGAGCCTATGCCTTTTTCCCGATGATTCTTCCTTTCAAGTGGATTTTTCGTTGTCCTCTCCTGTTTTCTGAACCCGTGAGTATTTTTTGCAGGAGGATTTGAAGCAGCCAGGTGGCCAGGATAATGGCCAGGAGAAGCAGCAAGGAATTGCACCTTGTATATTTTTCTCAAAAAAATAAAAGATGGGGAACCACCATGCTCGAGATAAGAAATTAGTCTGTGATGAAACCTTCAAGCTCTGTATGTGGAGAGAAGAAAACATGATGGAGAGATTTAACAATGAATGACTAACTGAATGCAATAGACAAAACTATAGTCATCCATTAGTGAAGCCAGTCTAATGAAGAGAAAAAGTATCTTTAAAAATCTCTTTTAACCATACATCAGAAATGGGAAAAAATGAAATCTTAGAAAATAATTACTACCTTATAAAGTCAATATTCGTTTCCAGAAATAGCATTAGTATCACATTTTAATTTCACTATAATAAACAAAGAGCATTTAGCTCTCAGAGAAGCAACTTTTAATTTAGAATGTAAGCCCTTCATTTGAATGTAAACTCCTTAAGAATAAAGTATTTTGAACTCTTTGTCTTTGAATCCCCAGGGCCTAGCATAGTCTCAGCAAACAACAGGCATTTAATAAATGCATACTGATTGATTTCCATTTTCCAGTCTTATCTCTTATTCTAGTGCCCAAGCCTCTTTTTTGGGGACCAGACCTGGAAGCTGGATGCTAGAATGCCTTCTTCCAAAGGAAGTCAGCACCTTTTTTTTCTGCAATGTCTAGTCATATTAGAGAGGCTGGGTCACTGAAGGGAAGCAATTTGGTAACCCAAGTCACATAAGCATGAATGTGCTAGGGAAGAGACCAGAGCCAAGGTATTCCTTAGGCCAGCCATCTTTGGATGAGGCCACATTGACTCCCCTATTTTTTGTATCACTTGTGTCTAGTAAAGCCCTTCACATACAGTGGGTACTTCATAAATGTTTGTTGGTTTGGACTGATCTGCTAATTCTCACTTCAATATGTCTCGTTTTTCATCTCAGCACTTCTGTTCAAACATTCCCCCTTCAGCCAACTCCAACCATCATAATCTGACCCAAATGTCAAGGCTTAGCTCAAATGCCACTCTGCCTCCTTACAGTAGCATTTCCCTTTATGTTCCTACTAGACTGGGATAGCAATAGAATGCCAGGCTTGGACTCAGGAAGACCTGAGTTCAAATCTGGCCTCAGACACTTCCTAGCTGAGCAAGTAACCTCGGTTAATATGCAGGCTGGTTAACTGGCTTAATGAATTAGAAATAAAAATATATTTTCATTCTCAATTGCTATTATAGTCCTAATATACAAGCTTTGTTTCTTTGGTTCCTTGTTCTCTGAAAAAAAAATTATATGTAAGCAAATAAATCCGGTAGGTTCAGTAGGAACAGCCACAACGTGAAGAAAACCTATGAAGGTGAATACTTCTAGGAGGAAGCAAGGAAACACACATTTACTAAGTGCCTACTATGTGCCAGGCAAGGTGCAAAGCACTTTACACATATGGATCTTCACAACCCTGGGAGGTACGTGTTATTATTATCACCCCTGAGGCAGAGTGAAATCAAATTGCCCAGAGTCTTACAGCTAAGAAGTGTCTGAGGCTAGATTTGAACTCAGATCTTCCTGACTCCAGCACTCTATATCCTGTACCACCTAGCTGCCCCAAGTTTAGGGGGACTCATCCCAAGAAGTTTGGTCACCAGGAGGTGAAGCCCATGATGAAGATTTCCTAAGGATTTCAGTCTCCAACTGTGGAAGGTGTAGTACCCACACTGATGAAAATCATAGATCCTGGAAGTACTGAAGTCAGTCATATGCCCAAGTTCTTTCTTATGCCTTATTTCAAGAAGGGATGATGGACACAGAGGTTAAGGGGCTGCATCATAACTGTGTAGTGTGTCAGTGGCAAAGCCACACTCTCTAAGGCTGTGCTCCTTAAAACCACATGGAGTTAGAAGATTATTTCATTCCTCACATCGATTTGCATTTTTCCCTCTTATATCCAAGTATTTGAAGCTCTCACCTTCTCATTAGCCATGGAGTGGTACCACCAGAAGAGTCTTGTTGTGATATAATAAGCCACGATCACGTCGACAGTGTAGTGTTCATGGGCCACAAGAATACAGATGATCCCAGCGGCGCTCAACAGCCAGCATATCAAATGATACCACCAGAAGTGACGGGGAGAGTCTGAGGAGTAGAAAGATGCATGTTATTCTTCCTTCCAGAGATACACCAGTTATGACTTGCTGAAGATATCCAAAATGACTGCAGTGCCCTAAGGTGTGACTTTAACCTGGGCCCAGAAGGCCAGCAGACACTGGCTGCCCACAGTCCTCTCTTTGACACTACCTCGGTGAGCTGTAGCACCTGGGAAAGGAAGGTATGAGGCCACATCTGGGCCTTTTCAGTTCTGTTGCATCAAAAAACCCATCCTTGGTCAGTCTAATGAAGCCTATTGTCCCCTTCTCAGAATCATGTTTTTAAATGCACAAAATAAAATAAAAAGGATTAAAAGGAAATCAATTAGCTCCTGAGGTGGATCCAAGACAGCAGAGTAAAGGCAGGGACTCACCTGAGCTCTCTCCCAAACCCCTCTAAATACCTTTAAATAATGACTCTAAACAAATTCTAGAGGGTAGAATCCACAAAAAAACCAGAGTGGAACAAATTTCCAGCCCAAGATCACTTAGAAGGTCAGTAGGAAAGGTCTGTTCAGGATGAGAGAAGAGCACAGGCTATGCCAGCGCAGACTGAGCCCCAGCAAACCAGGAGCAGGCCTTTGGGTGACTAAATCAGTGGCAGCAGCAGCGGTTTCCAGACCTCAGCCCACAGATGCTAAGGGAATTGTACAATAAGTCAGAAGGAGATTTACAGGGGTCCCTTTGTTGGTACCAGGGGCAGGACTCTTGCATTGCCTATATTTGGATCTGGATCACAGTCCTGGGGCTCAGTCCCAGAACTTGCAGCCTGCGGGGGAGCAGGGACCCTGGTCACAGTTTCAGGGTTGAAAAGAGTGCTTGTGGTTGCTCACAGTACAGGAGAATAGTAAACACACCTTTCCCTAGATCATACCACCTTGGAAAAGCTAAAAATTTACAGGTCCCCCGAACTACCTCTAAAAATAGCTGCACAAAAAACCTGAAGCTTAGGACAGTGTCCCCTCCACTTGGGAAGCAGAGCGCCACTTTAGCATACAATTAAAAATCAAGAAATAGGCTAGAAAATCAGCAAACAAAAAAACCATAGACCTTAGAAAGTTGCTATGGTGACAAGGAACATCAAAACATATACTCAGAAGAAGACAACAAAATCAAAATTCCTGCATCCAAAACCTCAAAGAAAAATATGAATTGATCTGAAGCCATGGAAAAGCTCAAAAAGGATTTTAAAAATAAAGTAAGACAGGTAGAGGAAAAATTGGGAGGAGAAATGAGAATGAAGAAGAAAATCATGAAAAATGAGTCAACAGCTTGGTAAAAGAGTTACAAAAAATACTGAAGAAAATAACACCTTAAAAAGCAGACTAAGCCTAAGCCATATGGTAAAAGAGGCACAAAAATCCAATGAAGAGAAGAATGCCTTGAAAAGTAGAATTGGCCAAATGGAAAAGGAGGTTCAAAGACTCACTGAAGAAAATAATTCCTTAAATATTAGAATTGGGCAAGTGGAAGCTAATGATTTTATGAGACATCAAGAAACAATAAAAAAAAAAATCAAAAGAGTGAAAAAAATAGAAGAAAATGTAAAATATCTTATTGGAAAAACTGACCTGGAAAATAGATCCAGGAGAGACAATTTAAGAATTATTAGACTACCTGAAAGTCATGATAAAAAAAAGGGGGCTTAGACATCATCTTTCAAGAAACTATCAAGGAAAACTGTCCTGAAATTTTAGAACCAGAGGTTAAATTGGAAATTGTAAGAATCCACTGATCACCTCCTGAAAAAGATCCTAAAACGAAAACTCCCAGGAATATTATAGCCAATTTCCAGACCTTGGAGATCAAGGAGAAAATACCACAAACAGCCAGAAAGAAACACTGGAGCCACAGTCAGGATAACACAAGATTGAGCAGCTTCTACATTAAAGGATCAGAGGGCTTGGAACATGATATTCTAGAGGACAAAAGAGTTAGGATTACAACCAAGAATCACCTACGCAGCAAAACTGCATAATCCTTCAGGGGAAAAATGGTCATTAAATGAAATAGAGGACTTTCAAGCATTCCTGACCAGAGCTGAATAGAAAATTTGATTTTCAAATACAAGATGCAAAAGAAGCATACAAAGGTAAACAGGAAAGAGAAATCATAAGGGATCCAATAAGGTTAAACTGCTTATATTCCAACATGGGAAAATGATATTGGGGGATGGAGCCAAGATGGCAGCTGGAAAGCAGGGACTTAAGTGAGCTCCCACCCAGGTCCCTCCAAACACTTATAAAAAATGGATCCGAACAAATTCTAGAACTGCAGAACCCACAAAATAGCAGAGAGAAGCAGGGTTCTAGCCCAGGACAGCCTGGATGGTCACTGGATAAGGTCTTTTGCACGGGGCTGGGGAGTGGAGCACAGCAGAGCCCAGTGTAGGCCATGCAGACCAAGCAGATTGGGAGCTAGGCAGAACAGGCCCTAGCACCCTGAATCAGTGAGCTGTGGCAGTTACCAGACTTCTCAACCCACAAACACCAAAGACAACAGAGAAAGTTAGTAGGAAAAGCTTCTGGGACAGAATGAAAGGAGTTCACAGTGTGGCCACTGCCCCAGGGACAGTGGAGGTGGTACAACTACAGAACTACAGCTGCAGTTGCTTCCAGCCCCAGGCCCACCTGGTGGGAGGAATTAAGTGGCAGGTCTGAGCAGGAGTGCAGAGCCAGCTTAGATCTGAGTCCAGTTTGGGTTGGAGGTTCTTGGGGGAGGAGTAGCGCTGGTGTGGCAGAGCTTACTGTGTACCTCTGAAAACAACAGCACAGCCCCTCAAGCTTGGGACAAAGTACTCTATACTCTACAAGCAGTCATACCCCAACGAAAAACTCAAGGGTCAAGTAAGTTGGCTGGGAACATGGCCAGGCAGCAAAAACAGACTCAGATTCAGACTCAGATTTTGGAATCTTTCTTTGGTTACAAAGGAGACCAAAACATACAGCCAGAAGAAGTCAACAAAGTCAAAGAGCTTACATCAAAAGCCTCCAAGAAAAAATATGAACTGGTCTCAGGCCATGGAAGAGCTCAAAAAGGATTTGGAAAAGCAAGTTAGAGAAGTAGAGGAAAAAATTGGGAGGAGAAATGAGAGTGATGCAAGAAAAGGAAAAAAAACAAGTCAAGGACTGGCTAAAGGAGACCCCCAAAAATACTGAAGAAAATAACACCTTAAAAAATAGACTAACTCAAATGGCAAAAGAGCTCCAAAAAGCCAATGAGGTGAAGAATGCCTTGAAAGGCAGAATTAGCCAAATGGAAAAGGAGCTCCAAAAGACCACTGAAGAAAATACTACCTTAAAAATTAGATTGGAGCAAGTGGAAGCTAGTGACTTTATAAGAAATCAAGATATTATAAAACAGAACCAAAGGAATGAAAAAAGTTGGAAGACAATGGAAAATGATATTAATAACTCCTAAAAACTTTCTCATTATTAGGGCGGTTAGAAGGAGTATATACATAGACAGAAAGAAGAGATGTGAAGTGAATGAGATATTATGATTATTGGAGGAAAACAGCTTGTCCTGTAATACTAAGTACACAAAAATTTCATATATAATTTTCCCCCCAATTACCTTTCTGTGCCCCCAAATATGTAGCCTCCATAGGCCATGCTACCTTCTGCAAAACTTGGCAGTATTCTTGCTCTCCAGTCATTGACTAACTTCTCACCCTGACCACAAGAGGGTGCTAGACTAGCACGTCAGCTATAAGAAACTAAAGGGATAAGTAGGAAAATAATGAATGCCCTTGTCCCAGTCCCACATGGTCCTATTACAGAGTGAGCCAAAGAGGCAGAGCTAGAATTCACCCTGAACTCCCAATCCAGATACTAAATTGTTCCTTTCAAATTATCATTTAAACTCAAATGCTACCTAGCTACTAATTTTTACTCTTTGCCAAGAGTAGCACATGTTGTTCCCATTTAAAGATAAAAAAAATGGAGATTCAGAGAGGTTGGAGGTCTTTTTTTAAGGTCAGTAAGTGCTGGGGCCATGACATGAACCCAGCCCCCATGTCTTCTGACCCCAAGTTCAGGGCTTTTGCCCACTATGCCTTGATGCCTCTTCACTGCTGACCTTAAAAAGACCCAAACTCAAAGCGTGAGGCAGGCCACATCTACTTGCAAAAGGAAGATTTAGAGATATTTTGGCTTACTGACAATCCACAATTTCTTTTTCAAAAGGGGAGTCAAGGCCAAGTTGACAAGGAAGGAATCCTAGACGATTAATTGTTGTGTAGTCTGGAGAACGGAGGATGTAGGACTAGTTGGGTACAATATTTAATGATTTCTAATAGGAAACTACTACATAGAATCTGAGAGCAGATCCCTAAAAAGGGTTTCTTAATATAATTTACTATATTTTTGCCACTTTTATTCCCAAGAGTGTTTTGATTTTCTAAACCATTTCATTCCCATGAATAGCAAATCCCCATATTCCCAAATGGAACACTGAGGAATGGAAGATAGCTGATTTACACGAGGCAGCAACCTATAGCAGAGCTTGGATTTACATTTCAGTTTTCCTTGGCAAGTAGAGGA
Organism: Trichosurus vulpecula; assembly: GCF_011100635.1. Taxonomy (NCBI): domain Eukaryota; kingdom Metazoa; phylum Chordata; class Mammalia; order Diprotodontia; family Phalangeridae; genus Trichosurus; species Trichosurus vulpecula. Next base: position 49,179,723 of record NC_050578.1, read on the forward strand.
TTATTATAGGCTATGGAATCTATGGGATCTGTACATTGGGAAAATTAGTGTTCTGATGCTGTGAAATGTTTTGCACTTACCTCTGTGCTCTATTTATTTATGAATCTGAGTCTTCACAGTATGCTACAATTATATATATGTATATATATGTATGTATGTGTATGTGTGGATATAGATATAGATATATATACACACACACATGCTATAATTCGCCCGAATCAAGAGACCCAGATTCTAATCCTGGCACCACCATCACTATCACTATTAGCTCGCATTTATATAGTGCTTTAAAGTTTACAAAGTGCTTTACAAATATTACTTCATTTGAGGTCGGTGTGATAATTTCCCTCATTTTAGAGGTGAGGAAGCCGGACAGAGATTAAGTGACAGGGTCATACATCTAGTAAGTGTCTGAGGCTGGATTTGAACTCAGGTCTTAGAAGGAAATGGCAAGCCACTCCAGTATCTTTGCCAAGAAATCCCCAAATGGGGTTACAAAGAGTCAGACAAGACAGAAGCAACTTAACAGCAACAATTTCCTAACTCTAGGCCCAGCAGTTTACCCACTGTGCTACCTAGCTGCCTAGTAGCTATGTGACCTTGGGAGACCTGGTTAACCTTTCAGGTTCCTCATCTGTAAATCGAGGGGATTAGAATAAATGATCTATAAAAAGGTTCTCAGCAGGCCTGCTTCCTTAATCAGCTTTTTCATCTATAAAATGGAGATGAAAATACTTGCATGCTGACTATTATACTACTAGGTTGTTGTAAAGATCCAAAAAGAGTGTGTATCAAGACTTGGGATATGTATAAATCTTATGAAAATGTCTATCCCCTTATGATAATAATGCTGATGTAATGCTTTATGGTCGCAAAGAAGGCACTTGCTTAGCTGCCAAGCAGGCCTGCTCCAGTAGTAATAACTAAACAAGTAAAATCTAGAATTACCAGAAAGGAAGCTAGGAGAAAGCCCGCAGAAATGAACGGAAGCAAAAAAAAATAGACATAAATGATACCTCCTTCTTTTGCTAAAAAGCATGCCTTTGAAAGGACCCAGATCCACTGCTAATTCAGAGCAGCCATACTGCATCTGGCTGAACTTGGAAGGTGATATTTGCACAGTGTATGAGTCTGTTAAGTTGACTTTTTCATATAGAGGATGCTAATTACAAAGTTAAAGATTTCCTACAAAATACAGAGGAGATGCTTAAGTGATGCTTATCACTAAGAGTGGGTGCAAAAACACACAAGCTATAATTTTGTCCTATGTGAACACCTACAAATTATGCTACAACCTCAAAGCAAAGTTTTGATTTAAAACTTCAAACTGGTGCTTGTGGTGTGGATACACACACTCACATCCCCATCTCCCGTGGCCTATATTTAAATGCTAAATGTAAAACCAACCACATAAGTTAGTAGATTACTTTGATAGAGCTGGGATCCCAACAATTTTGCGGCCTTCTTGGCCCACTGGAGAGCTCTCAAATCCACTCATGCCATGGTATCCTGGGAGACTCTTGTCCAAACTGTCCCATAAATCTTCCATAGAGTACTCACCCAACTCTTAAAGACCTTTTAAACAGGACTAGAATAAACATTGTCCTCTCTATGCTTCTCTACACAGAGAAGGAGACAGGTTGTAACTGACTGGCTATTCTCCCAGCATAACAATATTTGACTGCAAAAAAAAAGGCCTCAAAACTCTAAATTAAAGGTTCTTAACCTTTTCTATGTGTTATAGAATCCTCTAGCCCAGAGGTGGGGAACCTGCAGCCTTAAGGCCACATGTGGCCTTGAGACCGCAGGTTCCCCAGCTCTAGCCTATGATGAAGCCTATAGAATCCTTCTCAAAATCATGCTTTTCAATACATAAACTTACAAAGGACACCAATTATACTGAAATACAGTTATAAAAAAGTTCATAGATTCCAGTTTAAGAATCCCTGACCTAGGAATTAAAAACTAGGCTTCAGTGACAGTCTTAAAGTAGTGAGGGAATGGGGATTAGGACAACAAGCGGTTAACTGAGAGAACTGAGTGAACTACACTGGCTTCATCTTGTGACTTAATTCTGGAGCTAGCTCAGTTCCCTTTCTATTCGATTACAGGTTTAATCCAAATTCTGCCTTGAGAGAAAATTTTATTCAGTTTTGGGAATGCGGAGAAAACCTTATTGTGCTGTTTGCACCTAGCCCTGCATGGCTGGGAAACTGCTTCACAGAGAACCTTGACTAAGGACCTAGGTTAAGCGGACCAGAAACCCAGTCAGACCCAAAGATTGATGCAGAGTTTTCTGGATTGCATGTCTCCAGCAACCCTTGTCTTATTTGAAAACTGGCCCCATGTTAATCAGTCAGTTATTGTTTCCATGTTCCTTAGATTGTTTAGAGACACTTGGAGGAGAGGTACACCTCTTTTTCTGAATTCAGGAAATTGCACCTGTTTACCTCCACCCTTCCAACTTGGAAAGTCCCCAATCTTTCATCCAATTAGGAATCAGATTACCTAATGTATTGTTTCCTTTTAATTAATTGGCCTTATTTGAGTAATTGGTTTTAATGTATAAAAGTCTATCTCCCTCTGTATTTGGGGTCCAGGCCAAGCTGAAGTGGTCTGGTCCCAGTTTGTTGGGTAATTCATTGCTTAAGAAATCAATACACATGGAAGATCGAACCTTTGTTTCCTCAGTCATTAGTCTTTTACCTATCATAGCAGTTAAAACTGTATTCGGAGAACTATGTTCTTTCATGGAGAATTATAAAATATCTCACTGTAAATTTTCCCAATGCAGTATTTAAATTGCAAAGTCTTGGGCAACTATGAGGCAAAAAAAAAATCACTTCTTGGATCATGAAAAAAAAAAAAACACTAAGCCCTCCCATCGATTTTTTTTTAACACCATCACATTTACAGAGTGTTTTACAGTTACAAAGTGGTTGGCATATTCTATTCTTATTTGTTCTATAGCCTCTGGATTGGCCAGGTGGACTTGCTGTGGGGGCCAGCTCTCCGCTTGAGGGCATGCTTGACAATGTGCAGAAAGAGGTCTGAGCAAAGCTTTAAAGAGACTTTATTGGCTCTTGGTATTTGGGGATTACCACAACACTAAAAACTGAAGGCTCACTTTGACTAGCTTTTCAAGGGAGCTAAAAATTGTAGAGGAAGGGCACAGCAAAAATCATTGCTTCAGAAGGCTTTTTGGAGATAAGAGAAGATAGAGCAAAGAATTTAGAAATATAGCAATCCTATGAAACTGAAGAGAAGCAGCATGGGGTATAGGAAGCCCCTGAATCAGGATGACCCGGGTTCAAGTTCTGCCTTTGACATTTAGTGGCTGAATGATTCTGAACAAGTCATTTCAAGTTCTCTGAGTAGAGACTGTTCCATTGTTTTTTTAAGCTCCAGGATCTAGCATAGAGCCTGGCACATGTGTGTCTGTGCATACATACATACACACACACACACACACATACATATACACATATATACACACACACATGCACATGTATCTCAATCTCATCCTACGGATTGTCATTTTATCTGTACCTTACTTTATTTATACACACACACACACACACATACACACATATACATATGTATGTACCTACACAGGGTGTTCCTAAAGTCTGGACACATAGGCAAAAATGCATATTTTCAAGAAACGAAATGAATGAAATTTTCAACAACATTTTATTTAATTAGGATATTAACGAATAATATCTTCAATATGATTTCCATCATTTGTGAGGCAAAGGTTGATGCTCGTGAATTCAACGCGATAACTCCACATTGCCTTCAATTTCAGAACATTCAATCTTTTGAGTTCAATCAAGTATGTTACATCTGTGATTTTCACTGAGTACACCTTCTCCTTTAGCATACCCCAGAAAAAGAAGTCAAGGGGGCTAAGGTCTGCTAATATTCCAAGTATTTCAAAATATGCATTTTTGCCTATGTGTCCAGACTTTAGGGACACCCTGTATGCGAGAATTTCAAAAGTCTGATTAAGTCCCTATGAAGAGAATAATGTTGTAAAGTTCTGAAGTGTTAGAATAGAAGGGGGCCTCAGAGGGGCAGGAATGCCCTCTTTATAGCATTGCTGACCAGGGCTATGTCCAGTCTTAAGAACTCCAGCGATGTGGAAGGCGCTACCTTCCCGGCCGGTTCCATTTGCGAACAGTTCTAATTGTTAGGAAGTTTTTTCCCCACGTAGCCAACATACAACTTAGCCCAGCTGCTTCTGCTCAATGGGGCCAAACAGAATGATTCTGATCGCTTTTCCACATGACAGCAGGAGAATGGGACATTTATTCAGGGCACAAAGATGGAGATACCCCAAAGTTAATGCTACTTGGATTACATATAGTCACTTTTCACACTAGAGGATCAAAGGAAGGAGTCTCAGAAGCCCCCAGGTTACCAGTGAGGCACCAGGAAGTAAAGTGGTTCTCATAAGCTCACAACAGCACATAGCAGGGCTAGGTTTTGAACCCAGGTCTTCCGATTGCAAATCCAGTGTTCCTTCCATTGATCACCCTGCTCAAAAGGGTATATAATTCTTCTACAGAACAAAAGCCCTGTCCATATTTTAAATGCTCAAGTAGGCACTTTCTATGAGGAAATCTGGTGAACCATAGCCAGCAAAAGGATAAAACATGTTAAGACAAATACAAATTTTAAAACTAAACCAAATAAATTTTCAATTATCTGAATTGATAAGTGAATATATGATCCAAATAATCCCAAAGGTCACAGCTGTTTGGCTTGGAATGTACTATGATTTTCTCTTTGCTGTTACCTGACTTCCTAGTGATGTCCTTCTGAGGCCAACACTAAAATGAGCTGATTTTCTTTGAACAAACAGTAGCAGGAGAAAGTGAGTGACAGAAGGAAGCCAGTCCAACATTTAAAGTGGCTTTTTTTTTAAAAGATAATCCATAGGTACACAACTGAGTTGACTGCAGAATGACTTTCAGAGCTGTACAACTGAACAGACCAAGGGGCTACACACAAATCAGTTTGAGGCCTTGGTGAACTTTTCTCCTGTGGGAATCAAGAAGGAGAGGGACGAAAATTCAATGGACTTACATTCTTTGATGAATAAGTAAGTCAGAGTCAGCACGACGGTGTGGCCACTGAATAGGAAGTCTCCGCACAAGATGTGTGACCCAGTTATGGACAAGCCGCCACCAGAGATCAGTCGCAGGATCCGCTGCACTTTTGCCTGAGAGTCTCCATTGAGCTGGAAGTCAGAGCATTAAGGCAGAGATGGACAAGTCCAAAAGATAAAAAAAAAACCTCATCAGCCTCCCTGGGTAACAACTGGAAAGAACCAACCTCCATCACTAGACAAAGGAAAGAATGCACGCATCCCTCCAAAGTGAAGCACAAATATGCATGCTGGGGCAAAGTCCTCAGAATAGGCTTTGTTCATTACATTGGCAAGTTTTTACTCAAACATTTTAAAATGATTTAGCATCTTACTAAAAATGTTCTTGCAGTGTTATAACCTTGAAAAGAGCTTTGTAAAATATTAATAACCAATGACTTCACTATAGCTATAAAGTAAAAAATAGACTAAAGCTACTTTCCTGCATTTTTGTGGGGGGAAGTGAGGTTTTTAAAATATATATATAGTTCATAAATAGGACCTCCAACTGGGCAAGTTATCACATTATATAGCATGATGTACAGATAAAATGTATCAGGGCAGACAACCCATATGTATATACATATGCACGCACACACTCTATATATAGTATATGTGTGTATATATATGTATGTATGTCTGTGTGTGTATGTATATATATATGTAAAATAAAATATAGATAGGATGTATGAGGTACAGACAACCTGTATGTGTGCACATATGTACACATACTCCATACATAGAGAGAAGACTGTGTATGTGCATATATGTGTGTATATATATGTATGTATGTATACATATATATGTAAAATAAGGTACAGATAAAATGTATTAGGTACAGACAACCCATTGGATGATATGTATATGTATGTGTGTATGTATACATGTGTGTGTATGTGTATACACATATTATAACATATAGATAAAGTGTATTAGATACAGATAACCCAAAGGATTAGCTGTTTGTTTCATCATCCCTGTTTGTAAGCTCCCTGAAAGAATTAATATGGTTGTTTATATCCTATGGGTTGTCCGTACCTAATACGTTTTCTTTGTTTTATATATTCATATATATTTATAATATGTATGCACATTATATATACACACTTTAAGATTTATATATTACATTATTTATATACATATACAATATACATCATATATATGCAATTGTATTTAGATATACATTTTTATATAGGCTATATATACAATATAGGGATATACATAGGTGTGTTTGTGTATACACACACACACACATACTCTACACACATACATCTATACATACATACATGTCATGATGAAAATGGGTTTTGGAAAAGAAGTTTCTTTGGCCCACAACCCCAAATTTGCCAACTGCTGGATTAGAAAATGAGTGGATTGAAAAAGCTTTCTGGAGGAGGCATAGGCCTCCTTACTGTTTAAAGGAGGGAAGGGACATGGTTCGTATGATATGCATTCAAAAGGAAGGGTGTTTCATAAATGTGGAATGTGGCTTGGATAAAGTCAAGAAGTTTAAGTTGATAGAAGAAAATCGGTAGAGCTAGTCTAAACTGTAATGAGTTGTGAAAACAGACTAATCAGAAGTTGATATTTAATTTCTAGATGAATGGAAAGAGTAGGAGCAATGGCGCGAGTAGGGCAATGTAGCAAGGCCTGGAAAATTACTTCAGCAGCAAGCAGAAATCTTTTGGAGAGGTTAGGAGACCAGCTAAGGATTTTTAGCAGAATCCAAGTTCAAATAAATAAGCAGGACCTAAACAAGGGGCTTAAAAATAGAGACAAAAAAGGAATGGGTACATGCAAGTCATGTTTCAGGATAAAAAAAATGGAGAGAGAGAGAGCTTATGGCTGAAAACTCAGGGAACAAAAGGAAGACGGGCAACTTTGGACTTGGGGAAACAGTCTGTTATTCAGAGATAAAGTTACTCACTATCAATAAAATGACATTTATATAGCAATGAAAATGATCATTAGCTTAGAAAACAATAATGAATGCCATAAATAAACCCGCATTTCAAAGGGTTTCAAGACATCCCATTAAGTAGAGATCTGGAGAAGATAGGAGAGCTGAGTACTGGAGGGAGGGATAGGGAAATAAAGATTAGGTTCGGGGCAGCTAGGTGGCGCAGTGAGTAGAGCACCGGCCCTGGAGTCAGGAGGACCTGAGTTGAAATCCAGCCACTTACTAGCTGTGTGACCTTGGGCACATCACTTAACCCCAAATGCCCTGCCTCACCTCCCAAAAAAAAGATTAGGTTCAAGAACATGGACAGGAGACTGAAGACATTAAATGACTAAACCAGTAGTTGAGAGGATGCTGTGGGTATGACTTACGCAGATCTTTGCAAAGTTCTTAATAGAGTATCTTCAGTTATTCTTGTGGAATAATATGGATGAAAGGATAACACCATCAGAACTAGCTCGATTCAGTACTAGTTGGCTGGCCGGTTTCGAAGCTTAGTTGTTAATGGTTTATTGTCAGTGAGGCAAGCATGTCTTCAATGGGGTACGTCAAGCATCTGGACTGCTTAACATTTTTATCCATGACCTGGATGAGGGCACAGAGGGCATGCTCATCAAGTGGGCAAACGGTACCAAGCTGGGAGGGATCACCAACATACTGGATGTCAGGGTCAGGATCCAAAAGAATCTGACGGGAGCACTGAGTAACTATCTCTGGATAACAGACTGTTTCCTCAAGTCCAAAGTTGCCTGAAATTCGGTAGGGAAAAGGTAGCTTTGAACTTGGCTACAAGAAAATTGACTTTGCAAGTCCAGGATGACAGAAAAAGAGGCTGTTCTACAAAAGATCAGGGCTGAGGGTTGTCAGGGTAGGGTGTAGCACCTAATTTGATCTTGGGCTGAATTAAGAGGGTCATGGCTTCACAAATAGGGAAGCTATTGTCTTCTGCCCTCGTCAGACCTCAACTAGAATATTATGCTCGGCTCTAGGCATCACAGTTTAAGATGGACAATGGCAAGCTTAAGAATGTCCATGAGGGCATTCAGGATGGTGAAAGGCTAAGAATCCATGTCATAAGAGGTTATATGTTGAAGGAATGTGGAATATTTAGCCTAGAGAAGAGACCAGGAGGAAATGCTACCAGGCTTCAAGTATTTGAAAGGAAGTCATATGGAAACATTAAATTTATTCTGTTTGGCCCTAGAGAAGGGAACCAGGAGCTATAAGTAGAAATTACAAAGAAGGGTCAATGCTGGGAAAAAATGTCCTAAGTGGAGGTGTCCAGCAGTGGAATGGACTGTCTTTGGAAGTGGTAGTAGGTTTCTTGTTCTTACGGTCTGGCTCACTTGTTGGGTATGTCATACTGGGGATTCCTTTTGTGCAGGAGTTGGACCAGATGGCTGGTAAGGTTCCTTCAACTCTCAAATTCTGTGATACACTGGGTAACAACTGGCTATGACCAAATCAATAAGATGTAACTTAACAGGAGGAAATGTAAAGTTCTACAGATGGGTTAAAAAATCAACTTCACAAAGACTAATAAACAGTTCATTTGACAGATCTAGAATTTTAGTCAAGTGTGAGCTACAAAGTGAGTCAACAGTATGACATGAGAATTAAAAAAAAAAAAACAACACCACTCTAGCCTTCATTAAGAAAAGCACTGCATCTAGAATTAGGGACATTAAGTATTTTACTCTGACAGGACCACATCTATAGTGGGATATTCAGTTCTAGACACATTTTTGTGAGGACACTGACAAACTGGAGGGCATTTAGACAAGTGAGAGCCTGGAGACCATTCTATGTGAGACTAAATGAAGGGGAATTGTTTAGACTGGAGAAGAAGCCAGGGGAAGTGGGGGAGCATGATAAGTGTATTTAAATTCTTAAAGTATTGTGATGTAGAGAAAATAAACTTATTTCTGCTTGGTCCCAGGGGCAATAAGCAGGGAGTAATTTCACAGAAGCGGTTATTTTGACTCAAGGAAAACCTTTCTGAAAATGAAATCAAAATGAGATGCATTGAGAGATGATATTTTGTCAAATGGAGGCTAAATTCATTAGCCACATGGAAGGAAGTCTTCATTAAGATATGTGTTAGACTGGGTGACCTGAGGTCCCTTCCAATTCTGAAATGTTATAATCCTTATAAAATTTAAAGGAGCTCTCTGTAGGGTGTTCCATCCCAAATTTATAGGATAGTACTTTAAATTATACTACTAAAGCCAGGTCTTGAAGATCTTTTGTTCTCTAAGGGATCTCCATTACAATGTAAATATTTCTTGGAAAGAAAACATTTTAAACTAGTTATTCTGTTAGCTGACCACTGGAAAGAATTGGAGTAATGCAGTAATGGTATATCAGTTACTCAGTTGACTAGAATTTATTAAGGGCCTATTATGTGCCAGGCAGGCACTGTGCTAAGTGCTGGGGGATACAAAGAAAAGTAAAAGACAGTCCCCTGTGCCCAAGAAGCTCACAGTCTAATAGGGAGACAACATACAATTATGAACAAACAAGATGTTGTTCAGTCATTTTCAGTTGTGTTCAACTCTTGGTGGCCCCATTTGGGATTTTCTTGGCAAAGATACTGGGGTGGTTTGCCATTTCCTTCTCCAGCTCATTTTACAGATGAGGAAACTGAGGCAAACAGGGTTAAATGACCTGCCCAGGGTCTGAGGCCAGATTTGAACTTACAAAGATGGATCTTCCTGACTCCAGGTCCAGCACTCTATCCATTCTGCCACATGAGAGACAGAAAGGATAAATGGTGGGGAATCTCAGAAAGAAGGTACTTAAAGAAAAGGGATACAAAATGGAGGGGAAGGGCAAAGGTAAGAAACTGGCGATCAGAGGACACCAAATAAATCACCCTTTCCAATATTTTGCCTATGGCAAATCCTAATTAGGCAAACCAGGAGAAGAGCAGGTCTTTTAGAGAAGACAAACAAACAAAACTATGGGAAGTGATTAGGAAGATCCAGTCCCTTCCCTGAAAGAATTCATATCCAAGTGGTACTCAAACAAACTGCCAGAAGGGAGATCAAACCCACTTGAAGCAAAGCCTCAGAAACCACATAAAAATAAACTCGATGAATCAAACACATTTTTTTTTAATAGAAAGGCAAAGGATAGCAGAATTGAGAAGCCAACAGCCAAACTCATTTGGGAAGCTCCTTTCTCCAAGCTCTTGTTATAAATAGCCACCAACACAGAGATCAAAAGGAGGTAGGTACATATGCTCTGTGCTCACACAGTGTTCCCAATTAAGGAGGGACATGTTATAGTTATTTCCAAAACAATAATTGTTTTAAGTCCTCTGAAATTTGTTTTTCTTGACTACGCATATCTGTTACAAAGGTTTTGTTTTTCTTTTTAGGAATGGGAGCGAGAAAAAAACAAATCCTTAATTTAAAAAATAATTCAGAAAGGAAAAGTCCCCCCTCCTTTAACATCTCAAGGTCTGATATGTTTTGAGTTTATGTTGGTTGGGATCTAGATTAGGATCACATGGTAATTCCATTCAGGAGTTAAAATGGCCCATGTAGGTGGGTTACATTGAAAGGTGACGACGTTATCTGCTAAAGTCAAATAATGAAGGTGTATAAGAAGCAAGATGTGAACCCGGGTCTTCCTGACCCTGAGGACAGCTCTCTATGTATTACCACAGGCTGCTGCTCTGTATCTGGATACTTGCTCCTCCAACCTTTTCTTGAAATCTCACTTATGTCAGATAAATGGAAAGAATATTGGCTAATGGAGTGGAAGGACCTGACTTCAGATACTACCTCTGATACTCACTACCTGTGTGACCTTAGATAAGTCATTGCACTTTCCTGGCTCTCAGTTCCCACCCCCCCTCTATAAAAGGAGCGGTAGTACAAATAAAAATTATCTCCAAGGCCTCTTTCCAGCTCCAAATTTCCGATCCTAAGTTTTGTTAGTCATTAAAAGTTAATGGTACTTGCTAAATTGCCACACAGATTCTTTATTAGTAATTATTTAATTAACATATTATTTAACTACAGTCACTATTATTTATTTTTTATTATTTAATATTATTATAATAATTGATATTAGTAATGTTAACATTATTGATGCTAGTATTTCTATTATTAATAATGATGAGATGAGAACAAGATAATAACCATAGTAGGAACTTGTTTAAATGTATCTCTGGCAGGATGAAAATCACAGTAGCTGAATACACCTGGCACAATAATAAAAAACAGACTTGAGAGTAGGCCGTTTTACCTCCCCAATGCACAAACCAATTATTAATTAGTCTCTGCTTTACCTGGATGGCCTGAGAGATGGGAGATCATCTCTGGCTAGGATTCTGGCTTTGATTCTTCTGCTACCATTGTATCAATGAAGCCAAGAGCAAAGCATTTAATTCTTTTACCTCTTGCCCTAGAAAGAGGAAAATTTCCCAGAAAATACAAACCAGGTACTTGCTAAGTGTCTGTTTAAGAAGAAATGAGTGTGTGTGTGTGTGTGTGTGTGTATGTGTGTGTGTGTTATGTATCTCTAGTGCCTACCACACTGCTTCCATTAGAATGGTAAGTCCTTGAGGGCAAGAACTGTCTTTTGCCTTTGTATCCCCAGCACTTAACACAGTGCCTGGCAAACAGTAGGCACTTAATAAATGCTTGCTGAAGAACTAGGAGAACAGTGTACATAATTAACAGCAACATTGTGAGATGACTGACTTTATTAGACTTAGCTCTTCTCAGCGATGCAATGATCTAAGACAATTCCAAAAGACTCATGATGGAAAATGCTATCCACATCCAGAGGAAGAACTAGGGAGTCTGAATGCAGATGGAAGCAGACTATTTTCTCTTTTTGTTGTGGCTGTTTTTTGTTTTTTTCTTTTTCGTGGTTTTCCCCTTTTGTTCTGATTTTTCTTTTACAACATGGCTAACGTGGAAATATGTTCAATGTGATTGTACATGTATAGCCTAAAGCAGATTGCTTGCTATCTTGGGGAGGGGAAGGAGGAAAATTTGGGACTCAGAATCTTATAAAAGTGAATGCTGAAAATTTTAAATGTTCCAAAAATTTAAAAATTTAAATTTAGAAATTAAAAAAAATTTAAAAAAAAATAAAGAAAAAAAGAACAAAGAAAAAAATGCTTGCTGACTGATTTGTATGGAATTTCTTTGGTTACTATCTGATGAACACTCAATTATAGCCAATCTTATCTTGTCGACTCATTTCCTCCTACATATTAGTTTTGTCAACGAATGACAAAGTTCTCTGCTCTCCCAGAACTTACAATGGCATTAAACGTCTTGCACAGAGGAGGTGTTCTATAAATATCTGCTGATGATTTAAGTGATAGCTGCTCCTGCTAACATCCAGACTGTCCTAGGTTGAGAACCATTCACCTGTAAGGTATCCTATAATAGTTCACATTTAAATAGCACTTTACATGTTACTGCCTTTAGTCTTCACAACAAGGTGCTATTATTATCCCCGTTTTACAGATGAGGGACTTAAGGCTGTGACAGGTGAAGAGACTTGCCCAGGGTCAACTCAGCCAGTAAACATCTGAGCCTGGATGTGAACTGACTTTTCCTGACTCTAAGACCAGTCCTCTATCCACTGTACCACCTAGCTGCCTACTATAATATTGCCTTTCAGTAACAGGTTAGACCAGATGGCCATTGAGATCTCTTCCAACTCTCCAATTCTGTGATAAATCTCTTAAATGAGTTAATAGCTCACCAGGGAGCCTGCCAGTGCCATATCAAAAAATGGTTATGGAAGGTAGTCAATGTTGAAACCCATTAAGCTTGGGACTACAAAAACTCAAAGAACATCTGATTTAATGAACTATACCAAGAGGTCCAATGGGTCTTAGAAACCAATTCTATTGGGTGATCTTTTCTGACATGCTTCTCTTCCCAGAAGGGGTTTGTAGCTGGTAGTTATAAGATGTATGGGTAACGTTTCGATTTACAGATGTATCTCATACTAACTGTAAGTATCCTGACAAAAGGTAGTGTGACAAATGATGCTACTTTCCTCTTTATGAGGACACTTTGGAAGATTAAAGACCACATATTAACATGGAACCAAAGAACAATGGCTCTTACCATGGGATGCAACTTTTAATTTTAGGCATCTTTCAATTCAAGGAATATTTTATTTTATTTTTAATGGTATTTTATTTTTTCCCAATTACTCACACATAAAGACAATTTTTAGCATTCATTTTTTAAAAATTTTGAGTTCCAAATTTTTCCCTCCCTCCTTCACCTCCTCTTCTCTAAGACAATAAGTAATCTGATATTGATTATATATGTGCAATCATGTAAGATCAAAGAATATTTTATTAGACCTCTACTGGTACAAAGGAGATTCTGGGAACACAAAGGAAGAGACCTTAACGAAGTTACACTTAGCTGTTAAGGGTGGTAAAGGAAGGAGGAGAGTATCGCATACAAAGAGAAAGCACTCAACTAGCAAGCAGAGACGACCAGGCTTTATGGAAAAGGTGGCACCTGAGTTGAGCCTGGAAAAAATAAGGATTTTGAGAGACAGAGATGAAGATGGAGTCCATTCCAGATATTAGAGATGGCTTGTGCCAATCATGGAGGCAGCAGCTGGAAGGTTGAGTTTGGGGAAAAACAACTGGAATTCTAGTTTGGCTGGATTAGAGTGAGTAAAGCAAAGGAATATGAAATATGGCTGAAAATAAACCAGATTGCGCAGGGTTTTAAATGCTGAGAGATGTCTATGCTGTTGTTCTTTCAACCCATAAATACCCAACTGATCCCCCAAACCTCCTCATTTACTAAAACACACCCCATTATTTGGTGCTCTCCAATTAGAAAACACACACAGCACCCATTTGACCATGGCGGTCTCTGTCTCTCTTTTTTAAGCTCTCATGTTCTTTCATTCCTTAAATTAGTCCTGGCCAATGTTTAAATTCAATATGTACATTGTTTTAATTATAGATGCTTTGGGCTTTGATGGTTCTGAAAGATTATAGCCTCTCTAACCCCACCTATATTTGCTCTGAAAGACTGGTAGCTTCTTTAGAACAATCTATTTTCCCCCTCCACCTCAAACATCTGCTTAGGGTTCAGTAAAATTCGATGTGAGGCTTTACCCACTTGTCCAAAAAACCAGATGGGTTCGGTTTCTATTTTACAAACTAAGAGGTCTCAGACAATTCAGAGTCCTCTGGAGACCTGACTGACTATAAATATTTGCAGTCACACCTAAAACACTGTCCGTATCCATTGCCCCACAAAATTAGGGAGGTAAAAATAGGCAGAAGGAAAACAAATAGGCAGAGGGCTGTTTACAGTTAGCATCAAAAGAGGTATACTTTATGAATAAAAATACACATTTTGGAATAGCATTCCCAGCAATGTAAAAATAAACTAAAAAGCAAACATTTAGACTGCACACATTTAATACAACTAAAAGCTACCAAGAAAAACTGACCAAGGGTTATGGTGAACTTGAGGTAGTTCGAGGTTACTTACCTTTGGTGCACATTGGAAGTGCATTCCAGGAACAGGTAGGGTAGTAACATACATGGTAATACAGCGATACAGGTATAAAGTTCCCATTATAAAAAAGAATCTGCGTCCCACTATTGACCTAAGAATGAGGAGGAGAGAGGAGGGAGAAAGCTAAGTAACCACCATCAGTTGGTTTTTTCATTCATAACAGTACTTCAAACAATACTTAACAGGATGAGAGATAGGTGAACTCAGGACTTGGGTGAATGGGCCAAATTTTAAGAGGAAAAGAAGATGTGTTTATAAGATAATCCTAACAGGTGGGATTTGAATCCAGTTCTTAGGATTCCAGAATTCTTTCCAGATACATCATATATATCAGCTATATCAAGCCGATCTCTGACCTGAGTCACAGTAGGCAAGGAAGTTCTCACTAATACTAATCAGCTCACTTCCAGCAATCAAGTCTTCTCTTGGGAACACAGCAAAAGTATAACCAAGAGAAGGTCACAAAGGAATTAACTAATGAACCAAGGTGATATTAAATAATTGGCCATGTAGGAAAATATGACATCTAATTTAAATCAGATTATAGGTAAGGATAATTGGGGGGGGCCCACAAAAGAAATAATTTCCATGCCTTTCATGTATGTTAAACATTCTTTTCCTCTAAATATTACATTTTAAGTGAACTCAGTTTTGAAGACACTTGAAATGTTCTTGGCCAGTCAAGTCTATCAACCTGAAGTAAGGAAGGGTAGAAATTTTGTTCCTGGTGTTTTACTTGGGATTTCTGAAGTTCTGCAAATTTCACTTCCTAATTAAAAAACATATCCTATGCCAGACTCTGTCTCCTACCTAAATTAGAGAACTTAGTCCTCACCTCACCAACCAAATAATGATGTTAGCCTTCGTTTTCACTTTTTTTAACCTAAAAGCTTTTATTTTGATTGTCAGTTTTTCTATGGGGAAAGTATCAACCTCATTTTGAACTGCTGCCCCAACCCTGAAGAAAAGAGGCAGCTTCAGGTAACCAAGGAAACTATATAACTCAGCTTTTCCACCTCCCTTGAAAGTCCTGTTGCTGTGATATGGGGAAGTGATTTTATAGCTTCAGGGCTCATGGTTTACCCCAGGAACCAAGTGGGATATGGATGTGCCTGCCCCCCTCCCCCCATTCCCATCCCAATTCCCATTACTGGCCATATAGGGAAATAGGACATTTAATTTAAATCAAATTATATAGGTAAGGATAATGGGGGAGGGGGCACGAAAAATGATTTTCACTTCCTTAAATATACTGACCAAGTCTCCCATTAGGGAGTCTCTGGGCTAAGGGACAGCATATGTACCTCTATCACAAATAGCCACATTGACGACTGCATTTTCTTGAGCACCTTGATACTCACTTTTTTAGGGAATGTAAGGAAATCTAAAATCATAGAGAAAGAAGAAACTGTCCAGTTAGTCTAATGATTCTTAACCTAAGATCTGTGAACTTGTTTTTAAAAATATTTTGAAAACTTTCTTTTGATAAAATTGGTTTCCTTTATAATCCTGTGTATTTTATTTTATATATTTAAAAACTTTATTCTGAGTAGGGGTCCAAAGGTTTCAGCAGAATGCAATAAGAGGCCACAGCACAAAAAAGGTTAAGAACTCCTGATCAGGCACAGTTCTTTCATTTGGTGGACTAGGAAAATGAAGTTTTCTCAGCACAAAAATTGGACAATAAAATATTATACTCTCTTCCAGCTGAGGCATTCATTCATTTGGTTTTTACATGCAAGTTGCTATGCTGGATACACAGGGAAATACAAAGATACACAATCCCTCCCTCCAAAGCTTACAATGTTGAGGTCTTTTCTATCTAAGACTAACATTGTCAATCAAGGGCAAAGAAATTCTGGTAAAGCAAGCAAAATGACAAGCCTGGAACCATACCTGGCACACAGTAGGCACTTAAATGCTTGTAGATTACTGTTATGGAATATTTTAATTATTTTTGAGGTTAACTTAGCTGGGGGCACCCTTCATTATCATTAGACTCTATGCTCCTTGAGGATATGGACTATTGACTCTTTTTGTATCTCCAGGAGTCAGCACAGTGCTTGGCACATAGTAGGTGCTTTATAAAATGTTTATTGACTGATTCACTACATACATTAAAAACAAACACAAACTCCCTGTGACATAGGAGACGATTCAATATATTTTACGTTATATGTTAAATATACTGACCAAGCTCAATAGTTATTTTGAGAAAGTAAGTAGGGACATTCCAACAAAGTCACTAGGGACACAAACAGGGTGGTGTCCCTACCACCTACTGTGGTCAAAGAAACTACTTGTTTATACTGAAGTATTTACTTCAAAGGATTGCTTTTCTGGGATTATTTTTCCAGTATCAACATTTAATAGTGCTGAATTTGTCCCCTTGGTTATTTAATAAATGGGGAGGGGAAGGAATTTCTTCCCTGAATAAATCCCACTCCAAAATCCATCTAGTGCTTTGGCTGAAAACATCCTCTGTCACACTGTGTTCTATGTTTTTCTAACAAGTGAAGTAATTAAGGAGAAATTTTTTGTGATATGAGAATTTGCATGTCCCACATTCTGAATTTGGCTGCTCAGAGGATACAGAAATTCATGTGGGAAGGGGAACGTGCCAACTGCAGCATCACACGGAGGAGGAAGGCACTAATGGTCCTCCTCATAAGTTCTACATCATATTATTCATACTGGGAGAGCAATGAGAGTGTCTGCTGAGAACTCTGCAAATGGTTGCAAAGATTTTTTTACCAATTACCTTTAACAGGATGTACCAGGGCAACTCCTCCTTGCTTCCCCCCACCCCAGTTTTTACCATAAATAGGTGTTATTTACCTGAGGTCTGTAGTGTCTGTTTTTTAAAATATATTTTGATAACTGTCTTGCTTTTCAACATAATCAGTTTCCTTTGCAATCCTATTTTACTTTTATGCACGGTTAGGTATTGGGTCACTGTCCTCTAGAATAAAGAGAACTTTATATCTAAGAACCGAAAAGGCCACAAGTATGACTGATGTGGTGGAGCTTTGTTGTTCTGAAATTCTCTTGGGCTCTTACTATAAACTTAATTTCTTCTGGCTTTGCATTTCCTAATTGTATTCTCTCTAGGAGAACTTTGATGATTTTTCATAAGCCCTAGGTTATGGAAAATTTTCTCAGCCTGCGCTGTGTTTATTTTGATGTGATGCTCAAATCTTCTTCAAGAAAAGAATATATTTATTTTGCTTCTGCTGCACAGTGACCTCAGTGAGAAGGGACTGTCATATATCTGCCTGATTGTTCCTCTCCTTCTCTTGGTGCTGGTAACGAGAGGAGAGAACAGACAGCCCCTACTGCCTGAAGAATTAAAGATCTTCTGATAACCTTTCATTTTGTCAGCTGGAGTGTGTATTACAAGGAAAGAGAGATATATATTCCCTACTGTACCTGCATCCCTTCTCTTCCACATGGTAAGACAGTGGCTCCAAAAACCAACCCCTAGAATGTTAAATTCAGCTAATTTCACTTCTTTGGTAACCCTGAGATAAGCCCATGCGGCCCATTTGCCTTTTAGAACCTAAATCACACTGTCAGGCACTGGTTGTAAGGACTGCTTATCTGACCTTGACTAATAATCTGGTTGGGTTGGCAGAGGCAAAAACGTAAAGAGGGCAGGGCCTCAAATCATGTGTATGTGGCTAAGATAACAAACATCTTGACCTGACCTTTTCTTTGTCCCTCTATAGCTAAAAAAACAGAAGATATCCATTCTCTATCAGCTGAATGCTATTTCTTCTAATTATCTCTTGAGTGCTTCTTCATATAAATCAGGGCTGTCCAACCTTAGGTTTTTATTGAAACAATAGACAATATATTTTGATTTGCCATTTTAGTAAGAGCTCTGCAGTAGCTAGGCTTCCTTTACTAAAGCATTTATGTAAATTCCTATGCTTGTAGGTGGACTGCATTTTGGACAGCCCTGATACAAATTCTATAGCTTGGGTTTACTGGCTCCTCACAGTCCTTTCTTTTGAAAAAATGGTTATTTGGAACTTCTGAATTCCTGAAGTAGTGAAGAAAGCTGGCCTTGAAGCCAGGAAGACCTGTATTCAAGTCCTTCCCCTGACACATAATGACTGTAGGACTCTGAGCAAGTCACTTAATGTCTGGGTTCTCTAGCTCAGTCCTCTAGACTATAAGGCATAAAGAGGGTGCTAATGTGCACTATTAGAAGAAGTCCTCTAGATTAATGAAATCACAGATCCAGTCCCTTTCCCCTGTTTCAATAATCTGGGTCAAGATTCTTCCAGGAAGATAATTTAAATTTCAAAGACATTCATGTTTGCATAAATCAAGTAGCACACCTCAAATGATGTATAAGAGGGATACTTACTTATATCTCAGAAACAGCCACTGGGTAAGCCATAACCCAAATAATATCATCCCATTTATTTCTGATACAGAAAATGCCCATTTCACTCGATCAATGTAATCGAAGAACTTGTCTGGTAGTGGAGGGCTGAGCTCCTTGGGAGGTACCCTCTCATGTACAACTGTGATCATGACGGTCGTCAAGATTAGGTTGAATAGGGCATAGACAAAAGCAATGCCTGTTTTCCACCATTCCAGGGGAAATTTGTTCCTTGCTTCAGCGGGCATAGAAATTTGAATATAGTCTGGGTATTTTTTGGCACCCTTTCGCAAGCCATTGGATAAGCTCTTGGGTTTGCCATTACCATTTCTGTTGTCTTCATCAGTAGGTTCAGTAGGTCTTGTGTAACTATTTGCAGGGTCATTGGTTTGATTTTCCATATGTTCTTCAAGCTTTGCTGTCTCTATGACATCCATTGCCCTTGATCTTCACCCAAACAGGGAAGTGGTGGTGACTATTAATTCTCCTCAATTGCTGTCCTACTTTTTCCTTTGATCTCTGTACTTGTAAGATGATGATACACTTGCTTATGGCTGACTTTGTTTTCTAATACAATAAGGAAATCTCAGCCATCTGATTTTTTTTCTTCCCATCCAGGAAACCACTGTCGATGCCCCGCTTTCTGGAAAAAAAGCCAAATCTTTTTCTCCGAGGGATGCTAATATTCCATCTGCAAAACAAAAGCAAAGGCTACAATCAGAAACTGTATCCATCTGACAATTCAAAATTAAAGTATCATCAAAATAAGAAAACAAATACCAAGCTAGTCACTTAAGGTATCATCAGCTGTTGGAAAAGTTACTTATAACCTATAGAAATATCTTGGAATTATAGTCCTTCTCTGGTTTGATGTCAATACAATGAAAATAGTCTAGCAATCAATTTGCTGTCCTTCCAATAAAGGCAGAAACCAACATTTCAAGCATTTTATCTCCAGTCAATACTACTGGTTGCTAACAGTGAGGTCATAATAAGCCAGAACTTCCACATTAACCACATCACTAACAAGACTAGATTTTCCTTTGTGCATAAAGAAAATACCAACATTTCCATTAAGGGAAATATATTCAGTAAATGCATGTTACTTTGTTCATTTTCCAGAATTCTTTAATTTCTGGCTCCAAATTGGTATTTAATCAAAGAGCTTGTTTTAAGGTATTTAAAAACCAAATGAGGGCATATTGTACAAGACACTTGAAATAGTATTACTTATTAAAAAAATAACTTTCCATCCCAAGAGATACTCTCTATGCAGAAGGCAAGTCATAATAACAGATATACAAAAATGTCTATTCGCTTTCTCTCGGTTACTAAGTAGAAATCACCAGCATATGTTAATCTTGACATATTGTAATTCATATCTAAAAATATGAGCTCAAAGTCACAAATGCTTTAAAGGAAAGAAAAGGGGGAGGAGGGGCACACAACAATAACAACAGAAAAGACCCAGATTTTAATTACCTTTTAAATGCTAACTTACCCAAGAGTCTGTAAGGAATGGACAAACTTCAGCTGACTGCTGCTTTAGAACCCATCAATGAGTGAAAATGTTTCACTAAGACCTAAAGCATCAGTAACAGATCTCTTGTTTTATACTGGCTAACATCACTGCCCCTTTATTCAGGAAAAGAGTATTTGGTCATGATCCACAGCCCTCACAAAAACCTGTAATTATTCCCCACCCTGAACGTTTATACACTGTAAGCAGAATGCTTGTTCACATTTAAGGTTTCGTGAAGGCTATCCCTATCTGTGCCTGTGTGGAAATAAAAGAGGGAATCTTGAGTGATGACAGCTAGCTTTCTAGTTAATGGAGGAAAAAAAGGGTATGTTTTGAAACCAATACACTCAAAGTGTATTAGCAGGGCTTTTTTGAAGTACTGGAGAAAATCAAATAAAGATTAGGCTCAGTAAATGAATTAGTGTTAAGACGTGAATCTTGCATCTTCCATAGTCTAGCTGGGGAGATAGAATTAACACACGTAATAAGAAAATGATTATAAGTTAAACCATGGGGCAGCTAGGTGCAATGGTGGATAAAGCACCAGCCCTGTGGACCTGAGTTCAAATCTAGCCTCAGATATTTACTAGCTGTGTGACCCTGGGCAAGTTACTTAACACAGACTACATCAAAAAAAAAAAAAGTTAAACCATGTGGTTTAGAGTAGAGGGAGACAGATATGGGTTGTTAAAATTTGTGAAGTTTTCATGAAGGAAATAGGACTTGGGTTGTGACTTGAAGGATAACTGTTCAATGAAAGACTGAATCGATGGCCTTAAAGGATCAGGATAGGAAAGAAGTGGGGCAAGAAGAGGCTGAGGATTCTAATTGGGTGAAAACAATACAAGTAAAGTCACTAATTACAACCTCTTTGGAGGATGCTCAAGGTTTGACAAGCCCTTTATCATACATTATCTAATGTAATTCTCACAACGCCCCTGGGAAGAAGCTATTACTCCCATTTTAGAGAAGAGAAAAATGAGGCTCAGAAAGGATGACTAGTCCTGAGACAGGACTGAAATGCGGACTTCTGAGTCTAGGACTCGATCCTGAGATTGCTTCCACAGGGGAGCGGTAGGAAACGATTGGACAATCAGGGTGAGTAATGGAAGACCCTGAAATCCAGGCAGAGAAGTCTAGAAATTTTGTAGCATTGGGGTAGGCAAACTATGATCTGTCTGCTGCCTGCTTGTTATCCTAAGTATACTCTATTCAAAACAAAACAAAAAAAGGCTGCAGGGATTTTGTCTTTGGGCATACAGTTTGCCAGAATTACAGCAGGAAATAGGGAGCCATCTCAGGTTATAGAACAGAGTAGTGACATGAAGAAAGAAATGTTTTGTAAGACTAGTTGGGCGGTGCTCCACAAGACTATGTCTTGTCTTGTCTTGTATCCTCTTCAGCACCTAGAATGCCCAAAGGAGTCACTTACGCTTGTTAAATGAATTAAAGAGTGAGTTATCCTGGAGAAGGGGAAGTTGAGGCAGCTCAAACTGGATGGCTTGAAGCTTCTCAATACAGGGAGAGGCCAGTGAGCTTGAGCAAAGTGAAAATGGTCTGGACCAGGTGGTGTGGGTCTGCAATCAGTTGGTGCTATTTAATGACTCTCTGGCCATGTCAGGTGGCCCATAGCAAAAGAGGCAGCAGGTTGGGTTGAAGAAATGTTGTCTTTGATGTCAGGGGCCATGTGCCTGAATTCCAGTTCTGTTTGCACAACCTATAAAAAATCAAATCATTTCAACAGGGCTGAGTTTTCAAATATGACTGGAGTTGATGATCGTTAAGCGGCACAATGGATAGAATCCTGGGCCTGGAAAACTCGTCCAGAGTTCAATTCTGCCCTCAGACACTTACTAGCTGTGTGATCCTGGGCAAGTCACTTAACCCTGTTTGCCTCAGTTTCCTCATCTGTAAAGTGAGCTGGAGAAGGAAATGGCAAACCACTCCAGTATCTTTGCCAAAAAGACCCAGGAAATTTGGGGTCACGAAGAGTCAGACATGACTAAAACAACTGAAAAACAACAAATCCCCTTTTCCTGTAAATCTACAATCTTTTAAATGCTCAATACTGGATGGGTTACCTGGCGTTAAAGATGAATAGATGATCTGGGGGTGGGTAGGTGACTGGATGACTATGGGGCCCCCGACTAGGTAAGGAAGCAAATGAAGTCAGGGCAAAGATGACAGAGTGAGAGAAAAGAAGGGCTGAGGAACAGTCACAAGGAAGATAGATGTAAGTTTAGTATGAGTGACAAAGCAGGTAGGATGAGAAAACAAGAGATAAGTAGTAGAATACAAGCTCTTTGAGGACAAAGAAAATCTCAATTGGGTATTTTTATTTCTAGCACCTAGCACAGTACAGGAACATAGTAGGTGTCTACTAAATGTCCACATGGTACAGGGAAGAGAGAATGGACAATGAAGTCAGAAGGCTTCAATCCCTCCTCTGATGCTCGTTATAAGTCACTGCTGTTTTTCACCTGAAAAATGAGGGGCTGGGCTAGATGACATTGGAAGTCTCTCCCAACTCTGCATCTATGAGCCTAGGATTGATTATACTCAGATAGAACCTCAAAGTCCTAGAATTTCGAAGTGGCCCAGCTCCGGATGAAGTCAAATGCAGATGGTTGTCATAGGGTATAAAAAAAAGTCATGAGAATTAAAGAGGCTGAGAAATTAAGAGCTTGGGGGCCCTGGGTCATTAAAATGTTGCCAAGGATGATGACAAGACAATGGAATGAGGTGCTAAAGTCAATACAGTAACCCAGGGGGGCAGTAACACCCAAAATATGCTAGAGGACAGTATTGCTGTTTGCCCTCCATTCTTGAAGAGAACCATGACTTCAGGAAGGTGATGCCATGACTCGCAAGTGAATTAGATTTGAGTGAGGGAGGACTGTGCAAAGTCACCAGCCTCACTTTCTCCTCCAGAGCCATCTGGGTCCAGTGGCCAGATAGAGATCATTACGACTGGAGATGGCCCTGGATGCAGTAACAAGGAGGGGAGAGTCTAGTATAAATCAAATGAGGAGAATTTCAATGAAAGAAAGGTTGTTGAGTGATCATGGCAGGAAAAAAATATCCGGAGGCGCTACTGGGGACGGGGTATGCCATCTTTTACTTTTAGCCCTATAAAGTAGAGGGAGAAATGGGAGGAGTGAAGAGGGTTTTGAAGAATGTTGTTTCTTCAAGGGAAATTCCAGGAGAATGAAGCATTTCCTATTCTATAAAATGGGAATAATAGAGAGCAACATCCCCATTGGGTAGGTTATTACTGGGATGCTGTACAGATGACCAATAAAATAAAAATGATAAGTGTTACATGGTCAGAAATGGTGAGTGCTGAGGATTAGAATAAGCAAACTCTAAACAAAGTGGGGGCTGGGAATGCAGAACTAATAAAATAACTAAACAGATTGGCCTGATATTCATTTCCTCCTGTTACCTTATTGGACTTCCAAGTCTAGTCTAATTCTCTCAATGTAACTTGACTAATGAGTTCAGGATCTGAGTTCTCCAAAGGTGGAGCCCTCTCCAACACTGTCATCCCTAGTCTGCTCCTATGTCATTGTTATTATAATCTTCATTTTGGGGGCCACCTCCAGTCATTCTGATCTATATCTTGCCACTGGACCCACATGGCTCTGGAGGAGAAAGTGAGGCTGGTGGCTTTGCACAGCCCTCCCTCACTGAAATCCAATTCATTCGCAAGCCATGGCATCATCTTCCTGATGTCATGGTCCTCTTCCAGAATGAAGGACAAACAACAAAACAATCTTCATTTAGAACGGAGACTCTTACCTTGGGGTCCCCGGAGGATTTGTGGATAGATTTTAGGAGGTCTATGAGTTTAGATGAGGAAAAAACTAAGTATCTTTTTTAAAAATCTACCATTGGTTTCCCTTGTAATCCTATGGATTTTATTTTATGCTTCTAAATATTATCAGGGAAGGGGTCCATGGGCTTCACTATGACTACCAAAGGAGTCCATGACATCAGAAAGGCTTAGAACCCCTTAATTAGAACCTACAGCCATCATGTGCTTTTGAAGGCCACTTTTACTAAGAGATGTAAATATTTTTGTTATTAGAGGATGTATTAGCCAATGATTTGATCCCGGAATAGAAGACAGAATGCTACAAGCAGCTCCCTGCTTATATCTCCTTCAAAGAAAGCACAATGCTACCTACCCAAGTGGGACTGTTACAAGGATGAGTGAAATAATTAGCTGTGAAGGGCTGGAGCCCTTGGGAGCACAGGCGCCCTACAAGCTCAAAACCTATTTACTCTCATTAGTGCCAAGATGGATATTTTCCTAGGGATTTCATTAAGAAGATTAAACACACAATAAGCACATTCGTCATCTGTCAAACCAGTCCAAGCACCTGATGTTTGTAATCAAGGTGACGACAATGTAATTTATGCATCTCTCTCAGGATCCAAGCTAGCCAATGTAAGAAGTGCCTGAAAATTCTAGCTTTGGCATTCCACCAAAGGGTGGCACCTCCACTGTATTTTATTTCCAGTTTTAGCTTATTTGAACATTAAAAAAAAAGAAGGGTATTTATTAAGTATACTTTAGGCCAAACCTCAGTTTATCTTAGACCACAGACACCTAAGATGGTATTCATTTCTGAGCTAGCTTAGTTACCAAAAGTCTCTGAGGTAGAGAATGTTAAATATAGTTGCCACAATTTTGAACCTTTACTACCCACCCCCTCCATGATTATTGGCAGAAACTCTGCCTCCGTCCTTTCTAGGGACACTTCCCTAACTGAGACTGGTGGTTCTGCCTTGATTTCCCTTTCAGTGGTGAGGTTTACTGGTGGAAATTTCACTTCTGGTTCCCAAATCAAGATAAAACCATTTAATCATTGCGGCTGGACAGTAAAACAGGTCTTCGGATGTAATAAAGAGTCTGAAGATCTTTCGAACAATGAAGTGGCTTTCTCTCTAATAGCATTTGAAAGCATTTACTGGATCCCTTCCCATTACAGATCCCACCCTACTCTTCCCAAAAGACTTTCAGTTCCTATGATTTTCCAGTCCCACATCCAACTGAAAAAAGTGTGGCAATCAACTTCAGACAGCTCTATTTGGTCTAAGAAGTCTCACATAGGTACAAAATGTCACTCGAGATGAGGATATGTTTGCTTTCCCCAAGTACACTATGGTTCAGCTGTTCTGCAGCTTCCCATTAGGAGGCAAACAGGTAGGTAGATCGTCCTGAGGAGTTAACATGCCTCAGACTGAAACCATCCAGTGAAAGAGTGTGTTGCTTTATTCACATGCTCTTGTGTCGAAGAATTAGTTTCCTGAGGAATATAAGTGTAGCTAAGGAAAAAGCACTGAATCGGAACAGAAGTCTATCATGTAGACAAAATTCTAGCATCACAAGTATTTTTTTTTAAATAATGTAGTTGTGAAATCCTTTCTGAAACACCTATTTTTTGGGGGTGGAGGGGAAGATGACCTTCATGTTTCATTGTTAGAACTAAAAAGGTCCTTTAAAGCTCATTAAAGTTTTACTTCTACATTTTGCAAATGAGGAAGTCAAGTGGGTTCAGATCCCACCTCTCCCACTTAACACCTGCCTGACCGATAAGTCACAACCTCCCTGTCCCTCATTCTCTGCCCCTGTAAAATGAGGAGGTTGGACCCAGGGGCCTCTTTGAGCTCTTCCACCTGCCAGTCTAGGGTCCTCTCATCTAATGACTTGCCTAAGGTCATAAAGCTAACTTTGTCAGTGACAGACAGAGTGAGGAGGATTCTATCAGTCCCAATGGTAATGCTCCATGTTACTAGTCTGACACTGTTCAACACATCTAACACCAGACTGGGAATGGTCATTTTGAACATTAAGGGAACCAGAAGGCTTAACGAATCTCTCCCAAAGAGACTTCTCATGGCCACTGTTACCTAGGTGGTGGATGTGACAAGAACAAAACTCTGACCTGTTTATATTAGAACTGATGGTAAAACTGGTTGCCATCTCACTTATACGTCTAATTTTTGTGAATGTCTGTTGAGGGATGATAGCCCTTACAATTTCTGGGGTTTTCAGGTCAACAACAGGAAGGTGCCAACTCAAGTCTTAGCCATGTTTCATTCCAAAGAAGGCTATACAATACGTCCAATGATTAAGAAAAGTTTGGACTACTAAGATAATTTATTTGGGGAGGGAGGGAGACTATAAAGCCAGGGGGTTTATGCAGTTCATGTGTCAAGTTCATTTTTTTTCTTTTGAAGTTTTATACTTGCCAAACAAGTATTTCTTTTTAATAGCAGCTCTGGAATACTCTGTGCTGAGTTTCTTATGGACAAGATCAAGAATGAGGCGATGAAAAGCAAACTGTTTAAGAAAACTTGTGTAAACTTTGGTCTAAGAATAAACCTGTGGTACTGCCCTATAATTAAACAAAGTGAAATGAGAGAAAACAGAGACAAGTTTTCCAACAGGATTCATCAAAATTTACTGTCCGGGGCAAAAATGAAAAGAACTGAAAAGCTTCTAAAGTTAATCATCTGGTCATTCCACAAGTGTCTGGAAGGAACTTTAAAGGCCTACTTCCGTCCCTCTTTCCTAGACTACAGCCAAGTGGTTCAGCAGATATGGAGTGCTGGGCCTGGGATCAGGAAGACCCAAGTTCAAATTCTGCCTCAGATACTTTCTAGCCATGTGATCTGGGCAAGTCACAGCCTGTTTCCTCATCTGTTAAATGGATCTATTTCCCAGGGTTGTTTTGAGGATCAAGTGAGACATTATCTGTCAAGACTTGTCAAACCTTCAAGTCTCGTATGAATGGCAGCCACTATCACAACAACCTCCTAACATAGTCTGACTCCCCTGCTCAAGAACTTTGGATGGCTTCCTCTTGTAAACAGTTATGTCCGACATTTAAAGCTGTTCACAACCTGGTCCCCACCTACCTTCTAAGCTCATTTCACATTATTCTCCTCCCCCAACTCTGTGTTCAAGGTAAGGTTGCCTGCTTGAGATTCCTAAAACTCTGCATTCCATGGCCAGGCCTTTTCACAGGCTGTCCCCGAAGCTCCCCCTCTCCACTCCCCACCCCCCCCAAAAAAACCATATTCCTTCCTCATCTCCACCTACTAAAATTCTTAGTTTTCTCCAGGGCTCAACTCAGAGGTGACCTCATTGGAAGCTTCTATTAATCCCTCTGGCTATCTGTGCTTTTTTCCTCCAGAAATTATCTTACACACTTATTTGTGAAAAGGCTACACTCCCTCCAGGAAAAATGCAGCTCCTAGAGGACTGAGATGACTTTTTATTTTGTCTTTGTATCTTAAAAATCTAGCAAATTGCTTTGCACATAGTAGGTGCTTAATGAATACCTGTTTCTTTAAGATCATCTTGAAGAAGTCCAAAGGATTCACCAGACTTCCAAAGGAGTCCATATCCTAAAAAACAAAAGTTAAGAACACCTAATCCAGGGATGGGAAACCTATGGCCTTGGCTACATGTGGCCCTCTAGGTCCTCAAGTGAGGCCCTTTGACTGAATCCAAACTTCATAGAATAAATCCTGATTTGGATTCAGTCAAAGGGCCTCACTTGAGGACCTAGAGGGCCACAGGCAGCCCACCCCTGACCTAGTCTTATCTAAGACAAATCTAAGACTCTTCTAAGACTTATCTAAGCTGAAGAAATGAGGGCCCAGTAAAATTGCCCAAAGTCATCAGAACCAGAAATTGAACTCAATCTTCTGGCTTCTAATCCAGGGTTCTTTCCAATACACCAAACTACTTCTGATTACTATCCTGGGGTCATTCATTTAGAGCAGGAAAGTCCTTCCGGGTAATCTAGTAAATCTGACATGTAAAGACACTATAGCCAGAGAAGTTAAGTTGTCCAAAGTCACACAAGAAAGCGGAGAAAGAGGATTCAAACCCAGGATCTCAGGACACCAAATAAAGTGCTGTTTCCCCTACACAACGATGCTACCCTCAAACACCATTTTTAGTATAACTATTTAAGAATTTTCACTATGTTCCAAAAAGTGATTAATATTATTATTAATTATAATATATAATTATATAAAATTATATTATATAATGAATACATTAGTTATTAATATAGTTAATTAATATATGATTAATAAATTAGCATGATGGCACTTGAGAATTGACATAGCTAAGTCTGGATGAAATAGAAACCTCCTTCTACAATTCCCAGAAAAGAAGCATTATTACTGCCTTATTTTCAGGTTTATGTATATCCATCAAGTGCTTGATGTTCAACAAAATAAGAGGGAAACAGATGAGCCAAAGGAGGTATTTTCTAGTTTCCAAAGTTGAGAGTCTGGAAGGAGTATCACAGCTATAGTCAGGGTCGACTGGTAGATGTTTAACTACAGACTCTTCGAGAAATTTTTTTTTTTTACATGGGACACACTGACTTCTTAAGTCAGATAATAAAACACTAAGTCAAATCCTGATCTGTAGCATTTCCTGATTTCTGAGGTGTATATGCTCACATTGAAAACTTAACATTTGACATCTGCAAGCCAGTATGAGCTAGCTCCAGGACCCACCTGGCTATAGTAATATTATTTCTCCCGACCATTATTTTCATTAAATCTGACACATCTCTCTAAGCTTTGGTACTTGTTCAGAAGAGTTTTTAAGATCAATTTCTTTTTAGTAGGATGTAGTTCTTGAGCTCTGAGACTTCCCGTCCACAAGACAGGGACTCCTAGGGTGCTTTGGAAGAAACTATTGAATCCCAGGAGACTTCAGGGTTAAGGTAGATGGGCAGTTTGTAAACAAGAACTAGACAAGGATAGTAGAGAACAGAGTGCCCCAGTCTGTAAGGGTGAGAAATCTAAAGACAGATGATAGAGGATATGACAGAGATGAATTATTATTAATTAGATTCATAATTATTATATTACATCACTTACATTCATATTAGGTCACTTATAATAATAACTAATATTTATACAGCATTTACCATGTGCCAGGCAGCGTGTTAAGCACAATTATTTTCTCATTTGAGTTTCACAATGACCCCTGGGAGGGAGACGCTATTACCATCCCCATCTGACGGGTGAGGAAATTGAGGCAAACAAGTTAAGCGGCTTGCTCAGAGTCACACAGCTAGTCGGTGTCTGAGGTTGGGTGGGAACGCAGGTCTACTGACTCCAGTTCCAGTGCTCCATCCACTGCACCACCTACCTGCCACTACTTCATCTATAAGGTGGGGACCATGGCACCTGCCTCTGGGTGTTGTTGTGAGGATATTTGTAAAACACGTACCACAGTGCTGGCCATGTAATAAGTGCTATGTAATTGGTCTTTAATTATTAACATCATCATCATCATTAACGTGACCATGGTGTGGTGCAGGGGTGGGGAACCTGTGCCCTCAAGGCCACGTGTGACCTTCTAGGTCTTTGAGTGCATTCTGACTGAGTCTAAGTTTTACAAAACAAATCCTTTTATTAAGGGGATTAGTTCTCCGAAGTTTGGTTTCAGTCAAAAGGCTGTACCTGAGGACTCAGAGGACCACATGTGGGCCCGAGGCAGCAGGTTGCCCACCCCTGGTGTAGAGTAAAAAAACATTAGATTTGAAGACAGAGGAGCTGGGTTTGAATCCTGACTCTGCTTATTAGCCACATGATCTTGGGTAAGTCACTAGCCTCAGCGTCTGTGAAATGAGAGGATGTAGACCAAATTATTTCTAAGGTCCTTTCCAGTTCAAAAGCTATGGCCCTGTAACCCTAAGGAAATTTAAGATTGAGCTTTAAAAAAAACAGTAGTAGTTGTAGCAGCAGCAGCAGTAGTGGTGGTGGTGGTGGTGGCAGTGGTGGTAGTAGTAGTAATTATCTACTTCCCAGGTCCCCAACTCCTCATATATCTACCACAAAATCTGTAACTTAGAAACATATGATTTTGTCAGGGTTTCAGTACCCATATTGCAATGACTATCATGGCAACCTACATAGCCATCCCACTGGAGACACTATTGGAAATTATAATTAAAATTCTACTTGAAGCTTAAAAATTAGGCTAGAGATAAGAATTTGATTTTTCTTCTGGCTCGGAATGCTGGCCAATCTAGGAAATAGAACACGTGTGCATCTAACATTTAGATGTGGCCAATGCAATTGTGTGTTGGGCTTGAATACATACACTTACTTGTTACAAGGCAGGAGCAAGGGACAAGTCAAGGGGCAGTGACAGAGAAGAAAATGAACAGGGGAAAAGCATTAAAAACTTTAAAAAATACACAGATTAAAAAAAAGTTTAGAAGGGAACACAAACAGTAATTATTACTACTGTGCTCAACTTAAAATACACTTAAAACTACGTAAACAAGCTGTTTTAGGGCTCTTCTATGATCCCCCTGTTTTTGTCCTTTTGTATATGTTGGAATGTTTGTATTTGTTGATAACTGTTAAGAATTGCCTATGTGTAACGCCAAAAGGATGCTCACACTCACCAACAGTAACCGCAGTTCTTTTCTTGTTATGACTCTTCAGGATACCTTCCCTAATCCCCAAATGACCACTCTGAACGATCACAATTGCTATAGGTAAAGTGTCCCAAAAACAAAAGAAGCAAACAAAATCACCCTAAAAAATAACCTCCAAATAGCCTGCTTTAATAAAGCCCCAAGTTTGGGCCTTTTAAGAGATAAGTTGGACCAATCACTGGTTAATGAAAAAAAAATGGTAAATAGATTTCCTGGTGCACTTGCCTGCTTGACAATATTGTGAACCACTAAGCACACTCAAACTTACCTTTGAAGAATACAAAATAAAGAAATGGGGCTTCTATAAAACCACTTCCTCTTCATTCTGAAACCTATCAGGGTATATGACCACAGGGAGAAGCTTCCTCTTTTTAGGGATATAAAAATGGTTTTCATAACAGTCCATGACTAGGTAAATGATTTCCAATTTTTTATGCACTAATGAGACAAAAGAATACAAAAGAATTTTTTTTATGCACTATAGAGACAAAAGAATACACCAAACTTGGTCAAGAACCCTAGGCAACATCATTAACTATGATGGTGGCTCTAAAAACGATTACCTTCTGCACCCTTACTACCCTTTTGGGTCTGTCTCCTGTTTTTCTTACACAGCAGAATTATTATTTTTAATCTGTTAAATATGCAAAGGTTGTCACCATCTGTTCTCTCTTATCACTAAAAAAAAGAGAATTAGCTCAGGAACAAACTACAGAGCACAATTTAGTGAATAAAGAAAAGAATTCCCCAATAGCAAAAGTAATTTAACAGCAAAATCCACTAGAAAAGGGTAGAGAGTCTTTTTTTTTCCTCTAGCAGTTTTGGAAAGTAGCTTGGAGTCATTGGTTTTGCATGATTTAAGGCAGAATATTGTCTAGAGATGGGAATAAGGGCTCTAAGATGCTGTCTGGGGGTGGGGCGCAGGGTGCATTGAGGCTTTACAATTTATTGGCATCCAGAAAGAGGTCTGATGAACCCTTAATCCTGAATACTCCAAAGTAGGAGTTCTTCACCTAGAGGTCCATGGATAGAATTCAGCGAGTCTTTGAATTTGGTTTTCAAAATAATACACATTTTGATAACCATCTTCTAATAAAATTGGTTTCTTCTGAAATCTGATGTCTTTTATTTTACGCATCTAAAAACATTCTGAGAAAGGGTGCATGGGTTTCACCAGATTCCCACAGGGCTCCATGACACAAAACAGATTAGGAAGCCTTGTTCTAAAGCAATCTGTAAGTAATCTATGAATGACAGAGTAAAATAATAAATCACATTTAAACAGAACTCTAGGATTTACAAAGCATTTTCCTCATAACAATCTTGTGAAGTAACTAGTGCAATCATTCTGATTCCCATTTTACTAATGGAGATTGGCAAAAGATGTCACCATACTTACCCAAGGTCACACCACTAATAAACGTCAAAGCTAGATCTAAACCCAGATCTCCTACCTTCTTCTTTTCCAGTATATAGGCACACCTCATTTTATTGTGCTTTGCCTCATTGGGTTTCACAGATATTGGTATTTTTTGGTCAATTGAAGGTCTGTGCCAACCCTGCATCAAGCAAGTCTTATTAGCACCATTTTTCCAACAGCACATGCCCATGTCATGTCTGTGTATCATATTTTGGTAATTCGCCCCAAGATTTCAAACTTTTTCATTATTATCATTATGTCTATTAGAGTCATCTGTGCTCAGAGATCTTTGATCTTACTATCGTAATTGTTTCGGGGAGCCACAAACTTGCCCTCATGTAAGACGGTGAACTTAATAAATATTCTGTGTGTTCTGACTGCTCCATCAGGCAGATATTCCCAGTCTCTCTCCCTCTTCTTAGACCTCCCTATTCCTTGAGACACAATATTGAAATTAATCCAATTAACAACCCTATGATGGCCTCTAAGTATTCAAATGCAAAGAAAAGTCAATCCATTCATCAAACTTCATTAATTGTAAGAAATTGCTACAGCCACCCCATCCCAACCTTCGTCAACTACCACCCTGATCAGCCAGCAACATCGAGGCAAGACCCTCCACCACCTTTTTAGATTATGACTCGCTGAAGGCTCAGATGATGGTTAGCATTTCCGGCAATAAAGTAATTTTTAATTAAACTATGTACATTGGATTTTTTGGACATAACACTATTGCACACTTAATAGACTACAATATAACGTGAACATTACTTTTATATGCACTGGGAAACCACTTTATTGTGATATTCACTTTATTTCAGTGGTCTGCTAGGGAACCCACAATATCTCTGAGGTGTGCCTGTACAATCCTGTCCGGTAACGAGTGTTGATTTTATTGACCCATTGACCATAGGATCACAGCTGCAAAAACTATTAAAGACCACAGAAATCATCTAGTTCAATTGCTGAAAAATCTGAGAAGGGAAGGGACCCAAGGTCACACAAGTAGTGAGTTGCCAGGCCAAGATTCAAACTCAGGTCCAGCATCTCCAAGTTCAGCATTCTTTCCACCTCATCACACTGCCTCTAATCATTATGGCTAGAGAATTTCAGAGGTCACCGGATCTAACTCTTTCATTCTATAGATGAGTAAACGAGGGCTGGGAGGAGAGGTGTATTGTTCAAGGGCCACCTAAGGAGCTTATTATGGTAGGGCTTCCACTGGAACTTGGATCCTTTAGCTTCCATGATTTCCTGAATTGCAAATCATGAGGTTTATGACCCACGTGGCCAATAGTAAACAGTAAAATAGTGAAAACAATTTAATAGTAAAAACAATAATAAAAACAAATGCTTTCCCAAAGGGATAAAATCACCAACAGCAACATCTTTTCTAAAATTCTCACTGATCTACTTAGATTAATTTCCCCCCAGAGATCAAATGCAACTGCAAACCAGTCACAAGAAAGCCTTGTTCGCCTCAGAGAACTTTCTTCCTATATGGCACAGAGCGCTGAATCTTCTTCATTTGCATACTAACATTTTTTTCTTTTTATTAATTAATTTAGTTTTAGTTTTCAATATTCACTTCCACAAGATTTTGAGTTCCAAATTTTCTCCCCATCTCTCCCCTCTCCCACCCCAAGACGGCATTCATTCTAATTACCCCTAGCCCCAAATCTGCCCTTCCTTCTATCACCACCCCTTCTCTTATCCCCTTCCCTTCTATTTTCCTGTAGGGTAAGAAGATTTCTATACCCCACTGCCTGTATATCTTATTTCCCAGCATACTAACATTTCTGAGACCAACTTTCTGAAAACAACTTGCTTATCACTAAGGTTCATGCCTCTTGGGTCCATGAAGATAAGTGCCTGAATTTACCAACACTGGATGGGAGAAGGCAAACAAAAAAAGAGACAGCAAGATAATTTTTTAATGCTTACCAGCACTCAATTCATTGGCAGCTATGAGAACATTCACATTTCACATAATATCATTTTGGCAAAAATGCTTACTTTGGTAATGCGAGTGACGGATAAAGCTCAGCTGGGTGATGTGCCAGGGCACTAGTATAATTTTTATTAAGATGCCATATCATCCTGATTTATAATGGGCCAGCATGGGTTCATCTTCATTCTAACAGAGTAAGACATTTTCATTCACTAACCTGCCCATTTTCATTTGGAGAGAAGGACCTTGGTCCTGTCCCACCCATAACTAGGGAATTTCACTGAATCCACACGTCATACGTCTAAAAAGACCAGTCACCTCGGCGCTTCTTCCCACAATTCCTTCCATGGATCTCCCTCTGGCCTAACCCTCAGCACCGACGATGAAGACATTAACTGTCCTTAGGTCCTTTGGGGAGCTTTCCATTTCCTCACTTTCAGGAATAGAGACAGGTCCAAATTGCTTTGTCATTAACTCTTAGCTGTTTAGGTGACCTTGAGCAACTCACGGCCTCCCTGGGCCTTGTTTTCCTCATTTGTAAAAGTGGGGGATTTGCCTCTGAGTCACATTGCAGCTCAGGAGATATAAGACTATATTTTTAAATGAAAAAGAAAATATGATAGGCCCAGCGGAGCAGTATATTATTCATGACTGGAAGCAAAGACAATGAGATGATAGACAAAACAAAACAGGTGAGTACCTCTTGGTAAAGTCTGTATTCTTATTTGAAGTAAACAATCTATTCAGGTGCTAAATGAAATACAACTGACATGTATAAAAGCATTTGCAGCATCTACTTTTAGACAGAAACTAAAGTGGTCTCCTTCTGAAAGAATCTTCCCCGGCATTTAAAAAAATGTATATTTAGGGATGTGTGTGTGTGTGTGTGTGTGTGTGTGTGTGTGTATGTGAGAGAGAGACAGACAGACAGAGAGAGAGAGAGAGAGAGAGGGAGAGGGAGAGGCAGGCAGGAAGAGGTAGTAGACAGAGAAGTGTTCAAAGCTACAAGATGTGGGTTCAAGTCCTCCCTCTGACACACACTGCCTGTGTGACCCTGGGCAAATCACTTAACTTCTTCATGCCCTAGACCAGTGGGGTACAAAGTGAAATAAAAGGGAGTCACTAAATCAAACATAAAGATCCCTGGCAGCCACATATCAATTTAGCAAATCACAAATTAAAGTCATCTCTATTTTATTTATTTTCTTCAACATTTGCTAATTACATTTTAATCTGGTTCCATCAGGTATGTGTTTGACACTTCTGTCCTATATAGCTCTTTAAGAATGTAAATTGCAGAGAAAGTGCTGGCCTGTTTTGGCTTCTTCACCCTAGTTGCCTTCCCTATACAAATGAAATCACAGGTGCAGTCTCTATCCATTATGAATCTCCAGTCCACCTGCCTCAGGTGCCAAAGTGATCTTTCTAAAGCACAGGTCTGGCCATCTCTTCCCTCTCCCCCCTCTTTTTCTCCTCTTCTCTCTTTTCTTTCTTTATTCTCATTCTCTCTCTTCTCTCTCTCTCTCTCTCTCTCTCTCTCTCTCTCTCTCTCTCTCTCTCTCACACACACACACACACACACACACACACACCCACACACACACCATATATAACCATATACATCGGTAGCCAGGGGTCCTCGTTTCAGCCATCCATGTCAGCTTGCCCAGTACAAGGTCCTTATAGCTAAGAGGACCTGAATTTAAGTCTCATTTCTGACAGTCCCTGTATGATCTTGGTCATTGTCACATCCCTGATCCTCAGTTTCCCCCCCTGTAAAATGAAAGGATTAGGTTCATTAACTCCTAACTTCTTCCAGCTCCAAATCTGATCTTACAGATCCAGCTGGTGATGGTGACTTTTAATGCTTTGGGGATGACTAAGTTATTCAATCATCTAACCTGGGGAGTTTCTGTGAGGGATGGAGGCATGGTAACCAGCCATTTTCTTTCTGTCCCTTGGCTGCCATGGACCATCTAAGTGAGCCTGAGACTGGGTCTCAGGATCTCTAGCTATCTCTTTCGCTCTACTTCTTTTCTGCATGTAGGTAACTCAACATTGACCTTGAGATGGATATAAACAGGCTTAGTTAAAGGCCATCCTGTGAATTTGAGATGTCTAAGTTCTAGGTCCCTTGGCCAAAGTGGCAAGGGAATTTCTGCATCACAGAAGATGACCACCAACAACAAGAGAAGTCCAAGCCTTCTGAATGGCCAAAAAACAGAGACTTTGAGGGGACAGTGCAGAGTGGAAGAAAAAAATAACAATGCCTATTAAAAAACAGGCTTCCCCATTATTGAGCCCAGATGGACCAAATGTGTGGTCCCATCATCAATGAGTCTCTTTAGTGGAGAGTAGCATCCCAACCCTTGAGTCCAGTAGAAGGTAATAATCAGTAGACAGACAGACAGACACACACACACACACACACATTCCCCTAAATGTTGGCTCTTTCTTCCACATCAATTTACCTTGAATTTATGTCTTGTCTCCCCACCCCCAACCCATACAGTGTAATTTTGAGGACAAGAACAACTTTGTTTTTTGTCTTGGCATCTCTATTGCCTAACACAGTGCCTTGTACACAGTGGGACTTAATGCTTGTTGAATGACTGTGGTCAAACCGAATTAGACAAGGAGAATCAGGACAGATTTCTTTTGCTTGAGGATCATTCCACTGTATGTGTTCCCCAGGGACAGGGTAATATTTTAATATCTAAACATAAGCCAGCATACTAATAAACCACTTTCCAAAGTCAAACACATCAATATCTGTATGTCAAATGCACAAAGTACAGCTTTCTCAATTTTTTTTAAATTTACTAATATTATGACAAAACAAATAGGAAAAACAGAAATTAAGTTTCAAAGAAAAAGTCACATAGTATTTCAGGAATATCTTTACCAACAATTAAGGGGCACTCAAGTTACTTTAGGAAGGCAGTGTGACATGAATAGAGAACCAGAAAGACCCAGATTCAAGTTATGTCTCTGGAACATACTGGCAGTGACCATGGGGCAACTCACTCATTATTTAGTGCCTCAAGCAACTTTCTGAGAGAAGTTCCACTGGAGTGACTGGTCTGAGTCAGGGGAGGGAGTTTTACACACCAAGAGCTCTTCATACCAATGCAATTACCAGGCTTGGGCTAAAAACAAACAAAAAACCCGAAAGCCCCAAATAAAAGTTCTTTTCCTACAGCTTTTTAAAAAACCGTTTACCATATCTACAATATCCTAATTATATTGGCTAAATTGTTTGTTAAAAATCCATTTGATCGTGTCATTCCAGAACTATACAAAACCACAAAACAATTATTTAAAGAATAGCTTTCTACAGGACGGCTAGGTAGCCCAATGGATAGAGCACCAGACCTGGAGTAAGGAATATCTGAGTTCAAATCTAGCTTCAGTCATGTACTAGCTGGGTGACCCTGGGCAAGTCGCTTAACCCTGTTTGCCTCAGTTTCCTTGTCTATAAAATGAATCAGAGAAGGGCACTTCAGTATCTTTGCCAAGAAAACCCCAAATGAGGCCACAAAGAGTTGGACACGACCATGCAGCAACAACAACAAAGTCTTGTGTATTTTACGCGTTGAAAATATTATTCTGAGAAGGGATCCAAAAGCTTCACTAGACTACCAGAGGGGTCCGTGCCATAACGAAAGGTTAAGAAACCCTGCTCGAAAGCACAATCACTGAGCCATATTGCAATAGGAATAGTAATCTATACATTTAAAGATGTTTTAATATACGATTTATTCTGAATAGAAAAAGAGCCAAAAAAAAAAGGGGAGGAAGCTGGGTGATGGAACGGATAGAGGGGCCTGGAGTCAGGAAGAACTGAGTTCAAATTGGACCTCAGGCAACTTAACAGCGGTGTGGCTCTGGGCAACCCACTTAACCTGTCTCAGTTTTCTTGTCTGTAAAATGGGTATAAAGATAGCCCCTACATTGCAGGCTCAAGTGAGATCGTAATGGGAAAGCACTTAGCACAGCGCCTGGTATATAGCTGCTGCTGTGGTTCAGTCACTTTTTTCAGACATGTCTGACTCTTCGTGACTCCATTTGGGGTCTCCTTGGCAAAGATACTGAAGTGCCCTTCTCTGATTCATTTTATAGACAAGGAAACTGAGGCAAACAGGGTTAAGTGACTTGCCCAGGGTCACTCAGCTAGGAAGCATCTGAGGCCAGAGTTGAACTCAAGTCTTTCTGATTTCAGTCCCAGGACCCTGTGCACTATGGCGCCACCTAGCTGCGCATAGTAGGTGCTATATAAATGTTAATTTATTGTTAGTAGTAATCATAATGATAATTTTAAATGGAAGTACAGCGAAACTCAGCCAGGACATTATCTACCCTGAGGCAAAGGCCAAATTTCCTTGAGAGAGATCTTTTAATTACCATGTTATCAAGAAACTACATTTGTAGACTATCTAATTTTTAAAGACTGGGAGGGGTCTATTTTGAAGGTTTAACTATAAAGAATAAGCCCACCAAGTTTTCATTATGTAGAAGAAGAAAACACTTTGAAGTCATGGCAAGAAATCAGTTGGACCATGAAAAGGATCAATTCTTTTATTTTCAGCTTCATGGTTATTTTAAGAAAGCTTTTATATGGAAAAAGAGCATATACAAATATTACAGCCTTCAATTCCAGGGTTATCAGGCAAGGTTAATCTGCAGCTACACTGTAATACTTCCCCTTACTTTAACTAAAAAAACATCTCACTGCAAATGTTTTGGGATGCCTGTCAAAGTCTCAAATGTTCTCTCTTTGCCCAAGACTTCTAAAATGTCTCTTCGTGATTCAGTCTGCCAAGGCTTTGATGTTTTTTCTTCAGAGCTGGGACTCCCTCCCAGGTATGAAGTGCGAATGAATCCCTTGGGAACCCCTGAATGTGTCTATATATTGCCATTAGCCAAGTTATTGAACACATTCTAATTTAAAGTGAGATCTCACTTGCAACCAGGATTCACAAGGTTCAAAATTAAGATTAAAAAACAAAATGAAACCAAAAAACCCAACAACCACTAGGCTGCATTTTTAAAATATTTGGTATCAGTCTGACAGAGGCAGGATTACAGTGGGAATCCTACCCTCTCCATTCTGGACACTACGCTTCCTGAGGCAGTCCAAAGGATTGTGGGAACACTTCACCTCTTGACCTATGCTTAGCCTGCAATCCACTAAAACTACCTTTTTCCTCTTGGAGCGTTTTGCTTGCACAAAGGAAATAAGCCACATAAAGCACGTGATAATTTTCCAAGTGAAGGAAGCTAGGTGGCTCAGTAAGTGGATATGGCCTTGGGTGTGGAGTCAGGAAGACCTGAGTTCCAACATGGCCTCAGACACTTACCAGCTACGACCCCGGGCCAAGTCACTTAACTTCTGTTTGCCTTAATCCACTGAAGAAGGAAATGGCAAACCATTCCAGTCTCTTTGCCAAGAAAACCCCAAGGACAGTTGGTCCATGGGGTGACAAAGAGCTACAACAAATCTTCCCAGTGCTATGAAAATTTCAGTTATTGTTATTTTTTTGTTCTCTATAATTTTTCAAAAGATCACGAACAGCAATTCAGAGGTTAGATTTGGCTTTCCAACACTCTGCGCCTACTCTGTGAGTGCCTGGGGATGAAGGCAGCTTGGTGCTGCCTAATCTCCTCAGTTATGATTTTCCACACCCTATTAACCATTTTTTGTTCTGTCCTTCTCAGTCCAAAAGTTTTCATTCCTGGAAGAGAAAACAGGATCGAGAGTCAGCATGTACTATCTTATTGCCAGTTGTCATCAGCCTGGCCATCCCATCTTCCTTTTACCCTTATAGGTTTGTTGTTTTTTATTTAATCTTTTTTTGGGGGGGTGGAGGGCAGAATTTAGTCTGAGGTTTCACACTCCTGATTCTCTTAAAAGCCCAACAAGCCCTGGAAAATTCTTTATCTTAAGTACTGGACCAGAAATCCAAACCCCACTCTGCCAACACAACCTTCTGTACCATTCCTTCACTTCCTAAATTCATTTTTCCATGCTGATCTTATCAACTCTACTTTCTTTTGACAACAGTGATGAAGCCTCTAAGGCACGGGGCTCTTTCTTTGTTGTGGACCCCTTTGTTAGACTGCTAAATCCTAAGGCCCCCTACTCAGAAGAATGGTGGTGCCTACATAAATAGTGGAAGGAAATGCTAATATTCAGCTAGAGGTTAGTGAAAATAAAGATATTTTTTCTCCTCGTCCAAGTTCATAGGCCCTCCCCTACACCCCCCTCCTCAACCCAAGTCTATTGACTCCAGATTAAGAACCTCTCTA
Organism: Trichosurus vulpecula; assembly: GCF_011100635.1. Lineage (NCBI taxonomy): Eukaryota > Metazoa > Chordata > Mammalia > Diprotodontia > Phalangeridae > Trichosurus > Trichosurus vulpecula. Next base: position 49,220,464 of record NC_050578.1, read on the forward strand.
GGGTTTATTGATCTGGACTTCCTAGTTTGTCCAAATGCTCTCTCTAGATTCCTGCCCACAATGTCTTTTGTCTCCATTATGAATCACATGAAGTGGGGAGCAAATGTCAGGACTGATCAATCTAGGAAATTCTCCAAGTCCTTGAGAAGGCAACTCAACTCTTTTTTTGTTCATTCAAAATTGCTACATGGCCGATTCAGCACCCCCTCAGTGGGCAGTCCCTAATAACCATGACTCATCTCTCCTTCCTCTGATCAAAAAGGGACAGCATTGCCTGGAGGCACCTGTGAAACCTCTCATCATTCCTTGCAACATTCTCATATTACAAACTAAACTAAATTCAAGTACTCCCAAGATAAACATAAGAGCTTTACGGAAAGGAAAAGTTATCTAAAGAGTCTGTAAACATTTCAGATATCTGTGATACCTGCTTTGGGGAAACATTGCCGGTGGCATACCACAAGCAAGTTAGAAAACTATTTATTTTGTAACCGATGACATCCAAATTCAAATAATAGTGGGTAAGTCTAGGGCTTCTCAGGGTCTAGAAGAGTTTAATTATTACACTAGGCTATCATTTAAGTTTGTGGAATTTTTAGCAACAGTGGTATCTTTTAAAAATGAATCAAATGTTTATCTAGTACTTAGCATATTTCCACTGATTTCCTAGGTCAACAAACCAAAATTCAACTAATATATTAAGTACCTACTATGTGCATCCCACCATGATGGACACTACAGATAAGTCTGATAAGACCTAATTTCTGTCCATTCTCCCCTTATTGTCTAGTAGGAGGGGACATGACATATGCAGTAATAATCTTAATACAAAATAATGTGTCTGTGTGTACATATACATATATACACACATGTATATATGCTCATACACATGCAGAAGAGAGATTAAAACCATTGCAAATTTGAAGAAGGAAGAGTTAGTTTGTAATGATCAATGCCTTGAAACAATCCTGATTGAGTGATGGGAAAGGATAAAAACCCTCTTCTTCCTATTTTCCCCTATGGATACTATACTTAATAAATGGCTATTTAATTATTTTGTTGAATTTAAGTTACAAATTTTTCTTTTTTTTCTTTCTTTAAATTTTTTTTTTTAGGATATAAAAGAAAAGAATAGCATCTCCCAAGTCCCTCATTTCCTATTTAATAAAAGTCTACATTTAACAGCTAGGTGGCAGCTAGCTGGACTCAGAACACTTACTAGCTTTGTGGTCCTGGGCAAGTCACTTTATCCTGTTTGCCTCAGTTTCCTCATCTGTCAAATGAGCTGGAGAAGGAAATGGCAAACCACTGCAATATCTTTGCAAAGAAGACCCCAAATGAGGTCACAATGTGTTGGACACGACTGAAACAAGTGAACAACAATATTCAACCTATATAATAATTTCCATCCCAACATCTGTCTACATACCCTCTAGTCCCTAGATTCTTGCCTATGATTTGATGGTTTCTGTCACTTTCCATCATCATAGTTCTCCAGTGACTTATAAGAGTGACATTTCCTAGAGACACTTAAAAGGTGGAAATTTCATTGGAGTGACGTTCTTCAAGCAGCTGAATCATTACTGTTGCTTGGTAACTTGTTTGTGTTTGGCAGGCGATACTCGGAGAAGCACAGGTACATTCAGTCACATAGCAGATGATTTACTCAGCACTGTCTCCTCCCACCTACTAGACCTGGGAGCCAAATTCTCAATCTTAATACAGTTCTTTCCCCTTGTCAACACCGAAAGCTAGAGGATAGAAAGCAAAATAAAACAAAACAAAACAAAACATTCCACTGTGTAAAATACACAGATGCAATTTTAACTGGAATCTAGGCAGTTTACAAATGTCTTCGCACTAATTTCAGTCAAAAGGGAACACTCAGTCTCAGTTGTATATCAAGTGCTTGGATTATAAATGGTCATGAAAACCATCTGCCATGACCATGAGAATTATTCAACTCATTAACATTTCCACCAATGAACATATTTTACAGCAGAACTGAGTCACTAATATCTGACATCATCATCAGGAGAGATTTTTTTTTTCAGGCAACCAGAGGTCTGACTCATTCAGCTGGCCCTTCTCCAGACCATTAAAGCTGCAACTGTTTGTGAAAAAGCCTGCTTGTCTTTTTGGAAAACTCAGAATCTTCCCTATCATCCAAGGAATTCCAGCATTGGAGAAGGCCTCCAGTTTTAAAATTTGGGGTCTTGCATGTTTGGGGGGGAGGGGTACTTAAATGTCTGTTGAATGAACAACATCATAGACTGGTGGACAAGCACAACATAACATGTCCCCATACGATGCCAGTTTCAACATTCATTTTTCTATTGGACTGGTGATTTTATTGGTATAGAGAGCTCCCAGTGAAGAAATTCCTCTGCCAATGTGCAGATCATCACCTTCATTGCAACTCAGAGTCTTGGAAAGTTGCATGGGAACATTAAAATTAAATGGCATGCCCAGAATCACACAGCCTATGTGTGTCAGAGACTAGACCAAAATCCAGACCTTCCAGACTCTTAGGCTAGCTTTTTGTCCATGATACTAGATTGTCTCTTTTCTGCACTTAATTTAATAGCTATATGATGGAAGTGAAGAAAAACATATTCCATGCTATTTCCTAGAATGTTGTAAGTGCCAACAGAGTCTAAAGCCAATAACTCAGATCAGTTTATAGTTCTCCCCGACCACACACACACACACACACACACACACACACCTTTCTATAAAATTTTTTTTTAAGAGTGATGTTCCTTTTTCTTAATTTTCTCTCTGCATGAAATGCATAAAAATGGAGGGGGGGGGTGGTTAAAAAATTTGAAGAAATTTTGCGATTCATAGTCAAAACCCTTATGTGTTTCTCACTAACCCAGAGAGGTCAAGCATGCCTATTCAAAATAAAAACATGGAAGATACCCCAAGAGTCAAGTCTAAATGGTAACAGCAAGATAAGAAAAACCAGTCACGAATGACTGGTTTTTTTCACTTGGCATTTATATAGACTGAAAGATGCATGACAAATTTTTCTTCCTTTTTCTTTTAGAACTGTGTCCTAATATATTACAGGTTGCATGTGGCTGTGGTTGTTGCTGTGTTTCTCCTTCGTTCTCAAAGAGGACCATGACATCAGGGAAAGGATGACATGACTTGAAGTTGACTTTGATTTTGAGTGAGGGAGGGCTGTATAAGGTCACCAGCCTCACTTTTTCTTCCAGGGTCCAGCAGCCTGATATTCCTCAGGATGACTGGAGATGGCCCAGGATGCAATGGGAGACCCTGGCCCTTGCAGGCAAGGCCTTTTCATGTACTCACTTAGAGTGAGGTAATGCCCATTCACTAAGTAGGCCTCTTTAAGAGGATATGTGGGACATGCTGAGCAAAATAAGGAGACTAATGACCACAATAACATAAGGGAGGATTAAGAACACTGAACAACGCAGTGTCCATTCTTGACTTCTATAAATCACCTCTTAGCTCTTGGTGGAGAGATTGGGTACAAGCCAGATGCAGACATGTTTTTAGTCATGGCAACACATTGCTTTGTTTTGCTTACTATATCTAGTTGTTACAAGGCAATAAACAGGTGAGGGATGAAATTTTTGAGGATCTACAAGGCAGAGTTCTAATGGTGGGAGAACAATGGCAAACCCAGTGGACAGTTTTTAAAAAGGGCTTCAATAAAATATTTTTAAAAGGAAAAAATATATATATATGAAAGGGGATTAAAAAAAAACAAACTAATCTGGCAATAGATATGTTTTGTCTTTAGACTACAGTTATAAAAACAGGTCATTAAGGGGATTGATTGATGGATTCTGGCCCTCAACGCTAGAGCTGGGACTGAGACAGGATTCCCAACCTGGGGTCCGTGATATTGGTTTCTTTTTAAGTATTCTTGATAATTGTATATCAGTATAACTGGTTTCCTTTGTAATCTTAGCAATTTTATTTTATTCATTTAAAAACATTCTGAGGAGGAATTCGTAGTCCTTACCAGTAGGCCAAAGGGGTCGAAGACACAAAATACGTTAAGAACCCCTCGTCTGAGGGACAGAGACAACATGCAGATACCCAGTATGCAATATACAGCAGAAAGGGGTGAAGGTTGATTTTTAATGATATTTCTGATAAATACATATACTGCTCTCCATGGTACATAAGCATTTATTTTGTGATATGTGTGTATGTGTTACTATGAAGCCCAAAGCCTCAAGAAGTGTGGGTAGGGATATACAAAATGCCTCGTTTCAGAAAATAATAATGAATCTTCCACAAGAAAAGAGTTTTCTTGCATTTCTACTGGAATTTCTCACCCAGCAGAAACTAAATTCAACGTGTCCAAAGCAGACCTGAGGTGGGGCAGTGGATACAGTGCTGGCCCTGGGGAGGTCAAGAAGACCTGAGTTCTAATCCAGCCTCACACTAAATAGCTGTGTGACCCTATGCCACACCCTCAGACCTCCAGCGGCATTCTCATACCATAATCGCATAATTGTATTCTATTACTGACAGGTCTCCTTTTCCACGTGAACAACATTTTATTAAAATAATCCACAAAATACTGAGAGCAACGTATTGAGAGCATCCTAGGTGGTATAGAATAGAGCTAGTGTTGGACTTGAAGTCAGAAAGATCTGAGTTCAAATTCTCCCTTAGAAACTTCGTATGACCTGGGAAAGCCAATTAACCCTCTCTGGGACTCGGTTTCCTCATCTGCAAAACAAGGATACACAGCACCTACCTTGTTAGGGCTATTGCGAGGCTCAAATGAGAATAGATATAAAGGATGTTGAAAATTTCAAAGTGCTAAATAAATGCTCATGACCACCGCCATCATCATCCTCGAGAAAAGTCTAAGGAGGAAACAAAGGACAGCTAGGTAGTGCAGTGCCTAGAGCACCCCACCTGGAGTCAGAAAGATCTGAGTTCAAATGTGGCTTCAGACTCTTCCTAGCTATGTGACCCTGGGCAAGTCACTTCACCCTGTTTGCCTCAGTTTCCTCATCTGTAAAATGAGCTGGAGAAGGAAGTGGCAAACCACTCCAGTCTCTTTGTCAATAAAACCCCAAATGGGGTCACCAAGAGTGAAATGAGGCTGAAATGATTGAACAACAAAATTCTACAGTAGATCACTTCTTTAGGGTCACACAAGTCACTGAAAAGAAGGTCTGTAGAAGATCTCCTGTCCTTGTTGCTTGTGGCTATTTAAGAAAAAAAAAAAAGCATTTGTGTCAGTAAAGCAGAGTGCCTCCTTACAGGCTAACTCCTCCAACGTGCATGTCAAACTCAAGCAGAATAGAAAGACAGATGAAGGCACTGTATTTAATGATTTATTTCCAGTGAGTAATAAATCAGGGAGACATGTGCCTGACACGGTCATAGTTGGATGTCCTGCACTGAGTCCAAACAGAAGAGGGCATCCCTAGGGACGGCATGGAATTATAAAAGAGACTTGGCATCAAGAATGCTTTTAGAAAAAAAAAAAGTCTGCCTGAAAATGAGATGGGCTGGTCATGCGGAATATAGAAGGAAAAATGAAAGGTAGCCCACACACCCCACTGGTATCCGTAGGATTTCTAGAGAACGGCCCCAAGCACCAATGGTAGACCATCAGGACAGATAGATTCACCTAAGATAGGTCACTGACCAGACTGACACAGCCTGGGTTGGCTTCAGTGATTCAGAGATGCATCTTTTGGCAAAGTATCATATTGATGAAGTCAGTGGATTAAAATTCCATAGAAGTTATTTTTGTGTGTCCAGCACATGTCCCCAAAAGCTTCACAGGGTAAATAGAGGCCATATCTCATCCAAATTATCTCTTCTCTGTCAACATCTTACCGTGTGCCTTGTACACAAATACTCACTGAATTAAACTCCCTCTCTTGAGGGATATATTTAAGGAAATCCCTTCTGTGTCTCAACAACCCATAGTTCGTCAGTTAACTAGCATTTACTATGGGCCAGGGACTGTACTAAACAGTGAGGAAACAGAAAAAAGCAAAAAAAAAATCAATTTCTACACTCAAAGAGATCACAGTCTAATGAGGAAGACTAAAAGGACTATGTGTACAAACAAGATATAGACAAGATAAATTGGGAACTGTCTCAGAGGGAAGGCACTAAGATTAATGAGGACTGGGAAAGGCTTGTTCTAGAAGGTGGAATTTTAGCTGAGACTTGAAGGAAGCCAGGGATGCCCTTAGATTGAGGAGGGGGAGAATTTCTGGGATAGGGGGCAACCAGTGAAAAAATGCCAAGAGTTGGGAGATGGAGTGCCTTGTTTGAGAAAGAGCCAGAAGGTCAGTGTCACTGGATTATAATGTGCTCAGAGGAATGTCAGGTATAAGAAAACCAGAAAACCTATCCCCAATAAAAGGGCCAGGTAAACAAGGCCTTGGTCCAAATCCTTCAATTTACAGATGAGGAAACTAAAGCACAGAGACCATGAGTGAGGTGCCTAGGACCTAGACTTACAATCCAGCCTTCTTTCTCCCATACCATGTTGGTGGCAGGCCACCATACCACCATAATATGTTGGCAGCAGGCAACCATACCACCCTAAAATGTTGGCAGCAGGCGACCATACCACCCTAAAATGTTGGCAGCAGGCAACCATACCACCCTAAAATGTTGGCAGCAGGCGACCATACCACCATAATATGTTGGCGGCAGGCGACCATACCACCATAACATGTTGGCAGCAGGCGACCATACCACCATAACATGTTGGCGGCAGGTGACCATACCACCATAATATGTTGGTGGCAGGTGACCATTCCACCAAACCATGTTTGTACCCCAATTTACAACACAAACTTGCAGCACATATATTCTTAAAATGAATCGTTTTCTTCACAACCTTTTATTTTATTAAAGGTAAAAAATCCTAAGATATCATTGTAGGAGTGAACAAAATTGAGCTGACAATCTGACCAAGCTTCCAGGTTACAATTCCTTCAGGTCTGGTTTTCCTAGCCCTGAAGCTTTGCAATCAGCTTATCCAGGAACAATCAAGCCCTGGGAAAAAATTGGTTTCTGCCACCCAAATTTACATCGTATTGATTTGTATCAGAAAGTCAATTGAATAATTTACAGTGGGAATCTCTTTCCTAGGAGGGACCCCCTCTAGGAGAAACCCAAGAGAAGGCCTTAATGTTGGCTGAGTTGAATTGATCAGTATGTGGCATTATCCAATAAAATCACAGAGCTGAAAGCACTTAACTCTACAAACTGAAGCAGTTATTGCTCGGCAAACATGAGGAATGAGAATGAGGAAGGACAGGCATGGCTAAACCTCCCCAGTGCTGGTCTAGGTCCCCTCCCCCACCCCCACAGGCAGAAGACAGTCTGAGATCTTTACCCACACTCTTTCCCTTCAACGCCCTCAGCGTCTCAAACAATTCTTACATCCAAGGCTTCTTTCAGTCTCTCTTATTTCAGGGAGAAAACCAAGGGATGAGTACTACTCCGCGCTCTTACAGCTTCAGTTCTCCTTGGAGGAAGGTGAGGTTTCCATTTACTATCATCCTCATTATGGATCTTCTATTGGATGAAAGAGTGTTCATTCTCCAAAACGAGCACCACTGGGAAAGGAGAGCACCATAGCTAAATTGAATTACAGCCAAACTGCTGAATGCAAAGAAAATGGGAAGCTTATGGGGTGAGTGGGCTGTGTAGTCAATATTTTAAAATTTAAAGAATAAAGCCCAGCTCCCAGGAAACAGATAGCAACTAGGAATATAGAAACTCATAACAGCTCATCCAGGATTCGAATGAATGAAACTGTTACTGCTGGCCTGCTTAAATAACAATTCTTTCCGAAAGTGGCATACACTATCACAATATCACAATTGTGGCATATGATATTCCCACCATCTCTGGGTAGTAGGGCACTTGGTCCCGATGAAGGGGTACTTGTGCTTAGACCCCAGCCCTAGGATCGTATCTCTCCCTAACCCAAAAACCTTATCTCTGGCAATAACTCATGAGTGGGCCCAGTGAGGCAAACTATCTCTCCCTGTTACAAGAACAAGCTGACCTCTGTAGAATTTCCCTTGTATAAATAGGACTATCTTGTACCATTAGAACTATCATGTATGATTACGGATTCCCATAGTTACCATATACAATCCAGAGGTCAAGCTATAGACATCAACTCCCAGGGCTATCTTGTAACAGATGTAGATGTACAGATGTACAGACCGCTTAGAAGCTCCCCTCTCCCCAGGTCACGCCAGTAGTGAATGATGCCTATGTCCAAGGTACAGAAACTGTTTGCTCCTTCCTACCTCCCCCCTACCCAATTAGTGTACTTGCCACACAACTCACTGTACCTTTACTATATAAGCTTTAGCGTCACTCCTGTTAGGCTGTAAGTTCCCTAAAGGAGCTCTGCCCACCTTTATTAACATTAAACTTTTTGCCACTTGACTAGAAGATTGCTTGAGTCTGCAAATTCTTTCCAGACAACTCTGCCCTGAACCTCGGTATTCTGGGGTCCCTGTAATCCTAAACTTCATCACAAAGACCCTGTATGAACTCCCTGATGCTGAATTGCTACAACTCTTACAACCTCACTGCCCTTGGCATCTGGTACCAAAAACAAGCACCACCCAGCAGAGGACTCAGCCCAAATCTTGACAATGAAGCCTGGTCAAAGAGAAGGATACTATTTCTGGGTTCCAATGGTTACCAGATGGCTCCTCTGTACTGTTTCTTCCCCTCCAACTTTGCCCCATTGAAAGCCAGGCAAATCTAGGAAGCCAGGATCCACTCCCTAAATTTCTTTAAGAGAGAGATGCTATCAAACAAAATGGTATACTTCTGACTTATCTGGGAAAATAATCCCAATCATTCCAGTAGCACCACACCTACACTTTCAGATTTTTCATTCTTAACACATGCTCTAAAGCCACAGAGATAGTCCCATAATATGACTGTATGGAGGGCAGGGCCAGGTCTGTACACCATCGGTGCTTAATATATGTTTAACTGAAATACAATGTCAATTCTTCCAAATAAACTCTCATTTCATATCTTCCAGGCCCCACGAATTTGTCTTTTAGGCAAAGGCCTCTCACACAGCATCTTTCATGGATTTCTTCTTTTTTTATTTTTTTAAATACACTGCTTACCAATTTTCTATGATTTAAACCTTATTTAAAGGAATTGCAAGAAAACATTTCAATTAACAAAAAAAAAATTCATTCTGTTTTATAAACAGACTTCTGGAGCTCTGGTAATATCACGAAGTTTTTCAAGTATATGGTCCACATGGACCTCAGTCTGCTCATTTGCAGATGGCCTGATTGATTGGCTCTCCCAACCCTTTTTAAGGGCCTTCAGTCTATTTGCAAAAGAGCCAAGTTGAATTCGGCATATGGTCCATAAATATTGAATTAAATATGCTTAGGATTCTGTTACTCCAAATTTCTGGGAATTTGGCTAAATCACTCTTAATCTAAGGATGGCAATCAGGGAAATTAAAATGGTAGGTGTCTTTCTTTCATCCATCCATCTCTCTGTCTGTCTGTCTGTCTCTCTTTCTGAAAAGCTACAGAATACCCACAGAGACTCAGTTTGTATCAAATACTGTGGTTAAAATTGCTTCATGCAAAGTGGTTTTCTTGCCCCCACCATTGTGGTTAATTTTCAATATGTATTCTGAAACTAGTTCCTGAGATGATGGTGGGCATTACTTGAAATGGAAGACAGACTAAAAATAATAGCTACTGTCATTTATTCAAGGTGTCCCAAAGGTTTTAAGGCAGCTTTATTTAATAGCTTAAAACAGCATTTTGGGATACCTTGCATGGGACTCCATAGTTCCAAAGCATTTTATGTCTGTCACCTCGTTTAATACTCACAATAATCTCATGAAGTAGGTGATGTTATCCCAATTTGTTTAAAAGAAATACATTAGTATTTGAGGACACATAAGTGGTGTAGTAGATAGGGCTTTGGGCTTGGAGCCAGGAAGACTCATCTTCATGAGTTCAGCTCATGACAATGTATGACCATGTGTAAACCACTTAATCTTGTTTGCCTCAGTTTCCTCATCTGTAAAATGAGTTGGAGAAGGAAATGGCAAACCACTTCAATATTTTTCCCAAGAAAACCCCAAAATGGGGTCACGGAGAATTGGAGATGACTAAGCAACAAATTATTTTTTGCATTTGATAGGTAAGAAAACTTGATCCTCAGAAAGTTTAAGGGACTTGCCTTTAAGGATCTCATACACTCAGCTAAAGGGCTCAGACATAAAGGTTTAGTCTCCACATGCAGTCCTCCTTCCACAATACCTACCCCCCCCCAATAAAGGCCTAATTCATTTCAAACCAAAAGGATGATGATGACTTTATTACTACTAATAGATGTAATATTAAAGTACTGTATAGAGTTGACCTATTAAAATTTTCTATGATGATAAATTTTTTTAAGAAGGCTAGAGTATAGGAGGAAAGGCTATTTATTAGTCATAGTGCTAAGTCACCCAAATGCCTTGTGTGATCAGGAGCCATTGCTATCTCTGTGAACACACAAAGGTTCACACTGAAGCATATTTATAGCATTAATCACCTTTTTACCTTTACCTTCAAGGGAATAATGCAAAAAATAAGATGGCATTTGTTAATGGATTCTCAAATGACCCCTCTCTATACTCCCTTGTCTAGGTAAATGTAGCTGAATTAGGAAAACTGCATACCTCCATATCAAACCCATTAACTTGCTATTTCTTATGTGGTTCTCTGTGATAGCAAAAATATATTCTGTCAGGCAACAGAGGAGGAAGATTGTTCTTCCTCCAAAGTTTCTGTTCCTTTTCTTTTGTCCTTGTGTGCCAAAATTATTCTGCCATCTTGATGGGAACTTCCCAGATAAAACCTTTTTGATTGTCAATGAAGCAGACTCTCCCTTTGTGAGGCCCATCCTCTCCACCTCCCACCTCTTTTTAAGCTCTTTTTCCCTTCATCACAGGTGTAGGCTTTGCCAAGAGGGAAAGAAATAGCTTGGTTGAACTATTTGGAAATTTTTGCCAGTGTGGGTAGGCACAGTCTCAAGGGTTCCTCTTCATAGTTGCTAAGAGTCATTGTTGAAATTAAAATTATAACCTACCTGGCTTAGAGTTGGCTGTTAGAACAATTCAATGGTGAACTTAAAATGATAGCTAATTTGTATTATTAATAAAAAGTTTTTAATTGAATATACTACTTTGATGCATATTAAGTCTCTAGGTTTTAAGTTTTCCCCAGTCAACCCAGAATACGAGTTAGGCTAATGATTAACTGTTACAAGATTCAAGGGAGCCAGCACAGAGAGAAATCATTAAAGGCTGACAAGGAAAATTCCTTGGAATTTTTTTTAAAAATCAGTCACCATTTTGATTGCTATTTTAAAAAGACACCAATGAGCCTCATTAACACCCGGATAGAAAATATGTTCTCATTCAAATGGCAAAGTACTCTTTTTGGATACTTCAGAAAGTAAAAAAAAAAAAAAACCAAAACCACCAAACTAACCAAGAATCTGAGGTGGTGGATTTGAGATGCTGTGAAAAACAATTCAGATTGAACATTCCTACTGCCTGACTGTTCAAAGGCAACTGGTTCCCCCTGCCACCACTCCCACCAAGGGGAAAAAAAAATCATGTCCCTGGGTACAGGACCACTCAAACCAGCACAAATTTTCTTAGCACAATTCAGTGCTTTGGAAATTCTGAGATATGAGGTGAATGGGGCCAATGTTTGCATATTCATCTTTAAATGTTTTTAGACACACTTTCCTTAAAGCCTCACTGAGTCAGTGAACATTCTCTTCTGGCAGTAATCCAAACAGGCTAGGAAATGTGTGCAGTGAGCTGTTTAGTTTTTCTGTAGTTACTAAGACAACAAGCAGAGCAAAAAACCCACTTGTACATGCCCAGAACATTTTATTGCCCATATCTTCTTTGAGAAACCTGAAACTGTTCTGAAGACCATTAAAAATTCAGAGACAGTGTGTGAGAGACAGACAAGAAGAGAGACAGAGACAGAGAGACAGATAGGAGAGAGAGACAGATCTTTGCAAAAAAAAAAGATTTTTAATTAATTAAAGTTATATGGTATGGCAGGAGTGGGGGAAATTTTTTTTATTTAGGTTAGTGGAGAGCTTTTCCATCTTCTCCTTATGCCTTATGCTAAATTAAAGCCTTTCCATCTTCTCCTTATGCTGAGTTAAAGCACAAAATTTTTAGCACCAGAATTCACAGAAGCATCAAACTTACTGTTTACAGAAGTTGACAAAGGCAGAGAAGCCACGAGACCCCAAGTGGAGGCTTTTTTGCAATCAGTGCACCAAGGTTTGGCAGGAAACTCAGAGGAGAATGAAGTAGGTCTGGAGAATTATGACTCTAAAAAGAAGAAAAATATTACTTATCAATGATAGGTTTTCTTTCCTCTTGGACCTTTTCCCTTTCCACCAAAAAAGTAGAGAACCCTCCAGAACTACCCCAGTGAATGGGCCAAGGGGAAAATAACAGAGTTTTAAGGGGTGCTGTAACTCTACACCAAGGGAATAAAATTGTTCATGAAGCCATGTTCTCAGATCTATAAAATGTTACATTGATAAGGGGATCAAAATTAAGTTTGATGTGTGCTTAAGTATATGTCGTCTTGACGCAAAATGAATGGCAGACAAGTTTTCAAATGCACGTAACTGAAAGAATTTTGTATGTGGGATCAGGGGAGCATACCGAGTAAGAACACACCTACAGTTAATAGAACCATAAGAACAAAGCAATCTGATATTTTAAAACAAAGCAACCACTCAAGGATAAAGCAATGATATTTCCAAAATGAATTGCCAACTCTCTCACACAACATTTGTTATCTACATAGCAAATTTAATTGACATATAGTAATAATTCTAGGTGTGCTGGGCCTGGAGTCAGGAAGGCCCATCTTCCTGAGTACAAATCTGGCCTCAGACACTTACTAGCTGTGTGACTTAACCCTGTTTGCCTCACTTTCCTCATCTGTAAAATGAACCACTCCAGCATCTCTGCCAAGAAAACCCCAAATGGGGTCACAAAGAGTCGGACACAACTGAAAAATGAATGAACAACAAAAATATATACACATTATATAAATACTACATACACACACATATACACATATATACCAAGTGTAAAGATATATATATATACGTACACACACAAACATATACACACACATACACACATATCAATTGTTTAGGTCATGATGCTAATGGGACCAGTTATAATTTTCATTCTGTTCATCAGCCACTCAGTATACTCACTATTACCCTTGGCAACTATCATTAAAATATATATATGTCTTTGTTTACAAGGCAAAATGGATGAGAAAGCATAGCTATCTAAATATAAATCCATCACTAGAGAAGCTATTCAGAGGGTATATGCTACCACAGCATCATTTTTGTAGACAATGCAACAAAAGGCATCAGGGAATTAGATCAGAAAACATTGTTTGTGGGTTTCCTTTTTTTTAAAGGTACAGTTGGTTATCTTGAAGTTAAGTAACTTGTTGAACATGCTGCTTTCACTGTCAGGAGATGGTTAAATAGATATTCCATAGAAATAGTACGTAACTTGATTCTTGGGATAGACAGAAACTTTCCCCCAAAGCATCTGTTTTTAAGTTTGATAGACTTGAGATCTCATCTGGCAAAAAGGAACTACAAACATCTCAAGGGATTCAAGAAATTGGAAGTACATCCCTATTAGATGGATGAATTCAGAAGCTACCCAAAGGTTTCATGCCTGGAAAAGCGCCAAAGTACAAAACAGCTTGTGGTTAGGGATATATATTTACCTGGAAGGTGGACAAAAGATAATTTCTTAAGAGATTAGTTATTAGAAAGCAAAGTTTCATTTTTTTAACATTATATAAGCCTTTCATAATGTGACCTCAACCTACCTTTCTAACCTCAGAATACATTTCCCCGTTGCTCCCCTTCCCTCACTCTATGGTCTAACCAAACTCACCTTCTTGTTGTTTCTCACACATATCATTGAATTTTCTACCTCAGTGTTATCACTTCCCATGCCTTAAATATACTCCTTCCTCACCTCTGCCTATGCAGTAAATAAGTCCAGTGAATGGTGCCCTGGACTAAGAATTAGTTAGACCTGAGGCTGAATCCTGCCTTGGGTCCTTATGAGCTATGGCTCTGAATCACTAATTTCTCTAGGTTTCAGTTTCCTTATCTGTGAAGTGAGCGGGGTAGCCCTGCTGATCTCTAACTTCCTTCCCAGCTCTGAATCTAGGATGCTATGATCTTCTAGACTTCAAGCCTTGGCTCAAGCAACATCTCTGTAGAAGTCTTTGACAATCTCTCTCCTTTCCTCCACCTACTAGTGTCTTCCTTTTCCCAAACTATCTTGTATTAAGTCTGTTGTTGTTCAGTCATGTCTGACTCTTCATGACCCCATTTGGGGTTTTCTTGGCAAAGATATGGAGTGGTTTGCCATTTCTTTCTCCAACTCATTTTATAGATGAGGAAACTGAGGCAAAACGGATTAAGGGACTTGGCCAGGGTCATACTGCTAGGAAAGGTCCGAGGCCAGATTTGAATTCAGATGTTCCTGATTCCAGGCCCAGTGCCCTATCCAATGAGCCATCTAGCTGGGCTCCTACTAATTATGTGTCTAGTTGTAAAAGCGCATGCTGTCTCTCCCAATGGAATATAAACTCCTGGTGGATGAGAGATGGTTTCATTGTCATATTGGTATCCCTGAGAGCATCTGGCACATAGCAAGCACTTAATAAATGCCTGCTGATTAGTTTCACTGTGCAAGTAGGACGCAGTCATTTCAACAATTTTAATAGACATTTACTAAGGAAAGAATCTAGCAGGCCCTGGGGCTGTTGAGAAGCCATTCCAAACACAGAGTACAGCATATACAGGGGAACAAAGATTGGAAATCCTAGGTCTGTCTGTACAAGGTTGACTGGAACAAAGCACACAGTGGAGGGAAGTATTATAAGGCTGGAAAGGTAAAGGGGCAAGAGGGTGAGGTGGTATTTCAATGCCTTACAGAGGATCTTTAAACCTCCTTGGCAGGTAATGAATTGGTGGTTATTGAAGAGTTCTGAACAGAATGGTGACATGAGCAACACTCTAATGAAAGAGATTCTGGCAGTAATATAAAGGAGGGAATAGAGAGTAAAGGTGACTTCAGTACGCAAATTCAAATTTATTTTCTCTCACTATATACCCCTATTGAAAGAGAAAAAACAAAACCTTTGAGAAATAAATTCCTACATTGGCTATATCATATACACCCACTCACCCACACAATATGTATGTAAACACACATACTTTATATAACACATATATTTAAACATATATATGTATATATAAATATGTAGATATATACACACATGTATACATCCACATACCTATACACACATCCTGAGTCATCACCTTTCTATCAGGAGAACAGTATTCTATTAAGAGGTAGGTAACATATTTCATCACGGATGTCCTGGAGTTTTGTTTCGTCAGTTCACTGATTAGAGTTCTTAAGTCTTTTAAAGTTGTTTATTTTAATAGCATTGTGGTAAATGTATAAACTGTTCTTGTGGTTTTGTTCATGTCAATGCATCCGTTGATATAAATCTTCAGGTTTCTCTGAAATCATCCCCTTCATCATTTCTTACAGCACAACAGCATTCCATTACACTCACATACCATAATTTATTCAGCCATTCCCCAACTGATGGGCATCCCCCCTCCAGTTTCCAATTCTTCACCACTATAAAAAGAGGCTTTAAATATTTTTGCCTGTTATCGGTCATTTTCCTCTGTCTTTGATCAACCTTAGTAGTGATATTCCATAAACAATTTAATAGCCTTTTGGACATAGTTTCAAATTACTTTCCATAATGGTTGGACTAATTCATACTTCTACCACATTAGTGTACCTGGTTTCCCCGATCTCCTCTATCATCTGCCATTTTCCTTTGTGGTCAGCTTACCAAATCTGATGGGTTTGAGGTGATATTTCAGAGTTGCTTTAACTTGTATTTTTCTAATTATTAATGATTTACAACATTTTCTTATATGGTTATTGATAGCTTGGATTTCTTCCTCTTAAAACTGCCTACTCATATTCTTGGAACATTTATCAATTGGAGAATATTCTTGTACATTTGACTCAGTTCTCTCATATATTTTAGAAATGAAACCTTTATCAGAAACTTGTGGTATTTTTTCTCAGCTTCTTGCTTTTCCTCAAATTTTAGCTTTATTGGTTTTGTGTGTACAAAACTTTTTTAATTTTACACAGGCAAGTTTATCTTTTTTATCTTCCATAAGCCTGTCTTTTATTTGGTCATGAACTCTTGCATCAAAATAAAAATTATGCAATCGTAGAATTAGAGTTGGGAAGGATGTTATAGAACTTCTGGCTCCCAATCTTATCCAAATAATGAGTCCTGCCTACAACAACATGAACAAGTAGTCATCCAGCTTCCACTCGATAACCTTTGATGACAGGAAACTTCCTATTTTCCAAAGAAATACATTCCATTTTTAGACTGTTCTTATTGTTAGGATGTCTGATAGATAGCACCTAGGTGGAAAAGCAGATAGAGTACAGGGCCTGGAGTCAGGAAAACTCATCTTTCAGAGTTCAAATCTGGCCTCAGTCACTTACTAGCTGTGTGACCCTGGGCAAGTCACTTAACCCTGTTTTCCTCAGTTTCCTCACCTGTAAAATGAGCTGGAGAAGGAAATGGCAAATTACTATAGTATCTTTGCCAAGACAACCTCAAAAGGGGTCACAAAGAGTTGGACATGACTGAAATAACTTAACAACTAACTGTGTGTGTGTGTGTGTGTGTGTGTGTGTGTGTGTGTGTGTAGACACTCTTCTTTACACCAAAGAGATCAAGGAATTTAGAGCTGGAAGGAGGTTTAGAGTATATTGTCCAGAGGTTTGGAGCTTGGGGTCCACAGACACCCAAGGGGTTTGAGAATCTGTATGAGGAAAAAAGTTCCATCTTGATTTCACTACAATTGGTTTTCTTTTTAATCCTATGTATTTTATTTTATGCATTTACAAACAACCTTCTGAGGAGTCCATGGGCTTCATCAGATTACCAAAGGGGTCATGGACACACAAAAAATTAAGAACTACTGGTCTAGACTAATCCTTCTCATTTTACTGATGAGGAAAACTGAGGCCCGCAGAGTTTTAACGATTTGTTCAAAGTCACATGAATAGTTAAGAGTACAAAGTCAAGGCTGGAACTCAAGCCGTCACTCACAACTCCAAATGCAGGGCTCTTTCTACTCCGAAGCCTTTGCCTTGTCCCCAGTGCTTGTAATCTTTGATTAGACTTTTTTCCCTTCATTTGCTATGAACTACTCAAATTTTTCATACTTCCTCATGCATAAAAGGAAATATTACTACTACAATTTTCCTTATCTGACAGAATACTGTGAATGCTAATAAAATAGTATTGTTAAGCTTTCTGGTTCTCTTTAGGAATTTTTTTTCCTTCTTCAATGGTGAAGAGGAAGAAGTAGGAGCTGTGCATGCCGAAAAGCATTCTGGTCATACCAACTCTTCTAGCCAGTCACAGAAGGAAGCCAGATAAATAGACAGACCTCAAAGCATCAATGTTTCTTCATGGTGATCTGCTGGTCTACACTAGTTTTTCCAGGTGCCAAAAAGGTCAGCATTTGGTATCATTAAAACAAATGCACATTTTCTCTACAGTTATTAACTTTCTCTGTTCAAACAAGAAATATGGGATCCTACTTTTAAAAACAGAAATGAAAGGGGCAATGTGGGGCAGACAATCTAAAGGCGAGAAAAGAAGATCCAGAAGCATCTCCCAGCATTCCCTTTGGGAACAGAGTATAATATTTAACTGCAAAGTATTAGTTTGTGAATTGTGAATTTATTGTGAATTATGAAATTATTAGAGCTTGTGAATGATAACTGGATAAAACAAAGACTCAAAGGATTAGGTTTTCCTTCCCTACATTTATCAGAGCTTAAGGTAGTTCTTGGTGGGCAGGGTTGAATGGGGTTGGAGAGGAAGCTTCAGAAAGAGAAGGTGTCATCATCACCTTGAGTCACAGGCTGGAATGAGTTGCCAAGGAGAAAAATGAATGAGATTCCCTCTTGGAGACTCTCACCAGATTCAGCCATGTGAAAAGGGATCTTTGGAAATATATTCTGCTGGAGCTCATGTTCATGGCTGTGGGCTAAGTTAGCACTGCAAGTCTGGGACCCTCTTCAGATTCAGCAACCTTGCTTCCCCTATTAATTTAGCCTTCTACCTATTTGGGCTTCAGTTCCCTCACTTACAAAAGGAGGGAGTTGGAAGAGATTTTTCTCTGGGGTCCTTTTCATCCCTTATTATATGATTCTGCATGAAGTCAGAGCATCCAGACTTGAACCAGAATTTAGCCAGGGCCTATGAAAAATGATCAAGAGTGAGTTTTTGTCATAAAATTAATACTTGTTTTAAGTATTATCACCACCAAGGAGACTCAGAAGGGAGAAAGAAAGGTCAGATAATTTAGACATCAGCTTACAACTCCTCTGGGTACATCTGTAAAGGTTCCCCAATTAATGCCATCAGTGACAGGTAACATGGATTCAGTGAAAATAAATAGTCTTCAAACTCCCCCACTCCAATTCTAACAGAGTGAAAAGTCTGTGAATGTCTACTAGTACAACCTAATATGGTTTTAGTTTTAAAAGACATTATTTTTCTCTTCTCTTTCTTTCTGGATTTGAGGTCAGGTGGAATAGAGAACAGTATATTCGGCATGCTATTATTTTTAAGGGATTTCATTACACTCCACTCTTTTTGAGCAAGTGAACTTTTAAGAATACATTTCGATAAATTTTTTTTAGAATGTCAAAAATAAATGTTTTGCATGACTTCACATGTATATTTGTTATCATGTTGCTTGCCTTCTCACTGGGTGGTGGAGGAGTGGGAGGGAGGCAAAGAATTTGGAACTCAATTTTTTTTAAATGTATGATGAGAATGTGTCTCAAAACAGGAAATTCTCAGAAAGTGGCAATGCCCCACCTAGGTTCCTCATTGCTGCTTGTCAATCAATCAGTCAACAAGTATTGATGAGGCTCTTAATCCACGTCAGACACTGCGCCAAGTGCTGGGGATACAGAGAAAAGCAAAACCATGGTTTCTGCTCTCAAGAAGCTTACATTCTATGGGGGAGAAAACATGCAAATGACAATGTACTATGTGATGTGTAGCATGTAAATGGAGCTAATTTCAGAGGGAAACCACCAGCAATTGCAGGGGGTGGATAGTTGAAAGACTGTGAAAGGTTTCTTACAGAAGGTAGGGTTTAAGCTGTGTCTTGCAAGAAGTCAGAGGAGCCAGGAGGCAGGCAGTGGTGGGGAGGGAAAGCATTCTGGGAATGGGGGTAAGCCAATGAAGATACATAGTTATGAGATGGATTGCCTCCTGTAAGGAAGCCATTGTGACTAGCTTGTAGAAAAGGGTCAATTATAAAAAAAATTAGAAACGTAGGAATGGGCTAGTTTGTGAAGAGCCTTAAAAACCAAATAGAGGATTTTATATTTGATCCTTGAGATAACAGGGAGCCATCAGAGTTACTGAGTAATGGGAGGACACGGCTGTCTTGACACTTTGGCAGCCGAGTGTAGGATGGACTGACATGGGGACAGACTTTGAAGTACAGGCATTAATCAGAAGGTTATTGCAGCAGTCCAGGAATCATGTAATGAAGGTCTGCCCTAGGGTGGTGCCAGTGTCAGAGAAGGGAAGGGGGTGTGTATAATAGATGATGGGAAGATTAAAAACAAGACTTGGCAATAGATTGGCTATGTGGGGCGAGTGCAAGTGAAGGGTCCAGGACGACAATGAGGTTTAAGCGGGGTTGCTGGGAGGAAGGTGGTACTGTGGCCAGTAAAAGGGAAACTGAGAAGGAAAGATCATGAATTCTGTTTTGAATGTTCTGAGTCTGAGCTGTCTATGGGAGGTCCAATCGCAGATGTCCAACAGGAGATGCCAGGGACAGGAGGTCAGGAGAGAGGTAAGGGCTTGTTTGTCTTAACTTTCTGCTGTCACCACATGAATGTGAAAATATGGGAGGCCACTGAGCCTATGCCTTCCTCGCACTATTGATTAGCACAATGACTGAAGAGTGGTAGGCTAAATAAATGCTTTCTGCCAGGTCAGTTCAATTGCACAAACTCCTCTTTACTATAACATAAGGGAATCTGAAAGTATGAATTCTTCAGAACTTCAATGGATTTCTGATTTCACAAAGATGGGTGGGCATTCCCTCTACTGAGGCAGATGCTGTACCCTCTGTTGCCCAGGCCTTTCAGCCTTGTCTGATTTTTCGTGATACTATTTGGGGTTTTCTTGGCAAAGATACTGGAGTGTTTGCCATTTCCTCCTCCAGCTCATTTTACAGATGAGGAAACTGAGGCAAACAGGGTTAAGCAACTTGCCCAGGGTCACACAGCTAGTTAGTGTCTGAGGCCAGATTTGAACTTAGGAAGATAGGTCTTCCTGACTCCAGGCTGAGCCCTCTATTCAGCTGCCCAGGCAAATCACAGGTCTCACATTATTATTCAGTCCATGTGCAGATTTTTTTTTGGAGGGTGGAAGGCAGGGCAATTGGGGTTAAGTGACTTGCCCAAGGTCACACAGTTGTAAGTGTATCAAATGTCTGAGGCCAGATTTGAACTCAGGTTCTCCTTACTCCAGGGCCGGTCCTCTACTCACTGCACCATCTAGCTGCCCTCTCTCCCCCCTCCATGTGTAGATTTAAAGCATCAGAGTACGCCTTCCAAGGAATCTCTATTATCATTTCCCTTTCCAGTCTTCAGACCCTGTCTAGGCACCAGCTTCCTACCTGGGTCCTTGACCATTCCAGCTCCCATTCTAAGGCCTATGCTGCAGTCTCTCTCTTTCAGGGCCCCTCCTGGTCCCTGAAGAAGCTAGGTCTTTTCTTGAGGAAGAAAACCAGAAGGAGAACAAAAGAGGGGGGCCTCAACATGGAGTACTCCGGCAGGTTCAGATCTCAAGACGACCAGAACGTGAACAGAGAGGAACATAACCAAATACAAATGTATGAGTGAGACAGATTACCAGAAACATTAGGAAAAAAACCAGAACTAAGGAACTAAGACTTGAAAAAAAATTCTAAGGAGAACTGAAAGGGAGAAGTTTTGGCAAATTTGAAGTCAAAAGAATTAAATATAGCTAGTATTTACATAATTGCAAAGTGCTTTACATATATTATCTCATTTGATTTTTAAAGAAGACAATATATTGCCCAATAATTATTATCCCCAGCTAGGAGATAGGCAGCTAGATGATTCAGTGGATAGAGGGCTGGGCCTGGAGTCAGGAAGACCTGAGTTCAAATCCAGCCTCAGACACTTACTAGCTGTGTGACTTAGGAAGTCATTTAATGTCTGGTTACCTTAATCCACTGGAAACAAAACGGCAAACCACTCCAGTGTCTTTGCCAAGAAAACCCCACAGACAGTACAGTCCAGGGGCCCATGAAGATACAACTGAACAACAACCACCATTTTTAAATGGGCTAACAGAGCCTCTCTCCAGAGAGGCACGATGAATAAGCATTAGAAATGAGACTCACCCCCAGCTTTCCCTCCAAGTTCAGTGGTCTTTCCACAAGACCACACTGCTCCTCCTCTCTAACAGAACAGATTTAGAATGAAGTGAGCATAACCAGGGGAACAGCAATTTATAAACAAGACTTAACTCTGAGCAATGCAATGACCAACCATAAAACCCACCTAAGGAAAAGGGGACGGACTCAAGATGCAGAACGCCGCACATTTTGCACATGGCTAATACCGGATTTTGTTTTGACTGTACATATTTATTACAAGGGGTTTGCTTTTCTTTTCATCTTTTTTTCCCCCAGTGTCAGTCAATAAACATTTATTAAGCGCCTACTATATGCTAGGAACTGCGCAGGATACAAAAAAGACAAAAAATAGTCTCTGCCCCAGTACGGTTGCGGAGTTCTAGGGGAGAGAGGCAGGAAAGAAAATCAATGTTCGAAAATCTAAAACAAAATTTTTAATCTAATTCTTTGATAAAGCTGAACCAAAAAAAAATGTTCAAATATATCAATATAATATATTAAATATATATTATATATCAAATATATCAACATAATATATCAAATATATATTATATATCAAATATATCAATATAATACATTAAATATATATTATATATCAAATATATCAACATAATATATTAAATATATATTATATATCAAATATATCAACATAATATATTAAATATATATTATATATATCAAATATATCAATATAATATATTATATATATATAAAATATATATATAAATATATATTATATATTTAATATATCAATATAATCAAATATATCAAATAATATATATTAATAAAAAGTACTACATTAAGTGTTTCAAGAAGACAAAGATAAATAAGCATTAATTACACAACTTCCTAAATCCTTCATGTTTTCACTTGATTTCTCCCATTAACCAACCAGTTGATACTTCATTTCTAACTCCCTCTTTGAACACTGAGGCTTCAAGCCTCTCCACCAGTCTCATCAAGAATTATCATCAGCCTCTTCTTTTCTCAATTCTCTTCAGGAGGAAAAAGAGAGACAAATATAATTGTCAGTTTACAAATTAAGAAACTAAGGATCGCAGGGGTAATGCAGTTTGCCCAAAGCCCTCCAGGGAGAAACAGAACCGAGATTGGAAACTAGGGTCTCCAGACAACACCCTGCCTCTCTCAGATACAAAACTGTATTAAAGGCAGCAGACTTGATAGGTTTAGCTTCATGACACTTTTGTGGTTCAGTCATTTTTTCAGTCATTTCCAACTCATTTCAGTTATGTCTAAAATGACCCCAGAAATGACCCTACATGACCCCAGACTGGAGTCGTTTACCATTTTTTTGCTTATTTTACAGACAAGGAAACTGAGGCAAGCAGCGTTAAGTGACTTGCACTAAGGTCAGATTTGAACTCAGCAGATGAGTCTTTCTGACTATACAGGCCCTGTCTACATTCTATCCATTGCACAATCTCAAGACACTTTAGCCCTGGACAACAGGACAGGCAGCAAGAGTCCAGGCTATATCCTCATTTGCATTCAGAACATTGCTCTAGGATGAGAAGACGCTTGACAAGAATGAACACAATGAGGGCAGGGAAAGGTGGAAATCTTGGGCCACCTGACAGTGTTTGTCCTGGTTCTTTAACCCTGGAGTCATTACAGTGGTAAGCATGGCTGTTCATCACAGGATAATCCAGGGTCATGACACACACTGCCCCAGGGCACACATGCGACATGTACCAGAACTGAAGGAATAAATAGTGATGAAAGCTAGTCACACCTAGCCAAGGGCAGGACTTTAGATAAATTCTTCTAGCTGAGTTGACTCCCAATTTCCTGTCCTTCCAGAAGGCTGCCCAGTGGTGAGCAATGGGCATCCAAACATTATCAAGCAATTAGTTGATGGAGCAGATAAAACTGGAGTCAGGAAGACCTGGGCTCAAATCTGGCCTCAAACAATAGTAGCTTTGAGGCTCTGGGAAAGTTACTTAACCTCTGGCCTCCTTAATTTCCTCATCTCTAAAGTGGGAATAATAGTAAAGCACCTACTTCCCAGGGTGGCTGTAAGGATCAAATGAGATATTTGTAAAGTACTTCGCAAACTTTAAAAGCTATATAAATGCTAAGTATTATTATTAATTATTAAGTTTAAAAAAAAACCTTGAGTCATTGTTGATGGAGTTGTGAACTGATCCAACCATTCGGGAGAGCAATTTGGAACTGTGCCTAAAAGGCTATAAAAATGTGCATACCCTTTGACCCAGCAATATCACTTCTAGGGCTATATCCCAAAAAGATCATAAAAACGGGAAAAGGACCCACATGTACAAAAATATTTATAACAGCTCTTTTTGTGGTGGGTCAGAATTGGAAATTGAGGGGATGCCCATCAATTGGGGAATGGTTGAACAAGTTGTGGTATATGAATATAATGGAATACTATTGTGCTATAAGAAATGATGAGCAGGCGGACTTCAGAGAAACCTGGAAAGATTTATATGAGCTGATGCTGAGTGAAATGAGAAGAACCAGGAGAATATTGTATACAGTAACAGCCACAGTGTGTGAGGACTGACCTTGATAGACTTAGATCTTCTCAGCAATGCAAGGATCTAAGACAGCTCCAAAAGGCTCATGATGGAAAATGCTGTCCACATCCAGGGAAAGAACTATGGAATCTGAATGCAGATGGAAGGATGCTATTTGCTCCTTTTCTTCTGTTGTTTTGTTTCTTCTTTCTCATGGTTCCCCCCATTCACTCTAATTCTTCTTTGCAACAGGACTAATGTGAAAATAAGTTTAATAAGAATATATATGTAGAGCCCGTATCAGATTGCATGCCATCATGGGGAAGGATGAGGGGAGGGAGGCAGAGAAAAGCTTATGGAGGTGAATGTTTAAAGGTAAAAATAATTTAATAATTAATTTTAATAATTTATAATTAATTTAATAATTAATAGCTTGCACAGAAATTAATTAAATAATTAAATCCTTGGGTCTGACTCTACATGGAGCATCATTTTGTTTTACAATTCACATTTTTTTAAAAAGTCTTTTCATATGATAGTTTCCAAAAGCCTCAGAGGGTTTATCTAGCAGGATTACGTTGATAGGTGACGACTGAATGTGAGACATAGACTGGATTTGAAAGCATAAGGGTTCACAGTATGAGAAGGTATCTTTGAACACCACGGGCACATGTGAAGCCATTTTTTTAGCATAGCGGGAAGAAGGCAATGCATACCTGAAAGGGCTTTGAGGATTAGATTTGTTCTGCCTCATATATAGATGTACATATATATGTAAATATATTTCAATCGTATCAGTTTCTGAATCAAAACTGTCTCTTATGAGAATATTCCAAAAGACATCAAGAGTGATTAAGAAAGAGGGTGTTGATCAATAAAAATTTATTCAATACCTACTATGTGCCAGGCACTGTGCCAAGTGCTAGGGATACAAAAAGAGGCAAAAGACAGGCCCTGCTCTCAAGTAATCCAAAGTCTATTGGAGGAGATTACATGAAAGCAACTATGTATAAACAAAGAATAGACAGGATAACCCAGAAATAATCAACAGAGAGAAGGCACTAGAATTGAGGGTGATTGGGAAAGGCTTCTCATAGAAGGTGGGATTGTAACTGGGCTGTGAACGAAGTCAGGAAAGCCAGGAGGTAAAGATTGGGGATGGGGGAAAAGGCCCAAAGTCAGGAATAGATTATCTTATTCATGGGATAACAAGGAGACCGGTGTATTGCAGAAAATGGAAGCTAGGGAGTGTATAAGATGGAAGAAGACTGGAAAGGAAGGTTATGAGGGCTTTGAACACCAAAAAGGATTTTATATTTGATTCTGGAGGTGATGGGGAACCACTGAAATTTACTGAATAGGGGCAAGAGCATGGTCAGACCTTCAATTTATGATCACTTTGGTAGCTGAGTGGATGATGGACTGGAGAGGGAAGAGACTTGAGGTAGGAAGAACCATGGGCCAGCAGACTATTGTAATAGTCCAGGTGTGAGGACCTGCTCAAGCATTGTGGCAACAGCTGCAGAAAGAAGAGGGTATACAGGAGAGATTTTACAAAAGTCAACTCAAGAGAGAGGCCCTGCCAACAGATTAGACACAGGGTGATGGGAAGCAAGGAGTTGAGGATGACACCTAGGTTGTGAGCCCGAATGACTTCGAGGATGGTGGTGCCCTCAACAGTAATAGGGAAATTTGAAAGGAAGAAGGCTTTGGGGGACAGGCAGTGAGTTCAGTCTTGGATATGTAGAGTTTAAGATTTTAATGAGACATCCAATGGAAAGACCACTTGGCTTTTGGAGCCCGAAAAACATTCAAGTATCTGCCTTGGGGGCAGCTAGGTGGCACAGTGAGTACAGCACTGGCCCTGGAGTCTGGAGGACCTGAGTTCAAATGTGGCCTCAGACACTTGACACATGTACCAGCTATGTGACCTTGGGCAAGCCACTTAACCCCAACTGCCCTATCAAAAACAAACAAAAAAAACCACCTGTGTGGCGAGTCATTTTACGTCTCTGGGTCTCAGTTTATTCATCTGTAAAATGAGAAGTAATAGGCCATGATTTCTGGGGAGAGATGGTGAAGCATATTTACTCCCACCTCCTAAGAGAGTGGAGATAGATTCAAGATGCAGAATGGAACTTCCATTTTTCCTCCACAAATGCTAGAATTTATTATTTTGACTATCATAGTCGTTACAAGGGTTTTGTTTTCCTTTTTTACACCCCTCCCCAAAGGTGTATGAAGATAAAGTAGATGGCTATTAAAAGAAAAATAAAATAAAATGAGAGGGTTGGAAGAGATAGGCCTCCAGGGTCCCTCTAGCTCTTAATCTGTAATTTTATATAATTCAGTCATTAGTGGTTCCTTTAGAGATTACTCGGCCTACTATTTATCTCTGAAAGTCTTTAAGGTGGGAAAGGCTACTAAAGAGCTCCTACCAACAATTTCTTAAATGTGGCAGGATCCATTCTTTAAAATCTAAAAATCGGAGAGAGGAAAGAAACAAGAGGCTCCCAAAGCAATGTGCCATTTAAGACTGAAAGTCAACACCCACACATTACGGCTTTCACAGTAGACTTAACTTACAAAACATATAATTAGTCATCTAAATTTGCTTTGTAATCGACATGCACTTGAACCTTCTAAATGTAGAGATTATGACAAGCTGCCTGTAATGTGGGTAAAACAACATTAGTTGAAAATCTGTGGGCAAGAGTGCACTGCATTTTGTGGGATGGGGAGTCCAGATGTACAACCCTGTCATTGCATACTAGCATATTAATCACAACCAACATGAAGGAGATGCCTTGTATACCAAGGTGGTTAGGTACATTCTCTCCGCTTCTGAAATTAAAAGCCCCATTCACTGAGTCACATTTGAACTTACCACAAAATCGTCAACTTGTCATTTGCAAAATCCTACCCTGGTAATGCCAGACTAAGCTTTCCTTCCAACATGACTTTTCCCAGGACCCCTCTCTCTTAAAAGACATTCTCTCCCCTGCCAGAAAGCCAACCATCTGGTAAAATGAAGGACCCTTATCAGCAAGCCCCCGCCTCCAGTTATTTGTCTGGGGGCAACTTTCTGCCTGTACCATCATGGGGGTTCCCCTAAAAAAAAATCTACAACCTACATCACACACTGATTATGTTCAAGTAAACAATTCATTTTGAGACACAAACCACACAGTTGAAACTAAAGGTAATCGGTTTTATTACTCAACTGACTTGGCAGAAGTATACAGGATCCAACTGTGCCTTTAAGGGACACATTGTTTTTATACTACTAATGGAAAACTTAGTCACCTCCTCTAGGAGTCTTGGGGCCACAGATTTTTGCCGCTAATTCATCTCACTTCTACTTCCCCAATTCCCCAAGGCTGACTTCTTTCTCTTAGCACGGTGCCTGACACATAGTAATCGCTTAATAAATGCTTTATCTGGCCGAGCTCCCTAACTCAAGGGAGAAGTGGTGTCTTTTCCTATCTAGGTTCCAGGTCTATCGCATACCTGGGATACTGCTCCCCTCACAACCACCTGGCCCTCCAATGTCTTCCAAGCTCTGACTCCTGGGAATCCCTTGGGTAGCCCCTCTTGACTGTGAGCACCCTGCTTCCCTGCACTTAACATACCATCTGGATGGGCACATCTTGGGAGTCTCAGCTAGCTCTTTTCTTACCTCTTGTCCTTGATTTTAATATTGTTCTAACAGGCTAATTCCTCCAGGTTCACCACTCATATTTGTGGGTTGCCCAAAAAGTTAAGAAGAGAAGAAGGTGAAAACAATGAGCAGAAGAGGCTGAGGTTCCTCTTCCAGAATGCTTTAAAAACTACCTTGTTTCTTCAAAATCTCACCTTTGCTGGTCTCTATCCCCCGTTCCCTGCCCAGAGATCCCATCACACAGAATTCCCATTTGGAGCCCTGGCTAAAAATCTACCATGCACATAAAGCGGCACAGCAAACAAACCCTCATTTGACTCTCAGTATTATAGGATAGTAGAAGGAAAACTGACTCCAGAGTCAGAAGACTTGGGTTCCAGTCTTGCCTCTGATGCTTACTACCAGATGACCTTGGCGGAGTGAATCGGCCTGCTTGGGTGTCAGCTTCCTTCTCGGTAAAATGAGGGAGAGAGACTACATGACCTTGGAGACCCCTTCCACCTGTACATGGGTGATCCTAGGAACATCCTGGCCTGCAGCTAGGTGTGGGGTTGGGGGTGGGGTCATCTCCCAATTTATTCAAACATTAGGATAAAGAGGTGTTTCTAACAAAACCTCTCCACAACTGAAACTCTGCTAAACTAAGAAAGCCTGGCTGAAGTGAAAAACATCTCTCCCAACAGGCCACAGACTGATTTAGCTATGGAAATAATGGCTCCATTCCAAAAAATACATATTTTCCTGTCATGTGGTAAGGTTCATTACTAAATTTGGGGCTGTGCATTTGTTTTTTGGAATAGAAATGAGCTCAGAAATTTCAGTAGCTTGCAGTAAGCTGTATCTATAATTCATTCAAATTGTATACAGAGTCTGAGTTTCTTCTTTGTTGCTGGCCAAATTTATTCTAAGGCCCTGACTTAAAAGGTTATAGAATAAGGAGTTCTTTCATGTGCAGAAAAATTCTTCCAACCAAACCTACCCTTAGGACATTAGCCTGCTGCCTAGGTGTGTTATTCATTAGGGTTCAGCCTCCTGCATCATAAACTCAGTCTCACCTTCTGTTCCATAGAGGTGTAGAACACGAGGTGTTAAGCATTTAGAAGAGCAAGAGGTGATTACTATAAACCAACCAGGGGCTCATTAAGGTCAAGTCATGCTAAACTAACCTCATTTTCTTTTTTGAGAAGATTTGATGACATCTTGCTCCCTAAGGATATTCTACTCCCCCAACTGGCTTTTTTTAATACATACTCTCCCAGGCCATAGCCAGTCGTTCTGCCTTTTGTCCTGCCACTGGACTTCAATGACTGTGGAAGAGAGTGAGGCTGACGACTTTGTGCAACTCTGCCTCACTTAAATCCAATCCGCAAGCAAGTCAATACATCATCCTGTGATGTTACTGGCCCTCTTCAAACAAAAGACGAACAAGGACCACAACTCTCCTGGATATTTCTACAGCTTCTGACACTGGTGATCACTCTCTCTCCTTCTGAATACTTTCTTCCCTTGACTTCAGAGTCACCATCTTTTCCTGCTATTCCTTCTATGTGTTTAGTTGCTCTTTCTGCCTTCTTTTCTGAGGGATCAGAGTGGTATGCTGTGATTAGGAGTCAAAGGGCCTGGGTTTGGAGGCCAGTTCTGCTATTAGAACTGAAGGTTTGAGGTTGGAGGGGACCTCAAAAGCCCTCTGGTCCAATCCCATAACTTTACAGACGAAGAAACTGAGAGGAAGTTAAGTGACTAGTCCTATGTCACATAGGTAGTGTGAGAGACGGGGTTTGAATCCAGGGCCTTTGACTCCCAAGCTACTGTTGTGTTTTTATGGTGTGTTGTGGCAGGACCATCTCAAAGAATTCAGAGTCAGACCAACTCTAACCCAAGTAAAGGCATTTATTGGGAGTGACATCACCAATGGGCTGAGTTCCAAGAGGAACCAACAACTCAGTAAGACAAGACAGATAATTTTATAGTGTAATGATGCTGATTATACAACAGAAATCATGAATATTAAAAAGGCAGGAGCAATTTGTTAAGGGATTAGGTAATAGGGAAGGGGTGTCAGGCTCAGTGAAACTGTGCATGCGATTACCCAGAATGCATACAGAAAAACCCATTTGGAGGGGCTTATATATGTGTATGATGATGTTATAATAAGCCTCTCTACATCATAAGCTCACCTAAAGGACAGCTTTTGCTATTACTGCACCAGGTGGCTACTTAGGGAAAGTCCCTTCTATTGTTCCGGGGTCTACATCCTGCTCGGTCATCCTGGTAGTGCTGCTTTCTGATTGGCTGACTACTGTCTGAGATTAGAAGGATGTGGCTGTGGTTGAGTGCATGAACACACCTGTTGTCTCTGTGGGAAATATGAGGACTGGGTCTAGGGACAGTGGCTAGCTAGAGGCAGTGGCTGGGATCCCATCACACAGACACACCTGCTGTTTCTGTGAGAAATAAGAGTTCATGGACATACCTGCTGTTCTTGTGAAGCAGTGATGCATATGAGGAAGTTAGGATAGTAAAGGCAGGTGGCAGCCGCTAGGTAGGGGCAGTGGATATATTGAGTCTGGGGGCCACTGATGTGCTTAAAGCTAGAGTGTGTGGTTAAGTCAGGGCATGCCTGTTGTTCAGTGGAGCCCATGGGGAAGTTAGAAAACTGGAGCTGGGGGCAACTTTATTAGGATTCCATCACTACCACCATACTACTCATGTGACCTTTGGTGGGTTATCTCCAGGAACTCATGTTCCTCATTTGTGAAATGAGTACCTGAACTAGATGAACTCTGATGTCCCTCCCAGGTCTCGATCAATGATCGCCATGGCTCCTCATCCTCTTCCTTAATGTGGTTGTCCCCTAAGGGCCTATCCTTTGGCCCTCTTCCCTTTTCTCCCCAGCCTGGTCTCATTTACTCCCAAGGTTTGAACAACCACCTCTACGCAGAAGATTCTAGCTATATTTTTAATCTCTTTTCTGACATCTAGGCCCCCATCTCCAAATAACAACACAAAAAGAAATCTCATCTGGAACTGTCCCACCAACCTCAACAAAACGAATGATTGGTAAGGACCTGAACTTTCACTACGATGGGGAACTCCCTCTACCAATGCAGATCTGCTCCTTCTTTGTAACTTATAGTTTTGGCAAGTTGCCTAGAGTTGTTGTTTTGTTCAGTTGTTCCAGTTGTGTTCAACTCACCTTGATCCTTTCGGGGTTGGGGGGGGGGGTGGGTTTCTTGGCAGAGATACTGGTATAGCTTGCCATTTCCTTCTCCAGCTCATTTTACAGATGTGGAAACTGAGGCAAATGGAGTCAAGTGACTTGCCCAGGGTCACACAGCTAGTAGGTGTCTGAGGCCAGGTTTGAACTCTGGTCTTCCTGACTCCAGGCCCAGCACTCTATCTACTGCACCATCTAGCTGCCGATAGGCATAGTTACCTATTATAATTCAACAATTATTTCGATTCAACAGTCCAAGGACTCCGACCTCCTTGCTATTTCTCAATTAAGCCATGTCACTTCTTGACTCTGGATTTTTTTCATTGGCTGTGCCCCTTACCCGGAATTCTTTCTTTCATTTCCACCACGTTAGCTGGCCACCTACCTTCAGCGGCTTCCTTCAAGTCTCACCTTTAGTAAGAATCCTGTTCCAATACCCTTTAATGCTGCTGTATTCTCTGTAGTGATTGTATCCAATTTATCCAATCTATAGCTTGTTTGTACGTAGCTATTTGCACATTGTCTCACCCATTAGACTATGAGCTTCATGAGGGCAGGGAAGATCTTTTGCCTTCCTTCATATCCCCAGTGCTTAGTACAGTGCCTGGCACGTAGCTTATTGTTCTCCATGCTCAAAGAGGACCAAAATGACATCATTATGTCAGGGGTCAATGTACAATGAGTTCAACTATGGCTGATCAGACCAATACAAGCCTGGAAGGGTCTACCACAGGTCAGACACAAATAATCTGTATGAACAATTATCATGGAGATGTCTCTAAATTTGTGCATCTCATGTTTCTTTTGAGCTACTCCAAATCTGCTTTGCTCATAGAGCGCAGCATCTTCTTTGATGCAGGCATGCCATGCTGGGTGGTCCTGTGCCAGTATCTCCCACATCACACAATCAATTCCAAAGTTCTTCAGAAAGACATTGAGAATGCTAGTTGAATAATATTAATTAGGATTAGTCCTAATTAATCAATATTGGTTAGTGAATGTTAGTTGACTGACTACATAAACATCTATATCCCTACTTCATGCAAGTCAAGATGAAACTATTTTAAGTGTAAATAGCATTAGACTAGTTGTATAATAGATATAAGGGGCATTTAGGGGGTGCAGTCGATAGAGCACTGGGCCTGGAGTCAAGAAGATCTGAGTTCAAATGAGGCCTTAGACACTTACTAGCTGTGTCCCCTGGACAAGTCACTTAACCCCTATTTGCCTCAGTTCCTTGTTTGTAAAAATGGAGACATGCTCAAGAACCAATGGCAAACCACTCCAGAATCTTTCCCAAGAAAACCCCATGGACAAAGTCCATGGGGCCATGTAGAGTCTAACCCAACTAAATGACTTGGGAACTACAACAATAGTTAGGAAGCTATGCTTGAGTTCAGGAAGACCTTGGTTGAAATTTTGACTCTGACGATTAGAAACCATTTGATCCTGGCCAATGAACAACCTCTTTATTCCTCAGTTTCCTCTACTTCAAAATGAGAGGTTTGGACTTAGTGACCTCAGCTACAAGAGGTTTTACAGATCAGGCACACCTCTTTACTCTTTTCCTTCCCTCCTTCTCTTTGCTGTAATAGAGAAGAAGGCCCTCAGGGAAGCAAACTGGTGGAGAAGGAAAACAGGCCCAGCTCAAGAGCCTAACAGCCCTACCTACCAACAAGTTTCAGAGCCAGGATGACATGAAAAAAGCCTGGGGGAATTGATGAATGGCAAAGGTAGTTGGCATGGGTTTTTCCAAGAACAGAGAGACAGAGAGATAAAAAATGGTTATCATCACGGAAGCAACCAGACCCTTTTCTTACAACTGCTTCCCACCATAAGACCTGATGGCAAGGCAGTCCCCTAGAGGAGAGGGATCAACAGTAAGAAACTGGAGGTGTGGCCAGAGCAGAATGGCCCAAAGATGAGATTATCCTAAAGGAAACAAGGTCTCTGAGAAGCCCTTGACAAGATTTAACTCTGATCCCCCAAACTGTTCTTTAACCTTCCAAACTTGGGGCTGCCCAAGGACTTGAGAGGAACAATGTGCAGAAAAAAGATGGCTGTGGATGGATAGAGCATTTATTAAGTGCTTAGTATGTGCCAGGCATTGTGTTCAACATGAGATACACAAATCCAAGCCAAAAAGGAGTCTCTGCCATCAAGGAGCTTACGTTCTAATGATGCTGCCATCACATAAAAGAGAACTGAACATATTCTGCAGAGCCAAACAGAAGTGAGCCTGGCCTGGGCACCTCATGAGATGGTGGTCAAGGCCAGGAACTTATTAGTTTGAATAAAGAGGCATCTCCAGGTACACTATCCCATAGGGGTTGTTTTGTTTTCTTTATTTGTATTTATTTTTCCCTATCATTATGAATCAAAGCCTGCATAAAGTCACCATGTTTGTGCCGTTGACTCCATCATGCTCCGCGTTCACCTTTCATTTTTGACGAAGACTAATGACATCACAGGGTGATGTCTTGGCTCAGGCATGAACTAGATTTAAGTGAGGCAGAGCTGCACAAAGTCATCGGCCTCACTCTCTTTTCCAGAGTCATCCATGTCTAATGGCAAGACAAAAGTCAAGATGACTGGCAATGTCCCAGGGTGCACTGGATGACCTCAATGTTTGGTTAAGCTCTAAGCATTCCACGGTGCCTGCTTCAGCTGCCTTCATGGGCATTGGAACAAACTGTTCTCATCCACCCATTCTTCATGCAGCTGGGATAGACATCCCCCTAATTCACTGAGGGGTTTGAGGCCTGTCAGTTTACCATCAACCTGGCTTAGCCTGTCTGCCCAGATGGTTTTACCAGGATGTCATGGCTGTGCGTGCTACGGCTTCTTAGAGCCACAGGTGAAACTTGGGTGACAGGTGAATACCAAAGGTGTTACTAAAGTTCACTGAAACACAATAAGGAAGACAAGATGGTGGGAGTTTCACAAGCCACAGGTGTCAAACGTCACACCCCTTGGCAAAGAACTAAAAATCAAGTGGATAAGAAGATGCCCATCATTTGGGGGAATGGCTGAACAAGTTGTGGTGTAAGACTGTGATGGAATACTACTGTGCTATAAGAAGCAACCAGCAGGATGTTCTCAGAAAAACCTGGGAAGATTTATATGAACTGATGCAAAGTGAAGTGAGAAAACCAGGAGAACATTATACGGAGTAACAGCAATATTATACAATCATCAACTGTGATAGACTCAAATACTCTGATGAAGACAATAATTCAAGACAATTCCAAAGGATGTATGATGAAAAATGCTATCCACTTCAAGAGGGGGAACTGATTGCAGACTGAGAATACTTTTTAAACTTTATTTTTTGGGAGTTTCTTTTGTCTCTTGTCTTCTTTTTCAACATGGCTAATATAGAAATGTTTTGCATGACTTCACATGTACGATCGATATAAAACTCAAGGAGGGGGAGGGTGGGAGGGAAAGAATTTGGAACTCAAAATTTGTAAAAATGAATGTTTAAAATGTTTGCTGTATAACTGGGAAATATTTAATGTAACAAATACAAATATATATAAAATATATCAAAAAGAAATATATGCTAAAAAGAAAAGGGGGCTAGAAAGCAGGGACTTGCTTAAGCTCTCCCCCAGGTCCCTCCAAAAACCTGTAAAAAATGGCTCTGAACAAATTGTAGAATTGCGGAACCCATGAAATAGCAGAGGGAAACAGGGCTCCAGTCCAGGAAAGCCTGGATGGTTGCTGGGAAGGGTCTATCACACAGAGCTGGGAGCGGAGTGGAGCACAGCCCAGTGTGGGCCACGCCAAGACAAACCAGACCAGGAGCTGGATGGAACAGGCGGTAGGGGCCTGAATCATTGAGCTGTGGCAGTTACCAGACTTCTCAACCCACAAATGCCAAAGATAACAGAGAAGGTTAGTGGAAAAACTGCTAGAGTGAAAGGAGTGCATGCTAGCCCCGGGGTGCGGAAGTGGTGCAGCTCTGGGGCTGCTTTCAGAGCTCCAGCTGCAGTTGCTTCCAGCCGCTGGCCCACCCTGTGGGAGAAATTAAGTGACAGATCAGAGTGGGAGTGCACAGCCTGCTTGGATCTGGATCACGGTCCAGGTTGGCGGTTGTTGGGGGAGGAAGACCACTGGTGTGGCAGAGTTTGCTGTGTAGAAGTAGCTCTGAAAACAGCAGCACAGCTCCTTAAGCTTGGGACAAAGTACTCATTACTCTACAAGCAGTCATACCCTGACGAAAAGCTCAAGGTTCAAGTAGTTGGCTGGGAACATGAACAGGCAGTGAAAATGCTCTCAGATTCAGACTCAGACTTTGGAATCTTTCTTTGGTGACAAAGAAGATCAAAACATACAGCCAGAAGAAGTCAACAAAGTCAAAGAGCCTACATCAATAGCCTCCAAGAAAAATATTAATTGGTCTCAGACTATGGAAGAGCTCAAAAAGGATTTAGAAAAGCAAGTTAGAGAAGTAAAGGAAAAATTGGGAAGAGAAATGAGAATGATGCGAGAAAACCACGAAAAACAAGTCAATGACTTGCTAAAGGAGACCCAAAAAAATACTGAAAAAATAACACCTTAAAGAATAGACTAATTCAAATAGCAAAAGAGCTCCAAAAAGCCAATGAGGAGAAGGATGCCTTGAAAGGCAGAATTAACCAAATGGAAAAGGAGATCCAAAAGACCACTGAAGAAAATACTACCTTAAAAATTAGATTGGAGCAAGTGGAAGCTAGTGACTTTATGAGAAATCAAGATATTATAAAACAGAACCAAAGGAAGGAAAAAATGGAAGACAATGTGAAATATCTCATTGGAAAAACCACTGACCTGGAGAATAGATCCAGGAGAGATAACTTAAAAATTATTGGACTACCTGAAAGCCATGATCAAAAAAAGAGCCTAGACATCATCTTTCAAGAAATTATCAAGTCAGAGGGTAAAACAGAAATTGAAAGAATCCACTGATCACCTTTTGAAAAAGATCCCAAAAAGAAAACTCCGGAGGTCAAAGGAGTTAGGATTAAAACCAAGAATCACCTACCCAGCAAAACTGAGTATAATGCTCCAAGGCAAAATATGGACCTTCAATAAAATAGAAGACTTTCAAGCTTTCTCAGTGAAAAGACCAGAGCTGAAAAGAAAATTTGACTTTCAAACACAAGAATCAAGAGAAGCATGAAAAGGTAAACAAGAAAGAGAAATCATAAGGGACTTACTAAAGTGGAACTGTTTTGTGTTACATTTCTACATGGAAAGATGATGTGTGTAATTCGTGAGACCTTTCTCAGTATTAGGGTAGTTGAAGGGAAGGTGATGTAAGCTGGATGAGGTGGTTCTGATTCATGGTAAGAAAAGAGCAAAGTTATTCAAACCTGAAGTTGGGAAAAACAGCTTGATCTGACCAAATACTTAGGAAAAGGCAGAATCTGTGCTCAAGGCAGTAACATTAAGGTTACCTGGGGATAAATTTTTAAGATATGTCCAAAGGGAGAAAATTTCAAACAATGGGAAAAGTCAAGGACAGCATCATTACCAAAACTGCAACTGAGAGGCTAACTATTCCTCCTTTCTTACCTCTATAAAATCATTTTGAGAATGGTCCATGTGTTCATTGAGACTGTCCTTGATGAAAACACAGGAGAATAAGAGGAGAAGGGAAAGGAAAAGGAGAGAAAGGAACAAGCATTTATTAAGCACCTATTATGTGCCAGAGAGGCTAGGTGGCACCATTGTGTATGGAGTGCACGGGCCTGGAGTCAGGAAGATGAGTCTTCCTGAGATCAAATCTAGCCTCAGATAGTTAGTAGCTGTGTGACCCTGGGTAAGTCACTTAACCCTGTTTGCCTCAGTTTCCTTATCTGTAAGATAAGCTGGAGAAGTAAATTGCAAACCATCAGTATCTTTGCCAAGAAAACCCCAAATGGGGTCATGGAGAGTCGGGCATACCTGAAACAACTCTACAACAATAACATGTGCCCGGCACTGTGCTAGGTGCTTTATAAATATTATCTCACTTGAGCCTCACAACAACTCTAGGAAGTAGGAGGTATTATTCTCACTTTACAGTTGAGTAAACTGAGGCATGCACAGTTTAAGTGACTTGCTCAGGGTCACACAGCTAGCGGTGTCTGAGGCTGGATTTGAACTAATACAGGTTTTGGAGACAATTCTGGACAAGATTGGCCACGTAGCACAGTTAGAGGATAAGAAAAGGACAGCCTCAGTGCTGCCCTACTACCCCCAAATGTTAACAGAAACAGAGGAGGAAAATATTCTCTCTGGGAGATTTATGGAAACACAAGGACAAGAATGGGATGGGATGATACGAAATGGGGGCAAAAGGAATATTATTGATGTTGGTAAAGTCAGATCTTTTAAAGTGAGCTCTTTAGTGTTGAAAGAGGAGACAATTATGCTTCAAGAATTATCTTGCTAAAATTATTTGCCCTCTTCAATCTCATTTTAGGGAAAATAAGCCTATTGTCTAGAATTCTAAAATAATTGTTCTCAGAAAGCTTGTCAGCATGAACATTTATTTATAACTGTTTTATTGCATAATTACTTTTATTCATTTTTATTATTCATTATATTACAGATGATTATTTATAATTATAGATTGTATTTTATATAATATATACTTTAATTACATGTTATATTATGTGTATTATATTATATGTAATTATGTACAATTGTATGATATAACTATGTGATGAATTTTTATATAATCATTGATATTGTTTATTGATTTATTATTTATTATTCTGTTTTAGTACCTATATTGCATATATATGCTGCATATATGTATATATGTATGTATACACATATGGATATATACATATACACATATACACACTATGTATGTATATGCGTGTGTATATATATATATATATATATATATATATATATATATATATATATATATATGTTATAATCAAAAGCCAAGAGGTACAAGCTGGATGAGGCAATTCTTATTTAGAGTGAGAAAAGAACAAGGTTGTTCAAAACAAAGTTGGGAAAAGCAGCTCGACCTGACCAAATACTTACAAAAAGGCAGAATCTGTGCTGAAGGCAATAATATTAGGGCTACCCAGGGATAAATTGTCAAGATTTTTCAAAGGGAGAAAATGTCAAAAAATACAAAAAGTCAAAGATAGTATCATTACCAAAACTGGTGACAAAATGTTGGACTTGGAGTCAGAAAGACCTGAATTCCAATCAAGTCATTCTCTGTCTCAGTTTCCTCATCGATAAAATGGGAATAAAAATATCACTGACCTTACAGGGTTACTATGCTGATCAAATCAGTTAAGTTATGGAGAGCACTTTGCAAACCATAAAGCACCATAGAAATGTTAGCTCTCATGGTTCCATAAGACTATTGTGCAAAGCAGACTTCAGTGGTCTCCAAACTTTTCTGATCCTGTTCCCTGTCAGCA
The DNA here is from genome assembly GCF_011100635.1 of Trichosurus vulpecula. NCBI lineage: Eukaryota > Metazoa > Chordata > Mammalia > Diprotodontia > Phalangeridae > Trichosurus > Trichosurus vulpecula. The sequence goes on from NC_050578.1 coordinate 49,258,954, forward strand.
AAAAATTTTCAACATGCACCCCCAATATGCACATATTTACTTACTTATAAATTACATATGTATAGAGCACATCACCACATTAATAATTATGTATACCATGTACAGAAATATTTATAGCAGCTCTTTTTGTGGTAGCAAAGAATTGGAAATCAAGGGGATGCCCATCAATTGGGGAATGGCTGAACAAGTTGTGGTATATGAAGGTAATGGAATACTATTGTGCTATAAGAAATGGGGAAGATACAGACATCATAATAACCTGGAAAAACCGACATGATATAATACTGAGTGAGCGGAGCAGTACTAGGAGAACATTATACACAACCACAGACATATTGGTTCTGGGATGACTAACTTTGATAGACTTGGCTCTTCTCAGCAATATAAGGCTCAAAGACAGCTCTAAAGGACTCATGATGGAAAGATCTATCTACATCCAGAGAAAGAACTATGGAGTCTGAATGTGGATTGATGCAAACTATCTGCTCTCTCTTTTTTTTTTCTGAGTCTTCTTTTTTGGTTTTGTGTCTTCTTTCTCATGATTCATTCCACTGATCATTGTTCTTCTTTACAACACGAAAGAAAAAAAAATTACGTACACCATAAAACTTATATCTGAAAAAGTATGTAAATGTGAAATAACATTTGATTCTAGTAAGTCACTAGAACTTAATTTAAAGGAAAATGATGCTGCCATCAGATCTGAGCATCAGGAAGATAATTTTGGCAGCTGAGTGGAAGATGGATCAGAAAAGAGAGAAGTTTGAGACGGGTAGAACAACTCAGGCCACTGTAAATTCTCCCTGATGATGGGGATGGATCTATATTAGGGGGCTGCATGAGTGGAGACAGGGGCACAAAGACAAGAAATGCTTGGCCACTGATTGGCTATGTGGACTGAGGGAGAATGAGAAGTCAAAGATGAGGCTGAGATTGGAAACCTGGGTGCCCTTGAAAGAAGTTCAGAAGGGCCATGGGGTTGGGACAGGGAGAGATACTATGTTGAGATTAATAAGATCACTGCTACAAATTGCAACTGATCTTATGTCTCCTTATGTTGGGAGTCTTGTTCTGTCTCACCCAAAATGAAAAGGGCACAATAGGGCTTACTCACTATTCAATGCTCAAGAACTAGGGTGTGCTTTTCAGAGGGTGTCTATCAGTCATCTGGGGGAACAGGAGTGGGTGTGCAGCAGGAAGGTGGGAGTTTTCCCAATAGCACCCATGTAGCTGCTGATTTAGAGACCCCAGCAGTAATTAGGTTTCTACAGAAACACCCTGGACAGGGAGAAGGTTAGGAACTTGTACAGTGGGAGTTGAGTGTTAGGGGATGATGGTAGGTGAGATAAGCCCCCAGGACTGGCTGTTACCTGGAGGATGGGATGGTACCCATTTTCCCACCCTTTCACAGGTAAATTATACACACTTCTCTGACAGGCCATCCTCCAATTGGTGTCAGAGCCCACTCTCCTCCCTAGGACAGTACTGCACTACTAGTTTAGTTAAAGCAAAGTCTAAGGAGATCTGATACAGAAAATAATGTGTAATTTTTTAAAGGAAATCATTGCACTATGTCCCTATGCTAATGGAAGAAAGGGAGAAGAGAAAAATTAAATGTATGCAAAATATCCATTTGGGTCTTCAGTTTCAGGCTTCTTTCCCCTCCATCAAGCCGCTGTCATTGTTTGTCCTTCATTCTAGAAGAGGACCATGACATCAGGGAGGTGATGCCATGACACATAAGCGAATTGGATTTAAGTGAGGGATTGACCCATCAAGCTATGCAAGAGAGCTTTACAGAAGTGACATAATTCCTCCCTTTTCTTGCCTTCCTTTTTGGAAAAAGTCCATGGAAAGTGATAAAATGATCAAGAGGGAAAAAATAAAGCAGAAAGGAAATGGAAGGCTTGGATTACTCTGTCTGAATAATCAACCTTTTAACAAATCAAGATTTGACTATTTAGAGGATAGCAAAAGAGTTTTGGACCAGAAGGTGAAGGGGACAATATTGGAGAATTCAATATAACTGGAAATTCTAGAATGTCTTCTACCATCCAAGGATCCCCAGCATCCAGCACAGTGCTGGCGCATAGTAGGTTTCTAATAATTGCTTATTGACTTGGCACAACACAAAGGAGAGTAGAGTATAAGCATAATCTGTAATAAAAACAGAATGTTAAACCCTTAATGAAAAAGCTCTATTAAAAAACGAAGTTATCTCTACATTTATTTGTTCAACTACTGGTACAGAAATCTCACTAGCATTGCACCAGGAATGAAATCCTCTATCTGTATGTCCTCCCATCTCTTGTCCAATTTCAAAATGATACAGTTCTCCTGTCTTTTCTTGCGCCTTTCCAACAATATAAAAACACTACGGGAATTATTCTTTCTAAACTTCACTTTGTCTATTGTTCAGTAATTCTTGCAGAGTGAGAATGTCAAGGATAAGGATCTTAGTCCCTTCTCCACCACAGCTTTGCTTCCTTAAAATCTACCAGTCTCACGTTTCTTTGCCCTACTTTTCTCTACTCAACTTCTATAAAATTGCTTTTATAGATCAAGCCCTTTAACACAGGAATCAGGGTTTTTGATTAGTCTTCATACAGACTTTGGAATACTGGAAAATTTATTTTTAAAAATATTAGATGTTTCCTCACCATTACAGTGTTATTGCTGTTGTGTTATTTTTTGTCCTTAGTTCTCTAAGAGGATCGTGAGATTAGGGAGTTGATACCATGACATGCAAGTGGATTGGATTTAAGGGAGGGAGAGCTGTGCAAAGTCACCTGCCTCACTTTCTCCTCCGGAGCCATTTGGGTCCAGTGGCAAGATATAGATCAGAACTGGAGATGGCCCCATACAGTGGGAGACCTTGGCCTTTTCAGTTAAGGTCTTTAACAGGCCTCAGTTTGACTGAGGCAACGCCCATTCAGTGATAAAAGCCAAACAAGAAAAGAAGTAGAGAACCGCCTCTTTACCTAGTTAAAAAAAAAAAATCCATCTGGGAGGGGAAGACCCTCAGGGTTTCTGGCCAAAATAGAAACAATTGCTATTTACACTGGCTCTGAGCCAATCAAGGCCCAAACAATGACCAAGTAGGACTTGGCCTGGGATCTTTTGTTGGCCAATCAAAGAGACCCAGAGTTGGCCAAAAACCCTCACCAAGTCTATACGGTTAAAATTTTCTGCCAACTATTCACTGTCTCTGAACTCTATTCCCCCCTTGCAAATCCATCCTATAGAGCACAACCAAACTTGCCCTCCTAAAGTATTACCTTGATCAGGGGCCTGTCTCCACCCCATATACATAAATGCATACTGTGTACATAATCTCCCTTTCTTCTCTCTCTCTCTCTCTCTCTCTCTCTCTCTCTCTCTCTCTCTCTCTTCTCTCCGCCTCTCCCCCCCTGCCCTTTCTCTCTCCCCCACCCAGAACCTACAGAATAGAAATTTGTCAGACTAGCATTCATGGTCCTTCACAATTTGGTCCTATGAATCCATATAAAAAGACAGATTTCTAGAGTCCTAAAGTTTTGAAAAAGATTTTAGGTCAAATCCAACCCCTACTTGAAACACAAATCCCCTCTACAAACTCCCTAACCACTATTCATTCATTCTCTACTAGAAGAATTTTAGAACTGGGAATTCAGTACCTGAGAGTGTTAATTTGTTTTTGAGAGAGTACCAATTGTCAAGGAAGTTCTTCTACATATTGAACAGAAATCTGACTCTCTAGAAATCCCTAACCCCCATTTTGGTTTGTCCTCCATAGGCTTCTTCCATATGGGAACCCTTCATATACTTAAAAATTGTTATGTCCCTCCAAATTAAGTCTAATTATTTCAAGTTGTTTCAAACTCTCCTCATTTTGACACAGTTCTCACTTCTCCTGCTCTAGGACCAAGGTTATAGATCTTGTTAATGTGTCTCTTAAGACTGAACACAATACCTCAGATATGATATGACAAAAGAGACTGGCACCTCTCTCATTGCAAACACTAGATTTTCTAGTAATACTTCCTAAGAACACATCCACTTGTTTGACTTCCATCTCACATTGTCAACTCAGAGACAACTGCACCTCTGTCCTCCTGATCACTCAAGATAGCAACCATGGTGTCATCATCCACAAATCTTCAATCATCCCAGTTAGTTACCAAATCCTGTGATTTCTGCCTCCACAAAACCTCTTGCATTGACTCTTTCATTTACAATACTCATCACCCTAGCTCAGAGACCCTCAACACTCCTTACCTGGACTACTGAAATAGCTTCCTAATGGGTGTCCCTGCCTCAAGCCTCTTCCCTCTCTGATCCATTCTTCTACACAGCTGCGAATGTGATTTTCTGAAAGCATACATATATAGTCATGTCAGCTCTCTTACTCAAACTCCAGTGGCTCTCTACCTTTTGGATCAAACATAAACACCATTTAAAGCCTTTCACAATTGTACTCCAGTCTACTTTTCCTGCCTTATTGACTATTACTTGATCCCCTTCATGTAGTCTTCACTCCTGCCAAACTGGCCTTCTTGCTATTCTTCATATACGTTATTCCATTTTCCATGGAGAGATTTCACTTCATGGATTTTGAGATCCCAAAGCATCTCTCCACGTTTTTGTACTCCCTCATCCCCATGCCTAGAATGCATCTTCTCTTGACCTCTCAGAATCCCTAATTTCACTCAATTGTGACATTCAATGTGATGCCTTTTCCGATCCCTTAGAAGTCAAGTGCCTCGTCCAAACCCCGCCCCCATTACTTTGTGTTTATTTTGTATGTGCCTACGTACATACTCCCCCATATAAGCTCCTGAAGGGCAGGAAATGTGTCCCATTTTTGCCTCTGCATCCCTAGTGCCCATCAGTGTCCAAACACATAATTTGTCAATCAGTCATTTCGGTCATGTCTGTCTGACTTTTCATGTCTCCATTTCGGGTTTTCTTGGCAAAGACACTGGAGTAGTTTCACATTTCCTTCTCCAGCTCATTTCACAGATGAGGAAACTGAGGCAGAGGATTAAATGACTTGCCCAGCATCACACAGCTAGTATCTGAGGCCAAATTTGAACTCAGAAAGTAAGTCTTTCTTACCACAGGCCTGACACACTATTTATTCCATCTCCTGGCTGCCTCCACCACACAGTAGGCAGATAATAAATGCCTATGCTTTAAGCATACTAAAATTCCTATATCTTTTCCATATGAACTACTATCTCTATGTCCAGGTCTCCAGAGGCCATGATGTATGTAACATTGTTTTTATCCAAGTGCAGAATGCCACACTCATTTGGGACTTAGTATATACTATGTATTGTTATTTATCTATCTATATTTATATCTCTGTATGTCCCAACAAATCTAATTAATAAACTCCTTGTAGGCAAAGAATATTATTCATCTGAGCATCTCCCTCAGTGCCAACCATCCGTAGGCACTTAAGTGTTCATTGAAGATACACTGACATGGTTTTAATTTTTCAGAACATAATTTGTGCTTACAAAGTTAAGTTAGAGCTAACCTAAGTATCAGTCATGGTCTATCTTCAGACTTACCAAGAGGCAAAGAAGATGGGCCTACATCAAAACCCTATCATTTGTTTCCTCCAATTTGCATCTAAATATGCAAATATGTAGCAAAAGTACATCAAAATATCCAAAAAATATATCAAAAAGGTGAAAAGGGGCAATTTTTAAAAAGTGGCCACAATAATTGTTATTTACGCAGGTGAGGGCTTGACAAGGATGTGCGTGTGTATGTGTGTGTGTATGTGTGTAGTGGTAAGCATGAGCAAAATAAATGGTCCATGGGGCCTTGGACCTGGCTAAATTATTCCCCAGGCTAAACACTGAAGACCAGAGAGTTTGAAAATGGTGCTTAATGAAGCCAGGGTTGAAGGTTTAATTCCCATATGATCCAGTTAGTTTTCCTCTGTTTCACAGTGACAAGACTATACTCCCAACCCTGGTACATGGCTACAGCTGGTCAAGGGGTGGGAGGAATAGGTGAATGTAGTCAAAGATGTCAGCCCACATTGAGGGTTCTGTGCATGGCTCAGTAAAAGGAATGGTGAGTCAGAAGACACAGAGCTCTATCATGGCCCTGCTATCCACTACCTGCTAGACCACAGGTCAAATCATTTTTCTTCTTCAAGATTTGAATTCCCACTCTACAAACTGGACAGGTTAAACCAGAGCGCCTTTAATATCCCCTTCTAGCTGTAAATCTATAGTTCTTAGGGTTTATTAGGTAAAGTTTGTACCTTAGATTAACAGTGTAATTTATTAGAGTAACAGTGTAATCTATTACAAATTGCTAATATAATTAAATACAAGTCATAATAGCAATTTAACACTCATAGTATGAGTAAAGGGCATAAGAGAAGTGAGTAAGACAGGAGTTTGTTGCAATTAAAATGAATGCAAACTGATTTGAGGATATGATACATTGGAAGGCCCCAACACAAAGCAGTACCTGAAGCACAGAAATGACCTCTAGGGAGTAAGGATGGAGGAGGGAAAATGCAGTCTAGCAGAAGTCACTGGAGAAAGCTACAAGAGTGAGCAAAATTCAATTCAATTTAAACTTTTTTCTTAAAGTGCTTACTCTATGTACTGGAGATACCAAGAAGGGGGCGGGGGGGGGGGGGGAGGAAGGTGGCTTTTTCTCTAACGTTTTCATCTTAATAAGAGAATGAGGCAACTATACAAGCACAATTTAATAATGAAAACTTATGTGAAGTAAATTACAAAAGAAAAAAGAAAAAAAGGCACAAAAGGCTAGGGATGGAGGAATCTTTTCTTCTTGGTGGCCCAAGGAAGGACTCGCTTAAACAACCAATCAATAATTAATAATTAAATTAATATTTATATATTGTATATATAATAATATTATATCATAATAATATTATATATATATATATGTATATACAATGTACCAGGCACAGTGCTATGCACTAGGGATACAAAGAGGCAAAAGACAGTCCTTTGCCCACAAGGAGCTTACAATCTAATAGGAGAAACAAAATAGACAGGACAATAGGAATTAACAGAGGTAAAGAGACTAGAATTAAGACATGTTGGGGAAGGCTTCCTGTAGCAGGTGGGATTTGACTTGGAACTTAAAGGAAGTCGGAAAGGATAGTAATTGGAGCAGAGGAAGAAGAGCATTCCAGGTGTGGGGGAAAGCCAGAGAGAATGGTCGTACAGGAGGAAATACATGAGCTGTGCCTTGGGAAAAGAAAAAGGGAGAATTTTGACTGGTGGAGATGTGAAGAAGCTTCTTTCTCCTTCGTGTCCAAAGGGTGGTATATCATCTAATGTTTCCAAATTAGTTTTGTGGCAACATTTTAAAATTAGTCCAGGAGTCCCTGAGGAAGAAATTATCTGAAGAAAGTCCTTGTATTGTAAACAGACTTTCAGTCTCTTAAGTGAGATTCGTACTAAAAGTCTTAGGTTCCCAGAAAATGTGATCACAGAAATGGAAATTCATATTCAAAACATTTTATTTGCCCCAGGCTTTTTTTTTTTTGGCTTTAAGTTGTCCCTCCCAAAAGTAACTGTTATTATTGTTTTCTGTTGCCTATTAATGAGACATTTTTCTTTCCTGCTTCGTCTTATTGGACACAAAGCTTAGTTTTTACTTAACTATACCTTTAACTAGAAAAATAGAAGCTTGTAATGGACAGGAATTTTTTGATCTTTTGTATTTATGTCCTTAGCAAATAGCAGAGACCTTGGCACTTGGTAGAGGCTTGTTGATTATTAAAGAGTGGCATTTGTTTCTTTCAACCTTTTGGAAAAAACAGACAAGAAACTAAAAGCAAAATATTTGTGTACATTAGACATCAACCCTCTTTCAATGACCTCATGAAACCACATGGAAATTAGTTAATCCGTTTAATATCACAAGATGGTTTATTTTGGAACTGTATTCTTAATAAAGGTATCATAGCAACCAACACAGAGCCAAGACAACTAAGTTTGGGTCAAATGTACAATTAAAAATAAATCAGTAACTTCCATCCAAAACAAGGGAAAAAAGCAATCACTCAGTACACAATGTTCCACTGTACTTTAAGTACTTTTGTTTAAAAAGGGGGGAAGTCACCCCAAAATTAGATCTGCAATTCAAGAACTTGATTGTGTATACTATACAATGCTTTGACATTTATTAGAATTTGAAGTTACCAAGAGAGAGCACTCCTGATGGAAGGCAAGATGAAGTTGAAATCCCAACTGAAGACACAAATGTGATGCTGGGGTAGTAACTTGATTTTCCTGGCCTCAGTTTTCTCTCAAAAATGAAGAGGTTGGTGGTTGAGATGACCTCCAAGTTTCCTTCTAGCTCCAAACCTGATTCTGCAATCTTATTTCCCAAGGCCAATCAATACATTTCAGAGCTACCTCTTCTCCTGCTATTAAGTTAATGTGTGCCCAAGGAATAAAAAATTAATTTTAGAAAAGAAAAATTAGGAAACTAAATCTATTGCAAAAAAAAAAAACCACTTTAATGACACACTTCCTTATTGTTGTGCCCTTGAGACATAAATAATTTATTTTCTGTATCTTGTTGCAATAAAGCTGCTTTTGCTCATCTTTGCTGCTTTTTCAGTTATCTGTACCACTGTTTTTTTTTTTCATTAATAGAGGTAAGTATGAATGGACAACACAAGAATACATAGCATTCAATGATTCACCAAGAAAACTGAGGCCCATATCATTAAATTAAAACCAGAAATTTCTTGAGGGCCCTGCTTTGTTTAATCTCCAGCTTGTTGAATCTCTGTGATCATATTTCTAACCAACCAACGTTTTGACAACGAGAAGCAGCCCAAGCTAGGACCATGTGTGTCATTCTCTCCTTTTTGAGAGGTCTCAGAGTAAGAAGATTGTGATGGTAGGATAGGAACAACAGGAAATCCTAGCCTAGGGGGCTCTTTAGGTTCTACATTTCTGGTTGAGATAGAGAGTGCCTCATCAGGGTCCCAAGTTATAAGCAGGCTACTAAACCCTTTTTATTTGATTTAATTCTTCTAAGCCTGTATCTGGAAGGGTCGGTGGGGGGGAGGCTAAGAGAATGTCCAAACCTGGGATGGCATTAGTGTGGGGAATTCTCAGTGTGGAACCTCCCTCCACAAATGCTGATCAACTAATTTGTAATATATAGCCTTAGTGGGAAATTGAGAGGTTAAGTAATTTGCCCAAGGACATATAGCATCTTAAGTATGTGCCCAAGGCAGCACTCGAACCTAAATCTTAACTCTAAAGCCAAGTTCTCTCTTTCTCCTCTGTCATTTGCCTATGTAAATGTCAGACCTCAACATTTACAAGGTCACTTGAAGGACTTTTGTTTCTTAACAGCTGTACTCAGGCCCCTCTATCCACATATGGAATAGAACCTGATAAGGTATCTGAATTTCTTATAGATGCTTACACATTCCCCCGACAGGTGTACAAAAACAGAGCCAGTTTAATCAAAATTGAGTTATCTGGTCATTTTAAACATTGACAAAGTTGATTCATGTCGACCTTGGAATATTAATTTCTCTTTATCTTCTAGGAATACACATAGTGTGATGTTAACTAAGCCAGTGTCTTATACCCCCAAAACAACCTAAAGTGTTCTGTCCTTCCCATTAAAAACAGCATGGCCTACTGGAAGGAGCTGGCCTTGGATCCAGGAAGACCTTGGGAAGTCCAAGTTTTGCCTTTGACAAATACTGTCAGTGTGAGCTGGGCAGGTCTCTCAAACATCTCAGTGTTCTGAGCTATTCTCCAAGACTATAAGAGCAGAAAGGGGCAGCAAGATGGTGCAGTGAGTAGAGCACCAGCTCTGGAGTCAGGAGGATCAGAGTTCAAACGTGGCCTCAGACACTTGACACACTTACTAGCTATGTGACCTTGGGCAAGTCACAACCCCATTTGCCCTGCCTTCCCCCCTCCAAAAAAAAAAGGCAGAGAAAGAATGAGACTTAGAGGTAAAAAGAATTTCCTCAGTGGTGTATCAATGAAATCCCAGGGCCAATTCCTATCCCTTTTCTCCAGAGCCACTATGGTAACATCTGTCCCTGTCATCTGCTTACAAATGAAATAGTGACCCAGGAGTTAAACAAGAAAAAAATCTAGGGAGGGAGATGGGCCCTTTACTTATCTGGAAAGGCCTATGAACTCAAGGCTTCTGTGTATGAACTCAATGCTTCTGTGTAGGCAGTGACCCAGGAGTTAAACAAGAAAAAAAATCTGAGGAGATGGGCCCTTTACTCATCTGGAAAGGCCTCTGAACTCAAAGCATCTGTGTATGAACTCAAGGCTTCTGTGTAGGCTTCTGTGTATATGGGGAGTGAGGAGGTGGGTAAGAAAATGACCCTTTTAAATCTATTTGGAGATAGGTTTCCACATTCTACACTTGACCTCCTTGTACCTGTGATTTCTCACTTAGGAGTGACCAAGAAATAAAGAGACACAATTTTAAAAGAAATTTAAAGGATAACATAGGATATTTAGTGTCAAGAAGAACTATTCTTAACTTGTGACTACAATAGATACCTTTTCTTTTGGACATACCAAGATGTTTGTCAAGTAGAATCTGAATAAGGCAGTACTCTCCAAAAAGCTTCCAAAAGAGTGGGGGAGAAGGTGAGAGACAGAATTGAAAAGGGAGAGGGAAAAAAGAGAGGTCTTTTTTAGGAGTGATAGGGGGTTCCACTGATGAAGGCTTCTATTGGGGTGAAGACAGACAGAGATTTGTGCTCAGTGTGGTCTAGGGGATTTGATGCTTGATAAGACCACCTGTCCTACCTCTGGAAGAAGGGAAGTGGATAAGATGGGGGCAACTGGCACCTGGGAGAGAAGGGCATAGACCTAGGAAGGAGATTTTGAAGCATGCAGACAAAAGAAGGCGACCAGGAGGAGAGTATAGCTCAATGGCGGGCTTCAAAATCAGGGACCTAGTCTGGGAGGTGGTCAAATGGGGGAAAAACAAACTTTGTATCAAATTTCTCTAGTGTCTGGAATCCAACATGAACAGTTAATAAATATGACTAATAGCCAGTCCCCAATAGATAAATGATCAAAAGATATGAACAGTTTTCAAAAGAATTGCATATTTACAATATTTACAACTATCAGAAAGAATGCTCCAAACCATCAATAAGAGAAATGTAAATCAAAATGACCCAGAGGTTTTAGCTCACATCTACAAATTGGCAAAGATGCCAAAAAACAAAACAAAACGTAATGATGTTGGCAAAGATGCCAAAAGACAAAACAAAACAGTAATGATGTTGTGGAATGATAGGTACACTAACACATTAAGCAGTCTGGAATTATGTTAGCCTCCTGGGATACAAAGTAAAGAAGAATAAGCTTAGTAACTTGAGAAAGGACTTCTTGGTAAAGCAAAGCCAAGAATCACATAAGTATGACAGTTTGCTAAAAACAACAAACAAAAAAAAAACATAAAAGAAGAGAAAAGGACAGAAGATCCAACTCAAAATGTATAGATAATCACAGAGTGACTTTCATTTCCCAAGACCTTTTATATATTCTTTGACCTAGAGACTACATTACTGGGCTTACACCCTATGGAAACCACTGATAAAAGTCCCACATACATAAAAATATTATACATAAATGCAACTGAATATTATTATGCTATAAGAAATGATATATGAAGAAAAATATGGAAAGATTTATATAAACTGGGAAGAACTACACACCGAGAAATCAAAAATAAATGTAACAAAATTATAAAAATCAACCATGACTCTTATGAAGATATATGAGAAGATAGTCCTAGCCCATCCTTTCATTGAGGTGGAGGTCCACAGCTGCTACCCATTACACAGGTTTTTGGACTTTTTCAATGTATCAATCAGTTGTGCTTAAATTTTTTCTTTTTTAAAAAAAATACTGTTTGTTATATAGGAGAGCTGGTGTGGGGAGAAGGATACTGAAGTTAATTATGATGTTGTGAGAAACAGAAGACACCAATAAAAACTTATTTTTAAAAAGATGTCATCATCCAGGCACTGTGCTAGGCTCTTGGGATATAAAGTAAAGGAGAATAAGCTTAGTAACTTGAGAAAGGAATTCTTGGTAATGAGATGCCAAGAATCACACAGGTGTAACAGTTTGCTAAAAACAAAAAACCATAAAAGAAGAGAAAAGGATGGAAGATCCAACTTGCAATGTATAGACAGTCACAGAGTGACTTTCATCTCCCAAGACATTTATATATTTTAATTAATAGAATTTTAAAGTGATATTTTTATATCACTTACATTTCCCAATGCATCTACCCAACCACAAAGCAATCACTCATAAAAAAAATTGGAGGAAAAAATCCAACAAAATTAACCAACTTTTCGAAAGAATGGATTACAAGCAGCATCTCAAACCCACAGTTCCCCCACCTCTGCAAAAATCTCTCTTCTTTGGGTGTATTATTTATTTTAATTACAAGGAAACACTAGCATGAAACAAGAAATGAGCTCTGCTCTCAATCTGAAGAAATAATCCTCCATTAGTGATACAATAATGTCTCCATGGCAACTACTATAATTGAGATATTGCAACAAGAGGCTGATAACCTATAAAAAATAAAACAGCAGCATCAGATACCAAGATTAACAACAACAAAAAAATTACCTCCATGCAACCAACTGCAGGTAATTACTCAAGTTTCAAGAAATCCAGAAGAGAAAGATCCTTCTAAAAAGGTCCACAATGATGAATGAACCATGGTATAAGAATGTCATGGCATATTATTGTGCTTTGAGGAATGAAAAATAGGAAGAATTCTGAGACACCTGGGAAGACATAGTCAGTTAATAAGCATTTACTAAGCACCTATTATGTGTCAGGAATTGTGTTATAAAGCAGTGGGAATACAAAGAGAGGTAAAAGATAGACCCTGCTCTCACTCAAGGAGCTCACAGTCTAATGAGGTAGACAACATGCAAACAACCATATGCGATAAAGCTACATGCAGGATAAATTTCAAATAATAAATAAAGAGAAGACACTAGAATGAAGGAAAGGCTTCCAGTAGGAGGTGGACTTTTATCTAGGACTTGAAGGAAGCCAGGAAAGCCTAAAGGTGGAAATGAGGAGCCACTCAAAGTACCAGGAGGCCAACGGGTTGCAGAGAGAGGAGCATAACCTATAAAAAGCATGGTAAGGAGAGGGATAGAGGAAGTTAGGAAGGATCTTGAATGTCAAATTCGGATTTTACATTTGATCCTAGGAATGATAGGGAACCAGTGAAGTTTATTGTGTAGGGGTCTGACAAGGTTCTTTAGAAAGATCAGTTCGAGAAACAAGTGAAAGATGGACTGGAATGGGGAAAGACTTGTGGCAGAAAGACCAATCAGCAAATTTGGGAGACAACCTCTCAGGTCCCCCAATTCAGTAACTTTTTCTGCATGTGAAGGAGCCAAAGGAGTACTCTGTTAACATAATTCGAGATGGAGGAATGGCATGTGCATGTCGATTAGTTGTAAAAGATTTTATTAATAAAGGAGTTAATATTTTAGAATTTTAGAATCTGACCAGTAAGAAGAGAGAATAATTTCTTTAGAGCAGAAGGCCATAGGACTAGAAATAATATAGTTGAGTAATAGAGTAACAAAGTGAGATAACCAAAGATAACTAGATAAAATAGTTCTAAAGCAAGGAGTAAATTCCTAAGTCCAGGCACAAAGAGAAGTCCCAATAGAACTTTGAGGGGTGAGGCAGCCTAAAAAAGAGAAGAGAATAGACCATTGTTAGGGTGTGCTAGGTCTCCAGTTAGAAGCAGAAACTAGCCTAGGGACAGCAGTAGGAATTTGCAGTAATTTAATTTAATAAAAGGGGACCACCTAAGACAGAAGCCATAGGTATAGCAAACCAAGGAGCAGGATATCAAGAGATGATGTGAAGGAAAAGGCAAGAGAAATTTGCTAAGGGAGGGTGAGGAAGAACACTCAAGAGTGTTAAGGGACTTGAGAAATCCTTGCAAGAACTTTGAAGAAGTTTAATATTCCACAGCACGAGAGAGAATTGAAGCAATGAGACAGCAATGAATGATACAGTAGAAAGAAAACTGGCTCTGAAGTGAGGATCTCAGGTTCAAAATCCCACCTCCGATATTACCTGTATGCTCCTGGGCATCAGTTTCTTCATATGCAAAAATGATGGGATTGGACTATCTCCAGGTCTATGATCCTGTGTTAATGAATCTAATGTAATGAGCTGGTTACATAGCACTTATCTCTTTGCTTTGGTTCCTACAGATAGTTACTTTATTGCTCTCCAAAGCTTATCTGCCCCAAATAGGCTGTTACTTAATATCTATCAATGATCTCTGTTCTTTTTTCTTTTCTTTTTTTTGGGGGGGGGGGCAGGCGGGAAGGGTGAGCTCCCAGTATGATGACAATACCTAACTGATTTAGTAAAGAAACCAGATTCTATTCCAATAGAAGTCGTGCCAATAGGAGGGGCTCTATGGTATGTATGTGAGAAATAGCACTGGGCTTGAGTCAGAAGACAACTTCTGGGCGGGAAGGGTCTTCGGAGGACATCCTGTCCAGCCTGTCCATGACTAAGAGGCCCTGTAACAGTACTATTAACAAGGAGTTATTCACAATTCACTTGAAAACTTCCAGTGAGGCAAAACTCACTAACTCCAAAGGGAACACATACATTACACTTCTGGACATTTCCAATTGTTACAAAGCTTTTCCCGACACTGAATTAAAATCTGCCTCTCTGTACATCTACCCATCGACCTGGGATCTGGGTGCAGGCTCCATTTACTAGCTGTGTGACCTCAGATAAGACAGGTTAACTTCTCTGAGCCTCAGTTTCTGAATCTGCAAAATGGGGATAAAAATATTTGCTCTACCTACCTCTTATGGTTATTATTTGGATCAAACATGATCATACATTTAAACCTGGGAAAGGACAGTACAAGTCAACTAGTTCAACCAACCTCATTTTACAGCTGAGGAAACTAAGTCACAGAGAGATTAACATATGTGGAAGCACTCTAAGCTTTGTCAAGCACTACCCTAAGTTATCATAATACCATTTTAAAAGCAGTGATAGGAGTTGTAAAATATTAAAGGAGGTTGGTCAATTTTTATGCCTATACACCCTGTGAAGCATTGTAGTGCAGTAAAACAAGTGCTGGGCTTGAAAAAGAGAATTGGGTTCATATCCCGCCTCTGACCCTAAATGTGTGAACCCCTTCTTTCCAGCCCTCCCCTCCACCCCAAGTCTCAATGACGCTGTGTCTTAGCTTTCTCATCTGTAAAACAGTACCAGTAGCATGTACCTCACAGGGTGGGTGATTGTGACAATCAAAGGAGAAGGTACTTTGCAAACCTCGTCCAACCTATTCACTGGGAACCAAAGCAATTCTTCTGAGCCTTAAATCCAGATGTCACTCCTCAGGTTGCATACCAATGGAATCATAAACCTAATTCTAATGTTGCATTCTGCTTGCCCACATTTTACTTTATTCCTATTGAAATAGAACCTTTCTTTCACCCACCCCTCCCCCTTTTCTGGTCTAAATATTGAATCTGAGTCAACACAGTTTTGTTTTAATAACGAGCACTGTTTTAGGGCATTTGAAGAGCAACATGGCATAGAAATCCAGAAAAGGATGACGGCTTGATTACAGAGTCATTTGGTGATGTGACTAACTCAGAGGATGTCCGACTTTTATTAGGAAAGCTCGGCTGGTTGTTTCTGATTGGCTCTTTGTTGGGGAGGAGGAGGTTTAGGGAGTAAGGTACCAACGTCTGGAACCTTTTCACCTTCGCAGCTTCAGAAACTGAAATTCTATCACTTTACTAGGGATGGTTAAGCTTGAGGAACTGAGTTACACTAATGAAGTTCAAAAGATTGAGTTATAAACCAGAATGACGATTGGTTAATTATAGCGGGGAATAATGTGTCTATCTAGTGGCCAGAATATTGATGTCTATTACCCAGAGCATCTGGGAAACTAAGTCATCATCAGAAATTTTCTATGCAAGTAGAAGGAATTAGGTAGGCTTGTGGGATATTTGGATCTCATCCAATCAAAGATTTCTAAAGTTATCTCTCTTTGAGAGCAGGGACTGTCTTTTGATTTTTTTTTTTAATCCCTAGAGTTTAGCACAGAGCCTGGCACATAGTAGGTAGTTAACAAATATTTACTGATTAACATGATGGGGGAACACAAGATTCAACTTCTCACCCAAGCTTAAATCTACCAAATGAGTTTATGGGCAAACCTAGCTACGACATAACATTTTCATGTTCCTAAAATAGCAAAGAGTGACTTTTAAAGGAAAATCTTCAAAGCTTCAAAACAAAAATCTGCCCCAAAGTTTGTGATAACATTTTCTTTCCAGACTCAAAAAATATCTGGACATTACAAATTCCAAAGCCAGAGATTATCTTCCCATCTGAGCTAGTGTTAGATACATTTTAACAGGTCATGATGGCAAGAAGTTTGACACAGCAGAGAAAAAAACTGGCTTCCAAGCCTGGAAGCCCTGGATTCAAGTTTTTCTTTTTGGGGAATAGGCAACCTTGGATCAATCCCTTCTTAGCACCACCCTCTCCCACTGCCTGTAAATCTCCAAGCCTAAAGAGAAGATTGGGATTGCACAGGCTGGGCAAGGTTCCTTCCACCTCTTCCTTCTCCACCACCTAACTCATTATCTAACTCACTTTTCTTGAATGCTGTCTTTAAAGTCATCAAAACTTTCATCCCTACTTATCCTTTGCTTCAAATTTTTTGATATATAGTTTCCAAGATTTCCATTTATCTTACTTTTGCTACATTTAGGGTAGATTGTTCCCCTTAATTTCAGTAAACTATCTCCAAAACACAAAGTAAACTAAGTGACTTCTGGGGAGAATTTGGCAAAATGAATAAGCTTATCTATTCCAAAACACAAAGTAAACTAAGTGATTTGGGAGAATTCGGTAAAACAAACAAGTCTATCCATTGTCTGCTGATCCTTATTAAAGGAAAGATTCTCCCCGACCTCGTTCACAGAAAGGCACTACATAGCCTTTATCCATTTACTACTGAAGGTCAGACCAGAACACTGTAACTTAACAACACTGATATGGAGGCAAAGGGCCAAAAAGCTACCCCACCCCCTCCCAAAAAGAAAGTCTCCATCCCTACAAAACAATGGTTTGCTTCAACTTTTCCCAGATACCTTCTCAGTGGCCTCTATCCCATCGCTAAACTGAACTGGTAGCTTAGAGCTCTAAAAACCAAAAATCTGGGGGTAGGGGTGGGGGTGGAGGAGGGGAGGTATCCCCACCACTACCGCCCAAAGAGTGGTGGGAGAAGTGTTGTGCTCTTATACAATCCTCTGCTCCACATGGATTCCAGATTTACTTAATGTTTTTCTTATTCCAAAATGTGACAAGATTTTTTGCCAAGTCTTGTCAATTCTATAACTGTACCTCCAGAATATCTCCCACAACCTTCCCCTCATCTATACTCCCATTGCAAACACCAGTTTCATGCCCCCATCCCCTTTAGTCAGGGTTACTTCAATAACTTCCCATTTGGTTTCTCTGTCTCAAGTCTCTACTGTTGCTAATCCATTGTCAACAGCAGAAACGGTGACATTCCTAAAGCTTGGGTCTAAGAATGACACTCCTCTGCTAAATCAACTACAGTGGCTCCCTAATTTAACTCTAGAAACTGACGCCAATTTCTCTGGCATTTAAAGCTCTTGACACGTTGCCTCCAACCAATCTTTCTAGACTTAGTATAGTATACTATTCTCCTTTACCAGCAATGTGGTCCAGCCTAAATGATCTTCCTGTTCACTGGCATCTTAGAATTCCTGATTTTCTCCTATGAGACCTATTCAACTGCCTCTTGGCCAAAAAATTACCTTGCATTTATTTTGAATATACTTTGTGTAGAGGCTGTTTTCATCTTTAGAACAGGAGTTCTTAATTTTCTTTGGCTTTTGAGGAAAGCCTATATCAAGCCTCTTCTCACAGTACAGTTTGCTAACATCTACAACTGAAGGACATGCTATAGTTCAAACAGAGATTCATAAAAATGAAAACATAATTTTTCCCCTCCTAGAGGTTCATGAGCCTCCCTCCCCCCCACCCCCTGGTCATATATCAAGATCCCAGGTTAAGAGCTCCTGCTTAGAATGCAAACTCCTTGAGAGCACGGATTCTTGTTTTTTCATCCTCAGTCTCCAAACACAAGATGTGGCATGAAATAAATAAATGCGTGTTGTTGATCATTCTTATGAAACTCTGTCACTGTTCCTTGCTGGCTCAAGCACATACTCTATGTCCAAATACAGGGTGTCCCAAAAGACTTAGTGCAAGTTTAAGTTAATAAAGTTTATATTTGGGCACGCCCTGTACACTGGCATGTATAAGCAAAAAAAATTAAATTCTCTCCAGCCTCTTAAATTGGCTAATTTTACATGTTCACTGTGAGGCAGGAATATAGAGTTATTAACACCTACTTAGTTCACCCACAATGAAGATCCAGGTTTATAAACTTTCCCCCAAGTTTTACTTGGAGAAATTTTTCACAACTTTTAAAGAGGGTCTAGAAAACAAAGAAACTTCAAGTGTGTCATATATTTTCCTTAAGCTACAACAGGAGCCTCCTATGAGGAATAAAGGATCTGGAAGTTGTAGGATTCTTGCCTGTTTAGATATCTACCATGCACAGGAAAGTTGGCCAGCCTTGTCCCTAGAATAGGAAACAGGAACTAGGAGACTACAAAATTCAGGGTGGTATTCTATTATTTCCAAAAATTTCCTAACCTAGAGTCAAAATTCTCATAACTTTTTTAAAAAAGTAAATGACAAATGGAAATGATACTCATAATAAAATGCTGTTTTTCATTCTTTCACAATGGACTCATATGGCATTGTTAATCTTTTCATGTTTGTTCTAGTACT
This sequence comes from Trichosurus vulpecula, assembly GCF_011100635.1. Classification (NCBI taxonomy): domain Eukaryota; kingdom Metazoa; phylum Chordata; class Mammalia; order Diprotodontia; family Phalangeridae; genus Trichosurus; species Trichosurus vulpecula. Next base: position 49,277,904 of record NC_050578.1, read on the forward strand.
TCTTCCCCTCCATGGGTTAGATGGCTACGTAATAATTTTGTGTTAAGGGTATAGATTTGTGTTTTATAAACTTATAAAAATGTATATAATATGTGCACACTATGCTAATATGATATGGTATTTTATTAATTTATATTTTAAATATATACAATATATATTTATAAAATGTACAAACATTAAATGTATGCATTGACAAATAGACCACACACATGGCCATAGTGAAAAAAGATAATTTGAGTCCAAATATAAATGTCATGCCTCTTTGATGCTTATAACTTCTGTCAAATTTATACCAAATGACTTTCTTACTCTCTCAACAGAATAGGAAGAATAAAACACGGATGTTTAAAAAACAAGTCAGAATAAATCAATATCTTTTGCTGAAGAAATAACAGTATCTGCACACTGCACTGTAGAGCTAAAATAATGCCTTCTATAATTATTAAAGTTTGTGAGCAACTCCTGAGACAGTAATACCCAAGACAGTGAAAACAATCCTCTCAGCAAATGCAAATCCCAGAAGACAGTTGGCATTTGTATTACATAACCCTTCTCAGTTTCTGTTTTAGTTCCTGAGGTCCCCTAGCATTTCTGAGACAGTAGTGCCCATGGTACAATAATTCTCCCAGAAGACTAATCTGTAGGGACAGTAGCGTTTGTGTTGTATTAACCCAGCATCTACTGGGAGTTCAGTAGACCCTATGTTAGTAGTACCTTTTAAAGGCTTACCGGGGTGATAGCTGAGCTCTTAAGCATATACACATATATGTATGTATATGTGTGCATACACACACATCATATACATATATACACATGTGTATATACATATACACATACATATACATATGCACACATACATATATATGGTGGTTGTTGTGTTTGTCCTTCGTTCTCAAACATGATCATGACATCAGAGAGATGACAAGACTTGCAATTGACTTTGATTTGAATTATGCATGTGTCCTTGCATGCAGGAACATTATACACCCAAACCACCTGAAAACTAGCTTTATGCTAAGCCCTTGGAATATGAATATATATGTATGTATGTATATACCAACACCCACACACCCACATTCCAGATGGGTAAGAAATGTAACCATTGGAGATTTAAAAATCACAATTATCTATTCTTTGCACTAAGACTTAAGAATCCATTTTATTTAGTTTAGAGTGTACACTATGTGTAATCATACACAAAAAGTTCAAAAACAATAAACTAGCCCTGGCCCAAGTTTCCTTCTCTCTATCTTCTGGTATAACTTTATGAATTAATGGAGGGGAAAGACTGTTAAGAAGATGAAAAACTCCATAACCCTGAGTCAAGGTGTGATAGGTCAGAATACCAGAAAAGTCATCATCATCGTCATGAATCTAGTGAAGAGACAGGGCAACAGTGTAAAATACTGGGAAGGGGAAAGACAGCTCAATTATTTGGTCTCAATTCTAATCCTAAAACAAGGGGAATCCAAGGACCAAGTTTCATAATCAGCTATTGGGAACAGGAAGAAGTCCAAAGTCAAATTACTTTCTTTGATTCCCCTCTCATGTCCAAAATTCAATTCAAAATTCCATTCCCTCTTATTTGAGCTAGACATTGTACGTACTAACACCACAATCTCCTAAAAATCAAAGTTTTTGATGGCCCAAAGAACAGTGGAAATGCACATGATGGCCACCAGTGAGTTGTAAGACATTTCTGAAGTTGACCTATGCATAAGAAATAGTGCTGGGGCTATTAAGGAAATGTATGACCAGAAAATGATTATACATGACCAATAAAAGTGAGAGATAATAAACAAGTGAACAGCTTGACTGCTGCATTGGTACCCATGAAATGCAAGCAAAGCTTCCAGTGAATTTGGTAGATTCTTAAACATGTTCTGAATTTAAGCACATTTGTGTTGGAAAGTCAATACATACATTTTTCTCTTTCTGGCTTCCCTAAATTGGTTAATTTTAAGTAGGCAAAGTGTAATGCAAACTTAGCCACTGACAACTTCTTGATGGGTCCACGATGAGCACAGCCTGGAAGAAGGATCTTTGAGAGAACATAAACAAAAATTGCACAGAATGGGAAAGCTTGGATAGGTTACAATTTGCAGTGAAGTGGTCCTTAGTCTATCATGGAGGATCATAGCTCCATTACAGCATGAAGATTCAGGGCATTTTGATTATCTAAAATAACCCAAGGCAGGAGATGAACAATACGATAAGTTTACACCTCCCTGGGATTTATATTAATAGAGAAGCAAGAAATCCAAAAGAAACACTAATTGATACAGAATGTTTCAAGTACACAAGACCTTTGGACCTCCTTTTACCTCCATTTCTTCTCACATTACCACTCAAGGATAAGACTAGTTTTTTCCATAGAATATGAGGTAACCCCGCCCCCCCCCCCAGCTCTCTGAAATCTGTTCTTCCAGTAATATAAGTACAGGATTATATCCAGCACCAGCACTCCCATTTGGAGTAATAATGTCGATTTCTTTTGTACAAGGTACAACTCTTTGACGTGTTTGATCCCAGCAAGTCTGAAAAGTGAAGCCATATTCATCCTCCTTGTATTTATGTCTCAATTTTCTTTCTTACCCATACTCAAGGCCTTTCACCAGAGGCCAATTTGCTTTTAATGTACAACCAGATGATGAGTCCCTTCAGCAAGTAGGCAAACATTGCACAATCCTGGCTTGTAGCTGCACTAATACTTATGGAAAGACTACAGTTCTGGAATGGACTCAACAACTTTTGTGGCTTCTCTTGAAAACCCCTACTGTTATCTGCTATTGCAAATAGCGTATTCACTGCTAACCATTGGCTATTGCTCATTTACCCAGGTATGAATCATCAGCGATGAGCCTCGGCCTACTCATCGACAAACTGTAACCAACAAAGAGGTCTTCTTCCTAATGCACCGTTACTTGTGATCAAACCTTTCAATGGATCCCCGTGATCTTTTGAATAAATGCCAACCCTCTAAGTCCAGCATTTGAAGCCCTCCATAATTTGACATTAACCTATCTTTTTTAGCCTTATCTTCCACTATTTCACACTGTAACCCTTCCTAGAATAGAAACATCACTGGATTGGGAGTCAGGAGACTTGTACTCTCTTGGCCCACTTTCAGCAAGTTACATTCTCTCTAAGCCTCAATCTAATGAAAGCACTAAACCAGATCAGTGGTTCTCAAAGAGTGGTCAGGAGATCCCCTTTCAAGGGAAACATGAGGTTGAAACAATTTTCATAATAATATTAGATATAACCCACATAAAATCTCTGGGGAGGGGTCCTTAATAAATTTTACAGGTATAAAGAGGAGCCCTATGCCCCCAAAGTTTGAAAACTGATGGACTAGATCTCTAAACTTTGTTTCAGCACTAACCATTCTATGATTCCATGATCAGGCCAAAGTACTTGTCATTCTTCAAACATATCATCCTATATTCCCAACTTCCAACCTCCATGCTGTTCCTCCCACCTGAAATGCCTTTCTCTCTTTATCCGCCTCAACCTTCCATCCAATTCTCTCCCATCTGACAAGGTTCATTTTACAAAACTTCCTCTTTCACAAAGACTTGGTTAATTCCCTTCATCAAAACAGATACCTCTCTCCCCTGAACTCCCATCGAACTTTGGACTTCTCACATTCCATTCTACCCGCTAATGGTTAGCCATCTCCATTTTCACTTCCCCACCATACTCTAAGTTCATTAACGAATGACAAAGAAAACATCTTATTCACCTCTGTATCCTTCAGGATACCTAGCACAGTGTCTTCCATATAGTATGTATTCAAAATATGTTCATCAAATGAAAGATAAAAAATAATGAATTTTTCTATTTATTGCTTCAATTTTTGTGGCCTTGTTTTTTACTATAAACTTTTACTGCATTTACTATATATAAACTTACACTTAAATGGATTACTATATATACACTCACACTTCAAACTGTTTACAAGTTTACAGGTAATGATTCATAAGATAAACTGGTTTTTTTTGTATATTTCCCATATATGTAACTGCTGTCTGAGCTGATCTCATAGAAAGCAAGCTCTTTGAGGGTAGTGACTATCTTTGTACCTTCAGTGTTTAGCCATGGTGCCTAGAACTGAATAGGTGCTATGAAACTAAATTAATAAATACTTGATTGTTTCAGAAAAGTTCCAGCAATATTTTCATATTCCAACAACTCAAATCAACGGAAGACTACTTATTAGAATCAGCAGTGCTCCTGGTGCTTATTCTCCAGGGAAGCATTTGACTAGTGACAAAAATTACCATCAATAAGTTTTCACTTGATAAATTCCCTTACGCAATTGAGCCAGATGCCTACTCTTAATACATTGTGGAGTTTAGAGCAGAAAATGAAAGCCACAGCTCAAATATGATGAAAAAACCATAACCCAGACCCTTAAAACTGATCAGAGTTGTGAATGCTTGGTGAGACAGGAGGCAGAGATGGAGGCCAGACTTGTGATTTGATTAGTATAGAGGAACTGCCAGGTGAGAAGACTTCCTTTACCGATATAAGTGGGTACCTTTTCTGCTATTGTGAGCCTAGGGCAGTTGTGTCAAACTCAGATAGAAATGGGGCCACAAATCCATACAAAAAGATCCCTGCAAGCTGTACATTGACTCAGTTCTAAAATGTGTTATCAGTTTTACTGAGTTTTTATTTATTTTGTTAAATATTTCCCAATTACATTTTAATCTGGTTAGACAAGGGGAGGGGAAGAGAGGGAAAGTGCTAGGTTTAGAGTTAGGATTTGGGTTCAAGTTGGCCTTTTATTCAGGAGCTCTTTGGCATTAATATTCTCACCTGTAAAATGACAGATGGGACTAAATGATCTCTAAAGTAGCTTCCAGCTTCATATATGAAATTGTACTCAAAATAATTCAAGTTTTGTTACCTTCTCCCATTACAGTAAAACTTTGGCTTTGTTTAGGTTTTCCACAATCTTTTCACTAATAGTCTGAGCTTAAAAAAAAATATAGATGTGGTATAAGCAGATTGTTAGATGATTGTTGAAAAAAATACAAAAAACTCCCTTTAGAGTTTTGGATATGGGCTAGTTAAAAAAAAGAGCAGAGAAAAAGATCGTGTTCTTAGTATAGAGACCCTTCCCCTCCCTCAAGATTGTGTCAACCTATTAAGTGAAACCAGGAAAAGCAAACTTAATGTTATTGTTAAAGCATTCAATGCCACCACTGTGGCAAAGAAACAGTATCAGCAAGCTAAGGGTACCACTCCAATAGCAAACTTTTAGCACTGCCTATTAGAAAAAGGACCTGTGGAAGGGAGAACTGAAGCTGCCACTTACCTAAAACATTTCATTTCTTCCTCAGATGTTAGATTATTCCCTCTCAAGAAAATGAATCCTTATTTAAATAAAACATTTACGGTAGGGCCAGCACTTTAGAGGATCTGCACCAGAAATGAGCTGAACAACTCTCCATTCACTTTAAAAACTACTTCTGTTGAAGTTTTGAGAAAGCACTTTGAGATATATCCTAACACAGGGACTCCTACAAGTTCAATTCCATCAATAGCTGTAATAGGAAGAAAGAAACCCAAGTCTACATGGACATCACTTAAGCCCACTTAGAGTTTTAGAAAAGAAACAGTTCCTCAGGAACATGTTAACTTTTCAAAGAGGTGAAAAGGCTCAGTAACGACCTGTTAAAATTATTTTCAAGTCCCATTATAAGAGGCAGGCCCTGAAGCAAAAAATGGGGCTTCATCATTGAGCTCCAGACTCTTAAAACGGAAAGATCACAGGATACAGCTAACAGGTGCAACACAATAGTTGGATTATTTTAAGCAGTAACTGCGGCTTCTCAAAAGCCGTCTATTTCCTACTAGCCCTTGAGGGACACACAGAGCTCCTATAGAGACTGGCACAAGTCCACAGCTACATTTCCAAAAACTGAAGGTAAAAAGTCAATTATCCCCTTTACCTAACAAACAGGAGACTTTCTGGAATGCCAAAGCCTGAGGAGGTTTCTGGACTGGCATTTCTAGAGCTGTGCTGTTATTTTATAACCAGTGCCTCTCAAAAAGGGGAGGGGGGGCAGTCAAGGTACTTCCTATCAAAATCTAATTTATGCCAGTAACCTCTCAGGTGGCCTTGTGGTCTAATCTTGCTTTCAGTAAAATGGGAGTGAGCATTCTCACAAACTGACCTAAAATGGTTGCAAATGAATGAACTGTAATCCATCCAGTAATGAATAACGTGATAAAAATAAAAAGCCCAGGACCCTCCCCCCCTTCCCCCATGAAAAGTAGGGAAGCCAAGGACAAGGGGGTAAGAAAATAAAAGTCAACAGCTCTCAGCTCCCCCCTTCCGTGTTCTCCTTCCGCAGAAGGCAAACTTCATCTGACACTCCCCCGGGTCTGCCGCCCACCCGCCTCTCTGGTCGCCGCCTCTTACCCTCTACTAACCGTGGCCCGGGAGGCTCCTGGCTAAAGGCACTTGCTTCTCTGAGCGCAGCAGCCGCAGCAGCCGCCAGACAGACCCCAACGCGGCCACCTCCGGGCGCTCTGCAGCAGCAACCCGGCTCCCGGGGTGGGGGAAGAGAATCCGCTGGAAAGTTTCTTCCCGTGCCTGCCCCCGCCCCCAGGCTCCTCCCCAGGTGCTCGGCGTTTCACGCGCCCGCCCGCGACCGTGACCGTGACCGGGGCTGGAAGCTCCGGGGCCAGCCTGCCCCTCGGCCGCCGCCCGCCCGCCCGCTGCACCTGGGTACTGCGGCAGCGGCGCGCGCGGGCGGCTCCGGGGCCGGGCTGGGCCAGGCTGGGCAGGGCTGGGCTGGGCTGGGGCTGCTCCGCTGCCCTCCTCCCTCCTGAGCTAGCCCCCGGCGCCCCCGCTCTCTTCTCGGGTCTGCGCCCTGCGCTCTGAGCCCCGCGCCCCGCAGCCGGTTCCCGAGCCCCGCTGCGCCTGACATCATTCATTCTCCCGCTCTCCCCCCGCCCACTGTTTTCAAGCCCTGACTCACCCGCTGAAGCTGCGGCCGCTGTGGCTATTCCGGCTCTGGGCTGAGCCTGAAAAACCGGTGAGACTTCTCAAGAAGCGCCCACCTGACCCGCCCCTTCCCCGGCGTGGGGGTTTGGCCTCCTTCTGGCTCAGTGTCCCGGGGACCGCGCAGCTGCACGGACTGGCCCTGGGAAAGTTCTGCCAGCGCCACTCCCGGCCGAGTGCCTCGGGTGGGGCCTGAGAGGGAACCCCCGACCCGCGCCCTGGTCCGCCCCGCGTTCGCCCCAGCCCCGGGCCTGCTGCAGGAAATGACAGCGGAGGGAGTGTACATACACTTGGGCACCACGAGGCAGGGGCAGGCGTGTTTATTTAAAGGGTGTTCCCTTCGCCGAGATCAGGAGGGGTTGAGCTGGCCTGGAGAGCCGGGAAAGGTTCCCAGCCCACGCACGCCGGGGGCTGGTGGGGTTGTCACGGTCGCCCCTATTAGGATCGAGCCACCTTTACAGCTCTCTCGAGGTGTGTCAGCGGTCCCCAGGCGTGAACTGGCTGCTCCAGTTCACAGCTCTCTGTTTTAATGAGGATCAAGTATTATTACTCTTTTTATGACTAACAACTATATCATTCGTCCTGCGGACTGATTTGTTTTTTGTTTAGGAAGAGAAACCAGTAACCAAAATAAACAACCAAAAACAGTGTTAGGCTTACACCTGTACCTGAAGGAAAGGAGCCCTAACAGCTTTTTCCATTGCAAGGGGGTGGGTGGGTGGGGGTGTGTGTGTGTGTGTGTGTGTGCGTGCGCGCGTGTGTGTCCCGCCAGCCTGGGTTTCTCATGCACTCAGCAGTAACACTATTATTGGAAGTTGTGTTACTCTAGAAAAAAAAAAGTCAAAGCTCATAGGCTTTAACAAAAAAAAAAAAAGTTACCTATTTCTAGACATGGGATAGTTTTAGAGGTGGCCGCTTCCAAGGTTTCTATTAGAATGAAAAGTTAGGTTTCAGGCTAAAACTAACTACTCTAGGAGTCTGAAAAAGGTAATTTTTACTTAAGACTGACCGGAAAGATCATGTTTACTATGAGTTATTGTTTTACATCTGGCATGTATACATAACCAATAGAGAATAATGACACATTGACAAGTGACCTGGCTTGCCTATTCATGTTGATTCATAGGGTCCAGAAGTAATTCTTACTTATAATGCAACATGCATATAAGGGTAGCTGGCAGAAAACTGGCAGAATTCGGGAATTCTGTCCTCTCCTTTCCCCCTTCACTCCCCCCCCCCCCCCAATGCACTTTAAGTGTGTAAGGTCTCAATATTATGGTATCAAACACACTTGCTTAATTCTGCAGAAATATATAAACACAGAAGAAAGTGCAACAAACATTTGAAATACATTGGTCAGGCCCCCATTACACAATTGTTCTTTTCAAAGAACAGCTAATATTCAGGGTTGTTTTTAATCCAAGGCATTTTGCCCAGAAGGCAATAGTAAGTAAGCTCACTGGCTGCTAAGTGGTGGTCTGAGTTAATGGGACTACAAGCTAAATGCATTTACAAATGAGCTCGGACCAGGTTCCTAGGCACATGTTTCTTTTCCATGAGTACCAAATGAGATCATAGGTCTAGAGCCAGAGGAAGGAGTCTCACCTAGTCCAGAGTCCTCATTTTATGGATGGTGAAAGTGAGGTCCAAGGAGATAAAATTGGCCAAGGTCATGCAGGTGGAAAGCAACAGAACCCAGGTCTACTGTACCACATTAAACCTATTTATTAATGCATACTGTGTGTAATGCACTGTGCTTGGGAGGTGGGGGGGCAGGGAAGATGCAAAGATAAATAAGATATGAACATAAGGCAGCTAGATAGCTGGCTTTAGAGCCAGAAGAGTTGCTTCTGGCACACACGGGCTATGGGTGACCCTGGGCAAGTCACTGAATCTCTTCTCTGCCTTAGTTTCCTCATTGGTAAAAACAGCACTGTTGTCAGGATCAAATGAGATCATGTTTATGAGGTGCTTAGCACAGTGTCTGGCACATAGTAGTTGCTTAATAAAGTTTGTTTTCTTCCTTCTCTAAGCAACTCTCTAAGACTAATAACTGAGGTTGAGCTCCATTTATATAGATCTTTATTGCTTGCAAAGCATGATATTTATTATATGCTATATATAATATTTTGAACACATAATGGGTTGTCTGTAATCATATTGCATATATTATCTATAGCATATTGCACATGTATGATATCTATAATAGTATATAGTGATATTTATAATAGTATCTATAATAGTACAATATACTCGCATACTAGTACTACACTATACTAGTATACCATTATAGTATAACATACTAGTATACTCTATGTTTTCTATAATATATTGCGTATATTACAACATATGCACATATATACATATATGTACATATATACATACAATATATGCACATATATACATATATGTACATATACATATACATACAATATATACACATATATGCTATATGTACATATATGGTTTTTCTCACAACAATCATGTAATATAGGTGCCATTATTGTCCCCATTTTTTACAATTGCAGAAACTGAGGCTGAGAAAGCAGTGACACAGAGTTCATAAATGTCTGAGGAGAAATCTGAACTCAGATCTTCCTGACTCCACATCCAACACACTCTATCCATGACAACTCCATGTTACCCCCAATTAAAGATGATTGCATGTATCATAAGTTGCAGAGAAGGTACCCTCCTGCATTGTTAAAGGACGTTTTTTGTCACTGGGAGTTTGCTGTATCAAGAAGGAAGGAAGGAAGGGAAGGAAGGAAGGAAAGGAAGGAAGGAAGGAAGGAAGGAAGGAAGGAAGGAAGGAAGGAAGGAAGGAAGGAAGGAAGGAAGGAAGGAAGGAAGGAAAGGAAGGAAGGAAGGAAGGAAGGAAGGAAGGAAGGAAGGAAGGAAGGAAGGAGGGAAGGAAGAGAGAGAAAGAAAGCAAGCCATCCCTGACTTCCATCAAGTAGGAAGAGATATAACATATATACGAATAAATGTAATACAAATTTGAATCCAAGTGCATGAGAGAAGGATAAAAGGCTAGGAAATAAGATGAAGAAGAAATCATCCCTACACCAAAATACAGGAATACCTTCCAAAAGATAAATTCCTCAATCATATACGAGTCATCTTTCAATGACTCAGCTGGGTACAGCCCAGGAAGGTTCCATGGAGGAGGTGATGTTTGACTGGGGTCTTGAAGGTTAACCTGCTCTGTGATCTTGGGTAACCATTTCATCATTCTGGCTCTTCGTTCCCTCGTCCACATAATAAGGGCCTTGGGCTAGATGGTTCCTTTTCCACCTGAAACATTCAAAGGTTCTGTGGGTAGGATGCCAACATGACACTTCAGATGGAAGAGACAGAGTGAGCAAAAGTACAGAGAATAAAAGAAGTGGGGCATCATTAGGAGACAGCAGGTAATAACATATTTTGACTGATGTGTGTATACCGTGTGTGGAGTAGCATGAGGTAAGGCTGAGCTAGCCAGAGACAGAACTCTTCCTGATATGGGCTTTTCCTATCCCGCTGTGCTTTTCTACTGGAATTACGGAATTAATTAACAGGTAGCTGAAACAGTAGATAAAGGGCTAGACCTGGAAGCAGGAAGATCTGAGTTCAAATCTAGCCTCAAACATTTACTAGCTATATAACCCTGGGCAAGTCACTTTACCTTTGCTTCCGTTTCCTCATCTGCAAAATGGAGATAATAAAAGCACCTCCCTCACAGTATTATTGTGAGGATAATTTGAGCTATTTTTGTAGTGTTTTGCAAACCTCGATGCACTCTATAAATGCCAGCTGAGTACCCCTGGCTTCTTTCAAGATTGAGTTCAAGTGCTAGTGCCTTCATCTTCAAGCTTATCTTGTATTTGCTTTATACGTTTCATATAAGACACTCATATATATAACTGTTATTTCCCCAAAAGGATGTAATATACTTGAGAACAGGGGCTATTTTTTTGAATTTTGTATCCCTCAAATCTAACACGCAGTAAGTTTTAATTTAATTTAATTTAATTTAACGTTTAATAATCAAGCATTTTAAATTAAAGCAAGCATTTAATAATGCTTTCTTGCTTGCTTGATTAGCTGGCATAATACAAGAACTTTGCCTTCCCCCACCATCAGAAGAGATATTTCTAAGGATTTTGCAAGTCTTCAATATGTGGCTACAATAATATTACAATGAATTATAAAATTGTCCTTTGTATTCAAAAGATGCTGTTGATGGTATTTCTATCAGTGTGCATGAATGGGGCTGAAAAGTTCAAAGCATGACCAGCAGCCCTTTCTACACTGTTGTGTATTGTATAGACAACAAGAGCTCAGCACAATACTCAGAAAGAGCCTCTTGTCTATAAGGGAGGGAGTTTTATTGCATAGTTCTGTCCTTGATTCCTCATCTTAGATTTGCTGTCTCAGCTTTGTGTGCCTCAGTTTCCCAATTGTAAACAGGTTAATGTTTTTACTAAAGCACTTAGCCCCCAATTAATCCAATGATTAATCATAATAGAAAATTTCATTCTAAAATAGGTATATAATGTAGAAATAATGGAATTTTAGAGCTAGAAGGGACAGTGGAGATAATCTAGTTGACTTTCCTTATTTTACAGTTAGCAAGAAACAAGCATTTATAAAGTGCCTACTATGGGCAACTAGGGTGGTGCAATGGATAGAGTACTAGTCCTGGAGTCAGGAGGACCTGAGTTAAAATTCGGTCTCAGACACTTCCTCGCCAGGTGATCCTGGGCAAGTCGCTTTACTCTGTTTGCCTCAGTTCCCTCATCTGTAAAATGAGCTGGAGAAGGAACTAGGAAACCACTCTAGTATCTTTGCCAAGAAAACCCCAAATAGGGTCACACACACACACACACAAAGTCTAGGCTCACCCACAAGGCAACATGCCAACAACTATGTCCAAAAAAGATGTGTACAAGATGAATTGGAGATAACAGGGAGAAGGATTAAGAAACAGGCTAGAAGAGAATTAACTTGTCCAAAGACAACAGGTAGTAACTGTGCTGGGATCAGAAGAACCTAGATCTCCTAACTTGTATGGTGGAAAACATGATACAAGGTTACATATTTATTCTTCTGATGAAATGGTGTGGTTTTTGCTTTTTGTTTTTATTGAGACCTGTGATTTCATGGATGTAGGGAACTCCCAAAAGTAACTTGGGGTAGGGGGTACATCACACAGTCAGGGTGTGTCAGAGGAGGATCTTGAACTTCCTGATTCTGAGTCCAGATCTCTATCCATTATGCTATGCTGTCTTGTAGGCATTTTTTATTTTAACCATTGTATAAAAATAGTCATTGAGGTGGTAATGGTGGGTGGGGTGCTTGGACCTTGAGTCAAAAAAGATCCGAATTCAAATTCATCCTCAGACATTCACTAGCTGGGCAAATCATGTAACCTCTGCCTCAGTTTCCTTATCTGTAAAGTGGGGGTATAATGGCACCTACATTCCATGGTTGTTGTGAGTATAGTATGAAATAATATTTTCAATGTGCTTTGCAAGCCTTAAGATGCTATATAAATATGCTATTATTATGCCATGTTTTTTTTCATATTTATACTGAATGGATACGCTACCTGTAGTATACCAGTACGATGAACAGTAGCAAATGAAATTCCTTAGAAAGTAAATGATGCCTGTCATAAGGCACCAATTCTGCCTACTTCTGTCTCCCTGTTTTTTAATGTACACAGACTTGTACAGGGCTATTTTCACCTATGATGCCATGGATCTCTTTTGTTCCAGTTTCCACGTATATGGTCATATAGCCCAAATCGGACCTTCAAATTACTCAGTAGTATATATAAACATCTGTCTTTAGAGTTTATTAGGTTGCCCCTGTAAGATTTCCTTCACTTTAATCTGAGCCAGAAAGTATATAGCCAGTTCAAATTCGCTGTCATGAAAAAGGGGATATCCCTCAAATTTGTAAATAGAGGCAGTGTGTTGTAATGAAAGAACAAAGACTGCTAGACTTTGGAGTTATGAGAGGTATGGCTTTTAATGTAACTTCTCATATTTACCAGCTGTGTGACCATGAGCAAGTCACTCAACTTCCTTGAACTTCTGTTTCCTCATCTACAAGGTGGATGTAATAGTACTTGCCTCTGGGTTATTATGGGGATTAAAGATGATATATGCAAAGCTCTTTGTGATCCTGAAAGGGATATTAAAAGAAATCAGCTATTACAAAAATATTTTCACTTGGAAAATGGCCAGACACTTGGCATGTTATTGTTGGACATCAGCTTGATTCTGTAGACATCTTTCAGCTGAAACCAAAAGTCTAAAAAGAAAGATGGAGAGGTTCATTGGTTTATAGACAAACCTTTTCCTGAATGAGGGAGTAAGCAAGAACAGCGCAGTCCTCTGCTTATGACAAGATGGCTGGCTTCCATTCCAGAATTTCAAACAGCTTATAAACACTAACTCGTTCATTTTTACAACCTCCTAGGAAGGAGATATGATCAGGGCCTTTAGCTGTACTTATAAAGAAAGAGAAAAGGCCAAAGGTGAGTAATAATAACTAAGAAGGCTTTTGGTGTTTACTTGGTCTTTTCCTTTTCCTGATCATTGGTAGATTTTAAAATAATGCTCTAACAGAGCCTAACAGAGTCTATAAATTCCAAATTGTATAATACCATACATTTATACCCACGTCCTTGCTACAGAGACTCCAAAGCACTTTCATATACGTGAACTCATTTATTGCATCTTTACAACTTCCTCAGAAATTAGTTTTTGTTGAGTCGTTGGTGTGCCTCCACTATTCAGCATCAAACATCTGATGATTCAGAAAACTGTGCGTGAATACATACTTATTAAATGTTTTTATTGCTTCTCTTTGATGCTTTCCAATCCTATGTTTCTAAAACAAACTGTTGACGTTCTTTTTCTTCCCTCTCTTCTACCCTAACGCAACTAATCTACATAAATATAACCTTCTAGTCCTGTCATTCTTTGGTTTGATGTTGTATACTTTCTTTTCTTCTCTTTAAATCATAAATGCTCCGTGAGAAGAAACTGACTTTGTTCTGTGCCGTGGAACCCAGCCACCTCTTCTATGTACCTTGTGGCCAATCAATAAGTACTTAATGACTTTTCTCTTTTCCCCATTCTATTGCAGTTGTATGCTGCGTAGCTATTTTGCTTCTGCTAGTGTTTATTTAATTTCATCAATTCTTAATTTTTTCCACCCCACCTCACCTTTATCTTTCACCTTTCTGTATTCCTTCTTATGATACCACATTTCAATTGACATTTTATTTATATGCTTCTTAAATATTGGCTACCTCATCTTCACGTACATAGTACTATGATGGGGTTTTATGAAATTGTATTGAATTTACCTCTTTCCAGGTTTTTAAGATCTGTAAAAAAATATAAACTCATTATGTTTTTTAGCAACACTTCATCTATTCTTCAAACTAAAGATTGTTTAAAATAATTACTACCTGTGCGACCTTGGACAAGTCACAGCTTCTCTGCCTCTGTTTCCTCATCTTTAAAGAATGGCAGGGTAGACCTATGAGGGCCCATACATCTCTGACGCTCTGTCTTAAGTTCTCAGATACTCCAATGGATCTATGATTTCATCAGTGTGGATATTCCCTCCAATGATGCAAATTGCAATTCATTCATATTGCTTTGTTATTGTTGGTTCGGTCGTGTCCGATTCTACCTGACCCCATGGATTATACTGTCCATGAACTTTTCTTGTCAAAGATACTCGGGCGGGGGTTGCCATTTCCCTCTCCAGTGAATTAATACAAGCTGAAATTAAGTGACTTCCCCAGGGTCATACAGTTAGGAGGTGTCTGATTTACATTTGAACCCAGGTCTTATGACTCTAAGCTCAGTGCCTCGCATGAGTCCACCCAGGAGTCAGAACCACCACCACCATCCCCACCACCTGAAATTCTATTTTATGTACTTTGTATACATTTTGTATTTACATGTCGCCTCCCTCTTGAGAACTGGGTTGGTTTCTTTGTCTTTGTGTCCTCATCACCTAGCACAGCATCTTGCACATAATAAGTCCAAATAAGTGCATGTTGAATTCAGTTGCATTGAATCTAAAAACAGAAGCATATGAAAGAACTAATTATCCATAACTAATCTTTCTGTGACTTGAGTTCTGTGCTGGATCTCCTTCTAAATGACCTTTGGTGTGTATGTCTTCTTGTTTGCCCAATATTAAGGACCAGAGGGCTATCAAACAATGGTATCTTTGTTGTTATATCTGTCCATGAATATTGTACCATTTTCCTACCACAAAAGTGCTACTATAACTATTTTGGTGTTGGTGAGACCTTTCTTTTGGCCTGTGACCTTCTTAGAGTATATGCTTCTAAATCTATAATTTCTCCATGCCCTCCAAGCCCTTTCTCCATTACCCCCAACCACAGTGTAAGAGAGGAAGAAATTCAAAAGGAAAGAATAGCGTATAATGGAATCTGTCGATCTCTGGGATGATGGAGTTGTTGTTGTTTGTCCTTCGTTCTTGAAGAGGATCATGTCATCAGGAAGGTGATGACATGACTTGTAATTGAATTGGATTTAAGTGAGGGAGGGCTGTGCAAAGTCACCGGCCTCACTTTCTCCTCCAGAGCCGTCTCACATCCCCTCCTGGAACCTGGAACATCCCATCTATCGTTTCCTGTTGGTTTGTTTTTATTATTATTTTTATTGTCTCCTTGTCCCACTGGTTTCTTCCCTAGTGACTGAAAACATTCCTAGATCTTCCCCATCCTTAAAAATCTTTCACTTGCCCATCACTTCAAACTATCATCTTCTACCTTTCTTCTTCATCATAGCCAGTGAATCTTGGAAATTGGATTCTAATCTCCAGTCAGAATCTCTTGGAAAGAGGCATTTTATACTCATTGCTTCCATTTGCTCATCTTTAACTCACTTCTGACCTCATAACTCCATTGAAACTATTCTTTGCAAAGTTACAGAAATGATTTGACCCACTAAATGCAATGTTCTTTCTCAGTCTTCATTCTCCTCTCTGCTCCTTTGGACTCAATTGCCATCTCAGTACAAGGAACTCCCAGACTGATGTCTAGCTAGTTTTAATCTCCCGCCAACTGCCTCCAGGATATCACCTGGCTGTCCCCATTGGCCTTTTAAAGTCAACATGAACAAAATGAAACTAATTATCTTTCCCTTCAAACTGCTTTCCTGTCAAGGGCATTGCCATACTTACAGTCACCCAGGTTCATTACTCAGTCATCTTTGTTTCTTTTCTCTCTGTTACCCACTATATTCAATCAATTTTCAGGTTAAATCAATTCTACCTAAAGAGATCTCTCCCACCTGACCCTTTCTCATCACCTCTCCCCCAGGCTATTTTGTTGTTGTTCAGTTGTGTCTGACTCTTCACCCCATTTGGGATTTTCTTGGCAAAGATACTGGAGTGGTTTGCTATTTCCTTCTCCAGCTCATTTTACCAATGAGGAAACTGAGGCAAACAGGGTTCAAAGACTTGTCGAGTGTCACACAGCTTGTAAGAGTCTGAGGCCAGAATTGAACTCATAAAGATGAGTCTTCTTGACTCCAGGGTGTGCACTCTGTGCACTACAGCGCCACCTAGCCACCACTCTCCTGATACTGCTTTTTTTTTACTTATATCTGTGTCCATATTGTCTTCTCCTAGGCAAAATGTTAGCTCTGTGAAGGCATGGATTGTTTTTAAAGATTTTGTTTGGGGTAGGGTTTTTGTTTTTGTTGTTTTTTGGTCTTTGTATGCCAAGAACCTAACACAGTGCTTAGTATTTGGCTGGAGCTTAGTAAAAGTTGGTTGGATTTAACTGAAGAAACCCAAAATGCATGTTAAGGGCATTCTTGAAGGTAGTAGGATGGAGACTGGGACTGGAATCCTATCCCCATCCCTTACTAGCTTTGGGACCGTAGAAAGATTATATAACCTCTCTCAGGAAGTTGAGGATATTTGAGGACCATTCTAAACCTTTTGAGATAAAAAAGATCATGCTGGGCAACCAAATTCTCCCATAAAAAGCATCTCTTGGTGTCACTGGCAAAGACAAACTACTGGCCCAGTGGTCAAGTGATGCAACCAAGCTTGGTAGTTCTTATGTCCTCAGATTACAGCTGCTTAGTAGGAAACCTCTATCTATGTCTTCATCACCAGTTCGGTTTCTTGTTTGATCTATTGCTCAGGAGCTGTTGATATTAAGTCTTCTGCTGGTCCTCTTGCCTTGGGGCCACAACTTTTGTGGAATGCAAATATTTAGCTTGGAGAGGATAAGTCTATAATTGATCCAGCACTTTGTGCCACACATCACCTTCATTACTCTCACATCCTGTCTCCTCTTCTTACAATGACATAGTCGATTAAATGCCAATTATTGCTGCGAGGGTACATCCATGAAGTTTTATTGTGTTTAGGTAAAGGGAAGACAGCATCAGTGATAAGAAGGTCATGAGACGCACAAGTCTTCAGTGGTAAGTGACTGTTGCTGTTTCTGACTTCATTCCTTTCAAGAACTCCTGGCCATGACTGATAGTCTGTGCCTATTCTGGCATTAAAGTCACCCAGAATTACAAGCTTGTCCTCTTTCAGCACACTGATGATGAGGGTCTCTAGGTCTTCATAAAATTTTTCTTTGACCTCATCAGGGTTCGTCATGATAATGGTGGTGTGGTGGTTTCTGGAAAATGGCAATCACATTGTCATGAGCCTATCGTCCACTCCTTTGGGGAGGCATATAATCTTGCTGACTAGATTAGCTTTGATTACAAAAACGATGCCACCTTCACAGTACACCCCATCACTTTGGGCACTCCAGAAAAACATGTATCCAGCTCTGATTTCGGTAAGCTGGCCTTCACTGCTTCCATTTGAATTGTCTTAGGAAGATTCTGAAAATAACCAGTCAAGTTAAGGTACCTGACCCTGAAGTCCTTTCCTGAGCTGAAATGCCAAAGAATTCAAACTCTACTGCAGAGAATAGAACTCTGATGGACTGGCCAAGAAAAGCAGTCACATGGAGGTCAGAAGAAGTGATACAAGGACACTGTCAAGGTGTCTCTGAAGAACTTTGGAAATGAGCATGAGACACGGGAGACACTGGCATAGGACCACTCAACATGGCCTGCCCACATCAGAGAAGGTGCTGTGCTCTATGAGCAAAGCAGAATTGCAGTAGCTCAAAAGAAACATCAGATATACAGACTTAAAGACATCTCTAGTTCAAATGTTCATATGGACTATTTGTGCCCAACCTGTGGTAAAGCCTTCTGATCTTGTATTGGTCTGATTGGCCACATTCGGACACACTGTACCTTGACCCCAACATAGTGATGTCATTTTGGTCCTCTTGAAGAACAAAGGACAACAACGAACCATTGCTCAGGGTGCAGCCTTATTTCTTCTCCTTATTCTGACAGTTTCTGGCATATCCTGAGTTTTTGTTTTGCTACTTGTATCCCCTTCTATTGTATTCAGTTCTTTTGTTGCTTGTCCTTCATTCTGGAAGAAGACCAATGATCACAAGGGTAATGTCTTGACTTGCATGCTTAGGTGCAGTGAAAATGTGCTGGATTTGAAGTTAGAGGACATGGGTTCAGATTTTACCTCTATCACATACTATCTGACATTACCAATTCAGAGCTCAACAAGGTCTCCTGTCATTAAAGTTTATGCCTAAGCTGTGCACCAGCTCTAAAGTTTTTACATGTACTTTGTAAATCTAATTACTGCTAAGTTAGGGGCATGGTCCTATATAACTGGGGCTCATAGTTAGGGGTAGTATTTGGAGCTAGAGATAACTTTCTCTGTGCATTTAGTGGCCTTAGAAAAGAATTCCTCTCCAGGAATCCTTAACCTGGGGTCTATGAACTTGTTCTTTTAAAATATTTTGATAACTATATTCCAGTATAACTGTATTTTATAGTTTATAATAAACTATATTTTATGTATTCAAAAACGTTAAGTGACCATGACAGTGCTTGCACCAAACATGGTGAATGGGCACTCACGAGGCTAAGGCTGGTAGAAGTCCAGGAGTTCTGAATTTCAGTAAGGCTAAAAACACTAATAGGGTGGCCACACTAATTCTGGCACCAAGATGATGAGCCCCCAGGAGTAGAGGACACCAGGCTAAGAAGGGGCAAACCTGCCCAGATTGGAAAAATGGAGCAGGTTAAAGGTTCCATGTGGATCAGTAGTGGGATCGGGCCCATGAGTACCCATTGCAATGGTAGCCAGCCTGGGGGAGATAGGGGACATCCAGCCTCAAAACAGAAGCAAAATTGAAAAAAAAACCAAAACTTACCTTACTTACCTCACAGGATTTTTGTGAAGACAGGTCTCTGAAAAGCTTCAAGTGTTAATGTAAATTTCGATTACTATTATTCCCCCATCAAAAAATGAGATTCAGTTTCTCATCCATATTTAAAATAATCCATTTTATCATCTCCATAAAAGAAAGATCTTACTAGCTACCATGTAGATGACTTTAAAGTGATTCATTTGTCTGGGATCCTTTCTGATCTAACTCAGGAATCAGATTCCCTCACAAAGAATTGTTTCACTTTGAGAAGAACCCTTAAGAGCATTCTTTCTCTTCCTTCCCCGCTGCCACCCAAGTTTTATTTGTCCTGATGAGGCCAAGCTAAACGCTTTTTTTCCCCTTGTTAGGAACAGCAAGAATTTTTCCATACTCCTTTCCTTCCAGACCACAACAAGCCTCCTTCAGTGTATCTGGCTGACGTCAACTTTTCACCTTAATCCCTGTGGATTCCCCTCCAAATTTTCTCCAGAGAAAGTTGCTGGAGTGTGTATTCCAGCCACAGAAGAATGAAGGAAATATTCTTGTTGAATATTTTTATGTCCATTACCATTCTGGCTTTGGGAAGCTCCAGCCTGGAAATGATTCCCTGCTTCAGGCATGTTTTCCTTGGGCTGGGATCGGGCTTGCAATCGTCTGTCAGTGCTCCAGGGGTGGAGGGGTGGGGGTGGGGAATCTTAGTGGGAGGTAGCCTCAAGGAATGAGAAGTACCATATCAAATGCTGCTTCAGTTCTTCATTTCTTTTCCTTTGTTGACTCTACTCTTTTCCATTCAAATCGGTTCCCTGATCCCCATTTCTACCCCCTAGTCAATCAGATATTTTTGTTATTAAGCTCCATATGTATAGCTATATGTGCAAGAGATATATGTACACAGTTATATGTGTACTTTGGCTATAAAATAAAAGCACAGTCCCCTCTCTCAAGAAGCTGACATTCTATATACAGACTCATGGCCCTTCCATTCAGGTTCTGCACAGGCTTCACGATGACAAGTGTTGGGTTCAGCCCAACATAGCTGGAAGCCTGCTTTTCCTCTCTGGAACCATTCCAAAGCCCTTTGGCCAAGTCTGGATCCCCAAGGGGAGTTCTCTGGATCTCCTAGCCCACATGATTCTTAGTCTCAGGTGAAAGGTTCTGGTCTGTTGCAAAGGTAAAAAGTCTTTATTAATCAAGCACAGCTTGAGGTTAACACGGATTTTATATTAACACTCATCTTGTGCCAGTTGAAGATTCCTCAGATATTGCAGAGACCAATATCAACCTTCAGATGAATGAGTGCTGGGTTTTCATCCAGAGTTAATAGTTTCTCTCTTCCCCACCTCCCCCACCCACTCTGACCTGTGATTTCATCAGTGTAAGGCACCCTTAGTGAGGAACTCTCTCTACCAATGAAGATTGGCCCCTCCTCTTTAACTTAAACTCTTAGAGAGCTGCCTAAATAAGAGCGTATTTATTTCATTGGAGACAAATTCTTCGCTCCTGGAAAAAGAAATATTGAATAAAAAAATCTTCATTGCTTATAGGTCCCTGCCTCCTGGAGTTCCTAAATCATTCCCTGGGAATGGATTAGTTAGTTGCTTGGGGGAGCAGAACTCTTTCAGGGAATGAGTGATTTTAGGCAATGTCTAAAATGCAGTCCATTGTAAATTAAAACAATCTGCCATAGAGATTATGAATTATGAAAAAAGGAAATGTGGCGCTTGGGGCCACCTCCGGACTTACAGGGTAATTCCCTCAGAAATGGTTCAAGGTACTAAAAAACTAAAAACTTGTGAACCTCTACAGATATAGTTACCTTTAATAATCAGCCAGAAGACACAATTGGTACCTCCTTTTATATCTCATCTATTGTAATCTTGAACTAGTTCATGCTTTTCATGTATATATTTCATCTGTTTGTCTTCTCTCCCCAAATAGATTATATGCATGTTGAAGGACTCCCTCTCTCCCATATGTGTGTGTATGTAATAGCCATTCAATAACTATCCATTAAAGTAGATCTGTCAATCCATCAATGTTGATGTTGCTTCTCAAGAAAGAGATCACAACCCACCTATGCCTGCTCCCACCTTGTGCAACTCTTGTCTTTCTTTTCCCGTAAGTTTGCCACACAGAGTCCACCCTATATGCTGGTGACCATCCTTAATTTCTCCTGAAATTGTGAGGTTTGCCGCTTTGCAATCAATAAATAGATATCAGTTTGATTTCTAATCAGTTCAACAAATATTTCTGTGTTTTGCTGAAAATGCCAAAAACGAAATTGTCCCTTCCCTTGAAAGAGCCTCCGTACAACTGATTTGCAAGCTAGCCTATTAGACATATAAGGTCATGCCAAAAAAAGGAACAAACTCAATCATTCAGCTCATTATGCATCATTTTATGATTATTTCAGCAGTCTATAGTTTCAATGGAAGCTCTCAATCTTTCTTCCTCTTCCCTGAATTTTGAAAATGTCATTGGACACTAAGTCTAGCCTATCAAATCTCCATGTACTGTAAAGTTTTGTTTTGTTGAAAAACAAACAAACCTTAAGTTTGTCACCTTTATTGTTCTTTAAGAATTTATTACATTTTATCGATCACCATGCCTTCCCCAAAAGAAACATACAAAATGAGGAACAGAAGACATAGGGGAATTCCTCTTAGGTTTTTTTTTTCTCTCAGCCATGAAAGTTAACTCTCTCCAGACATCAGTTAAATTGTTTTTTTCCAAAGATTCTATTCACTCCTAAAGATAAAGCAACAGAATCGTAGTCTCTGTGGGAAGGGCTATTAAAGATCATATTGCACTAGTCTGTGTGTGTGTGTGTGTGTGTGTGTGTGTGTGTGTGTGTGTGTGTGACAGAGAAGGAGACAGAGACTGAGAGACAGAGAGAGACCAACACAGACACATACAGAGACATAGACACATAGACATAGGCAGTGAGTTAAAATTATACCTCTCTAGAGAGGCAGCGTGTTACATGGCTAGAGAGCTAGTAATAAGATCAGGAAGACCTGGTTTCGAGTCTCAGACCTGGGACTGACACAGACTGAATCTTTGACTCTGGTTAAGTCACTTAAATCTACCCCAGGCAACACTCTAAGACTACAAATTGCCTAACAATTGATTTGAATAGTGTATGGAAGAGTTCTTTCCTTATTAGAAGTTCTCTACCCTGATGAAATCACAGGTGCACACACACACATATTATATATGTATATATGTATATGTGTGTGTATATATATATGTATATATATGCATACAGGAACAAATATACATATTGGTTGTTGTCCTTTGTTCTCTAAGAGGACCAAAATGACATCAAGGTGTAGTGTGTCCGACTGTAGCTGCTGGACCAATACAAGCTCAGAAGACTGACAAATTGTGTGAACATTTGGAGTGTAGGTGTCCCTAACTTTGTGTATTTCATATTTCTTTTGAGCTACTGCAATTCTGCTTTGTTCACAGGAGATTCAGCATGCCATACTAGACAGTCCTATGCTAGTATCTCCCATGTCTCACAGTGGATTCCAAAGTTCTTCAGAGATGTTGAAAACATCTTTGTGTTACTTCTTCTGACCTTCTTGTGAGTGCCTGCCTTGTGTGAGTTTTCTGTCAAATAGTCTTTTAGGCAAACATATGTTTGGCATTGAAATAACGTGGCCAGCCTATCAGAGTTGTGCTCTCTGCAATACAGTTTGAATGGTTAGCAGTTTAATTTGAGAAAGGAACTCAGTGTCTGGTACCTTATGTTGCCAGGAGATCTTCAGAATCTTCCTAAGACAATTCAAATGCAAGTGATTCAGTTTCCTGGCATGGTTTCACAGGCATACAACAATGAGGTTAGCACATCTCTGTAGACCTTCAGTTTGGTCGTCAGTCTAATGCCTCTTCTCTCCCATACTTTCCTTCAGAACCTCCCAAATGCTGAGCTAGCTCTGGCAATGCATGCGTCAACCTCATCGTCTGTACATATCCCTGGAAAGTATACTGCCAAGGTAGGTAACCTTATCCATAGCATTCCAAAGTTCTCCATTTGCTGTAACTGATGGTTCCACATATGGATGGTGTGATGCTGGCTGGTAGAGAACTTCTGTTTAAATGTCAAGCCAAAATTAGCACAAGCAGCAGAGAATCGATCCATAGTCGGTTGAGTACTCCACACACGTGTGTGTGTGTGTGTGTGTGTGTGTGTGTGTGTGTGTGTGTGGAGGAGTGGGTAGAGTAACGCATTATTCAGATTTGAATCCTGCCTCCTCAGGAGCAGTGTGATCATGGAAAAGTCATAACTTCTCTGAACCTGTAAAATGGGGATACTAGTATCTACATCACAAGATCCAAAAAAGTTATATATAAACACTCTGAAAACCTTCCCAATGTAAATGTGAGCTGCTATTATTTAAAGCAACCACCCCCCAATTTTTTTTTTACATAAAGCAACCATGCATTTAATGAGGGATAGCTGAGGGCAGAGGAGGCAGTATTTAGGCAGAGATGAAAAGAATCACTGCAATACCTACCATAGACAGGGTGTAGCAATGGCCACCTGGGAGAAACTCCTCAGAATTTGGATCATAGAATTAGAGGTGGGAGAGACTACCAAGGCCATTCATTCCAACCTCTTCATTTTACAGCTGAGGGAGTCGAGGCTCAAATTTAGGTGCCTTGTCTGACACGACCCAGGTAGGAAGCAGCAGTTAGGATTCAAATCCAAGCCTTCCTGGCTTGGTGGCCATTATGCCAAGTTGCTTATTATCCAAATTCTTTCTTTCCCTCATTTCTGCTATCTAATCAGTACCAGGTCCTTTCAACTGCATCTCTATGACATTTTTCCCATTGGTTGAGATGGTATCTCCTCTTTACTCTCATAGCCATCACTCTTATACAGGGCCTTACGACCACCTCCTTATGCTTCTGAAATAGCCAGTGTATCAGGCTTCCCACTCTCTCCTCTCTCCTCCAAACCCTATGTCATATCAATACCAGAATGATCTTTTTTTTTTTAATATCCATGCATCTGGCCATGTCAATCCTCTGATCAAAGATTTTCAGGAACTCTTGCCTAATATTCTCTAGGCCCTCCACAATCTGGAGCCACCCAACTTTTCTAATTACATTTCATATTATAGTCTTCCACATATTTTGAATTTCAACCAAACTGAATTTCTCTCTCCCTTGTCAGCAATACTCTCTCATCTCCAGACTTTTTTTTCACATTGTCCCCTCTATCTGATAACATCTCCTCCTTTCTTCACCCATTGAATTTAAAGCCACTTAAGCTCTGTATGCCTCGGTTTTCTTGACTGTAAAAATGAGATTTGTGAAAGTGCTTAGTGCAGCGCCTCGCACAAAATGAGTGCTTAATAAGTGTTTGTTTCTTTCCTTCTTTCTTTTCTCCTCCCTTCAGTGTCTGTCATAGTGCTCTCCTCACAAAAGCTCTTAATGAAGTTTGCTGTTTTACTCCAATGCAAGTCTGGATTCTCAAAGGCTATGCCCAACAGAATACAAATTCTGACAGATGTGACCAAGCTGGGAAGGAATCAAGTATGGCCCTAGACATGGATCCTGTAGCTACAGTTCAAGCATCACTCTAGAAAAATTTCACCTAAGGTTGAAAAAAAATTTTTTTGACCACAGCAACTGTCTACTATGGTACTAAGGTGTTTCTACACTGTTGGGGGAATAATAGTAATCAAAATTTACATTAACACTTTAAGCTTTTCAGAGTCCTGTCGTCACAAAAGTCCTGTGAGGTAGGTAAGGTAAGTTTTTTTTTTCAATTTTGCTTCTGTTTTGAGGCTGGATGTCCCCTATCTCCCCCAGGATGGCTACCATTGCAATGGGCACTCATGGGCCTGATCCCACTACTGATCCACGTGGAACCTTTAACCTGCTCCATTTCTCCAATCTGGGCAGGTTTGCCCCTTCTTAGCCTGGTGTCCTCTACTCCTGGGGGCTCATCATCTTGGTGCCAGAATTAGTGCGGCCACCCTATCAGTGTTTTTAGCCTTACTGAAATTCAGAACTCCTGGACTTCTATGTTTGGTGCAAGCACTGTCATAGTCACTTAATGATAATAGCAACAGTAAGAGCTAGCATTTATATAGTGCTTACTGTGTGCCAGACACTGCGCTAAGTACTTTATAATTATCACCTCATTTGGTCCTCACAGCAACCTCGGGAGGTGGGTGCTATTATCATCCCGATTTTATAGATGAGGAAGCTAAGGCAGACAGAGGTCAAGTGACTTGCCCAGGGTCATATGGCTAATAAGTATCTGAGGCTGGATTTGAATTTGGATCTTCCTGACTCCAAGCCCGCTGTGCTTCAAACCGTATCTCATTCAGCGAATAAGCTTTTATTATGTGCTTAGTCTATGCTAGGCACTGTGCTAAGTTCTGGGGATACAAAGAAAGATTTTAAAAAAGCCCTGCCCTCAAGGAGCTCACATTATAAAGAGAGGAAGGCACAAAACATGTAAGTAACTAGGTCTATACAGTATATGATACACAAAGAGTAGATGGATGGGAACCTCTGAGAGAAAGGCACTAGCCTTTCTAGACTGGGAAGGGTCTCCTGCAGAAGTGGTATGTGAGCTGAGCCTTATAGGTCAGAAAGGTTGTAATGCCTAGGCTCACACAGCTAGACATTGCCAGGGTCAGTTGGGACTCCAGTCTAATTCTGACCACAAAACCAGAGCTGTCCACATTATATTGCACTGCCATGTTGATTAAGCATTCCCCCAGCTACCAACTGTAGCACCTAGGTGGCACAAGGCATGGAACACTGGACTTGTGTAAC
Organism: Trichosurus vulpecula; assembly: GCF_011100635.1. Lineage (NCBI taxonomy): Eukaryota > Metazoa > Chordata > Mammalia > Diprotodontia > Phalangeridae > Trichosurus > Trichosurus vulpecula. Next base: position 49,304,045 of record NC_050578.1, read on the forward strand.
AACAATGCTGCTTGCAGCTACTGTGGCTGTGCAAGGCCAATAACACAAGCACACAGGAGGGCTACTAGCACAGGTTCTTTGATCTGCTTTTCTAAGGAAAGCAACTTTAAGGGGTTTACAATCTCACTTTAATCAAACATACATATATCACTCACTTAGTTCAGGGGGAAAGCCAGCACCCTGAAGTTCAGAGCAAATACAAACAGAAATTACAAGCATAGATTATATAAACAGAGCAAACACACACAGAAATCAACAGGCCTCTATCTGTCTGAATAGAGAATTACATAGTTACCAAAGAGAGAGGCACCAATATCTGGATTTTCAAAGCTGGGAGGTGAGGGGGGTGGGGTGTCCAACAGCTACCCAGAGTCTCCTCTGACCAAATCACCAACACTCTTCCAATGAGAGTGCCCCCAAAGGCAAAACTCCAACCTCAGAGCTCTCAGTGCCCTGAGGGCCGAGAGCTTACTTAGCAAAAAGCTGTGGGGCCTGGAGCCTCACATCTAGTTAGTGAAAGGGTCTGGGCCTGCCTCTAATCAGGCCTCCCTTTGTGGGACCCACCTGAGGCCTATTCAATGGGCCATAAAGATCTTTCACTTACAGATTGAACTCATGTTGAGAAGATATGAGTTCAAATCCAGCCTCAGATACTTATTAGCCATGTGACCTTGAGGAAGTCACTTAACCTCTCTCAGCCTCAGTTTTCTCATCTGTAAAATGGGGCTACCCAGGGTTGCCATGAAACTCAAATGCAAAGTGCTTTGCAAACCTTCAAGAGGTAATGTAAAATGTTTGCTATCCTTAGCATCAATACCCCCACAGACCACCCTGTAGAAGTTGGAATCCTTCCTGCTAAACAGTGCAGTGGGGATCAAAAATCTAGTGCTAAAGCTTTATTTACTTGGCAGCTCTGTCAGTTCAGCCTCTTTAGTCTTGATGCTCTCTCTATATGTCAGTGAGTACAAGGCAAACCCATTGTAGTACTCTATGGTCTCAATGAATTGTCAAATAGTTGAGGTCAGGGCGCCCTAACTGTAATATGTTTGGTTTAGGGTAAATACTGGCTCAACTGATTCCTCTTGGAGCACCCTTAATCTCCAGTTGGGGATAGAGAGAGAGAGAGAAAGAGAGAGAGAGAGAGAGAGAGAGAAACCCTGATGAGGTTCCCAATCTGTTTTGGTGGTGAAGAGGACTGGTAGGTTTTCTCAAACATTTCCGTAAAAGTAACTTCCTACCGAGCTTAGTAAGGGCTGTGGCTGCCTCCAAGATCCTCATTACACTGCTCTTCCCTTTTTGCCATACTCCCTGAAGTAATCTTCATAGCACCAGCTATCCTCAGAAGCTAGGACTTTTTGAAAGGGGAAGAGGCTTGGTTGGGGCAAGAGGAGCACTTGTCATTAAAACTGGTGGCACAAAAGTGAAGTGAGCAGGATTAGAACATTGCACACAGTAATAGCAACATATACGGCAATCAACTGTGACCAACTTAGCTATTCTGATCAAGACAATTCCAAGGGGCCCATGATGAAAAATGCTACCATCTCCAGAGAAAGAACTAATGAACTCTGAGTGCAGATTGAAGAACACTTTTTTTACTTTATTTTTCTTTCTTTTGTGTGTTTTCTTTTGTAATGTGACTAATATGGAAATATGTTTTGCATGACTTTACATGCATATTCAATATCATATTGCTTGCCTTCTCAAGGAGTGGGGGAGGGGCAAAAGGAAGGGAGAGAATTTGGAACTCAAAATTTTTAAAAATGAATGTTAAAAATTGTTGTAGTAGTAGTAGTAGTGAGATTTCTTGCATTATGAACAAATTTGAATTACTCAAATTGGACTCCCCAAGCTGGCTGGGCTCTGGACTCAATGTTCCCTGCAGTGGCAGGGGCAGCAGCAGCAGCATCAGCAATGTATTATTATTTTTTAAGGCTAGCTAGATTAACAGGACAACTTAAGTTACTTAACTCATAGGTGAACTATATAGAATGAATATAAAATTAATCACTATTTGTTACCCAATGTATTAGAAAATGCATCTGCATTTCCAGTTGGAAAATACATTCCTTTGCTTCCCAGGAGCAAGTGTTAATTTCATGGCTACAGTCACGGACTGCAGTGATCTTTGAACCCATGAATATAAAATCTGACACTGCTTCCATCTCTTCTCCCTCTGTTAGCCAGGAAGTGATCAGACCAGTTGCCAAGATTTTAGGTTTTTTTTTTTAATGTTAAACTTCAAGTCGGCTTTTACACTCTCCTCTTTCACTCTCATCAAGAAGCTTCTTAATTCCTCTTCACTTTCTGCCAACAGCGTGGTATCATCTATATATCTGAGATTGTGGATATTTCTCCCGACAACCTTAATTCTGGTTTTCGATTCATCCAGCCTGGCATTTCACATTTACTCTGTATAGGAGTTAAATAAATAAGGTGACAATATATAGTCTTATCATACTTTTTGTCCAATCTTAAACCAATCAGCGGCAGTAACAGCAGAAAACAGAAGCAGAAGTGGCTGCTTCTCTAAATGCCAATAAATGATGAGTGAAGCAGTGACAAGACCTTAAACAGGTTCAGGATAAAGTGATAATAACAGGGGTGCCCTGGATCCCACCAAGTTGCTAAATGAGGCAAGGTTGAGAAGCATCTAGGTACAGTCAACTGCTAGAGGTCAGAGCCGTGGGGGCCCTGGAAGGAGAAATATTCCAGCCACAGAGATAATTGAAAACTGAACCTTCCTGCACCTTGGAGAGTGAGTTTTCCATAGATTTCTCAGAGGGAAGGCCAAACCCTTACCCTTGACTGTATTCGTCTGGGAGTGTGTACTCATCAGTATATGGGAGACAGGAACATCAATCTATTGATTGAATGTTCCCCGTTATGTATTTTGCTATTCTGTCCCAATTAAATATTTAGTTATTTTATGTGTGGTTCCTGTCTGATCTGTTAGTAAATTAGACATTGGTTGGTGGCTCAAGTAGTGCGTTGCTCTTACATTAAATCCAGTGATGCATGGGAATTCCAAAGTGTATAGAATATATGTATTGCACATGGTTTCTTTGGAAAGATATATTCTAATTATCTTGCCAATGAACTTTCAGAACAAAACTCAGTCTTAACTAAATAGTTATCCCTGGTCCGAGGAGCCATGTATGGATTACATAAATCATTTACTTTTCATTCTCTTTTCTACCACCCACCTATTAGATCTTCCGCTAAACCTGGACCGAGGAAAGAAAATGAAAATTGAAACTGCCAAGTTTGCTCTTTGTCTGAAGGCCTGATAGTTTCATGGAACCTTAAAACTATATTCAACTCAACTGGGCAAAACTTCTGGTGCCTCTGACCCATCATTTCATCCTGCTACCTTGAAGAAATCAAAGTCCTCAAAATGAGACAATCTGTCCCAAGACAGCTTGTTGTAGGGCTGGGACCAGGCCTCTTGAATCCCAGTTCGGTATTTTCCAACATGCCTCATTGTTGATTTTGAATATTTTTTTTCCTGCCAGTCTTGTTTGGGTAATGAATGGTTTTGGTGATTGGGCATACCTTTTGGCACAGTAGATAGAATATCAGGCCTGAAATTAGGAAGACCCAAGTTCAAATCCAGATTCTGAAACCTATTAGCTATGTGATTTTGGGCAAATAACTTAAACTTTGTTTGCCTCAGTTTCCTGATCTGTAAAATATGGATAATAATAGTACCTAACCCCAGGGTTGTTGTGAAAATTAAATGAGTAAGCACTATATAAATGTTAGCTAGGGGCAGTTAGGGGGTGCAGTGGATAGAGCACTGGCCCTTCCTGGAGTCAGGAGGACCTGAGTTCAAATCCTACCACAGACATTTGACACTAGTTATGTGACCCTGAGCAAGACACTTAACCCTGATTGCCCCACAAGAAAAAAGAAAAAAAGTTAGCTATTATTATTATGATACCACAATTAGGCCTAAATTATAAAGAGGTCAAAGAAAGGGTAAAAGAACCCATATCTACAAAATATTTATAGTAGGTTTTTTTGTAGTACCAAAGAATTGGAAATGAAGGGAATAACTTGGAATAGAATTCTACCAGGCAATAAGAAATGACAAAAGCGACAAATTCAGAGAAACTTGAGAAGCTTTGTATGAACTGATCCAGACTTAAGTGAGCATAACCTGGGGAAAATGCATACAGTAACAACAGCATTTTAATGATAATCTTGAAAGACTTGAGAACTCTGAACAATACAATGACCAGTCTCAATTCCAGAGAACCAATGATGAAGCAATGCTACCTGGTCACTTGACAGAGAGGTAATGAGCTTGGGGTGCAGAATGAGACATATATTTTAATGTGGGAATTAGTTTTGTTTGGGGCCACTAGATGACACACTGGATAGAGGACTCATCTTCCTGAATTCAAATCCATCCTCAGACAGTTACTAATTGTGTGACTCTGGGCAAGTCATTTAACCCTATTTGCCTCAGTTTCCTCATCTGTAAAATGAGCCGGAGGAGGAAATGGCAAACCACTCCAGTATTTTTGCCAAGAAAACCCCAAACGGGGGTATGAAGAGTTGGATACAACTGAAAATGATTAAACAACAATAATTGTTTTTCTTGATTATGTATATTTGTTACAAGGGTTTTCTCTTTCTTTTCAATTTGGGGGTAAGAGGAGTGGGAAGGAGAGAAAAAATAATTTTCGGTAACTAAAAAAATGAATTTCAAAAGAATGGTTTTGGTGGGAAGGTAATTAATATTATTGGATAAAATGAGATTTGATTACTACCTGTAGATTTAATTTGTCCATTTTCTTCTTATTTCCATTAGAAAATATAGTCTGCAATTGACTATTGCGTTAAAGTTCATTTATTTAATTTAGGGCCAACTGTCCACGGGAAATGTTCAGAGAGCAGTGTGATCAGTGAACTGTGGACTATAATCTTCCCAAATTCTGTTAGTTTAAAATATGCCTACATAAAACTAAATAAATATTTGAATGCATCTTTTAGAAAATACCAAAATAAATGTTTCCATCACATAGCAGTGTTCTTTTTTTTCAGAATTCATGATTTCTATGGAAACATCCCAGAAAGTATCTAATTCTCTGCCTTATCCATGGAGTTATTGAATGGAGTGATAATGTCTTCCTTTCTTCATATGGACAGTGGGTCTGCTCTGCCTGGTTTTTAGGACAGCCTCATAGCCCAGGGAGGGATGGGAAAAGAAGGCAAAACTGGAAGACAAAGAGTCAAAGGAATTCTGCTAAAAGCCTCTCTGGCTTTACCATGGCCTCCTAAAGGCTGGATTTCTTTCATGATGAAAATAAATGTGCAAAGGGGTCTTCTTCTCTTCCATAAGGAAGAAATGGATAATTTAGACAGGAAACATCTATTTGGGATTTGAAGACAGGGATTTATTGCTTCTGCGCTTCTTGAAAAAAAAAAAAAAAACAAGTTGATATCCCAAGGAAACCCACAATGCCCCAGCTACTGGTATCTATTCTAGAAGTGTCTTTTTTGTCTTCTACGGAATGTAAACAATTTGAGGGCAGGGACTATTTTATTTTGGTCTTTGTATCCCCTGTGTCTAGCACGGTGTTTGGTTCCTAGAAGGTACTTTATAAATGCTTGCTTGCTTGACCATAATAACTCTTAAGATGATAATTTTTCTATGGCAAATGGAGCATGAGAAGATTTCACAGCCCTCAACTTACTGTAAACATGACTCTAAAGCATAGTCTATAAAATGTTTAACTCCAGAAAAACAAGGAAGCAAATGGTCTATATTTAGCTACAAATGGGGGCTTTCAAAAAAAAACTCAAGAAACTCATTTCTAAGACCTACCAAAGGAACATAATTTGGCCAGTCTGATGATAATTATCCATTTATTTTCCCTTTTTTTTTTAAAAAAAAAAAACCCTTAGAGTTTAAATATTCATCCGGTTCCCCCTCAATCCTTGTACATTTCAGAAACTTGACTTCAAGTGGTTTGAATCACAAATTTAGTTTAAAATAATCTAATCTGGTGGGGAAATCATTGAGCCCTGGTGTTCTCTATACTCAGGGCTAGCTGAAGCATCCAGGGAGAGGCCTAGAGTGGCAAAATTCTAGGGGAAGCAGGGAGAATCTTATTAGCACTTGAGCAATTTTCAACAATTCAATAAATATTTATTAAACATTTATAGTAATAGCTCACATTTATATCATGCTTTAAAGTTTGCAAAGAAATGTCCTCATGACCATCCCGCAAGGTAGTTCTATCTATTAGTCATTTAATAAACATTTTTTGGTGCTATGTGCCAGGCATTGTATTAGCTGCTAGAGATACAAAGGCAAAAATAAACAGTCCCTACTTTTGAGGAGCCTCCAACACACACGTGCATGCTTGCATGCATGCAATAACACACATGTATATAAATTATATACACACATGTAAACGCATGCATATTTCTGTACTGGTGTAGTATATGTGCATATTCTGCACGTGTGCAAATACATGCATGTATACACACAAGCTGTGACAGGTGATTAAGTGGATCCCTATTTTATTCCAATCAGTATTAATTAGTTTGACATGATTCCATAGGGATGGTGATTATGAGTTCCAATTGTAGATTGTAAGTTCATTTGCTTAATCATAGGAAGCTAACTAGAAGGCCTCTAACCTTGTTTTTCGTTGTTGTGGTGACTAAGCCTAGTGTGACAGAGGTGACTTAATGACATGGAGAGTCCCCCAGCTATTTTTGTTGTCCCTCCATTGACCATGTCATTTCTCTATTGCCCAACATGTGGAGATGACCATGAGCACTTGGCCAATGAGGGACCCTGGTTGCCAGCCTTTGGCCTGCCTTTCTACCAGCCCCTGGGTGTGCTCCTTGGCTTGGCAGGACCTCCTGAAAGGTCAAGATAGGTTTGTCAACATCTGCTCATTAGCCCATTTGTGAGCCAGTGGGATTCTATATTTTGTGTAGACCCTCCTGGAGGGTCAAGGACAATGTCTCTCCACCATTAAGATTATATTTTTGGTCTAATTCACCTGCATTGTCTGGGGATCAAGTACTATAAAACTAAGGCCCTGGAGGAAGGGGCCTTCTCAGATCACAAGGAAGATCTGAGATCCTCTTCATTAGACGGGCCATGGACCCTTTAATAAAGTGCCACTGGCTCAGAACTCTGCCTCAGTGGTTTTTTTCTTATAGATTGGACAATTTTGAAATCCTCACAATGCACAATATGTATATATACCCAGGTGTGTATGAATGTATTGGTGGCGATGATGTTTGTCCTCTGTTTTTGAAGTTGACCAATGACATCATGGTGGTGATGTCTTGACTCACGCACCACCAGCCTCACTCTTTCTTTCAGAGTCATTGAAATCTATATGTATTCACTCACATATATCCATATATTTAGATAATACTTGTACTAACCAGCTAATAATATAGACTAAGTGTTTAGTTTTATGTATGTTTAGTTTCTATGTATTTATGAGTACATGTAGTTACTAATGTTATCTCTATTTGCAGATAAGCGAACAGATCAAATACCTCATCCGTAGCTGTGTCTAAGGTCTCCTAACAATAAGTATAGCTCTTTCTATTATACAACATTATCCTCCTGCTTACTCAGGTATGGAACATTTCTAGATAAGGAGATATAAAAATAATGAGATATGAAGACGAGTGGGACAGATTTCCTGCCCTCGAGGAGATTATAATCCAGCATAGGGACTGTCATACACACACACACACACACACAACCTTGGAATACAAATTAGCACATTCCAAGCTCATAAGAGGGAAAATTCAGGGTGTGGGGGATTACTTTGTGGGCGGGTAGGGTGGGAATCTGGGATGATTTTGTGAGTGTTATTAAGGAATGAGATTTGGCAGAGTGGGGATGGCAAAAAGGTAAGGGCTAGGGGCATGGTTGGTAGTTGCAAGTGAAGCAGTGAAGTGATCTTGGGAGTGAGGTATGGGTCATCCTCATTCTTCCAGCATGGCATGCTGTTTATCAGAGTTGCCAGAATCTCCCAGACCCACTTTCAAGACGCCAGCAGGACTCTGGAGTTACAAGTTCATCTTAGAGGTCTGAATCAGAATCAAGCCCTGCATCACCCAACTACCCACCTATCTGGAAGGATTAAGTCACACAGCCATTCATTTGACCAAATTCATAAATTCAGTTGGGAACTTAATTCTTTGGACTTGATTTAGCACCTGAAAAACTAGGGACTCTCCCCAGAGAGTATGTCCTTCTAGAAGAGGAGGCAGCTTGGTTCAGCGAAAAGAGCCCTTGTTCTAGAATCTGTGGACCTGGATTCGTATCCTGACTCTGATGCTTATCTCCTGTGTAACCTTGGGCAAGTAGCTTAATCTCCTTGGGTCTCAGTTTACTCATCTGTAAAAATGAGTGGACCATGTGGCCTCTGAGATCCCTTTCAGCTCCAGAACTACGATCCTGGTACCAAGAACCCCTCGGTATTTGTTTATTTCTGGACATCACAGTTTAAGAAGCACAATGAGAAGAACAATGTCCACAGGAAGGCCTTGAGCCTGTGCTGTATGAAAATAAGTAGAAAGAATTGGGCTGTTTAGTTTGGAGAGGAAAAGACTCAGGGGGGATATGATCGTTGTTGTTTCGTCATTTATCAGTCATATCCTTTGTGACCCCATTTGGGTTTTTCTTGGCAGAGTTATTGGAATGGTTTCCCATTTTCTTCTACGGCTCATTTTACAGTTTAAGAAACTGAGACAAACAGGGGTAAGTGATTTGCTGAGGGTCACACCACTAGTAAGTGTCTGAGGCTGGATTTCAAATCAGGTCCTCCTGACTCCAGGACCACTGCACCACAGTGAAGGACTATGATGTGGAAGAAGGACAAGACTTGTTCTATTGACCCCCAGAGGGCCAGAACAAGGAGCAATGGGTATTGTTACCAAGAAGCAAATTTAGGTTTTATGTGAGGAAAACCTGCCTAACAATGAGAGATGTCCCACAGTGGAATGGACTTCTTCCAGAAAGGGTAGGTTCCTTCTCAGTGGTGGTCTTCAAGCAGAGGGTGGATGACCACTTGCTAAAGTGAGGCCTCCTTTCAGGCCTGGGTTGGACTAGCCAATGGCTGAGGTACTTTCCAGACCTTCAATTCTGTGATTCTGTGTTAACTAGGAATCCTGATGGGCCAAAGGTTCCTCAGAGGACTGGTCTACTATAGGTACAGCTACATTGAAGGATAGAGTATCTCATACCCCCATGAGGTGGATAGGAAGGATGAAAAAAAAGGACATAAGCATTTATGGAACTCTTATTTTGTGCCAGGTATCGTGCTAAGCCCTGGGGATAAAATACAAATGAAAAGAAAGATGTTTCTGCCCTCAAGGATCTTACATTCTAAGGGGAGAAGGCAACACATAAGAGGAAGATGAAGAGTAGAAAAGGGAGGGAGAGGTGCAGATGCCTGGTGCAGGGGAATGATTTGGAAGTCAGGAAGTCAGGAATATAGCCAGAAGGGCAATGAAGGGATGCCAGGCTTTGGGCTTGTGGACCTTTCCACAAGATGGAAGCTGCAGGAAGAATTCACCAATATGGAGGCAGGCTTTATGGAGGGATATTTCAAGGTGAGCAGGTCTCATGGGGCTGGGCTGTTCTAGGGAGAGGAAGCCTCAGGTTCTGAGGGAAGCTCATTAATTAGTAAAGGAGGCTTAGTTTTGAAGTCTAAAAAGTCAGGAACAGGGACTTGGACCATAGGTGTGGTCTTCCCATACAGCAATGTGGGTCAATAGGGACCCAGAGATGAAGTTCAAAGATGGCAGTCACTGATGGATAGAAGCATGCTGCCCTGGTATAGCTGGTGACCCGAGTCAAAGCTTTGATGGCCACATCCTAGTTATAGCTCTTAATGAAAGAGTACAAGAGTCCTTTTCTAGCTCAGGATTCGTGGTTTCTAGTCTTTGCTATCCCTCAATAAGAAGCATGCTTTATATCAGTATTGTATATTTATATAAGAACTACCAATGTAGTACTAAGATGTTAGATAAATGTAGTAATGCCCTATGTATTCACTAGATAAGGAACAAGTGAATAGTGTCTTGTTTATAGTAGGAATGTCATAAATACCTATTGATAATAAAGTGTAGAATCCACCTAATCTACAAGCCAGTTTGATGACATACTGATATAGCTTTTTCTGTAAACATGCTGAGCTCTGCCTATGCTAGGGCAGCTCGGTGGCACAGTGGATAGGGTTCCAGGCCTGGAGTCAGAAAAACTCATCTTCATGACCTCAGATCCAGTCTCAGCTGTGTGACCCTGGGCAAGTCACTTAACCCCGTGTGCCTCAGTTTCCTTATCTGTAAAATGAGCTGAAATGACAAACCACTCCAGTATCTCTACCAAGAAAATCCCAAACAGGGTCACAAAGAGTCAGATATGACTGAAATGACTCAACAACAACCACAGCAAAAACCTATGCTGGATCACTGGTGTATTCTGTCCTGAAAGGCTCTGGGCTGTTGTAATAACAATGCTACTTGCAGCTGCCATGGAGGTATAAGTCCAATAACACCAGCACACAGGGGGGCTGCTAGCACAGGTTCTTTGATCTGCTTTTCTAAAGGAAAGCAACTTTAAAGGGGTCAACAATCTTACTTTAATTAAATATATACATTATCTATATTTAGTTCGGGGGGAAAAGTCAGCACCCTGAACTTGAGAGAAAATACAAACAGAAATTACAAATACAGAAAATAGCACAAAGACCAACAGACAGGGCTTCTAACTGTCTGACCATTACGTACATACATAGTTATCAGAGAGAGAAGCACTAACATCTGGGTTTTCAAAGCCAGGGGGGCTCCTTAATGGCTACCCAGAGTGTCGTCTGGCTAAATCACATGAACACTGTTCCAGTGAGCAAGCCCCAAAACAAAAAGCTAATCTCAGAGTATATATACTTTTACAGAGCCAGAGGGCATCATAATCCTCTTGACCCAGTGCCTGCTTAGAAATTAGCAAAAGATATGATCCTTCCTTCAAAACAAGCCACCCCAATCAAGCTTCCCTTAATGGGCTCCATGTCAGGTCAATTAATGGGCAGGGAAGATCTTCAAACCCCATTAACATTACAGCTGTAATCAAGGGTGCACCCTGCTTTAATTACCATCCTCCCAGTCTCTCAGGCTCACAACTTAGGAGTCATCCTCACTACCTCTCACCTCCTGTTACTGATTCTGTTACCAAGGCCTGCCAGTTTCACCTTTGCAATATCTCTTGGATACATCCCCATTCTCTCCTCTAACACTGCCATCCTCCTGGTGTAGGACCTCATCTCCTCAAGCCTGAATTATTGTCATAGCTGCTGGTGGGTCTGCCTGCCTCAGGTCTCTCTCCACTCCAGTCTATCTTCCACTTAGCTGTCAAAATGATCTTTATAAAGCACAGGTCTGACCATGTCACCCCTTCCCACTCAATCAACTCTGGTAGCTTTGTATGACAATCAGGATCCAATATAAAATCCGGTTTGGTCTTCAAAACCCTTCATGACCTGCCCCGCCCCATCTTCTTATATCTTACCGCCTCCTTCCCCTGTCCCCACCTTCGATCAAGAGATACTGGCCTCCTTTATTCCTTGCCCAAGACACTCTTCCTGACTCCAGACATTTTCACTGGCTATCCCCCATAATAGGAATGTTTTCTCCCTTCATCTCTGCCTTCTGGCTTCCCTGACTTTCTTCAAGTCCCATTGAAAATCCCACCTCCTACAGGAAGCCTATCCTGATCCCCTTTAATTCAAATGCCTTCCCTGTGTTGATTACTTTTTATTTATCTTGTCCATAGCTTGCTCGTACATTGTCATTTCCATGTTATCTTCCCCATTAGACCAGGAGCTCCCTGAAAGGACAGACTGTCTTTTGTCTTTCTTTGTATCCCCAGCACTTAGCACAGTGCCTGGTATATAGTAAGCATCAAATAAATGTTTATTGACTGACAGATAGACTTATATTTCATTAAGTTTTGGGGCAGATTGAGGGGAAACCACCGAGGTAAAAAAGATGTCTGTTCCCTCAGTTAACTTTGTGAAGATGCAGTTGTGGTGTAATGGATAGAGAGCCAGTCTCAGATTCAGCAAGATCTGGGTTCTAATCATACCTTTGACCCATAGTGGCTGTGTGACCCAGGGCAAGTCTCTTAACTTCTCTGTGCTGCAGGTAACTCTCTGAGTCTCTAACTTGCTTTGTGACTGCTACAATGAAATCTTAGATCCAGTTCAAAACAAAAAAAAAAATTCTGTGAAAAGAGAAACCTGGTCTTAGACTTCAGCTGCTGTGGAGGTATTTACAATAGCAGGCATGTTTACATCTTTATTGATCCCAGACAGCCCTTTTTAATAGATGTCCATAAATTATGCATGGTCCAGGCTGTGGAACAAACTGAAAGGGATCCACCCTGAAACCAAGTAGGAAGAGGACTGTTAAGTCAGCTGGCTTACAAAAAACATTTCTAACAATAATGTATTTGCTAGAACTACCAGCTATGTGCAAAATGTTTTATAGGCTAGAATGTAAATAATACCAGGGCTAATGCTGAGAAGATGATGCAGCACTTTGGAACACAGCCACAAGGAGCTGAAATTAAACCTCACATGGAGAAAATTCAGCTGAGAGTCAGGGTGGCCTGGAGCCACATAAATGATCATACCAACATGAGTAAAACCATGCTGAAATAGAAGGGTGGACCATTCCCTAAAGAGGCCCAGCCTGATGCTGGGAATGACTGTGTCCCATGCCTCAGGAGGAATTTCTGAAGGAGGTGAGAGTGGGATGGTTGATAAAAGGAGAGAAGAAAAGGGAGGAACACGACTAGACATAGACTCATCTGAAAAAGTTTGGAAGGATTTAGTTACCTGCAACTTTAATATGTGAACAATGTGATGTAGAAGTCATTTATAGGGACAGCCCAAGGATGACTTCATCAAAAATCTCTAAGACTTCTTCCAGCTTTAAATTCTATGATCCTTACTTGAGCTCTGGGGCTCTGAGCTAAGACTAAAGTGGATTGTTGGTCTGTGGTAAGCGTGCCACCGATATGGGGAGCCCTGAGGAGCAGAGGGTTACCTGGCTATCTAAGGAGTGCTAGGTTTGTGAACAGATCAGATCAAAACTCCCACATATAGTGGTGAGATCAAGCTGTGAGTAGCCACTGTACTTCTAGCCTCACCAAAAAAAAAAGAATAAAATAATGATGCTGATTCTATGATCCCGATAATGATTAATATAGGACGACCCTGAGTGTTAATAAGCATTAATCAATTCATTAATTAAAATGAGCATTAACAAGAAGTCTTGGTTCTATAGCACTTTAATGTTGACAAAGCACTGCCCTTATAACAACTTTGTGAGGAAATTAATGTTAAGTATTCTCATTTTACATATGAAGAAACTGAGGCTGAGGAAGGTTAGGGTTATACAGTTAGTAAGTGTTGGGAAACATGGCTAGAACTTATGTCTCCTGATTCTAAGACCAGTATTCTTTCCATTCCCTATGTTGCCTACACTCATGTCAGGGAAGACTGAGTGAAGTAACTAGGGAGGAGAAAGATTTCACCCCAGATTTGTTTTATATTTTGGAGATTAGTATTTTTATGGGGTGTGTAGTGATGTTTCTGTTGCTGAAGCTCCTAAAGAAGGCAGTCATCCCAGTTCTTAGAGTATGCACCGTGTGCTCTTCTTGCTGACAATCCACAGGCTGTGTGAGCCTACTCCTAAAAATGTTAGATGATCCTTAAAGGAGAGACCCTGCCCCTCCCTGCCCCTGATTCAGGGATTCACAGATATTCTGTGACTATTTCTTGTCCAGGTGAAGAAGAGCCTTTTAATTGGCTGCTGAGCTGGAACTGAGTGTGCATAATAGAGAAGGTCAAATTGCCCTGTCACTTGCCTGGTGATAGAGGGAAGAAATGCTGTAAGCTTCCAGGTTGGGAATGAGGTCTCATTCCCTAATCTTCCCACCCAGGTCTCTACTTCTCTTATTTGCTTTTCCAAATCCTTTTTGAGCTCTTCCATGGCCTGAGACCAATTCATATTTTTCTTGGAGGTTTTTGATGTAGGTTCTTTGACTTTGTTGACTTCTTCTGGCTGTATGTTTTGATCTTCTTTGTCACCAAAAAAGGATTCTAGAGTTTGAGTTTGAGTCTGAGTTCATTTTCGCTGCCTGTTCATGTTCCCAGCCAACTACTTGACCCTTGAGCTTTTCGTCAGGATATGACTGCTTGTAGAGTAGAGAGCACTTTGTCCCAAGCTTTAGGGTCTAAGCACTGCTGTTTTCAGACCTGCTTCTACTCCACCATCACCCCAGGCTCTGTCACAGCAGCACTCCTCCTCCCCCAAGAACCATCAACCAGGACTGCAATCCAGATCCAAGCAGGGCACAGCAAGAGAACCTGCCTCTATGCCCACAAAGTGTTCCTTGCACTCCCAGTCTGATCCGCTGCTAGATTCTTCCCATCATGTGAGCCAGGGACTGGGGAACCCACTGACACTGGAACTCTGGAAGCAGCCTCAGGAGCTTCCTGCTGCTGCCTCCACCACCGCTGTACCACCTCCGCCACCCCCAGGGCTGGTGGCCAGACTATTCTCACCTCAATCCTGCAGTTTCCCACTAACCTGCTCTTTGGCGTTTGTGGGTTGAGAAGTCTGGTAACTGCCACAGCTCAATGACTCATGGCCCTAAGGCCTGTTCCAGCAGGCTGACTCCCAGTCTGGTCTGTCCTGGCGTGACTGACACTGGGCTAAACTCTGCTCCCAGCATCACGTGATAGACCCTTCCCAGCAACCATCCAGGCTCTCCTGGGCTAGAGACCTGTTTCCCTCTGCTTTTTTGTGGGTTCTTGTATCAACAATCCGGCTAGCAGCTACCGTGGGGGTGTAAACCAACAACAACCAGCTCACAGAACGCTGCAAGCCCAGGTCCTTTTGATCTGCTTTACTAAGAAAAGCAACGTTAAGGGGTTAACAATCTTACTTTAATCCAGCATATAAATATCATTTACTTAGTTCAGGGGAAAAAAACCAGCACCCTGAATTACAGACCAAATACAATTCTTATTGCTATCAATATCTGGGTATTCAGCTGGGGAGCTCATTATAACGGGTGGCCCAGAGTCACGCGCCACTCCTGCTGTGGCTCAGAGCTCCAAGGGAGAACACTAACCTCTGCTCTTATATATCCTGTTCAGGGTCCCCAAAGGGCCCCGACTTCACCCAGGCTGGGCATGGAAAAGTTCCCCACCCCCAATATCACATCAGGTACAAATCAATGGCTCCCAGTTGTCTCAGTATTGAGAAATACAAAAACATCCCACTTTATCTGCCCCATTCAAACAAAGGCCAGAATCATTAAAGGTCAACAGCAAAAAGTCCCACCTTAATTACTATTACTGTTCTGCAGCTCTAGAACTTGTTCAGAGCCATTTTTTACAGGTGTTTGGAGGGATTTGGGGGAGAGCTTAAGCAAGTGCTTGCTTTCTAGCTGCCATCTTGGCTCCACCCCCTTCCCACCCAGGTCTCAATGTGTCCTGTGAATGTACAACAGGGGCAGAAAAAACATCAGGACCATGCATTCACTCTTGATTTAGAAATGAAAATTAAAACAACTTTGAGGTACCACCTCATACCTATCAGATTGGCTAACATGAAAGAAAAGGAAAATGATAAATGTTGGATAAGATGTGGGAAAATTGGGACACTGATGTACTGTTGGTGGAGTTGTAAACTGATCCAACCATTCTGGAGAGTAATTTGGAACTATGCCCAAAGGGCAATCAAACTGTGCATACATTTTGATTCAGCAATACCACTACTAGGTCTATATCCCAAAGAGACCATAAAAAGGGGAAAGGACCTACATGTACAAAAATATTTATAGCAGCTGTTTTTTGTGGTGGCAAAGAATAAGAAATTGAGGGAATGCTAATCAATTGGGGAATGGCTGAAAAATTATGGCATATGAATGCAATTAAATACTATTGTGCTATAAGAAATGATAAGCAGGCAGATTTCAGAAAAACCTGGAAAGATTTACATGAACTGATGCAAAGTGAAATGAGCAGGACCAGGAGAACACTGTACATAATAACAGCAATCTTGTGTGATGATCAACTATGATGGACCTAGTTCTTCTCAGCAATACGATGATCCAAGACAATTCTAAAAGACTCATAGTGGAAAATGCTTTCCATGTCCAGAGAAAGAACTATGGAGTCTGAATTCAGATTGAAGCAGACTATTTTCACTTTTTGAGTGACTTTTCCCTTTTTTTCCCCTTCTCTTATTTCCTCTTTCACAACATGACTAATGTGGAAATATGTTTAACATGATTTCATATATATAACCTATATCAGATTGCTTGCCATCTTGAGGAGAGGAGATGAGAGGGAGGGAAAAAAATCGAAACTCAAAATCTTATAAAAAATGAATGTTGAAAATTATCTTTACATGTAATTGGAAAAAATAATTATCAAAGAAAGATCCCTGAGGGCTGAATATTGACTTAGAAAATCATATGTTAATATTGTCTATTTTTATTATACTTTGAAAATTTGGTTAAATATTTGTAAAATATTTCCTAATTATATTTTAATTTGGTTTCTGCAACACTCAGGAATGTTTTGGGCTGCATGCTACAGTCCATAGGGCACATGTGTGACATCTAGTCAATACTCTATGACTATAAGTAGAAGAGAAGGTACTAACCTGCAATACTGGAAGGAATTCCCTCTTCTGAGAGTTTCTTATATTAATGCAATCACGGGTCCAATCCCTTTCCCCAGAAGTGTATAGTAGGCACCGAGGATGCAAAAACATTCCCATTCCCACTGCTTTCCTGTGGACAGTTTAGAAAACAAATTTTTTTTTGGTGGATTGGGGTGCCTGTGAACAGGTGGAAAAGAATCCATTAGCAACTCTCCCAACCTAACATCAAGAGGTAGGAGTGCCAGTGGAGGTATTAGCTTACCCTCCCTGAACACAGTTTGCATTGGTTTTCATGCACCTAGAGGGTTTTGATGAGAGGATGGATGATCCTTAATGGTGACACCTAAGCCCTCCTGGCTAGATTCCTAAAAGGTTGTCCATCTAAGTAATGGAAGCTCTGTGTGCACTAACCCAATAATTCAGGAAACAGGAATCCCTGGTCTGTCTTTAGGTTTTGTATTACCCAAAACAGAGCAGAGAAGCTCTGTACCAAAGGGATTCAGAGATCAGGAAGTTACTAGCTCACCTGGAGAAAAAAGGTACCAATGATAGCTGGAAAAGAGTGAAGCCTGGCTTAGGGTCCATAGGATCACAGATTTGGAAGTAGAGGAGATCTGAGATGTCATTTTGTGTCCAGGCCCCTCATTTTACAGTAAGTGTCTAAGGTGGAGTTTGAATTCAGGTCTTCCTGACTCCAAGTCCACTGCCTCTTACTATCAGATTAACCAATGTCAAAAACAAATATATGTGGGTACGTATATGCGAAGCCCAGCAGGCACTGTGGGGCTAGCGCCAAAACCAGAAACGCTTCTGGGGACTGAGCACCAAAGGAGACTCTGAAGATACTAAGAATGACCTTGAAGGCTAAAGGAACATGAATTCATCCACTCTCTCCAGCTTCCTAAATATTACCACTCCAGAGGAACTTTCCCTTTCAACTTGAAAAGACTCTCCTTCCTCACTTTAAGCAGGAACACCAACAAAATATCCAATGGCAAAATCTTCACAAAGAATGTCAAGGACACCACTGACATTCTCAAATCTTGAGCTGGGATTTACTTGTAGCGTAGGGTCCTCACAGTAAACCCCAAAGAACTTATTCCCTGATAGATTTCCTTTCCCAGTTTCAGTTGTTTTTACATTGAACCTACAGATACCCATGAAAGCCTATGATGATTCCCAGACCCTATTGGAACCCCATGGACTAACAAAGCGAGAGAATTCAGATAGTTTTATGCAACATGTAGGCTTCTCACTCTGGGTTGGGCATATGAGTCCAAAGACCAACAAAATAAGGAAGCTGTTCCCATAAGATCATTGCTTACTGAACTGAAGGAATACACATGTCTGATGGTTAATGGGTGATTGCCACAGAAAAACAGTAATAAATTCTTGGCTTTCAGCAAGCACTACGGATGAAATCATGCCTGCTTAAGAACTAACATTAACAGAATGAGGAACCAATGAACCAAAACCTCTAGGAGATATTAAGAACAAAGATTTTTTTTAAGTGAGGCCTGGAGAAAGAGTACTGGATTTAGTCAGAAGACCCAACTTTATTTCTTTGTTGCATCTGAGCCGAGTGACTTTGGATAAGTTGCTTCCCTCTGGTGTATGGTTTCCTTGTCTGTGAAAATAGGAGATTTGACCAAATGATCTCTTTAGATATTAAAAAAATTAACATTTATCAATAAATCAATATTTAACATTAATATTGATACTTATTAACAAATTGATAATTTATTAATAAATAGACATTTATCAAGTGCCTATTGTGTGCCAGGCACAACGCTATTGCTGGAGAACACAAAGGGGAAAATAGAACAGTCCTTTGTTTCAAGAAGCTTACATTCTATTAAGGGAAAGCAATGTACACAGATGTAGCCATATGGGGGATGGGATAGGAAAATTAAATACAAAATAAATATAAATTAGACACATGGTAATTTCTTGAGGGGAGGTAGTAGTATCTGGAGGAGACTCCTCCTCCTTCTCCTTCTCCTCCTAGCAGCTGTCATTTATATAGCATTTTAAGGTTTGCAAAATGTTTTTTAAATATTTTGTCCTCATAACAACCCTAGGGAGCAGGTGTTATTATTATCCCCTTTGTACAGATTAGAAAAGAAGCACAGAAGCCCTTGCTCAGGGGACACACAGCCAGTTAAGCGTTTGAGGTCAAATCTGAACTCAGGTCTTCCTGACTCCAAGTCTAGCACTCTATTCACTGTGTCACCTAGATATTAGGCTTACTGTAGGAGGTGGCCCTTGAGATAAGATAAGCCTTGAAAGAAGCCTTTGGGATGGGGTATAGGTGCAAGACTACTAGAAACTCCAGTGTTTCAGGGCTACATCTAGAACCCTAAGGGGGTTAGTAGTCAGCCGCCCTTGAAGGACTCAGCCTCAGTGAGTGGCAATTGGGAGAGTAATCTCAGGAGTGGTGCTACATTATGGGAAGGTCATTTTAGAGGCCATCTCTTAGGTCTCCTTCTACTTTAGACTTAGGAAGTAAGGATCATTTCCCCCATCTCTACTCCTAAGGTACTTATTCAGGGAAGTTTAAAATACATGCCTAAACTACTCACTACTTTCATAGCTGCACAGATAAGTGGTAGCTTCAAACTCCAAGGTTGTGGATCCTGACTAGCATTAAGTTACTTCTCACTACATGCAGAAGAGTGACTTGGCCTTCCTTTGTGGCAATTTCCTTAACTGAACAACGAGACAGATCATATTAATCTACCTGACACTTTTGTTATAAGAGGTATTGTACCTGAACTACTAAAAATGTGTTATAAAGCTCTAAGCAAACTTTGGCTGGGTCCACACAAGTGCAGGCCTGACAAAGAGCCATGGTGGGTCAGATTGGGTTTAGTGAGCTGTGAAGGTTTTCTCTTCAACACCTGAGACAGGGTAATCTGATCTCACTGACTGTATGGGCTATATTGATTGGCTCCAGCAAACAGCATAAATTTACAACACATAGTTTATTGGAAAGAACGTCAGATAGGAGGCAAGTCACAGCCCCTCCCCCTCTGCCTCAGTTTCCTCATCTGCACGATGAGGGAATGGAGTACTTACTACTTGAATTCCTATGATCCAGATTAATTGAAATCCATACCATATTGTATTCTTATCCATCCTGCCTTAAAATGTTACAGAAGCACTTTATCAATAGTGATTCTCAATTGTTCTATTGAAGCTCATTTAGAAAAACTTTATAATCCCATATTATGGAGGAAGCTAAAGTTCCGGCTTCTCTGCCAATGAAACGAAATGAGAAACGAGAGCCAGAGAATACGATTCATATAATAAAACTGCTTTCCCCGAAATTCTTATGCTCTCTTTGGAATTTCACATGTCTAAAAACCATTGGGTAGTATTCTGGATGAATCTGAATACTTACCTTTATTAGGACCAATTAATTCCCTAACACATAAAATGAGGAAGTTAGATTACATGATGGTAACAACCCTTTCTTACTCCAAAATTCTATAGGATTCTAAGTCATGCTGGAGATGAAACATACCTTCCTTTGGTTATATTTAGTCATTTTGTATTTGTGCTGTTTAGTATAATGGTTTTGATGGATAAAGGTATTGTCAAAGTGGAAACGATCACATTTCACATTTTATTAGGTGCCTTGAGTTACGCCTTAAAAAAAAAACAACCCAACTATGAGAACCCCTAGTGAAAATCTGAGAAATCCTAGGTGTTATCCATAAAAACAAATAAACCAAACTACTAAAATTAAGAACTGAGAACATTACGAGTACACAGTAAAGATCAAAGAGTTGAGAATGCGACTGTCAGAATAAATTCAAGAATGGTACCTAAAAATTGACTTTGCATACTACACAAGTATTTTTCATGATCATTGCATATTTTTATAAAGTATGAGAGGGAGAAGATTGAACATTAAGTTGAATAGTACCAATAGGCAGAAAGGAACACCTGTTTTATTGGACCCCATTTAGAATGAATGGCCATTAAATTAGGATAAGACATTGAATCAGAACAGCTATGCTTCAAACAAAAAAAGCTACACACAACTAGAGCCAGAGAAGATTCCTGTCACCAAAACAGCTGCCATAACCAGCATACAATTTCTTGGGACACAATGAGGGCTAGAAAGGAATGGGTGCCTGGGCTGGTTTGAGTTTATGGAGTTTCTTGCAGATAAGTAAACTAACTTGTTCTTAAAGTCAAGCCAACAAGCAATTGTCTACTATATGTCAGGCAGTGTGCTAAGCACTAAGGATACAAAGAAAGACAAATGGTCCCTGCCCTCAAGGAGCTTACAGTCTAACAGAAGAGACAGGTGACCTAATAATCGCTCTTTTTGTTGAGTTGTTTCAGTTGTGTCCAACTCTTTGGGACCTCATTTGGAGTTTTCTTGGCAAAGACACTGGAGTGGTTTGCCATTTCCTTCTCCACTTCATTTTACAGATGAGGAAATTGAGGCCAGATTTGAACTCAAGAAGTCTTCCTGACTCCAGGCCTGGCACCCTATCTGCTGTGATGTCTAGCTGCTCCACTACATGTACAGAATTGTTTTATGTGCTAGGGGCTCAAAGATACCAAATGATCCAGTTTACTCTTAAGAAATTTATATTCATAATTTGCAAGCATTTATTAAGTGTCTACTCTGTGCCAGGCACTGTGATAAGCATTGGAAATACCAAGAAAGGTACAACACAGTCCTTCCACTTGAGGAACTCAGGATCTAATTGGGGAGAAAAGGATTTACAAATAAGATACATGGAAGATAAATTGGAGATAATCAACAGAGAGAGAGGACACTAAAATTAAGAGGGATCTATCAGGAAAGGCTTCCAGTATAAGGTGGGATTGTAGTTGGGACTTGAAAGAAGCTAGGAAAGCCAAGACCTGGAGATGAGGAGGAAAAACATTCTTGGCTTGGGAAACAGTCAGAGAAAATTCCCAGAGTCTGGAGATGAAGGGTCTTATGAAAGGAACAGCAAGGAATCCAGCTGGCATCAGTGTATGGCAGAGCACATGGTCAGGTGTGTCTGAGGGTGGGGTGTAAGGCAAATGATAAATAAATGTTTGTTGAATTGAAAGTATGGCCATATTATCAGTAGAAACCATAAAGATGGAAGAACTTTTTTTGGGGGCGGGGCTGCAAACTAACAAAATCAGTCTTGGGCATGTTGAGTTTGAAGTGCCAATAGGATATCCAGGTGGAGACATCTAGCAATTTCAAATGCAGACCCAGAGCTCAGGAGAGAGTAAGCTGATATACAGATCTGATAGTTGTCCTCGGCTGTTGGACTAGCTGGTCAGTGCTCTGGTTTGAATTTCAAGGTGCAGAAAGTGACTCAGTGATAGATATGTGGTCGCAGAAAATTATTGCAAGAGTATATAAGAACAAGGTGTAAACTGGAAGCATAATCCATAGTGTAGCCATTGAAGGCCATGAACTGAGAGCCACGTAAGCCATGCATTCAGCCTGAGTGCTAATTTACCAATTCTAGGGTTCATGGCAGTCTGTTGGTATGGGCTGTGGCACTCAGGACAATGACCTCTTTGCTCTCATAACTTCTATTTCCCTTTGGTTTTATACCCTTTAAAGGTGAGGCATAAACAAAACAAAACATAACACAGATGGATTTTTCCACAGCGACTCATGCGATGGAGAAGTTCTCATAAGATGGAAAAGGTCATCCAAACCTTGGGACTCTGGTTGAAGGTTTAATCATTATCTTACCCCCTCCAAGATGGCGTGATTCTGGGTATCTTTAAGAGAGAGGCAGAAGCTAGGGGTAACTGATTTCCAAGAAATAGAAACTTCAGTAAGAAAGATAAACACGACATGTAGTCCACCACTACCATATGAGTGGCTACTCATGAGTAGCTATGAGTAAATATGAAACAGTAACTGTTTCTCTTTTGGGCAGGAACCCTGAGGGTCTTCCCCTCCCAGTTTTTTTTTTATTTTTGGAGTTTTTGATTAAAGGGGCCATCCCTTGATTAATTTTTTAAAGAAGCCTATTCATTGAACGGGAGTTACCTCATTCAAAGTGAGAACCTGAAAAGGCCTGAAAGGGTCAGGGTCTCCCCATTGCATCCTGGGCCATCTTTAGTCCTCCTGATGCATATCAGGCCACTGGACCCAGATGGCCCTGGAGGAGAAAGTGAGGCTGGTGACCTTGCACAGCCCTCCCTTATTCATATCAAAGTCAACTGCAAGTCATGTCATCATTTCCCTGATGTCATGGTCCTCTTTGAGAACGAAAGACAAACACAATGAGTAGCTATGGAGACTTCCTGAGATGATTCATGGGCCACACTAACCACCCACTGTCCTCTCTTGGAGTTATCTGCAGTGGAAAACAATAACAACAACACTGGATTTAGTGTAGAAGGACTTGGGTTTGAATCCTGACTCTGATGACACACACACTGGCTGTGTGACTTTGGATAAGTCACTCAACTTCTCCAGTTTCCAGTCTCCTCATCAGTAAGCTGAGGGCATTGGACTAGGTGACTTCCAAGATTCCTTTCAGCTCCAAATCTATGATTCTATGATCTTTATTTGAATCTGGCATTCATTTTCACCTTTGTGTTGACTAGCCCATAGAATGATAGTCACAGCAAGAAGACAAGAAATGGAAACTGAGGAGATAAACATAGGCAAAGAGGAAACAAAACTATCCCTTTTTGCAGATAATATGAGGAATACTAAATGAGAACACCAAAGAGTCAACTAAAGTTCATTGAAACAATTAGCGAATTTAACAAAGTTGCGGAATATAAAATAAAACCATATCAATCAACATTTCTGTATATTACCAGCAAAACCCATCAGTAAGATAGAAATGCTCCACTTAAAATAACTACAGAATGTATAAAATATTTGAGTTAATCTACTACATTACACATGGGAATATCATGAATGTAACCACAAAACACTAGAGGAATAAAGACAGACCTGCTTTGAATGAGACCTGACTTTAATAATAGGTGACATTTAAACAGCACTTTATAAATATTATCTCATTTTATCTTGGGAGATAAATGCTATTATTATTCTTATTTTACATTTGAGGAAACTGAGGCAAATCAGTTAAATGACTTTTCTAGGGTCACACTGCTAGTAAATGTTTGAACTCAGATCTTCCCGACTCCAGGCTCAACACTCTGGCTACTATGCCCCTTCCACTGCCTCTAGCCACTTGTTTGAAATTCAAAATTCAACTTAGACTTCATGGAATATCACAAATGGAATGTGCCTCATTTGTACGCTAGTGTGCTCGATTGTGTGTGACCTTTAGTGTTAGTAATGTTCTATCTATATCTTTTCTATGGTGCAGTCAACAGAGTGCTGAGTCTGGAGTGAGAAAGATTTGAGTTCAAATCTGACCTCAGGCATTTACTACCTATGTGACCCTGGCCAAGTCACATAACGTTTGTCTGCCTCAATTTCTTCAAATGTAAAATGAGGCTAACAATAGCTTGTAAGGATGAAATAAAAGTATCTGTAAAGTGTTTAGCCTAGTGACTGGTACACAGTAGGTATCTAATAAATGCTTATTTCTTTCCTTCCTTCTAACTTATTTAAAATCCCAATTCATCCTTAATCAATCACATACTTCTGTGACACCAAAACCATTAGGTAACATGGCCAATAAGAGCAGCATGAACTGTCATGAATATTCTTTAAAGTATTGATTTGTGATCTCTTCAAAGCAGTTCCTGGTCCATCAGCGGAGATTCTAAGTTCATCCATGCCTCTCTCCTCACTCATTCTTGTCCATGTCCTCCCATAAAACCTATGCACAGGATCCTCCCAGTGTACTTTGACCCTTTTAACATGAACGTCATAAAAATAACATCAACAAAGTAAATTATTCTTATAGAGAAAGCAGGACAGTGTAGTGGAAAGAATATTGGATTTGAGACTGAGGATCTGGGTTCTAGTAATATTGGTTCTTTTAATAAGTACCTATGTGAGGAGGCAGCTAGGTGGCGAGGTGAGTAGAGCACCGGCGCTGGAGTCAGGAGGACCTGACCTGAGTTCAAATCTGGCCTCAGACGCTTGACACATTTACTAGCTGTGTGACCTTGGGCAAGTCACTTAACCCCAATTGTCCTGCCTCCCCCCTGCAAAAAAAAAAGTACCTATGTGGCCTTACATGATCCATTTCACTTCTTTCAGACTCATCTGTAAAATGAAAGGATTAGACTAGACATTTCTAAGGTCACTTTTATCTCAAAAATCTTATAATCTGTGACAAATACTCTGACAGTGCAATCAACACGTATTAAATATGTACGGGTTGTTTGAAAAATGTTTGCCTTTTAAACTATTTACCAAGTTGCTTAGATTTCACACACATCCTCTGAGACACTTTAATTTTCAGTGTGTCACTGCTGCTGCTTCCATTCCCATGGTACATGTGGAGGGGTCAAAGTGTGCTGGTCAAGGTGACACCTCTGAAGATGTCCTTTGGATTTCTCCAGTTGGTTCATATCTGAATTCCTTAGCCTTCAGAGGCTAATCATTCTGCCTGAATGTTTGTCTGCTTGCAGTGAGTTGAGAAGGGCAAATCTGTTCTGATACCAATTTGTTTTGTTGTGGTTTTAAAGTTTTGTTCTTATGCCCAGAAATTTTACAATGGTTACATCTTTAGAAACCTAATAAATAAATATTATATGAGGAAGCTACTTGCTCTCTTTTTTAAGGTAAAGACTAATTGCTGCTGTTTCTGCCCTCCCACTCTCAATTACCTCTTGACTTCCAGTCCACAGGCATCTCTATCGCCATTTCTTGGTGATATAGGAGCCTACGTATTGTGAGTTGTGTTGCTGCAGTCCTCCCTGATAACGGCTGGCACAGATCCCATGGTTTGCAGAATCTAAATGGTATAAAGTGCTCCCTTTTAAAGACTGTGAAAAGGCAAACAAGAACAATGAAAGATTGATGTACTTTTTCCCTTGCAGATTCAGAAGAGTTGTAACAGAGCTGACTTCCACAAAGGTCTGATAGATACTCGTTCAGGGGTTACCTATCCAGGACTCACTCAAAATGAAAGGTTCTGAATCAGAGAGGGGGAAAAGAGTGTGAGAAAGAAAGCCATTGGCTTGCCCAGTTAGAGCTCAAAAACTTAAGAATCGCTCGCTCAAATGTAGATGGAGACAATTAAAATAGAGAGGTAAGCCTTTCATTAACTTGAGAACAGAATAAATTTGTATTAATTAAAACTCTTTTGTCCTAGGTCATTGCAACTGCTTTTTGGAAGCTTCACAGAAAAGGCAGATAGGCCAGTCCATGCTAAAAGCGGTGGACCTCATTCTATTGGGGAATGGCTAAACATAAAATGGATGGTTTCAGAGCAACCTGGGAAGACTTGAATGAGCTGTTGCAGAATAAAATTAATAGGATCAGAAGAAGAATTTATACAATAACAACAATATGACAAAGGGGGGAATGGTTCTGAACTCCTCTTCCTGAGAAAGGTTAGCCATACGTCCTGCAAGTTTCTAAGGTTACGCCTGAGGAGCTATGGATGGCTTTCTCTAACCGTATTGACTCGAGACTCCATTCTGGTGTATTTTCTCCATTGTTCGTCACTAGCAATGAATGTCCTAGTCCCATTTAACCAATTAACATAAATTAGAGATTTGGAAAGGGATTTTTCTTTGAAGATATAGGAAACACAGAAATACAAACATTTGTCCCTAACACCTGGAGGCTATACTATAGCAATCTAGTCTTTGGGGGAGAGCACGCTCAGACTTAACATAATTTCTACATAGTATTTGTCCCACCAAGCTCACTTCAAAGTTTGGCCTGGTTGATGGGTGGATGAGTCTGTTTCTGTGCTACATTGGACTGCTGGGAGGGTCACTTAGGATTCCTTTCCTTACTATCTGGCTTCTGACAAATCCTGACCATTTGGAGCATATGAGGTCTTGGCCAACTATGATCTCCTTCACCTAAAAGCAGGAAAAAATAGATGCCACAAAGGCAGAAGGAATATTAGGGCTATGCATTCTGAGGTTCATCCCCACACCAGGTGAGAGAGGGCCTGAAGTATTTTTAAAAGCACAGACAAGCAGAACAGCTTTGAAAACTGCAGGTTGTACTTGTTATATACTTAAAAAGAAAAGCAAGTGTTGGATATAAATCTGCAATTTTATGTACAATCTTCCTTTTCTGTTCCATGATACAAATAAAAATGCACATCTTATTTGGTAATTGTTAAGTTCAGAATAAAAATAAGATTAAGAAGAATGGACTCTTATTAAGACTCATTTTAACTCCTAAAAGGGAAGGCAAGGGGCCTGACTTGACAGTCCTAGAGGCATGAGGTGGGGAGGAGTGGATCAAAAGGTCAGGGTAAAGGCTATATAATAAATGATTATGGAATGAATGAATCTAGATCTCACTCATAGAGACAAGGACACAACCAAGTCTTAAAAAGAGGTTGCTGGGCCTCAGGTCCAATAACCTCTGGGCCACCAAAGGCAGAGGAAGGATGTCAATAATCATGTGAAAAGCTGCCCTCTTGGACTTGACACACCCAGACTATGCCATCCCTTTGCCCCTCCTGATTCGAGATAAGGACACCGAGATTCATCTGATGCAATGAAGGACCAAAGGTTTGTGAGTAGGGGCAACGTTTCCTTCAGATAATCTGATTGGTTTGCCATCTTTCATGTTATAGGCAGGGCAACCTGGGAGATTGCTAGAAGATTCCTAGTATAGGAATATAAGACCCCTGCTAGGGTTTCAAGTGACCATTCCTAGTAATCGCATTGAAGTTTGGAGATGGGAGGATTCTAGGCAACCATCATTGCCGGACTTAGTCTCCATGATTGGCTGCTAAGCCTGAACCTCGTGCATGCATTAAAGAGGCCACCCATTCCTTAGCTATCTCTTATCCTTCCGACTTCAAAGTATACAGACTCTGAGCTAGTCACATGGCTGATATGGATTCTCTCCCCAAACCATAAGGATGTCATGTTCTACTTAGGGGAGCTGATGCCAAATATTGAGTTACTTCCTTTTTATGTGTTCTTCTGTTTGTTCACTTGAATTAATGAAAAAATGCTTATCAAGTGTTTATTATGTGCTAGGCACCATGCTAAGCACTGGAGATACAAACAAAAAAGGTAAGACAGTTTTTGCTTTCTAGAAACTCACACTCTAATTGGGGGAAACAACACTTGAGTTCAGCTTCAAGGTGGATGGAAAGGCCCCAAAGTCCTGAGGGCCCAATAGTGGTGAGAATGGCAAGGCCTGCGGAACCTTAGGGCTTTTTAATAGCTTGTGTTGAGGCAGCTAGGTGACATAGTGAGTAGAGCACTGGCCCTGAAGTCAGGAGGACCTGAGTTCAAATCTGGTCTCAGACACTTGACACACTTACTAGCTGTGTGACCTTGAGTAAGTCACTTGACCCCAATTGCCCTGCCTTCCCCCCTCCAAAAAATAGCTCATATTACAGTACTTGGGGGGTCTGTATGGTATAGAATTAGAGTATTTAACTTTTTTGTATCATAGACATCTTTGGCAATCTGGTGAAGCCTATGGATCCCTTTTCAGAAGAATGTTTTTGAAAGCATAAAATAAAATCCATAGGATTACAAAGTAATCCAATTATAATGAAATAAAGTTATCAAAAATATTAGAGAAGATGGTAAGGCTTAGAAGACCTTAGGACACAGTGGCAGGGTAGATAATAAAGACTGCTGGTCTTGCATCTCATGGAAAGGATTAAAGTAGGTGACATTCATCTTCTCAAGGTGTTGTGAGTAATCATGTCACTCTTCCTGACTGGCAGTCCTAATAGTGTCTAGATAGTCTAGGATTTGGGAAAGCAAAGGAGGAAAATAGATGGTGTGGTTGGAAGACCCGCCACTGTGAAAGGGTCTGGGTGTCAGGGGAATGGGGAAAGGGAAGGTAGAATGATCTCATTGATAGGGTTTCCTGCCTACTGGTCATCCTGGGTGGAATCTGGGCCACTTTGGAGTCAGGAGAGGAAACAAAGGGAAGGAAAAAAAATGGGGAGGGTGGCCCTGGAAGTGAGTCCTTCTTTCCTGTGGTATAGTGCCTAGAGGCCTATGGCTGTAGGAGCATCCTCCACCAGCAATTTTCAGCACTGTCCCCAGGGAAACAGGGGCAGCAGGCAGTGGTGCCAGTTCCAGTGACAAGAAGTTGAAACAGCATTAAAAGCAAATTGATAAGAGTGAAAAGTCAGCGTCAGAGAATGATACACCACTGGAAAGAAGAGACTGCTTAGTATTTGATCAGACTCAATGGGGGTGAAATGTAAGATGGTAAATTAGCAACATTGCAAAAAATGAAAACCTGCTTCATATGCCAAGGAGGCTTGAATACTAGGTTCTCAAATAGTAATAAACCACTAGATTCTGTTCAAATCATTCTGTAATGTATGCTATAATTTTTCTGTGCTTAGCATTTCCTTTTCTGTTTAGGAATAAAGGATCCTTTCCATACTCAATTTCATATTTTTACATTTTTTCTTTTACATTTTCATGCTTTTTTATGCCACTACCACACATTTTGAGAAATACTACATTAGAGGTAATAACATAATTATCCATATAGCATCTACAGTAGGGGTGATGAGCCAATGCATATGAGAACTGGGGATCCCACTTCTTTTTACTGATAACTCAGGCTTCATTGGTAATGAACCTGGTACATATCTTGGCACAGAGTATGAATACATCCCCTGCAAGTCCTAGCAACAGTTTCTACATTAGAGAGATTTTCGGCACAGGAAATTCTAGAATGGAAGAATTCAGGTTTTAAACATTTTTTTAAAAGGGGGCAGGGCAGTGGTGCCAGGCAGGAGGAGGGGGTATGTCAAGAGCAGAGATATCACAAAGCTTCTCAATGGAGCTTCCAAAATGAATACTTGGTCTCTGCCTCCTTCCCCTCTGATTCTAAAAAAGTTATTTAACCTCTCTGGGACACCATTTCCTCATCTGTAAAATGAGAAGGTTGCACTAGATGATCTCTAAGGTTTATTCAACTCTAAAGCTATGGTTTATCCCAAAAAGGGCTTGTTAAGCAAATTGATCATTTTAGATTTTAGCAAATACATCACCTATTTTCTACTGCTCTTCTTTTGATCAAAGTCATGCCAGGATGCAAAGTTGTCATTAATACCAGATGTTCTTCTTTTCTTAAATGGGGAAATAAATATCATCCTCTCACACACTTTCACACTGCTATTGAAAATATTGACAGATAAAGAAAGCTAACAGTGAAGAAAAATATTTCATCACCAAAAGGTTGGCTAGGAAGTGGTGACTTTTTTTTTTTGCTCATGATAATCAATTAAATGGCTAGAAGTAAAAAAATAGACCTTGGTCCCCAAGGAGACGGACCATAAAGTTTCCAAATCTTGTATAAGTGTCACTCTAACTATTGGAAGCTAAAGGAACCAGAAATTGCCTCATTCAAATAAATACTTAATCTCCTTACCAAATGAAAACACTTGGCAGGAAAAGGACAACACTGGTTGAAGTACAAGCTCATCTACAAAACATTTTAGTGGAGGAGGGTACATTATTTTAAGTAAATCTTCATAAAACAGTGAAAAAAAACAGGGAAGAAATGAACCTGCAGAGATTTTGGTGTGAGATTCAGCTGAATCATGACAGCTAGGTGGTGCAGTGAGTAGAACACCAGCCCTGGAGTCAGGAGGATCTGAGTTCAAATATGACCTCAGACACTTGACACACTTAATAGCTGTGTGACCTTGGGCAAGTCACTTAACCGCAATTGCCCTGCCTTCCCCCTCCAAAAAAAAAAAGAGATTCAACCGAATCAGATCATTCTTAGAATACTGGAAGTGGAAAAAAAAGATGAAAAATATATGCAAAACAGAACTTATCCCATGGCATTTTTTTTCCTTGATAATTTCTTGAAATATGATGTCTAAGCTCTTTTTTTTGATCATGACTTTCAGGTACTCCAATAATTTTTAAAATTATCTCTCCTGGATCTATTCTCCAGGTCAGTGATTTTTCCAATGAAATATTTCACATTATCTTCCATTTTTTTCATTCCTTTGGTTCTGTTTTATAATATCTTGGTTTCTCATAAAGTCCTTAGCTTCCACTTGCTCCAATCTAATTTTTAAGGTGGTATTTTCTTCAGTGGTCTTTTGGACCTCCTTTTCCATTTGGCTAATTCTGCCTTTCAAGGCATTCTTTTCCTCATTGGCTTTTTGGAGCTCTTTTGACATTTGGGTTAGTCTATTCTTTAAGGTGTTATTTTCTTCAGCAGTTTTTGGGTCTCCTTTAGCAAGTCGTTGACTTGTTTTTCATGGTTTTCTTGCATCACCCTCATTTCTCATCCCAATTTTTCCTCTACTTCTCTTACTTGCTCTTCCAAATCCTTTTTGAGCTCTTCCATGGCCTGAGCCCAATTTATATTTTTCTTGGAAGCTTTTGATGTAGGCTCTATGACTTTGTTGACTTCTTCTGGCTGTATGTTTTGAGCTTCTTTGTCACCAGAAAAGGAATCTAGAGTTTGAGCTTGAGTCTGAGTTGTTTTCGCTGCCTGTTCATGTTCCCAACCAACTACTTGACCCTTGAGCCTTTTTGTTAGGATATGACTGTTTGCAGAGTAGAGAGTACTTTGTCCCAAGCTTTAGGGTCCAAGCACTGCTGTTTTCAGAGCTACTTCTATTCCATAGTCACCCCAGGCTATGTCACAGCAGCACTCCTCCTCCCCCAAGAACCATCAACCAGGACCGCAATACAGATCTGAGCAGGGCACAGCAAGAGAATATGCCTTTGTGCCCACAAAGTGTTCTTTGCACTCCTGCTCTGATCTGCTGCTAGATTCCTCCCACCGTGTGAGCCAGGGGCTTGGGAAGCGCTGATGCTGGCACTTTGGAGGCAGCCTCAGAGCTTCCTGCTGCTGCCATGGGCACCACTGCACCACTTTCTCCACCCTACCACTCTGAACTCGACCCCACTAACCTGCTCTTTGGCGTTTGTGGGTTGAGAAGTCTGGTAACTGCCACAGCTCACTGTTTCATGGCCCCAAGGCCTGTTCCAGCAGGCTGACTCCCAGTCTGGTCTGTCCTGGCCCAGCCCAAGCGGGGTGGCCCTCTGCTCTCAGCACCATGTGATAGACCCTTCCCAGCGACCATCCAGGCTCTCCTGGGCTGGATACCTGTTTCTCTCTGCTATTTTGTTGGTTCCGCAGCTCTAGAATTTGTTCAGAGCCATTTCTACAGGTGTTCGGA
The DNA here is from genome assembly GCF_011100635.1 of Trichosurus vulpecula. Lineage (NCBI taxonomy): Eukaryota > Metazoa > Chordata > Mammalia > Diprotodontia > Phalangeridae > Trichosurus > Trichosurus vulpecula. The sequence continues at coordinate 49,336,042 of NC_050578.1, forward strand.
GGGATTTGGGGGGCAGCTTAAGCAAGTCCCTGCTTTCCAGCTGCCATCTTGGCTCCACCCATCCCATGGCAATTTTAAAGTGATCTATTTTCATATGACAAATAGAACAATCACACTGAGACTCCATCATCTCGGTACCTGATACACTATAGGAGAACGTGGAAACAGTACTCAGGAAGTTGAAGTGATTAAGTGGCTGGCTGCCACAAAGTATCATTTAAGGAACAATTTTTCAAACTATCTCAGAGGAGGGAGGATTACAACTGAATGAAAAAGATCACAGGCAGTGGTTCTACCCAAATGGGTTATCAAGAAGATATTCCACACCTGCTTTTTTTTGCCTCTATAGAATCTTTAACATAATGTTCTACAAATACATTGGGGGTACCCTTGATGAAAATATGAAGTTAAACAGGCTTTTACAGATGATTTTTTATGTAAAAGATACATCTTATGGCAGAACACACTTTTATAGTAACAAAACTTAGGTATAAAGAATGTAACATGCTTCTGTGTCTCTTACATTTGATCCTATAGAATAAAATAAAGCCTTGAAGGCTCTCTGTAAACATGGTGTCTCCCCAATGTGTTGAAATTATATAAAGCTCTACAAAGGATACAAGTATAAAGACGATTTTGTTTGATGATCTGCTAAGTTTGATTTCAAATAAAATCTAAAGCAGAGACACATATGCTCACCTCAAGTGTTTCCCAGTGTCATGGAAGATATTCTATGCAACATATACTTTCCTATACAAAAGAGGGAAAGTTCTCAAATGCTTTTATTCATAAAAGATTATAATAAGCAATAGAAAACTAAAAAGCCTCCTGAAATATAATCCATAGTATAACCATCCCTCTTGGAAACACCAGTAGATGAGAAGCACATTACTGAAGCTGATATAGGACAGGCAGGCTATCAATAATTTGTCTATCAATATTTGTGTCTTATACAACTTGTGTAGACGGAAAATGAATTGGACCAAGAATCTAGGGCAAAGAGGCAAGATTTCTTGTGTTGGCCAGAATGTAGCCTTTTTCATTCTGTTCCACCAAGCATGGTCTCTATTATTTGCATAGAACAAGAGAGACATGATGGAGGTAGGAAGAAAGGGGAGGGGAATGGTGAACTTGACAGCAATTTCTATACTGTAGCTTTACCTAGCTCTTTTGTAGTTTGCTGAAGTAGAGGCTTGGGGATATTTTCTGGGAACTAATGTATAATAACTAGAAGGGATTTGGCATCAGAACTCAGATGACAAACAGAAGGAATCAGAGGAGGCTGCAGAGGAGCCGTTAGGGTTTTTTTTTTAAATAGATTTAATCTTGTTGTAGGGGCTTCTGTTGACTTTCATTGGTTGCCAGATTAGGTGGGGGTGACTGGTATCCTTCAGCTATGCATTGGAAGACCACCAGTCAATCTTTGTCATGGAAAGGCTTTCTAGCCATTGTACCAGATGGTAGCACAGAGTAGCAACTGTCCCTGAAGAGGATAAATAACTGAATACAGTTGGCCGCCATAAGACCAACAGAAAGAAGCAGTGAGGACAATGCCTAGCAGAGAGCATTGAACTAATACAGAACTCTACACCCCACATAGGGCAGCAGAGACACCACCATGATATAATCAGAGGACATTCACACCTTTGAAATGGTGGGAGCTGATGATGGTGTACACTCAGGCATCACATGTCTCTGTGTGTTAGCCATGTGGATTCTTCTTGGTCAATACATTCTCTATGTGTATGCCATCCATTCCTGTTCTATGTGTGCATGTCTCCCCTCATTTTTGGTGCAGTAAATTGTGAGAGTATCCTATGTGGTCAGGGAAGTGTTTTTTTACTTTATTTGCTATGACACTTAAGCAAATATATTTTGCTGAGATTAAATGTGACCTTTGGTTAGCTGGAAAAAGTATACACATTGGTGGCAGCTTGTAAACTATGGTTTTGAGTAGGTGCTGACCCACAGAGGGCCATAAGCCTGGGCTTGCTTTGGGGGGGCCCAGATATGAGGGAGGCCCTTGACATTACATAAACATGAGGGAAAGATTAGGCTAGAGTGCATTTGGGAAACCAAGAAGTTTCAGCGACTCCAAGCTGCTCACACAACTCCATCATCACTGATTAATTACATCAATATTCTACTAATAATGCTTTGACTGTAAATCTTGGAAGACAATGATTAGATGGGAATTACAAGTAACCCGAAGTACAGAAGGTACTTATGAGAGATATAAGTAGCTGCAGCACATAACCAAAGAAAGTGCATTTAAGAAGTGGTACAATAGATATTATGGAGGACATGTGAGACCAGAAGAAGGGAAGGTCATTTGTATAGATGGGCATTCCAAGTACCTTGAGATTTACTAAAATCTGAGAAAGATCTCTACAGCATTTGGGTAAATTTCCTATAAGGATATATAGATGAAAATCTACTGGTGGAGAAGTCATGGAAGGCTTTTCATTTGGATTTATTGAGGAAGAACTAAGGAAATAAAGGATCCATTAAAGTATTAAAATACAAACCTACTTAAGAAACCAAGTTATTTTCATGCATGGTGCAGTAGATAGAATGCTGAATCTGGACATAGGAAGGTCTGGGTTCACATCTCACTTCAGATTCTTAATAGCTATGTGAACCTAAGCAAGTCACTCAGCCTTTCTTGTCCTCAGCTCCTTATCTATAAAATGAGACATTTGGAGTAAATGGCCTTTGAGGTCAGTGAGAGTATCACTGAGCCAAAAGTACCAAGAGTATCCCAACAGGGGCCCTAGTATGAAAGGAATCTATCACTGCCGTACTCTTGGATCACATGGCTTAGTGACAAAGATTGCTGGATCAGACGAAGGTCATTGTATTGGAAACATCACACGAAACTTCAGTATAAGGATCTTTTACTGTTTCTTAGCTTGCATTTCATTAATACAGATTAGGGCAGCTGGGTGGTACAGTGGATAGAGCTCAGGGCCTGGAGTCAGGAAGACTCATCTTCCTGAATTAACATCTGGCTTCAGATCCTTATGAGCTGTGTGACCCTGGGCAAGTCATTTAACCCTGTTTGCCTCAGTTTCCTCATCTGTAAAATGATCTGGAGAAGGAAATGGTAGACCATTCCAGCAATTTTGCCAAGAAAATCACAAATGGGGTCGCAGAGAGTTGGACATGACTGAACAACACTTTATTAATAGTAATGGCTATTAATTTTTTTGGTTCATGAATAATTCTGAAGTTATTATCATTGCTGCTGCTGTATCCTCCAGACAATTTGCAGAGGAGAAGCTTGTCCTCCCCAACTGAAAGGTTTTGGAAAGTACCTTTCCAAAAGATAGATTAATTTCACAAGTATGAATAAAACTGAGAACATCGAGCAAAAATGACTCATAATCTGTAGTGTGGTAGGGGAACTTGAAGCAATACTCTAAGCCTAAGCTTTGCCAAATCGTTGATTTGTCTGGTGAAGGAAGGGTTCTTTATTAGGAGTCTCCTACACCAAGGAAATCAAAGGTCTAACCGACTGTAACAAAAAGAACTGTTGGAGTCACTCCTGTAGTGGCCATCGGAAAGGCTTCAGATGCTTCTGCAGAAGACTGAGAGGTGCCATGGAGATGCAGAACTTTGGGGCAAAGTAATAGTATATGCACACGTATACACACTGTCTCTTCTAGAAAATAGGAACAGGATCTCAGTCAAGAACCAAGAAGCATAAACCAAAAGGCCAGGCTGGCTCAGGGAACTAAGACCTGGAGAGGCTAAGTGAAGTCTGAGGTGACAGAGAGTAAAATAGTTTCTGACAGCTGAGCCAGGATTTGTTGTATTATACCACCCAGCGATGTGGACTGTCTGTGAAACAAAAATCACAGAGTACCTTGAACTTGGGGGAGTTTTTCCACATCACCCAAATGTGAGAAAGGGATATATCAGGTGCTTCAGAATAAAAGGATTTCTACCATTACCACTATCCAAAACTAGAATGGGCTACCTCAGGAGACAGCAGGATGTCAAGGATAGAGCGGATGCCTTTTGGGGTACGCTATAGAACAGACTTGTCCAGGGCTGGGTTAACTATGTGACCTCTGAGTTGCATTCCAACTCTGTGAATTTTGAAAAGTTTATAGTCTTTAGAAGGGTCTATCCAGGGAACTGATTCATCTGGCCCAAATCTGGGCTTTTGCTACAGTACATTAATAACAATAATAGCTAGCATTTGTATAGCATTTAAAGGTTTGCAAAGTATTTTACAAGGATTATTTCATTTTATCTTCACATTAACTTGTAACAACAATGCTACTTGCTGCTACTGTGGCTGTGTAAGGCCAATAACACCAGCGCACAGAAGAGCTGCAAGCACGGGTTCTTGGATCTGCTTTTCTAAGGAAAGCAACTTAAAGAGGTTTACAATCTCACTTTAATCAAACATACATACATCATTTACTTAGTTCAGGAGGAAAAGTCAACACCCTGAAGTTCAGAGCAAATACAAACAGAAATTACAAAAAGAGAAAATATAAACAGAGAAAATAACACAAATCAACAGACAAGCTTCTAGCTCTCTGCCCAATGTGTATATACATATGTAGTTACCAGAGAGAGGCACCAACACCTAGGTTTTCAAAGCGGGGGAGTGGCTTCTTTATGGCTACCCAGAGTCTCTACACCAACATTCTTCCAATGAGTGTGCCCCCAAACAAAATGCTAACTTCAGAGTATATACAAACTTCTTCAGGGTCAGAGCACTTCACAACTCTCAAGGGTTTCACACCTCTCATGACCTAATTAGCAAAAGGTTGTGGGCCTTTCTACAAACAAAGGCAAGACTCAGTCAAAGGCATTCCATTGCCTTAGTGCTGAGAAGCACTCCCAAACAAAAGACAACAAAAAGTCCCACTTTGCTTGCCCTTACACAACTCCAGGAGCTAGGTGCTATTATTATCACCCCCATTTTACAGATAAGAAAACTGAGGCATACAAGGTTCACAAAGGTTGAGTAACATGCCCAGTGTCATGCCACTGGTAAGTGTCTGAGGCCAGCTTTGAACGCAGGTCTTCCTGACTCCAGATCCTGAGCTCTATCCACTATATCACCTAGCTGGTTTTCAAAATGAACTGTTTCTGTACAATTGGTTATATGAAGATAACAGCAGAATGGGGGAAGTGGGGGCAGCTAGGTGGCGCAGTGAGTAGAGCACCAGCCCTGGAGTCAGGAGGACCTGAGTTCAAATCCGGCCTCAGACACTTGACACATGTACTAGCTGTGTGACCTTGGGCAAGTCACTTAACCCCAATTGCCCTGCCAAAAAAAAACAAAACAAAAAAACAAGAATGGGGGAAGTGGATAGAAAGGCAGCTTCAGAATCAAGGTGTGTTCAAGCCCTGCCTGACACACACTAGCAATTGAACTTAAGGCAATCCTTGAAGCCTAAACATTGCCAAATAGTTGTTAATTGAGCAAAAAGAGCTACTAGACTATGCCTTAAACCCAAATCACTCTGGGTCTCACAGATTTGCCTATAGTAGTTCCCAGCCTAAGCCTTACTTGCTCATTGTTTGGGTTTTAATGGTTCAGAGTGAGTATAAATAGCAATTGTTTCTGTTCTGCTCAGAAACCCTGAGGGTCTTCCCCTCCCAGATTAATTAATTAATTAATTTGTTTATCTATTTTTTTTTATTTATTCAAGGAGGCAAACTAGGCCATCTTTTGCCTCTTTTCTTACCTTAAATCACTGAATCACTGAATGGGTGTTGCCTCAGACAAACTGAGACCTGGAAAAGACCTTAGCTTAGAAAGGCCAAGGTCTCCCACTGCATCTGGGGCCATCCCCAGTCGTCCTGACCCATGTCTTGCCTTTGGATTCACATGACTCTGGAGGAGAGAGTGAGGCTGATGACTTTGCACAGCTCTGCCGCACTTAAATCCAATTCACTTCCAAGTCTGGACATCACCTCCTGATGTCACTGATCCTCTTTGAGAAGCAAGGATGAACAGCAGGAACAACAACAAAGATGGGTTCTTTATAAGGAGTTT